>NC_134873.1:46444110-47644110 GCF_049852395.1 Peromyscus maniculatus bairdii | reverse complement strand
TCCTGGTCTTCTGGCCCCGTCACGGTGTTCTGAGCCTCCAGCATAGGGTGGGTTGTGGGTGTGTCATCTGGTGTTGGGTACTCCGTGGTCTCTGCATTTGGACCTGTTCTGTAATGGTCTCCGTGTAATGCAAAAAGAAGCTTCTTCAAGGAGGGTGAGAGTAAACTCTTTCTCTTTCTGTTGTGTATATTCATGTAATCATCGCAGGATTTGAGGTGGTTTCATGGTAAGATTAGTTTTCTACTAAAGTTGATCATCCAAACACCTTGCCACTTCTCTTCAGAATCTACACCACCCTGGGATTGTAAATCTGGAGTGTATGTTTGAAACCCCAGAACGAGTCTTCGTAGTGATGGAAAAACTTCATGGAGATATGTTGGAGATGATTCTGTCCAGTGAAAAAAGTCGACTTCCAGAACGAATTACTAAATTCATGGTCACACAGGTATTTTAACTCTACCTTAAAGCCAGTAAAAAACTAAGAGAATTAAATGGCACCATGTGTACATATTGGGAGATTAAGCATTAGTAGTCATAATAGAAGAGAACAATAATACTTTTAGCTACATCTTGATTAAATATAGTGGAGTTTTGAAATTATCATACAATTCAAGAAGTCATATTGGAGTTTAGCAGATTTTCTAGGCATTTTTTAAAAAGCCCTTTACCAGGGTAGACTCAGATTTAAATTTTATTGTTATGTGTTTTGCCTGTATGTATATATGTCTACCGTGTGTGTGTGTGTGTGTGTGTGTGTGTGTGTGTGTGTGTGTGTGTGTGTGTTGCCTTTGGAGGTCAGGAAGGCATCAGATCGTACGGATCTAGAGTTACAAACAGTTGGGAGCGGCCATGTGGGTGCTCTGCAGGAACAGCTTGTCTTGGCTGTCATGTAAAGCACTGGGTTCATCGCGGCCCTTTCACGCCTGCCTGCCGCTCTGCCCTGATTGCGCTCAGTCACTCCTCTCACGACCTCTGTCCTAACAGATACTCGTTGCCTTGAGGAATCTCCACTTTAAGAATATCGTGCACTGTGATTTAAAGCCCGAAAACGTGCTGCTTGCATCAGCGGAGCCATTTCCTCAGGTGAGACATTCTCCAGAACCTGATTAAGAACTATTTTGAGTTGGTGACATTTACAAACCACCCTCCTAATACAAAACAGAGCACCAGGTACATACCCTTGTAGTCTGTAACTGCCAGTTTGAATCGGTAGCCGCATCATTTAAAGTCAGGCTTTATTAGTGTATTGTTCTTGCCCGTTAAAACATTTTTTAGACATAAGTAGGTCTGAAGAAATAAAATTTGGGGCTTTTTTGGGGGGTGGGTTCTAATTATGTATAAATGGCCCACAATCACACACTTAAGATCTGTGCACTTCAAATATCTGAGTCAAAGAGTCACCAAATGCAGTTATGATGCAGAAAATCTTATTCATGAGACATGTGCCGTATGACATGTACTAGAAACGGCAAGCAGCATTTGAATGTGTCTCCCGCTGTGTCCTCCAGTGTCTGTGTGCACTGTGCTCTTGTAGACATGGGATCCCTTCTCTCTCAGTTGACGGTAATGCTTTTCCTAAGTCAGGTGTCAATCATGGCATTTCCTCTGGGAAGTGCTTGGCATTTCAGGATAGCTGCAGTCAGTAATAACCAGAATCTAACGTCGTCCAAAATGTGTCCTGAGCTCTGCCAAGCCCATCCTACTTCCAGGACACTTCCTGAGGAGAACATGGCGATGGTTGTGGGCACCTTCCCGCGTAACCTCATTCAACTCTGAACCAGCTGGAGTCTCTCGTTCCATCAGTGTAGAGAGCACTTACTCCTCAGAGCCTTCCTCCTGTCCACATTGTCATCTGTGAGCCTTGTTGTCCTTACCTGCCGATAGGTAGCATCCCTGGCAACAGAATCTTAGGACGGTGGTTCTCAGCCTTCCTGATGCTGTGATCCTTTACTACAGTTCCTCATGTAGTGGTGACCCCCAACCATAACATTATTTCTGTTGCTACTTCACAACCGTAATTTTGCTACTCTTACAAATTGTAATGTAAATATCTGTGTTTTCTGATAGTCTTAGGTGACCCCTGTGAAAGGATCCTTTGACCCCCCCAAAGGGGTCACAACCCACAGGTTGAGAACCAGTGTTCTAAGGTTCAATAAAATAATGCTTCAAAATACTGTAGCTTATTTTTCATGCAGCAAAACATTTATTGAGTACTTGTATATGCCCAGACACTGGGAGTCCACTGAGGATTCAAAACTGAAATAAAATTCCTACTTACAGAGAATAGAAAAGGGATTCCCTTACGAGGGATCAAAGATCAGCACCCTCCATCCATCTCATCAAAACAACCAAACTGAACCCTTGCTCTGTGAGTCTGGAAGATAGAGTACAAATTGTTTTTAAACTGTGCACTCCGATAGCTCTTCCTACTACTGGAGTATCAAAGAGCTGTAGTTGTATTTGTCCGTCTCTGGGGAAATGGTATTTCCGTTTCCCTGTCTGTAACTGCTTTGTGTAGAATTAGTACCTTGGTTAAGTGCATTGAGAGTATCTAGGGACAAGTATTGCTATGTCCATTTCCAGGTGAAGTTGTGTGACTTTGGGTTTGCACGCATCATTGGTGAGAAGTCATTCCGGCGGTCAGTGGTGGGGACGCCAGCCTACTTAGCCCCCGAGGTTCTCAGGAGCAAAGGCTACAACCGTTCTCTAGACATGTGGTCAGTGGGAGTCATCGTCTACGTGAGCCTCAGCGGCACATTTCCGTTCAATGAAGATGAAGATATAAATGACCAAATCCAAAATGCTGCGTTTATGTACCCACCAAATCCATGGCGAGAAATTTCCAGTGAAGGTAAAAAAAAAAAGAATTACGTTTCAGTTTCGCAAATAGCCTAAAATCTTTGTGATCACAAGTCACCCTGCCTCTTCATTTCCCTAATCTGTTACCAGTCTTTGAGAACTCTACTTGTATTTATTATTTTAATTATTATTATTTACTTTTTATTTTTGAGATAGGGGCTTACTTTGTAGCTCTGGCTGGCCTAGAACTTACCATGTAGACCAGGATGGCCTTGAACTGACAGAGCTCTGTGCACCACTATGCAAGGCCAAGTACTCTACTTTTAAGCTGTTTTCTTTGTCTCTGTTTTTCTCATAGTTTTTAGGCACAGCAGTCACCCCGGCCCCAGCAGCCTCATCCAGGAACGACTGTAGTATCTTTTACCTGTGCTGCTCAGTAGCCTGCCCCTGGCTCCTCGGGGACTGCGGCCCGAGCCATCTGCAGGATGGTTATTTCATCCTCTGGCTTCCCTTTAACGACACTGCCGCTATCGGTTTCTGATACGGCCCTTGGAGCTGCCTTTGCGCCTCGCCCCTACTTCTTACACAAAACTGATGTATACTCTCTTCTAAACTCTTCCGAGTCTCGCTTAGGTCTTTCCTCCTGCCAACAAGGGCTCCCCCTCACTACTGCAGTTCTTCAGAGACCTCCTGACTTGTGGGTCATCCTGCCCTCCCCTCCTCCAAGCTATGTAAGGTCCACTTAGGCTAACAGTTGGGCATTTTTTCTTTTTTTTTTTTTTTTCTTTTTTTTTTTTTTTTTAAGATTTATTTATTTATAATGTATACAGCATGTATGACTGCAGGCCAGAAGAGGGCGTCAGATCTCATTACAGATGGTTGTGAGTCACCAAGTGGGTGCTGGGAATTGAACTCAGGTCCTCTGGAAGAGCAGTCAGTGCTCCTAACCTCTGAGCCATCTCTCCAGCCCCATGGGCATTTTTTTCTTAAGTATATGTTTTGGTAATTAGTTATTCCAATCCTCAGTACAGATTGATTAGACATTTTTAGCTCTTGTGCTTTATACCTAGAATGAGCTTTTGTATCTGCAGTTCATGTTTTCCATCCTTCCGATCTTTTACCAGGAAGCTTCATGCTATAGTGTTCATGACTAGTGAAAGCTTTTTAATTTGTAATGCCTGCTTCTGTACATGTCAAGAATCAGCCAGGGCTGTTGGCGGACGCCAGTAATTCCAGTATTGTGGAGGTTTCAGAGCTTTATACAAGACCTTTTCTTGGGGAAGGGGCAGGGAGAAAGGCAGGGAAGGGGAATGAAGTTGGTCCTCTTTAGTTTACTGATGGAGTATGCCATCCTTAGAAAACAGTCCCCTCGTAGTGCTAAGGAATATCCCCACCCAAGTTTAGCCAGCCATTGAATGAATAGGTCTTTCTTACCTTTCCAAATGTACTGGGCCGGATGACAGTTTGATAAATACTCCACTGACGTGGAAGGAGTGTTGTGAACAACAGAAAAAACAGCAGCCTGCCAGCTTCACTTTGTAACAAAAAAGCTGAAGTCCACTGGGAGATTTTGGTCTTCAAAGCTGTCACAGAGCTCTAACGGCAGTCTGGCCATAGACCTCTCTTGTCATTCACTTGGCCGCAGCCTAGATTCAGACTCAGCACTTCCTGAAATTAATGCAGACAGTGACCCCAGTTGACCGGATAGACAAGGGGTGGAGGGATTTGAAACACGGAAGGTAATGAAGTACTTGGGGAAAACCTTTGCAAGTTGGGAGTAGGCTTTCTTTATCAATATTCCAAACGTGTCCTTATGTAGTCTGTGGTCACTGTGTAGTTTTATGGTTGCCTTGATTGTGTAGTGGTTCAGTTTCTCCAAATAACTGAGTAAAATGTGCTAAATTTTCACCAACGGTACAAAGTCACCCCTAACTTGATTGCTAAACCTGAACTTCTGTTATTGTTGCCTCTTCCTTCTCACTGTAGCTGTTGAAGTAAGAGTGACGTATGCCACTTTTCAGACCGGTCAGGAAGAGAGAATGGTCATCTGGAATCAGAATCTGTTTTGTTCATCCTCAAATAGCAGTTATGAATACTTAGCACCTGTGTGCCAAACACAGTCTAAGACTGATATTAAACTGATTTCCTCTTCTCAACAGTTCCATTGTACAGATGAGGAAATAAAGGTACAGCATAGTTTAGAAATAGATCATGTCACTGGTACATATCAGCCTTACCCATCTGGCTTTAGTGTATTCTTGTAACCTATACTCTGTTCTGCAGCCTTAACATAAGAAGTTGGTGTTTGCCGGGCAGTGGTGGCCCACGCCTTTAATCCCAGCACTCAGGAGGCAGAGCCAGGCGGATCTCTGTGAGTTCGAGGCCAGCCTGGTCTACAGAATGAGTTCCAGGAAAGGTGCAAAGCTACACAGAGAAACCCTGTCTCGAGGAAAAAAAAAAAAAAGAAGTTGGTGTTCATACTTACTGCAGGAAGCATTTATGGGTCACTTCTCTGTGTTAAATTTTATATAATCGAGAAGCAAAATTTTCTCCATGCCATATTTACATGGATCAAACTGCCCTCCTGCAGTGCCCCTAAACTCATGTATCTAATTTTGCCTTTTCATCTAGCAATTGATTTGATAAACAACTTGCTTCAAGTGAAGATGAGAAAACGCTTCAGTGTTGACAAATCTCTTAGTCATCCTTGGCTACAGGTAAAGGAAAAAAAGGTTCTGCATCTTAACCTCCTGTGCGTTTGTCTTCGCTAATGAAGCCACTCAAAGAGCAGCAGGTTCAGCACACTGCTTGGGATAATCTAGGCCCTCTTTAGTCCTTACCTGTGCCATGGCTCGGGCCTCTGGAAGTTGTGCAGCCTGTCATTGAAGTCAGTTAAACATCCATGAACTGAAACACTGAGCCTTTTCTAAGGACTTGGCTAGTCATGTTTTTCTTTCCTTTTTCTTTGTTTTAAAGGTTAATGTGGCATACATATATTCAATATATTTTATTTTGAACATCTACTAAAAGGTTTATGTTTATGGCTTGATTCCTCCATGAGTTATTTCAGAGATTTGTCTCAAGACAAAAATCCACACTTGAGAGTGAGCAGAGAAGCTGTGCAATGATTTTATAGGAAACAGGATCGTAGGCTTAACATTAAACAAGCACACCTCTGGGCTCACCGTTTAGTAAGTTAGCCTGTTGATAGATTCAAGCACTTTCCCCTGTTTTGAACAGTAAGTTGTATGCCTCAAGCAGTATAGAACAAATGTCTTCCTGATTACTATTAGCTAACTCAAAAGCCTAAGAGAATTTTCTAGAAACTAGTTCCTTTCCTTTATAGAGACATTAGATTTTAAGATTTATCTTTAACATTGCTAATGTGAAATACACTTGGAACTGAGGAGTTGTCAGTTGTGGCACTAAGGTTGTAAACAAAACGGGTCTGTCAGCATTTTGTCGATTTTATGGTTCGTAATCATTTTCTTTTCCTAGGATTACCAGACTTGGCTTGACCTCAGAGAATTTGAAACTCGCATTGGAGAACGTTACATTACCCACGAAAGTGATGACGCTCGCTGGGAAATCCACGCGTACACACACAACCTCGAATACCCAAAGCATTTCATTATGGCCCCCAATCCAGATGATATGGAAGAAGATCCTTAATGATCAGCGAGCGGACTTCAGTACGGAAGGGTTTCATTTCATGACCAGATACTCTGCTGCCTAACTGTTGCTCTCTGCAGGCTGTCATGGTGAGGAGGCAGAGTCATAAGGGACTAGAACAACTTGGTGGCACCAATACTGTAGCTCATAACAAGTAGGTACATGAAGGGAAACTGAGTAATAAAATCACACAAGAAAATCAGAATGAAACTTGTTAGAAATTTTTGTAGCCTAAGCAATAACTGGTTCTGTAATTTTTTTTAATCCTCACATTAGGACAATGTGAATTAGCACTTAATTTATCTCTCCTTTGCTGTCGTTACATCATTTGTTTTAAAAGCCTATGACTGTCTAGTTCTTGTTTATAAGGTTGATTACTCATCAGGTTTGTGTTAGGCGGTGACTCTGAGGCTAACAATATATGGTCTGCTGTAAGGACTTCTAATATCTGTCTACTGTTGGAGGCATTGATCCTTCCTGGAGCTCTATAAATGGATCCTGGTGGGGGCTGTATCTTTAAACCTGGTCTGTATGACATAAAAGTTGTCACCTTTTCTCTGTTGCAGTAGCCACTGGGATAATTGGACAGTTGGTGTGACAAAAGTGGGTAGAGCTGGTCACCACTCAGCTCTGCCGCTCAACACACATATATGTTCTCAGTTGACACCATTGTGATGGAGGTTGTATGCCAGCAGTCAATGGGCACAGCTCTGCAGCTGATCCTCACATGGAGTTGAATACTTAGAGACAAAACTAAATACAGACTCAAAGGAGAGCTGGTACAGGGTCAGTAAATGTCGCTATACAGCGAGCAGTATCTTTTCCCTTAGCCTTTGGGTGGGGCCTCCAAATATCTAGAAGTTTTAAATTGGCATTTTACTTTGAGCAGTTTGGGGAGGTGGTTTGAAGTCAGACATCACTGGGGTGGAACCATAGTACCTGTACAGCAGATGAAGGAAAAGTAAGCATTTCTTACACTTCAGCTCCCGCAACCAGCTTTTTATAGTAGTTCTTAATATAGGTTCAATATCCCTAACCTGTACACCAGAAAGGTTTCAGCTTTCCAGACACTGAAAGATCTGCACCCTCCACTGGTTGAGCATCCCTAATTATAAATCTGAAATCCTCCAAAATCTAGAAACTTTGGGGTTCTGAGGCACTTTGAGATTTTCACATTAGTGATGTTCCAATCTGTGCTTTGCCCAAAGAAAAGGGTCCAGGACCATCCTCTTGCAGGAAATACAGTAGCGTTTGTCTCTTCATCCTCACTGGTCACCAAGAATAGGGTTTTTGTTGTTGTTCCTTTTCTGTGCTGAGAGCAAAGATTTGGAGTCAGAGAACCTGGGTGTGAGTCTTAGCTTCTTAGTGTTTAGATCTGCTGGGCTGGGCAGGAGACAGTTTGTCTAAGCATTTAGTTTCCCAGTCTGTAAATGGAGAACATAAATTGCTGCCTCTGCCTTCCTCGGTGTGGCCATGAAGATGGGCATGTGTGAAGGTCTCTGACAGTCTGGAACTCGGTGTTGTCAGTTACACTGAGTCTGAGGTGGCGAAGGAGAACGGTCTTGTGTGTGAGTAGGACCAAGACTGAGAGTGCCTTTGCGGATGAGAAAGCAGCCTCGGAATCTACCGAAAATTAAAAACATCCTTGAAGAAACAGAGACATTACAGGCTGCCTGTGTTGTAAGTCTTTATGCTTTAAACTGTCCTCACAGTAGCCAAGCCACATGACTACATACATGTAAGGAAGTTGAGGCACAAGGTTGGCTGCTAAAAGTTCATAGAGTTTGAATATGGATTTGAACCCAGGCCTATGTCCCCAGTCCCTTTTACCTGTCCCAGCCATTGATGATGTACTGTACATCTGTGAGTATCTCCAGGAGACTTTGCACATATCTCGGTAATTGTTCTTATCCAGCAGTTGTGAAGAGTAATTTTAAGGAACTATGAATGGATTGTCCCTGTGATAGGTGGTGATTTCACTCCGTTTCTGGAAGGTCTGCTTGACCAGCATGTACAAGATGGAACAATCTCATGTCACTCTGCATCCCACTGTGGCTTTACTGTGTGAGGTGAAAGCTTCCTGGAGTGACTGTTGGGTTGCTGTCCTGCTATAATCAGGCTTTACAAGCCGTGAGATTAATTGCACTCTGTTTTTGTTGAAGGCCTGTGCTGTCTAAAGAGAGAGACTGTCAGATAGTCTGGCGTTGAGTAACTACTCTACTGTGTAACCTGCATAACCTTTGTCTTTGTCTTAAAGCCAAGTTGTTTGCATAAAAAATAACTGTTTCTTAGAAACATGTGATAATTTTCAAAGTAGTGTATAATGACACTGTTTAGTACATTTTATATTTTTTGTTACATCCCACTTTTTGTAAATATTCTTAAAACTTGATAATAAAATGTATTTCTATATCACTATACTTTCCTATGTGAAAACCTTAGCTAGTCTCTAGTACAAGTTTCCCAAGAGAGTTTTATTGGCTTGCAATATTTTCCCTGGGCCCGGGTAATAGGACAGTTTTGTAAATAGAGCCAACGCTGCATGAACACTGATTGTGTTTAACCACCCCCACACACACACAAAGAAAACCTCTCAAAAAGTCATTTCAATTGCATACTGCATTTGAGAGAATTATCTAGAGGGTTCATTTATTGGAATGCAGGTGTGAAGAATAATGATAATTCAACTTTTTTCAGTGACTACTCCAGATATTCAACTATTGCAACTACCAGAAGACTTGGAAAAATTAAATGTCTAATATAGAAAATAAATTTCTAGAATTTTATGAGATAGAAGAAGTAGAGATAGAACTCTTCCCTCTTAATTATAAAAACTAAAAACAATTGTGTATTTGGGAGGAGCCAACTGTGGGTATTTTCATCTTACAAATGTTTTAGTCTAGTCCTTGAAAACAAAAAACAAAACAGTGGCTGTAGGAATGGAATTAAATTGAACAGAGCAGTTAGGAATAATGGCCTAAGGCTGCACAGCACCTGAACACTAGGACATCGGGCTGGGGAGAGGGCTTGGAAGGTGAGCGCCTGCTGCACAAACAGAGGGCCTCAGATTGGATCCCGGCGCGCGCGCACACACACACACACACACAGCCAGGCACCACAGCGTGCCGGGAACCCCAGCAAGACATTGCCAGGGAAGGGCAGAGACAAGAAAGCTTTGGCCAAATTAAAGAGCAATGATTTCAGAGAGAGAGATGCTGTCTGCCTCAGAAACTAAGGTGGGGAGCCACGGAAGAAAAGACACCGTCTGTCAACCTCCACGTGTACATACATGCAATGCCCAAAATGTGAGTACGGGGTAGGTGCTGTAGCCAAAATGTGCATATCCCACACACACGAATTAAATGAAGCCCCAGTCATTCTTTCCTTTATAGACTTAAGATACAGAGTGTTCTCAGTTGAGCTGCAGGAATAAAAACAAGTGACACACCACCCTGCCAGTGAATCTCCAGTCCAGTTCAACCATGAGGTCAGAACGGCCAACACTGTTTCCTCTGACCTCAGAGGGTTGTGTTGCTGGTAAATACTTCCCAAGACAACCTATTTACAGTAGTAATATAAAAGTTCTATGGACCCAACTGGTGACAGCGTATTACGGAACTGAAATTTGTCTTCAGCAGAATGAACTCGGCTTAGGAAATTATCCCTGGCTGCTCTGTATTGTTCTCAACTCTCATTTCGGTACAAGTCAGATTGTTGCAGAGGTTTTTTGTTTTGTTTTTTTTTTAAAAAAAACTATGGTTTTTATTACTTCTTTACAATTTTAGAATGAATCTTTACTTAAATCCACAGAAGCATGTGTAAACCTTCTGATCCCTGCTTCCAGATTGGGGAATTCACTGCTGATTCCCTGCCCAGCTGTTCAGTCCTTCATCTTTTCTCGGCCTGTGCACACCGAGAACAGAAAACTAAAAGTCATACTGGCATATTCATTTAACTGTCTCCTTCAGCAAAATCAGAATCATAACTGTAGAAACTCACGTCTGACTTCTATTTACTAAACCTTGGAGATTCTTCTATCAGAGTATACGGCTTTTCCCTTTTTTAAAAATAATATGCAGAGCTGATGACTCAGATCCCTGGAAATAGCCATTTACCGTATTTGCAGTTTCCAACAAACCAACCAGTGCTCATGTGTTTTTAAAAAGTAAATAGAGGCCGGGTGATGGTGGCTCACGCCTTTAATCCCAGCACTCGGGAGGCAGAGGCAGGCAGATCTCTGTGAGTTCAAGGCCAGCCTGGGCTACAGAATGAGTTCCAGGAAAGGCACAAAGCTACACAGAGAAACCGTCTCGAAGGAAAAAAAAAAGTAAATAGAAATACAACAACTAGCTTGACTAAAGGAAACTTGATATCACAATAAACTACCTCACTAGGTTAAAAACAATTATACCAAGAGTTAGTTACATATAGCCTTGAACATCCAACTATTTTGATTGTATTTTATATAAAAGGCTATGTTTATTGACTGCAAAGAGACAGTTTGAACACTGTCATTACCTTCAATATACAAAATGAGTTTCTTTTATTTTGATTTTTAAAGCACACTGAAGAATAAACAGTCCAAGCTGAAATATCACTGCCAAACAAGGTCATCAAACCCAGCTACAGATGATGCAGGGGTCTTTGACTGACAGGCATTCCTTTCTTGACCTGCACCATGAAGTCTCTGATGAGGTAGCAAGGCAAAGAAGTTGAATCTCTCTCCCATCTTCTGAGGGTTCATTAACATGTCATACCCCTGAAGTAACTGCCGCTTCGTGGATGGCTCGTCTGCTTTATCTAAAAGAACCTGAAGGGGGAAAGGTCTTTAAGGAAAGTCACTGGAAGAAAGAAATCCCCGAGGAAGCACTAACAGTGACTTTAGTGACCCAGTACAGCAGTGCCCCAAAGGTGATCACAGGGTTATAACTAGGTTGCTATGGCCCAAACGTATACATCTGCATCTTCAGCAGATACCCTGGGTGATTTGCCCCGTAAGAACATTTAAGTATCCTCGGAAGAGGAGTTACAAAATTCATACCCATGAACATGGTTTTCTTGGGAGCCTCAACCTCATATAGAAACTTAACAAGCTGTGCCACATCCCAGCTCTTACCCCTGCAAAGACTGCACCAGGGCCTGCTACTACAACAGCATTAAGTCAGCAGAGGTTCTTTAAATAATTCTTTAAATGAAGATATTTAATGGTAGTGAGATAAACCATTACCTTTAGCCGGACATCAATGCCCATGTTTTTTAAAAACGTTCGCTGCTCTACTGGACCCAGAGAGGCTACTTTTCCTTGTACCATTCTGCGCAGGTAACTGAAGTCCACATCAGCTGTCAGATCTGCTGTTCCAGGAGCAGTTAAGACATCATGAAGCTGGTGTCCACAAAACCCCTTGAATATGAAAAATAGTTTTGTCTATCTTAGTTAATATTATCGAGATTAAAGAAAGGATATGATACAAATATATTGTTTACATTGTCAATGTTAAAAATAAAAGTATGGCCTAAATCTGTGATTTAAACTCTAGGCAATTACATCCTTTCTCCAAACAAGGTGATACATGAAAAACTCAACAGAAAATACAAAGTTGGAATCCTGAAGACGTTACCTTTAACTTAAAGCTATTTAACATTCCCATTAATACTGTGGCAAGTTCCAGCAACCAGAACCTAGGTAGTAGTTTACAATACTTACCTGTCAATCACAGTGTCAAAACCCTGAGAATATGGGAGTGTGCTCCATCCAGGCCTGCTCTACTATAATCCTGGAAGAAGGCTAGAGAGTATCATTTTTAATATGTTCTCCTAGCTAAGAATTCTTAACAATAATGAAGTCAGAAATGAAGAACCACTGATCTAGAAAATGAGTAATAGCCTTTAGTTAAATATATTTCTATTAAAGAATATTCAACATATTTCAACATACTGTCATATTTAAAGAACATTTAGAAAGAATGTTTGGAAAGGGTGAAGGATGATACCTGAGAAGAAAAAGATGTTAAAAGAGTTTGATCGCAATGACTAGGTTAAATGTGCAAAGTAACTTTTGCTTTCTTTCTTTTCTTTTCTTTTTTTTTATGAAGGCGGAGCTGAAACATTAACATGAAGAAAATCTTTCCCAAAATGTGTGTTATTCCAAAGTTTCCTAGGCTCTATGCATATTTAGGCTTTTCACTTAAGGAAGAATGGCTGTAAGATTCAGAATTATGAGTAATGATAACAACATCATTCACACTAATTCTAAAATGAATACAACAAAGTTAGACACCATAAAAACCAAGCTAGGACAGCTCCTCGGTGAACTGCAGATCTAGCAATGAAGTTCTGATAAAGCACGCCCCTGTGATACGTACTCTGAAGGTGTCTGTCTTTGTCCCATCGTGACCGTAGTCGGCAATCAGAGCAGCACCTCCGCTTGATGCAATGCGTTGAGAAAGTTCCTGTATAATAACCCCAGCGTCGGGACACACTTCCACATGGTCCCTTCTTTCATCGTGCTGGTGAGGGAATCACAGGACATCACTTGAAAGAACTGCTGCTTCCTTAAGAGTCTTTCACATTTCTACAAGTTGAACATTTCTTAGTTATAATGAATTTGATGTGAATGTGGTCTAGACAGTGTCTCAGATGGCATCCCTCGCATTGTACAGAACATGGTTCTTTCGTGCTGGACAATTTGTTTGTAGAGACTTCAATATTATATATGTGTGTGTGTGTGTGTGTGTGTGTGTGTGTGTGTGTGTGTGTGTGTGTATTTTAAAAATATTTATTCATTTATTTTTTATTTGTATCGGTGTTTTGCCTGTGTGTGTATGCCTGTGTAAGGGTGTCAGGAACTGTAGTTACAGACAGTTGTGAGCCACCATGTGGGTGCTGGGAATTGAACCCAGTTCCTCTGGAAGAGCAGCCAGTGCTCTTAACCTCTGAGCCATCTCTCCAGCCCCAATATTTTATATCTTTTAAAAGGCATAAGTACTCTGAACCTCCCTTATGGTCAAGTGCTTTTATTATAAAAGCACTTTCCTATATTAATATGTGAAAACATAGCTCACTGGGTTGTATGCATAAGGAAATGCCACCTAACATTAACAGGGACTCAAAAGATACGGTCAAAAGATATCGGTCAGAAGAATCTGATTAAATCAGATTCAGCCCTGCGTTGCCCTGTGAAGGCAGAAAGCATAGCCAGTGGTGTCCTGCATCTACAAGCATCAGCTTATGAACTAGTGATGATCTGTGAAATTTTATCATCTTCACCATGGAAACCCACCATCATTTACTCCCTCCTGATACCCTGAAAACAGTAATGACCCACGGTGATGTCTCTGCCTATGATGGGGCAGGCACAAGAGATGTCACAGACTTAGTGTAGGGTTACACCTCCTACTGCTCAATGGGAAATGAGATTTTTGTCTGGTTTCTGATAAGACATACTCTGGGTCTATAGTGCGGATTCAGTAAAATAACAAACGTTCAGCCCTAATGATATTAGAGAAACCAATGTAGCTACGAAAATCACAAAGCCAGCCTCTTCAGACATCTGCCAGCAAGCCTCAGGTAACCCCGCTGATACCCATACCACCTCAGACTGATCTTCAGGGCAGGTGGCATCCCATGGCCCCATTCAAATGAAAGGGAGTCCCAACCCTCTCTGGAGAATGCTAGTCAAGTCAAGAACTGAATAGCAAGAAACTACAGGGTGACTTCAGGGAGGAGGTGGCACTTTGGTAGCTTATAAATATGTTTGTCATTCAGGCAGAATTACATAGAATATGAAAAACTGCTCACAAGTATTTAGTCTGATGTTACAACTTAAGAGTTTGTGAAAAAAACAAATGAGTAGGTATGTTTTTAAAAACTTGTTTTTAAAACTTTAGGCAATTCTTAAGAGCTGGAAAGTAAAAACATTTTTCTGGGGTAGAGAAGAGGGAATAAAAAGGTACTGTGAAGCTCAGATATTCTTGAGAAGAATGTGCTATTTGGGGACCTTTAAAGAGCCCTGGGGCCAAAGGGATGGCTAAGCAGTTAAGAGCACTGGTTGTTCTTCCAGAGGACCTCGGTTTGATTCCCAGCACCCACATGGCAGCTAACAACCATCTATAGTTCCCATTCGGTGGGAACCAACACCCTCATACAGATATGCAGGAGAAACACCATATAGAAAATAAATGTATTTAAAAAGTTGTGCACAGTCCAAAGATAGAAAGCTCTGGGAACTTTCTGGGAATTCTCCAGAGAGGGTTGGACTCCTTTCATTTGAATGGGGCCATGGGATGCCACCTGTCGTGAAGATCAGTCTGAGGTGGTATGGGTATCAGCAGCATTCCTTAGGGACAACAGAAAGCAGCAGTTAATCTGTCCACAGTGTGGGATCTAAGGTGGGTCTGGGTTCACATGTGACCGAATCGCTGTGCTCTTGCCCAGGGATGACAGTAAAATGTTCCCAATGAGAACACACAGAGCAAACCATGATGCTCAGTGAGTCAGCTGTTAGTATACCACCCTGCCTTCAGATAGGGAATCTTCTCTATAAGGTGATCACATGGCATCATTTATTATCAGAGGCACCTGGCTGAGTAAATGACTTTAGCCCACCCTCCTGATTCTAGGTCTGGACTGCCACTGTGACAGGTAGGACAAAGCATTCACATGCCACCAGCACTGCCACTGAGAAAAAGCTAAAACGACAGCTAAGGAAACAGGCTAGAGCACTCCGCAGCGACCAAAGGAAAACTCAGATCCATACTTGTATGAAGGCTTCTGCTGGCGTCGCACAAGGCGCCAAGACGAACCTCAGTTTATCAGAAACTTGGGGGTCGATATCAACAAGCACTTCTCTCCATCCTTGTGGTGTTTTCTAGCAGAACACAAAAAAAAACAAGTGTTTGCAAGCTCTTAAAGCGTGATGTTCTAAAGAAGCCGTGACAAATAAGAGCTGTAGAAGAAAGTAAGCTGGACTGGAAGGCAAACAGTGTGAGCAAGTGAGTGGGCGATCTGTGACAAAGGACTACATTGCGTGCGGCTTACTCTTAGCCTTAGAAGTTGCCATAGGTGGAGCTGAAAGACTGGCCCAAATACATCCTCAGGACACAGCCATCCACCACTGTATGCTCTCTTGTGTCTTCATCCCAAAACTAAGAAGTCATAGTCATTTTCCCAGGAGAATAAAGATTCTGGATCGTATTTCATCTTTGGTTCTCAATCATTCGTATTTATGACAATCCCACATAATACTAACTTGAGCAAGCAGTGGGTGAGCACTATCAGTTCACTAGTTCACAGCTCTGGTTAATCAGAAACGTGACTTTCCCATCAATACCTGAAATTTATGCACGGGAAGAACATCCAAAAACTCGTGTGCGAGATAAAAGCTGTATCCTATTTTAAAATAAAAGAAAAAGTTAGTGATTCAGCAGTTCAAAACAATTCTATCGAACAGTAGCCATAAAAAAAGAAAGTACCCAATTCTTCAGCTCCGGAACCTGGGATGCTCCCATTCTATCCTTTCTATGGCAGTGGTTCTCACCTTTTCTAATACTGCGACCCTTTAATCCAGTTCCTCATGTTGTGGTGACCTCCAGCCATAACACTGTTTTCTTTGCTCCTTCATAACTGTCATTTTGCTACTGTTATAAATCATGATGTAAATATCTTGATATGCAGGATTTCTGATATATGACCCCTGTGAAATGGTTGTTCAACCCTTAAGGGGTTGAACCACAGCACTATGGACAGCATTCAAAGGAACAATTACTCCTCAGTTTCCACATAATGCCATGAGAACGGAAATGCCCCGTGACCAGCTAACTCTTCATCACTACATTCCTAAAAAAACAATGCGACTCAAATGTGTTAGCTGGAAAGGAATGTGAACTTCATGTGAGAAAGCTAAGGCCAGAAACAGCTTTGGGTGCCTTGCTGGAGATCTCACCTCCACACTGTCAAGGACTCTAGACTAGCACAGGGCCTTTCACCCCCACACCTTGCTTGCTTTGGGGCAAGTGAAGGTTTTTCAAGAGACTGATAACCAAACCCATCTACTATCTCCTTCTTCAGCCCATGCCGCCTCGGGCCACTTCATCAGTACTACCCTAGCTGAAGGGAAACACTGTTCAGAGATTGACAGTTTGGGGTTTTGTTTGGTTTGCTTTCTATAAGAGGAAATGAAGTACACTGCTCTGTAATGTTCAGCAATCTTCTAGTATAATGTTCTTGGCTAGAAATGGAAAAGTCAGCTATTCCCTTCCAGGGAGGGACTTGGAAGCAATAACTAACTGTTAAACTGCATTAGAAGGTCGGTCAGCTGTCACGGCTGTGAGGAGTTCTGAGCAACGTTCTGCCGTGAGTCAATGTAAAGCTATACCTTTAGGAACATCCTTCAGATCTCGGTACCAGGAGACGGGGATCCCAGACTTAGTGACACCTTTCATGTACACCAGGGATTCGGCATCTCTCTCCACAGGGAGCTTCTCCTCAGTCAGTGCCTGTGCTTGAATCTCACTTAATTTCTGGCTCACCTCTACTAGGTGTATTGAAATGTCACAGGTTTTTAGCATGGACCCAAGCTGACTGAACACCTACAACAACAAAAGAACACTGTGTTACTGTTACTGTCCTATCGCTGTGGCAATAGCCAAGACAACTCAGAAAAGGAAGTGTTAACTCGGGGCTTGATTACGGAGGATAAGTCCATGACTGTGGTGCAGATCACGGCAGCAGGCAGGCAGACATGATGCTGGAGCGGTGGCTTACATCTTATCCACGAGTTGGAGGCAGAGAGTGAGACTGGACCTGGTGTGGGCTTTGGAAACTCAAATCCACCGCCAGGTGACACACCTGCTCTACCAAGGCCACCTCTGAATCTTCCAAAACCGTTCTACCAACTAGTGACCAAGCATTCAAATACATGAGCCTCTGGGGGCCAAACGCACCACACCCCGGCTAACACAATGTGACAAGTAGACAGGTTTCTGACTCCTCACCACAACCATTTAATCATATCACAAGTGCATTCACTTTTAGAGACTTAACCCTGACCCCAGTCATTCTCCAGTAACATTAGAGTTAGTAAACATCATTTATACACAAAATAAACTGTACAACATGACTTCCTAATAATAATTCACTATTGAAAATAAAAAGATTGGGCAGCCACACAATGTTTCAGATCAATTTTTTTTTTAAATGTCCCAAGGAAATAAAATGTCTGGGACATGATGAAACTGTGTCCTCAGAAACAAATTAAATGGCACTTGACTGACCCGGGGATTAAAACACATTTTCAATTTTCCCTTCGCTACACAACCGTCTTTTACTGTTGTGAATGTAGAGGGAAAAAAGAAAACACACGCATCTTACACATCTTTTAGCAACTCAATGGCAAAAGCATAAATGACATCACCCAAGCATTTTATATTTTCAGCCTGTACATCACCCCTCCATTTTTTAAGCTTACAGACAATAATAAGGAATGAACCATTACATTACTCTGACACTTTATTTTAGCTGACAAATACAAGATTTAGAAAGGAGGACTGCAGGGCTGGAGAGATGGCTCAGTGGTTAAGAGCACTGGCTGCTTTTCCTGAGGTCCTGAGTTCAATTCCCAGCAACCACATGGTGGCTCACAACCATCTGTAATGAGATCTGGTGCCCTCTTCTGGCCTGCAGGCATACATGCAGAGAGAACACTGTATACATAATAAATAAATCTAAAAAAAAAAAGAAAGGAGGACTGCAAACCTAGAAGATCAGTGACGTTTGCAAACTCAGTCAAAAACAGAACGATTAACCTACATGACTTAGAGACAATCTTTTATTACCTACCCTCAAAATATCTCCAGTGAGGGTCCCCCGACCTGGACCCAGTTCCACCAGCTGGAAAGCTGGACTTTTTCCAGAGGTCATCCATTCACTAACGAACCATATCCCTAGTAGCTACGACAAGAAAAAAAACATGAAAGCATTATAGACTAAAACTCTATGTGAATACATACTATATACCAAAAAGCAAAACATTTACAAAAAATTCTATATGTGTTATTAGACAGGCATAGATATATACAGACAGACAGACAGACAGACAGACAGACAGACACACACACACACACACACACACACACACACACACACACACACACACAACACTATGGCAGACTCGCATAGCTCATGCTCTCAGGTGTTTATGGCATTCATTCCTTTTACAGACGACATGTTGGGTATTACCTCCCCAAAGATTTGACTTATTTCGGGTGAAGTAATGAAGTCTCCTTTTTCCCCTAGCATATCATGATGCACGTAATATCCCTGAGAAAAAAAAGAGGAAATGGAAAAGATTAATTTTCAAATAAGGCTTTCAAAGCAACTCCTCCAAGATGTTATGTAACACACACAGTGACATAACTATTTACCAAGGAAGTTCTCTCTTCTGAAATAACCAAAAGAAAGACAGAGTCTTTACCCAAATTTTACATGGTAGTAGGCATTTCGCAAATCTCACAGAAAAACACTTACTCCTCAAGTAGAAGGGCTGGAACCATGCAATGTTCATCTCTACATCCCTGCCCTCTGCCCACACCCACAGTCCAACATAGAAGGACTCGAATCACCCCAGCCTCCTCTCCCAAGTTAGCCTTGCCTGTTGGTGATACTGTTTTTGTTGTTGTTGTTTGGTGTTTTTTTTTTTCTTCGAGACAGGGTTTCTCTGTGTAGCTTTGGCGCCTTTCCTGGAACTCACTCTGTAGCCCAGGCTAGCCTGGAACTCACAGAGATCCGCCTGCCTCTGCCTCCTGAGGACTGGGATTAAAGGCGTGTGCCACCACCTCCTAGAATTACTGTTTCTTAACCATGTGCAACTTACATAAATATGTTCTGTATGAAAAATCCGTCTGCATGTGTGCGACAAATCTATCCAATTACATGCCAGTGGCTTACTTATGTACTTTTTATATGATAAATGTATCTCGATAAAAAGATGGGTTTTCTTTTGTTTCATCGGCCTTGCTTGTCTACTCCCATGCCCATGCGAAGTCTCCCTTTCTTCCCTTTTTAGTTCTCTCCCTGGCATCCTTATCAGTTCAATCTACCCAAATGCCATCTTCACTGACCTCTCTCACCTAAGACTTCCAACCCAAAACTCCACCCAGTGCTTTTTTTTTTTTTTAATGTATCTATCATTACTTTGATTAGAAGGCTTAATCATTTGGGGAGAAGACCATGCATTACTATCTTCATATCCCAAGTTTGACCATAACGCTTAACTTTAACAAGAAAGACTCAATGTCTCTCAATCAAAGCTTCTTACAGCCAGGCAGGTGGAGATCACCAAGATTCCCAGCACTCAGGAGAGAAAACAGAAAGACCCTGCAAGTTCAAGGCCAACCTCCTATACACAGAGTTGCCTTCCAGCAGGGAAATGCACAACCCAGTTAGAAAACAATCTTCCCTTTAACTCACGAAATTCCAACTACAGTCGGCCACACCTAAACACCACAGAAATTTGCCCTGACCTCTTTATTGGCACTGCCCTTGAATCAACGCGGCCTGATAACTGACAGATTAAACTACATCCCAAGGACTTCGGAGAGCCGCTCATCGTCTGCGGGCTCCGGGACCTTCGGGCTCCTCTGTGTACACACCCTTCGAGGCTCGCGCTCCCCTGTGTTTACCTTGGCTGGGTTGGTCAAAACCTCCTTCATGTACTCGGCCACGGTGATGGGACCTGTGGACTTTATTTTATACATCAGATGCCTCAGCATCGGCGTCACCCGGTTGCTTTCCGCCGGCTCATTCCCGGAGCTGAAGCACTTCCCTCTCCAAAGACAGGGGATGCCTGAAAAGCACCGGGAAGCGCCCGCCTTAGAAATCTCCGTTTCCTTGACGCGCGCAAGCCTGCCAGAGCTTGCAAGGAAAGCACAGCCTTGCTTGCTCCTCACTTAACTTCGCCCCAGGGTCAGAGAACCCGATGCACGGAGCCCACGACTGCCACACGGCCAAGCCTCTCCGGGGGACCGGCTTCCAACTCCAGCCCCCAGGAAACAACCAAGGAAGCAAGCAGTCTCCATGGAAACAGGGTTCTGCGGCGGCGGCGGCGAGGACTCTTACCCGCACGGGCCACTCCACGTCTCACCAAAGCATTCATTCCCAATCACGTCGGGGCCAGGCTCCGCCCTGGAGGGGGCGGGGAGGAAGGGTATTTCCGGACACGCCCCCTGAACGGAAGTGCGCCGCCGGAAGGAGGAAGCGAGTTGCGGGCCGCGCGCGCGTGTCCCGCCAGCAATGTCGGCGGACCAGCAACCTTTGGAGTTCCATGCCAAGCGGCACTGGCGTCCCAAAGAGGTGACAGGAGATCCGGAGGAGGAGGACGAGGAGGAGAGCGACGAGACCAAGAATGGCTTCTCCCTGGAGGAGGTGTTACGCCTCGGAGGCACCAAGGTAACGGCCGCAGGCGCCGGACAAGGGGGCGCTGCGCCCGGCCGCCGGGAGTGTGGGACCCGCAGCCCGGCCTCCGACCTGTCCCGAGCGCCTCCCACGCTCTTAGCCGCTCTTGGGTGGAATAAAAATATTCGGATGGCACGTTTTCTCCTGGGTTTATGCTCCCTTAAGATGTAGGCGAGCTTGTTATTAGGGTGGCGCAACCGTCAACGCCCATCAGGTCGGAGAAAACTAACTTAACTGGTCCCTACCTCGTGGGCATCTGTTTTGAACGCTAGTGTGTGTCAAATCTGAATCTGCTGGGTTAAAAGATAAATGCCTTGTAGGTTGGATTGAAGTTGCCAAAAGGGACCTGCAGGTTTACCTTAGCCCTTTATGAAAGTGCCTTTTCCTACCTACACGACCTCATAAAGTGCTTATTTATTTACTTACTTGCTTCTTATGGGAAGGGGGTGCTGTATGTTGGTACACGTGTGTGGAAGTCAGAGGACAACTTGGTGGAGTCGGTTTCTCTCCTTTACATGGGTTCCGGAGATCGAACCCAGATCGCCAGGCTTGCTTGGCAAGGGCTTGACCCGCTGAGCCACCCCCTGAGCCACCCCCTGCCCATTCATATAAACTTTTATCTTTGCTCACCTGATACTTTACAAATGCATATGTCGTTGCGATTTTCACTGGATTTCTGGGGCTGTCAGCTTGAGCATCTTTTCATACCTTGAAGAAGTTTCTTTGAGAACCTTCTTTTCCCTTTAGGGTACATAATCCTTGGCACATTTTCTCATTGGATATCTGTAACTTTCTCAGGCAATAGTGTAATAATTCAGATGTGATATGAAGTTCTTCCTGAAGTTCTGGGTTCGTAATACAGTTCTAACTTTTTTTATGTCTGTGCAGCAAGATTATCTCATGCTGGCTACTTTGGATGAAAATGAGGAGGTGGTGGACGGAGGCAAAAAAGGAACAATTGACGACCTTCAGCAAGGCGAATTGGAGGCATTCATTCAAAATCTTAATTTGGCCAAATACGCAAAGTCTTTAATTGAAGAGGATGAACCAGATAAAAAAGAAAATGCTAACAAAAAAGAAGAAAAAATATTGAAGGTAGAAAGTAAAAAACAAAAAGCAACAGAAAGTAAAACTGCATCAGAAAAAAAGGTGAAAAATAAGAGTGTACCAGAACAGCATTCAGATAGCAGTACCATCCCCAAAACAAAGAAAAATAAACAACCCGATGTGTTCGAGTTTCTTGAGAGACCAACGCTGTTATTCAAGCCTGGAGGCAAGTGGTATGACATGGAGTACAGCAACGAATATTCCTTGGAACCTCAGGCTCGGGATGTAGTGTCTGAATACAAAGCCCTGGCTCAGAAGCTTTATGAGCATGAAGTCAGCTTATTCAAAAATAAGACAAATAACCAAAAGGGAGGTTCTTCCACCTGGATGAAGGCAATTGTGTCGTCGGGGACACTGGGTGACAGGCTAGCAGCCATGATCCTTCTGATCCAGGATGACGCTGTTCACACGCTCCAGTTTGTAGAAACCCTCTTGAACCTGGTGAAGAAGAAGGGCAGCAAGCAGCAGTGCCTCATGGCTTTGGATACGTTCAAGGAGTTACTCATCACAGACCTTCTGCCGGACAGCCGGAAGCTCCGCGTCTTCAGCCAGCACCCTTTCCACCAACTGGAAGAGCTGTCCAGCGGCAACAGGGACTCGAGAGACAGAAGACTCATACTGTGGTATTATGAACACCAGCTGAAGCACCTAGTGGCAGAGTTCGTGCAGGTCCTCGAAGCGCTAAGTCACGATTCCTTGGTAGCCACCAAAACCCGAGCCCTGGTAGCTGCTCACGAGCTTCTCTGTGATAAGCCCGAGGAGGAAAAGGCTCTTCTCGTGCAGGTGGTCAATAAGCTGGGAGATCCTCAGAACAGAATCGCCACAAAAGCTTCCCACCTGTTGGAGGTGTTGCTGCGGAAGCATCCCAATATGAAAGGGGTCGTGTGTGGAGAAATAGAAAGGCTGCTCTTCCGCTCAAATATCAGCTCCAAAGCTCAGTATTATGCAATTTGCTTTTTAAACCAGATGGTCCTCTCCCATGAAGAAAGCGAGTTGGCTAACAAATTAATAACTCTTTATTTTTGTTTCTTTCGGACTTGTATCAAGAAAAAAGACATTGAATCAAAAATGCTCAGCGCCATTTTAACAGGAGTGAACAGAGCGTATCCTTATTCCCAGATAGGCGACGACAAAGTGAGGGAGCAGGTGGACACTTTATTCAAAGTGCTGCATGTTGTAAATTTTAATACTAGTGTGCAGGCTTTGATGCTGCTTTTCCAAGTGATGAATTCTCAACAGACAATATCTGACCGGTATTATACAGCATTATACAGGTAAGTGCATGGCGTTTTAGTGAATGAATGTGGCAAAAAACCTTGCTCTGCTGTAACACATGCCGTATAGGCAACAGGAAGAGTGTGTGTGTACACACATGTATCTCACATAGGCACCCCTCAGAAACTGAGTGTTCACCAACTGAGCAAATGACATCCTGACGCGTATTTTCAAAATTACCTTTGCTTCCTTCATTTTCAGTCTTTTGGGATCGCAAGGAACTAGAACAGAGGTGTGATTAAAATTCCCTTTCCCCTCCTGTTCTTCTTACTGTTCGTAATTCATTCAGCATGTGTTTTGAACGCTTCATCTGCCATGTTCTAGATGTGTAAGATGTGGCACTGTGAACAGAAATCCCAGCTGGAGTCCCTTACTAGATGCATGCTGGAGAGTGGGTGTTATGGAGGTTCAGATTTCGGGGGGTTTGGTTTGGTTAGGCTTTTTTAGATTTTGTTTGGTGGATCATGTAACTGTCCTGTAATTCATTGAGGCAGGTATTTCTAACACTGTAAGCACCTTGGAACTGCCTTATATATGCCAGTGAGCTATGTTGAAGAACTTACCTGTCCTTCCTTTTCTTTTCCTTTTTCTTTATTTCTTTTTTATTTTTTGAGACAGGTTCTCACTGTGTACCTTGCCTGCTCTGGAATTCATAGAGATCCACCTGCCTCTGCCTCCTGAGTGCTAGGATTAAAGGCGTGTTCTACCACACGTGGCCTCTAATTTGTTTTTTATAGTTGCACATATGTATCTAACTTATGAAGGAAAATGTAAAGTAGTGGTTAATAGTTTAGACTTAAGCCACACTTACCAGGATTTAAAGCTCAGCCAGTAGTTTACCGTGTAAGATTGGGCAAATTGTTTAATTCTCAGTAAAAATCCTCTTGGTAACTTGATTAATCTCTTTTTTTTTTTTTTTAATTTTATTAGTTAAGTGCAGAGCTGTGCACCTATCTTGTGGCCTGTTACTCAGCTAAGAAAGCGTTCCCAAAATTACAGCTAGTGAATGACAGAGCCGGAACCTTAGAGAAGAGCTTTTGGGCCAGTGAAATGGCGCAGTGTGATAGAGGGACTTGCCAACAGTCCTGCCAACTTGAGTTCAGTCCCCGAGACCCACATGGTGGAAAGAGAAAAGCAGCTCCCAGGTTGTCCTCTGACCTCCACAGGCGTACACACACAAAATAAAGCTTTATATGGAATAGTTAATGAAGGCTTAGTCCCTGAGTGATCGGACCCATCACTTAGGAAGACTGTGTGGAAGCCTGGGCAGAGCAATCCCAGTTCCGTTGGACCTTGGGAGAAAAGGCAGGAAACCTTAGAAGTCAGAGTTTAGGAAACTGAAAAGTGTAAACATAAGGCTGAGGGAATACCAGAAGAACGGATTGTAGGTACTTGTGGACATGCAGAGAACAGTCTGGGCAGTGTGTGGATGGGGTGTGTGGATGGGATGCTTGTGTTCCGTTGGATCACGTTCTCTTAAGGACTCCAGTGTCCGCTCTCACTCTTGTAGGAGGTCTTCACTGCAGCCATAGGGAAGGCTGCCTCTGGTCATCTAGAGAGCAGAGTCAGCAAAGACAGAAACTCAGACTCTCTTACCTGCTGCTTTATAGGTGTCGGTTTGTGTGGTTTTGTTAGCCGTTCACTGTGTAGCCCTGGCTGGCCTTGAATTTACTGTGGAATTCAGGCTGGCCTTAGAATTCCGTGAGAGCTGCCTGCCTCTGCCTTCCAGGAACTGATTAAAAGCAGATTGAATGGGTGTCAGATTTTATTATTTGGCTTCTGTGTAGCCTTTCGGTGAGGCTCTATGTCTATATAAAAACTACACTGTTAGGTTATACCCTATTGTTATAGATTATAATTTATAATTATAAATTATAAAACGCTATTGTTTTATAAAACAATTAGAAGAGAAAAAAGTCACAAAAAATGGTTCTTATATGATGACTTCTTTACTTTTGTGTTCTTCCTCTTGGGATCATTGATTCACATTTTATCTGAGAAGGCAGAAATAGTATCTTTTTTTTTTTTTAAGATTTATTTATTTATTATGTATACAGTGTTCTGCCTGCGTGCCAGAAGAGGGCGCCAGATCTCAATATAGATGGTTGTAAGCCACCATGTGGTTGCTGGGAATTGAACTCAAGACCTCCGGAAGTACAGTCAGTGCTCTTAACCTCTGAGCCATCTCTCCAGCCCAGTATCTTATTCTAACATATGCAAGAAATTTATCCCTAACAAAGATGAGATTGTTATAATGGGTTGTGAGTCTCTAAACTATGACCCCTGGATGTGAAGATGATCTTATGGATGAACATCTGACCTTGGTTTCTTGTTACAGAAAGATGTTGGATCCAGGGTTGATGACATGTTCGAAGCATGCGATGTTTCTTAACCTTGTCTACAAATCTCTGAAAGCGGACGTCATGTTGCGCCGGGTGAAGGCTTTTGTGAAGCGGTTACTTCAGATCACTTGCACACAGATGCCACCATTCATCTGTGGAGCATTGTATCTTGTGTCGGAGATCCTTAAAGCAAAACCAGATTTAAGAAGCCAACTAGACGATCATCCGGTATGGTTTTCCCTGCCTCCTGACCCTAGTGGGTGCCAGCGCGTGGGGCGGTTTTTCTTTGCTTTACTGACAGTAACTTAATTTCTCTGGAGCGTTAAAGTGTGAGTTCTGGAGTTGGACAGAGCTAGATTTCACCGCTTGGTGTATGGCTAGCTAGGTGGGCAGGGCACTACAGTAGAAATCGCAGTCACATGAGGTAGTTATGGGTGGTGATAGAGTGAGTAGACCTTTTCAGTCTGTTTCCTCAGTTATGAGATGGAAATAAACAGTAATAACACCTGCCCCTGGATTTACAACACAGCAAATGTTTGAGGGCTCAGTTCTAAAATCTCTTATGTTCAGAAAGAAAGAATATAGTCTTCCTTTTCACTGTGAGTAGCGTTAGGCACCTTGGTTTTGCTTGATCAGTATTTTCACTTTTTACCAGAATTGCAGTGAGTGAGTCTTCTCTGCATCACTTAAGTGAATACCGACTCCCATTGGTTAACAGTCCTTGATCTGTTTTCGTTAGGATTCGGATGAAGAAAACTTTGTTGACGTGGGTGATGACAGTGACGTAGAAAAGTTCACTGATGCAGACAAAGAAACAGAGGTAGATGCGGTGAAGGAAGTCGGGGCGGAAGACACTGGGACTGTGAGCGGCACAGGAGCCGAGAAACCGAAGGCTGCTTCCTGGGTGCACTTTGACAACCTGAAGGGTGAGGGCTCTGACTTGGGCCTTGAGCTTTCAAACGAAGGAAGAGGTTTCCTCTTTCATCTGAGAGAGAGAGAGAGGGGGGGGGGGAGGGAGAGAGGGAGAGAGAGAGAGAGAGAGAGAGAGAGAGAGAGAGAGAGAGAGAGAGTGTGTGAGAGAGAGAGAGTGTGTGTGTGTGTGAGAGAGGGAGTGTGTGTGTGTGAGAGAGAGAGGGTGTGTGTGTGAGAGAGAGTGTGTGTGTGAGAGAGTATGTGAGAGAGTATGTGTGTGTGTGTGTGTGTGTGTATGTCAGTGCTGAGGGTGGAACCCGTAGCCTTTGTGTGTGCTGAGCAAGCATTATATGACTGAACTACATTTACAGCCATAAGACTAAAGTTTTAATGGTAGGGAATCACAGATTATTAACAAAACTACATGTCTTGGAAATCAAAGCAGATGCCTTGTAGACCTGTGAAACACCATGAGAAAACAATGAAATGCTAGCTGCACTGTGAGTCATTTCTTTCGGTTATAAACAGGAGTTTATGCCTCATTGAGACACTTTTGTCAGAGCACATGCAGACACCCAAGTGTGGCACACATGAAGTTTGATTCTGAATGGAACTATCTTTGATCCTGTCTCTGTGACCCTTCTCAGTTTTTGTGTGACCACCGAATTCACTCTTTGCAGTTTCTTAAAGCAAGCTTTTGTTTTCAATGTTTTATTTTATGTGTCTTTGTGTTTAGTCTATATACATGTGTCTATGCACACATGCCTGGTGGCCAGGAAGTGAGAAGAGAGCATTAGATCCCTTGTACTGGAGTTACAGGCAGTTGTGAGCCACCGTGTGGATGCTGGGAATTGAACCCAGGTCCTCTGGAAGTGCAGCCAGTGCTCTTAACTGCTGAGCCACTTCTCAAGCCCCTTAAAGCAAGTTTTTAAGATAGAAGACTTTCTGGGAAATAAAACCCTTAAATGACTTCTGTCTACACACACACCAGAGGGAGAGAAGTCTGTTTGTGAGTAGAACATTAGAGCCAAGAGAAAGCTCAGGGATGAATTCTTTCTGTCTGAGGCCAGAAGGAAAAAAGAACACTAGCCTTGGACTAAGGAAGGCAGTGCTAGACCCATTTCTGCACATTGCTTTTCTGACTCACGGCTGAAGTAATTCAGCTTTCAATTTCCATGCCGGATATATTAATGAGAATGCTGGTAGTTGTCAGGAAGGTTCTTAAAAGGATTTACCTATCCGGAGCACAAATTGTCATCCTTTAGGAGGATGGCGAGCATGTGTTAGGGCTGCACAGTTAATAGTATATTTAAAAAACCTTGCTTAAAATGTTAATTCTGGGGCCAGTTAGGTAACTCACAAGGAAAGAGGAAGGCATTTGCTCCTGAGCCTCAGGGCCCGAGTTCAATTCCTGGGACCCACGTTTTGGACTGGAAGGAGACCTGGCTCCTGGAAATTGTTCTCTGATCTCCGCATGCAGCAATGTGGCACTTGCACACTCACACCCACACGTACACACTTAATAAGTAAAAGTGGAATGAAAAGGGGATTTTTAGTCTTATTTCTGCAAACATGCAGATCTGTTTCAAGAACAAAGTTCCTGAATGTAATTTAATAGTGAGGATTTGGAAAACTACCACTCCAAAATACACTAGACTTACTCCTTTAGGTTTCTTGTTCCCATCTTACCATTTGTGATTTGTTTTCTTAGCACTTTCTCTGGGTGCCTGAAAACTACCAGAGAGATTGATCATTCTGCACTAAGACCAGTATGTTGCAAAGATTTTTTCAGGAAAAAAATGTAAAGAGTAGACATCAAGATAAATTGTTCAAGGGAATCTGCATTTTTAATCTGGTATTGGATTACTGAACTACTAGCAATTGTGAAGATGGTCTGTGAGAACGTAGGGTGTGATAGTTTGAAGTGTCTTCTTCAGTTAGGAATAAAGCATTTCAAAAATATCCTGTCCTTAGGTGGAAAGCAGTTAAAGACATACGATCCATTCAGTAGAAATCCTTTGTTCTGTGGAGCTGAAAATACAAGTCTTTGGGAGCTCAGAAAGGTAAAAGAATTTCATCTACGTTTTAATTTGTTAGTGGCACATAATCTTCCTTTCATGGCTTATAAAACATTGAAATTTTACTTGTAAATGATGAAGTTAATATGAAATTACACATGGGCAAAATATAGTGTGGTGTGTTTATTTTACAGAAACTTGTGCATGTAAATAAAAATACCATGCCTGGCTTACAAATAAGAGTGTAGATTGTTGCATGTAGTTCTCTATAATGTGTGCTGCAGTTGTATGAGAATAGAAATCTTTTACTAAGTTGTTCTGTAAATGAAGAAGAGGAATTAGGTTTCTAATAGCCTTCTTGTGATCAAAAGACTAAGTTTCTTCCTATGTACTTAATTCTTGCAATGTGACCACAGATCCTCACACCACTCCACTGAATCTCCAAGATCACACACAGCTAATGGCCTGGTAGTACCAGGGTATCATTTTCTTGGTAATTGTGCTCACTGTAGCACAGATGATATAAAAAGAAAATGCGGTGAACTGCTAATGCCCTGCTACAGTTAAAGATGGTGACACCTAGCTGTGTTTGTAGCCATTAAATTCTGTTAGAGTCTTCTCTGCTTGTACTTGTAGAATAAATAAGGGAAGGGGAAGCCAGTATCCCCTGCAATGGTAAAGCAAGTATTGCTTTCATTGTCTTGACCTTAAATACATGCCAGTGTTCTCTGTGTATATGGCGAGTGTACATACCCATTCCTGCTGTGCACCAAAGTGTGAGGGTCAAACTGCCTCAAGGTAGAACTTGGTTAGCTGTTCCTGTCCCATACAGCTGCTTCCTGATAGAGTGACTGGCATGCTGTTTACTCTGAGACACATTTGCTTGTAAATAAAGTAGTGGATTCTTTTGCTTCAGGCAAAACAACTAATAATATTTGTTGTCAGTGACAGAATTTACTCTCAAAAGGATGATGACCATTGGGCTCTCGTAAGCAGTGTCTTTGTACAGAGGGGTCAGACCTCTGTACAAAGTTTGCTGATAAAATTAGTGATCACACCAACAGTGCAATTTGGAAAAACTGCCCAACTCATCCAGTGTTTTTTAAATGACCAATGTACAGTGTTGCATATTCACTTGTAGGTAAGGTCTACATTCTTGGTAGACCAGTTAACTCTTAAGTAACAGATGCCTAAGGCCAATTGGTGTGGTTGATTCTACCCTGCAGTTAATTTCCCTTTCCGTATACCATCACAGAAGAAAATCCCCATGTAGGTGAAAGACTTGTTAAATCCTTAAATCCTTTTTTCAACCACAGATCTGTTTGAGGCTAGATTCTCTTTGTATATGTTCAAATAGTATGGAATACAGGAAAAGATTTAAAAATGCATTATGTTCTACTCACCAAACACAAAAATATTAATTAACTAATATTTGCAAAATGTTTTAATGCTTCTTAATTTGTAATTTTTTGTTCTGAAAAAATACTTATTTTTCATGAACATGTTTACATAAATATCTAGTGGGTACATATTTATTATTTTCATTTTATGCAGATGAGTATTTTGCTTCCATGTATGTAAGTCTACCCACATGCATGCCTAGTTCCCAAGGAGGCCAGAGAGGGTGTCAGATCTCCTGGAATTGGAGTTATAGGCAATTACGAACCACCATGTGGGTGCTGGGACCTGAACCCAGGACCTCTGCAAATGCATCAGGTGCTCTGAACTGCTGAGCCATCTCTCCAGCCTCTGGATTTATTAATTTAAATGAACTATAAGCATTTAAAATGTTCCTGCTGTAATTTCTAATAAATAAATTTCAAAATATCCCACTTATGTGGAAGCTCTTATATCACAGATTTTTTCAGTGTACATGTGGCTTGGAAACCAAAATGTTTGAGGATCATTTTCTTATGTATTAGCTCTCAAGTTTTCTCAGATAACCTGTAATTTTGCTAAAAATTGACCTTAGAAATAATGACATTCACATTTTTCTTCTATAGTTATCTGAGCATTTCCACCCTTCTGTGGCCCTTTTTGCAAAGACTATCCTTGAGGTGAGTCTAGAACACTCTTAAGAATATGTAAGTATTGTGGTTTTTGATCATCAGTAGTTGATGGCACAGTTTTCCGACATGTAGAAGCTGTATTTGCTGCCGTTGTTGAGGACCAGTGACCTGTCTCATACAGAGAACAAATAATCCTTCTCCAGAATGATGGAAATACGGCACATCAGCACACAGCAGCTGCTTATTAGAGCCGGCTCTTTGGGGGAAGGTGGCGCTCGTCTCCACTCCTGGGATTACTTTTTCCCAGAATGGTTACATAGTCTCCGTATAAATACTGCCTATGAAATTACCAGTGCATAATAAAGCGTGCGTGTTTGTGTGTTTAGTTTGTTAGCGTGGTACACTTGAGAAGACTATTTGAAGGGTGTTCATTGTTCACGTGTGCCTCAGATGCAGTGTAACAGCAGCTTATGTTTTTATGAAATCCATAAATCCTCCACCATTTTCCCACCTTTCAGGGCAATTTTATTCAGTATTCAGGCGACCCGCTGCAGGATTTCACACTCATGAGATTCTTGGATAGATTTGTTTACCGAAATCCAAAGCTCCACAAAGGCAAAGGTATGTGGCTTCCAGTTAGTAACTTTGGTTTCCGTTGCTGGGGTTTCGTGAGTGAATGAACAGACAACTGCATTAGACTCTCATGATTTACCTTTCAGAAAACACCGACAGTGTTGTGATGCAGCCCAAGAGGAAACACTGTATAACGGATGTCCGTAATCTCGCTGGTAAGCATGGAGTCTGCGCAGTTGAAACCAAAGGATAGCAAAAGACAGTGCTGCACAAATTATATTCTTGACCTATTCTATCCTAATAAAAAGAAGACCCTGTCTCAAAAACAAAACAAGAAGTGGGGTTAGGGTGGCAACTTCAGAAGAACTCTGAGGGCTCAGTGGTGAGCTCAGTGGTTAAGAGCACGCGCTGCGCTGGGAAAGGAAGGACCCAGGTTGGTCCTCAGCACCCACACTAGGTGTCTCACAACCACCTGGGACACCTGTGGCTGCTGCAGTCACCTGCAATCACATGCCCGTGCCCATACATCCAAATAAAAGTAAATCTCTTAAAATAGTTTTTCTTTCTCTTGAAACATGTGTCTTGAGTGCAGTTGGAGAACAGTGAGAGAACCTGTTCCTCCACGGTGCCTGTGTCCTGCCTGTTCTCTACAGACAGCCCAGAGTCTGGGGGTGGAGACTCGTCCACACACGCCTCTGCCCTGCTGGACCCCTCTCCTCCACTGTCTTGTTTAAGATTTCAGAACTGCCAGTGCGTTAGATAGAGTGTGAGCGCTTGAGTGGCACAGGGGAATGGTCATAATAAAATGCTCCATTTCTGCAGTGAATAGTAAAGAGTTCCTTGCGAAAGAAGAAAGCCAGATCCCAGTGGATGAAGTTTTTTTCTACAGGTAAGATACTTAATACAGTATCCTTGGGGGGCTATTTAAATGTTTATATTTGATACAGCGCTTTATTGATATTGAACTGTTTTGAAAAGATCAGGGCATTTGTCCATTTCTTTTTTGAAGGAAATTTAAATTATTAACTCTGCTGCTCCTCGAAATTTTAGTGAAATTGGTCAGCTTGAGGATTTTAATAATGTAGTATGTAAATTTTAGTTTCTGAATCTGACTTTGTGGAACTTTAGGCTTTTGTTTGGAAACTGTATGTTGTCCAAAGTGGCCTCCAACTTGGGATCCTCCTGCCTCCACCTCCCATGTGCTACCACACCTGAATTCTTTTTCTGATTAGGTAGTGATTCTTTCCGTCTTTATTTGTGTTGGTTTCCTATAGTAGTAACTGGAATAATTTGTCTAGGCTGTGACCCCTCAAGCAGAGCCAGAGAAGGTCATTGTGAAGCTGTAGTGCTCGAAAATTACTACTAATGCTATTAGTGCCTCGTTGACTACTTAATTCAATTTAATTTAAATTGCTTTAAAAAGAACTTATTGTGAATAATTTTGTGGGTTCATGCCGTCTGGAAAGTGGGAAGTTTCACTGTGACTTTGGGTGAACTGGTAAGTTGTTATGATCTGAGGCCATATAGAACCACTATGTTCTCATCCTTAAATAATTAGTGATGAGGTTGGACCAGCCTTTTCCTGTGCAATTCTTTTATTATTTGTGGGTTGTGAGGGATCAAATTCAGGGCCTTGTTCATGCTAGGCAACATTCTGCAAACACCTTTAGCCCTCGCTGCCACATTAAGATGAGTTTGAAGAATGAACTTATAATTATGCAGATATGTAATGTGCATTTTACTTTAGGTATTATAAGAAAGTTGCTGTTGTTAAAGAGAAACAGAAACGCAATGCAGGTGAAGATAGTATAGAAGATGTTGATGATGAAGAATTTGAAAATATGATTGGTAATTTGTTTTTCTTGACTCAATTTGTAAAATTATTAATAGAATGTAGAACATTAGTGGTAAAAGTGGACTTCGTTTTTAGAAATCACTGCTCTGCAGATTATAGTGGAAGATTGAGAAATAACATGTAGTAACTTGCTCATATCTGTTCTAGAAGAATTCATTATTATGCTTTGAACAATGTGGGAGAAAATTCTATTTGCAAGAGTGTTTCATTCCTAAGACCAAGTCTCTGATGAGGCAGAGACTGTTTATTGCTCATAATCTCCTCGTACTTCTGTCAGTGGCAGTGTTCTGCCTTTTGATGGTTTCCGTCTTCACTATCCATAGAGCTTGGGCCTCTTTAACTGAATGTCATCAGATGAACAGTACATGAAATGGAAGGGCTTAGTTTGATGTCACTGTCACAGCCTACACTTAGTAAACAATAAAGCTTTTATTGTTTTCGAGATTTCATTGAGCTCATAGGTCTGTATAAGTCACACCAGCAGTAGTCCTAATGACATCATTCTGCTGTGGTGAAATCCTGATTCTGCGTTACAGTTGTCCGGGTATAATGTGTATCGCTCTTGTCCTCTGCTATCTCTTACAATTTTGTATCATTCTCGGGCAGACACACTGGAAGATGATAACTGCTTCACGCCTGGGAAGGATGATATTGACTTTGCCAGGTAAAACTCAACCTTCTCTTTCCTGTTTTCCCGGTATTTCCCAAATTATTGTTCATCAGAACAGGAGACCAGAGAAATCATGTGATCTTAGTCTCCTGAACACACTTTAGAAAACACTGCCTTCCTTTACAAGTTTTGAAGTTTGTGTGTTTGTTTCCAGCAATATGAAGAAAACAAAAGGAGCTAAGGAGAACTTGGAAGATTCAGAGAGTAGTGACGATGAGCTTGGGGACCTGGATGATGACGAAGTTTCTCTAGGAAGTATGAATGATGAAGACTTTGAAATTGATGAAGATGGAGGAACATTCATGGATGTGTCAGATGACGAAAATGAAGATGTTCCAGGTACACATTTAAAATAAATAACCGCCAGGCATGGTGGCGCACGCCTTTAATCCCAGCATGTGGGAGGTGGAGGCAGGCGGATCTCTTTGAGTTCGAGGCCAGCCTGGTCTACAGAGAGAGATCCAGGACAGCCAGGACTACACAGAGAAACCCTGTCTCAAAAAACCAAAAATAAGTAAAATAAAAATAAACCACAAAGTACATAGCTTTCTTGGTAATTCCTAGACTAGTTTTTAAATACAGGTTTCTATATCTAAAGTAAAACACACGTCAGTGTTGGGTTTTAATTGTAATCAACAGCGTTTCTCTAAGTTTCATTTGAGCCGCTCGTTAACATTAGTAGAAGGGCCGGTGCTGTGGACCGGTAGTAGAGTGCTTCCTAGAGTGGGTGGGGTCCTGTTTGGAGCCTCAGCACTACCAGAGAAGAAGAGAGGGTGATGAGCTGTTTACCCAGGAAGTCACTAGTCATAGTCCTCCAGCACAGGGAAGAGAATGTAAACTGCAGGTGACGCGGGAGCCACCACGGTTGTCTGCGCTGTCTCCTGCCCCTCGTCCTTTCACGTACCTCTAGTTACACCTGCTTTGCATCTTGCTTCTTCTGGCGCTCAGCAGCAGGTGCTTCTTATTTACACAGGTGTTGAAGTATTTGGTCTTGTTAATGGTCATTGAGTAAATGACGTTCTTGCAAACTAAACCAGGGACTCTCAGAGACTGGAGCGTCCTGTACCCTCCAGGCCCATTCTGTTGGGATTGGAGGACTATGAACCCACATGGAACAGACACACCAGCCTTACTGTTGCACTAGACTAGAGCATACACTGAATTGGTGTTTTCCAGGCTTGTTTTTAAAATGACTCAACAGTAAACTTTTTTTGGATAACAGAATTTGATGAAGTCAGCTCCAAAGCCAGTACTAAGAAAAGCAAGAGAAAGGGTGAAGACAGTTTTGACTTTGCTGGGTCGTTTCAAGGTAAGAAAATGCATTTCATCTCTTCAGACCATAGCAGCTGCCATATAAGAAGTATTATTGGTCACTATTTTGGGAAATACATGTTTAAAAGTTGGTTTGATACCATTTAGAAGTTTTTTGTTTTTTTTTTCTCAAAGTATCAGTCTTCAGGTACCTTCTGTTTGAGACAAGGGTCTCTCATAGGCTTGGAATTTTATCACGTAGGCCAGGCTAACTGCTCCATGAGATCCTAGGCCCCCACCTGTCTCTCTTCCTGTCTCACCATCACTGAGATTACAGCCACTGCACTAGGTTTTTACAAGGGTTCTGGAGATCTGGACCCTGACTCACACTTGTAAGGCTAGTGTGCCGATTAAACCATCTAAACCCCAGCTAAGAAAGGTAGATAATGGGGTTTTTTAACGTGAAAAGATATTTCTCACATGCATCCTTAGTTTTGTCCAAGTTCCTTCCTCTCACATTTACGGGTCTCTAGATGATCTTTTCAGTCATGTTTATAGAGTCCAATTACATGTGAACTCGTAACCATTTTACCACTTTCTTCAAATATTAATAGATTGAAAACTATAGGTGAGTTTTTAATAGACATTTTATTTTCACAAATATTAAACATTAAGTTTATTGATAACACAAACATACTTCAGTCAGCTTTTTCAAGCCCAAAGAATAAGACCTGAATTACAATTTATATTTTGCTTCACATACTACAAACTCCATCCATGTTGATGTGGAATTTTAATCCTGATTGATACTGTTGGTTTCTTGTGTAGATAAATTCTGAACAGCAACAAAATCTGAAAAATAGGGATGCACTTTGAATAACCTAGACACATTTTTTTTTCTTTTTTTAAGGACCAAAGAAAAAAAAGAAAAGTTTCGATGACTCCAGCCTGTTTGTCTCTGCTGAGGAGGTAACACTAAGCTAATCCACTGTCTTAAGAGAGCAGCTGTTTACATTCTTGTCAAGTTTTCTGATAAACTTCCTCACCCTTCCTTGCTTTTGTTTTTTCTTTTAAGTTTGGCCATCTGTTGGATGAAAACATGGGATCCAAGTTTGATAATACCGGCATGAACGCCATGGCTAACAGAGATAATGCAAGTAAGTAAGCTGCTTTTTCCTGTCGTGAGGTCTTGTGTAGCCCAGGCTTCCTTAAACTTCCTATGTAGCCCAGGCTGGCCTTGAGGTCTTGATCTTCCGCCTCCCAAGCAGAAGGATTACAAATGTGTGCTACCCGGTTGTCTTAAATTTGTCAGTCAAGTTTTTTAAATAACATTTCCCTGTAGATGTCCTTAAATGGCAGAAAACTTGCTTGTCACATAGGAAGACGTTTAACCACACAAACAAACTACAAACTCAAACGGGTTTTTTTCTTGAAGAGTTGGTCTGTTTTATTCTGACTTGTCTAAAGGTTTGCTCTTATATGATTGAAGATCTTTTTCATCATTTCTAATGTTCCTAGTTTCTGTTCTTACATTTGTAAAATACTCAGAAAATATAGGAGAGAACGCACAGTGGGTTTTCACGGTGGGTGGGAAACCACAGGCCATGCGCCCCCAAGTTGAGTTGCACTCAGGACTTTCTGTGGGAGGCCAGTCTACAGTGGCATGGACTCATCTTTCTTTTCCCCTTAAAGGTTTCAAACAGCTGAAGTGGGAAGCTGAGCGTGATGATTGGCTGCACAACAGAGACGTGAAAAGTATCATCAAGAAGAAGAAAAATTTCAAGAAGAAGATGAAAATCCCTCAAAAACCCAGACGGCAAAGGAAATGAGAGCTTCCGAGTGAATTAAGATTCTACTCACCCTTAGTTTTTGCTCTCCAACCACTTCTCTTGATCGCCCTCTCTAACTCCATATATTCCAGACTGTTCAATGCATTTGTAGTAAACTATAGAAACAAAATGCTGTCATTTATGAAATCGTGCAGAGGTTGAACTTACATCGAAACATTCCTTCCGTACTGCTACGTGAGAAAAAGGACAGCAGGCCCCATGTTCACGTGCGAGCTCCTAACACTGAGGAGCTGACCACTGATGTTCGGGACCTGGGGGGCTAGGCTAGGCAGGTGTGGTGTCGTCTTGTTCAACAGCTAACTGTGGGGAGGTAGACATTAGCTCTTTCCACGGAGAAACAGTGTGCCTGAGGAAAGTCTGTTCTAGTGGTCACCTAAGCCATGGTGTGTCCATCACCGCCTTCGCTCTCATTCCAGAGTCTATAGTCTTAACCACTGAAAGAATTGAGGCTCCTGCGTGGGGGTGAGGGGGGTGCGTAACTCAGTGGTAGATCATCTGTAAAGCCTAGGGTTTGATCAACGGAAGAATTAAACCAAGAGCTAACTGTTCTCATCTAAGTAACTAGGTGAGTCCTCGGTGTGTGCTCTCAAACCGATAACAAAGTCATTGAGTCCAAAATTGTAAAAGTACCACAAAGTTTACAGAATATTTTGCACTTGAATTTTTACTTGAAGAAAAACATACCTTCCAAAGCGAAGGGAAATGTCTTGCTCATTGTTTGCCTGAAATCTGGTATTAAAAAAAAAAATTGTATTAATATATTAAGCCACAATTTACATTAGTGCTATTAGAATTTTGGATTAAGATCCCTTTGCTAATCCAAGAACTAAATCTTACAGGATAGGATGTGAATTACATTAATCTTAAAATACAGCCTTTAAAGATTATGGACATGCAGTAGCACCCTGGAACAGTGTCCTAATGAAGTACCCTGAGGAAGACAAGTGACCAGCTTTAAAGAGAAGTCACCGCCCCAGGGCTGCTCCCTGCTTCAGTTGGAGAAGGAAGTCACAGATAGGAATTACTAATCTTAAAAACTGAGGGCTGTGATGTAATAAAATTTAACCAACCATTGCACTGTATTCAGCAACAGCAGGGGTAATGATCTCAGTGCCTGGTGCTAATGCTGAGAACGCTGTGGCCTGAGGTGGGGCTGAGCTCACGGTGGTGTTAGCTCTTCCCAGGAATACCAAACAGAAGTATAATGCAGGCCGAGCTGCTCCATCAGTTCGATTCTGCAAGGCCGTTCAGTTCTGAGCCAGAAGAGGAACACTTGCTCTACTCCCCCAGGAAAGCCCAGGCTCCCAGTCTGCAAGTCAGGTGTGAGCCACCCACTCCACAATAACAACCACCTTCCTCTCCCCCACCCCACCCATAAAAAGGTCTAATAGCTTCAATCTGAAGAAACATTTTGCCCAGGAATGCAATTAGCATTTAGTACAAACCCAACTGGGGAAAAAAAAAAAAAAAAAAAAAAAAAAAAAAACGTTAACTGCTGAACTGTGTTTACCTTGGCTGGAGTTCATCTTTCTAAACAAAACATAAGCTCCAAAAACCCCCACAAGTTCAGCTGCCAGAACGCCTTTGAAGATCTTCCTAGCCAGCGGTTCCATGGTCCGAGCCATCCTAAAATTAACAACACGCATGAGCTGTCGGAACTTCCATGGCCACATCGCTAAAGGCCTCCATTCCCAGTTCAGTGCTTTTAGTATGAACCCCAAAAGTTACCAGTATTTGCTTTAGACGTTCCTACATACAGGCTCCAATCTCCGTGCCTTCGGAGTGTGATAAAACAAGGACCCGTGACAGGATAAAGCGTAGAAATTCTGAGGAGACTTAACACCTTTTTGCAAAGCAAAAATGGAGGAACTAAGGCTTTTTAGTGTCTGATACAGAATGGGGAAGCCGGTTAGACGAACTTCTTAGCTGACCTAGGAATTAAAAGACGACCTAATTATAGGAACCGCATTGAAGGCCCTTTTGGAAACTGCCCTACAAGAGGAAGGATATTTTCTAAGTGGTGCCACAGTTCATGCCCTTCGTAGATGAATGTGAAACCAGACAATCTGGTCTCTTCTGAGTATTGGAACACTTCAACTGCACTTTTTTTTTTTTTTTTTCTTTTTTTGGTTTTTCGAGGCAGGGTTTCTCTCTGTAGCTTTGTGCCTTTCCTGGAACTCGATTTGGAGACCAGGCTGGCCTCAAACTCACAAAGATCCGCCTGCCTCTGCCTCCCGAGTGCTGGGATTAAAGGCGTGCGCCACCACCGCCCGGCTCCAGTTTTTATACAAGACCCTAGCCCATGAGGTGGTCGCTGACTGGGTGGTGCCCCAGTAAATGGCAAAACTACAGTGACAGAAATCCTCCCTCCCCGTGTGGAAAAATGAATCGAGAAAGGGGTGTTAGTGTTGAGCTTTTAACATGAGTCCCGAGTTCAGTTTCCAACACTCAGGGGGAGGTGTCTTTGAGGAAAGGTTATATAGCAAATAAGAATTTGAGTTGCAGGCTAGAGAGATGGCTCAGAGGTTAAAAGCATTGGCTACTCTTCCAGAGGTTCTGAGTTCAATTCCCAGCACCCACATGGTGGCTCATAATCATCTGTAGTGAGATCTGATGTCCTCTTCTAAATAAATAAATAATCTTAAAAAATTATTTTAAAAAAATTTTGACTTGCTGAGTATATGAAAGGTAGTCCAGTTTTCACTCTGCTTCCCTATAACCTCAAATCAAAAGAAGAACCACTAATCTTCTGATCTCATTCTGATATTTTCCCACTGCTCTGTCCTCAATGCTGTTGTATAATGTTCATGGTCAGCCAATCCCTCCATCTGCCTTCACCTCCCTTTCAAGGTACCTAAGCGTGAAGGTAATTAAATACTGTCAGGATTAGCCTTGGACTATGTTACCAAGTGTCCCTCCTCCAATGTTACTTTTTCATTTTAATAATGGGATCACTAGGGCACCACAAGACTTAAACTTTATTGCTCTCATTTTAAAAACGAAGCAAATAAACTCACTTAGGGCAGGAAGGACAGCTGTCTTTCTCTATTCCCAGTCCTCTGCATCACTGACAGTCATATTCAGCACCAAGTTCTGAGGGCTGTTTTTAAGATTCCAGGGCTGGGGCAAGGAGAGACAGACACATCTGCCTGCAGCCTATCCCATAGATTAATCTGAGCAAAATCTTTGTTTGGTTTTTGGAAGAGAGCGATGCTAAAGTTTCAAGCAGTTCAAATAGCCGGTGGCCCACGCCTTTAAGCCCAGCACTCGGGAGGCAGAGCCAGGCGGATCTCAATGAGTTCGAGGCCAGCATGGGCTACAGAGTGAGTTCCAGGCCAGCGAAAGCTACAAAGAGAAACTCTGTCTCAAAAAAACAAACAAACAAAAACAAAAAAACAGATGGACATGTTACATTCCAAGGCCCTGCACTTCGGGAGGGTTCTACTTAATAATAAAGCCCGTTAGTCACTAGGGGCACACCTGTCCAGACAAGGTCCCAGGGAGACCAAAGACCATGCGGCCTTCTTGCACAAGCTGAAACGCAGGTGAAGCTGCCCTACGTGTCCTCCATAGTTGACCAGGAGTAACGGACGCTGGCCGGATGCAGGTGATGCAGCCCTGCACGTTCTCCTCCAGGGTGGACCCGGGGTAAGGGAAGCCAGCCAGGCGCAGTTGCTGCAGCCCTGCGCGTCCTCCAGTGGGGGGACCCAGGGTAAGGGAACCCGGCTGGGTGCAGGTGAAACTGCCCTGCGCATCCTCTAGGGGGCGACCCGGGGTAAGGCAACCCGGCTGGGTGCAGATGAAACTGCCCTGCGTGTCCTCCAGCGGGGGACTCGGGGTAAGGGAACCCGGCCGGGCGCAGGTGATGCAGCCCTGCGCGACCTCCGGCGGGGGACCCGGGGTAAGGCAACCCGGCTGGGTGCAGATGAAACTGCCCTGCGTGTCCTCCAGGGTAGATCGCGGGGAAGGGAAGGCGGCCGAGCGCCTGTGATGCAGCCCTGCGCGTCCTCCTGGGTAGATCCCGGGGTAAGGGAAGCCGGTCCGCCGGGCGGCGCTGCGACCTGGGGCTGCTGCCCGGGATGGATCCAACAGCGAGCGCCCGGCTTTACCCGGGGTGCAGGTCCCAGCAGGCGCCGCGGCGATCGGGGACCCGGAAACGCTCGCGCCTGCCCCGCGCCCCCGTGCCAGCGGGACAGTCTCGTTCGGGTGCTCTCCCCTGACCCAAGAATGTCACAAGACCCCACGCGCCCCACGCTGGGGACCCGACGGCGCTGAACACACAGCCAGGTCCTTACCTGAGGCCTGCTCACCCCGACGGCGCACGCGCACGGCCGCCGCGCCCCGCCCCCAGCTCTAGCCCCGCCCCGCCTCGGTTCTAGCCCCGCCCCGCCTCGGTTCTAGCCCCGCCCCACCCCAGCTCTAGCCCCGCCCCACAGAGGATCCTGACCCGGCTACACTCCTTGACTCTGGCTTAGCAGCCCTGGGAAGCTGATAACTTTACAGACAAGGTTATCCTGCCCTCGGGCACACTCGAATAAAAGAAAGAATTCACATCTGAACCCAGGCCACCGCCTCCCACTCCTGCACACTCTAAACCCAAAGTGTATCGCAGGAACAGCAACAACCCACCCCCTGGGACCGGCCAGAAATGTGGGACCCTGAATCAGGACCTGCCCTTCGGCCAGATCCCTAGACAATCCCTTTGCAGGATAAAGTTGAGAAGCGCTGCCCCTAGGTACTGCCCAATAGGCAAGAAGAGGACTGACCCAAGGGAAGGAGAGAGAAGAGAAAGAGAAGAGAAATGCCCATGAGGGACCACGTGCAGGACAAAGTCTGGAACGCCAAACTACATCTGCTTTCATGAAAATGTGCTCTTAGGCCAGGCTGTCCATCCTAGGAAGCAATGAATGCGGCCCAACAAAATCCTCAGTGTAAAACATGGTGAGAACTTTCACGATGTTTTTTTTTTTTTTTTTTTTTTAACTTAATTGCTAGGTTCTGGAGTGTAAACTTGGTAGATGACAATGTCATGTCGCAATGATACACAAAATAAGCATGTGTGTGTGTTCTGGTGGATGCTCCACCTCAGCTCCCCCCCCCCCCCAGCATCCATATACCCAAAGAGTCTGGAATGTTCTGGAGGAAACTTCACCTCAACCCTCTCCCACATCTCTCTTTCCTCAAACCCTGCCTTATCTCAGAAAGCCTGCCAAACACAGCTCTGCCCCCACCCCCCAGAGGGTATTTAAGGTCCACAAGCCCAAGACTTCCCCTCATGGTTCCCTCTCATGGCTTCTCTTCTCCTGGGGCCATCCTGGAATGCTCTGCTCAGATTAAACCTGGACCTACTAATTCAACCTGATCTGACTTATTACAATCGGTGGTGGCATTACTACCAAGGGATTTAAACTTTTCAGTGATCTCAGTATTTGTACACATGTGTGACTTCAGTGTCTCTGAATGTCCAGGGTGCTATCTTCCAAGCACACAGTTGCTTTGGCATCATCTAGCGTGACCTGTGCTTAAAGTGAAATGCAATTATCAATGATGTTTTATTGCACCTGATAGGTGTGTGAGCAAGAACTCCTGGAAAGAAGCTGTGTCAGCAGAGGTTGGTAGGTTAGAACTGAAGTACTGAGGAGAGACTGGAGTAATCTCTCCAAAGGTTAATTACCTTGTCTTGAACTAGCTTTAGCCCCTTATCTGAAATAACATCCTGTGACTAATATATAGAGAACTTTGGATTCTATTAACTTAGTGGACCCCTAACTTCCACCAGCCTGAAAGCAAAGAATGTCGTCAGATAACATCTAGGGACTGAAGAAAAGTTTCTCTCATCTTGTAACCACCTCTCTGGTGTACCCACCAAATGTATTTTAAGCTTGCCTTGATTCATGACTTTCTTTGTTCTGTAAAACTATGAAACTGCTTCCACGTTCGAACATAGACTTGGGGGTAACCTAAATCTGTGTTCACAGGCCATTCAGCATTGCTCCAGAATAAATTATCTCTTATTCCCTTTAAGATGAGGTGTGTGTGTGTGTGTGTGTGTGTGTGTGTGTGTGTGTGTGTGTGTTGTTAGCGGTTTAAATTATTTAGAAGACAGGTAAATATTCCTTTTTAAGATTTATTTATTTGTTATGTATGCAGTGTTCTGCCTGCATGTATCCCTACCCACCAGAAGAGGGCACCAGATCTCATTACAGATGTTTGTGAGCCACCATGTGGTTATTGGGAATTAAACTCAGCACCTCTGGAAGAGCAGCCAGTGATCTTAACCTCTGAGCCATCTTTCCACTCCTAGGTAGTATTCTTAATTAATTTTTAAGTACCCCCATACCTCAGAGACACCTCATTCATCACCCATAGTGCCTTAATCAGCTCTTTCCTCTCTACATAGACGTCTGAAATGTAGATGAATCCAAACTTTGCTTTCTTTTTCTTTTTTTTTTGCCAACTTTCATAATAAAAGTAAATATAGTCCTTTAGCCATTATTATTGCGACCTAGTCTCTTTAGTGTGGGAAAGCACTCTGCAGGTTACCAAAAGAGAAACATGGACACCAATGCAGCCACAAAAACCTTTGACCTACAATCTGTCCTACCTACAAGATGTGCCGGGGCAATTGAGGTGCATAACTTGTGGGAGTAAGCAACCAACATTTGATTTAACTTAAGACCCACTCCACAAGAGGGAAACCATGACTTGGATGACCAGGAACCAGAGAATGGATACCCCAGAGACCTAGAGTCAAACCAAACATGATTGGTCAAAAAAAAATCAATGAAATGATTCATAATGATATTATTCTATACTTATAGATCACTGCCTTGTCCCGTAGTCATTAGAGAGGCTTCCTTAAGTAGCAGATAGAAGGGGATGCATACGAGCCAGTCATTATGTGGAGAGGGAAATCTAAATTGGTGGTCTCTATCGGGTTCCTCCTCTCAGCGATCGGGGAACCTCAGGGAAGAGAGGGAGGAAAGATTGTGGCAGGCAGAGGTGATGGAGGACACCAGGAGAAGTGGTCCACTGAGTCAGCTCAGCAGGGCTCACATGGACTCACAGAGACTAAAGCAGCAAGCATGGAGGCCTGTGGGAGTGTGCACCGAGTCCTCTGCATGGGTGTTGTGACTGTTAGCTCGGTGTTCCTGTGGAACTCCTAACAGTGGGGGCAGGCATCTCCTTGACTCTGTTGCCTGCTCTTGGGTCCCTTTTCCTCCTGTTGGGTTGCCTTGTCCAGCCTTGGTGTGAAGGCTTTTGCACTGTCTTATTGTGTTTTGTTTCGTTGTGTTTGGTTGCTGTCTCTTGGAGGTCTGCTCTTTTCTGGAAAGAGACATGGGGGGAATGGATCCAGGGGAGGGAGGAGGTGAGGAGGAGAGGGAGCTGGGAGGGTGGAGGGAAAGGAAACCGTGATCGGGATGTATTGTATGAGAGAAGAACCTATTTTCAATTTTTTAAAAGTAAATATAGTCCCTTAGCTGCTATTATTGTTATTGTTAATATTATTGATTGTGATGGAGAGATGTTTTTGTGGTTAAGAGCACCTCCAGCTGGCAGGTAGTGGTGGTGCATGCCTTTAGTCACAGCACTTGGGAGGCAGAGGCAGGCAGATCTCTGAATTGAATTCCCAAACAACCAGGGCTATTATACACAGAAACCTTGTCCTTTTTTTTTTTTTTTTTTTTTTTGTGGTTTTTCGAGACAGGGGTTCTCTATGTAGTATTTGTGTCTGTCCTGGATCTCACTCTGTAGACCAGGCTGGCCTTGAACTCACAGAGATGCTCCCAAGTGCTGGGATTAAGGGCGTGTGCCGCTGCCTAACGAGAAACCCTGTCTTAAAAAAGAGTGCCGCCAGCTCTTCCAGAGGGTTGGAATTTGGTTCTAGGCACCTGCATAAGGATTCTCACAATCACCTGTAACTCTAGCTCCAGGAGATCTGTAGCTCTCTTCTGGCCACTGCAGACACCTGCATTCACACATACACTCATGCACACACACATACACACACACACACACACACACACACACACACACACACACACACACTTCATGTAATAGTAAATAAAAAATAAGGATTATTTTCATTTGTGTGTGTGTGTGTGTGTGTGTGTGTGTGTGTGTGTGTAAGTGTGTGTGTGTATGTAAGTGTCCAGTGGCCAGTACCCACGGAGGCCAAACATAGGTACTGGGAACTGAACTTGTATCCTCCAGAAGAGCAGCAATCACTCTTAACCATTGAGCCACCTCTCCAGCTCCCATTATTATTTTAAACTCCAGCGTGGCTTCTACAATATCTCAAAAGAAAACAACCTAAACAAAAATTATGAAGGAAGATTGTTCCGTGAAAAGAAGAAAAGCTTCCTGCTTCATTTGTAGAGAACGTGTTACGATTTCCAAGGTGACCATTGGAAAAGGCATCGTGCATCAACGCATGCTCCCACATTCAGTGTGTGTCGAGGACAATGGCATGAGGACCAAGAGCATCACTGGAAACAGTCTGCTTTCTCAACAAGAAATGTTTTTAAAAGTTATGACTCAGATTCTATAGTAAAAATCTAATAGTGTAATGACATATAGCGAAAAACCACTTCCTCACAATGATTTCTTGAGCAATGTTTGCAGAATGCTGCAAATACACACCCTGAGAGAGGGGGATGATATTTCTAAAACCTGTTTGTCTCCCTAGAATACGGCCAGACAAGTTAAAGAAATTGGAAAATCTATCCGAGGAAGTCTGAAGAATAGAGATGCTGGTTTTAAATTTAATCTTTGGCAATGGACAACATTGCTGATGCTACAAGTGTGGTTTGTGGTGGTTTGAATAAGAATGGCCCCCATAAACCAGGCTGCACTCCAGAGGCAGAGCCAGGCAGATCTCTGTGAGTTCGAAGCCAGCCTGGTCTACAGAGAGAGATCCAGGACAGGCACCAAAGCTACACAGAGAAACCCTGTCTGGGGGGCGCGGGGAGGGGAATGGCCTCCATAGGCTCATATATTTGTATGCTTAGTCATCAGGGAGTGGAATTGTCTGAAAGGACTACAAGGATTCAGAGGTGTGCCCTTGCTGGAGAAAGTGTGTCACGGGGGGTGGGATTTGAGGTTTCAAAAGCCTACACCAGGCCCAGTCTCTTTCTGTCTACCTATGGATCAGGATGTGGAACTCTCGGCTGCTTCCCCAACACCATGTCCGTCTGTGTGCCACCATGCTCCCCGCCATGATAATAATGGACTAAGTTCTGAAACTGTAAACCAGCCCCCAATTAAATGCTCTCTTTGATAAGAGTTGCTTTGGTCATGGTGTCTCTTCAGTGACTAAGACATGGCTCAACTTGCCATTTTTATTAGTGGCCTTGATGAAAAAATGCAATGTCATTCAAAAAATAGCTTATTTGGTATCCTTAAAAGGCACAACTAAATCAAGAACCTTACATGAAGCAGTAAAACATATATATTTTAAGATTTATTTATTATTATGTATACAGTGTTCTGTCTGCATGTATCCCTGCAGGCTAGAAGAGGGCACCAGATCTCATTACAGATGGTTTTGACCACCATGTGGTTGCTGGGAATTTAATTCAGGACCTCTGGAAAAGAAGGCAGTGTTCTTAACCTCTGAGCCATCTCTCCAGCCCCCAGTAAGACATATATTAAACCCATTTTCTTTGTCCATTGTCAACATTTATTATAGCTGACTCCCCATTAATGGGAGGTAAAAGAGAAAGACACATTTGTAAACATTAATAGAAGGCGATGCAAATGCCACTCTGAATTCACATTTAATGAAGTCTCATTAGGCAGCACATCAAGAAATTGTATGTAGAAAGGCATTACAAATGTATGCTATGCAGATCATCAAAACCATGGGTTTTATACGGGATGGGGAATTAAAATCATTACCAATCCAGGGAATTCTTTTAAATCATTGATGCTGACCAGAGCGACATCATTTACTTTTCAGAACTAAGATAACTAAGTTAAAACCAAATGATAAACAGTATTTATTACTTGAGACATATTATCAAGTTGTTTATGGTCTCAAAATGGAATTTATGCCAGAACTTGATGATGGAAGCTACCATGCAGATATAGTATTCTTAGTGAATTTCACCCATCATTTAAATGGGTTATATTGTCTTTAAAGTAAAGCCCAACTTATTAATACAATGTTTCAAGTCATAACAAGATTTCAAATGGTAGTGCCATTATGGTGCCTTCAAATTAAGGCAAACAATTTTGTGCCTTTTGACACATTGACTTAACATGGCCTTTGGGAACTGCAGAAATTATGTAGCTTATTTATTTCATAGAAGAATTTGAGGGGCTGGAGAGAAGGCTAAGCAGTTTAGAAGTACTCGTTTTTCTTGTGGAGGACCTGGGTTCAATTCCCAGCATCCACATGGTAGCTCACAACCATCTGTAACTCTATTTCCAGGTGACCCTGTGCTCTCTTCTGACCCCCAAGGGCACCAAGCACACACGAGGTGCACATGGACCCAGGCTGTCAAAGCATTCACACACATAAAATAAAATAAATCCAAAAAGGTCAAGAATGTGAAGCAGATTTCAAGATTCCCAGGAAAATAATATTTTGGTCAATTTCCGACTCTATTTTCAGTCAATGTAGATATGCTAGATCTGCAGGCAGACATCCAACTTAATGAAAAATTTGATTGTTGCTTGCCTAGATTTTTACAGGTCTTGTCTTCCAAGAAACAAGGATCTCTCACTTCCTAGTCACACCGCACTCTTCTCTTCGCTTTTACCACACCTACAACTGTGAGCAACTGTTTTCAAAAACGAAACAACTCAGTGAGATTGTGAAACACCGGATGAGCACTTTGAGAACTCACTGAGCATTGTAACCACTTCCGTCCACACATAGCCATGCCGGAGGATCCCAAAAGCAGCATCAGATGGCCCGCTATCGGACTGCTCTGTGTTGCCCTCTTTAATTATAATTTTTAAAAAAATCAATGATATTTTATTACTTAGATATGTTCATTTTCTTTATTGGTGATCACATATGGTTCCTACCGAACAATTTTGAGACTCTCTGAACATAATTCGAATCATTTTACGAGGATGTTTTTGATTATCTGTGGTGACCAATACCATGAAAATTATACACAATAATTGTTTAAAGCTCACTAGCTTTCATTAGTGTTTGCCTATTTGTGTGGCCCATGACAATTATTTGTCTAATGTGACCCAGAGAAACCAAAGGATTAGACATTCCTACTCTAAAGGGTGGGTACACCCCTGCTCTAGAGGATGGGTCAACTCTTAGTGAACTCTACAAATGGAAGATGGACATCAAGAGTCTCAATTTGAGATTCAAGCCTAGACTGCATCAGAAAATAGTTCTTCCCTTGCAAAATAAAGAAAGAAAAAGAAGTAACAGTAACAAACTAAAAATCCTTCATCAGAAAGCAGCCCTAGTCTTAGAAAGGACAAGAGAAGAGGTGAGTCCTACTTACCTGTGTAGCTAGAGTTTTCCTGCCTTGCCCACAGTCAGGACAAATCTTTGTCACACGCCAGTCCCACAGCCGCTCAGACCCAACCAAGTAAACACAGAGACTTATATTGCTTACAAACTGTATGGCTGTGGCAGGCTTCTTGCTAACTGTTCTTATAGCTTAAATTAATCCATTTCCATAAATCTATACCCTGCCACGTGGCTCGTGGCTTACCAGCATTTTCACATGCTGCTTGTCCTGGCGGCGGCTGGCAGTGACTCCTTCTGCCTTCCTGTTCTTTCTTTTCTCCTCTCTGTTAGTCCCACCTATACTTCTTGCCTAACCACTGGCCAGTCAGTGTTTTATTTATTGACCAATCAGAACAACACATTTGCCATACAGACCATCCCCCAGCACAGCCAAGTGCAGACCATCTCAGACACCTGCACTCAGGCCCATGGTCCTGATCATCCTCTATGCGGACCTGCTGGGTAAAGCCACGAGGAACCCGAGAACGGGCTCCCACAGGACATACAGAACATCCCACAGGATACCTGTCTTAAAAGACAGCCATGAGGCCAGTCTGCTTGCAACAGCCCCATACTATTCCATCCCTGCTTTACTTATTCACCCTTATTTCAATCACCTATTCTTTTCTCATTTTTCTCACTTGGGGAATATACGTCTATAGTCTAGATGAAGACAAGAAAGAGAAGTTGAAAGCAACAGGAAATGTCTTTGGAAAACAAGAGGGACCTTTCAATATGTCATCAGTGTATCTATGTTCCAGAACCTGAGTCCAGGTACAGGAGACAGTCCAGGGGGGTCTGTGGCCACCAACCCCTGACACTGATAAGATACAAGAAGCTGAATGAGAAGGTGGTATTTCACAAAACATGAAATACACACAGGGACATACACAGACAGCCCTGTCTCTTGACAGTGACAAGGGGGTCATACAAAATAGGTTGGTCTCAGGGCTGGAGAGATGGATGGCTCAGTGGTAAGAGCACTGACTGCTCTTCCAGAGGAACCAGGTTCAAGTCCCAGCACCCACGTGGCAGCTCACAACTGTCTCTAACTCCAAGCTCTGACACCCTCACACAGACACACATACAGGCAAAAGACCAATGCAAATAAAAAATAAATTTTAGGGGTTGGGGATGTAGCTCAGCAGTAGAGCACTTGCCTAGCAAGCGTAAGGCCCTGGGTTCGGTCCTCAGCTCCAGGAAAAAAAAAAAAAAAAAAGAAAAAGAAAAATGAAAAAAAAATTCAGTCTGCAGTTACATATACTGTTCCCCTTCCTACCACACGCCTGGAAATTCAGAGCTGAGCATGTAGGATTCTCAGGTTAACCTGAGCCTGGAGAAACTAAGAATTAAGAATTAGCTTACTTTACACATTGCCTGCCTGAGGCCCACCCTTCCCCCATCCCCTCTCCTACACACTCCAATCCTCCCGTAACCACACGTATTAGTGTCAGTGGGCTAGGGACCATTGTCTCCCTACATGTCTTATTTACCAAGAAACAAGCAAATGAGACCATGTTTAAGTCACTCTTAAATTCTAACCCATGGGGAACAAAGATTGTTTGTAATGTGAGGGCTAATCCCACTGAGCAGATGGGTAGGGCATTCAGCCAGTTCCTCTTTTCCTTCTTGAGAGACAGATTCTCAATTACACTTTCCCAACCACAGTGAAAACTCATCCTGTTATTATGTAATATAATGACTTCAAGTGGTAATCACATAGGAAAAAATGTAAGAACATTGAGATACTCATAACTCTGATTGTACCTTCTCACAAACTTCTAAAATAAATACTCAGAAATGTTATCAAACCCAGAGTCCCCATTCCTAGCTAGGAATTCTTTGAGGTCAGTTCTTTGCCCTTTGCAAAATGGATGATATTCTCCTCTCCTGCTCATCTAATCAATACTTAAATGAGTGCTTACCTTTCAAGGTAAATAAACTAAAAAGGCAAAATTTAAATATAGCTCTGGATAAAATACAAAACCAATCACCTTATAATTATTTAGATGCATTATTACTCAACAATGAATTTACTATCATCCTCTAAGTTTAAAACTTTCCAAACAATGTACCCTCAGTTACTTACAAACAATGGTAGGCCACGTCAATTGGGTACATCCTTATCTGTCTATTACTGCTAAGGATTTGGCTCTGCTCTTTAAGTTGCTTTCTGGAGACTCTTGATTAAACTCTATAAGAAACACTGTACCTGAGGTGGATCGAGTTATTAGTTTATTAAATAATGTTGCTGCTAAAGCAGTATCTCAGAATTAATCCCTTATTTCCTTATTAATTACTTATCCTTCATCACCTACTGGAATTATGTATCAACCAGGTTGTGGTAGTTTGAATGTAATTGGTCCCCATAATCTCATGGGGGTGTGTGGCACTATTAGGAGGTGGGGCTTTGTTGGAGTGGGTGTGGCCCTTTGGAGAAAGTGTGTCTCTGTGGGGGCAGGTTTGAGGTTTCCCATGCTCAGGATACTGCCCAGTGAGTCAGTCAACTTCCTGTTGCAGCCTATCAAGATGTAAGGACTCTTAGCTCCAACACCATGTCTGCCTGCCTGCCGCCACACACCTGCTACCAGGCTCCCAGCCATGATGATAATGGACTAAACCTCTGAAACTATAAGCAAGCCCCCTCAATTAAATGTTTTCCCTTATAAGAGTTGCTGTGGTCATGGTGTCTCTTCACAGCAACAGAAACCCTAACTAAGACAGAAGTTGGTACCAGGGACTGGGGTATTGCTGTGATAGTCCTGACCATGCTTTTGTTTGGAGTAATATGGACTTTGGATCTTTGGGTTAGAAAAGCATTGGAATGCTTTAAGTACTACTTAATGAGTCATACTGGTAGGAGCATGAAAGGCAGAGGCGCTAAGTGTTGGTATTCTGACCCACCCCTTTGCACTGCCCTGCATCCTGATGTAAAAGTCTCATTTTAAGGAAAAAAAAAGCTCCTCCCTTTCCTCTCTCTCTTCCCCTTCCCCCATTTCCCCTTCGTGAGGTGTGCACACCTCCGATTTCCTTCTCTTCTCTTTCTCTTCCTTTCTCCCTCTTTCTCTATCTTTCTATCTTTCTAACAAACTCTCTCCACGTGGATGCAGCACTTGGGTGTGAGTGACTGTGTCTCTTGCGAGTGACTGTGTCTCCTCCACCACTGCATCTGCCCAGCATGCCAGCATGTTTCCCTGCACACACGGGATACCCTCAGGGTCCCCTGTGTAAATTCATAACACTAAGAGTTATTTCAACTGTCGGGGGCTCACTCAAGAGTTTTCAGAGGAGAAAAACTTTAGTATGTTGCCTAGAGATTGTTCTTGTGATATTTTGGTGAAGAAAGTGGCTGCCTTTTGCCCTTTTCCAAAGAGTGTGCTTGAAGCAAAAGTGAAGAGTTTTGGATTAATTTCATTGGCAGAGGAAATCTCAAACAGCCTAGTATAGACCCTGTCATGTGGTTAGTAGTGTTTATACTTATAAAGATTCATAATGAAAAGGAGAAAATGGAGAAGGGTAAATTACAAAATGTAAATTTTGAGAACAGGAACACCAGGAAGTAGAATGGATCCTGTGTTCAAGGCTATAAACAGAAAATGTGGGCAGTGGTAACCTCAGGTCAAGATCCCACCCAGCTGAATTTCCAACTTGTGTAAAGGAACTAAAGAAAAACTTAGAGCCAGGTGTGGTGGGGCATGCCTTTAATCTCAGCACTGGGAAGGCAGAGACTGGTGGACCCCTGAGTTTGTGGCCAGTCTGGTCTACAGAGCAAGTTTCAGGACAGACAAGCTTAGGCGGTGAAAGACAGAGAGCTGGTGAAGATGTACTTGATGAGGGGACCATGTTCCAGCAGAACTTGGCAGCTTCAGCCATGTGGTTCTGGGTTTAGAGTTAAGGATAGAAGAAAGGAGTTATGGAATAAAGCTGCTGAGCCCAGGCATGTGTCAGGGTGTCCCTGAATGGAGGCCTAGTAGAGAGGCCATTGTGTAAAGCTGTGAGGTTGAAGCCTGGATTGCCTTGGAGAACGTAAGATGTTAGAGATGCCAGAGCCACAGGATACCTGCTGAGGAGAGCTGCTAACAGGGAGTGGAACCAGCCCAACAGAAAGAAGTGTGTTGTGGTCAACAAAGTTGAACAAAATTAGAGATGTGGAGAGTGTTTTGACATCAGACATGAAAATGCAGAGTTTGTAGTTTGCCCCACTGGTTTTCAGTCTTGCTTTGGTCCAGTATTTCCTCGCTATGTTCCCTTCCCTATGTTTTGGAATGGTAATGTATATCTTGTGTCATTATATGTTGGAAGTATGTGATCTGCTTTATGATTTTGATTTCATAGGGGATTACAGTTAAGAGATTGCATGAATCTCAGAAGAGACTTTAAACTTTGGACTTTTAAACATTGTTGAGACTGTGATAGACTATTGGGACTTTTGAACTTGGACTAAATGCATTTTGCATTATGATATTGTTACAAGCTCATGGGGGCCAGGGAATGGAATGTGATAGTTTGAATGTAATTGGCCCCCAAAATATCATAGGGAGCAGCACTATTAGGAGGTGTGGCTTTGTTGGAGTGGGTGTGGCCTTGTTGGAGGAAGCGTGTCACTGTGGGGGCGGGCTTTGAGGTTTCAAAGTGAGTCAGTTGACTTCCTATTGTCTTCTGGTCAAGATGTAGCATTCTCAGCTACGACAGCACCACATCTGCCTGCAGGCCACCATGCTCCCTGTCATGATGATAATGGACTAAACCTCTGAAACTGTAAGCAAGCTCCCTCAATTAAATGTTTTCTTTGTAAGAGTTACTGTGGTCATGGTGTCTCTTCACAGCAAAAGAAACCCTAACTAAGACACATGGTATTATAGAAATTTGTGCATGCCACAATGTTCCACAACAATCACAAAACTCCTTATTTACAAGAAATTATGGACTTGATAACAATAGGAAGGACACATACTAAACAACTTAACTGGTAAAGAGCCTACATAACTCATTGCACCATTAAATAAGATGTAGGTTGATTGTTTATTCCACATGGATAATGACTGGCAGGTAGCATTAGCATGTTAGTTGGGATCTGTTGATAATCCTTATTCTAAATATCCCTTTTCAAGATTTTTTTTTTAAATATCCCATGGGTACTACCTTAAATTACATTTAAAAATCCTATAGAGATTACTTTTAATGCTTTTACAGATGGCTCTTTAAAAGAACAAGGAGCTTATATTCTTTGTTTTGTTTTGTTTTGTTTTGTTTTGTTTTGTTTTGTTTTGTTTTGTTTTGTTTTGTTTTGTTTTGTTTTGAGACAGGGTTTCTCTGTGTAGTTTTGGTGCCTGTCCTGGATCTCACTCTGTAGACCAGGCTGGCCTCGAACTCACAGAGATCCTTCTGGCTCTGCCTCCCGATTGCTGGGATTAAAGGCGTGTGCCCCTGCTGCCTGGCATGGAGCTTATGTTTTATATACAAATTCCACTTTCTCCACAGAGAAGACTGGCCCCCCCCCCAGTTGTACAGCTCAATAGTCTGAACCACCATAACCAACCAGCTGCTATTAGATGTTTCTCAGCATTGAATTATTTAATTCATATTGAGATCTTGAGCATAATTGTGCTTCAACCGTTTCTCTTTCAGGGACTGCCAAAGTCAAGCCCAACCCCACTACTAATGCTATTTTATAGTTGTTTCCCTCCCTTCAGACGTCTCTATGACAACAAACTCAACATTTTCACAACACCTATTTGTGCTCGTTCTAACTCGCCAGGTCCGTCGATATCTGCTAATGCTCAGGTGAGCGGCTGGGCTACTCCTCACCCTTAATACTTGCTTTTCGGACCACTCAAAAATCTCATGGACTTCTTCATCAAGATGCAAAATCGTGCCAGGCAGTGGTGGTGCACGCTTTTAATCCCAGCACTCGGGAGGCAGAGGCAGGAGGATCTCTGTGAGTTCGAGGCCAGCCTGGTCCACAGAGTGAGATCCAGGACAGGCACCAAAACTACACAGAAAAACCCTGTCTCGAAAAGCCAAAAAAAAAAAAAAAAAAAAAAAGATGCAAAATTGTTACAAGCGTCCTTCCCTTCACCTGACAAATCTTCTGGCCCCGCCCTCCTTGCTCATCCCTCACCCTGCTGCCATGGGCTGACAGAATTAATCCCTGAGGGTCAAAATCTAACACCACCCAGCAAGCAGACATTACTCATGTCTCAGAATTGGGGCAATAAAAGTATGTTCATGTAAAGGTGGATACATTTTCTAATATGACGTTCTGCTGCTCGCAGGAGAGAAATAACCTCGGTTGCCATTATTATATACCTTCTCCTGTTGAGGACTCTCATTACTACTGAAAACTGATAACAGTCTTGTTTATTTTATTTTTTAAAAGATTTATTTATGTTTTGTTTTTTTTTTTGAGACAGGGTTTCTCTGTGTAGTTTTGCGCCTTTCCTGGATCTTGCTCTGTAGACCAGGCTGGCCTCGAACTCACAGAGCTCTGCCTGCCTCTGCCTCCTGAGTGCTGGGATTAAAGGCATGCGCCACCACTGCCCAGCTTAAAGATTTATTTATTTATTATGTATACAGTGAGTGTTCGGCCTGCAGGCCAGAAGAGAGCACCAAATCTCATTGTGGATGGTTGTGAGCCACCATGTGGTTGCTGGGAATTGAACTCAGGACCTCTGGAAGAGCAGTCGGTGCTCTTAACCACTGAGCCATCTCTCCAGCCCCAACAGTCCTGTTTATACTAGCAAAGGCTTTAAGGAAAATTTGCAATTTATAGGATATTAATTGTGTTACCGGGATCCCTTACAATCCACAGGGTCAAGCTATGGTGAAACAGCACCATTAAATACTTAAAGGGCAAATTTTAAGAATAAAAAGGGGGTGTGTACACCCACCCACATCCCACATACTGCGCTACATTTAGCCTTGCTAACTTTTAACATTTTTTTTCACATTAAAAGGTAATGCCACCTCTGCTGCCCAAAAGCATTTTGCACTACAAGAGACACAGCCCAAAGTGTGTGTTTAATGGAAAGACCTAGAAACTAATCACTGGAAAGGGCCAGACATTCTTCTAACATCAGGGTGAGGTTATGCTTGTGTCTTCCCAGAAATGAACCAAGTCCCAGATGGCTCCTGCTTGGTGCGTCTGACCAGGACAGCATCTCAGAGACCACTGGACAAACGAAGTGTCTGAAGATAGACAATAAAGCCCATCAAGAGGAGATGTGCCAGGAGATAGCTGGGCACTGAGTTCTCCCCCACAATGTTCTCCCCCTTTTATGAACCATCGCTGAATTGCCAAATGGGTAAAGGTGAAACTAGCAAATCATTTCCATTAATAAATAACAAAACCAAGGCCAGTCTCCAGGATGGTCCCTAAACTGGGGCTTTAACTACTTAACTAAACTACCCTGTGATTTCACTGTCACACTAAGTGGGATATGTTTGGAAAACTGCCAATCAAAAGCAGACCAGAAGTCCCGTTCTGAGAATTTCTCATAGGAAAATTGAATGCCTGGTTTTATTAAATATCTATTTGTTAGATATTTAATTCCATTAATCTTCTGTTAGGAGATTTTGTTCTTCTTTTCACTAGGGGGGATGCCTCGCTGGTAACATAATCAGCCTCTGGGATAACAGTCCCTGATCCCAAGTCTATCCACACCTGCAGTTCACCTTTTGTCAAGGCAGGGTACACAAAGAGGATGAAGGAGCCAGTGAGAAGTGGGTGATTGTTTCCCTTGTGACTGGGAAAGACTATTAAAGACCATCGCTGCTCCTGGGTGACCCTGAGTGGCTTCGTTAGCAGGGCGCCAGCATGGCCGACCAGTCCAAGTTCATTGAGTACATTGACGACGCCTTAGAAAAATCGAAAGAAACGGCGCTTTCCCAGTTATTTTTCACCTACCAAGGGATTCCTTACCCGGTTACCATGTGCGCTTCCGAAACTTTCCGAGCTTTGGATGCCTTTGAAGCCAGAGCTGATGACATCGTGCTGGCATCCTACCCGAAGTGTGGTAAAGAGCGTCTTTTCCTACGAATGCATTCTGTATTTATCAGGCAGGGGAGGGCGCAGGGTGAAGGCAGGAAGGAGGAGGCTCATCTCCACATGGAACTCGCTGGAGATCAGCAAGGAGCGGGGACCAAGACAGCAAAGCACGTAGGTTATAAAGTCAACCACTGAAACAGATTGAGAAACAAACAAACAAAAAACAGCATCCTGGAGGAAGGGGTCATGGCGAGTGATGGGCGGTGGGAGGACGGGCAGGGCCGGAATAAGGAAACGTGGATATTTTTGACAGACAACAGAAGCATGCCATTTCTGTCATGCATGTAATGATTTCCATGTGCTGGGCTTCTCTTCAGAATCAATCCTCCGGCTCCTAAGATCAGTTTTATAAGGTCCATCATCAGTGGAGCATACAAGATCAGGAATCTAACTTACTCTCTTTCACATCATCTACTTTTTTTGTTGTTGTTTGGATTTTTGTGGTTTGTTTTAATTTTGAGGTTCAAGATGGCCTAGAACTTAATAATCGCTTCAGATTCTAGCATGCTTGGGTTGCAAGTGTGAGCTAACTCGTCTACTTTTGATTCTTTCAACTCCTGCTTATTAAAGCCCATTTGATTTAACACTTTCCGTTCTCTTATTCAATGCTGGGCTTTCATAAAATCAAGACTATATACTCCTGTAGATGAATTCAGGGTGAAACCTATTATATAAAACTGATATTTCCCTAGCATGCTATTCTTCTTCAAGGAGCGCATTCTATGTTCAAATCACGTCAAGGAGACATCTGAGCCTGATGTGGTGGCAAACATCTGTAATCTGAACAGTCAGGAGGCTGAGGCAGGTGGTTCATGAGTTAGAAGCCAATGTGAGGCACGTTGCAAGACCTCAAAAAGAAAGAAAGGGAGGGAGGGAGGGAGGGAGGGAGGGAGGGAGGGAGGGAGGGAGGGAGGGAGCAAAGAGGATAAAATTTGAATTTTAAAATACATTAAATTTTCCCAGCACTTGGGAGGCAGAGGCAGAAAGATCTATGTGAGTTTGAAGTCAGCCTGGTCTACAGAGTGAGTTCCAAGACAGCCAAAGCTATTACACAGAAAAACTCTGTCTCAAAAAGAAAAACAAAACAAAACAACAAAAAATATTAAATTCCATGTTAATATACATAGATGCTCTTTTCTCCAAAATTATTTCTTTCCACAGTCAGATTTCTTTCAAACTTCAAAAAAGTAAATGTACATATCATGAGATGGTTGAAAATTTGAAATTTCCTCTTCCATGTGCTAAAGTGATACATACATCCTTGTTATTAAGACCCCTTAATGAGGTTCTATCTTCTGTCTTTTCTTACAGGTTCAAACTGGATTCTCCACATTGTCAGCGAATTAGTATTTGCCGTTTCTAAAAAGAAATACACGTGTCCAGAATTTCCAGTTCTTGAATGTGGTGACGCAGAGAAATATCAGGTTAGTAAAAACAGTCTTTCAACTACCAGCGAACGATGACAGCGAGATGTCTTCCATTCTGGAGTCTTCACTTCTGAGTTCAAAAAGTATTAATATAATGCTGACAGTGTTCCTGATTGCCAGTCATTGCTTACTTACCACATCCTCAGTCCTTGTCTGATATTTATATATATATATATATAATTTATTATGTATACAGTGTTTTGCCTGCATGTATTCCTGCAGGCCAGAAGAGGGCACCAGATCTCATTACAGATGGTTGTGAGCCACCATGTGGGTGCTGGGAATTGAACTGTGGACCTTTGGAAGAATAGCCAGGGCTCTTAACCTCTGAGTCATCTCTCCAGCCCCTTGTCTGGTATTATCTCATTTTTTTTTTTTTTTTTACAAAGTAACCTTATTACCGTTTCACGAAAGATGAGCCTGCCAGCCTTGCCCAAGATTGAGGAGATAGTAAGTGGCAGAGACAAAATTTGGATCCAAGCTTTCTGATTCAAACTCCGAAAGAATTTAGCGTACAGCTATCCTTACTAGTAGTAACAATAATTTTACCTTGCGGGGCAAGTAATCCGAGAACACCCAGGAAATGAACTAAAGCCAAAAGATACAGTCATGGGTATGATGCAAGAAGAATCTCGTCTTCGTTAATAAGACATTTTTCAATTCCTTATCTTAATTTTGGCTGCTGTGTATGTGAGCAACGAGGAACAGCCAAGCAGTAGTTAAGACGGTCAAGTCTGAATGAGGGTTCAAAGCCCCAACAGGGCACGCTGTTAGCATTACTCACTTTCCCAGCGGAAATGGCTTGGGACGCCAGTGCTCAGGAAGTTCCGCTTTCTGCCCAGGAGTAAGGGGCAAGAGCGAGGCTCTGCCTTGGGGCCTTGTGCTTAGACAGCAGGAAGAAGATGGACCGTCCTCCCCTGACCCCTAAATAAGCCAGAATGCAGAAAGGAAGGGAGGCTGGCCCCAGGGGACCCACCATTTCAGGAAAACTCCCGGAAGTATTCACTACCAAGCCTCTCCCGGAGCAGACGGAAGAACCCCACTGGATGGGGACTTTCGGGAACACCTTCTAGGAACTGACCACACAGTCCACATGATTGACAGATAGAAACTTAAAAGTTCCGTAGGCAGAAAGAAGGGAGCCCGTTTCCATGGACTGGGAAAGTAGCGGAAAAACGCAGCTTGCGGGACAGTTGCTTGAGGACTTGATGCTGAGCGGGAGGTCCAGGCTGGCATCCCAGGCACCTTGAGAGGCAAAAGAGGGCTCGGGAGCCATATTAAGACCCAGGATCCCACATTGGGGAGGGCTGTCAGTGCTTGAGTATGTCTGATGGAGGCTCAGACAGAACAGGCTAAGGCTTCGGGGCCAGAAGAATGGACATCAAAAGATTTTGCTGAGGGAAGAGACGGGGCACCTAGAGAAAAGCCAGCCGCTGCCACATAGCCTTGCTCCTAATGAGAAGTGATACTAACACGTGCCTAGCCTTCTAACCTGTACTTTTTTTTTTTTTTTTTTTTTTTTGGTTTTTCGAGACAGGGTTTCTCTGTGTAGCTTTGTGCCTTTCCTGGAACTCACTTGGTAGCCCAGGCTGGCCTTGAACTCACGGAGATCCGCCTGGCTCTGCCTCCCGAGTGCTAACCTGTACTTTTAAAACCTATTACATCACAGGCCAGGATCTCTTTTACTTTATTTGCCAATGTTATTACCTACCTCTGGTACAAACAAGCTTGTTTTATTTTTGAAATAGGGTTTGAATTTTTGACTTGTATGTTTTCCCATTACATATGGGATTGTTTCTCTATGAAAATATATTTTAATTGCAAACATATTATCTCAAGTAAAAGTATATAGCAGATACCATTTGTAAGTGGGGAATCCCTTGTGATACTACACAGAGCTTTTTTAAAAAAATATTTATTTACTTATTACGTATACAGTATTCTATCTGCATGCATGCATGCACTCCAGAGGAAGGCATCAGATTGCATTACAGATGGTTGTGAGCCACCACCATGTGTTGCTGGGAATTGAACTCAGGACCTCTGGAAGAACATGCTCTTAACCTCTGAGCCACCTCACCAGCCCCCTGCACAGACCTTTTATTTGTTGTCAAGCTTTTTTGTTAAAGCAGGACCTCACGTAGCCCAAGCTTGCCTTAAATTCTCACTGTAGCCAAGGCTGAGACTAAGCTCCCGGCCACTTGCCTCTGCCCTCCAGGTGCTGGGCTTCCATGTATGTCTCACTATGCCCAGCTGCCAATCAAGATTTTTTTACACGTCAGAACTTGACTCTGAACTTGAGTGTCCTTGGGACCCCCCTGCCTCACCTGGAAGGTGAGGTATTCCTGTTCCTCAGCCCGGTCTTTCTGCTCCCCACACCCCCACCAACATACACACTAGCGTGAATGTAAAGCCACGTGCGTTCCTGAAATGAAAGTTGCACTTTCTTGTTAAAGAAAACCCTAGCTGTGGTGAAAGGATCTAAATGGCTTCTGCAGCCAAGGCATTCTGGAAGAATCTTAACTTCACTTTCAAGTATCCCCTGAAGTGGGGCTGGAGAATTGGCTCAGAGGTTAAAGGCACTTGCTGCTATTTAAGGGGACCTGAGTTTGGTTCCCGGCACTCACATGGTAGTTCACAACCATTCCAGGGCATCTGACACCCTCTTCTGCCTCTGTAGGCACCAGACACGTGAATGCCTGCACATACATACGTGCAGGCAAGACACTCACACACATTAAGTAAACACTTTGTTTTTAATTAATTAATTTTATTTATGTGTATGAGTCCTTTGCGTGCACAGATATACATGCACCATGTACATGCCTTGTGCCTGTGGAAGACAGAAGGGGGCATCAGATCCCCTGGAACTGAAATTATGGATGGCTGTAAGGCACCATGTAGGTGCTGGAAATTGAACCTGTTTCCTCCACAAGAGCAAGAAGCGCTCTAAACACGGAGCCATCTCCCCAGTCCCATAAAATAACATTTGAAAAAATTCAGTCAAGTGAATCGGGCATAGTACCCCAATGTATGAGGCCTCTGCTGCCTAACAATAGCCAAGACCGTGAGCTTTAAATCTTTAAACTCTGCTTTCATCAAGAGAACCGTTAATGTGAGAAGACGGTGGGTTAGCATCCTAATGGTCTGCCCTTCCTCTCAACGGCAGCCTGAAGATAATACGGGGGGGGGGGGAGCTGTCAGTCATTTCAAGGTTAAGTCTCGTCCCCCTGGGCAGGTGCTCGGTCTTGTCTATGAGGTTTATCAATGCTTGTCTCCCCTCGGCAGCACAGGGAGAGCTGGTGAACGTCAGGGCCACCTAGATTGAGAGAGAGAGAGAGAGAGAGAGAGAGAGAGAGAGAGAGAGAGAGAGAGAGCATGTACGCGCGTAGATTCCTTCCTGCAGAATGAAGCATAGTTGCGTTCTTGTAATATAGAGATCACGGACTAGCTCCAGAATCGTCAGAAAATGTTTTAACTCTGTATAACCTTTTGGGTTTTCATATCTTCAGTGTATCAGAAATGCTCATTTTTTAATTCAGATATTTTAGAGGCAAATTTCTATTTCAACTGTAATTTAATTGTGTCTACTTTTTTATTTTAATTTTATTTTTTTTTCATTTTTCTTTCTTTTTTTTTAAGATTTATTTATATGTCATGTATACAGTTTTCTACCTGCACATATCACTGCAGGCCAGCAGAGGGCACCAGATCTCATTATAGATGGTTGTAAGCCACCATGTGATTGCTGGGAATTGAACTCAGAACCTTTGGAAGAGCAGCCAGTGCTCTTAACCTCTGAGCCATCTCTCCAGCCCCTCACTTTTCTTTATTAAGAAATTTTCTACTCACTCTACATACCACCCACAGATCCCACCCCCTCCCTCCTCCAACCCCCCCCATAATTTTTTTTTAAGATTTATTTATATTTATTTTATATGCATTGGTGTTTTGCCTGATATATGTCTGCGAGAATGCCAGATCCTCTGGCACTGGAGACACAGACAGTTGTGAGCTGCCATGTGTGTGCTGGGGATTGAACCTGGGTCCTCTAGAAGAGTAGCCAATGCTCTTAACCTCTGAGTCATCTCTCCAGCCTCCAACTGTGTCTGCTTTTTTTTTTTTTAAATGCAGTATGCCTTTTATTTTAAACAGAAATCAGTGAGAAGGTAAGTTTAAGTTAATTGTGACTCAGTTTACAGACTTCTTCCCTGTAAGACACATACAAATTTCGCTTAGAAGCCCTGGGTGAGCCTGGCGGTGGTGGCACATGCCTTTAATCCCAGCACTCGGGAGGCAGAGGCAGGCAGATCTCTGTGAGTTCGAGGCCAGCCTGGGCTACAGAGTGAGATCCAGGAAAGGTACAAAGATACACAAAGGAACCCTGTCTCAAAAAACCAAAAAAAGAAAAAGAAGAAGGAGAAGAAGAAGAAGAAGAAGAAGAAGAAGAAGAAGAAGAAGAAGAAGAAGAAGAAGAAGAAGAAGAAGAAGAAGAAGCAGCAGCCCTGGGTGAGGTCAGTCTTCATATTACGTGCACTTCAGCTACCTTCCTCATTTGTTTGAATAAATTATTGTGTATCTAGCTCTGAGACAGTGAATTTTGTTTTACTCTTGGCTCTGCCTCTAATCCTTCTAGTAACCATCTCATTCCGTATGAGTCATTGTGTGACCTGGGGCCATGGGGTGCAGGAGGAACAGTCATCTGTTCCTGTATCACTTCATCTGAAAGTGACCATTTACAAAGCATCTGAAACCTCAAAGTCTAACTTTCATCCCTAAAACGAAGGCTTCAATATCTGCCTGAAGATGTTGCTGAGAATGGATGTGAAGTTATTTCCAACACCAAGAAAGGCAGTTTAGTGTGCCTCGGCCATCATCACCACTAGTCACCCCTTGGACTCATGGTTGATTAATTTGTTTGTCTGTTTTTTGTTGTTGTTTTGGTTTGGTTTGGTTTTTTTGAGACAGGGTTTCTCTGTATAGCTTTGGAGCCTGTCCTGGAACTCGCTCTGCAGACCAGGCTGGCCTCGAACTCACAGATATTTGCCTGACTCTGCCTCCAAAGTGCTGGAATTAAAGGCATGTACCGCCGCCGCCGCCACCACCACCCATTAAATTTTTTAAAGACTTGATTTTTGTTCTCTTGTTTGAGTCAATGTCTCCATAACTTTTTTTTTTTTATAGAATTAGCTAAAAATTCCTTCACTACTTAAGAGTATTTGTTTTTTAGACAGGGTCTCCTGTGACATAGAATTCACTACATGCATAGGTTGTTTGAATTCATGTCCCTCCTGCCTCATCCTTCCTAGTGCTGATTATAGGCAGACACAACCACACCCATAAAACTTTGTTGTTTTTAGTCACCAGTAGAAATAGATAACAGAAAAATAACCAATTATTCTATGTTCCTCAAGTGGACAAACATTTCATAAGTCATTTCTCATATATTTAGATAACCCAGGACTTCAGATTCTGTTGGGATATTCAATCCCAACACTTGGGAGGCAGAGGCAGGCCGATCGCTGAGTTCCAGGTCAGCCTGGTCTACAAAGCAGGTTCCCAGATAGCCAGAGTGCCAGTGTCCTACAGCAGGCCACCCAGTGCCTTCCTCCAGCCTCTGAGAGTACATGCACAAGCACATGCATATAAACATGCATATTCCACGTTCACAGACATACATGTGCTTGCATGAGAGGGCACACACACATGCACACACACACACACATACATGAAGAAAAGTTTAAAAATAGATCTAGCTGTTAAAAATGAATTTTTAGGAACTGTGGAAGACTTGGATATTTCTATTATATATAGAAGAAATATAAATAAATAAAACAGCAAACTACAGGTTCTCAATTTTCTTGAACAAAAAGGAAATATATGATTGCTATAAAAGGTAAAAATTAAGTTAAGTGACAAAGATTGAGTATGGAAAGTAAGATCCAATAAAATAGTTTAGGTGAGATTAATGACTTGCTTATGATTCTTCATAAAAAAAAATGTAGGGGAGCAGAAGAGAAAGTAATTATACATGTGCTTGAAGCCACCACTTAGATACCATGCTTCTAGGCAACTGAACACACACACACACACACACACACACACACACACACGCACACACGCACACACGCACACACGCACACACGCACACACGCACACACGCACATGCACGCACACATTCACACACTCTCAGACATACATTCTTTTTTGTTGTTGTTGTTGTTTTTTATCTTTTCTTTTTTTTCCTTTTTTTTTTTTTTTTTTTAGACAGGCGACATCTTGCTTCTGTGTCCTTCTCCCAACAAAACGCCCTCCACCATGGACAGAAAACCCAACCCAGTGTGTTCACACACAACACCCCCTAGAACTGGTGAGGGAATGGGAGTAAGCAAGGAACAATCTGAGTGGGCTTCCCAAAGCTGTGTGGTTCAATCTCTCAACGACACTACACTGAAGCCACGGGGCTGGCTCAACATTCAAGTCACCAAGAGTGCAGACACACATAGTAGCCACAAGCCAACGGGCGAAGTGGATTTCCTGTACCACAGTAAAATACAGAACTCTGCAACTCTGCTGGGTTAAAAAAAACAAAAACAAAACCCAACCTCTTTTGATTCCCTGAAACTTTCTTGATTTAAAAAAACCATGGGTGGGGAGCAGGAACTATCTAGATAGAGAGGCTCTTGGAGGGGACGGTATTAAAGGATGTTCTGAATGCAGACCCCTGTGGCCCATCTAGGTGGACAACGCTTCCAGTGGCAGCGGATGCAGAGGTCTCGACTTGGAAACAGCTGCAGGGTGGTGTTTGACAGCTGTGTTAGCACCTTGGACAGTCTGGGTACTTATACACATTAGATGATGGTGTTCTGTCGACAGTCACCTTCGTAGGAAGGTTCATGAAATAGTACAGTGTGTGAAGAAATTTCCCAAGAGCTCTTTAGACAAACCTTTTGAAAGCACCTTCTTTTTTTTTTTTTTTTTTTTTAAGAAAAAAAAATTCACCTCAAACCCAAGCTTTCAATATTACAGACAAGGTGTTCCCAGGCTTAAGGTCTGGGCTACAAGCTGGCTAAGAGTTCCTTCTTAGATACCAGAGCATCTCGCTGTGCTCTGGCTGCTCCCATTCCCCTGCTCCCACCATCACCTTCTTTTTTCTCCTGATGTACAAAATGGACTGCTTGAAAATAATAGGAGCTTTTTCGTTTGTTTGTTTGAGGATGGACTTAGCAGTTGAATACCCTGAACATGGAATGTGTTGCCAATTCCCTTCCTCAGGCATCTGTCACAGCTCAGCCCCGTCATCTGAGAAGCAGGATGAAAGGCTTGACTTCTTTGGTATAACCTGTCTAGGGTCTTGCATTATGGCTCTTCTGACTTCCCTTGGGGCACTGGCTTTGTCCCACCTCTGCACGGCTGTGAGTGTGGGCACATGGACTGCAGTGCACACTTCAGGGGTAGCACTTGTCTCAGTCCAGCACGATGGGCCTTTGAGAAGACGAGCTTCTAATCTAATGATGCAGTTTTCTGGGCGGCCGTCCTGTTCACTTATCAGGCTGGATCCGAATCTCACCTTACCCACCAGCGAGGGGAACGACAAGCATGCCGTGGAGTTGGCCCAGGGAGCTGAGTCCCTCCTGTCCTGTTTCCGAGTGTGTGTCCGCTTTCTATCCCCAGAATTACTTGAAATACAATGAAGCCTCCAAACTCCATCCTAGTCTTTGAAACTAGCCTGTATCTTTTCAGATCACTCTGGGTAAAAGCTATGGGAAACTCCTGACTGCAGGTCACCAGCTAATGTCTGGTGATTTTCCAGTACTGGATAAATTAAATTTGGAAAGCTGAATGTAAGCCTTCCATGACCTACTACTCTGTGGCTTCAAGATCTTCCATGGGACTTTGTGATAGCAGAGGCTTTACTCTTAGAAACATCAACCTTCCTAGAGGTTTAGATGTCCATGTTCGTGAACACACACTGGGCTCGGAGGCAGAACTGGCACCTCTGACGGTGGGAAGCTGCTCTGACTAGTTCTTGAGGATGCACTTCCTGGCCCTCAGCACCGGCAGGCTGGCAGCAGGGTGCACATCCCCCATGACCTCCTCCAGCCCATCTCTTGAGAGCAGATCCTGGAACCCATGGCCATCGCTGTCTCCAGTCTAGCTCAGCTTGGGGTGGGGATTTGCACCAATCCCATGTCGTCTCTCACAGGTTTTGTTGCTCATTTGCTCATCTACCTGCTGTCTTTTATGGTGAACTTTTGCACACTATGTGGGTGTACACACCCCCAGAGGGCTTTCCTCTGTGGCACAGGCGGCTGCCTCTCCGCGAAATAATTCTTCTTCCCATGGTTAGGTTACTATGCTAACAAGGCACTCTGAGAGACATTTACTCTTGCCTGCTCTAGCCACAGTTCTGTTTCTCTACCACCCACATGTGCTGACAGAGTGTGCATGTGGCTTAAGGAAAAGCTCCAATAGGGGCTCAGTTGTTCAAACTCTCAACATAATGGAAGAACCTAGGGCATAGACTTTAATAGAAAAGAAAAAATATCCGGTCAGTACAGATACTACTTGTGAAAACTTCAAGCGCTATACTAGTGATACTCGAAAACTCATAATATATGTATATATAAAATGTGTGTTATGTGTCTGCAGAGGGTAGGGTTTCCTTCCAGTTGATGAATGCATTAAAATGGGAATATAAAGACTCTATGATAAAGCTACATTGACTGAATTTCATTATTTTGAGAAATGCTCAGAGGACCACCTGATGGGCTCCTTACCTAGAATACAGTTCTTGTCTCTGTTCCGACCTAACCCAGGACACCCTCTTCCCTCTCCATCACATTCTGCAGCCATCTCCCAGAGGCAAGTAACACAGCCACCTGTCTCTGGGAAGCCTGAGGCCCTTCTCTAGTTAGCTGGCTTTCATTTTTGCTCTTCACTAGTGTGGACACAAGAACAGTAAGAGACACGTGGAATGAAGAGTGCTCGGTTTACCAGTGCGGTGAGACGTGGTAGTGGAAGTGCGCATGCTTGTTCTACCGCAGCGTGAAAGAAGGCTGGACCCAAGATAATAGGGGGGAAAAGATACCTACAGACAGAACAAACAGAGGGACTAGGGAACATTCTGCATTAAATATGTAACCTCATTAAATAGTCAACATTCAGATTTACATGGGCAAGGCACCATGAGAGTGACATTGAGAAGGTATGTCTCAATTTGCAAACATCGTGGGAAGTGAAGGACTGTGCCAGCTGACGTGGCCAGTGGTCTTTATGCTGCCAGTTCAGTGCATAATTAGGCAGGGAGTTATGTGCACATGGGCTATGAAAGATGAATCAAACCCCAGCCTGCTAGGCACAATACAGCCATGACTCATGGCTGCCCACTCCACGGTCATGCTATCCAGAAGAGACAAGACTCTCTGCGGGCCAACTAGCCCTCTTTCCTGGGAGTTCAGAGTGCTACCCAGGAACACAAGGCCATCCTCCATATGCAACCTCACAAATATTATTCTCTTTAAAAATGCATAATAAAATACATTCTCCTTTTTCAATCCTCTTTGAGAAGGGTGAATCACATGAAAGGCTGTTAAAAATGTTAAAAGTCTAGAAATTTCCAAGGCCACTAAGGTGCCACCCAAGTAATACTGCACAATCAGTCTTGGCTTTAAGATGACTCTGTGCTGGTGGATAAGGGCTCCCCGGGGATCCTCACTGGCAGGGTACAGAGACATACATTCTTAATACTCTCACATATATTTTCTCCCATACACACAAACACACACATTCTCTTATACACCCCCTCACACACACTCATACACATTCTTATAAACACACAGTCATACACTCTCACACACACATTCTCTCTCACATACTTTCTCATAAACACACTTACAAACATACGGTCATACACATTCACACACCCTCAGAATACTCTCACATTCTCTCGTGCATCATTTTCACATACTTTCTCACACATACACCGTCTTACATGCATGTGCACACAGAGACACACACACACTCACTTTATTGTGTGTATTTTGTAGAGAATGAAACTGTTTCCCTCACCAAGGATTTTGACAACTCACCTCCACTATGACAAACTACCTCAGTCTATCTTCAAGAACAAAGCCAAGGTGAGTGAATTTGAAACACATAAAGAGATTTATTTTCATGTATATGAGTCTTTTGCTTGCATGTATGTATGTATATCATGTGTGTGCTGATTTAAAACTTTCATGTATTCATACAGGCCATCCTTTTATCTCTCTGGGGGTTTGTTTGCTTATTTTGTTTCGACCTTGCTTTTTGGTAGTGTTAGGGATCAAACCCAGAGCCCCCCACGTGCTAAGCAAGAACCCTACCACTGAGCTACATATTCAAGCCCCATAGTTACTGGCTTTTGGTGTGATGAGTTTGCTTACAATGATGGAATTTGAGTATGGGAAACACATGATGTAGTATTTTGTCGTTTCTTTCTTTAGATGTTTTTGCTATGGCTGCATTCAAGTCCAATGCCTTATCATCGGTTTTACAACTGATACATATCAGAATCTCACTGCTTCAAAAGAATATAGCCTCATAAAATGAACAAAAATTTGTCATTGATTTTTTTCTGGTGACATCTGCAACTGGGTTATTTCTGAATTTCCCATATAATAACAATCATTTCGTCTGGTGACAGAATGATTGTTACATTGACTACTCTTATCATTTGCTTAAAAATCCAGCCCCAGGAGTGGCAAGGTAGACCTGCAGCCCCACCACTCAGGAGCCTGGGGCAGGAGGTTGTAAGTCATACTTTGCTCTGATTCATCCATTTTCTGCACTCCTCCGCCTTCATATCACATGCATTCCCTGAGCCTGGCTTATTTTGCTTAACAATGTTTCCAGTAGCACCTATTTTTTCTGCAAATGTCCATGATTTCAGTTCTCTTTACAGCTGAATGAAATTCCTTTGTGTATCTGATCCACGTGCTCTCTATCCATTCGTCTGTTGATGGTCATCTAGGCTGGATTCATTTCTTGGCTATTGTGAACAGTTCCGTAATGCTCTGGTATATCTCTGTGGTATGTTTGTCAGTGGTAAGGGACAGCAACCCTGCTCCATCCTGGCACCTTCAGCAACCTGAGGCTTTCCCTCTCATCTTTTAGGGGTTCCTGACTCTGTCCTAACCAGGATTTGTGACTTGGATGCAGTCAAGTATTTTAGGATTGGTCAGTATGAAGCAAAGTTGAAGATTTTATTAAAGATGCTTTAGAATGGTGGCACACGCCTTTAATCAGAGCACACAGAAAGCAGAGGCAGATTAGAGGACACAGAAGTTCCAGGCCAGGCAACAGTGAAGCCCCGTGTTAAACAAGAACAACAATGTCCAGCGGTGGTGGCGCACGCCTTTAATCCCAGCACCAGGAAGGGCAGAGGCGGGCAGATCTCTGTGAGTTCAAGGCCAGTCTAGTCTACAGAGCGAGTTTCAGGACAGCCGAGGCTGTTACACAGTGAAACCTGTCTCAAAACCAGCCCCCCCCCCGAAAAAAAAAAAAAAACAAAGCAGCAATAACAACAACAAAGAAAACCCCTCAAGAAAGGAAGAAAAAACACACCCAAGAGTAATGAGTGTAAGATTTTGATTCTCAAAGAGCCATAGGCAATAAGATGTTCCCAAGTGCAGCACTGCCTCAAGGGGGAGCCCAAGAATTTTAGAATTAGCTATATAAACCATATATATATATGTGTGTGTGTGTGTGCGTGTGTGTGTGTGTGTGTAGCTAATATACACACATATATACTATATATGGTATATAGTATAGTGTAAATATACTATTTACATCTTAAAAGCTGCTAAGAAACCATTTATTTATTTATTTTCTCCCTTTTGACCGGAGAGATCATAGGGTGGCTCTGATGATGTCTGGGATAGAACTATAATCTGATGCTGCCCTCCCCAGCCCCTCTAATGGTTAGCTGGGCCCTCCCCCCCCCCCCCCCCCGTGTGTTTCCATGAGTCAGTCAGTCCCTTTGCCTGTGAGGACCGGAGCTGCTACCGCTGTCAGCCTGCAGCCATCCAATTTTCACAGAAAACCAGACACCCACCCCTCCTGCCACCCACCCGGAAAAAAATCCCTGGAAACGGTTCAAAAGCCCTTGAGGCGCGGTGTGGCCCCCTGCTGGTTGGGGCTTCCGATCTATTTAGTCACGAAATTCCTCAGCGGAATTTCCCCCTTTTCTAGAAAGTCACCTTTTCCAGCTTCTGCAGGGAGGACCTTGAACCCAATCCAACCAACCCCTGCCTCCGAAGGGGGACCGTGGAGGGGGGGGACCCTAAGATGACTGTGGCTTATAATAAGTTTTGGTTTTGCCCAATCACTGGGCAAGCTTTAGTGAAACGTTTCACTATTAGGATAAGAATTCGTACTGTATCAAGCTGATGAAAGAAAACGCTGGCCATACTTTCAGGAGGGGAGTCTAGAAAGATTGTAGCAGTGGTATATTTTGATTGGGCATGTTAATTAAGTGAAACAAAGGGGATTTTTGATTGCTGGACTTTATTACTCCTATAGCTGGGTCTTAAGTAGGCAGCCACAGGAGGAGGAAGTGACCAAATAAGGTAATGGACCATCCCGGCTAGCTTTAGGAATGTAACTTAAAGGTTTAGGGAGGAAACGGGGGTGGTGGGTCGGGAATGGGGTGGGGTTCGGGATGCCAGAGCCACAGGCTCGAGTGGGCTAGTGTCCCTGCGTGCTGTGTGGTCTTAGAATGCCCAGCCACAAGCTCAGTTGTGTCTTAGAAATGAAACAGAAAGCGTCTGAAGTCTTGAATACACACACGGAGCAGCCGCGCACTCTCCCACAATCCCTCTTGGGATTCAGTTTGCTCTTTCCACACTTTTCATCCTTTTCCACACTTTTCACACTTTTCATCCAAAGGCTGCTACTGTCCTTGGAGAAGAGAGATGTGGGGCTGAGAGGACCCACTCCGTCCGCATTCCCACAGACACACCCCCGCCTCTGCACCTCGTGTTCAGGAGCCTGAAGATCGTTTACGATGATTTGGGGTTTTATCTTTCACTCTCCGAGAGTCTGATAGTCCAATTGGTCTGCTGTGCCTCTTAGGATCTTCTACACCTGCCTTTTTATGGTCTAAACTCGTTATTAGCAAAGGTCCTCTGAAGTGTCACGCTTCGGTTCTCTTCGCCTTTCCCCGGACTTCCGCAGCTGTGATTTACCACCATCCCTCTTGCTCTCGGGTTGACACAATGATGGCACTGCTCACCCTTTCACTTTTCCAAAGTGCAAAATACAAAGCTGCATGAATTAACTTCGTTTTTGCTCCCCAGATATTGGTGATATTTCGAAACCCTAAGGATACGGCGGTGTCTTTTTTCCGTTTTCATAACGATGTCCCTGATATTCCAAGCTATGCCTCTTGGGATGAATTCTTCAGACAGTTCATGAAGGGACAAGGTATGGCTGTTAATAAAAGAAATCTTCCTTCGACAGGGGAACGCACAAATATGAAAATGTAAATGTAAAGAAGGCTTAGGAAGATTTGGAACCAAAAGATGGCATTTAAATGAGGTGTTACAGCAGGACCACCACCAGTTCCATGCATCAAGTAATTGCAATGCACCTTGGGTTTCAAAGACACTCTAGACCACTGGTTCTCAGCTTCCTAATGCAGCGACCCCTCAATACAGTTCCTCATGTTGTGGGGACCCCCAACCATAAAATTATTTTCATTGCTACTTCATAACTGTAATTTTGCTACTGTTATGAATCCTAATGTATATATCTGATATTTCCGAATGGTCTTAGGTAAGCCCTGTGAAAGGATCTTCCGACTTCCAAATGGGCCACGACCCACAGGTTGAGAAACACTGCTCTGGAGAGTTCAATTACTGACCGTGGACACTGAGTGGTCATGGAAGAGAAAGAAGAGAGATGTTTTTTAAGAGTCATGTAGAAAAGTATTTCTAGTCAGTTCCCTTAAGTCACTGTATCACACAGTGTCAAAAAACCAACGAAGGTTAAAAAGAAAAACCCATAAAGTTGTATAACTACACCTAAGACATTTTTGTTAGACTGTGTAAGCATCTCTATCAGTAACTATTTTAAATTATTTATGTATTCTTGTCCTTTGATAATTTAATATATGTTTATGATAAATTTTAGCCTTTTCTCCCCCCATTACTCTGTCATATCCCCCTGCTTTTCCCATTGGAACCTTTCTTTCCCCAACAATTGCCCTTCCTATTCCCTGTCTTTCTATTTATGTGTGACTCACTGGTTTAAACAGGGTGGCTGTATTAGTTTCTTTTCTGTTGCTGTGATAAAACACCATGGCCAGGACAGTTTATGGAAGAAGGAGTTTAAATCAGGTGGTGGTGGTGGTGCATGCCTTTAATCTCAGCACTCTGGAGGCAGATGGATCTCTGGGAGTTCGAGGCCAGTCTGGTCTACAGAGTGAGTTCCAGGACAGCTGGGGCTACACAAAGAAACCCTGTCTCAAAAAACAAACAAACAAATAAATAAAGGAGTTTATTTGGGCTTACAGTTCTGGAAGAGTTCGTGACAACAAAGCAGCAGCATGGTGGCTGGAGCTGAGAGCTCACGTCTCACATCTTTTTTTTTTTTTTGGAAGCTGAGGATCGAACCCAGGGCCTTGCTTCTACCACTGAGCTAAATCCCCAACCCCGAGAGCTCACACCTTAAACGTCAAGTGCAAGTAGAGAAAGAGAACAGGAAATGGCCTGTGGCTTTGAAACCTCAAGGCCCGCCCCTAGTGACACACTTCCTCAGCAAAAGGCCACACCTCCTAAATCTACCCAAACAGTGCCACTGACCTGGGACCAAGTATCCAAATATCTGAGCCTATGGAGAACATTTCATTCAAACCACCAGTTACTTACCTGAGCATAGGTGGGTGGTTATATACTGGAGCGTGGGTGGTTATATACTGGAGCATGGGTGGTTATGTACTGGAGCATGGGTGGTTATGTACTGGAGCGTGGGTGGTTATACCACAGAAGAAAGTGACTCTTCACCCCCCCACCCACCATTAACTGTTAAATCCCTTACTGAGTTTTGGGGTCTTGTGAGCCCTTCCTCCTTTCATGACAAAATAATAACTATTAATGTCTAACTGCTACTGCTTTTTCAGATACTAAACTAGGGGTTGTAATTGGCATGCTTTCCTTTAAGACTCAGACCAACCGGAGTAAGGCCCTACTGTATGGCTAAGAACACTAACAAACTGTTCTGTCTATTGCCAACTGCTCCCCTTGTTTAAGTATCGGTGAGTTTAAATCTATGAGGACAATGGCCAGAGGCCTTCAAGTACCCATTTTTAATAGTGGTTAAATGACCCTAGAGGGGACGATATTGTCTCTTTTCTCTGAGAACAAGTTGTGTAACCATTTCCTCTGAGATTAAAATAATAGATCTGAGAGTCCCTCTCAGAGGGAGTAAAGCTGAGCTGCAAAGACCCCGAGACCTTACCAGCTGCCTAGAGGAAGCAGAAGCCAGCGGAACTGCCCGCCAGAGGTTTACACCACAGTCACTGGGAAAGGACACTCTCCAACCTGTTGAGCTGCCTGCAGCCTGTGCAGTGAGCTCCAGGTTCCCAGCTTTCGTGAACTGTCACCCATGCTGGGGTGGGCCTGGGTGACGCAGCTGTCTTTGAGTTATTTCTGCTCCTGTAAGTAACCTCTCACCCATACTTCTGTAAGTGACCCCAATAAAACTCATTGGTTCACCAAGTTGGACTTTGGTGGTATCCGTACTTTGGTCTGTCGTGGGCTCCCTATCTGGGATGAGGAGACATATGTGTTGTATCTCTCCAGGAAAAGTTTTGTTACACAAAACCACTTCCCTAAATCTATTTTTTTTAATTGTTGTATTTAAGGTGGACACTATGTTTTGCTACCTAGAGGCATAGTGAAATGATTACTAAAGTCAAACATACCTATCATGTCACCCAGCTGCTTCTCTGTGTGTAGAGAAAGAATCACATACATTTGCTGTTCCCTTAGCAAACAGTGTTTCATTATATAATCCAGTATTCATAACTACAGTCCTTATGCTGCACTAGATCTAGGAGTCTTGTGATCTAGTGGGTCCCTGGGAAGAAGAAACAGCGCACTTAAGAATGTCTTAGCCGGGGCTGGAGAGATGATTCAGAGGTTAAGAGCACCAACTGCTCTCCAGAGGTCCTGAGTTCAATTCCCAGCAACCACATGGTGGCTCACAACCATCTGTAATGAGATCTGGTGCCCTCTTCTGTATATATAATAAATAAATCTTAAAAAAAAAAATGTCTTAGCCTTTCCAGCTGCAGGGGGACTCAACCTCTGGTTGACTGAAACACCCTCCATTAGCCAAGGGAGTTTTTATTGTTCTCCAATTTACACTTTTAGCAAGTTGATTTCATATCCCCAAAACATCGTGAGGAAGCTTCCAAAGGGACAATGCAAATCCTCGATTAAGGAATATCACCGTGTGCCGGATTTTTCCCAACCAAGTCTTGCATAGGCTTTGTACCCTTGGGAAAGTCTCAGGCAAGATTCACACAGAGGACCTAAGAGAAACAAAGGTAACCGAGAAACGAAAAGTGGGTTAAGGCTGGGTGCTCGCACTCTGGAGTCAGACCAGGTGTAGCTCGGTGGGAATGCTCCCATCAACATACTGTACTGGCTCCCTAGAAAAGATAAGTATCGGATTGAGTCATAACAGCAAGGGAAACTCACTAGGAGATGCTCGTGAAGCACCACAAAGCATGCCTCTGTTTATCTAGAAACACTTCATGGAGACTGTGTGGAGTCCGATGCGGTAAATCCACCATACTGCTCCATGTGTACATCATATGAGGCAACATTCAGTGACGATGTTTGTTGTTCATGGGACAATATCAAGAATCTTCTCCACTGCATCCATTCTTTCTGCCTGCTTAGTCGACTGGCAATAGATGTGGCAGAGATAACTTGGACAGGATTTATTCTTTGCAGAACTCCTCATCTTCTAGAGGCAGCTCAGCGTACTGTGGATGCAATGTGATGGACTGTCCCAGCTCCCTTCCACTGCAACTTCTGGCAATGATGGACTGGAATCTTGAACTGCAAACTGAAGTAAACTTTGTTGTTGCTGTTGTTTGCATAAGTTGCTTTGGTTGGAGTATTTTATCACAGCAACAGAAAAAAAATCTCAGGCACATGCACTGTTTCTGAATTATCTTGTTCCCCCATTCTCATGAATGTCTTATAGCTCTGACCAGATCATTTTCACAGTTGTATTATTAACAGAAAAGTTCAAGAAAGGAAGATATGGATGGAAATGGACGGTGAGACAGGTGTATGCCACCAGATTTGTAATAGGCCCAATCTCTCTCACATACACCCATATGTGTGTATCTGTTTTCCTCGGTGATGTAGTTACTTACAAATTTTTTTTCTCCGGTGTTTTTTAGTTTCTTGGGGAAGCTATTTTGATTTTGCAATTAATTGGAACAAGTATATTGATAATGAAAATGTTAAGTTCATATTATATGAAGACCTGAAAGAGGTAAGATTGTGGTCATCGATATTCAAGGGCAATAGTTATTAGTGACTACAACACAGAGCACATGCTTAGAATGTCTGATTGTGTGAACAGATAGATTATTCAATTTTTAAAAATTCTGGATACGTAATACAAAACTAGAAAAAGCCTGCTGTACATAAAGGCTTAGTTTGTTTGATTAGCAAATAAAATAATGATTGAAGCTTAAGAACTGCCTTTTTTTTCCATTTGTGATGGACAGTTCATGTTAGTAGGTCTCAATTAATTTAACCGAACATGTATTTGATTGTGAGCGGAAGTAGGGAGACCTACTTCCCTCATTCAGGCTGGAGGAGAAGTTTGCTCAGCCCAGGAAGGGGTAAAAGGATCAGGACCTCAAAGCCAGTCTGTGTTACATAATACCCTTTCTCAAAAACTAAATGAGGAAAGAAAGAAAGAAAGAAAGAAAGAAAGAAAGAAAGAAAGAAAGAAAGGAAGGAAGGAAGGAAGGAAGGAAGGAAGGAAGGAAGGAAGAAGGAAGGAAGGAAGGAAGGAAGGAAGGAAGGAAGGAAGGAAAGGAAGGAAGGAAGGAAGGAAGGAAGGAAGGAAGGAAGGAAGGGAGAGAGAGAGAGAAAGGAAGAAAGAAAGAAAGAAAGAAAGAAAGAAAGAAAGAAAGGAAGGAAGGAAGGAAGGAAGGAAGGAAGGAAGGAAGGAAGAAAGAAAGAAAGAAAGAAAGAAAGAAAGAAAGAAAGAAAGAAAGAAAGAAAGGAAGGAAGGAAGGAAGGAAGGAAGGAAGGAAGGGAGAGAGAGAGAGAAAGGAAGAAAGAAAGAAAGAAAGAAAGAAAGAAAGAAAGAAAGAAAGAAAGAAAGAAAGGAAGGAAGGAAGGAAGGAAGGAAGGAAGGAAGGAAGGAAGGGAGAGAGAGAGAGAAAGGAAGAAAGAAAGAAAGAAAGAAAGAGAGAGAGAGGGAGGGAGGGAGGGAGGGAGGGAGGGAGGGAGGAAGAAAGGAAGAAAGAAAGAAAGAAAGAAGGAAGGAAAGAAAGAAAGAAGGAAAGAAAGAAAGAAGGAAAGAAAAAAAGAAACGCTGATTTAAGAAAAGTGTTGCCTCCACAAATCCCACTGAAAGGTGTTTATCTTTCAATTTTTTTTTTTCTTTCAGAATCTGGTTGTTGGGATAAAAGAGATCTCTGAATTCCTTGGCTTCTCTTTAGCTGACGAACAAATCCGAGCGATCTCAGCCCAGAGCACCTTCCAAGCCATGCGAGAAAATTCTCAGGAGAGCCATGGCGCTATTGGCCCCTTCCTGTTCCGCAAAGGTAAAGCGGCCTTCATGTGTGGGATGCTGGGTCCGCCTCACAGTGACTTTGCACTTAGCAGGAAAGTCAAACCACTGTGTATGAAACGCCACAGGGTTTTAGCCTTTTTTTTTTCCCCTTTAATATGAATTCAGGGGAGCCTGGAGCTGTAATTGGCAGCTGCGCACTGTCCTTTATGTGACAAGCGCCCAGTGACCGCAGAAGAGCAGCCGGAGCTCCAATATTCTAGTCCCGGGTAGGAAGAGGGAAACAGCAAAGGAAGGAATCCTGCACATTAGCTCACCTGGCCCTTCTAGAGCTTTCCCGCAAGCCCCATTCAGTGGCTGCCCGCATCCGTTCGTCGTCTCTCCTTATAGCAGGACTTGGAAATGTAGTTTTCTTATCCAAGCTAGGTGCATTGTTACTTCAAATCAGAATTTTGTCAATACAGAACAAAGAGAAAAACCGTCCTTAGGTAGGTAATCAGGTACTTCACAGAAGATTTTACTTAATTTCATTGAAGTATTCTAACTTCTTATCAAATTTTATAATTCGGTAGGTTAGGGCTCTCCACTTTCATTTTGTTGCATATTTAATGAAAATATAACAATGTTTAAAATATTTATTACTCTGTGTGTGTGTGTGTGTGTGTGTGTGTGTGTGTGTGTGTGTGTGATGAAATGTATGAGGCAGTTAAAGGACAAATTATGAAGTCAGTTCCCTCTTCCACCATGTGGGACCTGGGGTGGGACCTGGGGCTAGAACTCAGGCTCTTAGGCTTGCGGCTAGCACCTGTATCCACCAAGTCATCTCATCAGCCCTGTAACAAAATTTCAAGGCAGTATACGGAACAGCGAGGATGACCACAGCTAACATGGGAACTGATTGTGTCCTGACTGGAATACTGTGTTGGGGTTAACGTTTCTAACAAAAGGACACAACAGATTTAATTTTGCAATGTGTGGGGGGGGGGGGAAACAGCTGAAGCCCCAGGATCTTGCATTTTCATTGTCGCAGTTCAGGGTTTGAGCTGAGTCTATTTTCTCCTGCTAATTTTTCTACTCACCTGTTTAAAATATCCAGCATGAATGGAAGGTGGAATAGGAACCTGGTTGTAGCTAGATTCCTGCAAAACCCTGATTCTTATGCCTGATCTCATTAGCTTTAAGGAGGAGAGACTAGAACCTCTCTACACATTGTTCATCAAGTGTTATTCAGAATAGAAAACTACAATAATGTAAATCTGATGTTCCTTGTAGAAAGTCCAGAAGGCAGGAAAATATGGAAAGATAACACAAGTCATTTATAGATGTCATCAAAAATTTAAATTTCAAGGGGTTGGGAATTTAGCTCAGTGGTAGAGCGCTTGCCTAGCAAGTGCAAGGCCCTGGGTTCGGTCCTCAACTCCAGAAAAAAAAAAAAAATTTCTCTCACCTAAGTCAGATTTTACTTTTTGATGTGTTTCCTCCTAGCCGTTTTCTGTTTGGTATAACTGATGACATTTGGGAACAGTTTTAAGTCTTATTTCATTTCCTTAATTCATCGTAACTATTTTCTCTCCCTGGTCAGCCCGTTTTGTCAGCCCGGGTTTCGATGGTTGTGCAACAGAGCTGGCAGTTTCAACTAAAGAACATTCAAAAATCCCACAGAAAGAAATAATTTATTTTTTCATGCATTTATTTATCCTCTGTGTGTATGTATGTACGTGTGTGTATGTACATTTGTGTGTGTGTGTGTGTGTGTGTGTGTGTGGTATATCATATCACATGTGCATATCAAGGTGTACATGAGGAGGTCATTAAGGGTGCATCGTGTTGGAGTGGGTGTGGCCTTGTTGGAGTGGGTGTGGCCTTGTTGGGGTGGGTGTGGCCTTGCTGGAGTGGGTGTGGTCTTGTTGGAGTGGGTGTGGTCTTGTTGGAGTGGGTGTGGTCTTGTTGGAGGGAGTGTGTCACTGGTGGCGGGCTTTCAGGTTTCAGAAGCCCACGCCAGGCTCTCTCTTCCTGCTGCCTGCAGATCCAGATGTAGAACTCTCAGCTACCATGTCTGCCTGCATGCCGCCATGCTTCCTGCCACGCTGATAACATGGAACTGTAAGCCAGTCCCAATTAAATGCTTTATTTTATAAGAGTTGCCATGATTATGATGTCTCTTCACAGCAATTGAATACACTGACTAAAACAATAGAATTGAAAAAAGAAATAACATGATTTTTTTTTGTAAGATCAACACTACCCAGAGATCAAGCGATATGGCACATTAACGTGCTGAACCATCTCACCAGCCAATGAAATCATTTACTATATGTCAAGAAAACATTTAAAATTTTATTGAGGCAAAGTTTTACCATGTAGCCCAGGCTGACCTGGAACTTGCTATGTGGCCCAGGATTAACTCAAAAGTATGATCTTCCTGCCTCGACCTCCTGAGTGCTGGGATTACAACTAGCCAAAGTAGTAAATTTCTAAAAAGTGTTCAATGTCTGACATTTTAACAAAAACCTGAGGTAAAATGTTAACTTTTAAAAGTGTGTTTGTTATGTTAGTTTTTTTTTCCTTTGGGACAGGGTTTCTCTGTGTTGTTTTGGTGCCTGTCCTGGATCTCGCTCTGTAGCCCAGGCTGGCCTTGAACTCACAGAGATCCACCTGGCTCTGCCTCCAGAGTGCTGGGACTAAAGGCATGCGCCGCCACTGCCCGGCAGCTCTTTTTTTTTTTTTTTTTTTTTTTTTTTTAAATATTATTGTTTTAGTCAGTGTGTTCAATTGCTGTGAAGAGATATCATGACCATGGCAAGTCATAAAATAAAGCATTTAATTGGGACTTGCTTACAGTTCCAGAGGTTTAGTCTATTATTAGCATGGCAGGAAGCATGGCGGCATGCAGGCAGACATGGTAGCTGAGAGTTCTACATCTGGATCTGCAGGCTGCAGCAGGTAGAGAGAGCCACTGGGCTTCTGAAACCTGAAAGCCCACAACTACAACTAGTGACACACTACTTCTAACAAGACCACACCCACCCCAACAAGGCCACACCCACTCCAACAAGGCCACACCCACCCCAACAAGACCACACCCACTCCAACAAGGCCACACCCACTCCAACAAGGCCACACCTCCTATCCTTTCAAATGGTGCCACTCCCTAAGCAGTCACATATATAAACCTATGGGGGCTATTCTTATTCAAATCACCACAACTATGTTGTTTTAGCCTTTCAAAGTGAAGCACTGTAGTTAAAAAAAAAAAAAAGGCAGAATTGGGTAGAATACAGGATAAAATTAAAAAATTATCCTAACAGATATCTGAGTCTTTCGTGTTCTCTGTGTTGTAGGTGAAGTTGGTGACTGGAAAAATTTGTTTAATGAAACTCAGAACCAGGAAATGGATGAAAGATTCAAAGAGTGTTTAGCAGGCACGTTCCTCGGAGCCAAGCTGAAGTATGAATCACACTGCCTGGCTTGATTCTCTGGTCAGGTCGGCTGGCCTACACACTTTCTTTTCCCTAATAATAACTGGGTTTATATAATTAGATAATAATTCATATAATTATATAATAATTCAATCAAATAGTCACATAACGGCAATCAGGTAACATGTAATTCTGAAAAGTGCAGATGGTAACAGCTGTCATGTTTGAGCTCAAATTAAAGTTTTCCTCTTCGTGAAGAATTGGAACATTGTTGTCAATGTGTTATCCTAGAGTTGAACTCACACAAAATGGGCTTCCAAATGCTCTACAGTTTCTTAAGCTTTTCTCATTAGGACACTTCTCCCCAAGGATCAAATATTTGTATTAGTTATCTCAGACGTTCTGGTGGGTGATATTCAATTCTGACTCCGCAGTGATGTAAGGTTAACACGGTGTAAGGTTAGCAAACTCGAAATTGACTAAAGGTAAATGCATCTTCATCTGCTGTGGGCATTCCATGCCTATAGGTTTCTGGAAGTGCTTCCCCCAAGGGTCTTTATAGTTCTACTTAATACACTCTTTAAGTCAAAGCTAAGTTTATGTTTTTGTACCATACAGACTTTTCTGCTGCGGGGCCATAAATAGTCATGTGCAACTAACAGGAAAATGTAGAGAATATTCTAGAAAGATTATCCTATCTGGCACTTCTCAATCATCCTAGCACTTGGGAGGTAGAGGCAGGAGGCTCACTACAAGTGTGTAGTTGGTCTAGTCCAGACAAGTTCTAGGCAGCCGGTCAGACCCTGACTCAACCCGTCAGACAAAGCCAACAGAAAACAGACTGCTGGGATACAGTGAGCCAGAGACTCTTCCTGGACGTCACCCAGGGGTGGGAAGAGTTTGCATCCCCCCAACCCCCAGAGTAGGGTGTGGGCTCGATCCCTCAGAATGGTCAGATCTCAATTAGCTCTAATAAACTAGCCTAGATCTACCATAACAAAGATCCAAAGCAAGCCTTAGGGATCAAAATGAAGGAAAGTAATGTACTCTTTGCCAGTTGAGAAAAACAGAAACAGAGCAAAATTGCCAGTCAGGCATGATGCTGCTCCCCTATGATCCCAGGGAAAACAAAGTAAGACCAAAAAACCTCAATGTTTCCAAAATGAAATGATCAAAATAAAGCCCTCAGCACCATGTCTGCCATCCAATCAGGATTTTCCAAGTATATGAAGAAGAAGATGTATAACCAAGAATGAGAGCAATCAATAGAAACAAACAAATAAATAAATAATTGTGCTGGGGAAATTAGCAAACACCTTTTAAAGAGATAGTACACATCTTATAGATGTGCTCAAAAAGCTGGGCATGGTGGCACACTCCTATAACCAAGCACTTGGCAGGCTGAGGCAGGAGAATTGTGAATTAAAGGCCAGTCTAGACTATATAACAAGATCCTGCCTCAAAAAGCCAACTTATATACAGGAGGTTTCAGCTGTCTCCAAATGTTAATTCAACAGCTAAATGTATGTGCTATATATAGTCGAACGCATAAGTACTTAAAGATACAGAGTAAGATAAACTTGATAAGAGGGGGGAAAGATGATTAAAAATGACTCAAATGGACACTTTAGAGGTAAAAGCCACAATACGAAAGAGAGAGTGGGAAGAATTCGTAGACAACATGAGCAGGGACTTAGTGACCTATGGGGCGTTAAAGGAAATACAAATGCAACTGGAATTCAAAAGGAAATGAAGAAAGAAAGGGAAAAAAAAGGAAGGAGGAGGGAGAAAGGAAGGAAGAGAAGAGGGAAGGAAGGGGCTATGTAAAAACAGATAAAGAAACATTATGGCTGAAATTTTTCAATTCAAATTATTAGAAATTCACAAATCCAAAAGGTTTAACCAACAACATAAAAAAAATAGGTGGTACCAAAACACAAAGTGGTAGGAAAGAAATGTGAATTGAGTGTCTATTTCAAAAAACTAATGAGAGAAAAAGTTTCACCCTAAAGAGACAAAAAGCATTCGTCCATGAAAAATTTATTTGGGGCCGGGCGGTGGTGGCGCACACCTTTAATCCCAGCACTCGGGAGGCAGAGCCAGGTGGATCTCTGTGAGTTCGAGGCCAGCCTGGTCTACCAAGTGAGTTCCAGGAAAGGCACAAAGCTACACAAAGAAACCCTGTCTCGAACAACCAAAAAAAGAAAAAGAAAAAAAGAAAAATTTATTTGGGGCTCACTGAGGCTCTGTGATCAACGGGCACATTGCCTGCCCAGGGACCAGGTCAGCCTTCATAACTTGATCCTGATAAACTGCTGTGGATGATTGTTTGATAAATAAAACACTGATTGGCCAGTAGCCAGGCAGGAAGTATAGACGGGACTAGAGAGAGGAAAAAGGAAAGGACAGGAAGGCAGGAGGGGGAGACACCAGCTGCCTTCCAGGGAGCATCATGAAGAAGGAAACAGATAAAGCCACGTGGCGACATATAGATTAACAAAATTGGGCTTAGTGTAAGAGTAAGAGCTAGACATGCCGGGCGTTGGTGGCGCACGCCTTTAATCCCAGCACTCGGGAGGCAGAGCCAGGTGGATCTCTGTGAGTTCGAGGCCAGCCTGGGCTACCAAGAGAGCTCCAGGAAAGGCGCAAAGCTACACAGAGAAACCCAAAAAAAAAAAAAAAAAAAAAAAAAGAGTAAGAGCTAGACAATGGTAGGCCTGAGCTAATGGCCGAGCAGTTTAAATAATATAAGAGTCGGTGTGTTTATTTTATAAGTGGGCTCCGGGACTGGCGGGGTTTGGTGGGAGCTGGAAAGGAGCTCTCCAGCTACAATAAACTCTCACTAGTTGCCATAACTTCTTAAATGAGCACTCGATTACCTGGGGAGAAGTTGACAGCGAGGTCTCCTTGCCACCTGCTCGCAAAAGCTTCTGCAGAAAGGAATGCCTTTCCTGAACATTCTTGAGGGATGGCCATCTGCTCACTCTGCCCCTTCTGTTCTAGGTGATTTACTCTCAGCATTTCCAAAGGCCTCCTTAGCACCATCCCTTCCATCTCTCAGCACATCTGGCTGAAGTGTTAGCCACCCAAGGAGGTGCCTTTGGATCTTCTTGGAGACTACGGTTAGAGAGTGAGCGGACAAGTTATGTTGTTTTCTCCTCCTAATATTCTCGACGCCCTGACTTGGTGGGTGTTTGGTTTTGAGATTGGCCTGTAATGTAGGCTGGCCTCAGATCTGCTATGTAGCTGGAAATGGCCTTGAACTTGGTGTTCCTGTCTTCACCTCCCCAGTGCCGAGGTTACAGATCTGGACCACAATGTCTGGTCACTGCAATGTGGGGATAGAAACCATGAACGGCAAACACTCTACCAGCTGAGCTACATCCCTGACCTATGTTCCTTTCTTGAGACTTGATCTCATGTAGCCCAGGCTGGCCTCCAACCTACTATGATCCTCCTTCTGGTACCTCCCAAGTGCTGGGATAACAGACAAGCACCACCACACCCACCTCTCCCTGGATGTTTTTAATTTCTTCACCTGGATTAGTTGACACTCCAATTTCACTTCATGAGGACCACCATGTAGTGGGTAGCCGTTCCAGCTTTGACCTGGAAATACCACCCCCTTTGAGGCTTCAGTAACTGTCACGCCTACAAGGCAGAGCTGAGAGAGGACCCCTAAAGACCCGAGATCCAGATGGGAGCTCGCTTGGTTCGTGGATCCTTGACGCTGAAGGTGGACTGAGCAGAGTTCTCCAGAGAACACCGCCGACTGCACTACACCTTTCCCAGACGCTGTAAACTATCCCTTCACTTGTAAGTTACCCCACAAAATAAACCTCCCTTTTAACTACATGGAGTTGCCTTAATATTTAAGCCAATACCACCACTGTGCTCAGTCTGCAGGACACCACCTGAGAGGACCACTGCAGCCATGCTCAGCTGCTGGAGTATCACATCTACCTCCTTCAGGCCATCTTCAGAATCACGTCCATTCCTATTTCTTGGGTTTCTGTTTATAAATGAGTAGCATTGCCGGGCAGTGGTGGCACACGCCTTTAATCCCAGCACTCGGGAGGCAGAGGCAGGCGGATCTCTGTGAGTTCGAGGCCAGCCTGGGCTACCAAGTGAGTTCCAGGAAAGGCGCAAAGCTACATAGAGAAACCCTGTCTCGAAAAACCAAAACCCCAAAAAAATGAGTAGCATTCCTTGGTCATGTAAACTATCTTCTTTCTGTCAGATTTTGTCCATATCTTTTTGGGGTATGTTAACCTCTAATTCTAGTTATGGGGGTGAAGGGAGAGGTAGGGAGGGGTCATTTGGTGAGCCAGCACCCCCTGTTTCTTGCAGGTGCCAGCCTCATCGGACAAAGATTGGAAAGCCTGTTGGGACAGCAAGATTTGAGAGGGCAAAAGCCCTTGGATCCATCCTAATCCATCTACTTTCCCAGGATTGCTTTCTTTCCCAACAGAAGAGACTGAGTGAATATTTTGTAATTCTGCAGCTCATAACATCACAATCAAGACCAGATTTTTAAATCAGCCAAGAGACTACAAGAAATAAAAGATCGGGGTTGGGGATTTAGCTCAGTGGTAGAGCGCTTGCCTAGCAAGCACAAGGCCCTGGGTTGGGTCCTCAGCTCCAAAATAAAATAAAATAAAAATAAATAAAAGATTTTTATGCTCATGCTTGAGTTTCTCATGCGTTTCTTAAACTATCTTGGGAAGATTAGAGGGTCCCTGCCCCATCCAATGTTGCTTCCATAGCCACCTCACACTTACAGAACTTACAGCAGACATAGCAAATACCCACCTCTGACAGAACCATCTTTTTACATTTTTTTTTTTTTTTTTTTTTTTTTTTTTTTTTTTTTTTGGTTTTTTGAGACAGGGTTTCTCTGTGTAGCTTTGCGCCTTTCCTGGGACTCACTTGGTAGTCCAGGCTGGCCTCGAACTCACAGAGATCCACCTGGCTCTGCCTCCCGAGTGCTGGGATTAAAGGCGTGCGCCACCACTGCCCAGCTACATTTTATTTTTTATGTTTCATGTATGACTGCTCCCCATGTAGACCCGAATGCCAGAAGAGGGCATCAGATCCTATTATAGATGGTTGCTGGGAACTGAACTCGGACCTCTGGAAGAGGAACCAGTGATTTTTTTTAAAGAAATTTTTTTTTTATTCATTTTACATACCAACCACAGATCCCCCTCTCATCCCTCTTCCCGCTTCCCCCACCAGCCTACCCCATCCCGACCCTCCATCCCCTCCTCCAAAAGGGTAAGGATTCCCATGGGGAGTCAGTAAAGCCTGGTACATTCAGTTGAGGCAGGTCCAAGCTCCTCACTCCTGTATCAAGGCTGAACAAGGCATCCCACCATAGGTAATGGACTCCAGAAAGCCAGCTCCGGCACCAGGGATACATCCTGATCCCACTGTCAGGGGCCCCTTAAACAGACCAAGCTAGCAGCCAGTGATCTTCCACCACTGAGCCATCTCTTCAGCCCCGACAGAGCCTTTTAATCACTTGGAAATGTGGTTAAAAGATAGATGGTTATGCCTCGGGCCTGCCTAAATGTTCCAGCAGAGTTTCGCATTAGAGAACTGAAATCACAACCCAGATCCACCGGTAAAAGAAACTGTAGACTTAGTCCATTGCCATCCTACCTTATGAAGAAAGATAAAAGAAAGGTGTGGTCTGTCTTGGGACTTTCCTACCTCAGATTGGGAGTACAGCTTCTTGGTTCTAAGTCTAGCTCCTGGGTTCTCCTCATCTGTTGAGTGGGGATGGAGACGGTTCTTAGCTCAGAGTCCTGGCCTGAAGATGTCCCACTGGGCAGTGTGTGTCGAAAATTAAATGATGAACAGTCCGAGTCCTGTGCCAGTGATCTGGACTCTGCAATTGTTACCGTCTTACAGGAGGGTAGGATTTCTCATTAACCCCAGACTACTGATGTTGCCTTGTGATAGAATATTTCTCAAGGCCCTTCTGGGAACCGGTGGTTCTTAAATGCTGGCCTGGCCTGGTGCATGGTTCGCAGTAAGGGGCTGGTAGGTACTCTGGGAGGAATGGACACATGGGAATAGAACGAAGAGAGTCCTTCAACCCCCTGGCCAATTTTGTCAAGATGACCATGCCCTCCTTGACTCTTCTCCAGTGTGAAAAGGGTAGAGGGAGATTATTGTTTCCTAGACTTGAACTGTCTTGACCCTGTCACCCACAGAGCCTGGCAGGACCCCTCTGAGAGTCACCTAGTACCTCCCACTGATGGTTGGAATTCGGTAGCACCCAGGTGCCCAGCTGCATCCTAAAAGCTTGTTTTGAAAATTAGATGTGGGGGCTGGAGAGATGGCTCAGAGGTTAAGAGCGCTGCTTGCTTTTCCAAAGGTCTTGAGTTCAATTCCCAGCACCCACCACATGATGGCTCACTACCATCTGTAATGAGTTCTGGTGCCCTCTTCTGGGGTACGTGCAAACAGAACACTGTATATATAATAAATAAATAAATCTTTAAAGAAAAAAGGCCGGGCGGTGGTGGCAGAGCCAGGCGGATCGCTGTGAGTTCGAGGCCAGCCTGGGCTACCAAGTGCCCAAAGCTACGCAGAGAAACCCTGTCTCGAAAAACCTAAATAAATGAATGAATGAATAAATAAATAAATAATAAATAGAAAAGTAGATGTGATCATTGATCCGGGGACCTATTAAGCACACAGGACATTTGAGTGTCTCTTCCTCCACCATCCCCCACCCCACCCCCACCCCCAGCAGAGCTTTCCCAACTTAGGAGACTGGAAATGTCCAGAAGCCAGGGAAAGCGCCTTTTTCGAAAGGCGCCACTGTAGCGCGCGCACCCGGGGGTGGGGGTGCGGAGGCTATCCCGATATTGGCTCCCGCGCGACGCGGGACGGAGGAGCCACGCCTCGAGGGGGTGGAGGGGTGCGGAGGCTATCCCGATATTGGCTCCCGCGCACGGCTGGGACGGAGGAGCCACGCCTGGGGGGCGGGGGGGGCGGAGGCTATCCCGATATTGGCTCCCGCGCGCCGCGGGACGGAGGAGCCACGCCTGGGGGGCGGGGGGTGCGGAGGCTATCCCGATATTGGCTCCCGCGCGCCGCGGGACGGAGGAGCCACGCCTCGAGGGGGTGGAGGGGTGCGGAGGCTATCCCGATATTGGCTCCCGCGCGCCGCGGGACGGAGGAGCCACGCCTCGAGGGGGTGGAGGGGTGCGGAGGCTATCCCGATATTGGCTCCCGCGGCTCCCGCGCACGGCTGGGACGGAGGAGCCACGCCTGGGGGGATGGGGGGGTGCGGAGGCTATCCCGATATTGGCTCCCGCGCGCCGCGGGACGGAGGAGCCACGCCTGCCGGCCCTCTTGCAGCCAATGCGGGAGGGGCTGAGGCCCGGGAGGCGGAGTCCGTCGGGGAAACGAAACAAGAGGGAATGGGCCTGGTCTGGTCACTCTGACAGTGAGCTGCGGCGGCGGCGGCGGGGTGGGGGGACCCGGATCGCAGAGCCAGCACCCGAAGCGCAGTTCGAATCCTAAGCCGGAGCGCGGGCCACTGTCCAGATCCAGGAACGCGGTAGGACCTGAGGGCTACTTTCCCACTCTTCCTGGACAGCGGTGGGGGGGAGGAGGGGCAAGGCGAGGGCAAGGGACCTAGAAGGAAAGTGACATGCCCGATGGCCTGAAGATCTGGAGGGAGATCTGGAAGCCCGAATGACCCGGAGACTGGGTTAACACCAGGCAAAGACTTGGGGCTGCACAGTTTGATGGTCTTCCAGTTGGCGGGCCCCAGGGTCAGCCCGGTCCCGCTCCGTACTCCACCTCTCCACCTTGCTTTTCTCCATGTACCTACCGAGTTTCCTTAAAGTCTGAACCCGATGCTTGCTTTCCGGCTAAGACTTCCGCCACACGAACCCCTACGGTCACGCAAAGCCCCACCCCCACCTCCACCCCCACTCCCATCCCTCTACCCCCCCGCCGCCCCCCACTCCCCCACCTCCCCAACTCCACCCCCTGCTTGACCACCACTTTCAAACTTCCTTGGTACTTCTGGGCCACAGCCAAGTACCCTTCAGCTCCTGGGCCTTTATGGTGCCTTGGCCTACTTCCTGGAAAGCCCTGCCCCCCCACCCCCACCCCAAGTCATTGCCATGGGCAGGCAGATCCCTCTGCATGCCTGATCCTTCTCACAGAGTCAACTGTATGAGCCACTTTCCCTGAGCAAAAAACCACACTCTGCCCTCTTTGCCCCACCCCGTACTTTTGTACCACGATTTGTCTGTATCCTTCCTACCAGTAAGATCCCAAGAGCAGTTTTGACCCGCTTGTCTAATCCTAGCCCCTGTATGTTAAATGGATGCTAATTCACAAATACCCTTGAATTCTAGACAAATGGGATTTTCTGTTGCATGTTTAGTACTCAAAGTGCCTTGCCTCCCAGAAACTAAAGACACTCTCCAGGCAGGGCTAAAAAGACACTGCCCAGGGCCTTAGCATCTTGTGCAGATTGTGCTGGCCTTCTTCGGGTTGCGCTGTGAACCTGACAGAGCCCGGAACACTGTTTGCGGCTTGCTCGTTTGTGTATCAGATAGGAGTTGAATGCGTGTGGTCTGGGAAGCGGCTGCTGGAAGGGTCACAGGCTTCTGGGGGTCCGATAGTCTGCAGGGAGTGTGGGACTAGTGTCTTTGGACGTAGGCGGGACAGGCAGGTGGCATGTGATGGACAGTTCTTTGAGTGAGTGAATACCAGCTCTAACTGCTTCCTGGTGAGCTCACCCATAAGTTTATTGAGCAGTCCAGGCTGCGGTGAGGGTTGTGAGGCGGGATGATCCTAGATGCCCTTGCAGCATCAAAGAAGGCCAGGCCCATCCTGACAGGTGAATAAAAATTGCCTAGTAGACAGAGGGCTCCGATTCATAGGAGTGTGGATTGGGGAGGTACCTTGGTGTTCATTCCCTGATGGATTCATTCATTCATTCATTTGTATCAAGCCCCTATCATTTTTCAGTTATTTATTTATTTATTTATTTATTTATTTTTGGTTTTTCGAGACAGGGTTTCTCTTGTGTAGCTTTGCGCCTTTCCTGGAACTCACTTGGTAGCCCAGGCTGGCCTCGAACTCACAGAGATCCGCCTGCTTCTGCCTCCCGAGTGCTGGGATTAAAGGCGTGCGCCACCACCGCCCGGCCAATTTTTTTAAATAATGTATTTACTTTTTATTTTTAATGATCTATGTATCTGTGTGGGGGTATGTACATGTGAATTCAGATTCCTTGGAGGCCAGAGAAGGCATTAGATCCCCTGAAGCCAGAATTACCAGGAGTCTATGAGCTGCTTGACATGGGTTGCTGAGAACCAAACTTGGATTCTCCGGAAGAGCAGCCATGATCTTAACTGCTGGGTCACCTCTCCAGCTGTACAGTTATTGATTTAAATTTAGTCCTTTAGTGTGTTGCGTGCGTGCGTGCGTGCGTGCGTGCGTGCGTGCGTGTGTACATGTGCCTCAGTAAGCCTGTCACGGTCAGAGGACAACTTGTAGAAGCTGATTCTCCTTCCACCATGTAGGTCTCAGGGATTGGACTCAGATGGTCAGTCTTGGCAGCAAGCTCCTTTTACCTGCTGATCCATCTTGCCAACCCTGGTGAGAGCCATCACGGTGTAGGTAGAATGTAACGCCACAGCCTGGAGGTGATCACCAGGACGGAAGGGAAGTAGGAAATAGGAGACTTGAGGACTGAGCCCCCTGGACAATATTTAGATGAAAAGAAGATGAAGAGGGACCAGGAAAGGAGGCAGAGAAGGCACAGTTTGTGGGAAAGGGTGAGAACCCGGGGAACAGGTGTCTCACAGTCCTAAGCCGAGAAGGGCGAGGAAGGAGATGGAAACGAGTGACCAACATGGATTATTGGATTTGGCAATGAGTAAGCCACTGGAAACATCACAAGAGCAGTCTTGGTGGCTTGCAGAGGCTCCAGAATCAGAACGATGCTTTAAGACAGTGGTTCTCAACCTTCTTAACACTGAGACCCTTTAATACAGTTCATCATGTTGTAGTGACCCCTCAACCATAAAATTGTTTCACTGCTACTTTATAACTGTAATTTTGCTGCTGTTAATGAATTTTTTTTGTTGTTTGGTTTTTTCGAGACAGTTTCTCTGTGTAATTTTGGTGCCTATCCTGTACCTTGCTCTCTAGACCAGGCTGGCCTCAAACCCACAGAGATCTGTCTGGTGCTGGGACTAAAGGCCAGCACTGAGCCACTGCTGCCCGGCCGCTGTTAATAAATCTTAATGTAAATATCTGATATGCAGCCTCTGTGAAAGGTTTGTTCAACCTCCAAAGGGATCTTGAACCACAGGTTGACAACTGCTTCTTTAAAAGATCACAGTGTGAGCCAGGCGGTGGTGGCGCACGCCTTTAATCCCAGCACTCGGGAGGCAGAGGCAGGCGGATCTCTGTGAGTTCGAGGCCAGCCTGGGCTACCAAGTGAGTTCCAGGAAAGGCGCAAAGCTACGCAGAGAAACCCTGTCTCGAAAAACCAAAAAAAAAAAAAAAAAAAAAAAAAGATCACAGTGTGAAGAATCTTGTTTATAATTTTAAAAGGAAAATTACATTTTATGTGGTGTTGGGGATCAAACTTGGGGCTTTGTGCATGCTAGACAAGCTCTCTACCCAATGAGCTCTGTCTCCAGCCCACTAAACCTCGTGTTTTAAATTTTCCTGTTCACTTTTAAATAGACATACAGAAACATAAAATTTTCCAGAGTTCTTGGGCACTAGGTGATGTTTTGATGATATGTATACATTGTATAAAATCCAAATCAGGTTAAATGTATCTATAGCAAGAAACATTTTTTTCCTTTCTTTCTCCTGGGTATTGGCACTGAGTATCATTTCACTTTTTTGTCGGCCATTGCTGTGTCTCCTTTGGAAAAATAGCACTCAAGTCCTTTGTCTATTTTCTAAAGAGTGTGTGTGTGCAAATTAATGTATGTATACATAGTTGTGTGTGCATGTATGTGTATGTTCATGTATATGTGTGTATGCTGTATGTGTGTGTACGTAGTCATGTTTGTGTACATAATTGTGTGTGTACATGTATATGTGTGTGCTGTGTGTGTACATACTTATGTGTGCACATGTGTGTATGTATAATATATAGCAATATATGTATATATAGCCTTGTTTTCAACATAAAAGCTGTAATTCTACTCCTATATTTTTTATGCCTTCTCAGATAGATAAACAGACTGGAACATCTCTTAAAGATTTATTTATTTATTATGTATACAGTGTTCTGTCTGCACGTCTGCCTGCATGCCAGAAGAGGGCGCCAGATCTCATTACAGATGGTTGTGAGCCACCCTGTGGTTGCTGGGAATTGAAGTCAGGACCTCTGGAGGGGCAGTCAGTGCTCTTAACCTCTGAGCCACCTCTCCAGCCTCAGACTGGAACATCTCACTCCTTGGAAGACAGGAGTGGAATAAAGGACAGGGTTCTCTTTCCTTGGTCAGTAGTTTTGAAAATAGATGGTTTAGGAGGAGAGGAAGAAAGATTCTGACACAAAGTGTTCTCTGAATTTACGTAGGGCTGAGATGAGTCACAGAGAGAAGAGCCGCTGTCTCCCATGGTCTCCTCTGGTGGGTTGGGAAAATCAATCAGATGTAGTCTGTTAGCGTCCTGTGTGCAGACACCTCTTCAATTGCAGGTTACTGGAAGGAAAAATGGCCAGCGATACACCAGGTTTCTCCATAGACAAACTTAATAAATACCGTCAGAAGCATGGAGTAACAATTACGTATAAAGAACTTGATCCTACAGGACCTCCACATGACAGGAGGTAAGTTGCCATCAGAAAAGGTATGAGGAGGGCCAGAGAGGTGACTCAGTGGGTAAGAGTTCTTGCTGTGTATGAAGAGCTGAGTTCGAATCCCTAGCACCCACATAAAAAGCGGAGCATGCCTGAGTACGTGGCTGTAAATCCAGCACTGTGTAGGGCGGAGACAGGAGCGTCACTGGGGCTTTCTGTCTTACTAGCTTAGCTCTAAGTTTAGTGAGAGACCCTGTCTCAAGAGACCAAGGCAAAGAGAGATAGAGCGGGCAGCCTGGAGTCTTTGTGACTTCTGGGTGCACATAGACAATTCACTCCCCCAACATTTGCATACATCACACACAATTTACTGTAAACACACATATTCTCTCTCTCTCTCTCTCTCTCTTTAAAAAAAAAAAACCCAAAATGACGGGATGACGGAAAGAAGGAAAGTATGACACAGATACGTAGATAATGGAGGTGTAGCTCCCTGTTAGAGCAGGTGCTTAGAATACATAAGGCCTGAATTCAACTCCAGGCATTTGAAAGGAAAAATAAAAGGTAAAAAACAAACAAACAAAAAACACCAAACGAGCAAACAATAGAAGGTCTGTCCCTATAAACATACAGAACGAGGAGGACAACTACAGTGCAATTGGGAAGTCAGCACCGCGGCTCCTTAGGGAGCTCCTTAGCTGCAGAGTCCTGGGAGAGTCCCCCTGACAGAGTCTGCTAACCACAGGGGCTGGAGCAATGACTCAGTGGGGGAAGACATTTGCCACCAAGCCTGATGACCTGAGGCTTTCTCTGGGACCCACATAGTGGAAGGAGAGGACAGATTCCCAAAAGCTGTCCTCTGATTTCCAACCAGCGTGTCCTGTCATGAGCGCACAGACGACACACGCAGACACATACCCCACCCCCACGGTAAATAAATAGGAAAAAAGACTAAGCGCAGTAGCTCATGCTTATAATCCTAGCACCTGGGTGGCTGAAGCAGGATTGTTGTGAGTTTGAGGCCTGCCAGGGTTATATAGGGAGACGCTGTAAATAAATAAATAAATAAACAAACAAACAAGCAAACAAACAAATAACAACAACATCAAGTAGACAAAAGAAAAATGGGGGAAAAAAACAAACTTCTCCGTTTCAAGAAGACATTGAGGGCTGGAGAGATGGCTCAGCGGTTAAGAGCACTGACTGCTCTTCCAGAGATCCTGAGTTCAATTCCCAGAACCCACACGGCTGCTCACAACTGTCTATAACTCCAAGATCTGACACCTTCACACAGTCATACATGCAGGCAAAACACCAATACACATAAAATAAAAAATAAAATAAAGAAAAATAAAAAAGAAGACATTGTTATTGCGGTAGATGCTTAAATTAAGTACATACTGAGCATGAGTTTGAATCCTGAAAGGTACTTGTGGGGCAGTGGTGACCAGAGCGCTTGTCCTGAGCTAAATTACAAGCTGTATAATATGTTGTAAATACTGTCTTTTTAATCAGGTTTACATTTCAAGTTATTATAGACAAGAAAGAATTTCCAAAAGCCGAAGGCAAATCCAAGCAGGAAGCAAAAAATGCTGCTGCCCGATTAGCTGTTAATATACTTAATAACGAAAATAAGGTGAGTAATTGGCTTTTTTTACCCCTAGTCAAAGGGAAGCTGTAAATATGTTTGTATGTGTGTATGTATATATGTATATATATGTATCATGTGTGTATAATTTCTCTCAGTGAGAAAATACACATGCCAGTGTAAAACTATTCATTCAAAGTTTTATTTCTTTTTTTCTTCCTAACTCCATTTTTTCCTGAGTGAGAAATACACCAGGAAATTTGTTGACAAAATTGTGTACTTCTCTGTGAGTGCTAGCAACACTTACGTGCTCTGAAGTTGAATACATGTGGAAAGATGTGACTGTTCAGAGGGACATGGGCTGGTAAGGCCAAGGAGGGTCCCTTCCACCTCCGGAAGCAAACAGAACAGAGAAAGCCATGCAAGTCCTGGTAGGGAGAACTACAAACTTGGAGGAAAATTATAGAGAAGCAACATACATCACATTGGTGTTCCTGGAGATGCAAACAGGGTAAATAGCTTATAAAACAAACAAACAAACAAACAAACAAACTGTAAACAGGTCTATCTGGTCCCTGGGGACGTGAGGGAGGGTATATGGTTCTGTGCCTAGCATGCACAAGGCCTTGGATACAATTCGCTAGTATCAAACAGAGAAAACTATCTGGAGATACTTCAGCAGAAAGTGTTATGAAATAGAGACATGGCATTAGATGAAATTAACTCCATAGGTAGAGAGACATACAGAAGTACCAAGAACAGTATCGATCCTTATGAAAGCATGGACCCGAGGGAAGAGGGGAGGGGACTTTACATCTATCTGCTACAATGTCAAAAACCAAGAGACTGGAAACGTGGGTACAATTTGAACTGATTTGTGTGTGAGATGGGAAGATTGTCCTCAGACACTGGGAAGTTTTACCTTCCAAAATACTCCCGGATAATCTTACTTGAAGATGCCATCCTTATAATCAAGTCAAAAGCAACCAGGGAAAAACCACAAATTCTCTTATTAATAAGCTAAAAAATAAAATAAAATAAAATAGGGTAACTTCCTTCTCTCAAAGTGGGAGACAGACAACAATAACAATGATGGAAATTTGCGTAGAAGAACACACATAATAATAAGGGTGAGGGGCTGGAGAGATGGCTCAGAGGTTAAGAGCACTGGCTGTTCTTCCAGAGGTCCTGAGTTCAATTCCCAGCACCCACATGGTGCCTCACAAACACCTGTAATGAGATCTGGCGCCCTCTTCTGGCCTGCAGGCAGAACACTGTATACATAATAAATAAACAAAAATAATAAGGGTGAACGAGGGGGCTAGAGAGATGGCTCAGCGGTTAAGAGCACCCACATGGAGCTCACAACTGTTTGTAACTCCAGAGCTTCTGACACCTTCACACAGACATACCTCATGCAGGTAAAACACCAGGGAACACAAAATAAGAATAAATCAATTAATTAAAAAAAATAAGGGTGAATGAAACCCAAACCTAGTTCTTTGGTAAGGTCCATGGAGGAGAAACTTTGGACCACACCTGATCATGTGGGAAACAGTGAAGGTTGAGACAATAACAGTGCGCTCCTGTGGACATCTTTTCCTGTAAGTGGTGAACCAACATTGGGCTTTCCTTCCATCGTTTTCTCTCCGTTGAGTTTTACGAATGTTGTGGCATGCTAGAAAGTGTTACAATACCATTTTCATAGAAGAAGAAGGGGTGTGTGTGGCTAGGGAGGGCTCAGATATCCAGAATGTGTACTGCTCTTACAGAGGCCTGGAGTTCAGTTCCCCGCACGTTGGGTGGCTCACCACCACCTGTAACTCCAACTCCAAGGGATCACACCCGCCTTCTGGCCTCCTCGGGCACCCTCATTCATGTGTGTGTGTGTGTGTGTGTGTGTGTGTGCGCGCGCGCGCGCGCGCGCGCGCGTGCGTGCACACCCACACCCACATGCACATAAATTTTAAAATGAATAAAGGCAATAAATCCTAGAAAGTGAAATAAGAAAATGGGCTCAGTTTGCTTTGTTTTGGTAAGACAGTCTGGTCTCATGCTGGGCGGTGGTGGCGCACGCCTTTAATCCCAGCACTTGGGAGGCAGAGCCAGGCAGATCTCTGTGAGTTCGAGGCCAGCCTGGACTACAGAGCGAGATCCAGGATGGTCTCCAAAGCCACACAAAGGAACCCTGTCTTGAAAACAACAACAACAAAAAAGACACCCTGGCCTCAAGCTCTCTGTGTAGCTCAGGCTTGCCTCAGACTCTCTATTTTAGCATAGGCTGGCTTCAGACTCTCTGTGTAGGTCAGGCTGGCCCCTGGCTTTCTGTGTAGCTTGGGTTGGCCTCAGATTCTCTGTGTAGCTCGGCTTGACCCTGATATATTTTTTTAAACATAATTTCTTTATTGATTCTTGGGGAACTTCACATCATGCACCCCAATTCCCCTCATTTCCCAGTCCTCCTATACCTGCCCTACACCCTTGCAATGTCCTCCTCAAAAGAAAATTAAAACACACACACACACACACACACACACACACACACACACATACAACTAAAACCAAACAAAATCAAAACAAACGAACAAAAAACCTTTTTGCTCCTGGGTCTTCCCTGCCTCTCCAACACCTCTTCATTCATCTTAGTGGCACTGGGAGTCGTAGTGCATCACGCAGTCTACCCTTTTGTCCAATCAGCTTGACTTGCAAATGTTCATTGCAATGAGTCATGGGTCTGGTGCAAAGCCTCTGGTTTCTGGCACACCATCATCAGTGAGACCCTCACCGAAACTCCTCTTGAATATCCCACAGCTGTCCTGAGCCATGGAGACCCTGCAGTTCCTTTACAAGCCCAGGCAGGACATAGATAGGGTAGATGTTAGGCCTTGATCCTCTTGCCTCTGACCCCCCGAGGGAGACCTGGGATAACACACGTGCACCAGCACACCTAGCTTGGTTTTTCCTTAGTGAAATTATAAAAGGAAAGTGAGTGACTTAACTCACTTTTATAAATCGATATATATATATATATATATATATATATATATATATATATATATATGTTTTTCGAGACAAGGTTTCTCACTTTGTAGACCAGGCTGGCCTCGAACTCACAAAGATCCGCCTGCCTCTGCCTCCCCAGTGCTGGGATTAAAGGTGTGCGCCACCACCGCCCGGTGGGAATATATTTTTAAATATATATTATTTGTATGTCTTTGCCATACAAAAAAGGGAAGAAAAGGACATAAGATATATATATACTGCCGTTTTCTGAATTCAGCCATTGTGCAGTGTATACCTATGTCAAACATCATAGATATGTAATTTTCATGTGCCACTTAGGATTTCTTTAATTAAAGGAAGAATTTATTTTTACAGATTTTTTTCCCCTAATAAATATATAGTTACACTTTTAATAAGAAAATATAATTGGGAAATGCATAACACATTGTCTCTCATGTTACTCATTTAGGAATTTCATCTGATAATTCATGATTTGTACTAAACGCGTTTTTTTTTTTCTTTGTAGGTGGATACTCAGACAGACGCTTCTGAAGGGTTGTTTGTTGGGAACTACATAGGCCTTGTCAATAGTATTGCCCAGAAGAGAAACCTGCCTATAAATTATGAACACACTGTCTCCGCCGATGCGCATTCACCCCAAAAGTGAGCTACGGTTTGGCTTCTCCTCCTGTTTCACTGTATACAAGCAATAGAACCGTGAGGCTTTCATTTGTAGTTTTCCGGAAGTATTTGCCCCCCTTTTTATACATTCATTATGGAAGGTTGGACATGATTTATAAACATCAAACGCTCAATTCCTGAGACTGCGGGGTCCTTTGGATCAATCAAATTTGGCTGATTTTTTTTTTTTTTTTTTTTTTACAGTAGATTCTTTGTTTCCTTGGTTTTGCTTTCTGAAATTTCAGTTACCTTCGGTCAACAGGACAGTGAGCACAGTACAGGAAGCCGTTTCTAGAGGAAGACCGCTTTCGAAAACCTGGGAGTGGAGCATATTGCACTAATTGTTGTAGTTGATTAGCTATTGCTAATCTTTGACTAGGTCTTGTTTATGAGTTAAACTTTATCATATGAAGAATAATGAGTATTTCTAGGGTTCCACACAATCTATGGTATCAGTCATCCATTGGCTCTTAGGATAAGAGGGGTCTGCTGATTTTTGAGGTGCATCTGAATGGTTAGTCGGCTACACATTTCACAGAGTTCAGGATGCCTATGCATGAGGCATGCAGGGTTCTTCCCTTCCCTGAGGCCAAGGCAGCTGCAGCCCTGTGACTGCTGGTCTGCCCCTCTACGGAATGGCTCTCCCGTTTTCAGTTAGGGAGCGGCTTGGGTGAGTGTCTGCTCGCATTTGAATAGACGGACAAAATGCCATGCATCAGCAGGCAGGAGTGGTCTTAGTCCGGCCGGCCGAATCTGGGAAGAAAGCTGCTGTGAGGGGTAGGATGTGTGGACAAGGAGTGGAGTCTGGAGGTGCTGAGAGAGCATCCTCAGGGAGCTGTCTTCGCATAGCACTGTGCCCTCGGGGCTCATCCCCTGAGAGCCCCGCTGTGCCAACCGGTTTTCTTTCCTACTTGAACAGCTCTAGAAAATTCGCTGGATCTCCTCCTTTTCTCTCTCCCTCAAAATCTTCTTCTTTGAGGCTGAAAAGAGTTTGTTTGTTCGTTTGTTTTTAAAACCATCACTTGACATGGTCTCAACCGTTTCTGCTTATTCAGATAAATTGGTAGCCATTCTTTTTTTTTTTTTTTTTTTTTTTTTTTTTTGGTTTTTTTCGAGACAGGGTTTCTCTGTGTAGTTTTGCGCCTTTCCTGGAGCTCACTTGGTAGCCCAGGCTGGCCTCGAACTCACAGCGATCCGCCTGGCTCTGCCTCCCGAGTGCTGGGATTAAAGGCGTGCGCCACCACCGCCCGGCAATTGGTAGCCATTCTTGTGGGGGTTTAAATTATGTGAGGTAGGAAATATAGATATAGAGTTAAAATTAAAAATCAGATTAGTCTGATCTCAAGGCCTTTATTTGTCTATAGGGTTCTTTTTTTTTTTTCCAAATTGTACATTGGATTGACATTATTTTTGATATGTGAATGAACACTCACATTTTTTCCCCTAGATTTAATTGTAAATGCAAACTCGGGGAGATAACATACGGTGTCGGCTCAGGCGCTACCAAACAGGAGGCGAAGCAGGCGGCTGCTAAAGAGGCGTATCAGAAGCTGTCAGAGCAAACCTCAATGGTACGCGTTATCGATTAGATTTAATTTGTACAGTTACGACTCCCTCTGAAGTTGACTTCAGGTCAGACTGTTGGCAGAAGAACGCAGGCGTTTGCCAGCTGCATACAGCATGATTCCTCCGTTCTGTGTACCACCAATGATCCATGGACCGTGGGACTCGGAGGTCTCGGGGACATGAGAGTTCTATGGGAATGCAGGATTGCTTTTAAAACTTAGCTCAAACATCTGCGAAAATGGATCAGTTTTGCCATGCTCTGTGATTGTGGTCTGAGTGGCTGTGGGGAGAATATGGGCAATAACGTGTGCCCTGCCGTGATGAGCCACCATCGAGGAGTAAGTTAGCTCTGTGAGCTTGCTAAGGGCTGCCCCTTCTTTCAGAGCGGTAATGGAGCATCATCTGGTTTTACCACACCTTCATCCAGTGGCCTCTCCAGCAGCTCGTCTCTAGCAAGCAATTCGTGAGTTTGGGTGGTAAATGTGGGGAGTGGGCTGGGGGTGGGGCGTGTTTGGGGCTGTGGATGCGATCCCCATCACCTCCCTTCCCCCACACTTGGTTCCCAGAACTCACACCAAATGGGTCACAACCACCTGCAACTGCAGCTCCGTGGAATCCAGTACCTTCTTCTGGCCTCGTGGGCCACCCAAACACACATGGTATTCACACACACACACATATATATGCAAACCTTCAAAAACTTAGACTGAATTCATAAAAGTTACTCTTTTCTTTTAGTAGTGCTTCTCTATCAGTATTTTCTGAGCAGTAAATACAACAATTGAACAAAAGACAACTCCTGAGGTGGATGGGTGGAGACAGAGGAACTTACCACGTGATCAGGCCCTCCCCGCTGGTGCCTGTATCAGTGAGGAGGGAAGAGGAGGGCAGACATGGCTGAGGGGAGAGAAGAGGCAAAGAGGACCACGGATGTTGCATGAGCCATGACTCCTGGCACTGATGGCATTCATCGGGTTGAAGACTCGAGGGTGAAGAGGGAGCCCGGCAGTATTGCTGTGTCTGGTTTGAGGTGATGTTTGAACATCCCACTGTGGTTGGCTCATCACCAGTGAGGACTGAGGGCCGGAGGGAGCGACCCAGGGGACCTCATTCCTAGGGACGTTCGGATTCTGGGGAAGAAGGGGATAGGAGGTGAGTGATGAGTGTGTTCGGGTGAAAATGGGAAGCAGGAAAGGGATGAAAAAAGAGGATCGTCAGAAGAGAACCAACAGGAGGTGTTTTCCATTCCCTGTCATCCTGATAGCTGATGCAAAAATATATAATGCCCAGTGCATGGCATAAAGCCTGCTCTAAAGTTATACAGGTCACGGTTTTGTCTGAGTTTTGTATCTTATTTTATTTTTTTGTCTCAATTTTAGAAACCCGGAACCTAATGATGTGGGAGAGAATAAGCACACGGTAGACAGCAGGTAAGGGGGTTTCTAACGTGAAGCATGCTCATGAAACAAAGTTTCATGATGAATAGTTGTGGCATAGTCAGGCTTACCGAGGGGTCAGTGTCTCTTTGAGAAGTCCAGGTTTAAGGATCCAAGCGGAACATGGCAAATGCAAATCTCTGCCATGTTATCAGTTTTTCTGATATCCTCGGACACTGTCAAAACGGAAAGCAAATAATCTTTATATCCGTTATTTAGAAGGAAAAGAATAGAGAGAGGAAAGGAAACGGGGGAGGGAAGGGGTAGAGGAAGGAGAGAAACTCCTGTGGGAATCGAAACCAAGCCACCTGGACCTGTGTTCCGGCGCCGTACAAGGTTTCTCTGGGCAAAAAAAAGGAAAGGAGGGTGGGAATTCATCTGCTGTAGATGATGTTTCGGGTGAACTTAAATACCTAAGATGAAGGGAGCCTGTTTGAATCAGCGGGACATTGAATGCAAGTTTTCAAAAAGAACCAGTGATGCTTATTAAGCACCTGATATGTGCCCAGCACTGGTCTGGGCATCAGGCTTATGATAGGAACAAATAGAGTAGAATTCTTCCTCTCAAAAGTTTTTTTTTTTTTTTTAAAGATTTATTTATTTATTATGTATACAGCATGTTTGCCTGCAGGCCAGAAGAGGGCGCCAGATCTCATTACAGATGGTTGTGAGCCACCATGTGGTTGCTGGGAATTGAACTCAGGACCTCTGGAAGAGCAGTCAGTGCTCTTAACCGCTGAGCCATCTCTCTAGCCCTCTCAAAAGGTTTTGAGGTGACAATTGGCATTAAGGGAAGAGGTCTGGGGAGATGGCTCAGCTGTGCAAACATCAGGGCCTAAGCTTGAATACCAAGCGCCCCTCTAAAAAGACAGGCGTGGCAATGCATACATTTATAAGTCCCACACTGGCAGGGAGTTATAACCAATCAGTGAGCTCCATGGATCCATGGCACTCATTGGCTAGCCAGCATAACCAATCAGTGAGCTCCATGAGAAAAAAAAAAAAAAAAAGCCAAGTGGTGGTGGCACATACCTTTAATCCCAGCACTTGGGAGGCAGAGGCAGACAGATTTCTGTGAGTTCAAGGCCAGCCTGGTCCACAGAGTGAGTTCCAGGACAGCCAGGGATACATAGAGAGACCCTGTCTCAAAATATAGAACAACAACAACAAAAAAATGTGGAGAGTCACTGAGGAAGACCTCTGTCATCAAGCTCTGACCTACACACACACACACACAGACACACACACACACACACACACACACGCACACGCACACGCACACGCACACGCACACACCCACATATATACATGCATGCATTTCCGTAGTTACAAGATCTGTATTCACACATTTACATATACATGCGTTTCCGTAGTTACAAGATCTGTATTCACACAGACACACATACATCTGCAACTACAAAATTAGGCCAGAGTTAAAGAAGAACAGCAGTGCGATTAAAAACCGGAAACAAAGCCCTCGGGTCAGCCTTCTGTGGAGAAAGCATGAGCTTGGCGTGTAATGAACAAGGACGCAGTGTGATGGGTGAGGTTGAAAGAAAAGCGGGAAAGTGCTGCCTGGCGCCTTATGCGCCGCCGCGGAAGGGCTTCCTGGTTTTTGCCGAAAGCAAAGACAAGGCTGTGGGAGGTTTAGGTGAGAGGGAGACATGATCAGGCCAAGTTCTCCTCGCTAAAGTAGGGCAGGAGAAGTGGGGTATCCGCCAGCAGGCCAGCGCTGCAGGAGCCTTGATGGCTGATCTGGGTGAAGATGTGGGAAATGAAAAGAAGCGGGCAGGTGGCGGTGATATGGGGTAGAAGAATTAGCAGGATTTAGTGAGGGGATGTGGGGCGGGAGGAGGAAAGCAAACGGGTTGTTCTAGCCCAAGAGGCTCAGGGCTTCTGCGCTCTGTGTGCTTCCTGGGGCACACAGCTGAATGATTCTAAGTCTAATACTTGGGAGGGAATTTCTCCTCTTCTTTTTGCCCACTGGGAAAGGATACTTCCTGGTGTCTTAGGTGCAGCTAGAGGGGGTGATCTGTTGTATTGTCTATCAAAAGAGGGAGGGAAAGGAAAGGAAAAAGAGGAAGACTTTCTTGTGACTCAAGAGTTCTACCGGATGTTATTAAAAACAAGAAAGAAAGAGTCATTTTTTTTTTTTTTTTTTTTTTTTACTAAACGTCAGCATAACAGTAATATTGATCTTAACTAGGCTTAACAAGGACTATGAAGACATACAAGTAATTGGCTCAGGTGGATTTGGCCGGGTCTTCAAAGCAAAACACAGTATTGACGGAAAGACTTATGCTATTAAGCGAGTTACATATAACACAAGGTAAGTAGATGTCTGGCTGTTTTGAACACAATGTGTTGGACTCTCACCATTCTTTATATATCTGTCCCTCATCACTCACATTTCTTGTTGGTCCTCCTTAACTTTCATTACGCCTACAAGAGTTTGGCTTATTCTGAAATGGCCTGACCTTAAAGTGGGCATTTATTTCAGTTTAAAAATATAAATGCATCATTTTGAGACAGCACTGGACCTCGAAGCTGTTGACTTATTTGGTTTAAGGTGGTTTTCTCCATTTCCTCCATTTTGAGGGTCCCTCCTCTCTGATGTCTCCACTTTGTGTCAAGTTGAGGTAAAACCAGCCAGGACAGGGCAATTTCAAGAAACCATCACAGCGTTTTAGCTCTTGAGCGCAATCCCTGTCAAGTTTTCATAGTACTGAGTCTTAGTTTCTTTGCATAAACTAGTCCCTTGATATATGTTTGTCATACATCGAAAATTCTCAGTTGGATTCTGCTTGCTGCCTGGGTTACCTGCTTTTTCTCCCAAATGAGATTCGCTTGTAAAATCCAAAGATTTCCACGCATCTTCTAAACAGAATATCAAATATGATTTAGTTACTGAAAATTGTGTTATAGACACATAAAAGAAGACGCAAATAATTTTTAAATTTTGAATGTCTATCATTTAAGTCACTGTCCCCCCCATGTCCCGTCCCCCCCCCCCCCCGCCCGAGCTGAGGATTGAACCCAGGGCCTTGCACTTGCTAGGCAAGCGCTCTACCACTGAGCTAAATCCCCAACCCATCTGTGGTTCTTCTACGCATTCATTTTTTTTCCCTTTTGGGTTCTGGGTCCCGTGCTAACACTTGGTGTGGGAGCCATGGTGACTATTGGACGGAGGAACCTGGGTGGTTGTTGAGTCCTGTTCCTCGAGGTGTTCTGTAGTTATCAGGGATCGGTAACGACACATTTGTTTTCTGGGTTCTTTTAACTAGTAAGGCACTGCGTGAAGTAAAAGCTCTGGCAGCACTCAACCATGTCAATATTGTTCAATACCATAATTCTTGGCTGGGAGAGGACTATGATTTCAAGGAGAGCTTGGATAACGACTATGATTTCGAGCAGAGCGTGAGTCGGTAAGAAGAAATTCTCATAGCTGTGAGGGGACGGACGACGCTTGTCATTTATTTTGTGGGGGGCCACTAGAGGGAGCTGTTGATCATCACCTTTTTTTTTTTTTTTTTTTCGAGACAGGGTTTCTCTGTGTAGCTTTGCGCCTTTCCTGGAACTCACTTGGTAGCCCAGGCTGGCCTCGAACTCACAGAGATCCGCCTGGCTCTGTTTGAGACAGGGTTTCTCTGTGTAGCTTTGCGCCTTTCCTGGATCTCGCTCTATAGACCAGGCTGGCCTTGAACTCACAGAGATCCGCCTGCCTCTGCCTCCCAAGTACTGGGATTAAAGGCGTGCACCACCACCGTCCGGCTGATCATCACTCTTAATGATGAGAGCAACCTCCAAAAGATACTGTGGTCTCTTGTTCTAGAGGCAAAGAGACAAGGAATACTCTTTCCCTGTTCCTCTCTATCTTCCAAACTTGCTTTTAATTGCTTTGTTTTAGACTCACTGTGTAGCACAGACTGGCCTCACGGTGGTCCACCTGCCTCAGCCCCCAAGTAATGTGATCACAGGCATGTGCCAGTATCCTTAGATCAAACTTGCTTAAACAGTATTGGTAATGGGATGGAGAGATGGGTCAGTGGTTAAGAGCACAAATTGCTCTTGCAGAGGGCCAAGCAACTCTGTCCGGTGGCTCACAACCACCCGTAATTCCAGTTCCAGGGTATCCTCTGGCTTCTGCTGGCACCTGCATTCATGTACACATACCCACACAGAGACACAGACACATAGTTTGAAAATAAATCTTTTTATTTTTTTAAAGGTTTATTTACTTATTATGTATACAATGTTCTGCCTGCATGTGTGCCTGCAGGCCAGAAGAGGGCACCAGATCTCAGTTAGATGGTTGTGAGCCACCATGTGGGTGCTGGGAATTGAACTCAAGACCTCTGGAAAAACAGCCAGTGCTCTTAACCTCTGAGCCATCTCTCCAGCCCCTGAAAATAGAACTTTAAAAAAAAAAAAACTTTTTAAAAATTTCTTTAGTTGTTTTAAAAATCACGTTTGGCATTCCTGACCCCATTGTTCTCCGTATAGCCAGTGTGGGTCATGTATGGTTTACCAGAGAAAAGACAGATTGAATATGTAGATGCTGAATCCAAAGGTCTCCTCTTCCTCCTCAGAGGCTCCCGGCAGCATGTCTCTGGCGTGTGTCGGCACCACTGTGGCGGAGTGGTGAGCTACCAGAGGGTGTGCCCAGCTTCCGTCCCTAGTGCTTTGTTTTAGATCACCCCCTTCTGTAAGACTGGGAATTCTAAAAAACTGGCTTTTGCCTTTGCGAGTCATCCGGATTTCTTGGGGACAGTCTTCTCACAGAACTCCTGATGTCACTGGAGACCACATCATTCACCGCCTCCTGCCGGTGCCCCATCGCGTCCTTGAGCCCTTGAGAACTCCAGGGGTTACTGACCGTCAGTAGACAAAAGGCTTCATTAGCTTTCAGTGGATTATTGGCTGCATCTTCATATATTCTAGCATGTGTATGTTCGGGAAATATAAATTCGATATCATAGCCTACTTAGTTCAAAAGAAAATACATACTGGTTAACAAAAAATCAGTCCTCTGGCTTCTGTCTTTATAGCAGCCAATTTATTGGCACATCTCTAGGAGTTCTCAATGGGCTGTCATCTGGGGCTTTATTTTTTTTTTTTAAACCTCTTGCATGAGCCTCTAATCCCCATGATGATAAGGATAGTACAGAACTCATTTTCTCATTTTTAAGGTGCCTGTTCTGTGCCCTTTGTAAAACAGATGTTCAGTTAACTGAAGATGAATCAGAGTGCTTCAAAATTGCTTGATATAAAAATGAAAAGGCTGGATTTCTGCAACAAGGACTACGCATACCCCTTATCGGAAATCATCAAAGATCTTCAGCATTAAAGAATATATAGGCCCATACTTTATAGATAAGCAATTAAAGCTCTGTATACTTGAGAAATTAAGATTATTATAAAATGGAGCCGGGCGGTGGTGGCGCACGCCTTTAATCCCAGCACTCGGGAGGCAGAGGCAGGCGGATCTCTGTGAGTGCGAGGCCAACCTGGACTACAGAGTGAGTTCTAGGAAAGGCACAAAGCTACACAGAGAAACCCTGTCTCAAAAAACCAAACAAACAAACAAGATGATTATAAAATGGTTTATTTTATTTCAAGTTTACGCTATTTTTGTTTGATTGTTTAGGTTTTTTTTGTTGTTGTTGTTGTTGCTGTTTTGTTTTTCAAGACAGGGTTTCTCTGTGTAGTTTTGGTGCCTGTCCTGGATTTTGCTCTCTACACCTGTCCTCTACACCTGTCTCTACAGGCTGTCCTCAAACTCACAGAGATCCACCTGGCTCTGCCTGTTGAGTGCTGGGATTAAAGGCGTTAGCCACCACCACCACCTGGTCTTTATTTCAAGTTTATTACATTCAGATTTCCATTCTGAATCATGTTTTGGGTTTCATACGATATGTTAGAGTTTTTAAAAAAAATAACTTCATCCCAATTGCTACTTTTAACATACCGTGAATTTTTTGTATCCAGACCAAAGACCCAGTGCCTTTTCATCCAAATGGAATTCTGTGATAAAGGAACTCTGGAGCAATGGCTGGAAAATGGAATGCTGAATAACACAGACAAAGATTTGCTTTTGGAATTATTTGAACAAATCACGACAGGGGTGGAATATATACATTCGAAAGGTTTAATTCATAGAGATCTTAAGGTAAGTGGCGAAGAGATACATCATTTAATGACTTTAAAGTGTATTTTCTCTAGCTTTCAATGTGTGATGGCCTGTTGGTCATGATAAAATCACATTTCTCTAGTCTGCCGGAGTGGGTCTGGAACTTACCCCAAATGCCATCGCGTGCAACTGCGTGGCAGACCTCCCGGGCCCATGAACTTCTTGTGACACCAATCCTATTAGAAGTCTCGTTCCCTTCAGGCTAAAGCTTGATGGTCACTGCCTACTTGGAAGCAATAACAGCTTTCACAGACTGAAGGTAACTGGCAGTCGCCAGGGATGGCCAGCTGCTGGGACCCAGCTTCGGCTGTTGCACGGCTCTGTTCCACTGTGGTTCAAGTCTTGTTTCTGAAGGCAGGCACGGCTGAGGAGTCCACAGCCTGGTCCTAGTGTCCCCTTGATTGGGATCTTCTACTTCATGGTTAGGAAAACTGTAGTCCCCAAAGCTTTCAAATGCCCATCATCCCTCTGGGTATGTTTGCTTTCATGGTCTGGACAATGAATTTCTCTGCTTTTCCTTTTCCTCTGCAAGAAAGGAGAGGGGCCAAATTGCTCTGTGACTGCCTTCTTTATCCCAAACGTACCACGACTCTCAAGTCCTACCTGACAGCCTTGTTCATGTTCTTCACCGGACACGCATGCTTTGGTCCCGATTCCTTTACTGGGCCTTTCCGAATCACTCTGCCTCGGCCTTTTCTGCTCTAAGGCAGAAGAAGAACCTTATCCGAGTGTATCTTGGTGTCTGCGTACTCCACCTGTCTGAAACAGCCAGAACGAGGAGTGATTGAAGAAGTCCCTAGGAAAAATAAGTCCCCCTGTTTATAACTGCCTGCTGAACCGAGCTAGAATTAAGTGGCCTTCGAAACATATGAGTTCTTCTGTTTGCCTTGCATTTGTGAGCTCAGTAACTTGATATTTGAGTTCATCCATTTCTAGTATTTCTCTGTACCAATATCTGAAAGTATTCTTGGAAGTTAGAACATTTTTTGAGGAATGTTATGTTCCAAAAGATAAACGAGGGCCAGGATGGATGGCACCTACTTGTAATTCCAACATCTGAGAGCCTGAGGCAGGAGGATTATGAGTTTGAGGCTAGCCCGGTCTACATACATAGACCCTATCTCAATAACATTTTAATTTTTGTTTATATTCGCTATCCCTTCACTTTGGTATAAATCATACATAGAATTAAATAAGCAATTAGCTGTGTGAGTCCGGGCTTCCTTCACATAGCTTGGTCAAAACACAACAGGCTGAATTCAAAAGAGATACAAGAATCCATTTGTCTGTTCTGTAAAACCAGATATGGAAGAAATTTGCAAAGTGTGTAAGAAAGCCTCATCAGATCTTTCTCATGTTTACTCAACTGTGTTATACATGGGAATATGTTATGAAGTATTCAACTCATAAAAGAATAAGAAATGAAACACAATTGTTCCCACACCTACTTACTCACTTGCAAGTAAATGAGAAGTTTGGGTATTCCTTCCAGGCCGTCTTCAGAGTGTGGAGTGAGTTCTGGAATGTTCTTCTCGACTCACCTGCCAGCTTTCCTGAACCTGCCCTGGTTGGGCCCTGTGGCATGAAGTGATCTTTTCTTGTGTCTATTTACAGGGAAGTTTTTTCTCTGGGTGTGGTTCATCCAGATCCGAGGTCCTTTCACCCACATCTTTCTGACTTTTCTACTACAATGCTGCTTCCTCTCATCGCAGAAATGATCAGAAAGATGTGCTTGCAGGTGTCTCCCAAAGAAAGATATTGAAAAAAGTACCATTCTTACACGAAGTCTGTAGCTAGAGTTTTCCTGCCTTGCCCACAGTCAGGACAAATCTTTGTCACCCGCCAGTCCTGCAGCTGCTCAGACCCAACCAAGTAAACACAGAGACTTATATTGCTTACAAACTGTATGGCTGTGGCAGGCTTCTTGCTAACTGTTCTTATAGCTTAAATTAATCCATTTCCATAAATCTATACCTTGCCATGTGGCTGGTGGTTTACCGGCGTCTTCACATGTGGCTGGCAGTGTCTCTCCGCCTCAGCTTTCTGCTTCCCAGAATTCTCCTCTCTCCTTGTCCCACCTACTTCCTGCCTGGCCACTGGCCAATCAGTGTTTTATTTATTGACCAATCAGAGCAATTTGACACACAGACCATCCCACAGCACTTCCCCTTTTCTTTTTTTTTAAAAAGGAAGGTTTTAACTTTTACAATCTCCAAAGCCAGCTTGGTATATTTGGGAATTTGGGTGTAGCTTCTCTTACTACTTCCTGCTGGAGGGGGGGCGCTGTATCTTATGGGGACACAAAGAAAATTTTAGGATCATGGAGTAGTCCGTGAGGCTGTATCGTCTGAGCCAGTTGCCTTGAAACAATTCTGGATGTTGGATCATCTGGGCCATGGTGTCATCGGAGACCTTTCAGGGGGTCTTGGCTGGTCAAACCTGATGTATCTTAATCTGGAACAAATCCATAGCCTCTGGCTTTCTGTAGAAATAAAAGCAGAGCCTCTTTTCCAAAGCAACATATCCTTATAGCCAAATTTTGAAGTCAAGGTACCTTTAAAATATACATTTTGGCATAACTCAACAGCTTTTGCAATCAAATGTTTTTCTTCAGTTACAAATATCAAAGAGAACATAATCCAGATTCTCTGTGTGGTAGCCATCTTTATGTGGCTTATTTTTTATATTACCTTGAGCCTATTGCTTTAAACTGCAGCCTTTTAAGCCCGAAACAGTGCTGTGGCTGCTGGCTCCACCCACTTCAGCTTCCTAACACGGCAGTGGTACGTTTTCCGCCAGCTCTGGGAGCCACCGTGGGTCTATGCTTTTATCCAAGCAGCATGTAGCCCAGAAACCTCTTTTTTTGTTTTGTACTAGCAAAGGCTAAATCCACCACGCAGCTTAATGTGCCACTTGCAGAGGCCTCATTCCCGCCATACTGCAGACCGAGCTCGCATGCTAGGAACCTGCCAGTAGCTCAAACTGGCAGGCTGCCGCTTATTTGAGACAATTAGGAAGCTGTTTTTAGCTCTATTTTAGAATCTTTTCTCAGGCTTTAGGTAGAAACTCTTGCCAACACGTTGGGCGCCATTTGTAGCTAGAGTTTTCCTGCCTTGCCCACAATCAGGACAAATCTTTGTCACCTGCCAGTCCCACAGCCGGTCAGACCCAACCAAGTAAACACAGAGACTTATATTGCTTACAAACTGTATGGCCGTGGCAGGCTTCTTGCTAACTGTTCTTATAGCTTAAATTAATCCATTTCCATAAATCTATACCTTGCCATGTGGCTGGTGGCTTACTGGCATCTTCACAGGTTGCTGGTCATGGCTGTGGCTGGCAGTGTCTCTCTGCCTCAGTCTTCTCTTCCCAGAACTCTCCTCTCTCCTTGTCCCACCTACTTCCTGCCTGGCCACTGGCCAATCAGTGTTTTATTTATTGACCAATCAGAGCAATTTGACATACAGACCATCCCACAGCAGAAGTCTCCAAGAGTTGGCTTCTTACTATGTTACAATCTCAAGCTCCAGGCCACAGCGGGAGGGCCATGTGGTTTCTAGAGAGTGGGTATCCACTGCTTCTCCATATCTTACCTCTGTGCTAAGGAGGTTAGCTCCAGCCAGATCATCTGACCTAGCCTCTGCTCCCTGGATCAAGTTGACACACTTCTTCCCTGTTCCATAATCTCACATTTCATTTATTCATAATGTAACTGATTATAGAAGACAGAGCATCGTTGTTTTTACTTTATTTAAAAATTTTTTATTTTCTTTTTTCAGTTTTTGATTTTTTGAGATAGGGTTTCTCTGTAACAGCCCTGGCTGTCCTAGAACTCACTCTGTATAGACCCAGCTGGCCTTGAACTCACAGAGATCCACTTGCCTCTTCTGCCAAGTGCTGGGATTAAAGGTGTGGGCCACCATGCCAGGCTTGTTTTTTCTTTTTAATAAAAAGCAATCTTGTATTTCTCCTCGTCTCATCTATCTTAGATTAGATATTTACAGAAATTCCATCTTCAGTTTCTCAGAGTTAGGCTACCGCTGGATTGGGGGAGCAATCTCCTTTGTGGGCACAGCAAAGCTCTACTTCTGCGACTTCAGTTCAGCTTGGGAACACTGTCTCCCCACGTCTACCACACACAAATATCCTTCTTCTATTTCTGACTTTGGGTTCAAATCCACTGAGTGAACTTAAATCTCATTACTAATTTCTACACAGGGCTTCTCAGAAGCATTTCCCTGGGCTCCTCATCTCATCCCTCATTCCTTGGCTAGGCCCTCTTGTAGGTGTGTGTGTGTGTGTGTGTGTGTGTGTGTGTGTGTGTGTGTGTGTAACCCAACATTGTATTGAATGTCGAGTCTTTACAAGAATGGCATAGATATTAACTTTGTCACCAATAATCTTCCTGTTTTCAGCCATGTGGCCACTTTATTTATTTGTTATGTGTGCACATGTACACGCACATACACATATATACACGTTTGGGCCAGTGAGATGGCTCAGTGGGTAGAGATGTTTGTTGTACAAGACTAGTGATCTAAGTTCAGTTCCTGGAACCCACATGAAGGTGGAAAGAGAAAGCTGATGACACAAAATTGTCCTACACACACACACACACACACACACACACACACACACACACACACACTTTAAATATGCCTAATATTGCATCCTAGAATGACTAGAGATGTAGCTCGTTGGTTAGAGTGCTTGCCTAGCTTTCATGGAGCCCTCTAACTGTGCATAAACCAGGCATGGTGACTCATCCTCTTAATCCCAGGACTCAGAAGGTGGAGGTGAAAGGATCAGATGACCAAGGGTCATCCTTGGCTACATAATTGAGTTTGAGGCTAGCATGGGACATGTGAAACCTTGTAAACCAAACCAAACCAAACCATAACCGCCCAAACAAAACCAAAGGAACTGCATAGAAAAGTTGTTTTGTGATAATTATCAACTTCTACTTAATAAGGTGGAGGAGGTCTAGCCACTAAAATATTGTCAGCATCTGGGGAGAAATCCTGCATGGGATATCCTGCAGCATCACTGAGAACTGAGCCACTCAGAGACTCAAAATTGGCAGGGGTTTTCATTCTCATCAGACCCCGAATCACACCTGAGGCATTCCTTCGGGGGGAGGGGGGATGGCTAGCCCTCTCTGGGATGGGGAGCTCTAACTGCCGTTCCCTGGACCTCTCACTAGATTAGGGTGTATGAAAGCAAATACTTTTACTCACACCCAACCTCCAGTCCTGGATCCCTCTCCTGGGACCCTGCAAAGTGAATCTTCACCTTACAGCTATTCTGATATTTGGAGGCAGGTGCGAAGCAAGCTACTTTCACTGTCGTTTACGTCTTCTTCTTTCTTCAGTTGGCATTTTAGAGACGCAAGGCGTTAAATTCCCTGATTTGGGCTGCCCGTGGAAGGATAAACGCCATACAAATCAGTATAAAAGATTGCTAGGACCTGTGGTAATAGTCGGTTCAAATCGCATCTATTAATTATTTTTTTCTATAGCCAGGTAATATATTTTTAGTAGACGAAAGACACATAAAGATCGGAGACTTTGGCCTCGCAACAGCCCTGGAAAGTGATGGAGCTCGAACAAAGGAAACAGGGACTTATCTATACATGAGTCCAGAACAGGTAAAAGCCCTTTCCTTTCTGTGTATATTTTACTTCTTTATTTTCTTACTCTGTGTGTGTGTGCATGTGTTGCATGTACAAATTCATGTAGGCGTGTGTACACGTGTGCAGTGTGTGCGTGTTTGTACATGAACATATGGAGACCACAGATTGTGTAAGGGTGCCAGGCATCTTCTCTGGTAGCACACTCCACCATAGATCATCTATATATCTATATATATAATACACACCATATATGTATATATCATATATACACCATACATACCACATATATACCATACATACCATGTATATATACTACATATAACACACATACCATATATACAATTCATACATACTCCACATATACTATATTTATATACCACACATACCATACATATACCATAATGCCATGTATGTCTACCATGTATATACACCATAGATATACCATAGATACCATGTATGTATATATTGTATGTATGTGTGTTTTGCCTGCCTGTATGTCTGTGTGTCACATGCATACAGTGCCCACAGAGACCAGAAGTGGTGTTGGATCCTCTAGGACTGGAATTACAGATGGTTGTAAGTGAATTGAACCCAGGTCCTTTGGAAGAGCAGCCAATACTCTTAACGGCTGAGCCATCTCTCCAGCCCCCCGTATAAAAATGTATATTAATAGTTATTTATTTTGTGTATCCTGAGAGAGGGAAATGGGCCGTTGCTGTTCATGAGGAGGTTCCAGGGAGGGGACTCAGGTCAGCAGGCTTGGAGGCATAAACGGTTACTACCTGCTGAATCATCTCACAGGCCCTCTATGTTATATTTTGAAACTGAATATGATGTATTCCCACTGAAACCGGAACTCCTCAATTTGGTTAGGGTACCTGAGCAATGAACCATCTGTTTTGCATGTAATACCCTAGGCAATTAAAATAGTGTATACATAGTTGTATAATATATTGTTTAGTGGGTAATGACTACAGAGGGAAAAGAATCTGTATATATTCCATATGCATGCAGTTTTATTTGCACAATGGATCTGCACTTGGTTGACTCTGCAGGTGCGTGAACTGAAGATACAGAGAGCTAAGTGCCCTTCTTTGGTATGCTGTGGTAGACTCCTGGATGTGAAGTGAATGAATTGAGAGACAGTTGGTTTTCAAATGCAGGGAATGCTTCCAAATTGTCATTAAAAACTGATTATTGGCCAGGCAATGGTGGTGCATGCCTTTAATCCCAGCACTTGGGAGGCAGAGGAAGGTGGATCTCTGTGAGTTCGAGACCAGCCTGGTCTACAAAGTGAGTTCCAGGACAGGCTCCAAAGCTATACAGAGAAACCTGTCTCAAAAAACAAACAAACAAACAAAAACCCCAAATTGATGATTGATAAACTCCTATTAAAGTGCACAAGAATGCTGCTTTCTCGTAGTCACAAGCCAGGGTGTGAGAAACCCTCAGCCTTAACACATAAGGAATGGTTTGTTTTTCTTTGTACTTTCTAGATTTGTTTAAAGATATTCAATCTTTTCATGTATTTACTTAATTTTTCCTGTAAATTCTCTAATCACGTATTTCCCTATTTTTCATAAATAGTCTGTCTTTTGCTATGTATTTGCAAGGAATCTTTCCACGTTTTGGGTGATAGTTCTATGTGTGATTCCATACTGCAATTTTTTTCTCCCCATTAATTCTTTGTTTAGGACACTATTTGTGGATTAGAAGGTTTTGTTGTGTTTATTCGTAGTTTCTTGATGGTTACCAGTCTTCTCATTTTTACTTTGGAGACATTTCATACCAGAAGATGATAATTTTTTTCTAATACTTTGACCTATTTTGAATTAATTTTTATATATGTACGTGGAAGGGCTGTCACCTGATTTCTCCATTTATAATATATAATTACTTCATTACCATATGGCAAATATTTAAAAATGCCATTTTAAGTAAAATTCATGGAGACAGAAAATGAAAAAGAGGTTATGAGAGAGCTGGGAGAATTAGGGAATTAGTTGTATAATACATGCAATTTCTGTTTGGCATGATGAAAAACATTCTAGAAATCGGTAGTGGTGATGGTTTGAAAAAAATGGTGAAAGTGCTTATGGCCATGGAACTGTTCACATAAAATGATTAATGTAGTAAATTTACTATCTTAACAATTTAAACATATTTTATTGGTATATATTCACTGTACTTAGTGCTGAATTTCATAAAGAAAACCTCTAAGTACATCACATACTTTTACCATATCCCTCCCCATATCTCCCCCTTTCTGTCCCCTCCCCCTCTGCCAGTCTCCGTTCTCCCTTGGCTGCCTTTCTACCGTGTGTGTGTGTGTGTGTGTGTGTGTGTGTGTGTGTGTGTGTGGTGTTGGTTTGTGTATTAGTGTATTTACATTACATAGATCTAGGATCCATAAATGAGAGAAAATGTGGTATTTTTATTTCTGAGCAGGGGCTCTTCCTTTTAATATGATTGTATCCAAGTGCAACTGTAGCTGGAGAGGTCCTGCCTGGCCCATGGGGATGAATCTCTCCTACCCACGTCCTGCAGCCACTTGGTCCCAAGTAAACACACAGAAGCTTATATTATTTACAAACTGCATGGCCTATGGGTCAGGCTTCTTGTTATCTAGCTTTTATAACTTAACTCAACCCATTTCTATTAATCTATTATGTTGCCACGTGGCCATGGCATTATCGGTCTGCTGGTATCTTTGTTGCTCTTTGGGCAGGCTGGCATCTCCTCCAACCCCATCTTTTTTTGTCTCATCTTCAGTTCAAATGTACCACCTAACCCTATCCTGCCCTGCCATAGGCCAATGCACCGTTATTTATCAACCAATCACAGCAATACACATTCACAGCATACAGGAAGACATCCCACAGCATACATCTATTTTCTTTTTTTTTTTTTTTTTTTCAAATGTAACACACCTTTATATAGTTAAAGTAATATTCCACAACATAAACAAATGTAACACATCTTTAGGTAGTTAAAGTCATATTCCACAACATTCTCCCCTTTTTGTCTAAATAAAAAAGAAAAGTTTTAAGTTTAATATAATAAAACTATATACAATAAGAACAATTCTCAGGTAACAATTACATTTATAATATCCATTTGTATTTGACAAATTCAGAGAAAATACTCCATTATTTATCCCATCTTGGTGAGTCCAAAGTTTTGTACCTAATTTACCTTCTCTTATAATTAAGGGAAACTAACTTTAACTATCTGGTCTTCAACTCCATCAAAGACCCCAGAAGGTTATTTTATTACCTGAATAAAAAGGAAGTGCAGTGCAAGACACTTCCAAAACTATAGAAATGACAGAGACATCTGACTGCCTGGACAGTCACCCAAGGTTCCTCTGCAACATTAGGGCACCCATCTTCTGCCTACAGGTCTAGAATATCTGGTAGGCTTTTCTATGAAGCAGGATATTTGATAGACTATTCTCCCTTGTTTTGGCAAAGTTCAGCAGGTGCTTTCCTTTGTGTCCTGCATGTCCGGTTTGGACAGTATACTGTCAGCAGTCGAGGCAAGGACAGTTTCATGTCCAAATGGCTAGCTTTGCCACATTAAAAGCAAACTCCATATGGAGGTTCTTTGATGCCCATCATCCTTTCTGAAGTAAATTGGTGCTGCCAGGAGCAGATGTGTCTCACTGTCATGAAAAGCCTTAGGTTATTAAACATCTTAAATTTCATATTCTGTAGGTCTCTGAAACATTTGAAGTGCATCTATCTAAAATATATCTTTTTAACCTTGAAAATATACCTAATATGACAAGTTTAATTACTAGAGATGACTACTAACCCACATTTCTTAATTATACATAATATTTTTTTTTCAATAATTGAGTAAAACTGAAATTTATTATATGCCACAGTCGTCCTAGGGACCTCCATGCTATATATATAGCCTCTATGGTTCTATGGGTTGTGGTCTGATTGTTCATTTTATATCTAGAATCCACCAATGAGTGAGTACATGCCATAACTGTCTTTCTGGGTTTGGGTTACCTCACTCAGGATGATTTTTTCTAGTTCCATCCATTTGCCTGCAAATTTCATGCTTTCATTGTTTTTCTCTGCTGAGTAGTACTCCATTGTGTATATGTACCACATTTTTTTCATCCATTCTTCCGTTGATGGGCATCTAGGTTGTTTCCAGGTTCTGGCTATTACAAATAGTGCTGCTATGAACATAGCTGAGCATGTATCTTTATGGTACGTATCAGCATTCTTTGGGTATATGCCCAAGAGTGGGATGGCTGGGTCTTGAGGTAGTTCGATTCCTAATTTTCTGAGAAACCGCCATACTGATTTCCATAGTGGTTGTACAAGTTTACATTCCCACCAACAGTGGAGGAGTGTTCCCTTTGCTCCACATCCTCTCCAACATTGGTTGTCATTGGTGTTTTTGATCTTAGCCATTCTAACAGGTGTAAGGTGGTATCTCAGAGTCGTTTTGATTTGCATTTCTCTGATGATTAAGGATGTTGAGCATTTCTTTAAATGTCTTTCAGCCATTTGTAGTTCTTGTTTTGTGAATTCTCTGTTTAGCTCTTTAGCCCATTTTTTAATTGGACTGTTCAGTGCTTTGATGTCTAGTTTCTTGAGTTCTTTATATATTGTGGAGATCAATCCTCTGTCAGATGTGGGGTTGGTGAAGATCTTTTCCCAATCTGTTGGCTGTCTTTTTGTCTTATTGACTGTGTCTTTTGCCCTGCAAAAGCTTCTCAGTTTTGAGAGGTCCCATTTATTAATGGTTGTGCTCAGGGTCTGTGCTGTCGGTGTTTTATTTAGGAAATGGTCTCCAGTGCCAATGCGTTCAAGAGTGCTTCCTATCTTCTTTTCTATTAAGTTTAGTGTAACTGGATTTATGTTTAGGTCTTTGATCCACTTGGACTTGAGTTTTGTGCATGGTGACAGATATGGATCTATTTGTAATCTTTTACATATTGACATCCAGTTATGCCAGCACCATTTGTTGAAGATACTTTCTTTGTTCCATTGTATAGTTTTGGCTCCTTTGTCAAAAACCAGGTGTTCATATGTGCATGGATTAATGTCAGGGTCTTCAATTCAATTCCATTGGTCCGTATGTCGGTTTTTATACCAGTACCAAGCTGTTTTTATTACTATAGCTCTATAGTAGAGTTTGAGGTCAGGGATGGTGATGCCTCCAAGGGTTGCTTTATTGTATAGGATTCTTTTAGCTATCCTGGGTCTTTTGTTTTTCCATATAAAGTTGAGTATTTTTCTTTCCAAGTCTGTGAAGAATTGTGTTGGGATTTTGATGGGGATTGCATTGAATCTGTAGATTGCTTTTGGTAAGATTGCCATTTTTACTATGTTAATCCTACCTATCCATGAGCATGGGAGATCCTTCCATTTTCTGATATCTTCTTCAATTTCTTTCTTTAGAGATTTAAAGTTCTTATCAAAAAGGTCTTTCACTTGTTTAGTTAGTGTTATCCCAAGGTATTTTATATTATTTGTGGCTATTGTAAAGGGTGATGTTTCTCTGACTTCTTTCTCAGCCCTTTTATCATTTGTGTATAGGAGGGCTACTGATTTTTTTGAGTTGATCTTGTATCCTGCCACTTTACTGAAGGAGTTTATCAGCTGTAGAAGTTCCCTGGTAGAGTTTTTGGGGTCACTTATGTATACTATCATATCATCTGCAAATAGTGAAAGTTTGACTTCTTCCTTGCCAATTTGTATCCCTTTGATCTCCTTTTGTTGTCTTATTGCTCTAGCTAGAACTTCTAGTACTATATTGAATAAATATGGGGAGAGTGGACAGCCTTGTCTTGTTCCTGAATTTAGTGGTATCGCTTTGAGTTTCTCTCCATTTAATTTGATGTTTGCTGTTGGCTTGCTATAAATTGCTTTTATTATGTTTAGAAATGTTCCTTGTATTCCTATTCTTTCTAAGACCTTTATCATGAAGGGGTGTTGGATTTTGTCAAAGGCTTTTTCAGCATCTAAGGAGATGATCATGTGGTTTTTTTCTTTCAGTTTGTTTATATGGTGTATTACATTGACTGATTTTCGTATGTTGAACCATCCTTGCATCCCTGGGATGAATCCTACTTGGTCGTGATGGATGATTGTTTTGATGTATTCTTGGATTCGGTTTGCCAATATTTTGTTGAGTATTTTTGCATCAATGTTCATGAGGGAGATTGGTCTGTAGTTCTCTTTCTTTGTTGCATCTTTGTGTGGTTTGGGTATCAGGGTAATTGTAGCCTCATAAGAAGAGTTTGGTAGTGTTCCTTCTGTTTCTATTGTGTGGAACACTTTGAAGAGGATTGGTATTAGTTCTTCTTTGAAAGTCAGGTAGAATTCTGCACTGAAACCATCTGGTCCTGGGCTTTTTTTAGTTGGGAGACTTTTGATGACTGTTTCTATTTCTTTAGGGGTTATTGGTCTATTTAAATGATTTATCTGGTCTTGATTTAATTTTGGTATTTGGTATTTATCCAGAAAATTGTCCATTTCTTCCTGGTTTTCCATTTTTGTGGAGTACAGGTTTTTGAAGTATGATCTGATGATTCTCTGGATTTCCTCATTGTCTGTTGTTATGTCTCCCTTTTCATTTCTGATTTTGTGAATTTGGGTGTTCTCTCTTTGCCTTTTGGTTAATTTGACTAGTGGTTTGTCTATCTTGTTGATTTTTTCAAAGAACCAACTCTTTGTTTCATTGATTTTTTGTATTGTTCTCTTGTTTTCTATTTCGTTGATTTCAGCCCTCAATTTGATTATTTCCTGGCGTCTATTTCTCCTGGGTGAGTTTGTTTCTTTTTGTTCTAGAGCTTTCAGTTGTGCTGTTAATTCATTGGTATGGGATTGCTCCATCTTCTTTATGTGTGCATTTAGAGCTATGAATTTTCCTCTTAGCACTGCTTTCATAGTGTCCCATAAGTTTGGGTATGTTGTACTTTCATTTTCATTGAATTCTAGGAACTCTTTAATTTCTGTCTTTATTTCTTCCTTGACCCATTGATGTTTCAGGTGGGTATTATTCAGTTTCCATGAGTTTGTGGGTTTTCTATAATTTTTGTTGTTATTGAGTTCTAACTTTAAGGCATGGTGGTCTGATAAAATACAGGAGGTTATTCCAATTTTTTTGTATCTGTTGAGATTTGTTTTGTGTCCAAGCATGTGGTCAATTTTTGAGAAGGTTCCATGGGGTGCTGAGAAGAAGGTATATTCTTTTGTGTTAGGATGGAATATTCTGTAGATATCTATTAGGTCCATTTGAGTCATAACATCTGTTAGGTCCTTTATTTCTTTGTTAAGTTTCAGTCTGGTAGATCTATCTTTTGGTGAGAGTGGTATGTTAAAATCTCCCACTACTGTGTGGGGTTTGATGTGCGTTTTAAACTTTAGTAGTGTTTCTTTTATGAATGTGGGTGCTTTTGTATTTGGAGCATAAATGTTTAGAATCGAGACTTCATCTTGGTGGATTTTTCCTGTGATGAATATGTAATGTCCATCCTGGTCTCTTTTGATTGATTTTAGTTTGAAGTCTATTTTATTAGATATTAGGATAGCTACACCAGCTTGTTTCTTAGGTCCATTTGCTTGGAAAACCTTTTCCCAGCCCTTTACTCGGAGGTAGTGTCTGTCTTTGGAGTTAAGGTGTGTTTCTTGTATGCAGCATATGGATGGGTCCTGTTTTCTAATCCATTCTGTTAGCCTGTGTCTTTTTATAGGTGAGTTGAGACCATTGATATTGATGGATATTAATGACCAGTGATTGTTAATTCCTGTTATTTTTTTGGTTGTGTTGTGTTGTCCTTCTGTGGTGTATGTTGGTGTAGGATTATCTATTGCTTGATTTTTCATGGATGTGTTTAGCTTCTTTGGGTTGAATTTTCCCTTCTAGTGCTTTCTGTAGGGCTGGATTTGTGGACAGGTATTGATTAAATCTGGTTTTATCCTGGAATATTTTGTTTACTCCGCCTATGGTGATTAAGAGTTTTGTTGGGTATAATAGTCTGGGTTGGCATCCATGGTCTCTTAGTGTCTGCATGAGGTTTGTCCATGATCTTCTATCTTTCATAGTCTCTATTGAGTAGTCTGGTGTTATTCTGATGGGTTTGCCTTTATATGTTACTTGGTTCTTTTCCTTTGCAGCTCTTAATATTTTTTCTTTATTCTGTGTGTTTAGTGTTTTGATTATTATGTGGCGAGGGGACTTTTTTTTGGATCCAGCCTATTCGGTGTTCTGTAAGCTTCTTGTATCTTCATAGGTATTTCTTTCTTTAGGTTAGGAAAGTTTTCTTCTATGATTTTGTTGAATATATTTTCTGTGCCTTTGAGTTGGTATTCTTCTCCTTCTTCTATCCCTATTATTCTTAGGTTTGGTCTTTTCATGGTGTCCCAAATTTCCTGGACGTTTTGTGTTACGACTTTTTTGTCTTTATTGTTTTCTTTGACTGACGAATCTATTTTCTCTATCGTGTCTTCAGTGTCAGAGATTCTCTGTTCCATCTCTTGCAATCGGTTGGTTATGCTTGTTTCTGTAGTTCCTGTTCGTTTTGTCAGGATTTCTATTTCCAGCATTCCCTCAGCATATGTTTTCTTTATTGTCTCAAATTCATTTTTCAGATCTTGGAATGTTTCTTTCATCTGTTTAATTGCTTTTTCTTGGCTTTCTTTGATTTCTTCCCATTTTTTGTTCCTTTTTTCTTCCATTTCTTTAAGGGAGTTTTTTAATTTCCTCTTTAATGGAGTTTTTCATTTCCTCTTTAAGGGAAGTTTTTATTTCCTCTTTAAGGGAGTTTTTTATTTCCTCTTTAAGGAAAGTTTTTATTTCCTCTTTAAGGTAGTTTTTCAATTCCTCTTTAAGGAAAGTTTTTATTTCCTCATTGAGGGAATGTTTTATTTCTTCTTTAAGGGCCTCTATCATCTTCTTAATGTCATTTTTAGGGTTGATTTCTTCTGTTTCTTCTGTCATGGTATGTTTAGGTCTTGCAGGTGTAGAATCACTAGGTTCTGATGTTGCCATATAGGTCTTTATGTTGTTGCCTGTATTTTTGCACTGGCGCCTACTCATCTCTTCCTCTGTGAGGTGCAGGTGGTGTCTGTGTCTGAGAGTGCCTCTCTTGTTCTAATTTTTAGTCTTGGTTTAGTAGGGGTTCTTGGTTAAATTGGTGCTTTTGGGCTATTTCTTCAGGGGCAGCTGATTTCGATCGGTGAACTATATACTTATGATTCTGGTGATCTGGTTTGGTGTCTGGGTAGCGCCTTCTTCTGTGTTCTCAGGTCACTTTTTGTTCATTTGTCAACTCCTCAGCTGATCTTGTTTCTTCAGACTTTAAACTGTAGGCATTTGAATCCTCTCCCAGATGGGTTTCAGCTGAGCAGGGTAGTCTCACCAACACCTCCAAGTTGTTGGGTTTCACAGGATCAGCAGCTGGGCCCTGGGTTGTCCTCAGACGGAGTGTTCAGATTCGTTCTGGTTCTGACCCACGGAGATAGCTTCTTCCCCAGATGTTGGGGTTAGGGGCGTCCCTGTTCCAAGCTGTGTCTGCTTGTCTCCGTCCCTGGGCCTGTTTACCTCTGCAGTCCGCCGCCGGGCCTGTATGACCCTGTCAGCTGCCGCTGGGTCTGTCTGCCTCTGGGGGCCACCACCGGGCCTGAATGTCCCTGTCGGCCGCTGCACGTCTACCTCAGCGGGCTGCCGCTGGGCCCGTCTTCCTCCACAGGCCGCCACCACAGGCCTACCTGCGTCTGCTTGTCTTCGCTGCCGGGCCTGTCTACCTCTGTGGACCGCCGCTGGGCCTGAATGTCTCTGCCGGCTGCCGCCGGGCCTGAATATCTCTGTCGGCTGCCGCCGCTGGGCCCGTCTACCTCAGCGGGCTGCTGTTGGGCCCGTCTACCTCCGCGGGCCGCCGCCGCAGGCCTACCTGCGTCTGCTTGTCTCTGCCGCCGGGCCTGTCTACCTCTGTGGGCCGCCGCTGGGCCTGAATGTCTCTGCCGGCTGCTGCCGGGCCTGAATGTCCCTGTCGGCTGCTGCCGCTGGGCCCGTTTACCTCTGTGGGCCGCCGCTGGGCCTGAATGTCTCTGCTGGCTGCCGCTGGGTCTGAATATCCCTGTCGGCTGCCGCCGCTGGGCCCATCTACCTCAGCGGGCTGCTGCTGGGCCCGTCTACCTCCGCGGGCCGCCGCCGCAGGCCTACCTGCGTCTGCTTGTCTCTGCCGCCGGGCCTGTCTCCATCTATTTTCTTAAATATTAGATAGTTTTTTTAAATCTGAATAAAACACCATTTTGTATACATATAAAAATCTATCTTACATTTTCTTTATCCATTTATCTTCTGTTGGCCACTTGGGCTGATTCCATAACTGGACTATTATGAATAGAGCTGTGGTACACATGGATAAGCAAATTTCTCTATGGTCTGTTGACTCCAAATCCTTAGGGTAATTACCCAGGAGAGTTACATCTGAGTAAGATTTCATCTCACTCCAATCAGAATGACTATTATAAAGAAAACAGCAGCAAATGCTGATGAGGATCTTGAATATTTCCGTATGTTTCTTGGCCATTCATTCCTTAGCTTTTAAGAACAATCTGATTTTTTTTTTTTTTTTTAAGATTTTCTTTTTCTTCTTCTTTTTTTTTTTTTTTTTTTTTTTTGGTTTTTCGAGAAAGGGTTTCTCTGTGTAGCTTTGAGCCTTTCCTGGAACTCACTTGGTAGCCCAGGCTGGCCTCGAACTCACAGAGATCCGCCTGCCTCTGCCTCCCCAGTGCTGGGATTAAAGGCGTGCACCACCACCGCCCGGCTAAGATTTATTTATTTATTATGTATACAGTGTTCTGCATGCATGTGCCTTGCAGTCCAGAAGCGGGCACCAGATCTCATTACGGATGGTTGTGAGCCACCATGTGGTTGCTGGGAATTGAACTCAGGACCTCCGGAAGAGCAGTCAGTGCTCTTAACCACTGAGCCATCTCTCCAGCCCCTGATATTTTTTATTAGCTCCATTTATTGAATGGGATGTTGAGTTCTTTCTGTATTTAGTTTTTGGGACTCTTTATATATTCTGGATATTAGAAATTTACTGGATGCTTAGCTATCTAAGATTTTGTTATTCCTTAGGTGGTTTCTTTTCTCTGGCAATTGTTTCTTGTGCTGTGCAGAGCTTTTTAATTTAATGCAATTCCATCACTGAAATCTTGACATTATTTCCTGGGCTGTTAGAGCCCCTTTCCAAAAAGTCCTTGCCTGTGCCTGTATCTTTTAATGATTTTTTCATATTTCCTCTAACACTTTCACAGTTTTAGGCCTTTAATTCAGTCTGAACTGATTTTCGTGTACATAGACAAAAAGGTGCACGCTCACGTGAGCACACACACACACAGGGATGGGGAGAGAGAGAGAGAGAGAGAGAGAGAGAGAGAGAGAGAGAGAGAGAGAGAGAGAGAGAGAGAGAGAAGAATGAGAATGGAACTCTAATTTTCCAGGACCACTTGTTGAAGATGCTGTCTTTTCTACAATGTATGCTTTTGACATCTTTGTCAAAATCAGGTAGCTATGTGGGTTTAATTTGGGGTCTTTTATTCTACTCCATTATTCCACATTCTTCTTCTGGGTCGCCCCTGTTGTTTTTTTAAAATTATAAGCAGCGCTGGTTACCATATGGAAAGGTCATGAGGCATGAGCCACAACAAAACCCAGTATCAGAACTTTATTGGGGGGCGGGGGGGACGACGACGACAAAAGAACCGGGCCTGGGGAAGAAGCACATGCAGAGAGCAGAGAGAGAGAAATAGAAATGGGGGAGGGGGGAAGAAAGAACAGAGAAGCGATAGTGAGGGGAAGAGAGAGGAGAGAATCGGGGGAGGAGTCTGTGTCCAGCTTTTTTTTTTTTAATTTTATTTATTTTATTTTACAATACCATTCAGTTCTACATATCAGCCACGGGTTCCCCTATTCTCCCCCCTCCCACCCCCCCTTACCCCCAGCCCACCCTCCATTCCCACCTCCTCCAGATCAAGGTCTCCCCCGAGGACTGTGATCAACTTGGTAGACTCAGTCCAGGCAGGTCCCGTCCCCTCCTCCCAGACTGAGCCAAGCGTCTCTGCATAAGCTCCAGGTTTCAAACAGCCAACTCATGCCATGAGCACAGGACTTGGTCCCACTGCCTAGTTGCCTCCCAAACTGATCAAGCCAATCAACTGTCTCACCTATTCAGAAGGCCTGATCCAGCTGGGGGCCCCTCAGCCTTTGCTTCATAGTTCATGTGTTTCCATTCATTTGGCTATTTTTTTTTTTCAATAATTGAGTAAACCCAAAATTTATTATAAGCAACAGTCGTCCTAGGGACCTCCATGCTATATATATAGCCTCCATGGTTCTATGGGTTGTGATCTGATTGTTCTTTATTTTATATCTAGAATCCACTTATGAGTGAGTACATACCATGACTGTCTTTCTGGGTTTGGGTTACCTCACTCAGGATGATTTTTTTCTAGTTTCATCCATTTGCCTGCATATTTCATGCTTTCATTGTTGATCTCTGCTGAGTAGTACTCCATTGTGTATATGTACCACATTTTTTTCATCCATTCTTCCGTTGACGGGCATCTAGGTTGTTTCCAGGTTCTGGCTATTACAAATAGTGCTGCTATGAACATAGCTGAGCATGTATCTTTATGGTATGAATCAGCATTCCTTGGGTGTATGCCCAAGAGTGGGATGGCTGGGTCTTGAGGTAGTTCGATTCCTAATTTTCTGAGAAACCGCCATACTGATTTCCACAGTGGTTGTACAAGTTTACATTCCCACCATCAGTGGAGGAGTGTTTCCTTTGCTCCGCATCCTCTCCAACATAGACTGTCATTAGTGTTTTTGGTCATAGCCATTCTGACAGGTATGAGGTGGTATCTCAGAGTCGTTTTGATTTGCATTTCTCTGATGATTAAGGATGTTGAGCATTTCTTTAAATGTCTTTCAGCCATTTGTAGTTCTTGTTTTGTGAATTCTCTGTTTAGCTCTTTAGCCCATTTTTTTAATTGGACTGTTCAGTATTTTGATGTCTAGTTTCTTGAGTTCTTTATATACTGTGGAGATCAGTCCTCTGTCAGATGTGGGGTTGGTGAAGATCTTTTCCCAATCTGTTGGCTGTCTTTTTGTCTTATTGACTGTGTCTTTTGCCCTGCAAAAGCTTCTCAGTTTTGAGAGGTCCCATTTATTAATTGTTGTGCTCAGGGTCTGTGCTGTTGGTGTTTTATTTAGGAAATGGTCTCCGGTGCCAATGTGTTCAAGAGTGCTTCCTACTTTCTTTTCTATTAAGTTTAGTGTAACTGGACTTATGTTCAGGTCTTTGATCCACTTGGACTTGAGTTTTGTGCACAGTGACAGATATGGATCTATTTGTAATCTTTTACATATTGAGATCCAGTTATGCCAGCACCATTTGTTGAAGATACTTTCTTTTTTCCATTGTATAGTTTTGGCTCCTTTGTCAAAAACCAGGTGTTCATATGTGCATGGATTAATGTCAGGGTCTTCAATTCAATTCCATTGGTCCGTATGTAATTTTTTATACCAGTACCAAACTGTTTTTATTACTATAGCTCTATAGTAGAGTTTGAGGTCAGGGATGGTGATGCCTCCAAAGGTTGCTTTATCGTATAGGATTCTTTTAGCTATCCTGGGTCTTTTGTTTTTCCATATGAAGTTGAGTATTTTTCTTTCCAAGTCTGTGAAGAATTGTGTTGGGATTTTGATGGGGATTGCATTGAATCTGTAGATTGCTTTTGGTAAGATTGCCATTTTTACTATGTTAATCCTACCTATCCATGAGCATGGGAGATCCTTTCATTTTCTGATATCTTCTTCAATTTCTTTCTTTAGAGATTTAAAGTTCTTGTCAAAAAGGTCCTTCACTTGTTTAGTTAGTGTTATCCCAAGGTATTTTATATTATTTGTTGCTATTGTAAAGGGTGATGTTTCTCTGACTTCTTTCTCAGCCCTTTTATCATTTGTGTATAGGAGGGCTACTGATTTTTTTGAGTTGATCTTGTATCCTGCCACTTTACTGAAGGAGTTTATCAGCTATAGGAGTTCCCTGGTAGTTTTTGGGGTCACTTATGTATACTATCATATCATCTGCAAATAGTGAAAGTTTGACTTCTTCCTTGCCAATTTGTATCCCTTTGATCTCCTTTTGTTGTCTTATTGCTCTAGCTAGAACTTCTGGTACTATATTGAATAAATATGGGGAGAGTGGACAGCCTTGTCTTGTTCCTGAATTTAGTGGTATCGCTTTGAGTTTCTCTCCATTTAATTTGATGTTTGCTGTTGGCTTGCTATAAATTGCTTTTATTATGTTTAGAAATGTTCCTTGTATTCCTGATCTTTCTAAGACCTTTATCATGAAGAAGTGTTGGATTTTGTCAAAGGCTTTTTCAGCATCTAAGGAGATGATCATGTGGTTTTTTTCTTTCAGATTGTTTATATGGTGTATTACATTGACTGATTTTCGTATGTTGAACCATCCTTGCATCCCTGGGATGAATCCTACTTGGTCGTGATGGATAATTGTTTTGATGTATTCTTGGATTCGGTTTGCCAATATTTTGTTGAGTATTTTTGCATCAATGTTCATGAGGGAGATTGGTCTGTAGTTCTCTTTCTTTGTTGCATCTTTGTGTGGTTTGGGCATCAGGGTAATTGTAGCCTCATAAAAAGAGTTTGGTAGTGTTCCTTCTGTTTCTATTGTGTGGAACACTTTGAAGAGGATTGGTATTAGTTCTTCTTTGAAAGTCTGGTAGAATTCTGCACTGAAACCATCTGGTCCTGGGCTTTTTTTGGTTGGGAGACTTTTGATGACTGTTTCTATTTCTTTAGGGGTTATTGGTCTATTTAAATGATTCATCTTGTCTTGATTTAATTTTGGTATGTGGTATTTATCCAGAAAATTGTCCATTTCTTCCTGGTTTTCCATTTTTGTGGAGTACAGGTTTTTGAGGTATGATCTGATGATTCTCTGGATTTCCTCATTGTCTGTTGTTATGTCTCCCTTTTCATTTCTGATTTTGTTAATTTGGGTGCTCTCTCTTTGCCTTTTGGTTAATTTGGCTAGGGGTTTGTCTATCTTGTTGATTTTTTCAAAGAACCAACTCTTTGTTTCATTGATTTTTTGTATTGTTCTCTTGTTTTCTATTTTGTTGATTTCAGCCCTCAATTTGATTATTTCCTGGCATCTATTTCTCCTGGGTGAGTTTGTTTCTTTTTGTTCTAGAGCTTTCAATTGTGCTGTTAATTCAATGGTATGGGATTGCTCCATCTCCTTTATGTGTGCATTTAGAGCTATGAATTTTCCTCTTAGCACTGCTTTCATAGTGTCCCATAAGTTTGGGTGTGTTGCACTTTCATTTTCATTGAATTCTAGGAAATCTTTAATTTCTTTCTTTATTTCTTCCTTGACCCATTGATGTTTCAGGTGGGCATTATTCAGTTTCCATGAGTTTGTGGGTTTTCTATAATTTTTGTTGTTGTTGAGTGTGGGGTGTTTACCCACCACCCCCACAGTTCCCCAGAGTTTTCTTGAGTGCAATCAGCAGGAAATATTAGATAGAAGGATTTATTAAATATTAGATAGAAGGAATATCTCGGAGATAAACAGATAGAAAATAAAGGATAGCCTCAAGAGGGCCTGGAACCTATTCCAACAGGCCCCGACTGTCTCTGGCCCAGGGTTTTTATAGAGACGCCAAGTGGTGGAGCAAAAGACCTCCTCCCCCAGCACAGCCAAGTGCAGACCATCTCAGACACCTGCACTCAGGCCCGTTGGTCCTGATCATCCTCTATTCGGATCTGCTGGGTAAAGCCACGAGGAACCTGAGAATGGGCTCCCACAGTTGAGGTCTAACTTTAAGGCATGGTGGTCTGATAAGATACAGGAGGTTATTCCAATTTTTTTGTATCTGTTGAGATTTGTTTTGTGTCCAAGCATGTGGTCAATTTTTGAGAAGGTTCCATGGGGTGCTGAGAAGCAGGTATATTCTTTTGTGTTAGGATGGAATGTTCTGTAGATTTCTATTAAGTCCATTTGAGTCATAACATCTGTTAGGTCCTTTATTTCTTTGTTAAGTTTCAGTCTGGTAGATCTATCTTTTGGTGAGAGTGGTGTGTTAAAATCTCCCACTACTAATATGTGGGGTTTGATGTGCGTTTTAAACTTTAGTAGTGTTTCTTTTATGAATGTGGGTGCTTTTGTATTTGGAGCATAAATGTTTAGAATCGAGACTTCATCTTGGTGGATTTTTCCCATGATAAATATGTAATGTCCCTCCTGATCTCTTTTGAGTAATTTTAGTTTGAAGTCTATTTTATTAGATATTAGGATAGCTACACCAGGTTGTTTCTTAGGTCCATTTGCTTGGAAAGCCTTTTCCCAGCCCTTCACTCGGAGGTAGTGTCTGTCTTTGAAGTTAAGGTGTGTTTCTTGTATGCAGCAGATGGATGGGTTCTGTTTTCTTATCCATTCTGTTAGCCTGTGTCTTTTTTTTTTCTTTTCGTTTTTTTTTTTTTTTAATTTTTAAATTTTATGTATGAGTGTTCTGCATGTACACTTGCATGCCAGAAGAGGGCATCAGATCCTATTACAGATGGTTGTGAGCCACTATGTGGTTGCTGGGAATTGAACTCAGGACCTCTGGAAGAGCAGCCAGTGCTCTTAACCGCTGAGCCATTTCTCCAACTCCCAGCCTGTGTCTTTTTATAGGTGAGTTGAAACCATTGATATTGATGGATATTAATGACCAGTGATTGTTAATTCCTGTTATTTTTTGTGGTTTTGTTGTGTTGTCCTTCTTTGTTGTATGTTGGTGTGGGATTATCTATTGCTTGATTTTTCATGGATGTGTTTAGCTTCTTTGGGTTGGATTTTCCCTTCTAGTGCTTTCTGTAGGTGTTGATTAAATCTGGTTTTATCCTGGAATATTTTGTTTACTCCGCCTATGGTGATTGAGAGTTTTGCTGGGTATAATAGTCTGGGTTGGCATCCGTGGTCTCTTCGTGTCTGCATAAGATTTGTCCATGATCTTCTAGCTTTCATAGTCTCTATTGAGAAGTCTGGTGTTATTCTGATGGGTTTGCTTTTATATGTAACTTGGCCTTTTCCCTTTGTGGCTCTTAATATTTTTTCTTTGTTCTGTGTGTTTAGTGTTTTGATTATTATGTGATGAGGGGACTTTTTTTTTTTTTTTTTTTTTTTTTTGGATCCAGCCTATTCGGTGTTCTGTAAGCTTCTTGTATCTTCATAGGTATTTCTTTCTTTAGGTTAGGAAAGTTTTCTTCTATGATTTTGTTGAATATATTTTCTGTGCCTTTGAGTTGGTATTCTTCTTCTATCCCTATTATTCTTAGGTTTGGTCTTTTCATGGTGTCCCAAATTTCCTGGACGTTTTGTGTTACGACTTTTTTGTCTTTATTGTTTTCTTTGACTGACGAATCTATTTTCTCTATTGTGTCTTCAGTGTCAGAGATTCTCTGTTCCATCTCTTGCAATTGGTTGGTTGTGCTTGTTTCTGTAGTTCCTGTTCGTTTAGTCAGGATTTCTATTTTCAGCATTCCCTCAGCATGTGTTTTCTTTATTGTCTCAAATTCATTTTTCAGATCTTGGAATGTTTCTTTCATCTGTTTAATTGCTTTTTCTTGGCTTGATTTGATTTCTTCCCATTTTTTGTTCGTTTTTTTCTTCTATTTCTTTAAGGGAGTTTTTTTATTTCCTCTTTAATGAAGTTTTTCATTACATCTTTAAGGGAATTTTTTTATTTCTTCTTTAAGGGAATGTTTTATTTCTTCTTTAGGGGCCTCTATCATCTTCTTAAAGTTGTTTTTAGGGTTGATTTCTTCTGTTTCTTCTGTCTTGGTATGTTCAGGTCTTGCAGGTGTAGAATCACTAGGTTCTGATGTTGCCATATAAGTCTTTATGTTGTTGCCTGTATTTTTGCACTGGTGTCTACTCATCTCTTCCTCTGCTCGGTGCAGGTGGTATCTGTGTCTGAGAGTGCCTCTCTTGTTCTAATTTTTAGTCTTGGTTCAGTAGGAGTTCTTGGTTAAATTAGTGCTATTGGGCTGTTTCTTCAGGGGCAGCTGATCTCAGTCGGTGAAGTATATACTTATGATTCTGGTGATCTGGTTTGGTGGCTGGGCAGGGCCTTCTTCTGTGTTCCCAGGTCACGTTTTGTTCATTCGTCAACTCCTCAGCTGATCTTGTTTCTTCAGACTTCAAACAGTAGGGATCTGAATCCTCTCCCGGGTGGATTTCAGCTGAGCGGGGTAGTCTCACCAACAGCTCCAAGTTGTTGGGTTTTGCAGGATCAGTAGCTGGGCCCTGGGTTGTCCTCAGATGCAGTGTTCAGATTCATTCTGGTTCCGTCCCATGGAGATAGCTTCTTCCCTGGGTGTTGGGGTTAGAGGCGTCCCTACCTCTGCTTGTCGCTGCTGCTGGGCTCGTCTACCTCTGCAGGCCGCCGCTGGGCCTGTATGTCCCTGTAGGCCACAGCTGCCGGACCCGTCTCCTGTGTCCAGCTTTTTAAGGACTCCTGTGAACATGCACAGGTGGGCTCACGGAGCTACACCATGCACGCGCACATTGTGTGACCACACTGTTTGCATGTAATCATCAGCGCACACTGATGACGTGAGATGCAAGACCCCTTGCTTAGCTCCTGAACTACGAATGTGCAGTCATGCAGCTGGAGTAAGGGCAGAATCCTAACAAACACCTCCCCAAATCAAAAAACAAAATCAAATATAGTGATTCTCCAGTGATGTTCTTTTTGGTAAGGATTTTTTTTTTGGCTCTCTGGGATCTTTTATTTTTCCAGATGAATTTCAAGATTTTTTTTTTCTTTCTGCTAAGTATGTTATTGGAATTTTGATGGGGATTACAGTGAATTTGTAGATCACTTTTAGTACAATAGTATTTTCAATGTTAATTCTACTGATTCATCAGCATATGAGGTCTGGGTTTCCCTGTGTAGCCCTGGCTGCCCTGGAACTTATTCTGTAGACAAGGCTGACCTCAAACTTAGATATCCTCCTGCCTCTGCCCCCCAAGTGCTGGGATCAAAGGTATGTACCACCACACCCAGCATAGGTAATGTTTTGAAGCTATCCTCAATAAGATTGATTGATTCTCTTAGCACATTCATTATTAGAACATAGAAAACCTACTGATTTCCTTTAAAAAAAAAAAGATTTATTTCATGTGTATGAGTTTTCTTGTATGTATGTATATATGTGTACCATAAGCATGCCTATTATAGGTAGAGTCCAGAAGAGCATGTCAGATCCCCTGGAACTGGAGTCATGGACAGCTACGAATCACCATATAGGTGCTGGGAATTGAACTCAGTTTCTTTGCTAATGAAGAGAGTACTTGCAACACCAGAGCCATCTCTCCAGCCCCTAAACTTTTGAATTTTGACTTTGTATCTAGTTATGTTTTTGGTCAAATCTTTAGAATCTCTTATGTACAGGATTGTACTGTCTACAAATGGGGATTTGGCTTCTTTTCTTATTTGAATTCTTTTATATCTTTCTCTTGTCTAGCTAAGAATTCAAGAACTATATTGAATATGGGTGGAGAAAGTACATCCCATTGTCTCATTCTTAATTATGGTGGGAATGCTCTCAGTTTTACCATTTAGTAAAAAAAAAAAAAAAAAAATGGCTGAAGATTTGTTTTAACTAACCTTTATTGTGTTCCTTCTTCTTGTGGGTCGCAAGAATATATCACAGAGATTCAGTGGTGCATTAAAGCTATACTTTGACTGGCCAAGGGTCTGTCAAAAGGCAAGCCATTTATTATGAAATAGTTGGTGTTATCCAGCTTTTAATAGTTCAGCTGTCTTCTGCTATGAAATCTTTGCGTGCCCAAATACTATAGACCATTTGGCAAACTGCTAAGCTTCTCAGAAGCTGAACCTCTAGATATAACCCCCACACACACTCCTCCCCACCCTCCTCCCAGGTCTAGGAGATAAGCAGGCTACTCGATACATAGCTTTGTTTATTGTGCAAATCAAGTTCACTGCCCCAGAGCAACTTCTTAGATCAAAGGGGTTTCCTCTCACCTGGTGCTTCCAGCTGTGATGCAGCTTGACTATATCAGTACTCCTCCCCCGCCCTGTCAGGACACTGGCAGCAGAGAAAAACAGTGGCAGTTTCATTTTTAGTGACTTATAGATTTCTTTACCCTATCACCTGTAAGTTTATAGTTTGAGCACATTTAGGATAGAATCAATGTTTTCACCTAACCACAGTAAGGATATATTCCTAGCACATAAATTCCTTCTCTGATTTATTCCAGCTCCTATTTAAGGGCGCCTTTATTCTCTTCCCCTTTTTGGGTTGTAAATGGCGCTGCCAAGAAGCTTCTGGTGGGGACCTTGCAATTCTCATGTTGTACTGTAAACATGAAGGTGTTGCTGTCTTGGGAAAGATAGAGACCAGTCTGAGAGAGCCAGAGGCAGAATGATGGTGGTAGACAAATAAACAAGTGGGATGAAAGAGCTCCGTGTATCTTGATTCATTCCCATGCTGTTAGTAGTGTCTATTCTGGGCCCCGGGGAAGTGTAACATTAAGGCTGCCCTGTAATATTATACGAAACCTTCTATTTCTATGTGATGGTTAATCTTGTTGGTCAACTTCATGAGCTACAGATTTAACAGACATTTTAATGTAATCTATAATTTATAGCTATTTTTTCCTCAAAAGGCATAGAGATTTATATTAGGTGAGTAACAAAGACAAATGTATTTTGGCTTCCAGATGTCTTTACTGGAATATGGAAAAGAAGTGGACATCTTTGCTTTAGGACTTATTCTAGCTGAACTTCTTCACATTTGCTACACTTCTTTTGAGAAAACAGAGGTAAATATCCCCAGAAAGAAGTACGTCCTTCGAGCTCTGCTAGGATTGCCGTCTGGGGAGGGTGTGTTGGACCACATTACTTCTGGTTCTAAGTGAAACATATATATTCTCTTTCAAGTGTTGACAACCGTTTTGCTATAGATGAAAAGCTTTGGTTTTCTACAGAATATGTATATATCCCGTAAGATTTCTATTTGAGGATGCCAACGATGTTTCACTGATTAGAGGGCAGTTTCTGCTCTAAGTGCTACAATGATATAAAAATAGGCCAGTTTCTCAAGGGATTCATTTTCTAAGAAGGAGAGCAACCAAGAATGACTAAGTGTTTTAGAAGTCAGTCTGTGGAAGCAGCTAAAAGATTTCTATAGAAGTCTGGATTTAGGTCTCATGGAAACATGTAAGTTGGGTACTGAAGGGTCAGGTGTTTTTTTTTTTTTTTTTGGTTTTTCGAGACAGGGTTTCTCTGTGTAGCTTTGCGCCTTTCCTGGGACTCACTTGGTAGTCCAGGCTGGCCTCGAACTCACAGAGATCCGCCCGCCTCTGCCTCCCGAGTGCTGGGATTAAAGGCGTGCGCCACCACCGCCCGGCGGGTCAGGTGTTTTTTTAGATTGTTTATTTAAGGGTGCGTGCGTACGCGAGCGTGCGTACACAAACACACACACACACACACACACATGCTATTGCATGCTTACGGAGGTCAGAAGACAATTAACCTGGGATGGTTCATTCTAATAGTCCGAAATAGAAAGCATGCAACCCCCAGCATGGAGATACAAATGGGAAATATGTGTTGGGAATAGTTGGGAATAGCAGGCAATGTGGTTTTATCTGAAGCTGATGATTGGTGTGGCTGGAAAGAAAGGTTGAGACTTCACTGAGGCAAGACCTTGGGCTTTGTTATGTAGGTGGGTAGATGATGGGGAACTACTGGATATCCTAGTTGGAAGCTCAGGAAAGGGACTTGCCTGGAGTCCACAGCCTTCTTTTCCCTAAAATAGGGATGATGAAAAGATGTATTGCCTCGCATTCCAAAACAGAAGGGAAATGATGGATCTCATGCACTTAACACTTCAAAGCATTGACTCCTAGGTGGTTAGAATATGGGGGTAGGTCTAGGGAGGGGAGTTCTGCTTGCTCCTTGACTAAAGAGTCCTAAATTTAAGGAATATTCTAGATTTAGTGATTCCCCAGCCATCAGTGTATTTAGTTTTTCTTCCCATGTAAATGGCTTCCTAGTTAATACATCCATTTGTTTTATTTCAGTTCTTCGAAAAGCTAAGAGAGGGCATCTTCCCTGATGATGCATTTGACCACAAAGAAGTAAGCATTTGAAAGTCATCTGTTTTCTTTTTCCACTGCTTTCTTTCTTAGTACTGACTCTTAACTGTAATTACAGAAAAGCCTTCTAAGGAAATTACTCTCGAAGGAACCCAGGGAACGACCTAATGCATCTGAAATTCTGATGACCTTGGCTGAATGGAAGAAGAGCTCAGAGAAAAAGAAAAGACACACGCATTAGGACCTTCCTGAAAAAGTGCTCCGCTTCTGATATGTGGTTTTCCTTTAGCTACCTAATATCTGAGAAGGAGCATTGTGGATGTTGTACTTTTCTTTCCTTAAGTTTTTAGGAAACTTAAAGAAAAATTTCTTGCACATAAGTTTTTTTTCTCTCTCTCTCCCATCTTTTCTTTTCATTTTTGTTGCTGGTACTTCAAAAACATTTTTAAAAAATTCTTTGACAATTCCATACACGTATTGTATTGCATTCTCATCACATCCCCGCCCTTCTCCAAGCACTTCTGCCAACAACATGTCTGCTACTGTATATGTGAACCACGTGAACTGTAGACTCTGAATACGGGAGTCCAAATAAATCTCTTTGTCCTTAAGTTGCTTCTCTCAGGTAGTTAGTCACTGTGATGAGAACGGTGATGAAATGGTACCGGAAACAGGGTTTTGCGGCCATACACCTGCCACGCGGTCCTCAGGCTTTCAGAACTGCTCTGTGGGAGGTATGTGGAAGAGTTTGGAGCTGCAGGCTAAGGACGTCCTAGAATGCTGTAAGTGAAACTTAATGCGGGAATCTAGGTTTCAGAGAAAAGGAACCCGTTGGGAAATTAGACTAGATAGAGGACATTTGTGTTAAAACTCGAAAGTAATCATTTGTTTGGTGGAAGAAATTTCAAGACATTCAGGCTGGGGCACGGTGGCCATTTCCTGCTTGTAGCCAGGGCTATAGGGTGAATGAGGAAAGAAAGCGGAGTGGTAGATGTGAAACACCATGGAGATTTGGAAAACGAGTGCCTTCAAAGACAAGGAGGGTCCAACGTGGCGGCAATAAGTGTTCAAGAGGAACCGTGTACTTTACACTGTTGGTATTATAGGAACAGGACTGCACTCATGGAAGGCTACGGAGTGTGAAAATGAAAAACCCTCTGAAGGCCTCTCATTCAAAAGGTCCAGCAGGAATACCCAGAGGAGCAGTCTGTCTGTCTGTCTTTGTGCGGGAACTCGGAGAATGCTACAGCCACAGCCCGAGGGGCTCGTTTACATTACAAGGTGGCGGCAGGGCCTGGCACCATCCATAATGATGCTTTGCAGGAAAGCAGAACGTGAGGGCCATAGGGTCAGAGATGCTCGTCCCATGGTTCCAGCACAAACCTGTGAGGACAATATGGAATTGGGTGGTCAGACTCCTTGAAGAAAAGCTGAGAGGCTGTTGCGTGGAGCGATGAAGGTGAAACCTACATTGTAAGGGAGAGCGGGGGATGTTGGAGATGACCAGACCGCAGTGGTCACTGACGGGAGCCAGCTCAAGAGAAAGCCCATGAATGGTTCAGGCAGCCCGGCTGTAGGAAGCTAACTGGAGCTCAGATGATGCCACCGTGTATTCCAGATACTGGACACTGAGATGCAGCCTTTGTTTGCCCTGCTTGGATTTAGTCTTGCATTGGTCCAGTCTTTCCTTGCTGTTTTTCCAGACTTACTTGATAGAATGGGGATGTTCATTTTGCGTCTTTGTATGCTGTAATATTTATTTTGTAGGGACTCACATTACAGAGTTTCCCTTGTGTCTCAAAGCACTCTGGACTTTTGAATGGTGTTGACTATTAAAACTGAGGATTTTCGAGGTGGGACTGAATGTATTTTTGCATTATGAGATGGCCACGAGCCAGCAGGGACTTGGACACACCTCCACCACCATGAACTGAGGCTTCTGACAAATCGTTCCTGCCATGAAGGATAGTATCATCCGAAATTGAGTCAAATCTCTTCTCCTTCAGGTTGCCATCTGTTGGGATTTTAGTGACTAGAAAAGTAGCTAACATTGTTTACAGATGCCATAGCAACAAGAACCATCCATAATGCCTTCAAAAGGAGAATGGATTTAAAACTTCACTTATATATTGGAGAATGAATGAACTAAAGTGAAATGTACTGACAGTATATTAACAGCGTAATTTTAAGTAGACAAAAGTCTTAAAAAACGCTTACCGAAGGAAACCATTCGCATAACATTCCACAACATATAAACAAGATCATTAAAAACGTTTTTTTAGGATGCTCAATAATACGGTGAGATGGAAAAGGTAGCTAGAGGAGGGAGCAATACTAAATGAACAAGTGGTTGGCTAAGGAGGGGAGGGGATTATGTGGCTGAGAAGGAAGATTCTCAGTCTTTTCAGTACACTCTCTATTATAACAAAGTCTGGAAGAAAGAGGGCTATGCTGTTGGTGGCAGTAGCTGGGAACAGGAGACTGTCTATCTAGACAGGCAAGATCACTTCCCATAGACCAGAGGGCTTGGAAATGCCACTTAAGAGACTTCCAGGAACGTGAAAGACGTGGAAGCGTAGAGAGGACAGCTGGGCAAGGTGAGCGAGGGCCGGAGTACAAACTCTGGAAAGAATGCACACAGGGAACACTGGGCATAGCAGACTTCAGCCCCAAACTGCAGCAGGAAATGCCGCATCCTTGGAAATCCTGACTCAAACTTTCGAGCAATGAATCACCATTACAAACTGTCATGTCATTTTAGTTTTTAAAGTGAGCCACATGTAGGCTTCCCAGGGGCTGAGAAGCAGTAAGGGAAGTATTCTATAAGGGCATGTAGCTTTTTCTTGACGTATTCATAAAAAGCATTTGCTATGTTTGCCGAGTGCGGTAAGGTGAGGTTCATCCCAAATTTATAACTAAAGTAACAATCATGAGGAAATTATTAGGCAAACCCCGAATGTGGTTACTCTATTAGATAATTTGTTCTCTCTCTCTCTCTCTCTCTCTCTCTTTTTTTTTTTTTTTTTTTGGTTTTTCGAGACAGGGTTTCTCTGTGTAGCTTTGGAGCCTTTCCTGGAACTCACTCTGTAGCCCAGGCTGGCCTCAAACTCACAGAGATCCGCCTGGCTCTGCCTCCTGAGTGCTGGGATTAAAGATGTGCGCCACCACCGCCCGGCTAATTTGTTTTCTTTAAGACAATTTAATGCGCGCGCACACACACACACAACTGGAGGAACTAGTCTTTTTAAGGAATGTTTATTTTATTTGTGTACCCATGTCTTTGTGTGTGAGCACGGTGACAGCAGAGGTCGAAAGGGTCCCTGGCGCTGGAGTGACAGAGGAAGACAGTACCTGTGATGTTAACCACTGGCAGACACAGGTGAAGATGGATAGGGGTTGACATATTATTTACATTTTTCAATGTTTTTCTAGGTGGGATGAAATCTCTTTAAAAACAAACTACTATTATCTGGTTTGAATGAATAAAGCTATATTTAAGAGGAATACCAAATAATGTGGCCAGTGAGAATATAGCATTTTACCCTTCACTTACTGATATTTTTACACTGTGGAACACGTATATTATCTCTTAGTATCTTTTTTTTTTTTAAAGTTTTATTTATTTATTATGTATACAGTGTTCTGCCTACAAGTATCCCTGCAGGCCAGAAGAGGGCACCAGATCTCATTACAGATGGTTGTGAGCCACCATGTGGTTGCTGGGAATTGAACTCAGGACCTTTGGAAGAGCGGCCAGTGCTCTTAACCTCTGAGCCATCTCTCCAGCCCCAAGCATCTTTCATTTACTTCTGAGGATATATGGTCTCAGTCTCCAAAAACCAGGAAATAAAAGTATCTTTTTAATCAAGGCAACAGTGGGGCAAAGTAGGACTCACTTGCTGATTCCAGGCACAGTTTTGAAAACAAAACAAAACAAAACAAAACATTTTTACCTAGTTGCTTCTCTAGAAACAGACCTAGGAAATCTTACTTCAGACCAAAGACATCATTTCTAGTAAATATCCATACATAACAAATGCACACATACATAAAGACATGTGGACTTAAATGTCTATCAAATATATTTATCCTGTTTACATACACACATACAGATGTATATGTATGGCTGGTTGTATCAGTTGTGGGGCCCAGTTTGAAATGAAATAGAAATTGCTTTTTAGGTGGCTAAGTGCGGGACACTTCTGAACACGGCCTAGTGCAACTGCACCGGCCGCATGCCCATTAAGTACATGCTGTGCACATATCTACATGCGACATGAGAAACCTGAATGTCAGCTTTCCCAAGTCACCATCTGCCGACTCGCTAGACAGACTCACAACATCCAGTCCCTACCTGAACGTTCACCATAACGTGAGGCTCTTTGGCACGTTAACATTTTAGTATAAGAGAAAATATTTTCAGTCAATATTAATTCTCATAACTTTTCAACTTCAAATACAGATGAGAGTGATGAGATTGTATGTAACATTATACGGTTCTAACAAATAATATTTTACCTTTGTTGTTACACTTATGCCTTTGTGTTTTGTTTCTTTGGTGGGAAATTTTAAAGTGAATCTCAGGCATTATAGTGTTACGGTCATAAATATTTAAAAGTTGACTTGTTAACAGACAAGTTCTTTGTACTATTAACAAATCCACGTATCAGGTAAACTAAGAAATGTAATTATCATATAATTAGTCTGGATCACTTTTACAATCTCAAAACTGTCTTTTGTATAGGTTGTTTAAAATTGGGAGGGTCCAAGGTTACATTTGGTTGACATGATCTTTTCCTGTATAGCATACGCCCTGTGTTTTTTTTTCTCTCAGTGTTCACTGGAGGAACCAGCCCTATGTCTGTAGCATGTCCTCTGCTCCGAAAGTGGCTCACGGTGTCCCCATGGGTAGAAGGATGTAGTTACACTCATATTGGCTTCAATTCTAAAGGAGAGCCGTAATAGTCCTCGGAGACAAACGAAATGCTTCTGGAATATGTAGAGCCCCACGGATGTTAATTTAGTTGTGGTGTATTGTAATTTCCTATACTTGCAGTACTTTACCACAGGGTCAGTCATTTACATGATATACACTTACGGCAGTTTTTGAGGCCAGAAACTTAAAATGAGATTCAGCAGCTACGCTCCCCAGAGGCTGCCATCATGAATCCTGTGCGTGCTATTTCCAGATTAAGGCCCAGCTACACAGACCCACTCACAACATGCTCTGACACTCATAGTCTTTCCAACTGTTTGTACCGGAAATTCCCCTCAACTTAAACAAACAGTAAGTTTTAGAAACAGTGAGATGACTTAGCAGGTAAAAGCACCAAGCCTATGATCTGAGTTCAATCCCCAGCACCTGCACAACACAGGAGGAAAGAATTGACTCACACAAGCGATCCTGTGACCTCCACACATGTCCCATGGTACATGCCCATGCCCATACCCACATTCACATCACCTCATCAAATAAATGTAGTAAAAATGTTGTGCGTTATAATTCACATTGCATACAATTCATTTACCCAACACCTACAATTTAACAGTGTTTATTCAGAATTGCATCAAGACTACGTTCAATCTTAAAATATTTTTTGTCACCTCAAAGGAAATTCACATCCATTAACAGATTCATCACCTTCTCCCAACTCTAGAAAACCACCAATTTGTTGGGTGGTGGCGGCGCAGGCCTTTAATTCCAGCACTTGCTAGGAGGCTGGAGGCAGGCGGATCTCTGTGAGTTCGAGGCCAGCCTGGTCTACAGAACGAGTTTCAGGACAGGCTCCAAAGCTATACAGAGAAACCCTGTCTTGAAAAACAAAAAACAAAAGAAAAAGAAAAAAAAAAGAAAACTACCAATCTGCAAAATCACCAATCTGCTTCCTGACTATAGATCTGCCCATTCTACGCATATAAATCAATAGACCATACAGGGGGTATTTTTCATCTAGTATTGTTTCCAAGTTTCTTCCACACTGTAGCATGTCTCAGTAACACATTCCTTTTTGCTGCCAAATAGGGTCGTGCTGTATGAATATATAATATTTTATGTATTTGTTCAATAGACATCTGGATTGTTCATTCTTTGACAAATATAAATAAGATCACCCAAGGCAGATAACCAGACTTGCGTGGTTAGAACTGCTGAGTTACAAAGTCGCTGCCTGCTCACAGCTTTGTGCAGGCCGAGTTGTGTCCATCGTTCAGAACCCAAATTTAGTGCTACTGTCGTGTCCCGTGGTCTCCCTTAGTTCTCCCATGGTTCAGTGCTGCACTGTGCTGACCCGTTTGGGTTCAATCGGCCACTCCTCTGTAATGGTTTCCCTTGGGAAGCAAGGGCAGGCTGCTGCAGACTCTTGGAATTAAAAAGAAAAGTGGATATTCAGGAGCTGCCCTGGATCAGTTGAAATAAGCCCACTAGAGGAGAGCCCTGAGCACATAAACTTTGAAAAAAGGCCCATGACTTTGATGTCTGATCTCAGACATGGTCCGGGAGAATGGAATCCTCTGACCTCTCAGTTCCTTCCTTTCCACAGAGAAGAGTTTTATCTGGCAGGGCCCACTGACGTGAAGAACTGATCGTGTGTGGCTCAGCCTGTGGTGTGCTCCCTACCCTGGAGTAGATAAAACTATTTCTTCAAGACAGTGGTCCTAGAACACAAGGTAGGCCCTTGCTCTCCAGGCAGAGGACAGGCATGCGGTTTTCTCCAAATAAGAACTATGAAGGAATTTGATTCGAGAAAGTGGTCTTGTTCTGTATTTCAGCTTCAGGCTGATAGGCTTAATTTGTGGTGCTGTGACTGAACTTGGGGGCCTTGTACGGTCTTGGCAGGCATTCTACTATTAAGGTATGTCTCAAGCCCTAAAGCAGACAATTGATTTCCTGATTCCCATAAAGCCTTATTTCTCAATTTTTCCCAAGTAAAGAGGGGGACTAAGTGTGTTACCTGCTGGTACGCCTCTACAAGCATCACAATACTAGCATAAAACGTAATTGTCCATGTCTAGGATACTTGTATTTTAAAGTAACAGTAACTTTTCCCCAAGTCAGTGAGCAATTTTATCCAAAGAAGGACATACTTCTAAAAGAATAAAGCATTACATAAAGGCCGTCTTTTCTCACCTGCATAAATAGTTTTTACTTTATTGGGAATAATCTCAGTCATGATCTGCAGAGGTTGGTCCTGGGCAATTTGAAGATAGGTCTTCTTTATCTGTAATTTATGTGAGAGAAATAAAAGATAAGTAAATACGTTTAGAGTAAACTTGTAGAAAATTGTATGTAGTATTTTTGACCAGTCATGTTTTTTATTCTACTAAGTAAATGAGGAAAAAGATTAAAACAATAAAAAACAAGGGGCTGGGGGTTGGGGATACGGCTCAATGGTTAAGAGCACTGGCTGCTCTTCCAGGGGATCTGGATCCCATTTTCAGCACCCACATGTGGCTCACAGCTGTCTCACTCCAGGACCAGGGGACCTGATGCCTTCTTCTGGCCCCCGTGAACACTGAATGTATGTGGTGCACAGATATACACATGGGCATAGCACCCATACACCTAATATAAAACTTAAGAGATTAAAGTAATAATGAAAAAGATCCTCATTCTCAAGAGATATTTGGCAGGGGTTAAACTAATTTTTTTCTTCACGATGAAAAAAAGAATGGATTTCAACAGAGTTGATGTTTATGAGTCAGGACAATTAATGCAAGTATCTATCAAAGAATGAATCTTCAAAAATAAAGCATGAAAGAAATCATTATCTGCAAGGTTCTTCTTCTTCTTTTTTTGGATGGGGGTAGGTGGTTGAGACAAGGTCTCATTATGCAGCCCTGAGGGGCTGGAACTTGCTGTGTAGGCCTGAGAAATGCTGTCACAGCATTCACACACAAAGTTTGAACAAATAAAAATAAACCTTGCAGCTGGGCGGGGTGGTGGCGGATCCTTTAATCCCACCACTCGAGAGGCACAGCCAGGCGGATCTCTGTGAATTATAGGCCAGCCTGGTCTACAGAGTGAGTTCCAGGATAAAACTACACAGAGAAACCCTGTCTTGAAAAACAACAACAACAACAACAACAACAAAAACCTTTCCTTTCTTTTTCTCAAGACAGGGTTTCTCTGTGTAGCCCTGGCTGTCCTGAACTCGCTCTGTAGACCAGGCCGGCCTTGAACTCAGAGATCCACTGCCTCTGCCTCTTGAGGGCTGGGATTAACAGTGTGTGTCACCATGCCTAAGCCTTTTAAAGCTATTCTTTAGAGTAGAAATTATTTCTTGAGTAATAAAATGGTGAAAATTCCCTCTTGCACATTCAGTGACTGAAAAATTAAATGTTAAATTCTAATAAAAACTCAATTATTTCTGTAGTCACCAATCCTTTAGACAGCAGTCCCACATTGCTATTTGAATGGGAAAAGACATGTGAGTGTTATTAAAAAAAAAACAACCAAGTATTCACGGGCAGTAGCTTTTAAACATAAATCATCTTCTCACCTTCGTAGGCTGTCCCACACCAAATGCAATATAGATGTTCTTCTCGTAAGTATCCGGTGAGTATCTGCAGCTTCTCCAGCACCTGGAGGAGGACACGGGTACATCCGTGGCTCGCATCGACCAGAACCTTGGTTCCTGGATCTCAGTCCCGTTACTAAGGACCAGGCTTGAACTCTCCTGGTCCTCTCCAACAGTTACTCAGGGAGGCAGAGCAGAGGTGATACATGTGGGCATGTCTCAGTTGACCAACCACTTGTCCACAAGAGACAACTGGTGAGCATAAAGAAAATCATCTTGTGGCTGGCTCTGTGATGAAGTTTTGGTGTTTGGTCTTTTGAAAAAGACAGGGTCTCATTATGTATTATTAGCCTGGAACTTGCTGTGTAGATCAGCCTGGCCTCGAACTCATAGAGATCTGCCTGCCCCTGGCTCCTGAGTGCTGGGATTAAGGGTGTGCACCATCCTGCCCAGCAGGAACATCCACTTTGAGTGGCAGATCACGGGACGCTCACGTAGCCATCGTGCCCAGCGATAATTAGGATTCTCAAAACCCTCTTTTACTTTCAAGGACTCTGCCCCTCGGGTGAGGGGAGGGAGGACCGCCCCCTTCAGCCACACTCATCAGAGATCTCAGTTAAGCTGTCCGTATGTGCTTAAAGCTGTGAACGCTGCCTAGGAAAATTCCATGTGCAAGTAACTATAGGGTATCCCCACCCTTTCTTGAATAATTACATTTAAAACCTAATTGTGCGTATGTGTATATGTGTCTCACGTGCTGCCCAGCGTGTGTCAGAGGGAGATTTGGGGGAGTCCGCTCTCTCCTTCCACTATGTGAGTCCCAGGGACTGGACTCAGGCTCGGCGGCAGACTCACTGAGCTATCTTCGTCTACCCCGTACTTCCTTCTGATGTTATTTTCTGTTTGTCTTGTTTTGTGAACGGATGAGGTACACATTAGGATCACTTTTAGAATTGAACAGGAAACAAAACCAAGGGCAATCATTTACATTTGTAGCTAATCTGTCCTTTTTAGTAAACTAAAACTAAATGGAAAAATTATATGAATTTTTTATTTTTGGGTTAGTAAAGCAATCCTGGAAATCAGCAGCTCTCGACTCAGGTGATTTTTCTCCCCAGGGGCTACTTGGCCATGCTTGGAGACATTTTTTGGTTGTCCCGCTGCAGTTGCCAGTGTTCGCACACCCTGATCAATCATTTACCAGCACGCATTCTCAGACCCCCGAGGGAAGCTTAGCTGTTCCTCCTTGCCACTCCTGTGGGGCAGAGGCACTGGAGCTCTCGACATGGCACGCCAATGTCAGCGATACACATTCACTCAGGACTCCGTTCACCCAAGGCTTTCTCTATTGCCTGCATAGCAGCGTACCTGGTCTCCACCCTCCAGACGCCAGCTTCAGCTGGCAGCTACAGCTTCCTCCTCTGGGATATCACACAGCCTGAGGCTGTTTGCCTAGAGAGACTTCCCATCAAGACTAGCTAGCCCCTCCCTGTGTGCTAATAAACACACTGACATTCAGGGTTTCGGGGGAGTGGGGGGTGAGGGTGGGGTAGTAGGTACCCCATCAGAGTGAGCACACCCCCACCCGATCTTAGTTTTCCTGTGTGTCTATGTGTCTGTCCTTTCTCCCTCCCCGCCCCTAGGCAGGTGGCAGAACCCACGCTGAGTGGCACGTGGTACTGCTACACATCCGATCATGCTGCCCACAGCAGAGTTACCCAGCTTCCGGTGGGAACAGTGCCAAGGCCAAGACTCCCGCCCCGAGGAAACAAATGGTGCCCAGACGTACACTCAAATCTTCGCTGGTGTACTCATCTTCATCCTGGTCTTCCTCTTCCTCTTCTTCAGTCTCCTCCTCCTCAGGCCTTATCCAGTACCATGCCTCCCTGGGAACCTGAATGTTCTGAAAATGCAGGATGATTGTTATAAAGCACAGCTAAGTACACTTGTGCTGTTATAAGTACGTTTGTGTTAACACGGATTCTTCTTCCAATTAATGTTTACTGAGTGCAATTTCTCAGTAAAGCATCGGACCACGACCAGTGAAGACTGACTAAAAGGGCAATTAGAATTTTGTTATTCAAAACCGGGCGGTGGTGGCGCATGTCTTTAATCCCAGCACTCGGGAGGCAGAGGCAGGCGGATCTCTGTGAGTTCGAGGCCAGCCTGGGCTACCAAGTGAGTTCCAGGAAAGGCTGGCTACACAGAGAAACCCTGTCTCGAAAAAACAAAACAAAACAAAACAAAACAAAACAAAACAAAACAAAAAAGAATTTTGTCAGTCAAGCAAGGAAGATGATTGATGAGTCTAAAATGGTACATATAAGCTAGGAAGTCATTAAGTATCAGCAAGTACGTGTAAGATAATACCCCACGGAAATAAGGTGAAGTGGGCCATTCCTCCCAGCTACTTACCTAGGACAGAAATTATACCAATATTTGAGACTTTAAATAACATTATTTTTATCTTGATACCACTCACTGTGTTTTGTAAAAGGCAAAGATTTCTTTTAAAGTGATTTTAAAAGATTCCTATTTGAAATGAAAGCATTCCACCTTAATTTCCCAACAGACACACAAAGTGAGAAGTATAAACTAAAATTAGGTTATTCTGGTTAATTAAACATTAAGGGGAACAGCATTTCTATACCTTCCAGTCCTGAGTAATGACAATTGGAATAAAACCAAAGCTATTTAACCCTTAGCAGACAACTCAGGAAACCGGGCTCTGGAGTAAGTCAGTCACTAGTGAGTCAGTCACCACAGTAGCTAGTGCACATCAAACCAAGTTTTTTTGTTTGTTTTTCGAGGTAGGATTTCTCTGTGTAGTTTTCATGCCTGTCCTGGATCTCACTCTGTAGCCCAGGCTGGCCTTGAACTCACAGAGATCCACCTGGCTCTGCCTCCCGAGTGCTGGGTTTAAAGGCGTGCACCACCACCACCCATTGTAGATCTTTAAGGGAAAGTTTTTATAAGCAAGGGGTGGAGTTTTTGGTTTTGTTTTGTTTTTTTTTCCTCAATAAGAATATAAACCAGATCATCCAGGTACTAAAGCACTAGGAAACTGGAGGGAGATGCCCACCGACCTTCTGGGTATCCAGCTGCTGGCAGGCTCGCTGGCTTCTTCGCAGGTCTCCTTCAAGCCTCATCTCGTCTTGCTTACTTTTCATTCGCATCCTGAGTGAAGGAAGAGTTGTAATGTCTATTCTCTTAACTACTTACATACCCGAGCGCTGGGGAGCACACCGTCATAAGGGGACTGGAAGCAAAACCAACTCAAAGGACGCTTTACCGGAACTGCTCGGCGGCCTTTTCTTCATTTTGGTTTATCATGTGAATTTTTCTCCGGTAGTTTTCCAGCCTTTCCTCTGCTTTCCGTTTTAGTAATGTCTCGTGACCTAAGCCACTTTTTCCTGGTCACAGACAAAATTCTGATGAGGAATTTGGGAACTTTTTTTTTTTTCTTAAACTTCAAAACCTGACAATTTAAATAGCTAAGAAATTAAATGCAGTTTTCATTTGAATATAATTATCCTAACTTATTTCATTAAAATGGCAGCAGAAAACACTAGGATGACTTTGACAAAGATCAAAGAGTCTCATCCAACACAGTAATGCTACACACATTTTTACAAATTAGGGAGGTGTTGGCACATGCCTTTAATCCCAGCACTTGGGAGGTGGAGGCAGATGGATCTTTGAGTTCGAGGCCAGCCTGGTCTACAGAGTGAGTTCCAGGATAGCCAGGACTGTTATACAGAGAAACCCTGTCCCCAAAACCCAAAAATAAATAAGTAAATAATAAATAAATAAAATAAAAATTAGGAAAATACTATCAACTATCACACTTTCACACATGTATGCCTTTTTGTCTCTTCAGTTAAACCAAGGAATTACACTTAAAAATATCATCGACAAATCTTCTTTAGAACATTTTTGGCACCTTACAAAAGACAAGAAAGGCGCTGTGCTTTCATCGTTATAAAAATTTCCCCCCAGTTTTTGTGGTGCTGGAATCAGAGGCAGGGCCCTGTACCGGACAGGCTCTACCAATGGGCTTCATCCTTCAATCTGGGGCGGGGCCTCACTATGTAGCTCAGGCTAACCCCCACAAACTTATCCTCCTACATCTCCCATTCTAAGTCCTGAGATTACGGGTGCATAATCACAAATGACTCCTCCTGGCTCCCCGTATTTTTTATGATTTACATTTTACATTCCATTACTTCTATTTCACCAAAACTTACTTTAAAAAATTTTTTTTTCTTACAAAAACAACTTTACAAAGGTTTAGAAGTTTAACATTCTGCTATTTCATAGGCTTCCCATGACAGTCAACTATAAGGGCACCCTCACAAAAACATATTAAGTAAGCCAATCTAAGTTATTGCTACTTAATATAGTTAAAAATTATTATATACCTGTTTTGACATTGAGAGGAATTGGTTCAACAATACCATCTCCTAAAAACAGAAAAAAGAAACATAAATTAGAAATATTATATTATATCCCTTCCCAGGTTCAATGGCATCCCAAATCCAATTCCGGAAACTAATACTCTCTTACTCTCTTTTTTAGCTATTACCTCTCCTAACTTTACATATCACCCACCCACCTATCTGTCTGTCTGTCTATCTATCTATCTATCAATCATCTATCTATTTTTGAGACCAAGTCTCACTATGTGGCCCCAGCTCTCCTGGAACTCATTATGTAGACCAGGCTGGCCCTGAACTCACAGAGATCCACCTGCCTCTGCCTCCCAGTACACTTATGCCATCTCAGGAAGCGACATTATGGAAGCAACAGTCTTAGCGGGCAGAGATTGCAAGAGAAAACAGTCTTCCTGTATGAAAACATCAACGTGATTAAAGTAGAAACAAAGCAAACCGAAGCCACCATTTACGGCCACTACATCTTAATAAGCAGTTTCACCTCCTACAGGGGAACACAGCTTCTCCAAGCGGAAGGTGAGTCGGACGGCTGCCACAGACACAGAGCAAGCCGGGAAGAGCCCTGCCATGGTCCCCTAAGTTGCTTCATTGCCATCTGGCCACTGCGCTTCTCTGCCCATCACCCGCCACCATTCTCCACTGCCTCCACTGTCGGCCACTTGCCAGTTCAAGGAGGCCGTGGGATGTTGAGAGGCTCGTGTCCGCATGTGTGGCGTTTAAAATGGATGTGAGAAGACAACTCTGGAAGGTTCGGTAGCCCCAAAGATACCAAGAAACTTAAGCTGCTTTGCTCTTTGGTAGATAAGAAGTACTGTCAACTTAGGTCTCCATCAGCACATTGCAGTTGAATGGTAGAGAACACAGAGCCAAGCCGGGCGGTGGTGGCGCACGCCTTTAGTCCCAGCCCTCGGGAGGCAGAGCCAGGCAGATCTCTGTGAGTTCGAGGCCAGCCTGGGCTACTGAGCGAGTTCCAGGACAGGTTGCAAAGCTACACGGGGAAACCCTGTCTCAAACAAACAAACAAACAAACAAACAAACAAACAAGAACCCCGAGCCAGTTCCGCACGTGACGCACCACTCTTGCCCAGGGCCTGCCCGCTCTTGTATCCCATCTTCTGGAGCAAAGCAAACCCTTTGTTTTCCGAGCCCAGCGCATTCTTCAACCCGAGGTCACGTCTTTCCCGTTCTTCTTCTTTCACACTCTTCTGTCTGTTCTTCAGATTAGCTTCCTGCTGCTTCTCTTCTTTCCGGCGGGCCTCGCGGATCTGCCTCAGCATTGGCACGCCTGGTCTGATGTCTTCTCTGAAAAATAAAGGCAACGGTGTAGACGAGTTCAGAAGTTTTCTCCCTGTTTGCCAGGTACCCCCTTGACACTGACAGGAGACAGAGGAGGGCACCCAAACAGGGTTAAGAGAAGTAAAATAATTAACACCGAAAGAGACGAGACAGCCAGCGCCTATCATCTTTGTATGGACACACGAGATGTTATCCATGAAACAGTTAAGATTGATTTTTTTTTGGAGGGGATGAGGGTTCAAAACAGGGTTTCTCTGTGTCGTCCTGGCCATCCTGGAACTCTCTGCAGACCAGGCTGGCCTCAAACTCAGCAATCTGCCTGCCTCTTCTTTAAAAATTGAAATACATATTAAAAAATGTCCTGGGTTGAGGGGGGGGTAGCTCAAGTAGTGTCAGAGTACTTACCTAGTTAGTATGCATGAAACCCAACACCGTAACAACTAGTCAGGGTCTTTGCACACACCTGTAATCTCAGCTCTTAGGAAACAGAGGCAGGGGAATCAGCTACACAGTGAGTTAGTTAGAGAGCAGCCTGAGCTACAGGAGACAAACCCTGTCTCAAAACAAGCCAACACACATGACCACCACCACCACCAGCCAACCAATGTCCTCATTTTATAGTCTATATACGTCTTTTTTATATCATTATATTAGGTGTGCACATTTACTCACTGAACATTAATGAAGGCATCTGACATGTAATCCTCTTCTTCTTCTGCCATGTTCAACGTCCTATGACAATACTACCTACAAATCAGACAGGACAAAGTAATAATAGTATTATTTATTATCATTATCATTTTAGCTTACCAAAACGGAAATCAACCCTGGAGCGTGGCAACACTATAGGATGCTCCCCTATGCACAAAGAGAATTTCAGTACCTTATGTCCTAGGAACAGCGAAGCAGTCAACCCAACAGAAGCTAACGAATGGTGTGGACTTTTGAAACCTCCAAGCCCCTGTTGTGACTCACCTCCTCCAACAAGGCCACACCTTCTAATCCTCCCCAAACAGGTCCTCCAACTGGGCACCAAATATTCAAAAGTATGAGCCTATTGGTACCACACCAATTCAAAACACTACAGAAGTAAACACTCTTGTTTTGTTTTCTTTTGTTTCTTTCGTGAGATCGGACTGGCCTGTGTCCTGTATCTCTGGCTGGCCTGGAACTCACTATATAGTCCAAGCTGGCTTTGGAACCTGTGATTCTCCAGTTATGAGACAAACACTCATATAATGATGGGGTATTCTTTTTTTCTTTTTAAAGATTTGTTTATTTATTAAGTATACAATGTTCTGTTTGCATGTATCCCTGCAGGCCAGAAGAGGGAGCCAGATCTCATTACAGATGGTTGTGAGCCACCATGTTGGGAATTGAACTCAGGACCTTTGGAAGAACAGCCAGTGCTCTTAACCTCTGAGCCATCTCTCCAGCCCTGATGTGGTATTCTCCAAAACGGTCTGTTCCTAGTAAATCTTGCCTCTTGGCTTTTTGATAACTCTGTGTAATCTCCACATTGAGCAGTTCGTGTAACCAACAGGGTTTTGTATATTAGAGTGACTTTTGGGTCACACTGAGCATTTCACTCTGTAAAGATGGTAGGATGGAGTAATTGAATGAAGTCTGTGGTCCCTCACGAGAGCACTCAAGAAGCTCTATGGGGACGTCCACACAGAAGGATCTGAGGCACAAACGTGTGAGCCAAATCAGTGAGCCACTTGGGAAACAGTCAAGCCTGAGGTGACTCAGACTGAACGCCAGTATTCTTACATATAGTAGTTAGTACTCACCTAGTTCATGAACAACTCAATAGATACAAACAGTTCCACTTTCCAGCTTGAAAAATGAATTAGCTCAATCCGGCTAAATGATTCGTTCCCAACCACACAGAATACAGGTCTTGGTGATCTTGCTCCTGAAACAGAATGAGGTTATAATTATCATTGATGAGCTGGGTATTGAACCCAGGGTCTTACACATGCAAGAAAAGCATTCTACCATTGAGCTAAATGTCTAGCCCAAACTGAATTTTTGTTTGTTTGTTTGTTTTTTGGAGACAGTGTTTCTCTGTGTAGTTTTGGTGCCTGTCCTGGATCTCACTCTGTAGCCCAGGCTGGTCTGGAACTCACAGAGATCTGCTTGGCTCTGCCTCCCGAGTGCTGGGATTAAAGGCATGCGCCACCACCGCCCGGCTCTGAATTATTTTCAAGGGAAACATTTCCAAAGTCAGACATGGTGGCCCACTGGTGTCATTTCAACACTCAGGAGTTTGAGGGCAGCGTGATCTGCACAGTGAGATGACAGGTTATTTCTCCCTTTTAGTTATTACATCCTATAGTCACAATTTTCATATCTCATCACACTTACGTACACCAGGTATTGCGATGTCATTAACGGACAAACTTTGAGGAAACTGATTACTATTGGTGAGGAAGTTAAATTATTGTTAAGGAGTGGAATAAGGAATTAGGTCCTCGAGTGTGAAAGCTCTCTTGCTATGAGGATAATACACACTAGCATTATCCACTCCCTCCATAACATAAGCATAAACTCCACAAGGCGAGAGATAATACTCAGGAAAAGATGCTGGTGGGCCTGGACCATCCCTTAGGAGAGTCACAGCAGCGAAGTGATCATACGACTTTTGCGGATGGGTTGGAGGTGGTGTGTGAGAAAGAACCAGGGCAAGAATGATGCGCGGCTCTTTGACTAAGTACCTAAATAAAGGGTGACCATTTTCTCAACAGGAAGATGACCGGTGAGGGCTTATTCTTTACTGGGCATCTTTGCACGGGGAGTGTGAAGCAGGGGCGACTGAATACAGAGATGGGCCACCTCTTTCCTACAGGGGTCCCGAGCATCGCGCGGGCCCTCCCCTCCCGCCTGCAGCGACCCATCCAGAACGACCCACTCACGGATGAGGAGGGCGCTGCTGCTGATGTTGCGATGGGCGGTCACAGCCAACTAGCACCGACCTCCGTCACTCACTCTCCTTGGGCGTCCGCAGTGCCGGGGGGAAAAAATAAAAAGCGCAGCTTCAGCCGCCCGGGACCCGGCTCCGGAGCCGAGCGCGCGCCGCGCATGCGCCGCCCCACTCGCCAAGGACCCGCCCGGATCTCCAGCCCCCTCGGGTTCCGACAGCCGATTCGCTGGGGGAGGGATGTGGGCGGGGCTACGAGGGCGTGAGGGCCGCGCGTGCGCGTGCGGGCGCGCGAGCGAGCAAGACCAGCGTTCTGCGCACGCGCGCGCGCGCGCGCCTGCCTCTCCCTCCTGCTCGGCTTCCTGCGGGCTGGCGTTGGGGGAGGCGGGGCATCCGGGTTTCCTCTGCCGTGGCTTCTGCCTGCGGGGCTCTCAGCTGATCAGGGGCCCCCAGGCCGGCCGGACTGGAAAGGTGAGACGGCGGTCCCGCGCGCTGTCAAAGCAGGCAGGCGGACACGCACCGCGATCCCGGTGCCCCGGGACGTTTTCTCAGCGGGCTGAGGAAGGCATTGGAGTTGGGAGGCCGGGGAGCCTCAGCCTCGTGGGGTTGACAGCTCGAGGACAGCCCCCCCCCCCCCTTGCGACGTAAGGCTGACCTCCTGGGACGGCCCCGCGACCCCGGCTCGCGGTTTTTCCCCCGGGTCCCAAGCTGTCGCGGTCCTCGGAGCCGCGGGGTGCACCCCTACCCCGTGCACTCGGGGTTCTGCCCGGCTGTATCCCTTGGGCCGAGGGGTTGTCCGGGGCGCTCCTGCTGCGGATCCCTTTTTTGGGGGGCCCGCCCCTGGCCTGTCGGAAGCCTGTGGTCGCCGGGGACCATAAAGGTGCATGTACACTCAGCAGGGCACGGGGAAGGCTCGCCAAGATGCATGAGCTTGGTGCTTCGGGGGTAGAATTGAGTTACCGGGAATAATGCCTTCTTGCAGCATTTACATTTTCCTCGCACTCCGTTCTTGTCGCCAGTTTAAATTTCGTTTCTATCGTTGACTTCTCAAGATTGGTTCTCTCAGGTTGTGTGTGAAAGAAGTTATATTGAACAAATGAGAAATAATGAGAAGTGAAACCATATACCCCCCCATCTTAGTGGTTGCATTTATGAAACTGGAGATTTACTATTAAAAAAAATTCTATTTGTCGGGGCTGGAGAGATGGCTCAGTGGTTAAGAACTCGTGTTGCTTTTGAAAAGGACCCGGGTTTGGTTTCCAGAGCCCACATGGTGACTATAACCATCTGTAACTCTAGTTCCAGGGCGTCTAACACCCTATTCTGATTGATTTCTGTGGGCATCAGGCTCAAATGTGGTGCACATACATTCATGTAGGCCAAACAGTCCTACACATAAATAAAAATTCCTTACATGTATTTTTTTCTTTTAACTCTGTTCATTTAAGGTGTGAATTAAGAACTTCGATAATGGAGTTAGCTCACAGCTTATTGCTCAATGAAGAAGCATTGGCTCAAATCACCGAAGCAAAGAGACCAGTGTTTATCTTTGAATGGTTAAGATTTCTTGATAAAGTCCTAGTTGCTGCCAACAAGGTAGGTATCGCTCCCCCCCACCCTATGAGATTAACATAAAGAAAACTTAAAACATTGTGTTTTGAAAATGTTATGAGTCATTCACCTCAGGAATTTCTAGTTTATCTTTCTCTTAGTCAGCAACAAAACCCAAACTCTGTCTAAATCCTGCTTGTTGCATACTTCATATCTCAGCTCAGTGTGACTGGGAGAAAAAAGATGACTCTGTGGCTGGTGTCGCTTATCATCATCAGTGCCTGGAAGTGGACTCTGTGATGTCTGTAATCTCACTGTCTGCCTGTTCTGTTTGGGGACTTAATAAGAAGTTTTTACTTTTTCTTCTACTTTTTTTTTTTTTTTTTCGAGACAGGGTTTCTCTGTGTAGTTTTGGTGCCTGTCCTGGATCTTGCTTTGTAGCCCAGGCTGGCCTCTAACTCACAGAGATCCGCCTGGCTCTGCCTCCCGAGTGCTGGGATTAAAGGCATGCACCACCAAGAAGCATGGCTTCTTCTACTTCCTGCACAGCCTCTTTGAGTCACATGCAAGTTTGTTTTGTGCATGTTTTGTTTATTTTCTAAACATTAGAAGCATTCCTCAAATGAGAGCTTTGTTCAGATTTTCAGAGTGAATCACAGAAGGTGTTCTGGAAAAGGTGAATTTTGTCATCTGAACGTCAGATAGGCTAGTCCCCAGCCTCCCCTCTTAGTTTGTTCCTCTAGACTGATTGTTCCCTGGACGATACTTTGCTATCTAGTATCTGAAGGCGATGTGGTTAATTGTCTAGGATTGAGGGATTGGGGTAGGGAGCCTGAAGGCTTCAACACTCAATATGTAAACATTCACTTGATTCCTATCTAGTACAGTGACCTCAGTCCACAGTCGTGTCCTTGTCCAAAGTTGTCCCGTCTTACACTTTTCCAGAAAACAAGCCTCTAGCCTTCTCCTAGGATGGAGGAGAGGAGCATAGAAGAGTTTGTTTGTTTGTTTTTTGGCTTTGATTTTGCTATGTGTGACAGGCTTGTATTAGGTATTCCTGGCTGGCCTGGGACTCATTATGTATCCCAGACTAGCTTCAAACATGCAGCTGTCTTCCTGCATTAGCTGCCTGAGTGCTGAAATGCTGGGCATGGTGGATGCACCCCTGTATACCCTCAGAGACTGTCAACCAGTTATTCCTTTTATTTCTAGGTGCAGATTTATTGTAACCTCAAAAGTCTCCCAAGACTTAAAAACAAACAAACAAACAAAAACCCATGAACTATTGGAATGCTTTGTGTCTTCACTTCTTCGTTTTCTCTGCTGGGAGTTGTTGGCTTCCAGATTTTTGCTTGCATTCTTTTCCTATTGTGGTGGCCCTTGTGAACTTGGCTTTGTGCTGTTGCTCTTGCCTCTTAGAATCACTTTAATTGCCAGAAAGACAGTAAATGCATGGATTCCCTTGTAACCTTTAACTAGAAATTTATACCTGTCTCTTAAATCTTCTAGAACTGGGCATGTGTTGTCTTCCTTCTGCTGTAGTCTTTCTCAAGGTCTCACATAACTCAAATTGTCCAAACAGTGGTCAGGACTTTTGTTATTTGGTTCCTTCCCATCTTTTCACATAGCTGATCTTCCGCTGTACATACTTAACACTCATGTTGTTTTGTTGTGAGAGCTGTTGGTTTTACCCTTTAGTGATGTCTAATCTTAGGATTTCTGCCACCATTTCAGATACCCAACTTTCAAATGATATCTCCTGGGCTGCTGTCCTCAGTTGGTAGAACACTGGCCTCTAACATGCAAAAAGCCCTGGGTTTAGTTCCAAGTACCACATAAAACAATTTTATGCCGTGGCCCATAGCAATAATCCCAGCCCCTGGGAAGTGGGAGCAGGAGGGTCAAAAGTTCACTGTCATCCCCAGCTGAACAGTAAATTCAAGGCCAGCATGGGATACGTGATTGATTCTCACTCTCCCTCTTCCTTTCCCACTCTTCCTTCTCTCCCCTCCCTCTACACACACACATCTCAGAGATAACACTAACACATCTAAACCCAAGTGTTGATTTCCTTTTTCAAACCTAACCTTTCCCAAACCCTTAAAGCTGTTCTTCACTTCTCCCTTACATGCTGATTAACAAATATTAATGGAATTGCCCACAAGCATATCTGGAGCCCGTCTGCTTCCCATCACCTGCCTCTCCAGTGTCTCTCTTCTGGGTTATTGCAGTAGCTTTCTAAATGCCCAATATGTTTCTGCCCTGTATATTCAGCATCCATGGTTTCAACAGTCAGAACTAATTGGGTGAAAGATTTAGATAACACCCCTCCTCTGCTTAAAACACTCACTCAGAATGAACTTCATGTTCTGTCATCTGGTTTCTTCTGACTTCATCTCTGACTGATTTCTCCTACTTCATCCCAGCTAACCCAACCTCGCTGTCCTCCAGTGTGCTAAGCAGACTTCATCTGCAAATGTTCTATTCCTGGATAGCCGCATAGCTCACCACTTCACCTTAGAGAGTGACGTTTTTTCTAAGTAACTTATATAAAATAGTAAGCACTCATGCCGTTTATTTATTTATATTCTGTCCCTTCCCCTAGAATGTAAATTTCATGAGAATCAGACTCGGTCTGTTTTGTTCACTGTCACACCCAGTGCCTAGAATAGTTCGTGACATGTAGTAATTGCATCGTATTTCTCAAGTGAATGAGTGAATTCTTGATATTGACTAGACACTGGTTATGTGTAGATCTGGGAATTACATTCTGTTGCTTAGGTCTCTTCAAAATTTCTTTTGGTTTTCTAGCCCATAACTTTATGGACAACTATATTTGCTTGTTCAGGGGAAAACCTTAGTAATCTACACATCCAATATGTGATTCGACTTCCTAAGTTGGTCTGGAAACTAGCTCACATAGTAATAGTTGAAATCAAACTTTTGGACAATGAAGGGGAATGAAGATTTAATCTAGGAAAGGGTGGATCATTTGTTACTGAAGTTTTCATTTTCATATATGTTTTCATGTGTGAGTTATGCTTAATGAATACAGGTTTTAGTTATTAGAGCATAATACATGTTAAGTATTTTTGACTAGAAAGTAATAAGGGTACAAGGAAAAAATGTTCTTTTTTTTTTTTTTTTTTAAATAACAGACAGATGTAAAAGAAAAACAGAAAAAACTTGTTGAACAATTAACTGGATTAATCAGCAGCTCACCTGGACCACCTACTCGAAAATTGTTGGCTAAGAACCTTGCAGCCCTGTATAGCATTGGGGATACGTACACCGTTTTTCAGACCCTAGATAAGTGTAATGACATTATCAGAAGTAAGGACGACACCGCAGCCTACCTACCAACAAAACTGTGAGTTCATTACAGGAAGCCTTGCCTTCCCTTTCCCCTTTTTAAGGTGATTTAGGGACTCATCCATCACATAAAGACCCCAGGTGGGTGGACCCTGAGGCACGGTACTGACTGGAAGTTCTAACTAAATCTGAGGAAGGGGCGGATCACCTCACTGCCCATCACTTACTTTGGACACAGCCGGGAGAATCGGTGTGGTGTCAGGAGTCTTTTGATCAGTTCTGATGGAAATCATATTCGTGTCTGAGATGGGACAGAAAAGAGTTAGTGAGGAAAATGAGGCAGGAAGGGGGAAGACTAGTGTGCTGGCCAAGTCCAGGCAGTTAAAGAAATGATTTGGAATCCCGACCTGCCTGCTCATTGATCTGCTTTCACACAAGAACGGCAAAGTTGAGTAGCCGAGGTAGAGACCACTTTGCTTATAGTTTACTGATGACTAGATTAAGCTGATCCTAAAATGTTATAGATAAATACAAATTAACTTTTGAAAATCAGAAAATCAGAAAAGTGTAATGAACTGTACTTAAAACTTTTGTTTTTGCGCGCTCTGTGTTACTAACCAGTGAGACCATCTTCACAGGGCAGCGGTGGCTTGTGTTGGAGCGTTTTATGAGAAGATGGGAAGGATGTTGGGCAGTGCGTTTCCAGAAACAGTGAACAACCTGCTGAAGTCTCTGAAGAGCGCAGAGGTCAGTCCATCCTACAGCAAGTGTTTGATGCCTTGCTCGGGGCACGAGTGTTAAAGGTGTTTTCTTCTGTTACTGTGACACTCAGGGTGCTTAGCCAGAAAGTGATTTCAGATTATCATGTCTCCTTTTTAAAATGTCTGGAGAGGGGATGCCATTGATTTTTAAATGAGTGAGTTTACCTGTTTTTTTTTTTTTTTTTAACTGAGTTCTGTTTTTCAATTGAAAATTTTTTTGTGTCACAGCTATGTATCAGTTTCATATGTCTGCTGTAATACATTGATATACCCTGCGCAGCATCATGGAACAACAGATGCCTCTAGCTCATGGCTCTGGCACCTAGAGGTCAAGGGTCACAGGGTCATACTTCCTCCACAGGCTCTGGGGGGGTGGGTGACGACTGTGCCTTCTTTCCTAGATTTAATGGTGGCCAGAAACTCTGGCCTTTCCCAGCTGTGGACCACCTACTCCAGTATGACCTGCTTGCTCTTTGTTTTCATCTGCAACGACCTTGTTTGCAGTCATAGTCACATGTAACAGGGTTTCAGACTTCTGCAGGGGACAGAGTTCGACACTGACATGATGTCAAGTAAAAATGTTCGGGTTTGTCATGTCAGTTTGCTTATAGAGCCCTTGTCAACTTCAGGTGAGTGGAATGCGGAGTAAGCTTAAGACATGGGTATCATTTTTCTATGTGTGTACTTGGGACTAAATTCAGAGCATAGCACACACTGGGCAAGCGCTCTGTCCACAGCTTGCAAACTCATCTTTCTGTCCAGGAGAGCTAACTTCTCAGATGATATTAACACTCATTCTTACGTTTTAGATACTTTGTAGAATTTTTTTTTTTTTTTTTGGTTTTTCGAGACAGGGTTTCTCTTTGTATCTTTGGTGCCTGTCCTGGATCTTACTCACTCTGTAGACCAGGCTGGCCTCAAACCCACAGAGATCTGCCTGGCTCTGTGTCCCAAGTGCTGGGATTAAAGGTGTGCGCCACCACCGCCTGGCTCTTTGTAGAACTCTTAATCCTCTGCTTTTCCTTACTGTCATGATTTGGAGATGAGGCCCCGACAATTGCTATATTCTAGTGTGTTCTTATTAACTACGGAATTGATTGGACAATGTGGTTTTAAAGTTTGCTTCATGTTCGTGTGCAGTCTCAAGGGCGAAGTGAGATCTTAATGAGTCTGCAGAAAGTGCTGACTGGATTGGGTGGTGCAGCAGCGTCCTCTCACCGTGACATTTACAAGAATGCTCGATCCCTCCTAACCGACAGGTCGATGGCTGTCCGATGTGCAGTGGCCAAGGTTAGTGCCCAGCCAGCCTGTGATGTTGTTCCTTATGGTGCTTGCTCTTAAGCAGGTCATTTTTTTCCTTTTAAAGTTCTTAAATTATGAGCATTGGGGGGTTGTTTTCATACGCTAGTTATATTTTCTAGAATTATCTATAAAGGGGATCATGTGGTATGTTCTTTTGTGTGCCTGTGTTTTCATGAAAGCACAGTTATTTTGAGATTTATGCATGTCCATGTTCCAGTAGTTCAAACCTATTATTTAGTACTGTTTCATTGCATGGGTGCTCCACCTTTCATGTTCCTTTTCATAGCTTTGGCTATTACCAAAAAAGCTTTTGTGAATATCTGTGTGCAGATTTTTTTTGTGGACCTGTGTTTTTATTTGAGTCAATACATTTTATTTGGAATGGCTAAGATTTATGTTTAACTTTTTACGAAACTGCTCAAGTATCTGTATAGGTTTAAATTTCTGGCTTTTTGCTTTTGTTAATATAAGAGATTTCTATTCCTCCACATCTTCATCATTATTTGCTAATTACAGTTTTTGTTTTAGTCATTCTAATAGATGTGATTGAGTATCTCATGGTTTTAACCTGCATTTCTCTAATGACTAATGTTAAGCATATTTTCAGGTGTTTATCATCCATATTTTCTATTAAGAAAGATGTATTTAAACAGTGCCCATTGCTTGGAATTTCTCTTACTACTGAGACCTGAGAGTGCTTTATAGACTGTTTATATATTCTTTACCTAAGACATAATTTACAAATATTTTCTTGAAACCTGTGAGCTGACGCGAGGGAGGGTTTTTGTTTAGTTTTGGTTTGGTTTTAGAATTCAGTCTATCACGGGGAAGATGTGGCAGTGAGACTACCGTGAGGCTGCTGTTGAAATCTTGGCAGTCCAGGGAAGAGGGAGAGGAGAGAAGAAAACAGTGTTAGGCTGTACGTAAGCACCCCATCCTCCACAGTGACCCACCTCCTTGAGCTAAGCCTCACCTAAAGGTTCCACAGCCTTCCAAAACTGTGGGCCCATATGCGACTGTAAGAAATAAGGAACCATCTTTATAACCTTTGCTAGAGTTCCTTGGTAGCAATACCTTGCGAAATATAGGACAGTGGCACTTTGCACGTTGATAGTCACATAATCCTCTGGTCTTCAGATTTCCCCAGTTTTAGTTGTATTTACTTTTTTAGCATCTATGACAATGATCATAAGAGTTTTCTTTTTTAGTTTGCTAATGTAGGTTACATTGGTTAGTTTTAGAATTTTCACCAATTGTACTTCTAGGATAAACTTTACTTGGTTATGCTATATTACCAAATAAAGACATACATTACCAAAATTAGGAAAAAGAAATAAAATTACTCCAGATTTACAACTCACTGAACACGAAATAGATAATCTGAGCAATATATATTCCAAAATTGACTTCGTATTTTAAAATCTTTGGTACTGATTTTGTTTTTGTTTGTTTCATTTTGATTTGAGACAGTGTCTCACTGTGTAATTCCTTGAACTTGAAATCTTCATTCCTAAGCCTCCCTAGTACTAGGCGTGTTGTCATTTTTTGGATATTGTTGTATTAGAGCAGCAAAATGTTTACATGGTATTTTTATATCTTGGTCCCTGAGGGATGTTAGTGTGCAGTTTTCTTTCTCTTTAAAAATATTTATTTTTATTTTATATATATATATGGGTTTTGTCTGTGTACATGTACATGCACTACATGCATGCCTGGTACCTGTGGAGGAACAACTGCCTGGAGCTGGAGTTATATATAGGTGGTTGTCACCCGCCAAGTGGGTGCTGGTGACTGAACCTGGGTCCTCTGTAAGAACATTACATGCTCTTTACCACAGAGGCATCTCTTCAGTCACGCAGTTCTCTTCTCAGAACGTCTTTATGAGGTTTCAGGACCTAGCAGATACTGACTTCATGGAATGATTGAGAAAGTTCTCTTCAGTTTTCTGGAAGAGTTTATTTAGAATTAGCATTATTTTTGCATAAGCATGTGGTTGAATTAATCAGTGCAGAAGATTTTAAACTACAAAGTCAATTTTGGAATATATATTACTCAATTTTGGAATATATATATATATATGTATGTATGTATGTATATATGCCACAGCGTATTACTCAGGTTATCTCTGTCTTGTTGAGTGAGTTATAAATCTGGAGTAATTTGATTTCTCTCCTTCCTAATTTTGGTAATTTATGTCTTTTTTCTTTTCCTTGATCAATTGGATAGATAGTTATCAGATTAATTGATGGCTTTGGTTTCATTATTATTATTTTTTGGGTTTGCTGGACATGTAGCTCAGTGGTAGAATGCTTGCTTTATGTGTATGAGGCCATGGCTTGGTTTCAATTCCCAATACTGCATAGGGGAAAACTGCCAAAAACCAAAAATCCAGTCACCTGAGACTGACTGTATTTCTATTTTCTAGATCACTGATTTCCTTTCTATCTTTATTTCCATTTTTGCTTACTTTAAGGTATTAGATGTTTTATTTTGTTTTGTTTTTTCCTTAAAGGGGCTTCCTTTTATTGCCTGATATCTAGTTTTGAAAACTGTTCATATGTTTTGTCCAATTGTTTGTGTATTTCTAGGAGTGAGCTTAAGTTTGATTGTGTTACTTCCTCTGTGGACACAGAAGTTCTAAAATATAATTTACCATTGGCCTTGTTTTTAATTACAGTGTCTTCTGGAACTACAGAATGAGGCTGTGTTCATGTGGACCGCTGAACTAGAAAACATAGCTACCCTCTGCTTTAAGGCTCTGGAAAACTCAAATTATGGGGTCCGGGTCGCAGTGTCTAAACTTCTAGGAACAGTCATGGCCACAGCGTTGATGCCAAAACAGGCAACAGGTATTGTTGTTGGCTCACCCTGCATTTGCCCATTGTTGGCTCACCCTGTGTTCACCCATTGCAGGTATTTGAAGGTTTAGAAAATGCTCTAAGTTATCACTCATGGAAGCTACTTTAAAGAGATTTAAATTGTTGGGTATCTTTTCATCAAATGAAAGAACCCAAATGCCACTTCTCTGGTCCATTTCTTGTGAGAATGGTGTACTCGTTAACACTGAGCAGATTTTTGGCATACTGCAGGTAGGATTCATGAAATGGTTTGAATGATGTTTAGCGTATAGGAAGGAGTCTGGTGTCTTACGTGCTTTCAGCCTCTGATGTGTAGCACTCCATTTGTGCCACGGTGCTAATCTTCAGTCTGTCCTGACCGTCACTAAGCAGTGTGGGGGCAGCACTGATTGCCTTGTGACTCTTTTGTTGCTTCACTGTTCCACAGGTGTCTCAGGAAGGGTTGGGACCAGCGGAGCAAACGTAATGTAGCAGGTGCTGAGTCATTCCAGATCTACTGTTGTCCCCAACCTACCCACCTCCATATGGTAGAAAGATAATCCGATGTGATAGGTTATGTCCCAGACCTTACAGTTATTGCTGTTTGAGATTGATTTGTTCTCCTTTTAGTGGTAATTGTTTCCTTATATGACACTAGTGAGGTAACATGTTTAAATGCTATATAAAACCTATACTGTGGAATGTGTTCAACTCTCACAAAAGCCCTGTGAATTTCAAGTATCATTGTCATTTTATAAATGAGGAACTTAAGGCTCATAGAGATTGTGTAACTTGTTGTCTAAAAAGGTGTTCTGTTGTGTTAGGTGTGAAACTAAAACCCACATACTCAGTTCTGAACCCTACATACATAAACATGAGCTTTGCATCTCCACAGAATTCTCATAAGGAATGTGTTAGCTACTGTATATGAAAGGATATTGTCACATGCAGTTTGATACCTGGAGTTTAGTACATTGGCAACTGCTATGTATGTTGTTTTGGGGGCTGGAGAGAGAGCTCAGTGGTTAGAAGTACTTGCTACTCTTTCCAGGGATCCAATTACTTCCCCAGCTCCCATATTGGGCAGCTCACAATCACCTGTGTCTCCAGTTCCGGGGCTCTGACGCCCTCTTCTGTCCTCTGTAGGTGCTGGAACACAGGGCCTGCACGTAGGAAGAAACATGCCCTTACACATAAATAAAAATTGAAATTAAATCTTTAGGGGAAAAAAAAGAAAAGAGTTCTCCGTGTCCTCATTTGGGAAGAAGAACTCAGCAGTGGCTGAAACGGGTGCCTGGTGTTCTTACTGGGCTGCACACACTCAGTCACCATTATTACACTGTTTGCATAGACTTTCTGAGCTGCTCTATTTCCTCGCTCCTTCCACTTAGCATTTTTTTTTTTGCTTCAAAAATGAATTTAAGTTTTTGTTTATAAGACATTGTGACCTTTTTCTATCTTATAATACTCTTAAAAATTATAACTTGAAAATTTAAGCTAGAATATTGGAACTATTAGTAATTCTGCTTTGGAAGCTCATTTGCTCTTGAACTTACTTTTCTTCCTTAAAGTTATGCGTCAGAATGTGAAGCGAGCAACGTTTGATGAGGTCTTAGAACTCATGGCCACAGGATTTCTGCGTGGAGGGTCCGGCTTCCTCAAGAGTGGTGGAGAGATGTTGAAAGTCGGAGGGTCTGTTAACCGTGAAGTGAGAGTCGGGGTGACCCAGGTTTGTGATGCATGTGTGTGAACGAAGTCTGTCCAGATCATTTCACAGAAGACTGTCGTACAGCATACAAGACAATTTTAATATTGTCTGGTGTCTTTACCAATGAATGGATTAATTCAGATCCCAAATTTCGTCACATACTTAGAAGAAAAGGTAGATTGTCTTTTTTCTTTTCTGTTTCTTTTGAGGTGGGAAGCCCTGGGTTTTGGACCCTGGCATTATGTGTGCTAGGCAAGTAAGTACCCTACCACTGACCTACATCCCCAGCCCCCAGCCTAAAAGGTAAATTCTTGATGTATAAATAAGTCCATTTCTACTATGTGTATATAAATATTTTTTTAAAAATCTCAAATTTTATTTCACAACACGCAAGTTATAAAGTAAGTTTTGTCTAAGGTGATAATGTACACCAGAGGCTGAGACTGTAATGTTCTCCCTATACCTGTGACTAAAAATAACTGGTTTATGCTTGGACTGAATTTGCCAGTGACTAATCTCCAATGGATATAAGATGAGATGTGACTTGGAATTATAATTTCCAAATAATAACTAATGGTTACAGATCTAATAACATCTGATAGATAGCACGGTTCACGCTCCTAGTGAAAGTCCCCACAGTGGTGTCCCTGAAACAAATGGACAATGGGAGCCACGGTTTGTCCTGGGGACCTCACCAGCAGGTGTACTGCAGCTCTTGGTGCTTGCTTGGAATGTGAATTTCTATTCCGGAGTGTTGTTGCCTTGCTGATCCTGAATATATTGAGCTTTCCTTTCCTCCCTCAGCACATTCCCTTTATGGATGACTTCATCTTGAGACTCTTGCCTGTTGTTTTTGGCTTGGATTTTTAGACACAGTGTCTCACCTTGTGGCCCAGGCTGCCCTTGGATTTGAGGTGGTCCCCTTGAATGCCGACATTACAGGCATGCAATACCGTACCTGGCTCTTTCCAATAATTGTTTTATTCAATGCAGGAATGGTGGCACATGCCTTTAATCCCAGTAGAGGCAGATGGGTCTTTGTGAGTGCAAGCCTGGTCCACAGAGTGGGTTCCAGGCCAGCTAGGGCTCCACAATGAGACCCTGCCTCACAAAGAAACAGAAAAACAAACAAACAAACAAAAAAAGGAATTGTAGTAATTCCTGTGGCCGAAGTCTTACAAGGATGTGGAATTTAACTTGGCCGTATTTGAATCTCAGGTATAACTTGTGTGTGTGCTGCCATCCTTGTGTCTGCAGTCACTTCCGGTGCCTCCATTTGTTCACCCGAGCTGTCTGAGGCTGTGTCTTCGTGTGTTTACAGGCCTACGTTGTCTTCGTGACGACACTGGGGGGCCAGTGGCTGGAGCGGAGCTTTGCCACATTTTTGTCACATGTGCTCGATCTGGTTTCCCACCCGCGAGCGACACAAACACACGTGGACGCTGTGTACTCGAGGCGGTGCGTCTCCTTCATCCTGAGAGCCACTGTGGGCAGTTTGCTGGGGGAGAAAGCCCAGATCGCAGCTGCCAAGGAAATCTGCCAGGCCATCGGGAAACAGATGAAAGCCGTGGGTAAGTGAGGACGGATGTCATCCTGGGGTGCGCTGCTCATGACCCCCGCCGCTGCTCATGACCCCCGCCGTTTAATCTAGTCCCCTCTCCCCTTTCCCTCCTCCCTTCCTCCCTCCCTTCCTTTCTGCTTTTGGATAGGGTCTCACTATGTGACCCAGACTGGCTTCAAACTTGCAGTTTTCCTCCCTCAGTCTTGTAAGTGCTAGGATTTTTTTTTTTTTAAGATTTATTTATTTATTATGTATACAGTGCTCTGCCTGCATATATCCCTGCAGGCCAGAAGAGGGCACCAGATCTCATTACAGATGGTTGTGACCACCATGTGGTTGCTGGGAATTGAACTCAGGACCTCTGGAATAGCAGCCAGTGCTCTTAACCACTGAGCCATCTCTCCAGCCCGGATTTTATTCTTAATAAATACTAACAGCTCTGATTGATTTGTCTCTTCTGGGACTGTGTTTTCATAGTAATTTTAAAATAAATTTTAAATTAGAATGACTCATTCCATTTTAGGACTGAACGTTTTGCCTGAAAATACGTGTGTGCATCATGTGCATGCTTGGTGCCTGTGGAGGTCTGAGGGAGCCTGAGCTCCCCTGGAACTCGAGTTACAGACGGTTGTGAACCGCCCTGTGAGAGCTGGGACAAACCCAGAACAGGAGCAGCCAGGGCTCTTAGCCTCTGGGGCATGGCGCCAGCGCCTCATAGCCATGTTCATTGAGTACTTTAAAAATATTAAAAGCAGCATATAACTGTATTGGAACCATGTTTTAAAAATGAGTGGCATGAGGGTAAGGTTTGGGTTTGGGTTTTATCGCTAGTGCCTGTGTTACTTTTAAGTTTCCCAGAATGCACTGGTGTATTGTTTTTATCTTTGTGAGATTATATGTTGTCATTTTTCTGCTTGAAGCCTCTTGTTATGGAAATATATGTTTTTTGCTATTTTTCTTTCACTTCTCTACTAGGCTTAATCTGAAGACTTAGAAAGTAACAGTTACAGATAACTCTTAGCCCCTTGCAGGACATATTGGGAGAGTTCAATAATCCATCATTTTAAGAAATCATCTTTCAGATATAATTTTATTTGACCCATAAAACTGTATTTATTTTGGGATTCAATGTAACCCTCTAGTGCTTATTATTTAATATGTCATGCTCAGATCAGGGCACTTGGCTTGGTCCCCACACCGCACGGGAACCATCTCTGCTGGCAACACTCGGCATCCTCTGTCCAGCTGTTCTGTAGTACACGATTGTCTCCACGTAGTCACAGTCACGTTCCTGTGCTGCAGGACTTTCAGACTTACCCTTCTACTCAGCTGCAGCCCCGAAAAGAAGCCTCCCAGAAGGGGTCCTTGCATAAACAGTGTTAAATATCGGAGCTGAAGAGTAGTGCCAGGATTTCAATGAGTGACACAAAGTGCCTGCCTCTGTGGAGTGTGTCATGCACTTAGTAGACCAGAGTGAGGAAAATATAAATAGTATAAGACAATTTAGTTTCATCATCTTTGGAAAGAGATACTAATTTTTTTTTTTTTTTTTTTTTGGTTTTTCGAGACAGGGTTTCTCTGTGTAGCTTTGCGCCTTTCCTGGGACTCACTCTGTAGTCCAGGCTGGCCTCGAACTCACAGAGATCCACCTGGCTCTGCCTCCCGAGTGCTGGGATTAAAGGCGTGCGCCACCACCGCCCGGCAAGATGCTAATTTTTAATGAGGCAAATTGTATTAAAGATCCCAGGAGGGCTTTAAAAATAAGGATACAACTAAATATAATCAATATATATAATCATTTAATTGTCTCATAATATTAACAAAGTAAGTCTGCAGTTCGGTTGTTGTTTGGTCATTTTAATAGTGTAAACTTTTTAAATGCATAGGGATAACTGAAAATTATTAATGAAAGGGTTTGTGAGTTAATGAGGTATCGTTCTTAGATATCCCTAAGTCGTGATCTGTCCTCTATTCACAACTGGGTAAAGATTTACATGTCGCTCCAAGTCAGTGCCAGCAGCCTGTGTTAAGTGGTTGGCATGAACTGGCAAGCCAGCTACAGTACCCGAAATACGAACTTCTGCACCTTCTGGTCCAGAGATGCCCACAAAGAAAGAGGGATTAGTTATAGTCTGTCATTATGTATTTACATCTTTATTATCAGTTCATAGTGAGTGAAAAACTGGGAACATTTTACTGTCATTGAGAGAGTATTAATTTTATGGCTGTAGATTAGCTATTTGACCTTAAGAACCCTAATTACTGAAGTAAGTAACATGATTCTATCAGGGATTTACAAGCCAGAATGTATTCTCAATTAGTAGTCTGTCAAGGCATGTTTAGTTGTCTCACATGATACATTTTAATGTCAGCGGCTATTAAAAGGTTTGGGGGAGAGACATGAAAGCAAGTGGCAACAGGGAAGAGCCTTCCAGTAAATTCTAAGCTCACTTCCCCTGTGAATCTGCTTGTCAGTGATTTGACAGTGATGCCTCAGTATATCGGAGCACTTGAAGCGGCAATACTACTAACGATATACAATTGCAGCTACTTGTGCTCATTGAATGTGTTCTGTAGAGGATGGGTTAGCTTCCATATATGCATTGTGGTCAGCACAAGCACCTTTGAGACAGCAAGGAAGTCCCTTAACAGATGAGGAACCTGACGCAGCAAAGTCGAGTAGCATGCCCTGTCACAGAGCTTACATGAGGTTGCTATTAGAACCCAAGTCTTTTACCCCCAAATCTGCTTTTGTTGGTGGTTTGTTTGTGTTTGTTTTCTGTGGTGTTAGGGATTGAACCCAGTACCTCAAGCATGCAAGGCAAGTGCTTTATTACTGAGGTAATACCTGTATCTGAGTCTGCTTTTGTAAAACATTGTGGATTCCTGCACCTCCCAAGTTGTATTCTTGGAAGCATCAAATATATACAGTATGTGTTTTAGTATTGTTGTGACTCTCTGCATCAGTGTTTTAATGTCAGTCCAGGGCTGGCAAGATAGCTGAGCAGTTAAAGGTGCTGGCCACTTAGCTTGATGACCTGAGTTCAGTCCCTAGAACAATAGGGCAGGAAAGAACTAATTCCAGCAGGTTGTTCGGTGACTTCCACATGTGAGCTGTGGCTCACACATGTCCCTGCCCCTAAAAGTTTTATGCCGACTCAGTCAGTACTTAGTTACATGAGTTTTCCATTAAGCAATGACTGCATAGTTTTTAACATGAAGGAATCAAATGGTATGAAAAAGAATATAAGACGATCACAACTCATTTTACCCACATCAATACCCGATTGTGTTTTCAGAAGCTGTAGTGAACGACACAAGCAGTGAGAACAAGTCTGGAGCTGCAGACATCGCGGCAAGCCAGCACGTCATGGTCTGCGCCCTCCAGGAGCTCGGGAGCCTGGTGCAGAGCCTGAATGCCACCGCTTCTCCTCTCATTCAGGAAGCTTCCATAGGTGCGGCATCCAGGTCTTGCTGGGATGTTTTCTGAATATAGTTGTGATCCGTATTTAACTCGTAGTTACTTTTTATCGTGACTAGCAGATCATTGGGTTTCATTTAAATTAATCTTCACAGTGATATGAGTATTGAGTTAAATATTAAAAGTTTCAAGAGAATCAGCTGTGAGAAATGTTTCTAATTGACCAAAATTTGCTAAAGACTTTCATATGATTTTATAGCAGCTTTATTTATTTACTTTTTGAAGGACGATCTATGTAGCTTTAACTGGCATAGAATTCACTATGTAAAACAGGATGTCCTCAAACTCAAGTTTCCTCTGCTTCCCAAGTACTGAGATTATAGGCAGAAGCTACCACTTCCAACGTCAACTTTTATATTTCACTAGATGTAATTATATTCTTTGCACGATGTGTTCTTTTAAAGCACTCTACTGTTTATGAACTACACATGTGCTTTTTGGCAAAGCTAGGAAACGGAAATTACAGGGATGATCTATTTTAATTATTGCGTTACACTGAAATCGTTTTTCTTCAGGAAGGAGTAACGTTTTGAGGTTTTCCTTTCTAGGACTTTTGGAGATTGTGACGTCTGTGCTCCTTCACCCAAGCATGGCTGCTCGGCTTGCCGCCGCCTGGTGTCTGCGTTGTGTGGCTGTGGCATTGCCCTTCCAGGTGACACCGTTTCTAGATAGGTGTGCAGAACGGCTCAACAACCTCAAGACTTCACCGGAAGCCGTCAGTGGATACAGTTTTGCAATGGCCGCTTTGTTGGGTGGAGTGCATCAGTGTCCTTTGGGAATTCCTCATGCCAAAGGAAAGGTATGACCGAAGTCTGCAGGCTGGCAGGTGGGCTTCGGTTCCTGTGGGAACTCTGCTGTCTTTAGTGCTGAGCCAGGCAATCCGATGACGATTGGAAATGTAGACTGTAGTTAGCAGCCCTAGCTGAAACTGTGTAGTTAATCCTCCTAGGAATAATAGGTTTCATCTGTGTGTAGTATCATGTTATAATTTCTTTTAGAAATTTTAGAAAAATAACATAGTTATTTCTAAAAATGATCATTTAAAACTCAGAACCTTTATTTCTGTTTTTTTAAGAGAGGGAGGGAGGAAAAGAGAGAGAGAGAGTGTTGCTTGAGCTCCAGCGTTCAAGCAATCCTCCTGTCTCTGCCTCTTGACTAGAGTTAGGTGCCACTGTGCCTGATGTTTTTTCAGTTTTAAAAAATTGCATTGCGTGTCTAAAAGTGGCAGGGAATATTCTATTGCCATATTTAGTATTTGATAATAATTAGAAATTAAATTGTTTTTAAGAAGCTATTATCATTCCCCCTCTTCTTTCTAGTGTATACTACTATCATAGTATATACTTTGTAGTATATATTCTCTGTAGTATACTATATATATATATTTATACGTAGCATTTATATGTATACTCTCATACATACTACATATATATACATAGTGTATACTACTATCATAGTACATTCTCTGTAGTCTATATTTTATGTAGTATACTACTATATAGATATCCATAGAATATACTATCATACATAATATATATTTATATATATATACACATACATAGTATATACTATCATAGTACATACTCCGTAGTATATATTCTATGTAGTATACTAATATATATATATATATATACATACACATAGCATATGCTATTATCATACATACTATATATATACATATATATATACATACATAGTGTATACTACTATCATACTTGGTATTATATACATATCATAGTGTATAATACTGTCCTATTCTCTTAAGTGTGTGTAGATAATGTTTGCAGCTTCACTTGGGCAGGTACAGGCCTCAGTCGGCAGCTCTCCTCTCCTCCGGCACAGTAGATAATGTTTGCAGCTTCACTTGGGCAGGTACAGGCCTCAGTCTGAAGCTCTCCTCTCCTCCGGCACAGTAGATAATGTTTGCAGCTTCACTTGGGCGGGTACAGGCCTCAGTCGGAAGCTCTCCTCTCCTCCGGCACAGTAGACTGCCGTCCAGCTGCTGCTTGAGGATCGAGACTTTGTCAACTTTGCAATTTGATTGTTTCTTATTGGTTTTTCCTCCTTGGACTGTCCTGTCTTCCATGCTCCTCATCCATTGCACATCTGTTTGGTGGTCCTAAGGGGCTATCTGATACTCAGAATAAAGTACAGTCTTCTGTCTGATTAACAGAAAATTGGAGCTCATAATCTGTGGTCTGCCTCTTCATTCTGAACTCCCTCTGTTCTGCTCAGATGAACCCTCCTAATTTTTCTCATATCATTTCGGCTTTCAGGCCTTTCTTACAATAAAATTTTGTATTCATTCTATTAAACTTCAGCCTGTTTGTTTTCAGGCCCAGGATGAAATTCTTTTCTGAATTCTCACCAAAACCACCTGGCTTATGTTAGCTTTTCCTTTGTTGACCATCACTACTCAATACTATTTTATCATTTAATCATATGCTACGTTCTCCTTCATTCTCCCTGAATCTTTGCTATCTAGTCTCTGTACTCTCTAAGATTAACTTAAAGGGGGCACCACAGCAGTTCAACAAGTTCTTGAATATAAGATAATAGTACCAGTGAATAATGGAATTTATTAAGCGGTTACCCAGGCTATCACCAGTTTAATCCTGTATTAGCACACTTAATCGTGGCAAAAGTGAGGTTGACACTCCTGTTTTATCAAGGTGGGAACTGAGGCAAAGATGGTAAGTTGCCCATGTTGGAAAGCCAGTCTGCGGTGGGGTTAGGATGGAACTGGGCAGTGTGGCTCCAGAGATTGCTCTGCCCAGCACACTTTGGGTCCCCAGGGGCCCCCAGTGCCGGAACAGAGTAGCTTTGGAAATCTGCTAGCAAGAGCAGGAAGGGACAGCCTGTTTTCAGTAACGTGTACGAGCTATGTGTTTGCTGATGCTCATCCATCACCTTCTCTTGCAGATGGTAGTCAGTATTGCTGAAGACCTGTTACGGACTGCTGCCCAAAACAGCAGGCTGTCTCTGCAGCGCACCCAAGCTGGCTGGCTTCTGCTTGGCGCACTCATGACTTTAGGTATAAGCATTTAGCTAACTCTGGCTGTCAGTGGCCCTAAAGCAGATTTAATTTAAAAGTATAGAGGTGTGTTATCTATTATTTGGGAGTAAATGTCTCTTTTTAGTAACTCCTTCGTTAGTTCACACTTTTCTCAAGTTTCACCTTTCCCAAAAGAATAGTCATCGTCTATTTAATGAGCTTAGCGGTATCGAAGGAGCGAGACTGTGGGAGGAAGTTGGACTGCCCGAGCGGAGTCGAGGTTTTGATAGAGGCGAAGTCCTGCTAATGTGGGCCTGGTGGTGCTGCCACTTTCCTGAGTGCCGTGTGAAATCTTAGGTGCCAAGGTTAGCCTTGTGCAGAGGACAGAAGTACATGGTACAGTGATGGCTAGAGCCGCTTCTTAGTTTACCTGTTCCCACAGCCTCTGTGTGTGTGTGTGTGTGTGTGTGTGTGTGTGTGTGTGTGTGTGTGTATGTGCACACATACTGAGAAGTTGCTCAGTTTTAAAGTCTGTCCCCAATGCCTTATGTTGACCTGTTTTCTAAAGAAAATAAAGTGGTAACTCTTTTCCAGAAGTTTATATTAAGTAAGTTATTGGTACATTTAAATGAATTTCCTAGGAATGTAAATATTGTGCTATTTACATATGTGCCATGTAGCTAACCTCACACTTCCCATGAAGGAGCATGTACTTGTATGTGTGATAGTAGGTATATGTGTTCATAGTCACATGTGTTAATGGAAAATTTCTCACCAAATATTATTATGGGTAATATGGAGCATACTATTCTGAATGTATTCAAGGACAATTTTAATAGCATCTTGTGCACATGGACACTAAAAAACCATCACTTTCAAAGTAACTTATTGTGTCTTTGTACTTATTTTACCCACTGGATGAAAACATTTTGAAAGTAGAGATAATTTTAAACATAAAAAGTAGAGTGAGGCTGGGCGGTGGTGACGTACGCCTTTAATACCAGCACTCGGGAGGCAGAGCCAGGCGGATCTCTGTGAGTTCGAGGCCAGCCTGGGCTACCAAGTGAGTTCCAGGAAAAGGCGCAAAGCTACACAGAGAAACCCTGTCTCGAAAAAAAAAAAAAAAAAAAAAGTAGAGTGACATGAAGGAGATGTTGGGAAAGCTTAGTAGACCTCTCTTCCTCTTTTGCTGTTGTTGTTATGTTGGTTTGTTTGTTTCGTTTTGGTGTTTTCAATTTTTTGAGACAGGAGCTCATGGTAGCCCTAGCTAGCCTCAGAATCCTGTGTAGCTGATGCTTGCCCTGTCTCTGGATCCTTAACTCCACATTCTATGTCTTGGGATTACAGGCCTGTATCATCATGCCCAGTGGAGTTCACTTTCTTTGACTTTGGTTTTTGTATGTGTTTTGTTTGGTTTTTATAGTTGCATATTGTGTTCTTCATTTTCTCGCTTAGGACCGTCTGTTGTTCGTTACCATCTACCTAAGATGTTGCTATTGTGGCGAAACGTGTTCCCACGTTCCTTAAAGGAACTGGAAGCTGAGAAGGCCCGAGGAGATTCTTTTACCTGGCAGGTAACTCTGGAAGGTCGTGCTGGAGCTTTATGTGGTAAGAACTGAAAACATCGCACTTTCAGAATATTTTTATATTACTATTTAGTGATATTTTTGTCACTAAAATATTTGTAAGTGATGGAAAATCACTTTAAATTTTTATTTTAATATCTGTTGTTCAATATGTGGACTCTTCGATTACAGAAACTTTATAAATAACTCCAGTTGGCTACTAATAGCAAGCTATCATCACAACCATAGCTAAACTATTGCTATTATTGTAGGAAACATGAAGCCAAGACCTGGGAAGTGTAGTTACAGTGTCAAGTCAGGAGCTGGGACCCTTGCTCCTGTATTCCCTGTAGGTGCAATCACACCCATCAAAAGAGAGTTGAACCACCACATCAAGCATCCCACAGAGAACAGAAGCTCATCTACTGAGTGGAGCTACCCTTTCCTTGCATTAGGAAAAACACTTCTTTGGGCATCATATTCTGTGCTAATGTTACTATTTGTTCAAACACCAGCATTTCCAAAAAGGTGGATACACTGGTTTTGTCTGGGAGTGAGCAAGTTCCAGGAAAAGCTCAAGTGGTATTTCGTTTGGGAATGAGGATTTCAGGGTCTGTTCTGCTCTGGTTTCTCCCAGCATAGAAAAGGCTTCCTTCCCCACAGTTGGAGAGAGAGACACTTCAGGGTCAGGGCTGGTGAGGTTTTAGTGTGCTTCCACACATCTGAGGCATGCGTGGTCATGGCGGTTTTGCTAAAGGACAAGGAAAGAAATTGTTTCTCTGTGGACCATCTGTTTACTCCTGTCCAGCCTTAAACCTGTTTTCTAGTAGTCATCCGAAGTACTCAGCATCTCCCTAACGTAGCTCCCTCCTTCCGCTTCGAGTCTCCATTCTCTTTCTGATGGTTTTTCTCTGTAGTTGTTCCTGGCCTCTCAACCTTCTATTTTATAGTTGAGAACTGTAGATGTCTTTTGTTTTGTTTTGTTTTTGCTTTTCAAGACAGGGTTTCTCTGTGTAGCTTTGGCTTCCTGGAACTCACTCTGTAGACAGGCTGGCCTCAAACTCAGAGAGATCCACCTGCCTCTGCCTCCTGAGTGGTGGGATTACAGGTGTGCATCACCACCACCCGGCTAGAGAACTGTAGATGTCTTTATCATTCTATAATGCTTAAAGTTTATTTGGTCTCACGAAGATTTCTCTAAATCTTAAAAAATTTTTTCTCTAGCCATGAGGAGCTTTGTTGCACATTGTCCTGAGCTCTTAACTGAGGATGCAATTAGGAAATTAATGACTCCTATCGAATGTGCCATGACCATGATGTCACAGTAAGTAAACAGTTTGGACAAAGTTAGCTGCGTGTATTTGGTGTGTGCATGTATGTATGCATGTTCACATGTACATATGTGTGGAAGCCAGAGGTTGATGTAGTATATCTTCCTCAGTAACTCTTTACTTTACATATTGAGGCTGGGACTCTCTTGAACCCAGGACTTGCCAATGCTGTTAGTCTTGTTAGCCTCTGTGTCTGCCTCCCAAGCACTGGCATTTCAGATGGGCCACCACACCTACCCAGCATGTATGCGTGTACTGAATGATTCAAAACATGATCCTCACAGACACCTTATTTTATATTTTAATAAATAAAACTGTAGTTTGAATTTTTGTACTTCTCAACTCATACAGAAAGCATCTAACTTTTATTTTGTAAAGTTAATTTAAAAGTAGTATTAATGGTGTGATTTAAAACACATTGTATTCTGAAGTGTTTCTGTTAGTTTTATTATTATTGATCACAAAACAAACTGAGAACATTGTAACTTATCAGTGTACTTTGGAAGTGTTGCAATGCATTGCTCAATGACCTTGTTAATTGTTCCTAAGTAATGCTTGTTCTAACACTAACTGATCCCAATTTCACTTTCCATATTTCAGCATTCCATCTGTAATTAAGGCCCACGGAGCCCATCTGAAAGCTAGTGCTGCGATGGTCCGGTTAAGACTTTACGATATTTTGGCTTTATTACCTCCAAAAACTTACGAAGGTAAATAAAATGTATAGTATCTGATAAAAATTCTTCAGTGTGCCTCTCGGGTTCTTCATAGTATTGAGTTCTGACCAGGCAGGACTCCCCCTTAAACTTGCTTTGCAAAAGAAGATCTCCGTTTTGCTTTTCTTCACATAGAGGCATGCATATTTGTTGAGTTTTAAATCATATTCTGGCCCCCCTTCCAAGCTCCTTATGATTTATTATGTTGTGGTGCTAGCCCAATTTAAGAGGTAAAACACCTATAGATCAAGAGACTATTTGCCTGCATATTACCTGGTAAATGGCAGAGTTTGGATTCAGATCCAACTGATTAACTCAGAGTCTGTATTTAAGTTATCATTTCCAATTACTCCATATACACTGTAACACAGCCAGTAATTTAGGTATCCATGAAGGGAGAATAAGAATTTACTTGGCAGAAATGAAATATATATAGTAATATCAAACCACTAATTTCTTTCTAATATAACTAAGCCCTCGAACTTTGGTGGGTGCTATTCAGTGTTTGCATGTATTGGACAATTAATAAATAGTATCATTAGCATATGATATGTTTAAAATAAAGGCTCTGTTCACTGGTTGCATTTTTATGTTACTTTTAGTTTGGACTTAAACTGCATTATATCATAAGAAAAAGGAAAATACCCTTATTCTATATTAAAACTAGTACATGCCAGACCTAGTGCTGTAGGCCTGTGATCTTAGCTATTGAGAGGCTGAGACACAAGGGTCCTAAGTTTACGACCTGTTTGGTCACAGAGTGAGTTTAAGGCCAGCTTTGGTGATGCACTGTCCTTAAAATAAAAGGTAAAGTACTGGGAGATCTAGCCTAGTGGGAGGACACTTAGTTAACACCTGTGAAGAAGCCCTAGGCACCTTAGAACTGCCAGGGGGAAGTCAGTATTAAATTATTTAATATAAATTTTAGAATGAGAATTGTAGCATGTAAGTGTGGTCTCAGTTTCTTTTTTGGCTCAAGTCGGGGTTACTTGAGCTCAGGATGTTAAGGCCTGCCTGGGCAGTTGTAGAGAGACCTTGTTTTGTGGGAATGAGAAGGAGGAAGAGAGAAAGAAAAGGAGAAGGAGATGAGGGAGAGGAGAACGGAAAAGCAAAAGATAGTATGGCTGGTTTACAAAGGGTGAAACTACCTTTATTCCTGTTAAGCACAGTGCTATTCCTTGTGGGCATGACAGTTATTATTGTCATCTGCTCTGGTGTTCTGTGTCTTAGGGTCTTTCAACGCACTTCTCAGAGAACTGGTAGCAGAATTCACTCTGACGGACAACTCGGCCAACACAACTACCTCGCTGCTCCGGTCCCTCTGCCATTACGATGACAGCGTGCTTCTGGGTTCCTGGCTTCAGGAAACTGATCACAAGTCCATTGAAGACCAGGTAGTGAGGCATACAGGAACTGCAGTTACTAGAGTCCTCTGAAACAGAGGTCCTGTGACACATTGTCATTTAAAAAGAAGACACCCTGGGCCACAGTAACGTCCATTGCACTCTTAGACACTTATTAGCATCTTAGAGGTGGATAAATCAACAGTAGTGAAGGGATTTGGCAAAATATCTTCATTCAGAATCCTTTGTATTTATTTACTTGGTTGTGTCTATGGCAAAACTCAGATTTAACTGGCTTTTTGGTTGCTAGTCTTTTCTTTTATTTAGTTTTGTAACAGGTTAGGAAGAAATGAGAGTGAATAGATTGGAGATTTAGAATTAAATAAATTGTTTGTATATATGAAAAAAAAAAAGCAAGAACATTTAACCAGGCATGGTAGCACAATGCCCTTAATCCCAGTCCTTCAGAGCTGGAGGCAGAGCCAGAGGCAGAGAGGGCCACAGAGGAGCAGAGGCAGGCGGGCCTCTTGTGAGTCCATGACCAACCTGGTTTACATAGTGAGTCTGGGACGGTCAGGGTTCTATAGGGAGATGCTGTCTAAAAACAACAAAGAGCCGGGCAGTGGTGGCGCACGCCTTTAATCCCAGCACTTGGGAGGCAGAGCCAGGCGGATCTCTGTGAGTTCGAGGCCAGCCTGGGCTACCAAGTGAGTCCCAGGAAAGGCGCAAAGCTACACAGAGAAACCCTGTCTCGAAAAACCAAAAAAAAATAAAAAAATAAAAAAAAAATAAAAACAACAAAGAAAGAAACGAAACGAAACAAAACATCTGCTGTAAGTCTTTTTTGTGGGTTTTGTTACAATGGATACAGTTTTGATCACACATTAAGGTGGGCAGTATAAAAGTGTTTAAAATGAACATGACTTTTCTTATGACTCCTTAAGATGATTCTGATAGTGACCCTTTTTTCATGGCAAAACTATATTTTCATCTGCTTAAACTGTCAGGCCTGATCACATTTCATTCCTCACTGCTTTATTTGATATCCAGCACTTCGTGAATGTCCTAACGGAGAGTGTGGATAACTTCACGTTCTTCTTCTGCAGCTCCAGCCGAACAGCGCTTCCGGAAGTGGGGCCCTGGAACACGACCCTTCTTCCATTTACTTACGGATACCTGCTGGCGAAGCCGTGCCCGGTCCCCTCCCTCTTGGGGTCTCAGTGATTGATGCCTCTGTGGCTCTTTTTGGTGTTGTGTTTCCACATGTTTCTTATAAACACAGGTTAGTGTAAAGTTAGCCAGTAATTTTAGTCAAATATAAATTATATTTAAGAATAGATTTTTCCCATCCCAGCTAATTCCACAGTAACATAGGTTTTTACTTAAGCAGTGCTCTCATGAACTTAATGGCATAATTTGTATGTACGTGATAAAGTAAATTGGTTGCAAATTCCATATAACTTGAAACTAAGATTTAGCTCTGTATACTAGCCCCTAGCACCTGCTGTTTTATGGACCATGTCTTACCCGACAGAGTTTTCATCTTAGTGCGTTGACAGTTTCTAAATTAAACTGTGTCTCTGGCTAGGGCTATCTTCTTGGTTGTTCTGTTACTGCACAAGACCACGTGTGGGAAGTCTACTCTATTGGACTGGCTGGTGAGATGCTGCAAGTCTGGAACCCAGGAAACCAACATGGCTGTCCTTTTCTTGTAGCAGAAGGGTCTTGTTCTGTGTGTTCTGCATCCACAGCCCCCATCCCTGACTCTAGCAGCAGTTTGTAGAATTGTGATTTCCCAGAAGGGAAACTGAATTAATGTAAGACCCTTTCAGATTTCTTAACTTTTACAAAACACACCTTAAAATATCATTTACATCCAAAAGAGAGTATCTCTTTAAACGTGTAGGTTATTTGATGAATTGCTTTTAATTACTTGCTTTTCATATCTAACCTTGATCTCTTTTAGTACAGTTGATTACCACATAAATGTTAAACAACATTAAAGCTGAAAAATCCTTATAAATTATATCTACTTAACACCTTTGCTTTAAATCTAAGCACATTTAAACCCCAGACTAGTGTTTTGCCAAAGCCACACAGCTAGTTGTGAAATTCACTTTTAGTTAGTTTTTTTGTTGTTGTTGATTTTACTTTTACATTTACAAAATTGGCCAAAGCTAAACCTTTCTTGAAATCTTTCAATAGCTTCTGGTCGGGTAGGATATGGGGTACAATTTTCTTCCATGTAAGAGTATTTAAAAATGTTTTTAGGGGCTGGGCGGTGGTGGCGCACGCCTTTAAGACCAGCACTCGGGAGGCAGAGCCAGGCAGATCTCTGTGAGTTCGAGGCCAGCCTGGGCTACAGAGTGAGTTCCAGGAAAGGTGCAAAGCTACACGGAGAAACCCTGTCTCGAAAAACCAAAAAAAAAAAAAAAGTTTTTAGGTTTATTTCTTTTATTTTATGTATATGTATGTTTTTCCTGCATGTCTGTATATGCACCATGTAAGTCCCTGGGGCCAGAGTATGTCAGAAGAAGGCATTGGATCCCTGGAACTAGAGTTTTTGATGGTTGTGAGCCACTATGTGGGTGCAGGGGACTAGTCCTCTGCATGAGCAACAGGTGCTCTTAACTGCTAAGCCATCTCCCTAACCTGTGTAAGGTTTTTCAAGATGAAATAACAATGAAAAAACAGGACCTATACTGCACAGAGGTTAAGGTTAGCCTATGTTATATAGAGAGACCCCACATCAAAATAATAAAGAAGAAAAGGAAGAGTTGGAGAGAGCAGACTTGCACAGACCAGCCTCTGACGTCCACATGCTCACCTACAATGAGCATCTACAGACAGACATCCACACAAAATAAATACATACTATGTCATACAAAGTGTGTAAAATTATGCCACTCTTTCTTTCTAATCAAAAATGATCCACAGAATCAATAGATAACGATTGGTCTTCTGTTCTATTAAAAAGACTGAGGATCACAGCTGAAGTGATATATGCCTGGGATACCTACAACTCTGGTACTCAGGAGGCTGAAGCAGCCGGAGGAAGAGTTCAAGGACAGCCCAAGAGAAGAAACTCACGGGCCTTGCATTAGTCATTTAAAGTAACTGAAGCAGTTAACATAGAAAGAGGTTTCTGTACACACAGCTGAAGGCTGCAGAGACTCTGCTCTGTGGTCAAATGGCCCCATGGCTGTGCCTCTGGTGTAAGCCAGCATGTTATGGTGGAAGTACATTGAGGAGCCACCCTGCTCACCTCAGGTTAGAAAGCAATGTGAGAGGAAGAAGGAAGAGGCCAGGGTCCCGCTGCTCCCCCAGGACATGTCCCCAGTGCACCAATGGCCTCCCACCAGCCTGTCACTGCCTCTGGGGAGACATTCACAGTGCCAAGTGTATCAGATACGTCTGTAATACTATAAGTCAGAAATTTTGTTGGACACACTGTTGTAAATGTTCAAGGCTTCTGAAATTATGAACTGTTATCTTTTAACTAATTGAAAATTAATATTTAGTTTCCTTTCTTGTTCTGTTTAATTAACTTCATGAGTATATGTTAATACAGGAGATAAAAGTCGGTTTTCAATCAGCTATGGGAATAAAAAGGACACAATCTGGGGGCATAAACAATTAGTTTATATCCTTATAAGCCATACTTAAATTAAAAACCACTAATTTGTGATCTTATCCTATTACTGTAGGTTACAAATGCTGGACCACTTTGCTGAGTGTGTGAAGCAAGCCAAGGGTGTGCGCCAGCAGGCCGTGCAGCTCAACATATTCACTGCTGTTCTCAGTGCACTGAAGGTAGTTAGTCCTGGACATCATAAGTACTCTGAAAGACGTTAACGTGTTTTTAAAGCCGGGCACGTCAAGATTATCACACGCTTGTGTTTCTATGTATATGCATTTGATAACAGTGATCTTATGTTAGTGTCATACATTTACTAGAAACTTTGTATCAAGTTTATTATAATTAGATCATTATTTTATATTTTAGTGAATTAAAAGTTCTCATTTCAATTTGAACCTCAAATTTTACAAGCAACAGTAATTTCTTTTGGGATTTTCTGACATGTCTATTTAATGAGATCTGATTTCCTAATGAAGATTTATGAAATAAATCTTAATTTCCATTTGTGATTTAAACTGAATCAGCAGAGGATGCGTTTCAGAAATGGAAGAATGCCGAATGTGAGGCATATTTTCTGGATTAACTACTTAACTGGCTTTATTCTCTTAACCTTTTGAACTTCAGTTTCTACACTGTGAAATACAGTAACAAGTGCCTACCTAGCTCAGGAGTGTTTGTGAATCATAGTATCCAGGCTTTCGTGGGTTACTTACAATCTTTTATATATTGTTTAATGCTAGGGTTATTATAGAATGGTGCTCTAATAATAAAATTCAGTACAACAAAAATACAAGTGATTAAACAAGGATTCCTTAAGTCATGCTTTGCAAGCATGGTGTTGAGGAGGCATTGGTAACAGAGGTAACATTGGATGGGGTACTTGTGTAGATATTTACAAACACCCTCTTTTGGGACTGGCACTAACATCTGAGCATTTTAAAAAAGCTTTGAGGTGGTCAGGTGGCCCTTAGCGGTCGGGAGGACAGTGGGTTTTAACATCGCAGTAGAGATTGCACTTTTCTACACAGACGTGGCTCGTGCCTCTGCTCTAGTTAACACTTTCTGCTGATACCATGACCTACATTTTTCTTCTCAGGTAAGACAATTAAAGTCCAAAGCGGCAGATATAGCTAGAACAGAAAACAAATGTATGTCAGCATTCAGTTACTGCCCCCCATCTGTCTTTACACATATATTGATTGTACGCCTTATACCACATTGTAAGGTTCTTGGTTTTGTTTGTTTACTTTTTGTGGCACTGATGACTGAATCCAGGCCTAATACATGCTAGGCACATACCACTGCGCTGTCTCCAGCCTGTTTTTCAATTTTTATCTTGCGGTAGGGTCTTACTAGTTGCCCAGGCTGCTCTTGAGGTCGCTGTGTAGATGGCAGACCTTTAACTTGCAATCCTCCTGCATCATCCTCTTAAGTAGCTGGACCACAACTCGGAGCTGCATGTTTTTTACTGAATTTTTCTACAAATGAACCAGTTTCATACTCGTTACAGTACTGACATTTAGTCAGCTGAATAATGTTCAATTTAACCTTACGGTGTTCTTTTGGCCTTACGGTGTTCTTTCTGCCACGGGTTGTGTTTCTAGGGCCAGTGGGACTCTGATTATTAATTACCATGTTCTGAAGTCACACTTAGGAAGTGACCACAGCCCGTCTAGCAGGTACCAGCCCCAGACGTAGCACATGTAATGTGTGAAGACATCGAATTTCCTAAGATTGCGCCATATCTTTTTCTTCATTCAACATGAATTATGAAATGATATCATTCCTTTTAAAATCAATACAGGGTTTAGCTGAAAACAAGAGTACTTTGGGACCTGAGGAAGTCCGTAAATCTGCTCTGACACTGGTGATGGGCGCTCTTGACAACCCGAACCCCATCTTGCGGTGCGCAGCAGGGGAAGCCCTGGGAAGAATGGCTCAGGTGGTGGGGGAGGCGTCTTTCATCGCGCGAATGGCCCAGTACAGCTTTGACAAGTAAGTGTGTCTCCTAAGAGCTTTCTCACCGGTCTAAGACGTCTTCTGAGCAGTGAGAAATTGTTACCTAGACTACTACTGTCCACATGGTTTACAGCACGTGACAGGTTTTTAATACTCTGGTTTTTAATTCAGTGGTTTATGGACCTCTAGATTCTGGGAGAGATGTCAAATGTTAAGATCATGTGAGAGGGACCTGGTTTCTCATCTAGCTTTTGGAATCAAGAACATCAGTCAAGACTTCCCTATCATATCACCCACAGACACCCACAGCCATACTCTGTTCTTTCTGCCTCGCTTTACCCCAGTTTCTCTATCTTTAATTGCTTCCTGGAGTAAGATCTCACTTTAGAGGAGAAAAGGAATAAAGTTACACTTCAGGTTTTAAAGATAATTGTGCATGTTAATTATGAAGAATAATCTCAGAGGTCCAAACAAGCATGACTAAGATGAGAAACGTGTTTTTTTTTAAATTTATTTTATCTATTTAATTATTGTATATATTTATTATGTCTGCATGCATGCCTACAGGCCAGAAGAGGGCATCATATTGAATTATGGATGGTTGTGAGCCACCATGTGGTTGCTGGAAATTGAACTCAGAACCTCTGGAAGAGCAGTCAGTGCTCTTAACCTCTGAGCCATCTCTCCAGCCCTGAGAAACTTGGTTTTTAAATGTTGTTAAGTGGGTGCTCAAATAGAGAAGCTGAAAAATCAAAAGGCCAAGAAATAACACGAGTCATATAAATTATCATTCTTAGCTAATGTTTTTTGAACAATAAATGTATTGATTCATATCATAATCATTAAGAAGAGAGAAAAAATTAAAAGTATTTTCTGAACTCTTAGAGACTAGCTTTCCTTGTTCTCACATACAAATGGTGATACATTCTGACATCAAATACTACACAGTAACATCATAATGATGCATTTTGACATAACAGTACTTTACTGTAACATCATAATGATGCATTCTGACGTCACAATATTGCATAGTAACATCATAAACATGCATTCTGTCACCACTATAGTTCAGTGTAACATCATAATGATGCATTCTGACATCACTATACAGCAGTGTAACATCATAATATTGCATTCTGACATCACTATACTGCAGTGTAACATCATAATATTGCATTCTGACATCACTATACTGCACTGTAACATCACAATGATGCATTCTGACATCACTATCTTTCACTTTATCCCCAACAAAGCCCCTTAGGGGAGGGAGGGAGGGAGGGAGGGAGGGAAGGAGGGAGGGGGGATGTTTTGGCTTACAGTTTGAGGTTTGTGTCCTCTCCAGAAGGGACGTGGTGGCAGGAACATGAAGACAGGCTACACTATGTCCATGATTAGGAAACCGAGTTTTTGCTCAGTATAGTTGCTTTGGTTACTGAAATATGTCTTCAAACTGAAGAATACTGTTAAGTATTTGTTTCACATCAGATTTTAAGACTTAGTGTGAAAAACAGTGTAAAATATCTCAGTAATTTGTTAATTGCACCATGGTATTTTAATATGTTGCTGGTACCTTGTTAAACTTAGTTTCTGTTATTTTTCTCTTCTTTTGGGACAAGTATATTAGAAATTATGGGTGTGATATATTTCAATTGAACATTTCTGTTCAATGTTGTGTTTATGTGATGGCTACATACAGTGTCCAATAATCACTGTGTACGTGACACTTTAAATTGGTGAGTTTTAAAGCCAGATGTGATGGCTCATACCCGTAATACCAATGTTTGGAAGGCTAAGGCAGGATTGTTGTGAGTTTGAGGCTAGCCTGGGCAATTGATGAGTTTTACATAAGTACATCTCAGTGTAAACTGTTTTAAAATTTATATGCAGTATTTCCTTTACTTTGAAAATTTGTTAAAAATATATCTTAGGGGCTGGAGAAATGTTTCAGCAATTAAGAGCACTTGCTGCTTTTTGAGAAGACCCAAGTTCAATTCTCAGCACCCACATCAGGCACTTACAACTACCTGAACTCCACATCTGGAGATCCAGTGCCCTCTGCTGGTCTCTGTGGGTCACCACATATAATTCACCTATACATGAATAAAATAAGTCTTTTATATACATATATGTAATATATGTAGAAATTTGCCCATTTTATAGAGACTTTGATTGTGATTATAGCTCAGTGATAGAGTGCTTGCTTAGTATACACAAGGCCCAGGATTTAGTTGCCAGCACAAAACAAAACAAAAAAAAACAAAACAAAATACAGGAAATTTCTTAAGTCAAATAAGAACTATGTTGTGCATTCTCGGGATGCAGGTTCTTTTTCTTGGTACTAGGGATTGAACCTAGGATTTTGTACACACTAAGCATTTTCTCTGTCACTGAGCCTCAGTCCCACAAATACTTTTTAAATTTTATGTTCAAAGTCAGTTATAAGGACTGTTATTTTATTACTCTCCAGAGTGTTTTTCTTTTGTGCATGTGTGATTCATAAGGCTGTTACTAGAGGAAATGGAGTACCCAATTCCTGTTGCATCATCTTTTCTCAGGTTGAAGTCGGCTCGAGATGTGGTATCCAGGACTGGCCATTCACTGGCCCTTGGCTGTTTGCATCGTTACGTTGGTGGCATAGGATCAGGACAGCACCTGAAGACCAGTGTCAGCATCCTGTTGGCTCTGGCTCAAGATGGGACGTCCCCTGAAGTTCAGGTAGACAGTATTGAAGTCTTTCTCTACACTTGCTTTTAAGACAGTCTCTCTGTTCTGCCCACACTGACCTCAACTTGCTATTCACCTGCTGCAGCCTCCTGGGTGCTAGGATTACAGCTGTACTTGTACTCGACACAAAAACAATTTTTTAAAAAGATCTATCTATCTATCTATCTATCTATCTATCTATCTATCTATCTATCTATCTATCTATCTATCTATCTATCTATCGTGTATGCAGTGTTCTGCCTGCATGTATTCCTGTATACCAGAAGAGGGCACCAAATCTCATTGTAAATAATTGTGAGCCACCATGTGGTTGCTGGGAATTGAACTCAAGACCTCTGGAAGAGCAGGGAGTGTTCTTAACCTCTGAGCCATCTCTCTAGCCCCCCAACACAAAATTTTTAAATAGTATCTATGCTGATAAGTTGTCAGGAAACATGCATTATGCTCTTTCTTTGATATTTCAGGAGTTTACTTGTGATAGACCATTAGCAAGAGTTTTGCTTTTTAACATAATCTTCAAAGTCTACCTTTTCCTGGGAGTTAAACCTATTCGTGTGTGTGTGTGTGTGTGTGTGTGTGTGTGTGTGTGTACATATATGTGTGTATATATAGATGTAGCATTTTTATTAGTTCTTTGAGAATTTCATACAATGTATTTTGACCATATTCACGCTCTCCTAACTCTTTCCCAATTCACTACCCTCTTCTCTACCACCCGACTTTCTTGGTTTTTTTTTTTTTTTTTTTTTTTAATCCTTCAAGACCAAGACCAATTTGCACTTCCCAAATATTCTTTGACGTGTGATCTTCTGTTGGAGGGTGGTCAGCTTACCGGGGCTGCACTCTTCGAGGAAACTGTCTCTCCCTTTGCCTGCAGCAGCAATTGCCAACATCTCGATGGCTCGCGGTGGGTTAGTGTACCCAGCCTGTCCTCCTTTCTGGCTCGTCCATGCTGTTGAAACTGCTGAGTTGTATCTGCAGCTTCCCTGCTGTGTCTGGAAGGAAACGGTCCCTTGGGCTCTTACTCTTTTTCCGCCTCCTCTTCCACAGTGACCCCTAAGCTTTGGGGGTTGGCTGTCTGTACACTCCCTTCAGGGATGAGAGATTTTATTTTCTGCACTTTGGCCAGTTTGTGGGTTACCGTGTTAATCACCGTCCACTGATCTATAGATACAATGATAGATCATTAAGAGTCAGTTTAATTCTATGATCATTTAGCCCCACAATAGTAGTAGATATCCCTACAGCTTATGACCCATCCACCCATGGGTTCCTAGCCTGACAATGGTGGCAGGTCTTGTGGAATAGGATTTAAATCCAGTTAGAAAGAGTTGGTTACTCCTGTGATGTTCATGCCACTGTTCCACCAGTGGGTATGTCTTCCCAGGCCAGGCATTCTTGTAGCTCGCAGCATTCATACCTGGGTGTGACGGATGAGTATTTTGCTCTTCCGGTAGAACCTTCAAGGACTGTGAAAGCTAGCCAGTAGTGATGAAGCTTCTAGGTCCATACCAGTGTAATTTCGCCCTGTTCTATGACTCAAGCATGCAGTATCTTCAGCAATAACACCTTACTTTCAAGTTCTAGAGGGTAACCAGGAGCAATGGCAAACACCTGTGATTTTTGGGGTGGGGGGAACCTATGGGACCTCAATGACTAATGACTCCAAAAGAAGTAACTCATACTTGTCATTGGGCTTTTATGTTTTAGCCTCTTGTCTAGTAGGATCGTTGTTGCACTGTTATAGGTAACTCCATTTTAGTGCTGTGTGTCTGTGTGTGAGTACGTACACCTATATATGGCACCTTCTCCACTAGTAGGTTTCCATATATCTTTTCTTTTTTTAAGATTTTATTTATTTTTATGTGCATTGGTGTTTTGCCTGCATGTATGTCGGTATAAAGGTAAAAGATTCACTGGAATTGGAGTCACACAAAGTTGTGAGTGGCCATGCGGGTGTTGGGATTTGAACCCAGATCCTCTGGAAGAGCAGCCAGTGCTCTTAACCGCTGAGCCATCTCCCCAGCCCCGTATGTCTTTTGAAAGGTCTTTAGTGTTGTTTATCTCTCCCCATATTCCCTCCTCTACTCTGCCTTCCATTCCCCAACCCAGTTTAACCTTCCTGTTCCATTGTTCTCTTTTAACTCTTTAGCCTAGGGCATTCTATCTCCCCTCCCTTGAAAGTCCCTCTACTTAACCCCTTAGTAATTCATTGACCTCTATGAATATTCCAAAAACACATGTATCTGAGACGTCAAAGCTAACTTCTATAAGTGAGAGAAAACACAGCACTGTCTTTCTGGGTCTGCGTAGCACTTAGAATGGTTGTTTCCAGCACCATGCATTTACCTGCAATTTTCATAATCCATGAATATAGTTTCAAGCACATTGTATTGTTTATTGTTTCTTGGTTTTTGCATTTCCTTTCATTATTAGGTTGGTTGCTGTCTGAATAGCCTCATTTTCCCTCTGACTTCCACTTTTACCACAGCCCAGGTCCTAGGGTCACTGAATCATATTTATTCCTTGAGTATTTTTTTTTAACCTTTGTTGTTTCTCAAACATCTTATACTTAAGCAAATATAGCTGCAGTGAAACTTTAAGAGTATCCACATCTAAGAGTGTACACATGGTGCCACATGACAGCAGTCGGAAGGCTAAGGCATGAGGGTCACACCTTCAGGGGCACCCCAGGTTATAGCAAGACTTTGTCTCAAAACGTATTTAAAGATATTCACACGAGCATAACTGTTTAGCACACTCAATTCAGTGCAGTGTAACTGCTCCTCACAACTAAAGTAAAGTTACGTTTTATTGTAGACGTGGTCTCTTCATTCACTTGCCCTGATAGTCGATTCTAGTGGCCCAATGTACCGTGGCTACGTGGAACCCACACTGTCTCTAGTTCTCACCCTGCTGTTGACGGTTCCGCCCTCACACACGGAAGTCCACCAGTGTCTGGGCCGGTGCTTGGGTGCCATCATAACTACGGTTGGACCAGAACTGCAAGGTAAGCTAAAGAAAGCACGCGGGCAGTTACCATCCCTCAGTTTCCTCAATGTTGCCATCATGTTGCTTGCAAAACCATTTTAATAATTGTCATCCACTGTATATTTGTGTTTTCCAAAACCTGGCACTCAGTGTTTGATGTGTGCCATTTTTAAAATGCACAAACAAACCACAACAGTTTTCTTTTTTGTGTCAGGGCTTCACTATGCAATTCTAGCTGGCCTAGAACCTTCTATGTAGAAATGCTGGCCGTTAACTCACCGCCTCTGGAGTGCTGGATTAAAGGTGTGCAGCACCATTGCTGTCTCAGGACAGCTTTTTTTTTTTTATTCTCCTCTCATACATTATATCCCGACTCAATTTCTTCTCCCTCCTCTCCTCCCAGTCCATCCCCCCATCTCCTCACTCCCCCATTTTCATTCCTCCTTTATTTCTCTTTAGAAAAGAGCAGGTCTCCCAGGGAAACCAACCAAAGGTGGCATAACAAAACACAATAAGACCAGGCACACCGGGTGGTGGTGGCACGTGCCTTTAATCCCAGCAGCACTTCGGAGGCAGAGCCAGGCAGATCTCTGTGAGTTCGAGGCCATCCTGGTCTACAGAGTGAGTTCCAGGACAGCCAGGACTGTTACACAGAGAAACTCTGTCTTGAAAAACTAAAAAAAGGCTAGGCACATGCCCTCATATTGAGGCTGGCTGAGGTAGCCTAGTAGAAAGAAAGGGTTCCAAAATCAGGCAGGAGTCAGAGATCCCCCACTCCCACTGTTAGGAGTCCCATAAGAATACCAGGCTAAGCTGGGCGGGTAGCCCACGCCTTTAATCCCAGCACTCGGGAGGCAGAGGCAGGTGGATCTCTGTGAGTTCAAGGCCAGCCTGGGCTATAGAATGAGTTCCAGGAAAGGCGCAAAGCTACACAGAGAAACCCTGTCTCGAAAAACCAAAAAAAAAAAAAAAAAAGAAAAGAAAAAGAAAAAAAAAAAAAAGCCAGGTTACACAGCCATAACATATGTTCAGAAGACCTAGGTCAGAGCCACATAAGCACCGTGATTGTTGCTTCAATCTCTATGAGCCCCTAAGAGCCCTGATGAGTTGATTCTTAAAGTCCTGAGCAGAGAAAACATTTTAAATGTAGTTCTGCTTGGACGTCTGTGGAAACAAAGTTGAAAATGAAGTTTTCATTTATCCTGAATGCTGACTACTGTCTTCATGGGCTGTACTTTTTTGACTCTAAGACCCCTGACATGATGTCTCTGAGGCAGCTAGTTCAGAGACGACCCTTTGTGCGGGGCTGCTGTAGTTAGAATTGGGGCCTTTGTAACACTCGCAGACGATCTTCCTGATGGTGAATTCAGTGAGTCATTGTGAGTGTATCCAGAGTGTCTACACTCAGGCCTTCCCCCTTCCCTTCTTTATTTATTAACTAATCCTCAGGAGAAGGCCAACTTTGTATTTTTATCACTTAATGACGGCACAGTCCAGCAATATGTATTGCCTCCATTTTACAGACAGAACATGAAAGTAGAGAGGGACTGTGAACTTCTCCAAGATGTTGCTTTTGTACATGATTATGTGATTTCCTTGACTGGTATATGTACATAAAATTATTTTACTTCACATTAGAAGAAAATTTCAGATACCTATATTTGGTAATTAAACTGCTATACAGAAAATATATAACATTTTTCCTTAATTACCTCTAAAAGATTTTTCTTATTATGCAAACAGTATTTAAAATAAATGAAAGTGTAGTGTTTGTTGAGCCGAGAACCACAGAATGAGGAATCCTCTGGTTATTTAGCAGAAAATCGGTGGTTATAAAGGAGAGTATGACTTTTTAAAGGAGTAAGTTTCTAAAACATGAATTATTGCCTTATAAATACAGTTGTGTTTTGAAGTCATGATTGGGACTCTTCAGATTATTTAAGCAATCTGAATAATGATTGGGAGAAGGGGTTATCTAGAAGATGATTACCCTCTAGGAGTGTTTTCGTGATACTAATAACACAGTTGTGTTTCACATCGTCTTTTACTTTCCTGTTAGGAAATGCAGCGACCATTTCCACCATCCGCTCCTCCTGTCTGGTGGGTTGTGCCATCACCCAGGACCATTCCGACTCTCTCGTTCAGGCAGCTGCCATCTCTTGCCTTCAGCAGCTTCACATGTTTGCCCCACGACACGTCAATCTGTCTAGCCTTGTTCCTAGCCTTTGTGTAAGTATACAGCTATGTCAGGTCTCTGTGTTACTCTGGGAGCTTTAAAGTGTCTTTACCAAAAGACCAAACTGGACCAAAACAAAACAAAACAAAACAAAACAAAACAAAACAAAACAAAAATGTGTTTGGTGGGTCGTAAGTTTCAGTGTTTAAGTTTCAGTAGTTATCCCCTTTTATTTATTTGTTTTTGTTTTGCATTCTAAGAGCTCTTTTGATGAACACTTACTTCCTCGCCCAGGACTTGGCTCGTGTGGTCCTGCCCTCTCAGAACTGTGTTTCTTAGAGCTCGGTTGGTGGCTTCCAAGATCCGCTGCTGTCATTGCGGTCTTCAATTTACTCATTCAGCAAAAGCTTACAGAAACGGTTATATAAAAGGTACCAGGCAGCGTGCTGCGGGCATGTGGGAATAAGACAAGGGCAAGCCTTTGTCATTGTGAAGCTGATAACTAACAAGGGTCAATGAACAATAGCTATTCACAGACAAGATAAGAGCTAGAAAGGCATAGAAGGTTGAGAATATAACTCAGTGGTAAAGCACTGTGTAGCATTTAAAAGGCCCTGGGGTTGATTCTCAGTAGACAACAAATAGAAAAGAAAGGCATTAGGGTAACATAAGGACTGTGTAACACAGGACCTGTCACAATCTAGACATTCAGAAACTAGTTTCCTGAAAAATAGTACTTAAGGTGTGATACGCAGAATGGGATTTAGTGTGTAGAATAGCGCAGCATCAGCATATGCGGAGGAGAAAATATGGAAGGGCCCTAAATGAGAAGTATGGTATGCTTAAAGAAGCAGTTATTATGTGGCTAAACCTGGGAGAAAATGGGAGTGCAGACAGTGAAGAGCAAGGTGTGACTGAGCAGTCAGCCAGGTGGCAGATCATGTGGACGTCATAGATGTTTAGACCTTAGGCTTTATTCTCTAAGCTATGAGGAGCCATTTACAGGGAGGTAACACTATCTGAATTGTTCTTTTCCCATTCTGTTCTTGCTGTGTAATGGAGACTGGACTGTGCCCTACAGTAGGCTAAGAATTTTGGTGTTGTAGGATCAGGATGATAATGGTTTGTTTTAGGTTGGCTGCAATCAGAATAGAGGGGAAAAGATGGATTCTGGTGATATTTAGGAGGAAGACTTGACAGAATGAGTTGATTAATTGGCTCTCAGGGAAAAGCAAGAAGACTGTGTTGTCTAGGGTTCTGACCCAAACATGGGGATGGAATTTCCTGCGATTGGCATTGTTGGGCAAGGTTGGGAAGAGCGGTATCATCACTCGGTTGTAGATAGGTGACCGATTACATGAACCTGGAGTTCGGATGAAAGAGGGTGGATTAGAGAAGTGAGTTTGGAGGTGTAAGATGTAAGGTGAGCCATGGAGTAGATGAGGTCACCGGTGAGAGTGCTGAATGAGAAACCCAGCAGTTCAGAATTATAAAAGAAAGGAATCAGAGGGTCAGGGGTACTGGGACGGGAGGAGGAGGATGGCAGCATCATGGGATGGAAGGAAGACTCCAGGGTGTGCGTCCTCAGAAGCCAGGGGGAGTGGAGGAACAGTCAGCTGAACCAGCTCCTGACACGGGACGGCAGCAGGGAGACATCTGTCACGTGACTGTTCTTAGCGAGAACTCACTGGGAGAATGGCCCAAGTGGAAGCTCTAACATTGGGTCAGAGATGGAGTACAAGTAGAAACTTCCTAGACAGTTGATTGTCAAGAAGAGGATGGCATGCTGGTGCTGGAGAGGTGGCTCAGCAGTGACCCAGGTTCAGTTTCCAGCACCACATGATACCTAACAGCTGTCTCTAACTCCAGTTCCAGGGGATCCAACACCCTCTTCTGGCCTCCTCAGGTATTGCCTGCACACAGCACATAGAAATACATACAGGCTAAACACCCCTACACATAAAATAAACATGACAGATATTTTTTCAAAGTTAAGGAAAAGAAGACAGGGTCCACGAGGTCCAGGAGGTCCAGGGGGTAGGAGAGACTCTTCCTCCTGTTGTAGCTGTATGTGAGCCTGTTGCCATGCTCATGTGAGGGAGCCAATAGGGGGAGTGTTGAGCATCCAGGAAAGAGGGGGAATAATTAGTCATCCAAGTGCATTTTAGTTGAAGAGAGTTTTGGGGCATAAGTGATGTGATAGCCTTTTCAATGCAAGCTGACTAAAAGGAGATGGGCATTAGCCAAAGATAGCCTTAGAGATTTGGTGTCTGGAAATTGAGGATGCTGTCTGCTGATTTTATATTCTTAGTGAAAGGTAAGATTAATTTTTATGAATGAGGGAATCTGAAGTTGAGGAGAATAGAATATAGGAAGTTGAACTACCTGGAGAATTATATGAGTCTCTGGTAGAAGCAGGGGCGGTTCAGTATAGATTAATGACACTCTCTGACTCCATTCTGTGACTTATGATGAGATCAATTTTGCTTACTTACGTTTTATTTTCTTCAGCAGCTGTATATGAGTTGGGTGAAGACCTTAAGAAACTAGACTTCTGTGCCTTCATAGGTAGATTTTGACCGTTCAGAATAGACTAAAAGGCATCAGGATAAGGGAGGGGAGATTGCTAATGAGACTGCTGAAATGATAGACAGTGAAGTCTCATCTGAGTGGGGAGGAGGGAAACCAAGAGGAGGCTGGAGAAAGCCATGGTAGACGTCACCATTGGAGGCCGTTGTTGAGGTGAAAGGAAGACCCCTGTAAAATAGTGAAAAGGGCAAGATGGTACATCCTCGGTTTGGTGTGGTGTAGTTAATTTTACTCAATAAAGCAGGTCCCTGGGGCTAGAGAGATGGCTCAGAGGTTAAGAGCACTGACTGTTCTTCCAGAGGTCGTGAGTTCAATTCCCAGCAACCACATGGTGGCTTATAGCCATCTGTAATGAGATCTGGTGCCCTCTTCTGGCCAGCAATCATACATGCTGTATACATAATAAATAAATAAATCTTAAAAGAAAAAAAAAAAGCATGCCCCTATTTTACTTTAGGGAGAATCCAGTGAGTCCCAAACCATTAAGGAGCTTGAACAAGTCACAGGGCAGAACCAAACGCTCATGACATGTTTACAAAATGTATATAGAAAGAAAACAATAGAATCTTAGTGTGTATTGAAAATACAGGAAAATAATGGGAAACGAACATTCTGCCAAAAGCTATGAGGGCATAGATGATGTCACCTGCTGGATACAGCTCAGACAGGCAACTGATTGTGGCCATGACTTACCTTTATGGGTTGTCTGGTTTCTCTTTACATTTTTTTTTCTTCTTTGAAAACATTTTCAAAAAACAAAAAACAAAAACAAAAAACCAAAACCATTTGTGTGTATGTATGAGTGTGAGCATGTGTGTACCGTAGTGTGCATGTGAGGGCCAAAGGACAGCCTTAGGTTGTCAGCCTTCCATCCTGTCCAAGGCTGGGTCTCTTGTTGGTTTTTGTGTACACCAGGCCAGGTGGTCTTCAGGCTTCAGGGATGCTCCTGTCTCCACCTGCAGTTTCTCAGTAGGAGCTTTGGGAGGACAGATACAGGCACTCCTGGGTCTGCCTTTTTCATAAGTTCTGGGCATATAAACTTAGGTCCTCTTGCACAAGTGGCAGATGTTTTGCCCCCATTGAGTTACCAGGTCTCCAGTCCCCATTGTTTTCCTCTTTCAATTGTATTAGGCTTTGGAGGTTGACCAAACATAGTTAAAAAGGATCTAGCAGAGTAAAAACTGACTCTTGAACTGAGTGGAGCATATCACTAAGCCATGGGGAACACAATGAGTTTCCTATGCTTAGCCCAAGATAATGTTTCCAAGTTGGATTCCTTAGTGGAACATCCAGGGTTTTATTACCAGGCATGTCGGAATACTTTCCTGAACCTCCTCCAAAAGGCTGGGTCAGTGAGGTTATTGTCAGCTGGGGAAGGAGATGGCCTAGAAGACTAGAGATGAGAAAAGGGACATTCAGGTTGCCTTATTGAAGCCTTGCCCAAAGCCTCTCATATAGTCTGCGTTTACCAGATGCTCTGACACTTGCTGAGAAAGTCTGCATATGCATTAATTCAAAGTAGTGAATGAGTTCAGGCTTTTGTAATTCACGTCAGCTCTACTGTCCTTGGCATCAGAAGTGGCCGGATTATGCACTGCCATGTGTGGTATTGAAAACAAAAGGAATATGATTTTTATCAGCCAGTGTATTGAGAGGTACGTTTATCACAGCAGTAGTAAATACAGAATAGAACTATCCAAAATGTATTTTTAAAAGCACAAGTGCCATGCTGAATTATCACAATTCCTGTTCTTGGAAACAACTGCTTTGTCTGTCATGTGACTACAGTTCCGCTTGTCCAGACGAAATCATTACATTTGTGTCATCTAGAATAATTGTAGACATTGTCAGTGAATGATTTTCACTTTGAAATGTATCTTTGTGATAGTAAATGTTCCCTAGCCAGGCCTGTGGTGCACGCCTGTAATCTCAGCACTCAGGAGGCAGAGGCAGGCAGTTCTTTATGAGATAGAGGCCCATCTGGTCTATATAGTGTGTTCCAGGCCAGCCAGAGCTTCGTAGTGAGACCCAGTTTGAAAAGCAAACAGGGATCTATGTGTCATTGCCCAGAGAGTCCACCCACAATTGGCTATTCCTCGCTGAAGCCAGATGCTACCTAGAGATGGTGGAACTATTTGTGATCTAGGAGCTTGGAAAACTAGGAAAGCAGCAACACTGAGAATTAATCCCAATAGTGGACATTTTTGTTAACAAGGGAGGAATTGGACAGCTCTGTCCTTTCTTATCAACACACAACTGTATAAAGTTGATGGTACAGTCTCTGGTGGGTTTCACCATATAATCTCATATCATCAAATTATTCCCGATTGTAAGATCAATACATGAATTCCCAGTTCTTTCTCCTTCTAGAACCCTTGCCAAAGATGACTTTATTGCATTAAAATATCTTGGCAAAACAAACCATGGATGTTATAATGCCATTTGCTGCTAAGTTTCTGTATCTTCAGCTTTGATAAATGAAAAGTCAGATTTAACTAGACATTATGTGTACACTAATGTATCAGTATTGACCAAACAGTAATCATTTTCTTTAATTTTACTTTTCCTCATAATTGATGTTTCTTTTTATTTGTAAATACTGATGCTCCTTGGCTCACGAAAGAATTAAGTCTGGATAAATCTTTCATAAGTTAAAAATATCAGAAGTTGAAAGTGCATGTATGACCCTTAACCTACTGGACAGCATAGCTGAGCAAAACCGTGAATTGTGCACAGTATTGGCTGCCTGTATAGATGACCTCATGGCTGACTATGAGAGGAGGCTTGGGGCTAGTGCCAAGTGTCATTAGAGGGTCTTACCACACATTCCTTAACTGTGAAAAACTCAGATTTCCAAACATGATTTGGGCTGAATGCATGTCACTTTCCATTATAATTCAAAAAGCTTTACGTCAAACTGTTAAGTCAGAGACCATCTACAAAGCCCAATAGTGAAATAATAGTGAATTAATAGTATCTAGAATTACATTAATCCATTTTAATTGTTTTTAATGTGTGTGCGTGTGTGCATGTGTGTGCATGCTTGCATGAGTTTATGTGCACTGCATGCTACAGTTGCCTACAGAGGCCAGGAGAGGACTTCAAATACCCTGGAATTGGAGTTACAGACAGTTGGTAGCTGTCAGGTGCTGGGAACTGAATGGAGATCCTCTCAAGAAGAGTCAGCAATTTTAAATACTGAGCCATCTCTTCAGCCACCGTTTTTGTGGTCTTAAAATTTATGGTCATGGTATCATTATGTTTTCAGTGTGGAAGGATACTGGAACTGGAAAACAACACTGTATACTGCATCACTAATGTCACAGATGTAAAGACAAAAGAGAAATTGAACGTCAGGGATACCATCATTTGTGCCTCGGGTTATTTCTCAAATGCTTCCTTTTTCTCTAAGCAGTGCATGGATACAGATTTATGATAATATGATGGTATTTAACATTTAGTAAGCAATTAACTGTGAATGTTTTGTTATAAGCATTTTACTTTTGGTTACATCTTATTTTTACTGTAATCCTGTGAATATTACATTCCCGTTTTACAAATAGGCAAATTTAAGTATAATTAACAGAGATGGGATTCAAACCTGGACTGGCACCCAAGACTGAATTGTATTTCTGATATTTTACTTGGGCTATTGGGATACACTATATTTATTTATTATTTATTTATTTATTTATTTATTTTTTGGTTTTTCGAGACAGGGTTTCTCTGTGTAGCTTTGCGCCTTTCCTGGAACTCACTTGGTAGCCCAGGCTGGCCTCAAACTCACAGAGATCTGCCTGGCTTTGCCTCCCGAGTGCTGGGATTAAAGGCATGCGCCACCACCGCCCGACCCGCTATATTTATTTTTGTAGGGACATTCCAGATGGAATGAGTCTGTACCCAAGCCTCCATTTTTAGTTCTTTTTGGTTGGGTTCATGCCCTGCTAGGTTTTGTTTTATTTATTTTAATAAATATTCTCCTTCACGTTTAGTTCTTTCTATTGCTCTGTCCTCTTACTTCCCATTCACTGCATTGGCTTCCTGTGTCCTTGTAAATGATGACATCTCCGTGGGACCATGTGTAGACGTAAGATATGCAGAAAGCCCTTCTGAGTTTCCTTTTGAGTGTATCACACGAGCTTTAGAGAACAGATCTCAGCGTAGGTATTTTGGTACTGATGTCTTTTCTATATGTCTTACTGATATGATTGTCTTGCCAAAATGCCATTATATGTTTGTATTATATTTATGTATTTAAATTTTAATAGTTTTAATCATGTGTGTTTGTATGTCTGGGTGTGGGTGTGAGCGCATGGTGAGTGCAGGCGCCCAGGGAGCCCAGAGGTGTCGGTTCCCTCCGGGGCTGGGGTTGCTGGTGTTTGTAAGCTGCCTGCCCTGGGTGCTGGGCATTGAACCCAGGTCTTCTAGAAGAGCAGCAAGTGCTCTTAACTGCTGAGCCATCTCCCGGCCCCTGATGGTATTTTAAATAACCAAGGTCTTTCAAGAAGGAACCTCTGCAGAAGTAAGGCTTCCCAAGGATGAGTTCACCAGGTAAATGAACTTGAAGAACGACAGCTGTAAATACTGTCCTGAAACTGTTTTGCTCACAGGTTCACCTATGCAGCTCCCACCTGTTACTTCGACGAGCCGCTGTGGCCTGTCTCCGGCAGCTTGCACAGAGAGAAGCTGCAGAAGTGTGTGAATACGCCATGAGCCTGGCGAAGAATGCCAGGGACAATGAGAGCGGCGGTGCCAGTGAGTTCTCTGATTGGCTGATACTCTTTATTTCAAACCTTCATCTTTTTTCCCTGTTTTTGTTTTTTTTTTTTGGGGGGGGGGGTTGTTTTGTTTTTGTTTTGAGACAGGGTTTCTCTGTGTAGTTTTGGTAGCTGTCCTGGATCTCCCTTTGTAGACCAGGCTGGCCTCGAACTCACAAAGATCCGCCTGGCTCTGCCTCCCGAGTGCTGGGATTAAAGGCTTACGCCACCACCGCCTGGCTTTGTTTTGTTGTTTTAAGACAGAGTTTCTCTGTGTTACAGCCCTGGCTGTCCTGAAACTCACTCGGTAGACCAGGATGGCCTCGAACTCACGGAGGTCTATCTACCCTCCTCTGCCTCCCAAGTGCTGGGATTAAAGGCGTGCGCCACTATGGCCAGCTGAAAACTTTCATATTTCTAAGAGATCAGAATAATCAGTTTTAGAAACCAAGGGTTTAACCTTGTTGTCAGATTAAATTTTAATCCTCCAGTATGTAAGCAGAGATCATAGTTAAAAGGCATTTACAGGTGATTTTCTTGCTATTGTGAGTCACATGTGAGGCTTGGTCTCTAATGCCATTGCTACCTGTAGCTTACAACATCTCATACAAACTCTCTTGTGAAAATTCCTTTTCAGATGTCAGTCCTTTCGTACCTGGAGTTAGTCATCGAGGTGATATCCATTGCCGGCACCAGGGCGTTAATATAACCGACACGGGGCTTGAAGGGCTTCTGTTTGGGATGCTAGATCGAGAGACAGACCGGAAACTGTGCTCTGATATTCATGACACCTTGGGACACATGCTGTCTTCACTGGCAGTTGAAAAGCTTTCCCACTGGCTAATGCTTTGTAAAGATGTCTTGGCAGCTTCCAGTGGTACGTATTTAAATGATGTCCTTAAAATAATGAAAGTCATCTTGGTTCTGATATATAAGCATAGATATGAGCCTACTCTTTAAGGTATTGATAACTCTCATCCACAAATCCCTGGAAAATGTTGAAGGTTAAAATCATACTATAAACGAATATGCTTTTGAAATATATTTTAAACTTTTTGAAAGTTCAGCTCAAATTTTTATGTCTTAAAAATCCCAGGTTACTCTGTAGTACGACGTAGCATATAATTTATTTAATATGCAAATGAGATGTACATAAGATTAATTAATGCAATGTCTTCCTTGGTTTTCAATTCAGAAGAAGCTTGTCAGTTCTCTTTTTCAGAGATTGAGAATTGACCGTCTTCTGAAGCATCATGACGGGACGAGTCATGGTGGTCTCCGTTTCTGTTGTAGATATGAGTACGGCAACACTCTTAAGCAGTGGAAAAGACGAAGAATCTGAAAAGAAAGATGAGATGGATGACGATACCATGTTCACTACCCTGGGGGAGGAAGACAAATCAAAGCCCTTCGTAGCTCCCCGCTGGGCCACACGGGTGTTCGCTGCAGACTGCTTGTGCCGCATCATCAACCTGTGTGAGAATGCCGACCAGGCTCACTTCGACCTTGCCATGGCGCGTTCTGCTAAACTGCGCAACCCTAAGAGTAAGTGCAAAACCACGTCTTCTTTTCTCCGATAGGTTTGAGAGCTTTCAGCCCTCTGCAGCACGCTTTAGGCTGCACCATTGATTTATTCCAAGTCGCCTCACCTTGACCCTCAGTGTCTATCCCTGGGTACCACTTGTTTGTGTTTAGAAATAAGCTGGAGATGGGTATAGATAGGTTAGTGCATGGACATCTAGATATCCGTGTATATGAATTTTAATCATTCACCCATATTAGAATAACAACGCTCACAACTTATGTTTCCTCAGGAACAGCCCTAGGTTTAGCACTGTGTTGTAAAAGAGATAGTAGAACTCTTGGGTCCAAAGTCAAATGAACTTTGCTGCTCCCAACCAAAGAAACAGTCAGAATTCATGAATCCATGGCACATTTCAAACTCTCATATTTCACATATAGAAATATGTGAAAGTTACTGTTGGGCATCTTTGAAAAGGAAAAATGATAGTATTACTGAAAATGACTTTTTAAAAAACTTTTTATGCCGGGCGGTGGTGGCTCAGGCCTTTAATCCCAGCACTCGGGAGGCAGAGGCAGGCAGATCTCTGTGAGTTCGAGGCCAGCCTGGTCTCCAAAGTGAGTTCCAGGAAAGGCGCAAAACTACACAGAGAAACCCTGTCTCGAAAAACCAAAAAAAAAAAAAAAAACTTTTTATACGCATTTTCTACCATATCTCCTTTGGATTAGATATTATAGAGAATTCTCAAAATGAACATTAGCCCCAGCAATAAATATCTTCATTTTACAGTTGATGAGATGCAAAGAAGCTGAGAGAATTATCTCCTAAGGTTCTCTACCCTGTGTTTGATTGTCGGTTTTTTAATTTGTATGAGTTGACAGCATAGAAGTATATATATATATATATAAATGCCCTTCATGTTACTGTATATAATACTGTATATATACTGTATATAATAAGCTGTCATAAGTAGACTTACGACACAGGAAGATGATAGCAGTGCACAGTATATGAGACATGAATCAGAACATAGGGTACAGAGGACTCGCAGTGAATATGGCTTCTGTATTCAGTCATTAGTTAGCACATATTAACTGAGTCCTGGTTACTATACATTGGGAATTCAAAATCATAATCATACCTTGAAAAAAGTGATAGTCCAGATGATAGAGAGGTAAGTTAGGATATGTCCTGATAGAGGTGTAATTTAGGATTTGGAAACATTTTTTTTTTAAGGTCATTCATGGGCTAGAGCAATGGCTTGCTGGTTAAGAGCACTTGCTGTTCTTGCAGAGGACCCAGGTTCGATTCTCAGCACCATTGGGTGACTCTTAACTCTAGTGCCAGAGAATGAGATGCCCTTTTCTGGGTCTCCATGGGTATTGTACACATTACTTTTTAATCTAAGAGGAGAATGCTCTTCTTGTTTGTAATCTGCTCCCAGTGTGATACTGTGTGGGGTGATCCCCCATGTACTCTGCTTGTGCTCTTTGCTCAGTGGGTACTTGGCAGCTGTGGCTGGGTGGTAAGATGGTCTCCTAGGACCCAGCTTAGATTGGCATCTCTATTCAGTCATTAGTTGGCACATATTAACTGAGTCCTGGTTACTATACATTAGGAATATAAAGAATCAAAACCATAGTCATACCTTAGAAAAAAAGCACTAGTTCAGATGATAGAGAGGTAAGTAGGATGTGTTCTGATAGAGGTGTAACTCAGGATTGCATCTCTAATTAGATTCTACTATGAAACACGAGTGAACTCTGGCTCGATAGCATCCTCATCTCCTGGTCTTCCTGTGTGCGGGACTTAGTTAGAGGAATGACCGCTCCCAGACCACAGTAAACCCCCCCAGCCCACGATTCTCCTTCCACGCTGCAGTTTCTCCCCAGCCCCTCTTCCCATCTCCACCCTTCACATATCCATCTTACGTTTTAGAAAAAGATAGAGGGGCTCAGGAGTAGTGGGAAGGCAGCCTTCATTTCAGGGACAGTTGATTAACTTGGAGTTTGATAGACTGTGAATTCGGTGACAGAGTACAGGGAAATTATTGTCTTCCTCCTTATGGTTTTGTAGGCATATTAGAGTAGAGCTATTTTATTCAGATGCTTCTGCTTGGGACATCTCCTTCCAAACTCTGGCAGCAGCTTGCTGTGCCTCACAAAGCTGGTTTTAACCTTCTCTAGATGAGGACACTTTGGAGAGTCTAGCCCAGTTCTCTTCTGTCTCCACTTTCAGTGCCCTCCGCCCAACATTTACTCTTCAAACTTGAAATATTAACGTTGCTTTTTGAAATAGGAACTTGAAGAAACGTGTCTTGTTACCTTTTCAATAGTAACAACAAAACCCGATTTAAATCACTCTTTGGGGTCGGGTTGAGCCACTGAATTGCCAATACTTCAAAAAGACCGCCTCCATCCTGCGTACTGTAGCGCACTTGAGGTGATGGTTTCTTCAGGTAGTATCTGTCGCTGTGGATTTTAAGTTCATGGACCTTCAGTGCCTAGCCTGTCCCAGTCTCACCAGCATCTTCTTTGTTCCATCTGATGCCCGCAGGCCCGCATTCCTCCCCGCTCATGCTCCTTTTCCTGTTGGCAGAGGCAGTGTACAGAGCTGCTGTAACACCTTTGCTGCTAATTCTATTCTGTCTTTCCGATGGGAACCAGTTTCTGGTTGTTGAGTCTTTATCTCTGTTAGGAGCTGTGTTTCTCTACGTCTTTACTTTTTGTTTTTGTTTTGTTTTGTTTGTTTGTTTTTGGTTGAGACAGAGTTTCTCTGTGTAGTTTTAGTGCCTATTCTGGATCTCGCTCTGTAGCCCAGGCTGGCCTCGAACTCACAGAGATCCGTGTGCCACCACCACCCGGCACATCTTTACATTCTTTTTTTTTTTTTTTTCCATCACAGGCAATTTATTTTGTTTTATTCATTCACAGTTAATACAGAAAATACTTGGAAACATTTCCATATAATGTTTGACACAGAAATCATCAAATAGAAGTATATAATGTTGACAGGAGGCAGTACATTTATAATTTATAACCCCAAATGTATTTATAAATTAGAAATGGAAAGATCTACAAATGAAATTATGAAGGTTCACCAAAGTCATTTAATCTGTCAGTTTCTCGTTCATTTTTATGTCTTAATAATATTCTATTGTATGAATAAGCCACATTTTATTTCTCTCCAGTATTTGATAGCTATTTGAGTTGTTTTAACTTTTTTACTATTAGCAACACACTGCTGTAAACCTTCATGTACATGTTTCATAGGTGCACATTTTCAGTAGTTTGAGGATATATTCCTAAGGGTAGAATTGTTGAGTAACAGAGTAACAATGTTTTGCATTTTGACCAACCACCAAACTGTTTTGCCAAAGTGGCACACCATTTTACAATCTCACCAAATCCTTGTTTTTAAGGCTCTGATTTTTGTACAAAAGCATTCAATCATTCTGTCAGACCATCTTTACATTCTTGATCCTTGCCATCAGATGCTGGGCAGTGGAAATGCTGTGCAGTTAGTGCTGGATTTCTCTGTTTCTTTCAATTGTGCTGAACTTTGTCCTGGGACGTAGTAAAATTATTGTGTTATTTGAATTCCTCTGAGACTTGCTTTTAAGCAAGATGTAGGGTTACCTTTGCCCTAGTGCTAAAAGATCAAGACTCCCTTCCCACTCTGTTCTCATAAAAAGTCTTTTAAAAAATAATTTTGTAGACCAAATTTCCTGACTACACACTGTGGTTTTCTGCAATAGGGATTGGCAGGCTATGGCCTGTGATCAAAATGCAGCCCACAGCTACTTTTCATAAATAGTTTACTGGAGTTCAGCACGCTCTTTCTGTAGCATTGTCTATTGTATTCTGTAAGTACTATCTGGCCTCTTTCGTGGTGGGGCAGCAGAGCTGAGTAATTGCCTTAGAGATAATATGGCCTGCAAAGCCAAAAATAGTCAGGATCTGACCCTTTCCAGAACAGTTCTGCCAGCCTCTGCTGTGAAAGAAGTACAAGTCCATTTGGGAGAGCCATGGTCCTCGAGTATCTTGCTTCAACTGTCAATGGATCCTGTAGTTGACTGTGTTAACATGTTATTAAATGTCTACTGCTGTTTGAGGATACTTGATGGGAATTTTATTTTTTATTTTTTATTTCTTTTTTTTTTTTTTGTTTTTGGAGACAGGGTTTCTCTGTGTAGCTTTGCACCTTTCCTGGAACTCACTCTGTAGCCCAGGCTGGCCTCGAACTCACAGAGATCTGCCTGGCTCTGCCTCCTGAGTGCTGGGATTAAAGGCGTGCGCCACCACCGCCCGACTGGGAGTTTTATTTTTTTAGACATCATGAGTTATGTGGATCATAAGTGCTTTATCAGGTGTATTTTGTTTCCTGTTTTTATGGTATTACACTAGTTTGGATGAACTTCCCTGCCTGCATTCTGTTTTCCTTTGCAGATGACCTCTTAGTCCTGCATCTCTCTGACCTGATTCGCATGGCATTCATGGCTGCAACTGACCATAGCAACCAGCTGCGAATGGCTGGGCTACAGGCACTTGAAGACATTATCAAGAAGTTTGCATCTGTGCCTGAGCCAGAATTTCCAGGTCATGTGATCCTGGAGCAATATCAAGCTAACGTGAGTTTTGCTGCTTATTCACAGAGTGGAGTTTGTGAGGGTCACTCGAGAAGGGATTACAGTCTCTTCATATGGAGCTGAAACTATTAGAATCTGTTTCATAGTTCAACCAACCTACAACTGGAGAAGGCTCAAACTGCGGTAACTATTTTTAAGTTGTGATAGCACAGTAATGATAAACTAGAATAGAAATTCCAGCCTGCCTTCCCAGTCTTGTGCTTAGCTGTGTGGCCATGCCATGCCGTTTAAAAGATAAAGGGAGCATTCACAGAAGTGTTGCAGATTTGCTATGTGCGTGCGTGTGCGCGCTGAAGCTTGATGAGCAGTTTTAGAAATAGAAGCAACTTTTTCTTGTAAGCTGAGTGAGAATGACTCCTGATGGTAGCTGCCAAAGGGATTGCCTAAGAAGCAGAGTTCCAAGAGATTGTTTTTGCTACACCCCAAACAGATAAACTTGTTCTTCCTGAGATTTGTCCTCTAAGCTTTCAGCCACACCATAAACTTTCCCCCTAGTAATGGAGGAAAGGCTGTGTGAAAGTTAGGGGAAGTTATATTAGCAAGCAAAACGAAAGTCTTTTTTTAAATGAAATTATTCTAAAACTTGGTCTCAGATACACAATATCTTGTCTAAAAGCTTTGTTCAAGCCTGGTGGTAGCACACACCTTTAATCCAAGCACTCTCGAGGCAGAGGCAGGAGGATCTCTGTGAGTTTGAGTCTGGTCTACAGAGTGAGTTCCAGGACAACCATGGCTACACAGAGAAATCCTGTCTCAAAAAACCTAAGTAAATAAGTAAATAAAGCTATGTTCAAATGTACCCAATTATACTTGTGGGTTGGGGATTTAGCTCAGTGGTAGAGCACTTGCCTAGCAAGTACAAGGACCTGGGTTCGGTCCTCAGCTCTGAAAAAAAAAAAAAAGAAAAGAAAAAGGAAAACCAAAATTATGTTTGTGAGTAACACATAAATCATTTAAATACAGGTGAGGAAGGTATAGCTTTAATCCAAGTGGCTGCATATTGTTGCTTACTAGAATGAGGATCTGTGTGGGAGTGCTCTTAACTACTGAGCCATCTCTCCAGCCCCTAAAATCGTTTTATTTAGAAATAATTTCAAATATTCAGGGAAATATCCCAAAACCGTGTTGTATCCTTTCCCGTGTCTGTCTGTGGCTAATTTTGACCCATTTGTTTGAAAGTTGGCTATCTCTTCCTCTCTTCTCCCTCCCGTGTCTTTCTCTTCCCACAGACATACATATGTAATAAGCTTTTTCTAAATCATTTTGAAGTCAATTATTTTAGTCAGATATTGTCACCCTCGAGCCATTTGGACTATATTTTTAAAAGATGAGAGCATTGTCTTCTGTAACCACAGAACAGTTATTAATCACTGGAAATTCAATATTGACTCTTTGCTTTTGCTAAGTCTGTCATCATCATTTTGTCAGTGGACCCAATTAACTCTTTTTTTTTTTTTTTTTTTTGGTTTTTCGAGACAGGGTTTCTCTGTGTAGCTTTGCGCCTTTCCTGGAACTCACTTGGTAGCCCAGGCTGGCCTCGAACTCACAGAGATCCGCCTGCCTCTGCCTCCCGAGTGCTGGGATTAAAGGTGTGCGCCACCACCGCCCGGCCCAATTAACTCTTTTATAGTTTTTATTCTCTTTCAGGGCCGGTTCACATGCTGTGGTTAGTTGCTGTACGCCTTTAGTCATAGAAAGGAACTTTTGACTGTCTCCAGACATCTGTGTAGACAACTTAGTGACAGTCGGTAGAAATCTCAACCTAGGAACAGATTACATGTAATGTCTTTATTCAGCTCACACACTACATCTCATCATCTGTCCAAGAATCCATGGCTGATGTTGGCTTCCTTAAAACCAAAGCTTATATTCTTTTACTTCTTAATATAATAATAGAGAAGCTAATTAACAATGTATTATTACTTCTTATTGTGTATATGGTGAGAATGAGTGTGTGTGTGTGTCTGTGTGTGTCTGTGTGTGTGTATGTGCACACACACATGCAAATGCATGAGTCGGGGTCAGAGGACAGTCTTCCAGCATCAGTTCTCTCCTTTCCCCGTAGTTCCCAGTGATCAACTTAGATTGTCTAGCTTGCTTGGCAGGCAGGTACTTTTACCCACTGAGCTGGTCCCCTAAAAGCTAATAGTTTTGAGCAGACTTTTAAAGCATCTTTTTGTGAGGTGAAATGGTCTTTGAGATACTTAGTACTGCTGAATTTTTATAATTCCTCAGTTCTTTAAAGAAATTGATCCTGTTACTTGAGCTTTACTCAAGAGATACATAAATGCTGTTAGAAATATGTTTAGAAAATATATATGGAGTTGAGGAGGAAACACAAAGAATGTAACAGTCTGGTTATCTTTGATAACACGTGACTCTGTCAGAAAATCCCATTTATGCAGGCTTCTGGATCCGGTGCCTGTGGTGTGACACCTTGCGCAGCCTTGGTGCAGTGGGAAGGGGCTTGGACCTGCCTAGGCTCAGTGTGCTGGGCTCTGCTGACTCCCCATGGGAGACCTTGATTTGGGGGATGTGGGGATGCGGGGTGGCATGGGAAAGAGGGCTGAGGGGGGTGGGAGGAGGGAGGATCTGTGGATAGTATGTGGAGTGAGTAGAAAATTTCTTAATAAAGAAAAAAGAAAAAAAATAAAGTAAAAAAAAATCCCATTTACTATTAAACCAAAATGAAAGCAAAAGAAACAAGATTGTCCTTTGGGCAGACTTTTCATATAGATTTGGTATTGATAACTTCCTGAGAAGCAAAGAAAAATGTAATTGTAGTTAATCTTACTGTAACATTGAAAGTGTTAGGAGGAGGTGATAAGGAAGGAAGGAAGGGAGGGAGGGAGGGAGGGAGGGAGGAAGGAAGGAAGGAAGGAAGGAAGGAAGGAAGGAAGGAAGGAAGGAAGGAAGGAAGGAAGGAAGAAAGGAAAGAATTAAGATGTGTGTTCACTGTTTTAATCTCCAGTGACACCAAGTTTACTACGTGTCTCTAAAATCAATGGTTTGCTCATTTTCCTAGGTGGGAGCTGCCCTAAGACCAGCCTTTTCACAAGACACACCCTCAGATATAATAGCTAAAGCTTGCCAGGTAAGAGGAAAGCGGGCTTCCATGGCTGCCGTCTAAAAATTTCTAAAGGTCTTAGATTTCACTTAAAGAGAAAATCAAACTGTTCTTTATCTTGAAACTACAATAGCGTTCATTCCTTTTTTATAAATTTTCAATAAAATTATCCATTCACTCATGTACTTATTTGATGTGTATGGGGCGCAGCGCTCACGTGGCGGCCAGGACAACTGGTCTCCTCCGCTGTGTGGAGTCACACTGAGATCATCGTCATCATCTTGACAGTGGGCGGCTTGACCAGCTGAGCCGTCTCCCCGCCCCCACCTTCTATGCTTGTGTGTTCTATAGAAATATAAGATAGTAAGTGTCAATCACATCCCTTTTCCATCATAGCTCAGGGTTTGGCTCTGGATACTTTCCTATGTTATCTCCAAGTGAATGGACCTATGAACATCATAAGGGGAGCTAAAATAAACGTAAGATACCAAAACCTGTAGTAACAGCTAGGTATAAACTGGTGGGGTGGTGAGTTGCACATTCTTTTACTGTATAGAAAAGAAGGAATTGCTTAGAAGGTTCTGGTTTGTTGGTGAGAATAACTTCACCTTAAGAAGCTTTAAATCAGGTAATCCTGAGACAGACAGGAGAAAGCCTGGTGTGTGGTACATCTAGATGTCTCCATGAGCCCGCTAAATAGTTAAAATAGGGCTGAGTCATGAGCAGTGTACCCTCAACTATTTCACTTGAGCCTGGGTACAAATGTACGCTCAGTTGCCTGGTGTGGGGCCAAGGTCTTTTCTCTGAATATGGTTTGGTTGAACCATCACTACACCATCTTCCTTTCTAAGCAAACCCATAAAGCACTACTTGTAATTTCAAGGTATAAAATCTTTTTAAAAACCCATTTATGTTTTTGATTTCTGTGTGTGTATCTGTGTGTGTGTATGCTCGCACACGCATGGGTGCCCACAGATGCTAAAGGAGGTTATCAGATCTCCTGGAGGTGTAGTTATGGACCGTGCTGAGCTTCCTGACATGGGTGCTGGGAACCAGACTCTGGCCCTCTGCAAGAGCAGCAAGAACTCTGAACCACTGAGCATCTCTCCAGCCCCTAGAGCAGTGGTTCGCAACCTTCCTAACGCTGTGACCCTTTAGTACAGTTTTTCATGCTGTGGTGACCCCCAGCCATAAAGTTATTTGCGCTGCTACTTCATAACTGTAATAAATTGTTGTTATGAATTGTAATGTCAATATTTTTGGAGACAGAGGCTTGTCAAAGGGGTTACTTTCTGGTATTCACAGATTTGCCTGACTTTTAGTGACATTTCAACTAAATTGCACAAAAATATTGTATCTATCCAGTATGTTTAGTTTCTTTAGGAATCAACTCCTTTTGTCCTTTTAACCCTTGCATTACATTGCATATAACTTTAAACTTTCTGTTTGCAGAATTATTTTGGTTGACAACTTATTTTGTCAGAAGTATGTTCTTAATAACAATCTGTTTTTAAGTGTTTTTATTTTTATTAAGTTCAGTTTTCAGTTTTTAAAAAATTATTTTTTGTTTGTTTGGTTTTGGTTTTTTTGGTTTTGGTTTTTGGTTTTTCGAGACAGGGTTTCTCTGTGTAGCTTTGCGCCTTTTCCTAGAACTCACTCTGTAGACCAGGCTGGCCTCGAACTCACAGATATCCGCCTGGTTCCGCCTCCCAAGTGCTGGGATTAAAGGCGTGCGCCACCACTGCCCGGCCGGTTTTGGTTTTTTGAGACAGAGTTTTACTGTGTAGTCCTGGCAGTTCTGGCACTCACTCTGTAGACCAGGCTGGCCTCAAACTCACAGAGACCCTCTTGCCTCTGCCTCCCGAGTGCTAGGATTAAAAACACACTGCCACTGCCCAGCTGAAAATAAGATTTTAAGTGAATAAAATTAAAGGAACACAAGTCCATTAACCAGGATTTGAAAGCCAAATACTCCAGAAACCCAGAGTGTTTTTATGATCTATTTGGCAGCAAAACCCGAGTTCATTACACTGATTTGCATCCGAAGCCTTTGAGGTTTTAGTATTGATTTGTCTCTGAGAGCGGTACCTAATGAATTCCCTATTGGAAATTTCCATGTGTCCACCGTGTGGTGCAGTCCCAATCCTTCCCACATGTGTTCCCTCCCTGACGAGGTTCCTACACCTTCATGAGAGTTGCCAAAGCTGGCCCTGTCTAGGCCTCTTCCTGGATGACATCCTTCTCTTGGCTCTGGCGGCTGTCCTCTGGTGGTTTTCCTTTGTTTTCCTGGGTTTAACTCACTTAAGTTGTTCCACCTGCCTTTTAAGTATACCAGCTTCCCCTGTTGTCTGGATGTAGGCTTTTAAGGTATTTTTCCCCAAGCCAGGTGGTGGTGGTGGTGCACACCTTTAATCCTAGCACGCGGGAATCAGAAACATGTGGATCTCTGTGAGTGCAAGCAATCTGGTCTACAGAACGAGTTCCAGGACAGCCAGGGCTACTCGAACAAACAAACAAACAAACAAACAAAAAGACATTCTTTTCCTAGACAAATCTGCCTCATACTCCTACTTTAGTTATTGCCCTTGTGTAGAAGTTTCTAGTCTTACATAGTTCCCCTCTACTTGCTCCTGGAACCTAGAGCAGAGTTTCCAACTGTCTGCTGAATGTCTGTCCACAAGTCTCTTAGTGGTACTTAGAGTTCACATGTGAAAATGTTTGGAATCCACATCATGCTGACGTCTCTCCACAGAACTTTCCTAGTTTTCATATTGGCACTCCTAACAATGGAGTCACAGTCCTTCTATTCTTCCACGTCAGGAGCATTGACAAAATTGAACAGGTTTTGGCTCCTCGCTCTTTCTGCACCCCACAGTCTTGTGCCCTAAAAAAACAGTGTCCACACCCTGTAGTTTTTGTCTTCACATTTCTCCTGACCACCTCCTTGTATTCCCGGTTCCATCCATGTCGTGTCTGTCTCATGCAGTACTTTAATGCAGGTAACTGACGTGCTGTCTATTATCTTGTGTATGGTTCTCCTAAAGCCTAAATCTAATGCCAAAGACCCTTGGAAACTCGTGGCCATCCTCTGATTTTAGTACCTAGGATATTTAAACTTTGTGTGTCTGACCCCAGCTTTCCTGATCTTCACTTCTTCCCCATTGAACATCCCTGTGACTTTACACACAAACTGTCCTGACTTCTAAGCATCATCCAGCGTAAACTGCAGTCATAAAACTCTATGGTTTTCTTTTTCCCTTTTTAAAAAAGTCTTTCACAGTAGCTACTTTGATAGTTTGCTGATGGCAAACAGATATTTTGTTGAAGAAATTTTCAAGACTGAACAACTTTGGGTGGAAAACCACTTATTCTCATTTGTTAAATAGTAGATACATAGAATCCAGGCATGGTGGTACAAACTTTTAATTCCGGCACTTGGGAGATGAGTTCAAGGCCAGCCTGTAGCGCATGGCAAAACCCTGTCTCAGACAGACAGACAGTGGAAACTTAGTGCTACTTTATTGTCTGCAGAGGTCAGAGTGTGCGGGGATATGCTGGAACCCATTTCCCTCTCCTGTGCGCACACTTGCTCTCCATGCATAGTAACCTTACACATCCCCTGGCCAGGTGTGCAGCACGTGGATCGGCAGTGGTGTGGTCAGCGACCTCAATGATCTCCGTCGGGTACACAACCTGCTCGTGTCCTCTCTGGACAAAGTCCAGGCTGGAAAGGGATCTTCCAGCCAACTGTACCGAGAGAGTGCCACCACCATGGAGAAGCTGGCCGTCCTCAAGGCATGGGCAGAGGTAAACATGGCCCCTCTCATCTCACCATCCTCCATCCCTGATGCTCATTGGAGAATCTTCTGGGCCTCGGCATAGGAAGCCTTTTCAAACTCTGTTGATGAGTCTTCTGTGAAGTGTTGTCTTACTTCGGATAGTGGCTCTCACTAGCGTGGCTGAGGCAGGAGACTGCCGTGTCAGGGCCACTCTTGGGCTTCATAGCAAGTTCTAAGCCAATTGAAGCTACAAAGTGAGACCCTGTCTGAAAAATACAAAACAAAGTCCTTTGTCTTAAGAAGGGCTATTAATATAGGGAAATTAACCATGGAAAGCACAAAAATATAAATAATAAAAATGTTTTTATGCTAAGATTCTTTTATTTAATTAATTTTAAGAGACTTGCTACCTTGATAACTAGGTTGCAGAAGTTTTATTTAGGTTTTTTTTTATTTATTTATTTTTATTTTATGTATGAGTGCTCTGCATGTGTACCTGCAGGCCAGAAGAGGGCATAATATCCTATTATAGATGGTTATGAGCCACCATGTGGTTGTGGGAATTGAACTCAGGTCCTCTGGTAGAGCAACCAGTGCTCTTAACCTCTGAGCTATCTCTCCAGCCCTTACTTTATTTTTTAATAGTTGTTTTTAAACCTGTTTCATTTCCATAGCTGCCGTGTGTGTGTGTATGTGTGTGTGTGTGTGTGTGTGTGTGTGTATGCCACATGTATATGTGGGCACTTCTTTAGAAAATTATATTATTTTAAATTCTCTTAAATTTCTAGATTTTCCAGTTGCTTTTGAATTATCATCACCTGCCCTCCAGTATTTGTAGAAACTGATTCCTCTCTCCACCAGCTCAGTCCATTTTAAAGTTGTATTTATTTATTTTTTTAATTTTATGTGTATGTGTGTTTTGCCTACATGTATGTATATGTACCATGTGCGTGCCTACTACTTACTTGCAGAGGCCAGAAAAGGGATCCTCTCAAACTGGAGTGGTGGGTGGTTGTGAGGCACCAGGTGGTGCTGGGGATCAAACTCGGGTCCTGTGCAAGAGCAGCAGGCGCTGTCAGCTTGTGAGCGGCTCTGCAGCCCCTCAGCCTGTCCTCCCTGTGTCTGAGGTACCGCAGCGCGTGGCCCCTGAACAGCAGGGCTGCCTCAGAGTGTGTGCGAAAGTATCCTTGGGATCCTGGGCTTCTTACTCTGATGGTATTTTAGCAAGATAATGCTTTTTGCTTAATTTAGTAAAATGATTGCCTTTACTTATAACATTTAAGTCTCTTTGAAATTAATGCAAATCCGGAGGTCCTGAGTTCAATTCCCAGCAACCACATGGTGGCTCACAGCCATCTGTAACGGGATCCGATTCCTTCTTCTGGTGTGCATGAAGACAGAGCACTCATATACATAAAATACACGAATGAGTGAATCTTTCAAAAAGCTCATTTTTTCACATTGAGATACTCCTTTTACTTTTAGTGTTTCATGTGTATCAGTGTCTCATGCATGCATGTGCACCATGTGCACGCCTGCTGCTCTGCACAAGGAGCAAGAGCTCTTGACCATGGAGCCATCTCTCCGGCTCCCCTTGTTTTCTCACACTGAAGTTAGGAAATGGCTGTCAACGATGATAGTGTGAATTAAACTAGGTATCGGTGCAGAGAACTGTGCGCGATACTTACTCTTCTACCCACAGTCAACATTATATGCCATGATTAGTTTTTAAATTATTAAAATTTTGCTTGAATCCAGGACTAATAGTTCTTTTATCTCCACTCTGATTTGTCCAACAACATGTTATGGAATGTCAGCTCCAGGGCAGGATAGTAAAGAACAGACAGATGTACTGTATTTAGCCAGTAAACTCAAAACAAGGAAGGAAACCGAAAGTGAGGAGTGCTACCATAGAAACTGGGAGCTCTGAAGCAGTGCAGGGTACGGAAGCTGGACCGCAGGCCCAGAGCTGGGTCCCTGGAGAAAGGGTTTTAAATGGGAACTTGGAGGACAAGAGTAGATACCGGTAAGTCAGCATCTGCGTGAAGGGACTTCAGAGCTCCAGGCCATCAGCTATCCCCCTTCCGGACCCTCCCCTCTTCCTCATGCTCTGTGTCTTTGCCTGTATTCTCCCGTCTTCCTGCTCCCCTCTCTCCTCACCCCCTGAAGTTTCGTGAAAGAATTCCAGTATCTTCGCTTCTATAGTTCTTCTCTCCATTGAGACCACTTTCACCAAGGCCACGATCAGCCCTCATTGAAATCACTCAGCACTTCCGAGCCTGTCTTTCTCGGCCCTATAGCTTGTGCTCTCCAAGTGTACAGCCACCACAGCCAAGCCCGCCACACTTCTCCTGAGAGCCAGAGAACGTTTGTTATCACCGACCCCGGAATTCCTCTTCCCACGGTCCTTTGCTCTGACAAAGAAAAGAAATAAGCTCATAGATGTGTTTACTTAGAGCGTTCTTGGTGACACTGTGAGGTACACGTCCTTTGCTGTTGTCTGTGTTCTGTGATTGCCTACGCCAAACAGTCAGAAGAACACATGAAATTTCTCCAGCTGTGGGGAAATTAGTGGACATATTGTATAGTCTGGGCAGTGAAGTCATTAGGATATGGTTATGAAGACTGAGGAAACTGCATTTTAACTGATCAAATTAAATGGAAAGGTCTCCGTACAGCAAAATTACAGCTTACAAAGACAGAACATGATAATGGGAATTAGGATTATGAGGCATTTTTAGACTTGTGTGTTCTAACTTTTTGTTTGTTTGTTTGTTTGTTTTGAGGTAGTATCTCACTATGTATCCCTGGCTAGCCTGGAACTCACTCTTTATATAGACCAGGCTGGCCTCAAACTTGTATGATTTTCCAGCTTCAGCCCCCTGGGTACTGGGATTATAAGTGTGTGCTACCACATGCAATTTTTTACTTCCCCAACCTCTTATAACAACTTATTAGAATGAAAGTCGTAGAAAAGTGTGTATATCTGACATAAAAACTCCTGCAGCAATGATTCTCCCCTTCCTCGATGCCTACCAAGCAAAAGCTCCAGGTATCTCTGCCTTGCCTCCTGTGCTCAGGCAAGAGCCATGCAGTTCCCTCCTTCCCCTGCTTTCCTGTTCTTGTCCTTGCTGTTCCTCCTGCCTACAGTCCCTCTGTCCTTGTTGACCTGTGAGAGAGAACGTTTGTCCTTCACTACTCCGCCCTGCCTTTGCTGTGCTCTCTGGTTAGATCCGCCCTCATGGTGCTCCCGCCCTGCCTTTGCTGTGCTCTGTGGTCATGATCCGCCCTCACTGGTGCTCCCGCCCTGCCTTTGCTGTGCTCTGTGGTCATGATCCGCCCTCACTGGTGCTCCCGCCCTGCCTTTGCTGTGCTCTGTGGTTAGATGCGCCTTCACTGGTGCTCCCGCCCTGCCTTTGCTGTGCTCTGTGGTTAGATCCGCCCTCACTGGTGCTCCCGTCTTGCCTTTGCTGTGCTCTGTGGTTAGATGCGCCCTCACTGGTGCTCCCGCCCTGCCTTTGCTGTGCTCTGTGGTTAGATCCGCCCTCACTGGTGCTCCCACCCTGCCTTTGCTGTGCTCTGTGGTTAGATCCGCCCTCACTGGTGCTCCCCCTGTCTTTGCTGTGCTCTGTGGTTAGATCCGCCCTCACTGGTGCTCCCGCCCTGCCTTTGCTGTGCTCTGTGGTTAGATCCGCCCTCACTGGTGCTCCCGCCCCGCCTTTGCTGTGCTCTGTGGTTAGATGCGCCCTCACTGGTGCTCCCGCCCCGCCTTTGCTGTGCTCTGTGGTTAGATGCGCCCTCACTGGTGCTTCCTGAGGTTTGCGCATTCACTTCAGAAGTCAGGTGTGCACTCAGCACCAGGGCTGGGGGAAATGGTAGGAAGGTGCTGCATGTGCAGTGTGGGACTTCTGATTTTTCATTCCTTCTTTATGGTTTACTGTTGTTTGCGGTTTCAGACAGTGTCTTGCTATGTTACCAAAACGGGTGTTACCCAGATTTTCCCTCAGCTTCCCAAGAGTACAGGCATTCACCCAGCCTGAAAACAAACTTTAAAAATTCTTTAAAAGGCCAGGTGGTGGTGGAGCATGCCTTTAATCCCAGCACTCAGGAGGCAGAGGCAGGCAGATCTCTGTGAGTTCGAGGCCAGCCTGGTCTACAGAGTGAGATCCAGGATAGGCACCAAAACTACACAGAGAAACCCTGTCCCAAAAAACAAAACAAAAATTTTTTTCTGTAAAAAAAAATCAGCATTTTATCACTCCCTCATCATTGTATTTCTAAGGTCATAGAAAGAAAAAGTAGGTATTTTTGTCTTTGTTGCCTTAATTCCTAGCACAATAACAAAAGCAAGGTGCCAATTAAGGATTATTTATTTATTTTTACTTTATTTTTATTGGTGTATTACCTGCATGTATGTCTATGTGAGGGTGTCAGATCTTGGAGTTACAGACAGTTGTGAGCTGCCATGTGGTTGCTGGGAATTGAACCCGGGTCCTCTGGAAGAGCAGTCAGTGCTCTTAATGGCTGAGCCATCTCTCCAGCCTCTGTCAATTAAGGATTGAAATGAATTGCTGGTTATATTTATAGTGTTTATTGGACACTTTCCTAGAATGTCAGTATAATATCAAAATTGAGGTGTCGGGCAATCTTAAAATGATTGGGAAAGGTGGGTGTGTGATTCCTCCCAATACACAGGAGGCAGAAGCAGGTTGGTCTCTGTGAGCTTGAGGCCAGCCTGGTCTACATAGTGAGTTACAGGCCATCCAGGGTAACAGTTAGACACCCCCCATCTGAAACACAAAACAAAACACAGCACCTCTGGGAAGAATGAATGTGGTGTTTCTAACCCAAGCTGCCATCGGTCTACTCTAGAATTTTGTTAATGACTGTCTGTCTGTCTGTGCTCCAGCTGTCCTCTCGCTGTGTGAATGAGTGTAAGGCTGTCTGTCTGTCTGTGCTCCAGCTGTCCTCTCACTGTGTGAATGAGTGTAAGGTGATCCCCACCTCTCAAGAGGCAGGCACAGGAGCTTCCGCAGCAGGCACACAGGAGCAGTGCTGTAGAACGAAAGGTTCTCAAGACTTTTGTGCAGTGCAGATGTTTCTCTTGCTTGTTTTCTTCCCTTTCCCGTTCTCCAGCACTGTATTATCAGTTCCCCAGAGCCTAAACGTAAGTACAAAAATAAACTCAATAGTGAAGTGAACATGCTTTAGGAGAGTTGACATTACATGTCTTTAAAAAGTCCACAAACTACAAAGGACACAGATAATACATATGACAGGTACATTATATTCTTAGATTGGCTATCTGTTGTAATTGTGACATTGCCGAGCCTCACTTAAGGCCTGTGTAGGAGGCAGATTAGGGGGATATTTATGGATATCCTTTCTCTGGCCACCTCCCTTCTCTCAGTCTGTTTCTTTGAAGGCTGTTTCATTATGCCTAGTAAGCCTGGGAAAGAGGCAGTAGACAGGAAGTTATACTCGGTGCTGGGAAAAAGGAGGCTTTGTAAAGTGGAACAAGGATGCCAGAATAACTCAGAGAAGCCTACTTAAGGGACATGGTGCGAGAGGAATGGCCAGAAACCAGAGAAATGTTCTGAAGCAGGAGCTAGAGTTGCTCGTTAGTGGTTATCAAGAATTCATAAAGTTATATACCTTCTAATATCCACACCCAGTTCCCCTTGATCATTCAACTGCATCATTATAACAATTTAAAATATTCAATTTTTATCTGATACCTCATTTTCAACTCATGAATGTCTTATTAGGTATATGTGGTTGCTATGAATATTAAAAAGGAAGCAGAGTCCAAACCAAAGAGAGCAATTAAAAACCCTGATGATGATGATGACGACTATGGTACCATGGATGAACTGCCGCCAGATAGTTTGATAACCCTGGTGCAGCCTGAGCTGCCCACACTCAGCCGCCTGTGGCTGGCCGCGCTGAGGGACTACGCGCTGTTGACTTTACCAGCTGAGTTTTCTAGTCAGCTGCCCCCGGATGGTAAGTAGCACATGCACTAGTCTGCTTTTTGGTTTTTTGAGACAGGGTTTCTCTGTGTAGCTTTGTGCCTTTCCTGGAACTCGGTTTGGAGACCAGGCTGGCCTCGAACTCACAGAGATCCACCTGGCTCTGACTCCCGAGTGCTGGGATTAAAGGCATGCGCCACCACCGCCCGCTGCACTAGTCTGCTTTTATGGAGTTCAAACTGACATTAAACAAAACGGACTTGGCAGAGGCTAGTACCAACAGTAACGAAATAACATCTTCAAATCTGTGGACTTCAGCGTGGCATTGTTTAATTTAGAGCCTGTCCTTTATACTGATTCTGTGAATTCAGGCTATGACCAGGGAGCGTGTTAGCTGAAGCAAAAACGTTAGTGCCATTGTAGTGATAGCTGTACGAACAGGGCACTCTAAACTAGCTGTGGGAAACACCCAGTGACCAGAACTGTGATGAAGTATACTGCTGTGCAGCCCAGTGGTTGTGTTTCCATGTACATCCTGGTTGAGCCATGAACTCTGTTCCTAAGGCTCTTGCTTATTTGTATTTAATTAGTTCTCCTTTTGAGATCAGTCAGGACACCATTATGGACTGTTTTTGTTTAGGAAACGTATGATTGATTCCCAAATATTTTGATGACAATGATTGAGTCCTTTTTATTCTGCTCCCGTGGGGCACTCCGATAGCCAGGAGAGGGTAGAAGGTCAGTGTTGGCGGTGGAAATGGAGATGGGGAGGAAGAGGAGAGTGGAAAACAGACGGAGAGGGCTCTGTTATGATGAAGACAGAGTGTAGGGGGGACAGCCGGCTTGTCCCTCCAAGGCAGAGCAGTATGAGGATGCATGGTGTCCCTGGTGGCAGAGAGGAGAGGCTGGAAGGCTGGCATCAGGAGAGACAGGCCCATCCAGCTTAGCTGTGGAGGAGGCCTGTGGTTGGGGAGGAGCCTGTTGCCAGAGCACACTTTTGGAAATAATGTCTCGACTTAATTTGATTGTTTCACAGGTGGGGCGTTTTATACTCCCGAGACCATCGATACAGCGAGACTTCACTACCGGAACTCCTGGGCCCCGATTCTCCATGCGGTGGCCCTTTGGTTGAACAGCACAGGATTTACATGTCCGGAGGCCACCGAAGCAGCAGCCGTGTCTGGTGGACAGAAACGCTCCCCAGCTGTCACTTTAAACCCGGTGCCCGGAGCAATGGCTAGTGCTAAACCCTTGCCAGAAGTGAACAGAGACAGAATGCACCTGATCCTAGGTGGGTGACCTGATGCATTTCAGGACCTGCCACTTCAGAGCATGGGGAGCTTTCGTTTTGATGCTGCAGAGAAGTTTTGCATAGTACAGTTCAGAGACAGAACAATAAAAGGACTTTTGCAGCTCCACTTATGTGCTAACTGAATTCTAATCTAAAATTATTTTAAACTACTCTAAAAGTTTAGCTATAGTGTTCACTCACAGAATATTGAATTTCAAGGAAAAAAACCTGGGGTTTTTTATTCAACATGTTTTCTCTGTTTTGGCAATGAAGAAAAAAATTGTTTATAGTCTACTTTTAAATCATTTTTAATTTATAAATGTTCTTTTAATATTTAAATATTTACATATTCTGAAGGAACTTTTGTAGATGTAACCAACCGTCTTATTAAAATAAGAAACACAGAACCAATGTAAAAGAGAAAGCCGAGAGGTCAGAGTGCAGAGCTAAAATCTTACCTCCTGCAGTGCTCCTAGCTTCCCCGAGAGAGGGAGGTACTTCCTGTGTCCCTGTTTAAATAATCTTTCTGTTCTGCCTTCTCATTGGTTGTAAACCCAACCACATGACTGCCTCATCACTGCCTGTAAGTACCGCCCTCCAGGTCTTAAAGGCGTATGTCTCCAATACTGGCTGTATCCCTGAACACACAGAAATCTACCTAGCTCTTCTAACCACCATGGTCTTGCTATGGCTCTAATAGCTCTGACCCCAGGGCAACTTTATTTATTAACATACAATTAAAATCACATTTCAGTACAAATAAAATACCACCATAAACTTTTGTGATCTCATATTTTTAGAAAAGGAAGACAACTAGTAAGGTGTAATTATGGAATTCATAGATCTCACAACTGAAAATATGAAACATTTTCAAAGCCTGACCCTTGTGTACATCGAGCGCCTGTTTTGACAAGTCTTGTGTGTAGCTCGACATTTAAAAACCTTGTATATGGCCTGGAGAGATGGCCCAGTGGTGAGCAGCACTACTGTCCTTACCAGGGACCTGAGCTCATCCCCAGCCCCCACATCAGGTGGCCTCCCAACTGCTGTAACTCCAGCTTCATTGGATCTGACCTCATTCTGTGGACTCTGCAGGCCTCTGCACTCACATGAACAAACCCACACACAGATACACAGAATTAAACCTTTAAAAAGCATGCATGAATAAAAATTGTTGGGCAACTCTTTAATAAAAGTAGTGAAATGCTTATAAATTTATCCTTACTGTACTATACTGTTTAATTCTAGAAACTGAAGGGCGAATATCTTCCTAATCAACCTGGTGACAGGCTGTGCATACCCTGTATGCAGGCTACAGCCCTTTGTTGTATCTGTCTGCTTAGCCTAGATTACATTTCTAACTCTCTGGTATTAATAAACATACAGTCATCTGGGAAAATAGAGAACAACATACTGCCCAACCAACGTGAGTGTTTTGTGTTCAAGACCCGTGTTTTCACTTTGTGTTCGCATTCCAGGTGTGAGTATACAGTTCCTTTGCGCCCCTCGGCCGGAGGAGCCCGTTGACCATGTCACAGCATGCCTGCAGGCCCTACACACCTTACTGGGCTCTCCTTATGCACGAGTCCACATTGCAGAAGATCAGGTACCGTGCATTTCTTTAATAGAGAATTGTGTGCTTTGCAGTAATCATATCTACTTTGGAATAAATCTCTCGCATTGTAAATAAGCCTTGTATATTGCAAACAGGACTGTGTAACTGATGCTAGTGAAAAGGCTCCTGGATGACTCCTGGATGACTACATGGAGTTATGCTCCAGCTAGATGCCATGCCCTCTTAGCCCCATAGCTATGGGAGTAAAGAGGAGAGGGTGGGGCAGCAGCAGTGCGATGCAAAGGTAAAGGATACCTTATCAGAGAGAGAGTGAGTGAGTCAGATCTTAGAGAGGGATTGCCAAAGAGATGAGTCTGCCTCTGAGAAAGAACAGCACACACACAAAAACTGGGCTTCATGAGAACATGACAAGTTCAAGGCTACTACAGTCTTGTACTCTGGCTGATATAAAACAGGTAGAGGTCATTGGATGGTGCTGGACAGTGCTGTAAAGGCCAAACTAGGAAGATTTCTTTATGACATGCAAAGGAATTTGAATTCTATCCTGAAAGTAAAAGGAATTATTAAAATGTTTAAATGGAAGAAGGATTAATTTTGCATTTGCCTAGATAGATAGATAGATAGATAGATAGATAGATAGATAGATAGATAGATAGATAGATAGATAGATAGATAGATAGATGTAGGAGGGTTTCACAACAACCTTGTGGAGGTTGGTTTATGAGATATGAGAAAGGAAGCATGGAGACCAGTTGTGAGGCTCTCTACTTAATTTTCCAAAGAATAGTAGTCTAGAAAAGTTGAGTAGAGGTGAATCAAAAAGAGTGAACTAGCTGAGCAGTAGGGATCATTAGTGAGGTAGGCATAGAGCAGAGGCAGCAGCTGTAGAGGACAAGAGGAGCATTTCAAGACAGACAGAGGACAGTGTGGAAGGGAAGAGGACGAGAGAAAGACACAGCCTACGTAAAAGGACAGAGGAGGCCTTTGCAGACTTGAAATAAGGAAGTCTAGAACATTCAGTTACATGCAAGAGGTGGCCTGACTGGAGAGGCAGGGGTCTTTTACCAATTCCTGGAAGTCTCCTAGGATAAGAGAAGGACACACAAGGAGAAATGGAACAGCCTTGGTTTTTTTTTTTAAATTTCTTTGTACTTCTGGGGATTGGACCCAGAGTCTCACGCGTGCTGAGCAAGCGCTTTACCAGCAGCCACAGCCAGGGCTGTAGACTTAAGAGAAGAAGGGAGGAAAGCTTTGACTGAATTAGGTTTTCTCCTGTGTGTTTTAATTTGGGGCAAGCTCATTGTATCAATTAGGTTTGGAAAAATTGTAGCGGATTAACATCCAAGTGTGAAATGGTTCCTGAGGTGCGTAGGACATAGCAGTTACCCATCTTAGGTTGGCAATTACACACTTCTGTGATGCTGAACTCTAGCAATACCAATAGCTCAGGTGTTTTATTCCAGTAGGAGGAGAATAATATCTGGATATCAAACTTTCAAATATTTAATACTAGCCATTTGTTGCTTGAAAATGTGTGGCCTCTGAATTTTATTATTATAATATTCTCTTTTGTTATCTAGTCCTATATGTTAAATTTTAGTTACAAAATTACTTTCACATGTGTGTTTTCTCAGATTTTAATAATAACATCTATCCTTTGAGGTTGAAATTCACTAAACGTACTTGTATTAATTTATAACAGCTGATTGGTGTTGAGTTGCTAAGTGTCCTACACCGTCTGCTGCTGACCTGGAACCCGCCCTCCATCCAGTTGCTGGTCACTGGGGTTGTGCAGCAGATCGTCAGGGCTGCTCAGGATCATTTACAGGAGAAGAGAAGCACCCTAAGTAAGTGCTGGAAGCTACACTGACCTGAAGCAAACACTCTTTGTTCCCCGAGGCTTGGGGTGGTTGTTTTTCATATGTGTGGGTGTGGTGCCTGCATGTATGTCTGTGCACTACATGCGTGCCTGGGGCCCACAGGGGACAGAAACGGGCATTGGATCTCTAGAACTGGAGTTAGAGATGGTTGTGAACTGCCAGGTGTGTGCCAGGTATCAAACCCTGGTCCTCTGGAAGAGCAGCCAGTCTTCTTAACCAGTGAACCGTCTCTCCAGCCCTGTACTCCTCCTCGTTTTATAATGATAGGACTAAGAAGTTTTATAAACCAGGCATGACGGGGGCATACCTATAACCCCAGCATTGGGGAGGTAGAAGCCAGATCAAAAAGTTCTAGGTTCATTCTCCACCACATAGCAAATTCAAGGTCAGCTTGGCCTAGAGGCCCGTCTCAAAAAATAAAAATTGCCGGGCGGTGGTGGCACACGCCTTTAATCCCAGTACTCGGGAGGCAAAACCAGGCAGAGTTCGAGGCCAGCCTGGTCTCCAAAGTGAGTTCCAGGAAAGGCACAAAGCTACACAGAGAAACCCTGTCTTGAAAAACCAAATAAATAAATAAATAAAAATTTAAGTTTAAAAAAAGAAATTGCAAATTCTGGACTTCTTCCATTCAAAGGTGTCAATTTTATATGGTTCAACCTAGCAAATTTGTTATTCCTATTATGAAACACAAACCTAATAAAAAGCCTAGTAGTGATTTTCCAGGTGAAATGAACTGCCCGTGGCTTCCAAGGAGGGTTTATCTATCCAGGACATTTGCTGAGAAGGACATATGGCACCATTTACACATTTACTTCTAAACCCTTTAGAAATCATTTAGATGTACTTATTATTTTATGTATTTCTTTTCTGGAAATTCCATCAAATTGTACTTTCTTAGATGAAGAGGACATGGAAAAAGAGTCCTGTCCCACCCTAGGAGAAGGAGGTGACAGCGGTGGCCTCATCCCTGGAAAGTCTCTTGTGTTTTCAACCATGGAGCTGTTGATGTTCATTTTAGTGCGGCATATGCCACACCTGAGTACTAAGATGTCGGACTCTCCGAGTCACATGGCCACAAAAACTCGCCTGTCAGAAGAAAGTGCTCGTTTGGTGGCGGCCACGGTGGCCATTCTGTCCGATTTGCCATCCCTCTGCTCACCAGCTGGTACGGTACCGATCAGTGTTTGGGAGTGTGCCATACGATGAGGCAAAGATGAGCTTTCTGTGCATTTTAACTTAGGGTTCTTTTCTTCTTACATCTCAGGCGCTAAACGGGAAGTTTTTAAAGGGTTACTTTGCCTGTGAGAGCCTAGGAAAGACTAAAGTTTCTAAAGCTAGCAACCTAAGGTAGCCTCATTATCAATCTCTCAGAGGGAGATACGGGCTGTAGCTCAGTGCTGGAGAGCTGGTCAGCATATGCCAGGTCCTTGTCTTGGTTTTGATCACCCCAAAACAAATCAAAACTTGAAGATCGAGAGAAGATGTGAAGCCAACAGGTAGACATGGGAGGAATGACTGAACTCCTCTTTTATAATCTGGTCCCCTTCGTGAATGTCACTGAACAATAAAGCCTGTCTGAGGAGAGTGGCAGTCAACCCGAAGGAGCACTGGAAAGGATTATGGTTAATAAAGATAGTAGTTGTCGGTAGACCCTGGAAACTATCTTGTGGATAGACTTTCTCTCTGTTTCAAAGTATAAATAGTACCAGAAGGTGTGTGGTACGTTTCAGCCCACACAGACCTTTGTGGCTCCACCTGACAAGTGTGAACCAGTGGCTTCTCCATCTGGCCGCGCCACGGGGGCTGCACTGGAGGACGGTTTCGGTGCCGGATTCTAGAATGCTTTCTTCCCGCGTTTGCTTGCCCGGTCACATCCTTTGTTTTCCTGACCTGAGTTCTCTTAGAATCACTGTAAGAGTCACCCGGCTACTCAGAGTTTACGGTTTGTGTTCCAGTTCTTCTATCCCCCAGTCTTACTCCCATTGTGAAGGACAGCACGAAATAGGTCACATTGGAAGAATAAAGACAAGGTTCAGTTGGAACAAAAAAGAAAATGCCACTTCTATTTAAAAACAATATGCCGCCGGGCGGTGGTGGCGCACGCCTTTAATCCCAGCACTCGGGAGGCAGAGGCAGGCGGGTCTCTGTGAGTTCGAGGCCAGCCTGGGCTACCAAGTGAGTCCCAGGAAAGGCTCCAAAGCTACACAGAGAAACCCTGTCTCGAAAAACCAAAAAAAAAAAAAAAACAATATGCCACTTTCTTGTGTTATTTGTCAAACTGATGTATAGTGATAGTAATACAGTAAATTTGAATAAAGTCAAGGAAGAAGTAATAGTAAATCACAGTCAAGCCAAGCATGGTGATGCTGAGGCAGGAGGATTGCTTCGAGTGTGGGACCAGCCTGTGCAAAATTATAAGACCTTATCTTAGGGAGAGGAGAACACAATCACCTGTGGAAAAATAACTTGTATGTTTGCGTGTGTGCGTGCGTGTTGGAAACAGCTATCATGTGGGAACTGAAAGAGTTACAAAATAACCTGATTTGTTTTTATTTCAGGCTGTATGACAATCCTGCCCACAATTCTGTTCTTAATTGCAAGAATATTAAAAGACACAGCAATAAAGTCTGCAGACAATCAGGTTCCTCCTCCAGTCAGCGCAGCTCTGCAGGGGATAAAAAGCATCGTGACACTTCCGATGGCCAAAACCGAAGAAACTCAGAAACAGTGGACGGCTCTGATCCGGAGCACTCTTGCCTGCATCCTGGAATATTCACAACCAGGTAGCCTATTGGTTTCCCAAGGCTTGATTTCTAGATGTCTGTTCCTTAACAGATTATTGCTAGAAGACCCTTGTCAGGAGACTGCTGGGTAACATGGAGTCTACTCAGGACAGGTTAATTTCTAGATGTCTGTTCCTTAACAGATTATTGCCAGAAGACCCTTGTCAGGAGACTGCTGGGTAACACGGAGTCTACCCAGGACAGGTGTTTCATCCCACCTTCAGAGTTGAAATGGAAATGCTTCTTCCTTCATTGTGGGCTCTAAGGACATTTGTTGATGGGTTAAAAAACAGAGACAGTGAGACAGTGTATGCCCAGAATTGACATGGTTGATATGCATATGTTTACTGCAAGGTTTTTTCTTTTCTTTTGTCTCCTCCCACGGTGGAATCCATTCTCTCTCTCTCTCTCTCTCTCTTCCCCTCTCTCTCTCTCTCTCTTCCTCTCTCTCTCTCTCTCTCTCTCTCTCTCTCTCTCTCTCTCTCTCTCTCTCTCTCTCTCCCCCTCTCTCCCTCCCTCCCTCCCTCCCTCCCTCCCTCCCTCCCTCCCTCTCTCCCTCCCTCTTTGTTGTTGTTGGTTTTTGAAGCAGAGTTAGCCCAGGCTAACTTCAAACTCATGGTCACTGTCTCCAAAGGATAAGCTGTAAAATAGGAGACAAAATACTTATGGCTATTCCAACATATCCCCAGATAGAACTGCAATCTTGATATTGAAGTACATAGTTTATTCTATATTATTCTATAATAGCTGTGTATAGAAATGAGCAATTTCTTACATTAATATGTATCAGTTAGTAAATGTCGTTATCTGTGTATATACAAGTATTATATCGAGCAAGATAAATAAGTATGAAATATATATATATATATGGGCTGGAGGGACAGCTCAGCCATTAAAGGCTAGGCTCACAACCAAATATTTTTTTTTGTTTTGTTTTTCGAGACAGGGTTTCTGTGTAGCCCTGGCTGTCCTGGAACTTGCTCTATAAACCAGTCTGGCCTCAAACTCCCAGAGATCCACCTGCCTCTTCCTCCCGAGTGCTGGGATTAAAGGTGTGGGCTACAGCCCGGCTCTTATTCATTCATCCCCCCCCCCCCCAGGGCCTTGCGCTTGCTAAGCAAGCACTCTACCACTCAGCTAAATCCCCAACCCCTTATTCATTCTTTTTGTTTGGGTGGGGGTGGTTTCGAGACAGGGTTTCTCTTGTAGCTTTGCGCCTTTCCTGGAGCTCACTTGGTAGCCCAGGCTAGCCTCGAACTCACAGAGATCTGCCTGCCTGCCTCTGCCTCCCGAGGGCTGGGATTAAAGGCGTGCGCCACCACCGCAGCATCATTCTTTTAACTGACATAACTTTCATCACATGTATTTGACAGTTACTTATTCTTCTGTTAATGGATATTTTTTGTGATTTCTAATTTTCCCCAATTACAAGCATGGTTGTTATGGACATCTTTAAAGATTTGTAGTATGGGGCTGGAGAGATGGCTCAGAGATTAAGAACACCAACTGCTCTCCCAGAGGTCCTGAGTTCAATTCCCAGCACCCACATGGTGGCTCACAACCATCTGTAATGAGATCTGGCGCCCTTTTCCGTATACATAATAAATAAATAAATCTTTAAAAAAAAGATTTGTAGTGTATTTTTATGGCACATATATAGAGTTGGAGATACATATTTTAACACTTAATTTCATCAGATATTGCCAAATTGCTGTGGAGCTGGGAGCATAATTTTTTTAAAAAAGCATTTTTTTATGTTTGTTTCTAATTCAGGGGAAGACTTATTCATAGTTTTTGCCCACTTTTCTTCTGTGTTTAACTTTTCCCTCTTAAATTTTCTTTTTTTAAAAGAAAACATGAAAGCTCTAAAAACCGAATAATAAGGAAAGATTTGCCACATTATTTATTTATTTATTTATTTTTGGCATTTCCACAGCCAGGCATTGAGGCTCATGGCTGTAACTCCAACCCATAGAAGGTGAGGATAAGATCACTGTGGAGCTCAGGGCCAGCTTGAGCTCCATATCAAGTTCAGGCGTAAGTCAGTAATTGAGTGACAGGGAAAAGGCCATGGGGATGTCTGCATAGTATTCGGATAGCAAGGGAAGTAGCATCCCACTGGACACGAGAGAGGGCGTGTCACAGGGAATTTCCAGCTTGGGAAGCATGCTTCTTACTTAAAAAACTGAGGTCTTCTCCTTTAAAATTGTGTGTGTATATAGTCATGCACACACAAGGACATTCTCAAGGGAGCAATGAATTGCTGCAGTACTATTTTTTTTTTTCATTTTTAGAACCTTTGATTTTGAAATAAATTTCAACCTTTAATAAGACTTTCAGGAACGGATGTGTGGAGTCCAGTATGCCCTTGTCCTGCCTCCTGCCTCTCACGTTATACGTGGCCCTCGGTAAAAGTCGCATGTCATCATTGTTACTCATCATAATTAACTTTGCTAAACCATCTTAAGAACATGCTGACATCTTGGTGATGTTTTACTCCTGAATACTTCCTAGGTGTCCTAAGAACAAGGTCATTCTTTAAATACCCACAAAAGAATTGCTAAGTTTAGGAATCCAACATTAATGCAGTGCTATTGTTGTTCATATGCAGATTTTAGAAGTTGCCCTAATAATGACATTTTCTTTGCAGTATTATCATGTCATTAATCTGGGGCACTAACATAGCCTTTCTCTTTTATGATGTTCATGTTTGTTTGTTTTGTTGTTTTTCAAGACAGGGATTCTCTGTATTGTCCTGGCTGTCTTGGAACTTGCTCTGTAGACCAGGCTGGTCTCAAACTCAGGGATCCTCCTGTCTCTGCCCCCACCTCCATTCTCCCACCCTCAAATCCAAATACTGAGATTAAAGGTATGAGCCACCATGTATGTTCATGTTTTTGAAAGCTACAGGATCTCCTCTGTAGACTATTCCTTAATTTATAATTGTCTAATTTTTCCACAGTTTAGTGTACATTCACTTTATACCTTTTGGGCAGGAATATCATATAAGTAATATATATCTTTTTCAGACAATCATGTAAGACAATGTATAATATTGCTTTGTCCTACATCAAGAATCTCTTGACTAGGTGTGATGGCACACGCCTTTAATCCCAGCACTCAGGAGGCAGAGGCAGGCGGATCTCTGTGAGTTCGAGGCCAGCCTGGTCTACAGAGTGAGTTCCAGGACAGCTAGCCAAGTCTATGTAGAGAAACCTCATCTCAAAAAAAAAAAACCAAATATAAAATAAAAGGAACCTTTTGGTTCTTGCTTTTTGACACAAAGTTGTGCTTTGTAGCCCACACCGACTTTTGTCACTCTGTAGCCCAGGCTGCCCTCAGATTTGTGTCAATCATCCTGCCCTGGCCTCCGGTGCTGGGATTGCTGGTGTGCACCACCATGCCAAATCTCAGCTTTAATAACTGTGCCAAGATGGCACCTGCTGTAATTCCATATCATAAGGTTGCATTTCTTCTATCCATAATCGAGTGGTCTGCAGAGAGATTCTTTGAGACTAATTGTCTGCTTCCTGTCAGACTTTAACATAGCAATTTAAAAGTGTGCCTGAAGCATTTTTTCCTATCCTAGTTCCACAGTGAGAGTCTTGCAATCTGTATTTTTTAGATTGAGGCACAGTCTGTGGGAAACATTGAGAGAGTATTGTTCATGTCTGTAATTCCCTGTCTTCCTTCGCGGCTGCCCTTTTGTCTCGTAGATGATTCTACGCCTGCGCCCGATGAAGTGAGCACATTGACAGCCATAGCACTCTTCCTGTGGTCTGCCAGCACTGAGATAATAGGAGTGCAGTCCCTGCAGAACGGCTGCATGAACAGATTTAAAAGTGCGCTGAACTCATGTGACCCGTGGGTGAGTTACCCTTCAGCAGGCCACCGTTGTCAGGAATTTTCAGATGAGCTCACTAAGATGTGACAGGTGCAATAAAATGTTTACAGTGTGGCTTTATTTTTCAAATCTTGTTTATTTATTATTGGGTGCAAATGTATGATGTCTATGTGTGTGCCAGGTACCTTGTGTATCGTCACCACAAGCATTTTTACCTGCCAAGCCATCTGGTCAACCTGTAGTATGGCTTTTAAATTGAAAAAGTGTTAGAGAACTGTGTATTTAAGCACTAAGAGTGACATTTGTAGATGCTCCCATATGTCTGAAATATTTTATTAACCCTGGCCATAACTAGTAGAGACTTTACATGGGTTTTGTTTTTCAGTATTTATTTCAGTGATACCAAGAATGTTAAAGAATAAATTTACATTATTGCATCTTTTAATGAACATTTTTATTAGTTTATTTTGTTAAAATCCAACTTAATGCTTCTCAAGCATGCCACACACTAGGAAAAGAAAATCAGTGCAGAATATTCCTGGCCTCCACCTTGAGCTTCCTTAAAGTCTCTATATTTATAGCTCAGAGACCTGTATTTTTAAAATGTCCCTCACACTTTTCTATGTCCAGAGAAATTTGGTAGTTCAACTTCTAACAAACCACTGAAATACATGTATTTCACTCTTTGTCCCACACATCAATGATCAACCCCCTCCATTTTTTCCCATCTTAAAAAAATGTTAATACTGTAATAGGCAGGGTGATACATGCTTTTAATCCTAACACTCAGGGGGAAGAGGCAAGCAAGCCTATCTCTACAAGTTTGAAATTAACCTGGTCTGCATAGTGAGTTCCAGGCTAGTTGTAGCTATATAGTGAGAAATTGCCTAAAAAAGTGGAGGAGGGAGTTAATATGTTACTATAAACAGTTGTTTCCAAAGAATCAAATGGGGTTGATGTATCTAAATAGTGCATTTTTGTAGCTTTATTTCAGATCAATCCTTTATTAACCTCCCTGACTACATGGCATTAAAATCAGAGAGACAATTATATATTAAATTATATATTAAAGAAAGAATTGAAAAGAAATCAGATGTTCCAGTTTCTAGCTTTCCTATACAGTAGAAATATTTGTTATGTAAGGATGGTGATTTAGTAACTCATGTATAAGGCATTTCTTTAATCTCCACTTTTATTTAGTTGGCATTAAGTTCCATTGTTCTCCTTTTTCTTGTTGAGGTACAATGTGATTGTCTACCCAGTAAGATCTGCGACATGTATTAATTGAGAAAATCACTCTCTTCCATAGGTTCAAGCCAAATGCTACCAGCTTCTCCTCTCCGTCTTCCAGCATTCCAATCGCGCCCTTTCAACTCCCTACATCCATTCATTAGCCCCGCTAGTGGTTGAAAAGCTAAAGGCTGTCGAAAGAAACCGACCAGCCAGTAACACAGAACTTTTGGCTGTCCAAGAAGGAATTAAAGTTCTTGAAACATTGGTTGCTCTTGGAGAAGAACAGAACAGTAAGTGTTTACTATTAAAAGCCACTAGTCCAAAGTGAAGACCTGTATTATTTATGAATCTCAGTGTTAAACACAGGCTTTGCAACCATGTGTTTCCCAATAAGCAATTACAGTCTGAATACATAATATATCTGCTCATATTACTAACATAATGTATTGGGTTTACTTATATTTATTTTTTATGAGTGAGAAGTCACAATGAATTACTAAGGGCATTTTTTTTTTTTTTTTTTTTTTTTTTTTTTGGTTTTTCGAGACAGGGTTTCTCTGTGTAGCTTTGCGCCTTTCCTGGAACTCACTTGGTAGCCCAGGCTGGCCTCGAACTCACAGAGATCCACCTGCCTCTGCCTCCCAAGTGCTGGGATTAAAGGCGTGCGCCACCACCGCCCGGCTGAATTACTAAGGGCATTTTTACACACTGATTTTGTTTTTAATTTTCTAGGAGTGTGTTTTTAAAAACTAGGAACAGTACAGATATTTAATAGAATTTTTTAAATAGAATATGATTTACATAACCCTTATGTTATAACCAGGGAAGTGTAAGTACCAAGCATCATAAGATACCTCAGGATTTGATACTATTTTTTTTTTTTTGCTTCATGATTAATGCAACATGCATCATGCATTTATTGAACCAGAAATGCATATTTTTTTAAAAAATGGTTTTTTAAGACAGGGTTTCTCTGTGTAGCTTTGTGCCTGTCCTGGATCACACTCTGTAGATCAGGCTGGCCTCGAACTCACAGAGATCCACCTGGCTCTGCCTCCTGAGTGCTGGGATTAAAGGAGTGTGCCACCGCTCCTTTATGTGCCTGGCCTTTAATTTATACACAAAGTATAAGCTTTTTGTATACTTAATAGATATACACTAAAATGTGATTATTTTAATTGTTATGGAAAAGCTAAAATTTTCAGCAAATACCTTATGATTGAACATCAAGCTGCTCCCAACTTTCAAGATTCACTTCCCTGAGCCAGGGACTAGCTCGGTGACCAAGAGCTCCCCTGCATGTTCAAGCCCTAGGCTCCATGCTAAGCATGGGACTGGGGGCAGGTCGGGGGTCTCATCTCTGTCTTCATGCTAAGCTTAATTCTGAATTTGGGCAGCTGTTGAGGAATTGAAAGTCAGGTTAGACTTCAACTACTGAAGGACAGTAAGATCAGGGCTAGCATTACAAAGTGAATAAGGGTTGAGTCCTATTTATAAAATTTATAGTTAGTAAAATAAATACAATAAAGTTACATCATACTTTCTACCCAAGTAACCTATGTTACTTTCTGTAACAGTTTCTTCAAAAACACAATCTTTTCTTCCTGTCCCTTTTTTTTGGTTTTTCAAGACAGGTTTTCTCTGTGTAGCTCTAGCTGTCCTGGAACTCACTTTGCAGACCAGGCTGGCCTCAGACTCACAGAGATTCTCCTGTTTCTGCCACTGAGTGCTGGGATTAAAGGCGTGTGCCACCACACCTGCCTGAATGTCTTTGACAACACTTCATCGATCCCTGCTGAAGACTGAGCCCATGGCTTCATGCCTGCTGAGCACATGATCCAGCACAGAACTGTATCTCCAGTCACACAAAAGCTTTTCAAAAGTCTCTACTATTTTACAATTTGCTGGGAAACTTTTTTGTTAAAAGAGAGCACAATTGCAAAGAGATGAGAAAAGTTAAATGATAATTCTAAACCTACAGGTTTACCCTCTTGGAATCATGTGACTATATAAAATTTTTGAAAATCTAAAAGATATTGCCATTAAATTAGTATCACTCATTCATTAATTCATTATTTGTTAGTACACTCCTAGTGTATATAATCCTATCTATTTACAAGTGATTTTTACCATTTTTACCCCTGTGAATTGAGATCAAACCCTTATGCTAGGTAAGCACTCTTATCACCTAGCTACGTCCCCAACCCTCCTTTACTTTTCTAAAACATAAATGTCTTAAATTTTAAGTTAAAAAATTAGATTGCTCCAAGTCTTGCTGTGTTCTAAAACACTTATAATCTAAATAAAACCATGTTTATTATTGGCACATCTTACTAATACTGCAAATTGGTCTGATTTGAGAGTGGAAATTATAGCACTTTAGTGGTACCAATGTTTTATGCCTTTATTTTTTTGAAAGAGAGTCATTTAGTTCAGGGACATGGATGGGGCCTGGCTGGCTATTAAACTGTAATTGCACAAGTAACATACATTTTCTGTTATTTATTATATTGTTCCTGTTAACAGTGTCAAGCTGCGTTCTCTCCAATCAGACCCATCTTTGCTGTCTTTTGTTACAGGAGTCCAGTTACTCGCTCTTTTAGTGCCCACTTTGATCTCTTACCTGCTGGATGAAAATTCTTTTGCCTCAGCAAGTTCCGTCTCCAAAGATCTTCATGAGTTCGCACTCCAGAACTTAATGCATATCGGACCTCTGTACCCACATGCTTTCAAGACGGTAATGGGGGCCGCTCCTGAACTGAAAGTGCGCCTAGAAACTGCTGTTCGAGCCAGCCAAGCCAGCAAAGCCAAAGCGGCTGCCAGGCAGCCGGCCCCTGCCACACATTCTGCACCGACGATTAAGCTAAAAACAAGCTTTTTTTAGTGTGTTCTTCCAGTCCTTTTTTTTTGTATTTATATTTTAGGTAGTGAGTGACAACCTCTGCATCATTCCAGACTATGGATTGTTTTATTTGTGTATTGGAATTATAATGCTTTGAAGTTGATTGAGTGAAATAGTGTTCACACCTCTTACTGATTTTTAAAGATCATGTGGTAAATATATTTCCATTTTTATCCTAATGATATCTATCTTTTGTTGACTTTTTTGTTGTTACTGTTTGGGAGTTTAGGTTTTGGGTTTTGTTACTGGTGATTGGACTCAGAGCCTTGCTCATTCTAAGCATGCGCTGTGCTGTGGCATACACCCCTAGGCCCTAATTAACTTATTTTTGTAGACACCAAGCCATGGTCTTTTAAATGTAAATGCTAAAATCATAATTACATCATGTAGTTGGGCAGCCTTTGGGTATTATCAGGAAAATAAAATGACTCAGACTTTAGCATTTGTCATGAAAATTTAATTGAAAAGCAAACAGATTGCAAAATTTGACGCCACTCAAAAAACAAAAAAAAAAATCTTTTTTTTTTAAGATTTATTTATTTATTATGTATACAGAAGAGGGAGCCAGACCACATTACAAATGGTTGTGAGCCACCATGTGGGTGCTGGGAATTGAACTCAGGACCTCTGGAAGAGCAGTCGGTGCTCTTAACCTCTGAGCCATCTCTCCAGCCCCAAAATCTTTGTTTTATAGAAAAAATAGTAAGAATAAAATCACATTTTCTAACCATTTCATCAAATATCCTTATCTTTCTGATGAACCTTTAATTCTCACATTAAATGTCTAAATTATGCTTTGTGTACATACATGTTGTTAACTGAACTGAAATTCTCACCTACAGATTGACTAAAGCATTTTGAATGTGGCATGCTAAAATTTGTCCTGCTTCATACTTTGTAATTACAGAGCCTCAGCTTCTGACTGTGGTAGTTAGTTTCATTCATCAAATATTTACTGAGGCCTGCTGTGGATACGGCATCAAGCTAAGTGCCTGAGGGCACACGGAGAGAATTACAGGTTAGGTGTGCCTCTCATGCCATGGGAATTTACCATGCAAAACAGGTAACTGGGTACATGAATGTCATCACACCAGTCAGCAAATTTTAATCACCAGCTTTACCAGACATGTAGTTTAGACTTTTTTGTTTGTTTGTTTGTTTGTTTGTTTTGTTTTTTGAGACAGGGTTTCTCTGTGTAGCTTTGCGCCTTTCCTGGAACTCACTCTGTAGTCCAGGCTGGCCTCGAACTCACAGAGATCTACCTGCCTCTGCCTCCCGAGTGCTGGGATTAAAGGCGTGTGCCACGACCGCCCGGCTAGTTTAGACTCTTTATCAACAAAGGAGTGACTTTCCTAAACATTTAAAACACTAATGCTATTTGAAATATGCTGCCTGCTGCTTATTCTCTCATACCTGTACCGATTAGCCCATCTTGGTCTTCTAGACACCTCAGAAGGTATCCATCTCACTGGTTTTCTGACTGACTTTTCTTTCTACAGGGTTGATTTTAATTTCAGACTCAGGCTTCCAATGTTTATCTTCTTGCTTTTTTTGTTTTTATTTTTGGTAAAATTCTATTAAAATTATTCCTCATGTCATGTAATTTCAGTGATTGAATGTGTCTGGTTCTGGCTGGGGATGTATTCAGTGGTGGATAACTTCCTGTGTGTGTGCAAAGCCCTGGACTCAGTCCCCAGTACTGGGAAAATACAGTACAGTTTAGTGGCATTTAGTAAATTCACAGCAACCCTCAACAGTCACACAGTTTTGTTGCTCCAGAGAACCCTGCATCCTTTGAGTGATCTCATAGTCTCTTTCTTTTTTTTTCTTTTTTGGTTTTTTGAGACAGGGTTTCTCTGTGTAGCTTTGGAGCCTGTCCTAGAACTCACTCTGTAGACCAGGCTGGCCTCGAACTCACAGAGATCCACCTGGCTATGCCTCCCGAGTGCTGGGATTAAAGGCGTGTGCCACCACCACCCGGCCATAGTCTCTTTCTTTCCCCCCAGTCTTAGGCGGCCACCTCCCATCTGCTATCTGTCTACATTTCCATGTGTGGACATGTATTATATGGAGTCATGTGTTCTTTCATGACTGGTTCCTTGACTCTTAGATTTTCAAGGATCATCCATCCATCAATCCATCCATCCATCCATACTGTAACGTGAATCATCCTTCACTCTTTTTTAATGGCGGAATACTATTCTGTTGTATGTACATATTTTCTTTATCTGCTCATCACCTGAAGGACACTCAGGCTGTTTCCACCTCCTTCCTCTTCTGAATATCATGTAAGTAATAATGCTCTGAACAGTTATGTACAGAATTTTCCATGAACATATTTCTTGAGACAGGTTCTCATTCTTTACCCAAGGCTGGCCCCTAGCTCAGGATCCTTCTGCTTTATCCTTCTGGGTGCTAGGATTATAGGTATGCATCACAAACATGTATTTTAGTACCTCAACAGTTTCTAGCCAGGAGTGGAATTGCTGGCTTAAATAATAACTCTATCTTTAACTTTTTAAAGACCTGCCAGACTCTTCTAATATTATTTTTGTACACATGCATGTGTGCATGCACGTAACCCCTTCAACTCATCTATTTATGTAGATCCTTGTTTTTACCCTGGCTATTTTTGCTGTTCTTGGTACCTCCCTGACTTTTCCTGATATTTCCTCTCTTCAGAGTAGATCATGCATGCGTTCTTTCCCATTCACCCCCCCCACTCCTTTCTTTGTTAGTACATTCTTATCCTTTCCCTAACTTCTTCTAAGCCACTGCCAACTATTACTTTTCTGTCATTGTAGCTATAAAATAAAATCTCTTTAAAGAATTAGGGATGATCAAGGCCAGCCTGATCAGAGTAAGTTCCAGGACAGCCAGGGCTACACAGAGAAACCCTGTCAGGGGGTGGGGAGGGGGATTAGGGATGAGAGCCAGATGGTGGTGGCACACGCCTTTAATCCCAGCACTTGGGAGGCAGAGGCAGGTGGATCTCTGTGAATTCAAGGTCAGCCTGGTCTACAGAGAAAGTTCCAGGACAGCCAGCGCTACACACACACACACACACACACACACACACACACACACACACACACGCACACAGATGGCTCAGTCAGTAAAGATTTTGCCACACAAGTATGAGAACAAGCACAGCATAGCATGTAGTATTTAGTCTGATAATCAATTTTTACATGTAGATAACTGATAGTATACACATATTAAATCCAATGTAGCACACAAGTTTAAATGTGGCAGATCGCCACTCTCAAGAGCTGCTGGACTTTGGAGATGGCTCAGTTGGTATAAAGTGCTTATCTGCAATATTGAGGACCTGAATTCAGATCCCACTTCAGTCAGGCATGGCAATGTGCACCTGTAATCCCAGGCTGGGGGTTGAAGCAGGAGGATACACATGCATGTGCACCCATACACACACTCATGCACACACATGAACACATACATCACATGCACAATTTTTTTTTTTTTTTTTTTTTTTTTGGTTTTTCGAGACAGGGTTTCTCTGTGTAGCTTTGCGCCTTTCCTGGAGTTCACTGGTAGCCCAGGCTGGCCTCGAACTCACAGAGATCCGCCTGGCTCTGCCTCCCGAGTGCTGGGATTAAAGGCATGCGCCACCAACGCCCGGTCACATGCACAATTTTTTTTTTTTAATTTTTTAAATTTTTTTTTAAAAGATTTATTTATTTATTATGTATACAGTGTTCTGCCTACATGCATGCCAGAAGAAGGCACCAGATTTCATTATAGGTGGTTGTGAGTCATCATGTGGTTGCTGGGAATTGAACTCATGACCTCTGGAAGAACAGACGATGCTCTTAACCTCTGAGCCATCTCTCCAGCCCCACATGCACAATTTTTAAATTTAGGAAGCTGACATTTCTGTTGTGTGATAGGCGCTGTACTAGCCTTTCTAAATCCACTCAAATAATGGCAAACGATAGGCATAATTAACCCAAATTTCAAAACATACTCAATTATAACGTTTCTATTCCTCACATTTTCTTCATTCTTAATTAGAATTTTTAGGTTAATGTCAGAAATGGTTGGAAAATAGCTATAAATAAATTTCTTGTTCAATACTTTCCACCAAATGAATTATTTTTTTTTTTTTTTTGGTTTTTCGAGACAGGGTTTCTCTGCGTAGCTTTGCGCCTTTCCTGGAGCTCACTTGGTAGCCCAGGCTGGCCTCGAACTCACAGAGATCCGCCTGGCTCTGCCTCCCGAGTGCTGGGATTAAAGGCGTGCGCCACCACCGCCCGGCCAAATGAATTATTTTTAAAACCCGACTTAATCATCATGTATCATCATACCATTTCTAGTTCCCTCATATCTAAAATCTTATGACATTATTATTTATGGATTTCATGGTTTAAAGAGGATGTCATGTCTCAACCATAACTTAGGGAAATTATCCTGAGCTAGTGAGGAAGAGTGTGGAGGTTGTACATGCATGAGTGACCAGTGCCAGTCCCGCCTCAGCCTGGCTTCCCCAGACGAGTTTCACACAAGTGGCCAGCCCCCAATAGCTCCAGCCTTCTTTATTTATACATCAAACACAAGCATGTTTTTCCATACCAACGAGTTTTTCCCATCCTGCAGCGTTAACCTCCATCAAAAACTAAATGGGTCAGATATGTTTTTTCCCCCAACTTTTACATCAAAACATCTTTAAACCAAAACCAACACTTACCATTTTGCTAGCTTGGCCAAATATCGAGCCAGGTACATCCTGTCTTTACCAAACCAAAAGGTGATTGACATAGGCACACATTTTCAAGAACAACAATCCCGTTCAAAGCATATTTACAGAAATAGGGGTGATCCTGTCAGCACTGAACCAGGACAGCGCCTAGGTTCTGAAGTGACAGCTGGCGTCCCCAGACAAGAAACCTGAGAAGCATCAGCTCCCAAAGAACTTTAGGGGGACATATTGGAGAAAAAAATGGGGTTTCCAGGAATGATCACATCTGTTCCGTGCATGACTGACAAACTGACACTAAAACTGTCAAGAGAACCATCAATGTTAGGACAGAGGAGAGAGCAGGCAGGCCGCGCAGGCCCAGCAGTATTCTTCGCTGTCCCAGAGTCCACTGGTCTTTGCTGAGGGAGACTGTCCCTGTGGGCCTTGTCCTCATGGAGACCCACTGGACAAGCACTCATATACTGGTCCAAAGCTAAGCCACACAGCCCCCAACAGGCCAGTGCTTCTCATGCACATGTACTTGTCCTCACACTTCATTATATATGTTTTATATATATACATATACATACTTATGTATGCATATATCTGTAGTGGGGATTTAACCCGTGGCCTTATACATTTCAGCTGTCTACCACTAAACTATATCCCTGTCTTAACATCTGTCATTTCATTCATTATTATTATTATTTTTTTTTTTTTTTTTTGGTTTTCCGAGACAGGATTTCTCTGTGTAGTTTTGGTGCCTGTCCTAGATCTCGCTCTGTAGACCAGGCTGGCCTCGAACTCACAGAGATCCGCCTGCCTCCGTCTCCCGAGTGCTGTGATTAAAGGCGTGCGCCACCACTGCCTGGCCTTTCTTATTTTTTTTTAACTTAACTTTTTTAGAGACGGTTGTTCACTTTGTAGCTCAGGCTGGCCTCAAACTTCAACAATCCTCCTGCCGTAGCCCTTGTATGCTTGGATGACAGGCATACTCCACCATGACTCCCTCTTCACCTTTACTTTCAATCCTATTCAAGAAATCCGTTGTGGTTTTTTTATAACTTTGATTAATGATTTGGTCATTAAATCTCTTCCTTCTTTCTAATTCATTTCTAATTACACAGAGAAATGCCTCTCTTGTCTCATTTGAGAAACCAAATAGCGGCTTTATTCTTGTCTAATGAGTGTAAAGTAATGTCAGAGGAGAAAAGAAAGTTGAGTTAAATGTCTTGTTGTAAACTAATCAATTATAATGAAATTTACATTAATATTTTTGGAAAATTCCTCTAATCCACTACCCAGAAAAAGAAAATCTATGTTGATATTTGTGTGTAATTTCCTCCATATTATAATAACTGTATGGTGGATGTCTTAGCTTGTTACCTTCTATATTTATTTTATAAGCATTCTCCTGTATTATTACTCTAATAATATGGGAAAGATTTAGTGATTTCTTTTTTAACCTCTGGGCCTTGCACATACTGGCCAAGCTGTCTGCCACTGAGCTCCAGCAGTCTTTGCGTATGTATGTGCGTATAGTGTGCAGAGGTACCTGTATGCTTGTTTGCATGTGTGTGTGCACATGTGTGTCCATGCATATGGAGATCTAAGGTTGATGTGGAGTGTCCTTCTTGCTCACTCTGCCCCTTCTGCAGCAGGGTCTCTGAGGCTGAAGCGGGTTTCAAGGCCCGGTCTTCCTGGTCTGGCCAGTTCATCTGGTTAGTCTGGCTAGCTCCAGGGATTCCCTGGGTCTGATCTGATGCTGGGATTACAGGCAGGCCACCAAGCCCACCTGGCTTTTTATGTGGCTTCTGGGAATCTGAGCTTCCTTCCCATGGCAAACACCTTACCTGCTGAGCCATCCCCTCAGCTCCCCAGCGGGTTTTGATGCCTCTTAGAGTCAGTGTACCATGACATGCAGTGATTACCCTCTAATTAAGTACTTCGTTTGCTGTTTTTACATCTTAAGGAATAGTGTTACATTTGACTTTATATACTCTTTGCCATAGATTTCCTAATCTTTTAAAAAATTTTTTATTTATTTTTATTTATTTATTTTTTGGAGCTGAGGACCGAACCCAGGGCCTTATGCTTGCTAGGCAAGCGCTCTACCACTGAGCTAAATCCCCAACCCTCTAATCTTTTTTTTTTTTTTTTTTTTAAAAACTGACTTAAATTTTGCTTCAGATTGCTGAATTTTATAGTAAGTGATGAGTTTTGTTTGTTGTTTTTTTCTGTTGTTTTTTTTTTTTAAAGCTTGAGGACAATTTTATTGAAGTTTAAAAGAAGCAGCTGGGTGGTGGTGGCGGCGGTGGCAGCGCAGCCTTTAATCCCAGCACTTGGGAGGCAGAGGCAGGTGGATTTCTGAGTTTGAAGCCAGCCTGCTCTGCAGAGTGAGATCCAGGACAGCCAGTACTACATGGAGAAACCCTGTCTAGGAAAACAGAAGGAAGGAAGGAAGGAAGGAAGGAAGGAAGGAAGGAAGGAAGGAAGGAAGGAAGGAAGGGAGGAAGGAGGGAGGGAGGGAGGGAGGGAGGGAGGGAGGGAGGAAGAAAGGAAGGAAGGGAGGAAGGGAAATAAAAGTTAAAAAGGATGAGAATGGAGGAGAGAAGAAGAAAAAAAGACACGTCTTAAACCAGTAAAGCCAACACAGAGGTCAGCCACAAGGCAGAGGCAACCACATGTCGGGGCGGGGCTTCGGGGAAAGAGTGAAGCTCAAAGTTAGGGCAAGCATGCTTAGAAAAGAGATAAAGGAAAAGAAAAAGTTATGCTTTTCTGAGTCATTCATAAAACAGGCAGACTTCCAAAGCTGCATAGCTACGCTCTGAGAGATTGGGTAGGGGTCACATTCTAAGGGGAAACCTCAAAAGAGGGCTTGATCCTTTGAAAACAGTTTAGAAATCCCACTAATAGCGAGATGAAGTGCCCTCTGAGTTCTCATTGGACATCCTCTCGAAATCTCTTCCCTTGGTGACCAGTTCCTTACTGTGATCTTCAAGGCTCCATTTAACCCAACCTGCGATTTGACGTCCCTTTTATTCTTGCTGGTGTTCTGTGGCCATAGCGTCCGCACTTGTCAGATAAAGATAACATTACCATTTTTCTCAGAGGGACAGGCGAAGGCTGGAATCCATGCCTCTGAAATGTATTGCCATTGCTGAGTAAATGCTGTGTAAATAGTAGCTATAAAATTACTATCATCTCAGACTGTGTGTGTTTATCACATTGGTACATGTCACCTACATTATTTACTTTTTCTTCCTCAAAGTGTCTAAACTTCTAGCTCAACAAAACTGGAAAAACCATTCCTCCCTCTTCTAGTTGAATTTCATTTGTCTTTTATCCCTTCCTCCTTGGTACTGGGACTTCTTTCGTGTTTCCATACTGGTTAGATCTTATACAAATATGCCAGTGTTAATTTGGTTATTGTCTTATACTAAGAACTATATTTAAACTGCCTCCACCCCCGCCCCCGAGGTGAGTTTTTGTGTATTGAATGCAAATGGAGTTTGGAAACCGTCAGCGACTTGGCATGTCCCATGTTACAAGCTCCCATAAAAGTCTGTGTGAACTGGTTCAAACCGCTTCTGCCCTCCAGCTCCCGGTGCTTCACATCCTGCTGCTGAGGGGAAATCTGGGAAAGGATAGATAGCCTAGATAATGGTAGAACTTTCCATCCCAGAGACCAACTGCAACTTCTGCAACTGACGCATAGTGAACAGCATCCATGTGGAGAGTTAGAGTGAAGAGAGCAATCCGGCACATGCAAATTAGGTCCAGTCCTATTTCGAGAAATGTAAGGAAAGCAAGACATGTCAAAAATTAAAGCAAAAAAACGTGAAGCTGGAAGTGCCAGGTTCATTCATTCTTTTTTTGTTTGTTTTTACTTTGTTTTCTGGCACTAAGCCCTGACTTCTCTCTCTTACATATTCATACAAAACAATGTACAAAAGAAAAAATGTGCTGTGTTTGCATTCTTTTCAGGATTGACTTACTGTGAGTCGGAGGAACACTGTGTGTCAGAGGAATACTGTGTGGGCGTTGGAAGGGTGATGCTGTTCTGAGTAACTCATGCCCAAGTGAAGGTTGAGTGTTTTCTGCTGAGAGTAGCTGTACCTGGAAAGGAGTGCATCCCAGTCGTACAGTCACATGCACACAACACATACATGAACGCACACCACACACCCACATGCGCACACAACACGCACGCACACTATGCACACACACTCACTTTGAGAAGAGCCTCTGCTCATTGCAAGTTTTTTTTTTTTTAGTTTTTGTTTTTCGAGACAGGGTTTCTCAGTGTAGTTTTGGTGCCTGTCCTGGATCTCGCTCTGTAGACCAGGCTGGCCTCGAACTCACAGAGATCTGCCTGCCTCTGCCTCCCGAGTACTGGGATTAAAGGTGAGCACCACCACAGCCTAGCTCATTGCAAGTTTTTAAATGAGAAGCGGTATCAAGCAAAGCCGGGGGTTGAGGAGGGAAGAGGAAAATGTGATGAGGGGCTGGAAAGATGGCTTAGCTGGTTTGAGCACTTGCTCTTCTAGAGGACCTGGCTGTGGTTCCCAGCACCCACATGGTGGTTCATAACCCTCTGTAACTGCAGTTCCAGGGAATCTGATGCTTTCTTCTGGCCTCTATGGACACGCATGTGTTGAATGCAGGCAAAACATTCATATACAGAAGATACAACTAAACAAACATATATGTGTGTATATATACATATTATATGCATACATATATGTTATATATATGAGTATGATCAAGACCTAATCTGTTTGCTGAAGTGAATTCTGAGGTTGAGCACCATGACTATTCCAAGAGAAGGCTTGCTACAGCTTCAGAACTGTGTAATCACTTTAGGCTGCTCTGTGTTCAATGTTTATATGGATTGAAGTAATCTTGCTGTAGCCTTGAAGTGTTTATTGCTCTACTTATCAGCCATCACAAAACTAAAATTAATTTTAACTTATTAATGAATTCTAAAAAAAAATAATGAATTCTTAAAAGAGATGTAATTTTATTCTGATAAGAGATCTTTTTACCACAAAGTATCAAACACTGACCAGTAAAATAAAAATAGATAATGTGTTTGCTTTGTTATCCAAGATTCAAAAGGATCACTCCTATAATATACTGCTAACTCTCACTTGTCTCTTTTAATTACTCCTTTTATAGGTTATCTAAAACATTTGAAATGAAATTTACAGTTAAACTTATTAAGTAAAATGAATTTAGTTTAATTTTAAATTGTTTTCAATTACGCATGTGTGTGCCTATGCAGGTGAGTGCAAATGCCCACTGAGGCCAGGGTGGTGTCTCCCCCTGGACCTCTAGTTACAGATGGATGTGAGATTCCTGATGTGGGTTCTGGGAATCAAACTGGGGTCCTCTGGAAGAGCGGTATGTGCTCTTCACTGCTGAACCATCTCTCTGGCCCCAAATGATAATTTTAAAACTAAAGTAAGTCAACTTTCTAACTTAAAATTTGCCCCCAAAATAATAGTCACTGGGGGTTGGGGATTTAACTCTAGAGCGCTTGCCTAGCAAGCACAAGGTCCTGGGTTCGGTCCTCGGCTCTGAAAAAAAAAAATGACTGCAGTAATAACTAATAAAGGCTATTTCCCTATCCTATCACGGATTCAGGATGGGATTTAATTCCTGGACTCCTGGGGAATTTTCAGATGCTAGAACTCCTTCATTCTCAGTGTCTACTGGGTGTTTCCACAACTCAGTCACTAGCAAACTGCAGGTCTAGGCATCGCATGTGGGGAGTCCACGGGAAGCTGGATGCGGGAACAAGCTCCCTGACAAAGGACAGTAGGCAGGAAGGAGAGGGGACAGAGATGGACAGGATAGATGGTAGCAGAGGTGAACAGACAATGGCTTATTGCAAGTTCCTGTTCTCCAACGTGATTTTTGTCCTTTCGGAGGCTTCTTTCCACCCAGGCAATTTCCTTTTTTCTGCCCAGAACTCTGAAAGAGCCATCAAGTTCAATTTGAAGCCTTTCTGGGAAACCTGAATAACTGGTCATTTTGCACAGCTTGGGAAAAGCAGCCACTCATTTTTAATGAAAAACAGAAAGAAAAAAAAAGATCAGATGAGTTGTCATTTTACAGAAATGTAATGATCCTACAAAGCATACATGGATAACCCAAACGTAACAAACGCTTCTACCCTCTAAGTACCCTGTTAGCAGTTCCCATTTTCACCTTAAGCTGCTTATATTGACACATGAGTCAACACCTGCACAGTTGCTCTGTGTGCTCGGAAAAGAGACTATTTTTCATGTTAGGCTTTATTGTATAATGAAAATATCGGGAAGCCAACACCACAGTGAGTTTTGTTGGAGGCTTAGGGGTTAGCTTAAAGCATTAGTCTTGTTGGTTTTAGGATTATTTTAACTCTAGGAATGCAAAAGGGCAACAAATAATTATGAGGGCCCTGGCATTTACCAGGACCTTAAGTGTGTGGTGTGTGTGTGTGTGTGTGTGTGTGTGTGTGTGTGTGTGTGTGTGTGTAAATTTCAGTTAGTCTTGTGAACTGTATTATAAAAATAGCTATGATTATTCAGTATATGCCATATGGTAGGTACTATGTTAAAGGTCTAAATTCATTCTCCTATATAACCTCAGTTATTCTGTAAGACAAATGTTATGCTTTAATAAAAATGAGAGAATTGGATCAGTGAGAAAGCTCAGCGGGTAGAAAGAGGCACTACTTGCCAAGTATGACACACATCCTGAGTTCCACCCCAGAGATCCACATGCTGAAAGAAGAGAATCTACTCCATAAGTTATGCTCTGACCTCCAGACGTGAGCAGCAAGTGTGTGTGTGCATACACAAAACACACACACACACACATGCACTCACTCATACGCACACACCCACACACAGTTTCAGAATCTAACTCATATAGGAGGAAAATATGGGATCCATGGGCCTTACGTTAAAGCAAAAGAACCTTAAAATTTGTTTAAATATAGTTTTTTTTTTGTTAAACTACCAACAAAATACCATCACATGCAGATCTTTTAAGTGAAAGTAGGTTTTATAATACCATCTTACTACTACTCCTAATATTGTGACTTATTCAATGTTATTTCTATGATACGGACCATCAATACCATTTTGATCGTAAATACATACTCAAAAGCAAAGAAGTTATTGAATAATGAAGTTAAATATGAATTAAAATAATGTTTCAGTATGTATTCATAGTAGTCCAGGATATCTCTATTTTGGGGAAGCATATGTGTGTGTGTGTGTGCACGTGTACATGTGCGTGTGTGTGCATGTGTGTGTGCAATTGTGTGAAATTTACAAGTATTTCTTGATTAATCCCCACCTTCATTTTATTTTAGTCTTTTATTTATTTATTTATTTATTTATTTATTTATTTATTTATTTATTTATTTATTTATTGAGACAGGAGTCTTTTACTGAACCTAGAGTTCATCCTTTTGGCAACGAACACCATGGATTCACCAGTCTCCACCTCCACATTCCCCACCCTCTCCCAGTACCGGGGTTGTAGGTGGCTGTCTACACCTGGTTTTTCTGTGGGTGCTGTGGACCCAAACTCAGTTCCTCACGTTTACATGGCAAGCACTTTACTGATGGAACTGTCCTCCCTGCCTTACTGCCCATACGTTTAATTGTGAGTTTTAGTCTTCTATGAATCAATTTAAAGCAACCGTCTTGTCTGAAAAGTCTTCTGTTATGGGGGGGGAGGGGGGACCAGATTCTTGACATTTAAATTTATAAAATTACTTTAATCCCTCAGATGAAAAAAAAAACTTGTTTCCTTGGTTCTCTGACATATATAATAAGAGAGGAATCAACCTGTTTTTAATTTAATTAATTGATTAATTAATTGATTGATTGATTGATTCAGGGTTTCTCTGTGTAGCCCTGGCTGTCCTTGAACTCACTCTGTAGACCAGGCTGGTCTCTGCCTCAGGAGTGTACCAATGTAAGTCCCCATTAAACTTTTTTTTTTTTAAGGTCACTGAACTGGCAGGCAGGATTCTGGGTACTAGTTTGGGCAGTAATCAGTCACTCAAGGTCTCATTGAGGACAGTCTCAAGTTCTTGAGCTGTGAATGAGAGGATCGGGCTGGATCTCAAAGGACATTTAAGAGCTAAAATAATTTATGACAGAAGGAATTTGGCCGGGCCTGGATCAACTTTTTATGATAGTAAAGAATGAATTCACAAAGCAGAAACATTCAGTAACCGAGAGAAGAGGGCTGGCCATTGCTATTTGCAACCAGAGCAGATACAATGTATTTCCTGTCCTTTTCACTGGTCTCCATGGGAAGACCGGGGAGCAGAGAGAGGACAAGGACAGGATGTCCTTCCCTTGCAAAGTCACTCACCAGCTTATATCTTGACCATTTTACCACCCCCATGCCCATCGGAACAAAACAAGACCACGAACTTCTTGTTAGAGTGACAATGAAATAATTACTTAATATCATTTTCACTTCTGAAATGTTCTTCAGACATCTTCCTTTCTCCCGTCGGTGTAGTGTGAATTTTTAGTGATAATAGTTATCAGGGAGCTCAGAGAGTGACTGGCAAGTCACTTAGAAGGAAAAGGTTTTGGTGTGCCTTTGGTGCTAAAGTTCAATTGCCCAAGAAATTGGGAAAGCGACAAGTGAAAAGGGAGAGGTTTCTGGGTATTCAGGAGAACAGTGGAGCAAAAAGGGACTTTGTTCCTGCCGAGTGTAGCCGTTAGGGCTCTGTGACTCTCCATGTATGTCAATCTCCTTTTGATGACAAGAACTGTGACATCTATCTTTAATATTCCCGGCACGGAATCCAACTGACAATAAAATACTTGTTCAAGTGAACCGAGTGAAAACTGTGCGGCAAGGACGGGGAGAATGAGATTTGAACAAGCAGCACTTGTTACTGGAGATCTAAAACTTTCACGGGATTTACCGAAGGATTACTACAGAGAAAGGGGGGCTTCCATGCCAGTATTTCAGATTAAAGTGTTAAAAAAGTAGAATTTGGAAGAAGCCCTCCAAAACTGCAAATGTCGAATCTCAGCGGAGAGACAAGAGCACCAGAGAGCAGCCTCCTAAACGAAAACCGATCTGTCAACAAGATCGAGCCCCTCGGGGAAAGGAGGGCAGGCGCGATCGTGACCGGGGGTCCAGGGGTGTCCGGGCTCCGATGAACCCCCAAATAAATGGGCGGCGGGGGAGCGGCCCGACCGGACGGCTTGCTTTGAGCCTATTTCTTAACAAGACGACCAGGAAGCCCTAAAATGTGTGCAGCTGGGGCTGGTACTCGGCGTGATAACTTCCGCGTGTGAGTATGCAACAGGGAGCGCCACCCGCGAACTTCCGCGTGAAGGGAGCCTGCGGCGGCGGCTCGGCCCCAAAGGCATCGCCCCGCCGCACCGCGGGAGAGGAAACCCGCGCAGCCCCGAGGGGAGGGCGTGGCGCGGGGGGGAAGGGGCGTGGCTCCAGCCCCGCCTCGGAGAGGCGCAGCCCCACAGGCGGCTGGATCCGCCACGCCCCGGGACTACATTTCCCGGCAAGCCCCGCGGGCCGCAGTTGACCCACTTCCCGGCCCGTCACGGGCTCGCCCGGCCCCCGCGCCCAGGCGGCTGCTCCCTGCTGACTGGGGTGTGGGCGGGGAGCGGCGGAGGGCGGAGGCAGAGCTGGCCGCCGCAGTTTGCCGCCGCGGCTGGGCGCCTAGGCAGAGCTCCCCGGGGTTCGTGCGGACGCCATGGACGAGCAGGCGGGTCCCGGCGTCTTCTTCAGCAACAACCACCCGGGCGCTGGCGGTGCTAAGGGGCTCGGGCCTCTGGCGGAGGCTGCAGCGGCCGGAGACGGGGCGGCTGCGGCGGGGGCGGCCCGAGCTCAGTACAGCCTCCCCGGGATCTTGCACTTCCTGCAGCACGAATGGGCCCGCTTCGAGGTGGAGAGAGCCCAGTGGGAGGTGGAGCGGGCGGAGCTGCAGGTAAAGACCCTCCCGGCCTGGCCATCTTCATCCCGCCTCTTCTCTCTCTTCCGCCCCGCCCCGGACCCGTCGCCCCCTCCCCCCAGCCCGCTCGCGGCCCCTCCCCCTTGCCTCGCGCCCATCACTGCCAGAATCTCATCCCCTTTCCTCCAGTCACCTTTGGCTTCTGCTGACCCCATTTCCTAGACCCTGTTTCCTACTCCCTGTCCTGATGCATTTCCCCTCCCGGAGCCTGTTCATCGGCTGTTTCCCACTCTTCACTCCCGTGTTCCTTTCAAGTGTTTGCCGTGCCACATCATGGGTTGTCCCTTTCGGTTTAGTGATTGGGTTGACAGTAGTTTGGAGAGACTCTGAGCAGGTCATCCTGGCTCAGCCGTGATGCACCCTAGGTCTAGAGACCTTCCCCGCACAAGGTTTTGGCAGGGGACTGCTCTCTCTGCAAGGAAGGTGACCAGAGGAGACAACACAAGTTGTATCAGTGAGGCCCTGGCTCTCTGCGAAAAGCTGGCGTGGGGCTCGAGTGTTACTAACAGTATCAGCTCCAGTGTTCTGTCTGAAAATGTTTCTTCACCGCCTTTCTGCCCCCTTTGTCTGGTCTCGCATTTTGTTTAGATAACGCAGGTTTTCGGTGAAGGAAGGAACTACTGGGAGTCAGATGAGTCTGAAATGGCACCTATTCACAGGATCTTAAAACTTCCCAAGAGTTGATTCTCTGCTCAGTGTTTTGCAAGATTGACATGCATGTACTTTATAAGGAACTAAAGGGGCTTCGGTGTTACGTTGCCTGCTTGCATAATCTTCAAGATAAAGCCTATCTAACAGAGGGGAGCTCTTGTGGGCCAGAGAAGAATGAAAGGTTAATACTTCACTGGCCATTCTGAGTTGTTAAATAGGTTTCCAGTGGCTGTTCATAAAACTTGTAAAACACGCACACACACACTCATTTTCAAAGGAACTCAAAGAGCTGTGAGTGGTTGTGCCTCTCTGTTTTATGGGCTAATCCCGTATGGTTATGAAATTTGAGTGCAAGGTTAAGTTTGGGAAGCACTTGAAGTGTGTTACTTTTTTGGTACCCCCCCCCCCCCCTTTTGGCACAAGAAACAGAGAAAGAGAACTCTGATGAAGATAACTCCTTTGCAGCAGCAGCAGCAGCAGCACACTGCTTTGGTGAGGTTCAGGCCCCTCACCTTTGGTGAGGAAGGAGCGAACAGGCAAGGTTATAGTAAATAGGTCTATATTAAAGGCTGTGCTAGCTTTGTGACCTTGAGGAAATCCTATGACCTCTCTGGGCTTCGGTCTTATCATTTACGTACGCAGCACACGCTTGTGGCCCATCGACTCCAGATGAACATACACACTCCAGATGAACCAAACTGAAAGGCTGCTGCCTTGTGGCGCTTCTTTTTAGTCCGAAGGCTAACAGTCAGTGAATACAGCTGTCTGATCTGGCCTGGAGTTACCTCTGCGAGGCAAAAGAAGAATACAGGAGTAGAGTGTGGAAGGGCGCTATTTTAGCTAGCATAGCTTCTGGGAGGTAGGTGTGGGCAGTTGAGTGAAGTGAGGGATTGATTAGCCTGTATGATTTCTTCAGTTTCTACAGTTACGTTCGGTGACTTTTTCACACCTTACTGTTAAGTTGCCACTCTGCTATTTGTAAGTTTTCTCATGATGACTGGTCTTGTACCCAACCAAATGAGAGAGTACACACAGAGAAATCGAATGCTTAGACATTTACCTTTGCTGGCAGTGCGTTCTGTAGTTGAGCTTATGGAGTTCAGGTTCAAGGCTCTATTGAAGGCAGGTCTAACCAATGCAAGGTTGCTAGAAATGCTTTTTGTATCTGCTCAGATTTTAGTATATTTTCTAGTTTACGGAATGTAAAACAAATAACAGTAATATTATTAAAAACAAGCAGTTAAACTGTGTTTACCTTGCTGTGTGTGGGAACTTGGGGACTTCCAGCCCTTCTTACCTTTGTTCATTCTGTTCTCTCTGATGCTGAAATTTTACAGTTCATCTCTAAATTTAATCAATCTTTAATTTTTGTGCACATATCCAAATTCCTTCAGGTAAGTTTCCTGTTCTTGCTTATATTAAGAACATGATTTTTTTTATAGCATCTTTTGATTTATGCTACGATAAAATGAAATGTTCTGGATAAAGTTTAAAAAAAAATCATAAAATAAGCGGGGCAGTGGTGGTGCACCCCTTGAACCCCAGCACTCAGGAGACAGAGGCAGGCTGATCTCTGTGAATTCGAGGCCAGCATGGTCTACAGAGCAAGTTCCAGACAGCCAGAGCTACAGAGAAACCCTGTCTCGAAAAACCAAAAGTAAATAAATAAAAAATTAAAAATAGAATGTTTCCTAAGCATAAGTATTATTATTATTGTTGTTGTTGTTGGATGGTTTGTAATAATGCATAGTCTTTGTGCCATTTATTAACAGAATTGAAAATTAAAAAAAAAAATACTTGCTGGGTGGTGATGGCACATGCCTTTAATCCTAGCACTCGGGAGGCAGAACCAGGCGGATCTCTGTGAGTTCGAGGCCACCCTGGTCTACAGATCGAGATCCAGGACAGGCACCAAAACTACACAGAGAAACCCTGTCTTGAAAAACCAAACCAAACAAACAAAAAAACCCAACATACTTTAGATCACCATTAAATTTGGTTTTCCCTTTATGTGCCATTGGGCTTTTTCTAGAAAAAACAGTATGGAGTAAAGGAGTCAGATGAGTTGTGATGACACATGTGTCTGTCTGTCTGTCTGTGTCCTTATAGTTTTCTAAATCTCTTCTGAAGTCATTAACACCAAAGTCAACAGAAGTGTCTTTAAGATTCAGTCTCATTTGTCCCCTCAGGAACCTGTCAGTCCTGCTCTTTCAAGTTGTCAGGGCTGAGTTGTGAAAGGCAATCCAAGTTCTCATCTGTCTGGGCGGCCTTTGCCACTTCCTCCCTCCTTTAGATGTTGGGAGTGAGAAAGCAGTCACATCAAAAACATTTTTTTGTCTCTTATTTCCTCCTTAGCCATGATAGCTAATAGGTCTTTCCCCCCGCTCCCTTGAGCGTTGGTGATTCATGAGGGAATAAAGAACATCAAGGTATTCCTGAGTTCAAGAAAGGAATTGAAGAATACTAATAATATTTGAGACTGTTTTCCATGGATGAGACATTGTGCTGGAGACCCCAGAGACGCGTGCATCCTAATTAGTAAGACAGTACATACACAGTAGGTAGGAGACTCAGACTGTCATGGGAGAGGGAGATTGACTTTCTTAGAACAGCATGAGAGAAGATTCAGCAGCAAATGTGGAGCATGTTATGAAGTAATAGGAACCTGAGGTTTAGTAGTTTGAAAATTATCTTACAGGAAAGCAAGCATGTAAATCAAGTCATCCTAGATTTTGATGATGTCTGTGTGGGAGTGGAGGAGGCTCAGGTCTCTACCTGAGAGTGCTAGAACTGCTTAGATTAAGTAGGAGAGGTCTGTGCTGGAGTGTTTATGAATCTGGGGTTTGGCACTAATGATCTATATTTCATTTAGCAAATATTTTTGAAGTACACAATTCATGCCAGATCCTGTTCTAGGCATGGAGAAGATACCAGATCTTATCTTGTGAAATTTAAATCATGGGGTCAGGTAAACAGTGATGAATACCTGTTACATTAGTATTACATGCTCTGGTAAGGTAAAGGGGCAGGAAGTAAGTCTTCAGGGACAGAGTGTCATTTGAGCTGGAACTTTCCAAGGCTATCCCTAAGGTCCAGAAAGAGTTGAACCGGCCAGGAGAAGGGAGGATGCTTAGGATATCAAAAGACCCACATGAAGCAACGTGCCTGGAGCAGAGGAGGAGTGGGAGAAATGATACCTGAGGAAGGTACTGGCTCCTGCCTGTTAGAAAGGCTTTGGATTTTGGCAGGGCCTGGCGGCCTGTAATCTCAGCTGCTTGGCAGTTTTAGGGAGAAAGGTTACAAGTTCAAGGCCAGCCTGGGCATAGAGTGAATTCAAGGATGATGACATGGGCTGCTTAGTGAGGCTAGTTTCAAATAAAGAGTCAAAAGAGGACTGAGATTACAGCTCAGTGGTAGCATTTGCCCAGAATATGCAAGGCTCCAGCTTCAGGCCCCAGGACCAAGAAAACAACAACCATTGGGTTTTACCTCTGAGGGTTGGGTAACCATTGGAATGGTTTGCAAAAAGGAGCATCTTCAATAAGGGACCCCTGGCAGGAATTCAGAAGAGGCTCAGGGGGGTGGGTAGAAGGAGCAGCGAGAGTGTTCTGATTAATCGAGGCTTGAGTTGAGAATGGGTGGTAGTGGTGAGGCTTTTTGCATATACATCTTGTTGATGTATCACCAAAGTATAGTTAGCTTCTGAACACAGGAATCCTGACAACTAGCCAGGTGTGCTAAGGGATAGAATGTGAGGTTTAAGGAAAAGGGAACTGAAAGCAATCCACATACATTGCTACCTAGCACCTTCGTAAGACAGCTGACATTTACTGAGCATTTAAATGAAAAATGTATGAACTTTAAAAATGACCGCTTTTTTGTTAATTATGGTAATTATTTCCCATATCACGAGGTGCAGCCATGACATAGACCCGTTAATAAATCCATACTCTAAGTTTACTATTATGTTTCATGCCTATAATACATATTTGCCATAAAGTTTGACCTCTCAGAGCCTTAATTTCCTCCAGTGTAAGGTGAGAATAATCAATTACCTTGTGAGAATTAAGTGAGATTATGTGTTAGATAGGTGCTGAGTGAGTTGTAGGAAATACACAATTTTACTTTTCACTCCCATTTATTGCCTTTGAGAAAAGGATAATCTTTAGTCATAAACTTGAACCAGAGCGTGATGGTGCCTTCTGAGACCGTGAAGTCTGATATTCTGGGTCTGGTGCTGGCATTAAAGCCGTCTGACAGGAATCTGCTCAAAACTGGTTATATACTACAAATGAACTTGCTTTTCTCAACATCCTACCATGTGGCTAAACTTTAGTGAATACCGTCACTTACATCCTGAATAACAAATTGTGTACGTTTACTAACCATCTTATAAAACTAACCACCTGCTTTATCTTTCTCTTTAAACTACTTTTAAGTTTGGAAAAAAATGAACCCTCATTATATCATTTTGTGAATAGGTTTTTAATTTTATTCATACCCTTGATAATTTCATAATCTTTAATTATACTTTGAAACTATTACAGGGATTTTACTCTTTTAAAACATATCCTTTTATTTGTCATTTCAGTTGAGTGTTTCTCAACCTTAATGGCGATCTTAGAATAATCTGGGGCACCTGTTCTCTGGGCTTAACCAATTAAATCAGAATCATAAAAATTAGGTCCTAGCAGTAGCACTTTTTTGAGTTTCTATGTCGTTCTAATATGCAACAGAGATTGGCAATAAATGCTTAGTTTTTTCCTATTCTATCCTCTCTCTGTCTTTCTGTCCCTGCTTCTCTCTCTCTCTCTGTCTGTCTCTGTCTGTCTCTCTCTCTCTCTTTCTCTGTCTCTCTCTATCTGTCTCTGTCTCTCTCTCACACACACACAGACACATGCAGTATGTATAAAGAAGTTTGGCAGTTTTCAACATGTGTTGGCATTCAGTATATGGATGGCTTTTTATAGAACATGAGATATAATTTCTGTTAATTTCCATTGTTCTTTCTGGTGATAGCTAGCATTTTATTTTTAGGCAGTAGCCTATTATCATTTGAATCACCTCCTACTGACTGAAATATATAATGACAGAGTGATCTTTGAGGTGGGATGAACTTTGGAAGGCACTCCAAACTTTTTAAGTACCAGGAGAGGTTAAGTGACCAGGAATGAAGTAAGTTTTGTACCAGCCCTGTCACTTTTGCCTCCAGATGTTTTGACAGGCTTTTTCTTTTTTTTAAAGACTCGTCACCTCCTCTGCCACCTCCCCCCTCCTTTGTCCTCTTCCTTTAGATTCAACCCAGGGCTTGGCACACGCTAAGCACACCTCTGCCACTGAGCTAACCTCAGCCTCAGTGTCTCCTTTTGTCCCCGAAAGCTTCTGAAGTGATCAGTCATAGTCATACTTGCTGTTTTTCTCCTTATCTAAAAAATGATTTTAATGTGTTCTGCTGCTTTCTGGTTAGCTGCATTTACATTTTTTCTGTTTTTGGTATTTTGTATTTCATTGACTTTTTTTGTTTCCCCAGAGTATGGATTTCTGTTTATTCAGAATTTTATTATACTCTTTAAATCTGATTCTCTCACAGACTATCTGGCTATGATTTTTTTTTTTTCCCAGACAGGGTTTCTCTGTAGCTTTGCGCCTTCCCTGGAACTCACTTGGTAGCCCAGGCTGGCCTTGAACTCACAGAGATCTGCCTGGCTCTGCCTCCCAAGTGCTGGGATTAAAGGCATGCGCCACCACCGCCCAGCCTGGCTATGATTTTTTTAGATAGGCCCTCGGTTCATTTTTTTCCCTGTTGGGTTTCTGAGTATGCATGCATGTATCTTAGGTCTCCCCTCTCCTCTTGCTTTATATTTTCCGTCTTCTGTCTCCACCCTTTACTCTGGTTCATGTATTCTGACTTACCTTTCAGTCCATCACTTCCCTGTGCAGTCCCGTTCGGTCTGTTGTGGCTATGCAGTGAGTTTTAGCTTGGGTTATTGTTGACCTTCGTTTTGGTTCCTTTTGTAATCTGGTTCTTGTTCTTTGATGGTGCCATAGTCTTTGCAAGTGTTTCCAGAACGGATCTTTTTAGCCCTAGTGTGTGCCGTTTTTAGTTGGTGTCTCTGCAGTTCCTAGGTTTAAGGTGGATTGTTCCTGTTAATCCTTGCTCCCAGTGACTTGTTCCTTTGTGGGTTTGGCTTGTCTTTGTGTGCTGGCGCTCTCTATCCTTGGAAAAGTATAAGATTGATCTGAATTTCCAAAGGTTTTGCATTTATTTTTGGTAGATGACTGGTAATTGGAGGCATCACTAACTAGTTCACTACCACTTTAAACAGAAGTCGTTGCTTGAACCACTCATCTGAGGAGAACTGGGTTGTACAGGGGTTGGAGACCAAACACACTTCACTGTCTTTGCCTGGTGGTTATAAGCCTTTTAGTGTCTTTCCCAAATGTGAACTGTGTCACCTGCCCACTGTCCACTCTGGGTGGTCTGGGCTGTGGGATTTTTGCCCTTCGGTCTCTTGTCATCATTCAGACTGATGAGCTGATACATTCTGGTTGGTCTGTATGCAAAAGCCTTTATTCCTGACCTCATGGGGTTCTCATTCTCTGTAATTTTGACCAGATAACTTTCTGCTATTTTGTCAATTTTATGTTGCTTTAAATAAAATTGCAATAATATTTGTCCAGAATTTTTAGCTGTTTGCAGTAGAAAAAGTTGCTGAATTCTCTGATCTTAGTTTCAAAATCTAATAAGAATGTCCTCAATATGTACCTTGGGAAAAACAATCCTCAGAGCACTCCCTTACATCAAGAGATATGCCTGTTTAATCCTAAACTTTCTTTTTTTGTTGTTTGTTTGTTTTGGTTTTTCTTAGATACAAGGCCTTGCTCTGTAGCCCAGGCTAGCCTCAGACTCCTGCCTCTGTCTGCTGGGTGCTGGGGTTATGCACCATCACATCTAAATTTCAATTTCTCTATTCACATTTCTTTGAATTCTAGTAGTAGGGGGAGACCCACAGTTTCCCTCTAAAATATTTGTGCTTTTGGCAGAATTTAAAACAAAATTCTTCTCTCTGTAGTCTTGGAGAAGTGTCTGAGAGACCAAATAATCTGGCCAGATATCCCTTTGCTTTTTGATTTATGAATACAACTAATGGTGTCCAAGTTTCAGTTTGGGCCATTAAAACAAAACAAAAAAATAACTTGCCGTTGGGGTCCTTGACAATTCTTACACCTGGGTGGTTGCCCCTCCAAATGGTGACACAGTCTTTGACCGTCATAAGTTAGCAGTGCGGATGTGGCCTTAGGGCCACACAGCTCTGTCACTTACGGTCTGCAGTTTTTGTAGGTTTCTCTTTTACTTATAAAATGTTGCTGATAACATATAAACCAAGCAGGGTAGATAAGGGTTTAAGAAATAGGAAGTATGGGCCGGTGAGGTAGCTCACCTGTAAAGGTGCTTGCTCCTAAACCTGCCAGCCAGTTTGAAGAACCACCTCCTGAGAATTGTCTTCTAATTTCCACTAATACACACTGGAGCATGCTTTTGTGAGTTTACGTGTGCATGCGTGTGTGCGTGTGTGTGTGCGTGTGTGTGTGTGTGTGTGTGTGTGTGTGTGTGTGTGTACGTGTGCGCACTATAATAAATGTGGTAGAAATGGAGTGTATAATATTGTAGGTGTGTACTGATAGTCTGACAAGTGGTTAGCTCTACTTGGTTGATGCCTCTGGACAGAATGCATTAACTTATATTACCTGTTGGACAAGTTTTAGAAGCTAAGTGGTGAAGTTGTCATAGGGGCTGCTTATGCTCTGCACTGTATGTAGTAGTTTGAGAACTACGAGGTGTTGATGTTAACGGACTAGGCTAGAGATGCCGTAGTGGATAGTGCTATGCTTGTGTGCACTGGACACAGGGAAAGAGAGCAGCTGAGAAAGATGAGACAGGGGAAGAGAGAAATCAGGAGCCCTGGCAGACAGGAGGAAAGCTGCACACATTTTTCATCTTACAGGATGTTAGTATAATAATCTGAATGTTTTATTGAAGCATTTGCAATTGTAGAATTCTAGAGCTTCTCTCCCAACCCTGTGTTTCTATTTACTTTCTGTCGCCTTCTTTAGACTAAGGATATTTTGTCCTTAATAAATAGTCTCAGTTGGTATAGACTTAGTTTGAACTGAGTCTTAGTCTCTAGCCCAGGTCCTGTTTGCTCTACCAAACCCTCCTTTTTTATTTTTTTCTTTGTAGTTGCTTCTGATTTCAAAGAACCAAGTAGATGATAAGATTTATGGTTACATATGTTTTGAATGCCTACTACAGTTTGAATTCTCATCACTTGAAAAGTTTTTTTTTATTTCAAGTTGGATACTTAATGATATAGTGAATAAATGATATAGTTAGGGACTCAAGGTAAGTCTTAAATAATTTGTGTTCCTCAGAAGTATTGAAGTATATTATCTGCAGGTTGTTCCTCCACCCCATCCCCGATCTTGAAAATCTTGAAAATTCTCTGTCCTGGAGGATGACCTTTAACTTCTGATCCTCCTTCCTGCCTCCCTTGCTGGGATTACAGGTGTGTGCCTCCATACCTGCTTCTTCTATGCAGTGTTGGAGTCGAAACAGACAGTTTTATTTTTTGTGTAGGGAATACTGAAATAAACCCTGTTTTCTTTAAAAACCGCTCAAATTTGGAGACTTTGAGTTTGTTCCAAGGCTAGTAGTATAATTAGATTCAGTGTGTATAGTTTAGTATGGTCTGTATGTTGATCAGACATCAAACTTGTACAATGTTTTGGTTATTAGGTTTTCTTTGCCAGTTTTCTGTATGCTGTGTGAGGACAGAATAGTTAAGTATGCCAACTGTGTGTTTGCTCTTTATGCAGAGAGTTAAGGTAATAAGGTTTAACCTTCGTTACATAACTTTATCTGAACAAGATGATGGATATTAGAAAGTATTGATTAGAAGGAAATCGTATTGCATAGTCAGCTGGAAGCAGTATGAAAAAGGAGTACTTTGTTCAGGAGATGAAGTGGGAAGAAAAGCAAGGGACTAGGTGGGAGCCATGGAAGGTGAAGCTCAGGAAGTTTGAGTAAGTTCTGGGTGTGGCAAGTCGTTCTTGGCATAAATACACCAGAGAGATCCTTTCCAAGGAAGGGCCAGAGGGAATGTCTCACCACCGATGATCACACAGGCTCCATTAGCCCTCATTTGCATGAGCTAGAAATTGGATCCAATACCAGTATATCTACTTTGGAGAAAAAACATGATGTCAGATTCCATAAGGTGATTGATACCAGTTTCACTTGATGGAAAAGTACGGCACAGTCTGAGTTGTCCTCTCTCTGTTTTGTTTTGTTTTGTTTTGCTTATGCTTTCTAAATGAGAAGGCTGTGCTGTGAGCAAAGGAGCTTAAATTATAGGCACAGCCCAAACCTGCTCCTAAGGAATGTGGATTCCTATAAAGCTAAGAGGAGGGACCAAGGAAGAGCCTGGAGATCTGGGTCAGCACACTTAATGAACTGGAAAGAGTAGGACTAGTCAGAGAAGGCATCTGTCCTCTGTGAAACCAGCACACACACCACTTGGATTGCTGTTTTCTTCACCCTAGAAGCAATATTTTCTTTCTTTCTTTCTTTCTTTTTTTGTTTTTTTTTTTTTGGTTTTTCGAGACAGGGTTTCTCTGTGTAGCTTTGCGCCTTTCCTAAAACTCATGCTGTAGCCCAGGTTGGCCTTGAACTCACAGAGATCTACCTGCCTCCGCCTCCCAAGTGCTGGGATTAAAGGTGTGTGCCACCACCGCCGGCAAAACATTCTGTTTTGTTTTCTCAGCAAATCCCACCAGTGTGCACCACCAACAACAACTGTTTTGTGTTTTTTTTCAAGACAGGGTTTCTCTGTGTATTTTGGAGCCTATCCTGGGACTAGCTCTGTAGATCAGGCTGGCCTTGAACTCAAAGAGATCTGCCTGCCTCTGCCTCCTGAGTGCTGGGATTAAAGGTGTGCACCACTATTGCCCTGCCCTTATAAGCAATATTTTGCTTGTTGAGTACCATGTGTCAGATCCATTGCTAAAGACTTCACATTTAAAATTCAATCTTTATAAAACTATATGTAGAAGGTATTAATCATGCCTGAATAAACAGGTTTAAAAAGTGAGAAAGGATAAATGTTATGCCATAGAACATGATTCTGGGCATAGTAAGTGGGAAGAAGTATTTTGACATTTTCATTTTCTTTCATACTTGGTCAGCGTATAGGAATGTTCTGCCTACTACATTCTGATCATCAGGATTGTTTGGCTTCCAGACACAAAGAAGTATCGTGCACTTTGAGAAATACACACACACACACACACACACACACACACACACACACACACACACACACGAAGCATTTAATATGTTCCTGACTGGTGAATGTTCATGTTGCTAGAAAAGATGTTTAAAACACTATCTTAACATTTTTAAGTTAAAATATATTTGTCTAGTTATTTGTCAGTGTAAGACAAGGTTTACTTACCCTTCACTTGTTTTAAAGAATACTAGCTATAAAGGTGGCTCAGTGGGTAAGAACACTGGCTGCTCTTCCAGAGGTCCATAGATCGATTCCCAGCAACCACATGGTAGCTCACAACCATGTGCAGCTCCAGTCCAAGGGAGTCAGCTGCCTTCTGGACTTTGAGGTCACTGTATGCACATGGTGCGTAGACATACATGCAGGCAGAACACATAAAAATGTTTAATAAAATACCAGTTAGGGTTTTGTGTTGTCATTCCCGAAGAAGCCACAATTATAACGTGCTGTTTCTGATGTTTGGATTTGGTTTTCCTTCAGTGAAGCGCGCTAAAAGCAAACATCTCAAGACTTGTGTGGCCCTTTCCCTAGTATTGTACAGTTGTTTCTCCCACATCTGTTTTGACAGCATTATTTTTAGTAGCTCTTCTTTCTCTGCCTTTCCAGAATCTTCCTATCCCACCCGCCTTCCTCCTGCCTTCCCTTCCTTTTCCCTCCCTCTTTCTAGGTAAGTCATCTGGAAATTAAATTCAGTTAAACCATAACAATGACAGGAAAACCAATTGACTGTTTTGTTTTTTGAGTCAGAGTGTTTCTCTGTGTAACAGCTATGGCTTTCTTGGTACTCACTCTGTAGACCAGGCTGGCCTCGAACTCAGAGATCCTTCTGAGTGCTGAGATTAAAGGTGTGCACCACCACCTCCCAGTCCAATTGACTCTTGATGAACATGTACAATTCTGTGGAAATCAAAGTATGTAGAAGAAATATAAAGAATGCTGTGACTATGTAGCATGCTCTGGGCTTTGGACAGTGTTACCAAAACAAGAAAACATACTAATTAACCTGTAACGTTGGTTACCACAGATTAGTGGTGGACACCTATTTTTCCCGGTTTCATGACTACATGTTTGCTCCTTTGCTAGACCAAGTTACTGAGGAGAAGTTTTATTTTGTAAGGTCCAGCAGAGTGACTGGCACATAATAGTTACTTAATAAATCATTCTTAATTGAACGAATCTCATGTTTGTTTATAGTGTTATTGAATATGTCTCAATATAAACATGTGTATGTGTGTTTATTCTGTCCCAGCAAATTTCTATTCTTAAAAGCAGGTCCTGTGTCTCAGACATCTGTGACATTTATGTTTTCTGCGACTGTAGTAAATATACAGCATAGACACCTTTATTAGGCAGGTCCTGTGTCTCAGACATCTGCGACATTTGTTTTCTGCGACTGTAGCAAATGTACAGTATGTACACTGTTATCAGGTGATACTCTATCTCTTTCTACTGCTGCCTTTTCTGCCAGCTGGTTCTCCGGTGGGACTTCCACCAGGAAGCGCCATCTGGAGCAAGTCCTTTCTGCGTTCTTGTCAGACCGAGCATTGGGCCCTCCCTGCCGGGTCATTTTCACAGGCTTCATTTCAGGGATGCCACTGGCTTCATAACTGCTGCTGGATGCCGCTGCAGTAAGTGGCTGCAGACGGGTGGTGGTGTTTTGGTAGTGGTGAGTAAGGATTGTTTCCCACAACCCCCTCTTACATATTGAACTCTGACCATCAGGAAATGCCTTTGGCATCGTGTCCTCAAACCTCGTTATGATCCAGAGTCCTGTAACATTTTTCTTTTCTTTTCTTTTTTTTAAAGCCCACACCCTCAGTATTTCCATGCTTCTTGTTCTTTCTAAAGTTAGTTGCACATTTTGTTTCTAGGCAGTCTTAATTTAAATAAAAATATCTAAGACTAGTGTGGTCGCTTATGCCTCTTAGGACTGAGGGTATTGATATGGAAGGATTGCTGTGTAAAGCCATCTGGTCTGTGTAGTAAGATCATCTCAGAAAGAAAACCAATAACCAAACAACCCCACCACTCCCCAGAAAACAAATATCTAGGTATCATTACCATGTTTACTTTTCTAATTTTGTTTATATATTGCTTACTAATATATTGTGGTATTTAATCTTAACCTTTTTGTACTCTGAGCCTTTAGATAAAAAATAGAAATGCCTTAATTATCCTAACGTTGGAATGAAACTCTTACATCTGAGCCTGCTTTTTTTCATTAAAAATGTGTAGGCCAGCCAAGTCAGTGAGACTAAATAAAGCTCATAGGCCTCAGGAACAACCCAGATTGCTAAGCCTCACAGAAACTGCCCTCAAGCCCGACTTGGGGTTATGCCTTGTAGGCCAGTTATTGGGGATGCTGAGACGTGAGGACCGCTTGAGTCTAGGAGAGCATGGCGAGACCCCTCTTTGAAACAAGAAAATTGTATCATTGTGGAATTTTTAAAGTTCAAAAACATTTTGTACTTTTTCTTCATGTCCTCTTAGGTTATGCTGTTTTAGCTTTCCCCGTTTGGAACCCACCACCCGGTAACAGCAGAGGAAGCCCCTTTCTCTGAGGTTGAGTGCCAAGGCCAGCTTTGCCCCCATTCTTCTTGTTTGTCGGCTTCTCTGGACAGACACATTGGTTACCTCCAGGTGTTTTCCTAGTGTTTCCTTGTGTCAGTTTTCTCATTTTCTTTGTTCTCCTTTGCTACTGTTTCTCAGTCCCTTGTGATCTTGTGTATGTCTCCGTGAAGTTGGCCGAATAGCAGATTACATGCCCCCCCCCCCCCCCTCCAGTGGACACCTTGGTTTAACTCCCCTACACAGGCCAGTCCCTTTCCTTAGACTATCTCTACACCATTGCATCTCTAGCTATGTGATACTTTTCTTCAGTTAAACCTGGCATGTCCAGCTTTTGCAAATGTCAGGGATGACCTGTTACTTGAAATTCGGTCATCGACTGTAAAATCATTTTTCCAAAGCAGGCTGACTCTCCTTCCCATACCCATACCTTAACCTTGGTTCGACTTCTGTTTGTTCTTTTGCTTTCTTGGATTCTTTCAGTCATGTGCTTGCTTTGTAGTTCTTTTTTTGTTTGTTTGTTTTTGTTTTTCAAGACAGGGTTTCCCTGTGTAGCTTTGCGCCTTTCCTAGAACTCACTCTGTAGCCCAGGCTTTCCTCGAACTCACAGAGATCCGCCTGGCTCTGCCTCCCGAGTGCTGGGATTAAAGGCGTGCGCCACCACCGCCAGCCTAGAGTGTTAGTTTTAAACCACCATACTGCAGTCCTTCTTTACGTATAAACTACTGTCTACTTGAAGTACTTGTTCTATATTTGGAGCTTAGTGTGCTACCAAGTATACTCTTTCATTACTTCTAATAAATCTGTTCAGTTGGTTTAGATATCATTTGGGTCTCTGCTACTAATACTTGCAGGTGACTGTTGTAGGATTTGGGATGTAGCAGTGAACAGCATGGACCGTTCTTGTCCTCTTTAGACATTGACAATTTTCTCTGTACCTCAGAAAAATTATCTCCAGTAATTATCAGAGCATTTGTTAATGATGCTGTTACTCTATACAGTATATGCATATATCAAAATAGCACAATAGCCCATAAATATATACAGTTTAAAAAGTGGGATCAGCCAGCTGTAGTGGTGCACATCTTTTTTTTTTTTTTTTTTTTTTTTTAATCCCTGCATAGGTAGGCAGATGTTTTCAAGTTTGTGCTCAGCCTGGTCTACATAGTGAATTCTAGGCCAGTCAGGACTGCATAGTGAGAGCCCATTAAAAAAAAAAGTGAAATTAAATAGTAATATAAACAATCGTGGTATTAAAACAAAAAGGGGGAGTTAGAAAGGCAACTCTTTGCCCTAACCAATGCACTCTAGCTGGAGAATGGGATTATCATTTTAGAGGATGAAGAAATCTTTTGGCAAATGGCCGTTTTTGTCATCTTTGATGTAATAAAAATTAAAACGTTGTCAAACTAATACCACATTAGTTCAGTTGTATACCACTAATCCACTAATTCTGCTCATCTCATAAAAGACAGGAGCAAAATACAAAAATAGAAATCTTGTCCTGGAGTCCGTTCTTATCACCTGTTCTCTTCCAGTAAGCCTTTAGTTCATTTAACAATATGGAAGAAAACACGTTACTGTTTCATTCTGTAGTGAAGGGAACTGAGCTTGCTCAGAAAAGTTGAGCACTCTGAGAAGGTTGTATGACTGGAGAACCCAGGGTCAGAATCACAGACTCTTGGAGGTTCAAAATTGATACTCAGCCCCAAGTTTTCAAGAAAAATTGCATTATGCTTTTCACTGGATTGTCTTGGAATTAAGTTAGGAATTTTTGACTCTTAAGATTAATATACTTAGTGTTAAATGATTAATACTTAGTGTTAAACTATTGGCTCAAATAATTTTATAGTGGTCTAGTTTTTTTTATTTTATTTTTTACTTCCTAGTCTCTTGTGTTTTAACTGTTGGAATAAAGTTGATTGCTTAACATTTTTAGAAGGAAATGACGCCGGGCGGTGGTGGCACACACCTTTAATCCCAGCACTCGGGAGGCAGAGCCAGGCAGATCTTTGTGAGTTCAAGGCCAGCCTGGTCTACAGAGTGAGATCCAGGAAAGGCGCAAAGCTACATAGAGAAACCCTGTCTCGAAAAACCAAAAAAAAAAAAAAAAAGGAAATGAGCATTATGATCATTGAAATTCAGCTAGTTATGGATAATATTTGTTTTAATCAGACTATCAATTTTTTAAAAAAGTGTTTATAAATATGCTTTAACATTAATTGCAGAAAAAGTTGGAATATGAATAGCTGATTTAAAAACATCAATATTCTATAAAAAAATAAACACTTTAAATTTAGAATTCAAAGTTAAATTTAGATTTTATTTTTGAAAACTAAGATTTACATTCAGAAGAAATTACCTAACATTTAAAATACATATACACACATACTTATATACACTCACACATCAATCAAGATGTCCAGAAATATACAAAATAAATATTCCTTTCCTCAAATCATCTACCAAAGTTTGATATATAAATTTTATTTGTAATTTAGTGAACATATTTCTAGATTTTACATATGCCTGCCCATGAACATCCCTGATTTTTTATCATGTTTACATTTACCTTGGTGATAGTTGAGTTTTTTTATGTTTCAAGTCTTCACAATTAATATTTTCCTTCTTTAAGTAAATATCTTGTACCTAAAATACCTAGAAATTTGCCTGAGAATTTGTGAGTTTTATTTCTGGTATGACTGGGATCTTTTTTCTATTACATTTCTGCTTTTTTTTTTTTTAATCTCTTTGCAGAAATACTTTAATCCTTCCTTACCATGTTTCATTCCAGTTGAGTTTCTTAACTGTCTTCCTTGTTAATTTATGACTATATCCTGGTTAGATTTTTGTCAACCTGACACTAACTAGAGTCATTTGAGAAGTGAGAACCTCAATTGTGAAAATACCTGCAGCAGTTTGACCGATGGGCTTTTTTGATTAATGATTGATATGGAAGGATCCAGCTGATTGTGCCTGAGATGTATAATAAAGCAGACTGAGCAAGCCAGTCAGTGTGCTAACCATTAAACTACATCTCCAGCCTGTGCTTTAGAATTTTATAGTTTTCTACAAGTTTATAGTTTCTGTCCTTCATAAATTGATTATATATATTCACTTGTTATTTGTCGCTATTATAAATAAAATATTGTGCCTACTGCTAAAAAATATTACATGAAAAAGATATTGTAGAGGAATGTGGACAGGCCACATAGAAGATGAAGAATTACTTGGTCCTTTGTTTTATAAGGTTCAACAGTTTTATTATTTTACCCCAGGTGTTTCAGATTCTGGAGGATTATGCTTTAGCACTCAAGCTTAGAAGAACGTATGTACTGATTTTAAAACTTATAGGAGTCTTGCCATTTCAGTGACCAGAATCTTTCTAACTTCAGTCTGGTTATTTTTGGTAGAGGACCTGGGAAATCAGTAAGCAGAAGTTGTCTAGGTGAACTTGGATTGCCGTCAAGTGAGCAAAGGCTTGAGTTGATCTCGGGAAGCCCAGATGGATAACCTGACGAGCTAGCTGCGTCTTTGTAGTGCACAGCTCTACAGTGACCCCAAATCATGCCTCTAAGAAAATTCTTACCGTGTATTGTCATCTTTACATCCTCTCACAGAATCCCGCCTTCATATTCTCATGATTGCTTTGGAAGATCAATTGTGGGCTAGAGGGGTGGCTTGGTTGACTAAGTGTTTACTGGGCAGACATGAGGATCTGAGTTGGATAACACTACATAAAACCTGGGTGTGTTGGTGCAGACTTGTAATTTCCTTGCTGGGGAAGGTTTGCTGGGCAGCCAGTCTGGAGGCATCAGCAAGCACCAGGTTCAGCGAGAGACCCTGTCTCAAAGAATACAGTGGAAAGTTAGCGATGAAGAGACCCAGCATTAACCTCTGGTCTTCCCACTTGCGTGTATGTGAAAATCAGGTTGTAAAATGAATCAGTTACTTCATTGGCCTCGCAATTCAGGTCCACCTTACCTGAATTTGAGTGTTCCAAGTCTTTATAATTGACCTGCTTTTAGAACATATTTAGACTAGGGAGCTCTAACAGAGTATCAAGTACTTTATGTTGATTTTTATTATTATTTTTTTTTTTTTTTTTTTTTTTTTTTTTTTTTTTTTTTTTCTAGGAGGCAGTACATTTATAATTTATAACCCCAAATGTATTTATAAATTAGAAATGGAAAGATCTACAAATGAAATTATGAAGGTTCACCAAAGTCATTTAATCTGTCAGTTTCTCATTCATTTTTATGTCTTAATAATATTCTATTGTATGAATAAGCCACATTTTATTTCTCTCCAGTATTTGATAGCTATTTGAGTTGTTTTAACTTTTTTACTATTAGCAACACACTGCTGTAAACTTTCATGTACATGTTTCATAGGTGCACATTTTCAGTAGTTTGAGGATTTATTCCTAAGGGTAGAATTGTTGAGTAACAGAGTAACAGTGTTTTGCATTTTGACCAACCACCAAACTGTTTTGCTAAAGTGGCACACCATTTTACAATCTCACCAAATCCTTGTTTTTAAGGCTCTGATTTTTGTACAAAAGCATTCAATCATTCTGTCAGACCAAACCAGGAAAAGTAAGCTATAGTTCAGAGCTGTTCTATTCCATTTACTATGCAAAGCCATTCTTGGCATTTGCAACTCTCAGCCCTTTTGAGTATTCTTGCAGTGTTCACCTTTTCCTCCACCACTTTTTTTTCTTCTTTCTTTCTGGTTTATTTCTATCTATTACAAATGTATAAAAAATCCTCCATCAACACTGGTGTTAGCAGCAGAACCTTGAGAAATATACCTTTGGTTTGCCTCAGAAAAGGAACACATATTGCACTGTAAAGTTTATAAAATTGGCGCAAAACATTGTGATAATGTTACAATACCAGTTTTAAGAGTTCAGTGACTAATGGGGAGCCGATGGGATACATGCAGAACTGTGAAAGCGATCTCACTTAGCCAGCTGTACACGCAGACTGTAAATCTACATTCAGATCATTTCTGAACTAAGACTATCATCTCAGTTTATCTGTTGAGGTCAACCAGGAAACCCTAGAATATACCTTGATTTTTGCAAAAAACAAAATAGGGGGAGGGGTTTCTTCACCATTTCAGTCCACGAGTAACAGTATCCTAACAGGCAAAGTGTTCTCTCACTGTCAACATAGAATGAACTGCTGCTGGAGGTCAACTTGGGTTTTAATTTGCATTAGCACTTACATGCATAGTAGTCCAAGTTGACCTCAGATTTTTATTATTATTGTTGTTATTTTTGGAGGTTGACTTTCTGTCTTCTCTGTAGAAAACAAGGAATGGTGTTGGATTTTTATGCAGTTAATTTATTATATCTTGACACTTTGCTAAATCTATGTATGATTTTCAAATTTTTCCTTTTTCTTTCAGTATTGTACATATATAATCATTCCATTTATAAGACATTTTTCCACTTTTTCTCTTGAATAATACATGTATACAGTTGTATAAACGTTTTCCTTAATATTTTAAAGATAGTGATGACAGCCATCTGGATCAACTTGAAGTGTTTTCCCCAAGTGTAATCCTGAGGTATTTTTAAGTAGGTGGTGCCAGTCCATATCTAAAGGGCATACTTTTGATTGCTAGAATTCTGAATATTGAAATACAGAAAGATAAAAATTCCTAAAATCTAAAATCCTAAAAATGACAATCCCAAGAGATTAAGGTTCTGAATGTTGTAATTCTGGAAGTTGAAATCATGAAAACCACAGTTCCTCAAGGAAATGAAAGAGTTGCATAAGACAGGTCCAGAGCTGGGAATGTAGCGCAGAGGTAGAACACTTGTCTAGCATGTGTAAGACCCTAGGCTTGATATAACACTGCATTAGAAAGAGCTGTCAATATGGCTAAGCAAGGAAGGCGCTGCCACCAAGCCTGATGACCTGAGTTCCTGGAGCCCCTGGGGTGAAAGGAGAGAACCGAGTCACACAGTTGTCCTGGGGGAAGGATTAATACTTTTATGGTTGTATGCTTGATACTTGGACCCTTTCAGACAGATTGACTATTTAGAAGCCAGGGAAAGGATCATTTTCTGAGTCTTTCCATTGGAGGTTGGTGTGTGAGTCTGAGGGGACAAGGCATGGCGGGAACACGGCACAGAGATGGAAAGGTTAATCGGCGTCTTCTTGTCAGTAGATAGTCAAAGAGAAGGGGCAGTGTCACTTAGGAAAGAACGTGAATGGGGTATTTGAGGAAAGCGACGCTCAGTTTCTAAAGAACAGAAAACCTTGGCTATCTATTGCATCATGAGATTTGAGAGTGTGGTTAGTTACTGTGACAGCCAGCTGTATGGACTCCTACTTCCAGCAGCTGCCTGTCATCCATACACTCCTCATAGATCAAAGATCTGCCTTCCTTTATTTTGGAGATTGGATCTTGCCAGGAACTTGAAATCCTCTTGCTTCAACCCCAGGGGTGCTGGGATCACAGGCACATGCCATCACATCCAACTTTCAAAATTCTTTTCTTCCCATGTGTGCACAAATGCGTGTATCATTTCCTCAGATGCTCCCCACCCCCCAGGTTTCTCACTGGCTTTGCCTTGAACCTGTCAAGTAGGCTAGGCTGGCTGGCTAGTGAGCACCAAGGATTTCCCAGTCTCTTCTTTTTGTTTGTTTGTTTTTTTTTCATTATTTTAATTAGTCAGCCACACACACTGTATTTCTTCTATGTATTTCATTTGGCATAATTTCTAAAACTAGAGATACAAACTGTGCAGCGTCTCAATTCAAATCGTTGTATGCATTTTCCACAGTCTTGACTCCAAGCAGGTACATTATCATAAATTGACTTTGTAAGTCTTGTGTAGGTATGAAAATATTGAAAATTAGCTGGATGTGGTGGTGCACACCTGTAATCCCAGCACTTTGGAGGTTGAGGCAGGAGGGTCATGAATTCAAGACCAGTCAGGCCTACAAAGTGAGACTGCCCTTCTGAAAGTAAATGAAGAGATCACCGCTAGGTATATTTTCGTTTCTGTGCATAAATTTAAGATCTCTACTCTGAGTGATCTCTTCTTCACTTTTTCCTTCATAGTTTTTAGTGTCTATTCATTGTACAAAACGATGCTTCATTATGACATATGTGAATGTCATGTACTTGGTTCATCTCTCTCCCCTTTGTATAACATTCCCCCTTCCTGCTGTCTCCTTCCATATAGTACTACTTGTCCATATATCTCTTGTGTATGGGGATATGTAAATCTAGATTCCTCATCTAAGAGAAACTATTCGCTGTTTGCCTTCTTACCTGTCTTACTTCATTTAACATGATATTCTCCATTTTCACCATATCCCCACAAATGGCATTGTCCACACGCATACGCACACACACCTTTATTCATTCATCTGTTGATGGCTAAGCTGATGGTGTAATCTGACTGTTAATAGGAGTGTTGGAATCAATGTTGATATGCAGGGATTTTATTGTATGCTGATCCTGACTGTGTGTGGTACAGCCAGATCTGTTTATGGCTTTGATTTCCACAGTAGCTGCGATGACTTCTGTTCCTACTGCAGGTGTATGAGCGTTTCTCTTCTGCCCCTCTCTAGCACATTTTTGTTTTCTAAATGATGGCCATTCAGACTGGGGTGGGATGGAATCTCTGTAGAGTTTTGCTTTCCCTATCTCTGAGGGTGTTGAACAGTTTTTTGTTGTTGTTTATTAGCTATTTATACATCTCTAGATAAGTGTCTGTTTGATTCATTTGTCCATTTATTAATCAGATTTTTATTGCTTTCAGAGTTTAAATTTCTTGAGTTTCACTCTCGGTTCCTTTGTTTTGCAGCTTTTTAATTCCATGCAGTTCCATTTGTCAGCTCTTATTATCTCTTGTGTGTTGTTGGAGTCCTTTTCAGAGTCGTGCCTCTGCCTGTATCTTGAGTGCTTCCCCGTGATTGCCCCCAACAGCATCAGAGTTTCGGGTTTCAGTTCGGGGCTTTTACCCATTTTGAATTGATTTTTACGCAGGACAAGAGAAAGGGATCTAGTTCATTCGTTTACATTTGTTTTTGCAGCATGATCTGCTGAGTGCTGCACAGGCACAGGTCCACCTGACGTCCCTTCTCTCTCCTCTTTCCCGGCTGTTGTTAGTGGGATTGTTTTATTTCCTTCACAATATGATCGTTATTGGTACAACCAAAAACACCTACGATTTTCTTGTTTGGTTCTGTATCCAGCTACTTAGCTGAAAGTTTCTGTCAGGTCTCAGAACTTTGGTGGCTTCTTTAGGGCCCTGTGGGCTTTTCTTTTTATTTTCATCAGAAGACTTGTATGATATTGCAGATGACTGTGAAGCATCTCTGTGCATAGAACTACGTAGTAACTGATTTGCATTGACTTGCTTGGCTATCGGCCTGTTTCTGTATGAGTACGGTTAATTTACATAACTCGTGCCTTCCTGTCATTTGTCCGCTTTATGCTTACAGAACATGTATTATTGCATTTATTAAGTCAAGTGATGTGAAATATTCTGAGATGCGTTGTTATTTCTCAAATAAACTCCCATATAAAAAGGCAAACAAGGATCATGGCTCAGAGGTTAGGAGCACTGGCTGTTCTTCGACGGTCCTCCAGCAGCACCCTCTGACGCAGCAGAGGGCTGAGGAGAAGCCTCAGCAGGTAGAGGCTCTGGATGCCAACCTAGATGAGCCCCAACTGCTCCAGGTTGTCCTTTAACCTCCACGGGTTGAACGGAAGTACACATGTGCTTGCATGCATGCACACATGCAAAATGCCTAGGTGTGGTAAGAATTCAGATGGTCAGCAGGGATTTGTTGAGTCTGATGAGCGAGCTATCACAGGACTAGTGGAGGCAGGTGTGCTGCTGCGTGCTTGTAATCCCAGCACTCGGGGACGGAGGCAGGAGTTGTGAGAGCATCCTTGGCTACGGAGTGAGTTTGAGGCCAGCCTGGGCGTCATGAGACTTTGGAATTTGACAGCACTGGAAAACAGATCGGAGGCTGATGTTATTTATGCAAATGGAAAACAACAGATACAGGCTAGGGTTCAGACCAGGCCCATCTGGCTATACCTATATGTTTTTGAGGAAGTTGCTTACAATCTGCTTTTCTCAATTGTTGCCCTTTATTATCTATATCCTTAATCTTTTAACAGTTGTTACAGTAATATGTTCCTTTGAGTGATAACAAAGTTGGGTTTTTTCTTTAGAAAAATATGAATCTTTTTAACATTTATCTTTTTAAAGATTTATTTTTGTCATTTTTAATTGTGTGTATCTGCATGTGGGTTTGTGCGGGTGGGTGCAGGTGTCTGCACATGCCGGAGGCGTCGGATGCCCTGGAGCTGGAGTTACAGATGACTTTGGAGCCTCTGGAGGAACAGCAAGTGCTTTTAACCACTGAGCCAGCTCTCCGCACTTAGAAAATTAATCTCTTAAAAGATGTTAATGTTCACAACATACTTTGTATGCTTCTTAAAATAACTCATTTATGCTCTTCATTTGTATAGCAACCTGTTTGCTAATTATTGACTTAGTTTTATTCCCCCCCTCCCCTCCCCTCCCCCCTTTCCCTTTTGTTATTTGGCTGAATTTTCCTTGTGGAAACATTTACTGGTAATGAAATTATTTTTACAAGTATGTCTTTTATTCCTCTTGCCAACTAACTTTCAGGAGTGGATGTTTTCTAACTAATGTGGTCTGTTTCTTTTCAGAATGTATATTTATTAATTTTCAAATAAATATTGAAATTTCTATTTAGCAATTTCCTTGTACTTTTTTTTTTTTTTTAAAGCAGGTCTTGCTATCAAGTATTGATCGGCCTTATACTATTGTGTAACCCATCTGGGCTTGAACTCATGGTAATTCTCCTGACTCAGCCTCCATATGATGGAATTACAGGCACGCACCACCATATCTGGCTCTCTCTTTTCTTCTTTACTGACTTTTTTCCCTTCCCCAATTTTTCCTGAATCCTGCTGTCTTGACCAGAGTATTTTGGTATATTGACCTGGAAAATTCTATCTTAAATTGTGTTTTAAAGCTTCCTAAGAACACAGATGAGCCTCTTGCCTGTACCCACCAGGTGCTGGGATTTCAGGTGTACACTACCACATCTGGCTTATAAAACCATAGTTTTTAATCCAGCTTTCTTGGCAGGCCTCTAAGCAGTTGTCAGGAACTTCTGTAGGTCTGGGGATGAGGATGTGCTGAGGGAACCCGAGGACATCGTGAGATCATCAGAAACTTACTGATGTTTGGTAATTTGTATGCTGACATGAGATGATGATGTGAGGAGAGCAATTAACTTCGTGTTTTACATGACAGTTTGGGAAGTTGAGGCTTTTTTTTTTTTGTAATTACATGTGTGGAGATGAGGTTTGCTTTGTGAAAAAAATATGTCACTCTGGTAGCATTTCAGAGGCAATTTGTCATCTAAAAATTTGCCTTGTGCTATTGAACAGAAGTGACAAATACATAAAAACAGCCCAGGAATACTTGCATGAGGAAGTTTTTATAAGCTCCCTAGTTTCTCATGGTAGAATGAATACCATATTAGAAATTCACTTTTGAGTGGAGCATCAATCTTCTACGTGTCTCCAGAGTTAAAGAGGCCTCCCACTGGGTTTGATTTGTGTTTCCTTTTGTAACTCCTGCTTCTGTCAGCCTCTGTCTCCAGTCCTCTGTGCATGAATATGTGCTCCCTCCACTGGACGTTCTGTGCAGATTGGTTTCTCCTGTCCGGACCGCCCGGGCTCACCTGGACGCCGCGCCCCGCCTCCCTCATCTACTGAAGGAGCGGCTTGCAGGCGGCTCCGCTGCACTACTACCCAGTGCCAGTGGACTGTTGGAGATCACGTAGGGCTCAGTTCATATTGCTAACGAAGTGAATGGCAATGCCCGTCTCTGTCACTTGAGTCTTCATTTACTACACGATTCTCTTGTCTTAGTTCTTGTGTAGATGTGGATGTGTGCTACTCTTATACCCTAACTCCATGTGTTGTGAATAGGGTTTTTATTATTTATTTATTTATTTATTTTTGAGACAAGGCCTTGATGTGTGAGCCAGAATGGCTTTGAACTCCATGATTATGTAGCCCAGGCTGGCCTTGAATTCAGGCTCCCCCCTGCTTCAGCCTTCTGAGTGCTGAGGTTAGAGGCATGTGCTACTATGCCAGCAGGAACATTTTGGTTTTTCTTTTCTATATTCTCCTTTGCAACAGTAGGTAATAGGTATTTCTAAACATGCATTAGAACTAGAATATGTTGGTAGGTTTGATCTCTTAATCAGGAGACTGCTGATATTGCAGTTATAAGAAGTTGGGAGAGATTCAGAAAACCATGCACTCATCCGTGTGGCCTGTTTGAGAATCCATGCTTTTGTGGAGAAAAGAGCTTGGGCTCTGGGACAGATCCACCTCTTGCTTCATAATGGCCAGTTACTTTATTTGGTTTCTAACTGTGTCACAGGGTAAGTCAGAGCTGCTCCAAATGCAGCCTCGGGTCTGCCACTATGCCTGGCTTCATTTTGAATTCTAACCCTTTAACTTTTAGAGTGTGAAATAGTTTTTAAAAGTCTCAAGAAAGGTTTGCCGGGCAGCGGTGGCACACACCTTTACTCCCAGCACTCGGGAGGCAGAGGCAGGTGGATCTCTGTGAGTTTGAGGCCAGCCTGGGCTACAGAGCAAGATCCAGAAAAGTCACAAAGCTGCACAGAGAAACCTTATCTTGAAAAAACAAACAAACAAACAAAAGTCTCAGGAAAGTGTGGGGTACATTTTAAGTGTTTTAATTGTTTGTTAGTTACTATGCCTACAGATAAACTTGCTTAGGAATAGAAGATTTGTGTTCCATTTTCAACTGTATCTGAAATGCTTGGGCCAGATGTGTTTAAAAATTCATAGATGTTTCAATTTTGGAAGATTTACATAAATTTTACTGGCTGAACATTCCTAATCTGAAAGTCTGAAATCCAAGATGTGTTCTGATGCTCACAAGATTTCAGATATTGGAACATTTTGGACTTCAGATTTTTAGATAAAGATGTTCAACCTGTATACATTCTTTTTGGCAAACTAAAATTAAAAATAATTTACAAATAAACTTGCTGGTCAGCAAGCAAGGCAACAGTTACCCAAAATGGGGGCCAGGGCCCTACAGGTTCCCCTTTTACTAAAAAATGAGCTTCTGACTTAGGTTGTTCCAGGCCACACAGGCGCTCTGTCTTAGGTTGGTGAGCGCCCCCTCCCCCATTACCCGTCTCTGAATACTCATTATCATACAGGCTCAACCTGTGTGAGCTGCAGATTAACTGCTGCCAAAGATCTCAAAGTGGCACTGGGCTTGCAATCTGTGTGTTTGACACAGAAAAGACCAACAGAAGTCCTATTCCACCCATAGCCAGTAGGCTAAAGGCAACTGAGCCATTCCCTTCTTTAACGAGCCTTACTGCAAATTGGAGTCCTTGTAAGATGGTATCCCCAAAGCAAATGGAACTTGAGTTTACAAATTTATAATTTCCAAAGCCAATAAAAATGCATATAAATATTGAATTAAATTTATCATGCCCAGTAGAATGAAAGATAAACTAACTGTGGTAGCTACTTTTGCTGCCAGGGTCTCCACTGTGCCAGCTGTAGTAACCAATCATGAAATGGTAATCTCATGTCTATTTGGTATTGTTTTTATCTTTTTTGTTTGCTTCTGTAGATGAGAAAATGAAAGTTCTACTCAATTATAATACGTAGAAACAAAAAACTTAATGCATCATGGATTTTTAACTTTATTTTTGAACATAATTTAATTTTTTCCAGAACTACCATTAACATATACATGTACTTGAATGGAAAATGATTATGTGCTGAATTATGAGTTTTTAAGGCATTTCTAATATTTAAAATATAGCTTTATACCTTATCTTTGATCAGATTAAATTACTCGAATTTTCACAGATGTTTAAGAATGATTGCTGTCGAGTTCACTCATTTCCCTGATTCTGGGTAGTTAGGAGATTTTAAGAGTATTGATATTCTTAGTGAAACTGGGCTTTCTAAAGAAGTTCTCAGAGTGTAACTAATGGTAGTGGAGAAGTTTATCTCTAAATACAAAAGAACTGAGCATGTCACCTCTGGAGGCCAGGAAATGTGTTCTTCGAGAGTCTCCGTCTCTTGTTTCAGATGGACTCTACTGCCAAGGCACATGGGGTACTTTCAAGGCTTCTCTTGAGCTGTGGCATTTTGTCATCTCTCATTGCAGGAACCGTCTCTCCAGGAGGTGTGTGCCTTGAGTTCTTTAAGCAATGATGCAGACATTACTTCTTTATTACCTCAGTTCATTTGTGAGAATGCTGTTCCCTAGGATGCAAACCACTTCATCTCCCATGCATCTTTTTATTCCTCTCTTTAAAAAAATGAATTTTGACTATAACATCCAAAACAGTCTACAAATTGATGGCTTGGGAACTGGATTTGGTAGATGAGTTTGTTTGGCTGCAATACCTTTTAATTAAAACACATTTATACCATATTAAAATGCTTAGAGGACAGCCTTCTAAAGGTAAAGAGGGAATTCAAGGGAAGTTTAAACTCAAGGTCTTCTGTCTCTAGTCACCCTAATATCTGGAGAAACATTTATAGTTATTAAATACTTGGGAATTAATCTAGAGAGGCGTAATGATGAATTTACCTTTTATTTGTTTGAGAAAAGCCAACAGCTGCCAGCTTCTCCCCCCTTCTTTTTGACTGTCTTGTCTGTGAGTCTCTGCCCGTATGCCTCGCTCGAACTGTCTGTGCTGACAGCCACAGAGTATTCTTTGTAGGTGTTCCCTTCTCCTCCCATCCTTCCTCCCATCCTCCCTCCCTCCCTTCTCCTCCCATCCTCCCTCACTCCTTCCCTCCCTCCCTTCCTCCCTTCCTTCCACCCTTTCTTATTTCTGTGTCCCACGCTGCCCCTTGCCAGTGAAATAATTCAGACAAAAGTGTGAAATCTCGGCAATCTTTACCTGTGATGTATGTTGAAAAAACAGAGATACATAGCAATTGTGCTTTAGCCCGTGAGTTTTACAGCAGACAGTAGCGTCCGCACGCAGCAGCATGTGTGTGAAGACTGTCTGTTTCCTGGAAGAAGAAGATTGACAGGGTTGACATGACTCTCCCAGCACCATCTCTCTTCTCAGAGACCGTAGCTGAGGCGCTGATTCCTCCAGACCTCTAACTCTTTTTAACCTGATGGTCAATGCATCGCACATACAGTCTCACCTGTCTTGTGATCTGCCATCTTACATATGTGCCAGTATACTTGAAAGATACCATTCTGAAGTTCCTTGTTTAAAGAACATGTGTTTGCAGACTAATAGATATTGCCCATTACAAGGGGAAGCCGAGCCGTACCACATCATAAAAATAAATACCTGTTTTCTGTCGTTTATTGTTACTGTTGTTGTTACTGTTAGGTTGAGTCAAGATCTTGATGTTTGCTCAGCTGATACTGAACTTGTTGTGTAGTCTAGGCTAGCTGGTGGATTAGGGACTAAGTCACAATGAAGAGAAATGGGATTTTATATTAATTAACTAATAGATGTTTACTTATTTGAGATAGGGTCTTGTTGTGTACCTCAGGCTGGTCTCAGACTTTGACTCTCAGCCTCCTGTTTAGTGGGATGACAGATGTGTGCCACTGTGCCTAGCTTTGGTTACTTTGACATTTTCCTTTTCCTTCCTTCCTTCCTTCCTTCCTTCCTTCCTTCCTTCCTTCCTTCCTTCCTTCCTTCCTTCCTTCCTTCCTTCCTCTCTCTTTCTTTTTTTAAATTTAACATAATTTCTTTATTGACTCCTTGGGAATTTCACATCGCGCTCACCTCCCAGGTCTTCCATAATCCTCCCCTCACCCCTACAGTGCCCACCCAAAAGAAAATTAAAAAAATCAAAACAAAACAAACAAAAACCAAAAGGAAAAACAAACAAACAAACAAAAAACCAACCAAAAACAAACCCACAAAAGTTTGAACATCATTTAAAAAAAAAAATTATTTATTTATATAGTGTTCTGCCTGCAAGCCAGAAGGGGGCATCAGATCTCATTACAGGTGGTTGTGAGCCACCATGTGCTTGCTGGGAATTGAACTCAGGACCTCTGGAAGAGCAGTCAGTGCTCTTAACCTCTGAACCATCTCTCCAGCCCTGAACATCTTTTTAAGCCTTTTAAATTTCCTTTACACATTCTGTCTACACATTCTTGGCTTTTCTATTGAATTCTTGGTGGTGTTCTGATTTGTAGGTATTCTATGTGTGTTAAGAAAAAATAGCCAGGCAGTGGTGGCTCATGACTTTAATCCTAGCACTGGGGAGGCAGAGCCAGGCGGATCTCTATGAGTTCGAGGCCAGCCTGGGCTACAGAGTGAGATCCAGGAAAGGCGCCAAAGCTACACAGAGAAACCCTGTCTCGAAAAACAAAAAACAAAACAAACAAAAACAAAAACAAAAAAAGGAAAGAGAGGAAAAAAAAGAAAAAAACTTTGTGATTTGTAGTATCCTTAGTTTCATTTGTTTTGATGTTTTATAGGAAATATCTTATTTTCCAAAATACCTTTTCAGCAACATTTTAATTACTGTTTTAAAAATTTAGGTGACATTGATTAGTCTTATAGCCTCAGGATGTACCTTAGGAACAACAACCAATGTTATCCATTGGCCTCCACACACATGTACATGTGCACACCATCACATGTACACCCTTGCACACATACACATGCATGTATACATACATACATACAAAGAGAGAAAGAAATAGTGTGGTTTCCTTTAGCCCTGGAGATTGAACTTCAGACATGCTAAGCATGTGCTCTGTCACTGAACTGTGCTGTACCCCTACAGCTCCTCTCAGTTTGAAAAACTCAGTTGTTTTAGATTGTTCTGTACCATAGGTGGGACGTTCAAAGGAACTGTAGACTGAATGTGTTTTAAATGTTTGGAGCTTTTGGGAAGGAGATGGCTCAGCAGTTAAAAACATTCATTTTCTTGCAAAGAGGACCTGGGTTTGATTCCCACACTCACACAATGGCTCACGGTTGTCTGTAACTCCAGCCCTCTTGACATCCACAAGCACCAGGCACGCACATGCTGCATATACATACATGCACGCAAACACTTACACACTTACAATTAAGTAAACATAAAAGTTTAAGGTATTTTAGAGCTTTTAAGTAATTTTTTGTTGTTTTTTGCTTGCTTCTTATCTCTATGTGAACTTTAGAATTGTCTGGCTTTTTAAGATTTTCATTACTTTGCCGGTGGCTTGCAAAACATTTAAAGATTAAGTTAGGGAGAAATAAAATCTTGTAATGCTGAATTTATTTAAGAACATGAAAATTTTTTATTGGTTCCTGTCATTTTTTTTTGGTACCCATTAGAAGAATATAGATAAAAACAAAACAAAACAAAAAACCCACAAATATTTTGAATGTCTGTTTTCTTGAAGTTTTGTGGTATTCACCCCTATTATTTGCACTTCTTCTTTCTGTTTTTATACTTATTTCTTCCTTAATTAAACTACTTTTGTCAGCTCCTCCAGCACATTTTTAGATGATTATGTTGAAATGAATATTTTGTTGTGCTTCTAACTTAGTTTCAGTACTCCTGGGTTTCTCTGTTGTCTATGTTGTTGGCTTTATGGTCGAGGGGGAACCTTTGATTTTCAAAGTTGTTATTGTGTATCATTTTTTAAAAGCCTTAACAAGGAAAATCTTAAGCTGTAAGAAAAATTGAGAGGACCACACAAAGAATTTGTTTTTTCCTGAACTATAAGGGCTACTTGCCAGTTAGTCTGATAGTTCATTGGCTCTGACCGAATTCCTCAGTGTTTATTTCTACAAACAGAGACTGTCCTCTGTAACACAGAGCATCAGCATCAGAAAGTTAGCCCTCATCTATTGGGACTTTCCAATCCTCAGCCACCATTCTTGATTCACCTCTCACTATTCTGCATGATCCATTCCAGGTCAGAATCATGCATTGAATTTGGTTTCTGGCCTCTTCAGTTCTTCAGCCTGGAACAGTTTTTCTGTGACTTTTGTTTGACGATCACAAGAAGACTGATGCGGCAGGACTCTAACGTTGAATTTCCTCGGTGTCTCCTTTGTCCTTTCTAAGAGTGTCTTATGAGTGTCTGAGCTTGAGGAGGGCCATGGCCCCGGGACTCCTTCAGGCGTGCTTTCCATGACTGCCCAACAGTAGTGTGTGTGTGTGTGTGTGTGTGTGTGTGTGTGTGTGTGTGTGTGTGTGTGTGTGTGTGTTGGTAGAATAGGGAAGCAAGCGTCGTAGGAAGACAGGCAAGTTGCCAGTGGGCTGGAGACTCAGTCACAGTGTAGACTTTATGTTATAGGTTGAACTGTAGAATCATCCAGGATCAGTGACATGTTAGAAAGTCAGAAATAGCCGAAGAATATAGAAGATAAGGTTGGCAATTTATGTTATTGTTACTTTGCTTGGTTACATTGATTCGCTTTATTGTTTTTACTAACACTTTTTAAGTGTACACATTTCTGTCAAAGCAGTGGGTTGCTTGGCCAAATGAGTTGGGCTGACATATTCTTCTGATGAGCTTTCATTTTATCGCTTGAGGGGCATGTGCCATTATTCTGTATATCATCTTAGAGTATATATTTGAAGCATTTTAGGATCTTTGAGGTGTGAACAGATACGATGGATGTTCAGTGTCTTTTCCTTTGTTTATATTTTCTATATACAGTTGAATTGTTGTCAATCTTTTAATTATTTTAATAAGGAAAATATCCTTTTGATTGAAAAAGTTTTAAGAACTTTTTGAAATGAAAATAAACACATCATAGTACTATTTATAATTCAAAGGTTATGAGAAGAGTAGCAAATTGGATTATATGTTCACTGTGAACTAAATAAGGAGAACTGAGTCTCATTTAAATGAAATAGAACTGAGTTTATTGGTTTATTCATTAAACCACAGTTGGACAGTCCTCAGAATTCTTTAGGAGTGTTTTAAAGTCATCCTTAAATGTGAAGTTCTTTTTTGAATGGAAAGCAGTGCTCATATATAATAACGTTGCTGTCTGTCTCTGGGTTGGTGTGGTAGAAATGGGTGAGAGGAGCATGTGCCCATGGGAAGTTGGCGGTCATCTGTGACGCACTTAAATGAGCTCCTTCTTGCCTTTATGGAGATACCAATGCTTGGACAAGCGCGTATTCCAACGCTTGCAGTTCTTTAAGCAGAGATGTGGTTTCGGTCCTCAGTGTCTGTCCCTGTCCTACTGCAGTTGACACTGCCTGCTGTTTGTCTCACGGTGAGATGCCGGAGTTTGTCACTCTGTGGAGAGCAGCAGCAGTGTGCTGAGGATCTGACATCTGATTGTCTCGTTTCCGGTCTCTCTTTTCTCTCACGTATCACCTTTCCTTAAAGGAGATGAGGAAATAGAGCTATTTGTTGTTTGTAGGATAAGTCCAGGATTAAGTTAAGGACTGTCATATAAAATTTAGATATATCATGAAATTTAAAATTTCATACATGTATATAATGTGTCTTGGTCATATCATCCCCCACTCTCCCCATTCGTCCCCCACCCCCCTGCTCGTCTCCATCACATCTTCTGTCTTCCTCACAAGTTCATGTCCTACCTACAGAGTCCACTTAGTGCTGCCCACAGGCCCATGTGTGTGGGGTCATCCACTGAAGCCTGGGTAACCTTCCCGTGCCTGCCCCCCCCCCCAAAGTGACCGTCTTCCTCACCATCCATTAGCTGCTGTTATCTCCTCAGTGAGGGGCATAAAGGGGTCCTCCCTCCCTCCCATGCTGGAATATTTAACTCTGTTGATCTTGAAAACAAAACTCTTCGTTTGGAAAAATTTATAAGAATTCTGGTCATTTTACTTTCCTGCCTGCATTTTTTATAAAAATGAACCTCTTTCAAGGTACTTTATACCTTGGGCAAACTGCGCGTCTGCTTTGTACCCTGTTTGTTGTTTTATATATAGGTCCGTAGGAGAACCAGGGACCACGTGAGGCAGCATCCCTCATCTGGGATACACTGTGCATAGGTCTCCGGTGCATAGTTTTTCAAATTAGGACTTCCCCCCTTCAGCTAATACTTCTTTAGTTTGCACTGTGCCGGCTTTGAAGAGGAATTGTATTGATTGCCTGCTGCTCTAAAACTTCTTCCTTAAAGGCATCTGTTCTGAACTGAGTTTTGCCTTTCTCTCCCTTCCAGGCCCAGATTGCCTTCCTTCAGGGGGAGAGGAAAGGTCAAGAAAATTTGAAGAAAGATCTTGTGAGGAGGATCAAAATGTTGGAATATGCTCTGAAGCAGGAACGGTAATTCAGTAAAACCCCTCTGTCCTAACCATCTTCATTACTCCACCATTTCTAAACTACAGTCACATCTTGATGTCATGTACCCTTGAACCCAAGAGTAGGGAATCAACATTTTGTCAGTGTAGGATTGCAATATGTTAATCTCATTGTGAATAACAATAACTTTAATAAGGTGACTTACATGGTTTAAAATGGTTTAGCCACATTTATTCACAGTCTACTTCTTTTTGTTTGTTTGTTTGTTTTGAGATAGGGTTTCTCTGTGTAGTTTTGGTGCTCCTCCTGGAACTTGCTTTGTAGACCAGGTTGGCCTTGAACTCACAGAGAGTCGCCTGGCTGGGATTAAAGGCGTGCGCCACCGCCTCCGGCCACAATCTACTTCTTATATTGTATGCTTATGAAGCTTATGTTCTTCCTAGACTTAGGCTGTCATCCATTTCTCTCCACTCCATCTTCTGCTCTTTATTTATTTAGTTATTTAAGTTTGTTTGTTTTGAGATAGGGTCTCATACAAACTAGCCTCAGACTCACTAGGTAGAAGATGCTGACCTTGAACACTTCATCCTTCTGCCTCTTAACTCTCAAGTACTTGGATTATGGGTCATGACCAGCTCTTCTGTTGCTTTCCTTTATATCGTTTTGTTTGTTTTTCTTTCCATGGTACTAGAGATTAAACCCAGGGTCATGTGCATGTTGTGCATACACTCTATCATTGAGCTAGATGCCCAACACTCAACCAGTTATTCATAGTGTTAAGTTTCAAGCCCACCAAATGGCTGAGGTGCCTATTTAACATATCAAAGCGGACCTGGTCACCAGGTTCTCCCAGCATCCCTCAGTCCCTACCTGTTACAGGATATGGCTGGCATACTCTACCCTGAACTCTCCAGCCCAGGGGCTCTTCCCTGTACAATACAGACATTTTGGTTACCCACCCTTTTTTTGTACCTTTGGCCTCCTGGCCACACATCCCACTGTGGCCCAGCTTGGCCTGGTCATATCCATTCTCAACTCTTCCAGATGTCCCTGCCTCTACCTACGCTCTCCTTTTTATCCACTTTCTTTTATAAACTTTCTCCTCCACCATACCTAAGAGCCTTCATGTTCTTTCCTTTCCTTTTACTTCTTTTTTTTTATTCCTAGAGTAAAATTACATTTTAATCATAAACGGAATTTCTATAATGCTTCTCCCTTTTTAATGATGTAATATTCAGCATGATACAGTTTTTTTTTTTTTTATTTCAAGACAGGGTTTCTCTGTGTAGCTTTGCGCCTTTCCTGGGACTCACTTGGTAGTCCAGGCTGGCCTTGAACTCACAGAGATCCGCCTGGCTCTGCCTCCCGAGTGCTGGGATTAAAGACGTGCGCCACCACCGCCCGGTATGATACAGTTTTTTAAGAAAAAATTGCTCTGATTGAAAATACCTTTTCATAGACTTTTTAAAAAGTATTTTACTCCTTTATGAGATACTCTTATCTCTGCAGAAGGAGAGCTTGCCTTGCGACTTTGCTAGTGTTACATTTGGGTCATAAGTAAAGGGAAATAGGTCACATGTGAGAGTTTGGGGAAATTATCATGTGGATTAAGTTTCTTTTTTCTTTTTTTTTTTTTTGGTTTTTCGAGACAGGGTTTCTCTATGTAGCTTTGCGCCTTTCCTGGAGCTCACTTGGTAGTCCAGGCTGGCCTCGAACTCACAGAGATCCGCCTGCCTCTGCCTCCCAAGTGCTGGGATTAAAGGCGTGCGCCACCACCGCCCGGCCTGGATTAAGTTTCTTTAATGGCCAGTCTTTGGATTTTTTATCAGCAGTCTGAAGTAGTTCATTGTTGCCAGTAACCTGCACATTTGATAACCTGCTATTAGAATTTTCTACTTTAGGGGATTTTTTGCCTTATTTTTGATAGTCACTTGTTTTTCTTTCTTTCTTTTTTTTTTGAAGTTTGCAAATGGACTGTGTGTAAAACCACCATAAAATAACATTAACAAAATATTTTTAAATGTTGAGAAATTGATACACAAGAGGTTTCTCCAGTTGACGGAAAAAATAAATGGATTTTTCTATGCCTTAAGAAGCTGATTGAAAGTGACATCAGGGAGATAGAAAGAAAAACATTTTTAAAAGTATGTAATTTGCAAATACTTGAGATCTCCAGCTGTCCTCTCTGTAGGCTTTCCCAGAGGTGAGGGGGGTGAGAACAGAAATCGATGTACTGTGTTGAGTAGGTGCAGTGTCCTAGCCATTGTACTTTCTGGTAGGTTTCTGATAAAAACCTACCAAAGCCATCTTGGTGCGGGGAAGGCTTTAGTTCATCTTAGAACTCCCAGGTCACAGGCCATCATGGAAGGAAGTCTGGGCAAGAGCTCAAGGCAAGACCCTGGAGGCAGGAACTAAAGCAGAGACCTTGGAGGAGCTCTGCTTCCTGACTTGCTCCATTTGCTTGGTTTTTGTGGTTGTTTTATTAGTTTTTCCTTCATTTTAAAAAATGTACTTTTTGTTTTATGTGTGTGGGTGTCTTTTGTGTGCATGTATGTTCATGCACCACATATGTGCCTGGTACCTGCAGAGGCCAGAAGACGGCATTGGATCCCCTGGAACTAAGTTATAGACAGTTCTGAGCTTCCATGTGGCTGCTTGGAATTGAACTGGTCCTCTGGAAGAGGCTGAGCCATCTCTCCAGCCCCTTCATTTACTTTCCTGTACAGCTCAGGACCACCTGCCAGGGGTAGCATGCCCACACTAGGCTGGGCCCGCCTACACCAGTCGTTGATCAAGAAAATGCCTACAGATAGATATTCCACAGGCCAGTCTGATGGAGACAGTACCGTAGTTGTGGCCTCCTCTTCCCCAGATAACTGGAGTTTGTGTAAGTTGACAAACCAGCACCGTGTCCAGACCCAGAGACTTAAAACTAAGTAATTGTAGAGTTATAGGTCAGCTCTCTCCAGACTGAATCTAAAGCCTGTACTCTTTATTGCTTTGTTATCTGTGAGGCAGCAGAATTGAAATACACAAATACTAAAGTAACCAGAAATGTGTGTGTGTATGTGTGTGTGTGTGTGTGTGTGTGTGTGTGTGTGTGTGTGTGTGCACGCGCGCGCGCATGAAGGCTGATATCTAGACTTATAAACCACAAAAGTACACTGAGGTGCCAGGGGCTGAGGTAGAAATATGTACGTGATATATAGTGGGATCAGAAAGAAGGAAGCAGCTATACTACCATCCCTAAGTGGCTTGAGCAGCATTATGACAGATAAGATGCCTCGCCAGTGAGTCACGTGTAGGAAGATGAGAGACCACATTGGAACCAAGCAATGCGCACAGGAATTTACAGTCCTGTGTGTGAAGAGTGTTTAGAGTATCATGGACATTAGTTGTTATTGGATGACCGGAAATGGTGATAAGTGCACAAGAGTCAGATTGTGGAGTCTACTTAAGGAGTTCAAATGTTTACCTCAAATGTGGTAGGAAACGTGGAAAACTTTCAAAATGTGGAGAGCTGCAAGAATTCTTTATACTCTTTTTTTTTTTAAGATTTATTTATTTATTATGTATAGAGCATGTATGACTGCAGGCCGGAAGAGGGCACCAGATCTCATTACAGATGGTTGTGAGCCACCATGTGGGTGCTGGGAATTGAACTCAGGTCCTCTGGAAGAGCAGTCAGTGCTCTAAACCACTGAGCCATCTCTCCAGCCCTCTTTATATTCTTTACTCAAATTCGCCAACTATACGTTTATCTTTGCTTAATTATGCTCAGTCTATGAGCCCGTTGTTTTTCCCCTAAATTATTTGCTTACTCTCCCCTAACTAGTTTAATGTGTGTTTCTTTTTTGGTGTTTTTTCCTGTGTGTTTTCTTAGAGCAAGAACCTTCTGTTATCTAACTACCATATATTATTGTTAGTGAAACTTAATGTTGGTATAATTCTCTTCCCTGTGCAGATGTCCTGATAGAGCTCTTCAGAGTGGGTCAGCCCCTGCCTCCAATCTAGGATCCAGTCTGGGATTGTGCAGCTAGGGGAAGTCTTTAAGCATGAAATACATTTTTGAAATATCTCCCTGGGGACTCTACTGGAAGATCTTCTTATCAGGGCAGGAACATTATAATAAATGAGAAATGATAAGCAGCACCTGCTGGAGTATAGCAGTGTCCACCATAAAACATTTTAAATACAAAGAATCTAAAATGCAGAGATATAAAAATGTGGAGATGGTATCCCAAGATACAGAGAAAGGAGAGTCAAGAACGACTCCCAGGTTTCTGTCTCGGGAGGGAGGCAGTGGAAGAAGAGAAAGAACACGGGTGACGGGAATGCTGCTGAGGCACATCTTAGGAGAGAAGCTGGTTGGCGCCATGGGAAACAGTTAGGTGCCTTAGAAAAGGACTGAGGAGGAAGGGCCGCAAAGGGAGTCTCTGGAGGAGGAAGAGAGCAGCGTTTGGGAAGAGGAAGGACGGGCTAGTTGACACTGGCAGGCACCAGAGCAGGCTCTAGGCAGGCCGTGGCTGAGAGCAGTAATCGGTGTTTGCCCGTTGGTGCTGCTGATGTCCTTTGCAGGACAGCTCCCCAGAGGTGGCCAGAACAGGAGCTGGGTCACAGGAAGAGGCAGAGGGAAGAGAAAGCGAGGCAGGTGAACCCGCTGACTGTTTCCAGATGGCTGCGGAGCAGAGGAGAAAGAACTGGCTGAGTCTAGGAAGATTTCTTTCCTTACCTCCTTCTGTAGCAGAGAGATTCCAAACTGATTTTCCTTCTTTGGGAGTTTTTCTGACCCAGTGGCACTTGTTTTCTTCAGTTTGATTCCTTGCTTTCCCGTTGGACAGCGTCTAAATGTGTAGCTCAGGCTGGCCTAGAGCTCACCTTCGTCGGCCATGGAATCCCTGTAGTCTCTGGGTGCTGGGATTATAGGCATGCCTCAACACGCACAACTGCAATGAAACTTCAACAACAAAAGGTTCATCATCATCGTTAGCTGTATTTCATGTGTATGGGTGTTTCGCCTGCATGTATATATGTGCACCGTGTGTGGGCCTGGTATCCACAGAGACCAGAAGAGAGTGTTGGATTCCCCTGGAACTGGAGTTACAGAAAGTTGTGAGCTGCCATATGGGTGCTGAGAATTGAACCCAGGTCCTCTGGAAGAGTAGCCAGTGCTCTTAACCGCTGAGCCATCTCTCCAATCCCTGCAGGGACACTTTTTGAGGATGTTAACAAATAACAAAGCATGTTCTTATATCATGGAGCATTTGACTTTTCAGTCCAAAATTATCTTTCTAATACTTTAATACTAGATATTGCAAATACATTTTGGAACTCTAGAACACCCTAGTGATTACTATCCTGGAATTATTTTTCTAATCCCAGGAATTAAAAAAATGGATTGAGGACATTGAATAAAAATTTGGAGAAATGAACAACTTAAAAGTGTGTGTGTGTGTGTGTGTGTGTGTGTGTGAATATTCTTGTGTGTGAGTAGAGGTGTACACATGCTATCCAGTGTGTATGTGCTATGGCACATTGGGTGGAGGTCAGAGGCAACCTCGAGGGTGGGTCCTCACCTCCCACTTGTTTGAGACAGGATCTCCTGCTGTTTCCCACTGCTTGCACCAGGAAGCCTGGCCCACCAGCTTCCGGGGATTATATACATGAGCTCCTCTTCCGGCTTTGGGTGTGTTCTGGGGATCTGAGCTCTGGTCCTTACATTGGGCAGGCAAGTACTGTACCCAGGGAGCCATCTCCCACACCTAGTCTAGTAACTTTTACACACACACGTTTGCAGGCTCTAACAGCTACTGTGTGTGCCACTCACTTTGCCCTGGTCTATTTTTTTTAATTTCATCTGGTTACATCGTTTATTGCAGTAAAGTCACGCATAGACGCATCATACAGCAAGGTTAAGGCAGCCGCTGAAGCACTGTGCGGTCATGCATCCCAGTGAACTTCCATCTGTACAGTTAAAACAGTCACTCGGAAGTCAGACTTCACTTCTGATTCTATACTTTGATTATCAGTTACATGTTTATGGCCCTGGTCCCTTTTAAAGGCGATTCAATATCATGCCATTTCACCTATAACCAGCTAAGTAAAGATCAATGTAGATTTTCTAAGTTCCCCTCTTTAGAGAGCCAAAATAAAATAAGAACTGAATCTTTAATATAGATGAACTGTTCACCTAGCAGTGAAGTTATCAAAGCATCCCTTAAAGTATGATAGACTTTACAGAATAAGCAAGTTTACATATTTCTTTTCAACAGTACAGTGTTTGATTTGACATTTTCAGCAGTTTTAATTCTAAGGAACTTCAGATCTAGATAAAACCGACTTTGAAACTTTCTCCCATGTTTCCCGATTCTCTGCATTCACTGTCACTTTTATCTTTACTGTGATAGTCCGACTGTCTTTTTGCTTTTTTATCTCCAAATTCTAATTCATCTTCAAGGTAATAGAATTAATTTTCCAATTCTTTCTTAAAAAAAAGAGGAATAGTGATGTTTTACCCCTCTTTCAAATACCTGGTTAATTTCAAAGCTATTCCTGTGTAAGTAGCATTTTTCTTCTAGTGTCTTCTTTGACCTCTGTTCCTTCTAATTCTTTTGCTTACTAAACTTAGTGTTTGTAGTATTTTGACCTACTGGGTGTTTATGTTTTAGGACCCAGAGCTTGTCCTAAACACAGCAGTTATTTGTAAAATCCAGACAGAACAGAACTATCTTCTATACTTACTGATTGAGGTTTAGTTAAAATCTCCTGTTACCTTTTCTATAGTTTTATTTGACATTGCGTTTTGCAGAGTTAGGTACTCCTTTGTCCACACTCTTCGGCTATATGCTAACAGCGCTTATGTCAGTATGCAGTCCTTATTTATTTTCCCAGGTCTTAGGGGGCCTCTTGTTTTCACTCTTACCTCGCGGTAAGCTAGCTGCAGGGTGTTCCCAGCAGTCAGCACACCTCGCATATGATAAGAATTCAGTATTTGTTGAAATTAAACATTAGGGAATGGGGAGATGGCTCAGTGGATGAAATGCTTGTCATGCAAGTGTAAGGACCTGAGTTCAGATCCCCAGCCCTCCCCGAAAAACAAACAAACAAAAAACCAAAACAACACAACAACACAAACAAAAAGCCAGGCACAGTTGCACTTACCTGTAAGCCCAGCATGGGGCAGAGGTGGGCACTTGACTTTACAGACGGCCAGTGCAGCTGAAATGGTGAGCTCTGGGTTCAGTGAAAACTCTGTCACAGAAAACAGTACTATACAGAATGGTAGTGGAAGACACTTAACCTTGACTTCTGGCCTACACACACACACATGAGCATGCATGCCAGCATACACACACACACACACACACACACACACACACACACCATTCTTTTTAGCATCAACATTTAAGATGTGATTGGACATTTTTTTTACTCCCAACATATGGTTTATGAGGTCGGTTTTTAAACAAAGCTAGAATAAGTTCTTTATTATAATTACCAATCATGGTTTATGTTACCCTGTCCAGCAAAGGCCACTGGGGGTGGAGAGCATAGATGTATATGAAGTGATGAGATCTCTTTATCCTGTAGGTCATGAGATAGAAAAAGAATGGTGAACTGTTAACACAATGACTTGAAGTATCAGAGCAGTGGGAAACCATGAGTTCTTGAGAAGCATGTTAGCATCTTCTCTCTCACGATGCTTTAAGTTTGAGGAGGGCTGTTAGTGTTTTCTAGAAAATTTAGTAAGTAGGGAAATACAGATCTTAGGAGCTAGAGCTCGTCCTAACCACAACAGCTATTTGCATATTTTGCCTTGGTCTAAATTTTTGTGAAGCAGTAGTTAATAGTGTGACTGTATTGTTACATATATTGTATATAATGTTTTCTGATTATTTTAAAAACAACTAATGTTGCAGTTTTTTTTTCTGAGACCACTAGAACGCACTAGAATGCAGCATGTTGTGTTGGGAAACGCTTTCTCAATGTGTGTTTACATCATATAAATAAAGTTCATACAGTTTTGTGGCTACTTTTATTTGAATGTTGTTATCCGTCGGCAGGCCAGCTATGTGACTTTTAAGAAGCTAGTGTTACTTTGTCTGTGGCAGATGAAATATTTCTGGAAATCTAAAGAATGACGATTACATTAAGAATCTGTTTGCCAAAAAAAAAAAAAAAAAAAAAAAAAACCGGAAAGCCGGGCGGTGGTGGCGCACGCCTTTAATCCCAGCACTCGGGAGGCAGAGGCAGGCGGATCTCTGTGAGTTCGAGGCCAGCCTGGGCTACCAAGTGAGTTCCAGGAAAGGCGCAAAGCTACACAAGAGAAACCCTGTCTCGGAAAACCAAAAAAAAAAAAAAAAAAAAAAAGAATCTGTTTGCTTTCTTACAACTGTAAGTCAAGCTAATGTCTCCACAGCTTCCCTTCTGATTGTCAGTTCTATTCCAAGTATATGGAAATAGATTTGGAAATGTTTAGTCCAGTGATGAAATCATCGTGTTAAAAGACACATTAGGAATATGGAGAAGCATGTTCTAGATAATTTGGTGCCTGTAATCTGTAAATTGTCTTAGGACTCCCCTCTATATAAAAACAGTTTTTCTCTGTGACTACAAAATGATTATTTAAAAAAAATGAAGGATTTTGGTAACATATATTGAAGTCAATAATTTTCTCTGTCTAATTTTAAATTATATAAAACTTTATGATAAGTGTTCCATCCATTTTTTTAATAAAAATTTAACTTTATTTTGTGTGTGTGTGTTTTTGCCTGTATGTGTGTGTGTGTGCGTGTGCGTGTGCGTGTGCGTGCATGTGCACCATGTATGTGCCTGGTGCAGAGGAGGTTTTCGGATCCTTGGAGCTAAGGTTACAGATAATTGTGAGCTGTATCTCAGGAAGAGTAACCAGTGCTCTTAACTGATGAGCCATCTATCCAGAGCATCCCCCCCCCCCCCCCACATACCCTCACATAATTTTTTTTTTTAAAATAAGTACGAAACACTTTCTATTTGACTATGTTGCCTTTTCCTTCATTCTTACTTTGGTTTTAAAAATTACTGTTTTATTTGTATATTTTAATTGTTGTCTAGCTTAACTCGTTGAATATTTACTTACAAAAAACTTCATTTTGTAGAGAAAAAGAGTTAAAATATACAAATATATTAATCGTATGTATTTTTTAAAGTTAGTCTTTAAATATTTTTCCCTTATCTGGATCATTTTTCTTGTTTCATTTGCCTAGATCTGAGATGATAAAATTAGATGACTAGTCCAGTTAGCTCAAAATAATAATACTGTGCTAATTTTAAAAAGAAATTAGACAGTCTTCCTAATCATGTTTTTTGTTTTTTCTGACTAAAGACAAAGTATATGCTGACTAAGGAAAATATTTAACCACTACTGCTAGAATATCTCATTGCACAAAGGGGATTTCATCAGGGTTTTTGTCATGCTTTGATGGCTCACCATAAGAGTATCTAGTGAATTGTAAATACCCAGTACGGCACAGAGCAATATAGGTAGTGTTTCTTTTTAAGATAAACTTAAGTATTGAGAAAGGCTAATCTTAACAAATTAAATTGTACAGTGAAGATCTCTTTTATTCTTTGATCTAATTCAGCTTAAAGGTATCAAGAAAATTTGAATATAACAAACTAGAATTTATATGGTTCATTCTAGATATAAAATGAAAAAAAAGTTTCTAGTGTTTGTTTGTTTGTTTGTTTGTTTGTTTTATTATAATGACAGTTGGTGATTGAACAACAAAAAAGGTAAGTATTTTTTTGTTACGACTTTGACATCATGGAAATTTTAGAGCCTTTGAAAGTTCTAGGCATGTTTAGCCAGGACTGTTACACACTTAAAACTTCTCTTCCATATCTTAAAACTTATCGAACTGTGTTTTAACATGGCTTGTGTTTTCTCATTTCTTTGTTAGAGCCAAATACCACAAGTTGAAATATGGAACAGAACTGAATCAGGGAGACATGAAGCCTCCAAGCTATGATTCTGGTAAGCCACTTGTAAAGGAAGTTTATGTAATAAAAAATTAATGTCTAATATCTTGTAGAAACATTTGAAACTGTAAGTTAGTATATATTTGCATGTTATTTTTTGTTGTCTTGTTTTGGGGGGCACTAATCATTTAGTGTCAAGAGATTTTTTTTTTTCTTCTTCTTCTTCATCTGCGCCCTGTTTTAGTTCACCATTTTCTGCCTATGTTCTACATATAGCACAAGGTTCAGGCGTGGTGGGATAGCATGAACCAACCCCACTTCTTACTGTGTCTTCCTGCATATAACTGAAGCTTTGGAGCAAAACACAGTGCACGCTGTCCTTGAGATCCTGTGAACCAGCAGAACTGTGGGAATACGAGGTTTCTTCTCAGAGCACAAGGGAACTGGCGAATCCCTTACCCTCGATGCCTCACTGGGCCAGGGACACAGCTCAGTGGCTAGAGCACATACCTAGCATGGATTGAGCCCTAAGTTCAGTACTGCCAACAAACAAAAAGCAAACAAACTCGACCTCTTAGGTCAGGTTTCTGTTTCTTACTTACAGAGACAGGGTATGTTCATTAGCAGGTGTAAAAGAAGAGTGAGGAAAATTGGACCCAAGCTATTACCACACTTAATTTTTGTCATATTTCAGATTTAACTCTTATTCAAGTAGTGAAAGTATTTATAATCATTCATATCATTTATTAAAATGCCTACCCATAATTGTAAGGGCTTCATTAACTTTAATTCTTGAAATAATCATTTAAAAAAGATACTGTTATTCTCATTTTATCTATGCAAAACTTAAACTCAGGAAGTTGGAAAACTTTGCTTGAGGTTAACCAGTCATTAAATGATGTGGGACATGGAATTGAATTCAGACTTATCTGACCCAGAAATTCTTATTCTTCCCATTTCTCCACATTTGAGTACAGTAGAGAAGCTTTTCAAATTGAGTTTTAAATGTAATAGTCTTACATGTACATTCCAGAATATTATAAATAATGTTCTTAAGATCCTCCCAGGTTCTTTGATATCTGTTGTCTTTCAATTGACCTCTAGTTTTATTAGTTTGAGTTTTCTGTGTCTTTTAGTTAATTCATCTCAGGGTTTGTCCATCCTGCTAATCTTTCAAGGCATTAACTCATTGCTCCATTCATTCTCTGTAGTCTTTCATCTCAGTTATTTCTGCTCTGGTTTTGATCATTTCTTTCCACCTACCTTTTGGGTTTTTTTTTCCTTGCCTTTTTAAACCACTGAGGAGCATTTATAAGGCACTTATTTGAGTTCTTAACTCTTTTTATTTTTCATTTTAAATTGTGTATGACATATGGACATGTGCATGTGAACATGAGTGTAGGTTTCTCTAGAGGCCAGAAGAGGGCAGTGGCTCCCCTGTGGCTGGAGGTCCCGGTGGTTGTGAGCCATCTGATGTGGCTGCTGAGAACTGAACTCAGGATCCTCTGCAAGAGCAGTACATGCTCTTAACTCCTGAGCCACCTCTCCAGGCCTTCTTTCTGTTCTTATTTCTAGGTACTTAAAGCTGTAAGTTTCCATCTTAGGTTTACTTTCATTTTATCCCAGAGGTTTTGGTACATTGTTTTTTCATTTCATTTCATTCCGTGTGTGTGTGTGTGTGTGTGTGTGTGTGTGTGTGTGTGTACACTTCAATTATTTTATTCCCCTCCCCCATAAAATTTACAGAGCTGTTTAGTAGTACAAAGGTCTAGTTGCTGTGCATAAAAGAGCTTTATTGGGGCTGGATAGATGGCTTAGCTATTAAGAGAGTGAGAGCCCAGGCTGATCTTCAGCTTTTGATTTTCCTGTCTCCACCTTGGAAGTGGCTTACACACTTACGCCACCTTGCCTGGTTTCATGCAGTGCATGGGATAGAACCCACGGCTTTAAGCATGCCTGGTCAGTATTTTACTAACTGAACCACATCATGTCCCCAGTTGAGATAATTTCTTTCTTTTGTTCATTCGTTCGTTTGTTTGGTTGGTTTGGTTTTGTCTTTTTGAGACAGCATTTCTCTGTGTAGTCCTGGCTGTCCTGGAACTCACTCTGTAGATCAGGCTGGCCTTGAACTCACAGAGATCCTCTTTCCTTGCCTCCCAAGTACTGGAACTAAAAGTGTGTGCCACCACCACCTGGCTCTGAGATAATTTCTTTACATATTCGTATCAAACTGGGGTTTTTGTTTGTTTTACTTTTACTACCATTTCTAGGTTTTACAATATTTTTATTTTCTTCTCACTGTGTAACTTGATTTGATAGGTCTTTGTCCTGGAGGAAAATTCTCAGGCTAGTGAAAAATGAAAGAAAAAATGTCTTTATTCTTAATTCTGTTGCTCTAAAGGGAATCCAGTAGAGATACTTAATCATACAGAGTTTTATTACTAAAATTTGAGTTAAAAAACAATTCCTATTGCCCTAAAACATAAAAAAAAGTTACAGTTTTCATATTCTTAACCTTATAGTGTTTATTAGACACTGTTTATGAATTGTTGGGTTGCCTAAACGTTCAATAAGTCAATTTCATTGTGCTTTAACATCTCCAGATGAAGGCAATGAAACAGAGGTGCAGCCACAGCAAAACAGCCAGTTAATGTGGAAACAAGGACGGCAGCTGCTCAGACAGTAAGTACCCAAGGTGAAACGGAAAACTTGCTGAACGTGAGAGCATTCTTTTCATGCTTTTTTGTTTGTATTTTTAAAAAAGATTTATTTATTACGTATACAGTGTTCTGCCTTCATATATGCCTGCAGGCCAGAAGAGGGCACCAGATCTCATTATAAATGGTTGTGAGCCACCATGTGGTTGTTAGGAATTGAACTCAGGACCTCTGGAGGGGCAGTCAGTGAGTGCTCTTAACCTCTAAGTCATCTCTCCAGTCCCCATGTTTGTATTTTTAACTCATAGGTTTCTCCTGTATTATACCATTGCTGAGAGGAGTAAATAGTAATATAGTTTAAAAAAAACTTGATGTACTATTTGTTTTTCATACTTACATCCCCCCCCCCTCCCACACACTGTTGGAATTCATGTAGTTAAGAGAATTCTGTGTTGTCATTATTCTCATTTCATCAACATCTAAGCATAGACGTCTCACTACAAAGCAGTAAGGATTCCCGTATACATTTCCATTACAAGCCTTCTCCGGCGTTGGCGGACTCTGGATCCCCATTGTGGAGGTCCTGCCTAACATCTCCTTTCTCCTAGTACATGACTGGGGCTCTGCAGAGGTTTGATGTCAGTTGAAGACTAGACCTGTAGTCTTGGAAACGGTATACAGATCTATGCCAGAGTAGAAGGGAATTTGTTCTGCTTTGGACTTTTGGGATGGCTTATTAGTAGTTTATTTTAAAGATTTCCAAGGTAGATCAGTGCCATCCATTCCTTTTGACTATAGAAAGAGAATAGTACAACATCTCATACCTGTCTTTTATCTAGACAAAGTTAGAAAAAAATTAAATTATTAACTGGAGTTTCATTACTGTTCTCACTTGAGTCTTAAATATAACATGTATTTTCCTTTTTAAATTCATTTCTGGTACCATGAATATTTTGATACTGTGAATTGCCAAGCGAAGCAAGTCGTCTCCTTCTGAGCCACACATACCTCCTGTTGGCTTGTTTACTTCTTTATTGACATGATCTCATTAAGTCATCTAGACTAGCCTTGAATTTGTAATGTTCTTTCCTGAGCCTCCTCAGTAGCTTTAGTTACAGGTGTATGCCACCATTTCTTATGCTTTTTCAGTTTTTAAGAGGATATGTGCTCTTAAAATGCTGATTTGGGAGGCTGGAGAGATGGCTCAGCACTTAAGAGCACTTTCTGCTCTCGCAGAGGACCTGGGTTCTGTTCCCAGCACCGACATGGCGGCTCACAACTGTCTGTAACTCCAGTTCCAGGGGATTTGACACCTGCTGCTGGTCCCTCGGGCACTAGGCACACATGTAGTGCACAGATAAGCATGCGGGCAAAACACACATACACATAAAACTGTAATTTTTTTTTCCCCATTTCCAAGACAGTGTTTCTCTGTGTATCCCTGACTGTCCTGGAACTCGTTCTGTAGACTTGGCTGACCCTGAACTCATAGGTATCTACCTTCTCTGCTGGGATTAAAGGGGTACATCCCCATCCTTGTCCCTGCTTATAAAATAGTAATGATTTTTAAAGTGATGATTAGCCTTTGTTCATAAGAAGTGGTTTCATAGTAAATTAAGAAATTTTCACAAGTTGAAGAGATTCATTACCTACTTCTCAAAAAGGTGACATTTTATCCGTAAGCTGTGCACTATTTAATGATACGTCTGTGGCCAAGCAGTGGCCAAGCAGTTTTGAAGCAGAAGTTTGTGATTTAGTTTTGTTGCTAAAGTAAGGTACATATCAAATATTAATCACTCAACATAGAAAAATGGGATGGAGATGGCCCAGTGGTTTCAAGCGCTGTCTGCTTTCTCAGAGGCCCTGGGTTTGGTTCCCAGAACCCACATGGTGACTCACCACCATTCGTAACTGCAGTTCCAGGGGATCCGAGGCACTGTTCTGACTACTGCAGACACCAGGCACTCATGTGGTATGCATACATGCATGCCTGCCTGCATGCATGCAAAACATTCATACACATAAATAAACCTGAAATTCTTTAAGTACTACATTTTACTTTCTTATAGTAGTTTTCAAAAACATCTGATTAAATTCAATAAGTAGGAATTTATTATTTCAAAAATTTAAATCAAGGCTTTTCTGAAGATACTAAAAGGGACTGAAAAGTGAGCAACTTGATTTAATAAGACATATTGATCACATAGCTTTGTGAGGTGTCTTTTAGCTGTAGTAGCTATAAAAATGAAAGCCTGAAATAAGCTGAATTTAAACTAGCTGTCTTGTCAACCTTGGCTTTCAGCTTTCCTTCGGTAGAATGCTCAGTTACTATATAAATAAATGATGTGTCATCATTATGTCGTGATATCGATGTCATTTCCTTTGTTCTGGTCCCACCACTGCCACTTTTGGTCTTTTAAAACACATTATTATTAATAAGCAGTTAGCATTGGGGCTCTTAGGTGTAGAGAGCTTTTGTATAGATCATGGGTGGTATTTGGGCTTCTTGATGAGCATAGAAATGGGTTGAGAAAACTAAGGCTGCTTGTCACGGAAGTGGCAGAAATGGACTTAAGACCCACATGTAACCGCATACTCTGTGCTCTTTTTTTCTGTGCCTCTGACTCCCTAGAACTACACATATTCACATGAGTCTGTATACCCCATGTCCCACAATTTAATTGTCTATTTTGTTTTAGAATTTCTCAGGACAGAAACGTCTCTTCCACAAGTGACAGTTATGAAAAGTATTATCTTTTTCTATGTCATGGAAAGAAACCATTTAGACCAGAAATATTCTCCCCAGGTTTCAGTTAATGACACTTGACATAAGAAATGTTAAAAACAAGTGGAGCAAAAGTTGTAAAGTAGGAATGGTAGAGTTTGGGAGGAGATTGTTCCATTCTTCCTGAAGAAAAAAGTGTGCTCTGCAATACACTGAAGAACAGTTTCTTCTTCGGATAAATGAATAGGGTTATTGTATAGTTCTTTGGTTTTCCTCAGTGACTGTAGAGGCTGGTACTGCAAGAGACAGCTCCATCTGCAGCTGGAATATTATTAAAAGTCTTACTGACATAGTACTGTTCTGTTAAGCCCTATGTAGTCAGTGAGTTTGAAGAAATACTTTTATTTACGCTTTAAATTTTACAATGCTAATTCCTGTGTGACTGAATTGTAAGGGTGGTCTTTGTGCAGGTATCTCCAGGAGGTCGGCTACACAGATACCATTCTAGACGTGAAATCCAAAAGAGTGCGAGCATTGTTGGGCTTTTCAAGTGACGTCACTGACAGGGAGGACGACAAGAACCAGGACTCGGTTATAAATGGCACAGAGGCTGAAGTTAAAGAGGCGGCAATGATTGGGTGAGTATTTGACTGGAAGTGGTTTTAGCTATAACTTGGCATTGAACTTTTAGATGGTGACTTAGTCATAATTTAATTTTGGTTAATTGAATATTATAATTTAAAAGTTTAGTTTAGTTAGAAACCTTTATAATTATTTTAATTCAGGAACATAATTTTTATGTTTGGTATTTTTATTTGCTTTAAATTGAGGTATTTAACAGATTTTAGTATCTTAAAGCTCTGTTATCTACTGTTAGAATCTCATAAAAGATGTTGAAATTAAATACAAATCTGTAAGAATGTTTATTGATGAACCAGAAATCAGAAAGTAAATCTTTTCTTAGTCATTTCATTTATAGCATAATCTTGTTCCTTATCTTTCCTTTGATATAAAATATCTATTATATATATATGTATATATGTATATACACTTACATACACATATATTTTGAATTAATAAATTGTGAAAATTCAAAAGTTATTTGAACTATTTGATTTTTGTTTCAGACCACAGATCATAGACATACACATAGTTTTACTTAAATGAGCATAAATAGTTCAATAGAGGTTACTCTTTATTAGAAAAATTTCTCATAAATCTTCACTGAATAAAAAAACTTCAAAGATTCTGTGAATGTCTAAGTCTATGTTGACTTTGTTTTATTTAATTCCTATTTAGGCTAAAAGAATGGTTGATTGAATTCTATAAATTTCTTTGGGAAACAGTTCTTGTTATTTGAAACATAAAACTATAGAACTAATGGTTCAAAATAAAAATGTTGTAAACAAGTGCCATTGTGCCATTTTAAAATGTAGCCGTTCTCTTTGGAGATGTACCACATGTGCGCGCATGAACAGTCGTATTTTCCCTTTTACGTCAGTAGGTTTGTTATGTAGTTACGGGGACTTACTCGAGAGGTCAAAGTAGGGTTGCGGAGGAGAATCAACAGAACGATGGAGGCGGAGCTACTTGAAAATGATGTCTGTATTTTTAAAGCAGCACATTAAGGCTAACCTGGAGGTCAGTCTGTGCCGGTTCAGAAGGGGCTGTGTGTTAGAGCTGGTCTTCAAAACAGATGGGACCGAAGTGCTCGGACACTTCTTGCCCGTCTTTCTCAGTTAATCCACAGAACTGCAATAGATGGGAGTCAGTGTAGATCGCAATCTAGTTAGGGGATCATGTATAATAGAAACATAAATTACTGAAACCTATCAGCCATTCGTTTTTATGGGGACGTTTTGAAAGATTAGCTAATTACGGTTGTATGTGTTTTAAACCAGAAAATCTGACTTAACGGATTCTGCCTCCGTGCTGGACAATTTCAAATTCCTTGAAAATGCAGCTGCAGATTTCAGTGATGAAGATGAGGACGAGGACATTGATGGAAGAGAGAAAAGTGTCATTGATACTTCAACAGTGAGTTAGAGAACTCATTTCAACTTTTTTAGGTGCCATAATGCATATTTAAAAAAAAAACCCATCCTTTAAATCTTGAACCCTTAAATTGTTTTTTATGAATGTGGAGCAAGTAGAACGTTTTTATTACTGACTTTAATTTCAGTAATATTTTTAGTATAGAGTCTTTCCCATAGAACGCTCAGACTTTCTGTTAACTCACTAAACAGGGCAGCATCTCCATGCTGAACGCTGCGTGTTGCAACATTGCCCTGGTGTTGATAATCACGACAGGAGGACTGACGGACGGACGGACGGACGGACGGCAGTGCCTCATGGCAGCTAGCAGCAGCTCTGAAGCTTGTGTTTTTGTCTGTCTTGGGGGAGCTGCTGTAACAGACCGTGTCTACAGCCTCAGAACTCCCCCGTCACTTTCGTCAGTGGTTTTCTTCAGTCTGTGTTCTAAGTTGATTGACTTTCCCATACATTTCCTACAAGAAGAAGTAGCTGGAGGCTGCTGCTGCTTCTTTCTCTGCTCTCTTCCCTCTTCCTTTCTTCTTTCCTTTCTCCTTTCTCCTTTCTCCTTTCACTCTGGTTAGACAAGTGTGTGCACTTTCTCTCAGCACTGATCATTTACACTGCGGATCCTATCCCTGTCGTAGATATGTTTAATATTAAGTAGTCACTCAGAGTTTCCTTCAGAAAACAAATTATAATAGTATGTACTGGCCTAATTATCTCAAAGTGTATGGCTTCTTACAGTTTTTGGTGTGATGATTGCTTTGAGATATCATTTTCTTATCAAAATATTTTATTCATAGCCTAGTAGCAAATAACTCATGTTATAAGTTTCTTTGTTGTTGGTAATTATATCAATTTAAATATTGCTTTCCTAGTTCCTAGCCATTTAACTTCTTTTTCTGTAATAAGATTCATAAATACTGATAGCATTCCAGTTAGTACAGACCATAGGATATTGTGAGTGTGCGTGAAGGTACCTCTGCTGGGAACAGATTTACCCTTTACCCATTTAGATACTGGGTTCAGTCAGCTTTTCTCCCTCATCTTCACCCCATCTAGGCATTGAACCCAGGGTCTTGTGTTTACTAGACAAATGCAACACCTCAGCCCAAGAAGAAAAAAGTATTTAAATGACTGGGTATTTTTCTTAACAGTTTTATTAAGTTTTACATCATGTTACATTAATTTTCAAATTAGCTATAGCCTGATAGATACATGCCAAAAGGATTTTTAAAGGCATTTACTGTATAGAATGGTAAGCATGATTTGGAAAATGAATCACATTCTGTACAGTGAAATTTGTCCTTTTAAAATGCTCATAGAGCAAATAGGTTTTTAAAAACATTGTTTTAAGGTGAGGCATGGTGATGCACACCTTTAATCCCAGCACTTGGGAGACAGAGGCAAGCAGATCTCTGTGAGTTCTTGGCCATCTTGTTCTACACAGTGAACTCTAGGACAGCCAAGACTACACAGAAAGACTCTGTTTTTGTTTTTTTTTTTTTAAAATAAAAAAGTTTAATAATTTAAGCTGGGAGGGTGCAGCTGTTGGCTGCAGTTAGGCTGCGGTTAGGCTGTTGTGTGCACGGTGTCTCTGGCCACACCCTCTTCTTTCTCTCTGCTTGACTTCAGGCTTTGCTTGTTCCTGTGTTGCTGTCTAGAACCTTCCATCTTTTGTTCGCCCTCTCCCCTTACCACATCATCAGCATATCATCCTCATCGCCTGAGAATAGTTAGGGTCCTGAAATCATACACACATTAAAGTGGTATCTCTTTCTGTGTAAGGGGTAATTTCTGCAGGAACATTTGCCCTATTCAAGAACTTAGGAGGAAACAACAGTGGAATTAAGAACCGTGAGGTGCTGTGTTAGTAATTGGGGAATACCGATTCCTTTCGTACTAGTCACTAGGATTCTAGTGACTTTCAAAGTTGTCCTTTTTTCTAACCTGCTTGAAACTCAATCTAACCTATAACTCATACTTCTTTTTTTAATCCTTTTTTATGTTTTTAATTGCAATAAAATGTTATCACTTTCCCCTTCCCTTTCTTTCCTCCACTACCGCCCCAGCTACCCATCCTCGAAACCCTCCCATGTCCTCTCTGCACTCTTAAGTTAATGGGCTCTTTTTCTTTAACTGTTATTGTTACATGTGTATGTGTGTATGCTCAGTATATGTAGACACAATATTCTGTAGACACAGCTTGCTGAGTCTGTGGTTGTTTGTGTGTGTATGGTTTCAGAGCTGACCGCTCTGCACTGAACAACAGTAAGGGGGCACATCCATGGGAGGGGTCAATTCTCCTTCCCCCAGCAGGTACAGTTGCTTCTAGGTCTTGATCTAGGGATGGAACTGGGTGAAATTTCATGTTAACATGTCCTTTGCGTTGCTATTGTTCTTGTCCTGTTTGCAGCCATGTCTAGGACAGAGTTTCCCTTGCTTCACAGTGGACTTCTAATACTCTCTCTCCTACAGGCTCCACCCCAGCCGCCATAGATGCAGGAGCTGGGATGTAGATGTATCCATTGGCGCTGGATTCCCCTTGATCTGTTGATCTCTGTGTTGTGTACGGTTGTGGTTTTCTGTAATAGTCTCCACTGCAGGGGAGGAAAGTATTACTATTACAGATTTTACCCCTTCCTATTTACTGTTCATATATTCCTTTGCCAGCCACAGTTCCTGGGTTTTTTGTTTTTTGTTTGTTTATTGATACCTAAACATAAGAAAACACAGGACTTTGGTTTGTTTATTTAAAATGATCTGTAATGATGATGATAGACTTGGTGCCTATCTCATTTTGTTTAAGGTTACCTAGAAGCATGTTTGTCCTAGGAGTTGCTTTTGTGACTTAATACCATGTTTTAGTAATAACTAAAGCCCCAATTCTAAGACATTAAGATCTCTGAGGTTCCAGGTACTATTTCTGGATTTTCCCTGTCCTTTGGTTAGGCAGTGAGAACAAGGACTCTTCGTCTTGACGCCAGTGATGGCCTCTCTGAAGAAAGCTGCTTTCCTAAGAGTCAGAGAGACACAAGCTGCTAGGAGTAGCTGGTGCATTTATGTGTGGAGTTGTGAGGGTAGGGTAGCCTGTTGTGCCACTCCTGTTGTTGTTGTTGTTGTTGTTGTTGAATGGTGTTTATTTTATGTGTGTGGATGGCTTGCCTGTTTGTCTGAGCGCCCTGTGTGCTCCATGCCCATGGAGGCCACAAGAGAGCATTGGATCCCCTAGATCTGGAGTTACAGACAGTCATGAGCCATCAGGTGGGTGCTGGGACTTGAACTCAGGCCCTCTGGAAGAGCAGCCAGTGCTCTTAACTGCTGAGCCATCTCTCCAGTTCTGGTGCCACTCTTCAGGGACATTTTTATACCCGAGTGTTGCTGTTCAGTCAAAACTAGAACAAGTTATCGGGACCACTATGGGCTCTCTGCTCAGAACCTGCTGGGTTGTCTGACGGGTTTTGTTGTTGTTGTTGTTGTTTATTTTTGTGTTTAATGGGTTTGCTAGATGCTAGGTTGAGAAGAAGTACTGTAAGCATGAAAATATTCTTGGTTTTAGAGTAATGTTTAGGTAATAACGCTAAACAGAGAATTAACCTCATTAAAGAATTCATGATTTTTCCTGTTGAGTTCTCTGTAAACAAAGACAATGAAGATTGGCACAGAGCACAGGCTGTTGGGTTCATCACTCACTAGTAGGTTTACCTTTGAAAACTACTGGATCTGTGGTGCCAGGAATATTTTTAAATATGTAAAAGTGAATCATTACAATTCTGTATTAAGTCTGAGTTATCTCCTTCTGCATTATCAGTGTTTTAGGGGGAGAGATACTGAATCTATGAAGATCTTTTGAGCTGGGAGCTTGGTACTTGACTGTCATCCCATTGTTCTGGAGTCAAGAACAGCTCAGTTTCAAGGCTAGCCAGGGCTACATAGTAAGATGAGAAATAAAATAGAGCTGTGAGAGAAGTTGAGGATAGTAGAAAGACTATAGGAACCCTACAGTGTTTTTATGGTCCCTAAGACATTCATTTCTGAGTTTGTAGTTGTGACATGGGTTTTGTGAGGGCACGTTGTAGTTACCTCATCTATATTCTGGAAACATTTCACAGTTCCAGGAATGTGTCCTGTCTGGGTTAAATTAGAATGTCTGAAGGCTTCACAGACTGTATCTAAGGAATGTTAGAGTTAATTGCTCTCATAACATGAGTGTAATCTGTGTAACTTAAGTACAAATTTTACTGATCCATTGAGACTATATCTATCTATCTATCTATCTATCTATCTATCTATCTATCTATCTATCTATCTATCTATCTATCTATCTTAGTTTAAGCTATCATACCTTTGAACAAAGTTTAAATTACTGCTTTAAGATGTACAATATTTGTTTTTAAAAAATACAATGTGTTTTTTCACTGAGTTAAGTATTATAGTTTTTTTTCCATTTGAAGTGAAAAAATTTTTTAAATTTTATTTTATAATTTAATTTAATTCCCTTGTTCTCCCCCCTCCTGCAGTATTACAGTTTTTTAATACAGCAGATACATACTGAAGAAAACAGTTGCTTTGCTTGCTCAGTTATAAGGGGATACTGTCTCCTTTTTGTAAAAGCATACTATTACTAATATTTAGTTTGACCTGTGTCCCTCCCTTTGTTAGATTGTTCGGAAGAAAGCATTGCCTGATACCAGTGAAGATCGCGACACAAAGGAAGCTCTGAAGGAGTTTGACTTCCTCGCCGCCTCAGAGGAAGGCGACAGTGAATCCAGGAGTGCGGGCGACGGGACCGACTGGGGTAAGGAGTGTCCTGGAGCCGGCCGGAGGGAGGGCCGAGGGCGTGCAGAGTTAGTGTGTTGTCACCAGGAGGGCAGCACTTCGACTCGGAAACGTCACACGTCAGTGATTGTGTATAACTACTTCCTCCTCCTCCTCCTCCTCCTCCTCCTCCTCCTCCTCCTCCTCCTCCTCCTCATGTGTAAGAAAGACAGCATGAAGAGAATTTGAATTAAAACACAGGCTATTTTGCTTTCTGCTCAGACAAGTAGAACCCGCTGGTCTAGATTTTGGGCGAAACTTGAGTATGAGAATGTAATAGAGGTTGTCTTATGTCTTACGTCTTCTACGTAAAACAAATTATATTAAAAAATTATCGTTTCTATGCTTTTTCAGGTTTTTATAGATTATGTAGGCACAGTTTTGGGGGTTTTGTTCGGAATGCTTTAAATCTCTCTAAATATCTAAAACTTCTAGTGAGCATTAACACAAATATTTGGGGAGAACTGTGATAGATTATTGTAGTACTTGAAAGAATTGTGATAAATCCTTCAAAAGTGATCAGTTTGTCAGGTTTGTGTATATGTGCGTAAAAGAGAGAAAGAAAAAGAAGGGAGCTGCCTAGTATTTGCTCAAGTGTTTATGGAGAGAATGTCATGTCAGTTGTAAGATTGTTTTAAGTGTACCTCTGAAAAAGCTTCCTTAGTGTTCGTGAAAGATGAACCATTGATTTCTTTGTTTGAAATACTTCCTTAATATTTTGTCCATAATGATCAAGGTTTCTATAAACATGACACAAACACTATTTTATGGAATCGTTGAGTGCCATTTAGATGTAGATGTCCCACATGATGAGCTTTTCACTGGTTTTTGTTCAGGCAGCTACTTTAAGTGTTAATCCAGTAGATTCAAGAGCTGGAACCCAGACTAATTCTACAACATGGTATTACTTACGTCCAGCAAAATCTTATTTCACACTTTCAGCTACAAACATTAGAAATACTAATTTGAGCCCTAATTTTTAAAAAATACTTGTTCTCTGAAGAAAAGAAATGAAATAATTCTAAAAAGGAAAAAAATAAGATGTATTTTTCTCTTTAACTTACATTAAAAATCTTCTTTCTTCACACTTGTTTGACATTCATAGTGACTGGAAAGGCTCTTTTGGGTAAGTTCAGGGAACAGGTTTCCTAATATTTTTTTAATAATAAAATCCCTGTCTTCTAGCTTTTTTTCTGTTGGAACTCTGTACAATGAAAACTCCTTACAGTCACTTTAAAGGGGAAAAATATTTCTCTGTACACTGTGTATCTCAGTACACAGGTCTGTATACTGTGTGTATCCCAGTACAGATCTGTACAATGTGTGTATCCCAGTACACAGGTCTCTGTACACTGTGTGTCCCCATACATAGGTCTGTACACTGTATATCTTAGTACACAGGTCTGTACACTGTGTGTCCCCATACATAGGTCTATACACTGTATGTCTTAGTACACAGGTCTGTACACTGTGTGTATCTCAGTACACAGGTGTGTACACTGTGTATCTCAGTACACAGGTCTGTACACTGTGTGTATCCCAGTACATAGGTCTGTCACTGTGTATCTCAGTACACAGGTCTGTCACCATGTGTATCCCAATACACAGTCTGGAAGAGGCAGATGCTCTGACCAGTTCTTTTTTCTGTTCAGGATAAACCACACACCCCCACCACCTAATCAAAGCCCACTGCCATGTTAGAGGTATTTGTGGATACTCCTGTTGGGGTGCTAAGCAAGTCACTAGTGTGAGATCTACTTTTTATTTTCGTTGAAATCTGTGAGAGGAGGGAGCTGTTATGCGTTTGGATCCTGCTGTCTTCTCAGTCCTCTGGACTCAATGAAAAGTGCTTTTTAGAGCTTGTTGGCAGGGTTTTGCCCCAGAACCAGTAAATACTACAATTCTCATGCAGTAATGTTAGCAGTGATAATTTATTAGATTTTTAAATAGCCTTTATATTTCATTACATCGTGTAAATTTTCTACTTGTCTAGTTACTTTTCAGATCTACCTTCAGGGCATTGTCAGGAACTGAAGCTGTCCTGTCACTGGGTCCGTCTGTCCCCTCACCCCCCCACCACTTTTTGCTCTTTTTTAAAAGCAAAATCTAGTATTATTTCGGATAACTACAATAAGGAACACAACAGGTATCTGAAGACATTTTTTTTGAAAATCAAGGAGAAAATGCAGAAAGTCTCTCCTCTGCCCTCTGCTCCTGCACTTATTTCTTGTGGCTTAGGTATTTTAGGTAACAACTTCCCAAGTGCAGGAGTTGGGCTTGCATAGCCCTATGCTATGGTGGGGTCTGAGAGAGTCCAGGTCTTCCATTGCTAGCCCTGTTGCAGGCACACTTGGTACTGGCTTTTCTGCAGGCACTTGAATTCTCCCTTGTATAAATCTCTGGCCAGAGAGCTGCAGCCCAGAGTTACTTGCCGTACACCGGGACGTTTTAATTCAGTGATCATGTGCCAGATCTGTTAGTGAGTGGGAGGGGGTAGAAGAAACTCGCAGACGACAGGAGATCTGTTTGCCAGGAGTTTGGCCTGGAATCTCATCTAAATTTTTGTCTTTAGATTTATTTCATTTTATCTGTATGAATGTTTTGCCTACATGTATGTCTGTGTACCATGTGCGTGTCTGGTGTCCGAGGAGGTGAGATCCCTTGGAACTGGAGTTACAGATAGTTATGATTTACCCCTGTGGTGCTTACACTCAAAGCTCGGGTCCTCCAAAAGAGCAGTGAGTGCTCTTAACCCCCCTGAGCCATTGCTCCAGCCCCTGGCCTCGAGCTCTTCTCCTCCTCCTTCTCCTTCTCCTCCTCCTCCTTTTTTTAAAGAATTGTGTAATTGCCAGGCATGGTGGTGCACAACTTTAACCCAAGAACTTGGGGGCACAAGCAGGTGGATTTCTGTGGGTCCACGCCAGCCTGGGGCGTACAGCGAGTTCCAGGACAGCCGAGCGCTGTCATTATGAATCCCTCGAAACCATAAGAAGGCTGGTGTTTTTTCTCTAAAAGATAAACTTATTCCAGTATTTAAGAGCAGCCAGTTTATTATTATGCCTTTAAGACTACCAGGTTGGCTTTGCAAGTAAAAGTGCTTGCTGCCAAACCTGGCAGCCTGAGGTTGATCCTTGGAACCTACTCCTGACCTCCTCCACATGTGTGCTATGGCTCTTGGGATGGGGAGCACACATACACAAAGTAATAAATAAATAAATAAATAAATAAATAAATAAATAAATAAATAAATAAATAAATAAATAAATTTTTTGAAAGACTTGGTAAAAATTAGCATTTTTAAAAAGATTTATTTATTTTATGTATATGAGTGCTCTATGTGCATGCATGCCTTTATGTCAGAAGAGGGCATCAGATCCCACTAGAGATGATTTGTGAGCTGCTGGGAATTGAACTCAGGACCTCTGGAAAAGCAGCCAGTGCTCTTGACCACTGTGCCATCTCTCCAGCTCCCCACCCCCCCCACCCCCGCCCCATTAGCATTTTTAAAATTGGTTATTCCTTCTGGAAACATAGACTATTCCTACTACGGGAGAGATGTTATATCAGAGATCCAACAGACACTTTTCTGAATTAGATTGAAACTTCAGTTGCTTTAAAAATAGATTTCTGTTTATTCTGATTTATTTCAGGTAATTCCAGTGTTATTTCAAAAAATAGACTGATCAAGTACTCAATGTACTGGGTCTTGTAGGTGAAAATCTTGCTCCTCTGATGCTCACTGGTGGATCTTGCATTGTTCATAAAATCAGTAGCACGTACCCAAAGCACAAACCTCCTTTTTCCTCCCTCCCTCCCTCCCTCCCTCCCTCCCTCCCTCCCTCCCTCCCTCCCTCCCTCTCTCCCTCCCTCCCTCCCTCCCTCCTTCCTTCCTTCTGCTTTTGACAATTTTTTTTAAAAAGATTTATTTAATATCTTAATAATAACATAAAACAAAATTAACACATCTGAGTTGAACAAGACAAACAGACAGAAGGAAAAGAGCCCAAAAGAAGGCATAATGACTGTTCACATTCTCAGGAGTCCCATCGAAACTCTAAACTGGAAGCCATAACATATATGCAGAGGACCAGATGGAGACCCGTGCGGTACGGGCCCCATGCTTGCCTTTCAGCCTCTGTAAGTTCATGAGCTTTGGTCCTGCTGGTTTAGAAGGTCTTGTTTTCTTGGTGTCCTCCATCCCCTCTGGCTCTTACACTGCCTTCTCTTCCGCAGGGTTCCCTGGTCATCTTTGAGGGGAGGCATTTGATGGAGACCTCCCATTTAGGGCTGAGTGTTCTGAGGTTTCTCACTGTCTGCATAGTGTCTGGCTGTGGGTCTCTGTATTTGTTCCCAGCTGCTGCAGGAGGCTTCTCCGATGATGGCTCGTCTGCTTCCCTGGCCGGAGTGGCCTGTCTAAAACTCTTGAAAAGACCATTGAAGATGATTTTGTGTAGTCTTTTAGTAATAATCTTCTATCACTGTATACATAGGATATGAAATACATTGAAAATGATTATAACATGCTTGGACTTAATGAAATTTATTTTTTCTGTCTTTTTCAAAGGAAATGTTTTGTCAATTAGGAAATCGAATTGACCTTTGTTGTTACATTTTATATGTCATGTATCTGAGTATAAAAATGGCTTTTTTTTTTTTTTTTGGTGAGTGATATTATGAAGAACATCATGGTGTCTTTTCAGACATTGATTTAGAGTGTTGGATATTTGATTGAAGAAAGACTGTTTGTCTCACTCTGTTTAGAAAAGGAAGATCAGTGTCTCGTGACCGAAGCCTGGAATGTGGACCAGGGAGTAATTACCAAACTGAAGGAGCAGTACAAAAAGGAGAGAAAGGGAAAGAAGGGGGTGAAGAGTAAGTGGAAACACTGTGTCTCTAAACCACAGACTCCGCATCTCCACATCTCCCCAGGCTTTTCCTCCATGTTCTCCTCAAACTACTTACTCTTCATTTCTGCTCCCAACCGCTGTCCTTTGCGCCATCTCTCAGGGGTTGAAATTAAGTGGTAGTGACGGTGAATTAAACAAAAATTGGATATGAATCTGGAATTTTAACAGAAATGTAAACCTCGTGTGAATGTCGGCCTATGCATGTGAACATAGGGATGCGTTGGCTTTGGAAGGTCTGTGCTCAGTCACAAGGATGTATATTTCCAGTGACAGTTTATAAATCTTATTTAAACTCGATGTGCCCTCAGTCCACCCAAGTTACTGCTTATACTTTCAGATCTTGAGACAAAAAGACGCTAATTTCTACCCCTGAACAGTCTGTGTGTTCACACCATGAAATTCATTTGCCCTCATTTCTATATGCTGTACAGGGCATATAATGTAATTGTCAAACATAATTGAAATGGGTCTGTTTTCTAATGTAAATGTTTTGGCCAGCTTAATTAATAGCAGTATCACCAGTTACCTTTTCTTCTCTTTTCAATAAAATGTATGTAACATCAGAAACAGAAGCCAAAATTAAATTTATAGCCCTGTGGATCATATAACTCTTCATGCAAATGAAAAGCTTATCAATAGATCTAGTTAAATATGTAAGTAGAAAAGTAGAAAAATAAATCCTGTCAAGACCTTGATAAACAATATTCAACAGCTTTTTAGGGGCTGGGATATAGCTCAGTTTTAGTGGTTCTTTAGAATGCATGCACAAAGCCTTGGACTCATCGCTGAAACTCCGGAAACTGGGTGTGGCGACACACATCCGTCATCCCAGCACTATGGCGGTAGAGACAGGAGGACCAGGAGCTCAAGGTCCTATTAGCTATGTAAGGAGTTAGAGAACATCCCAGGATACATGAGACCTCAAAAAAACAAAACAAAGCATCTTCACAGAGAGTAAGATTAAACTTCCTTCTTGTGCTTCTACTTATTGATGTGATAAACGTGGCTTTTCCCTTTCATGGCAATAGGAATTTCATCCTTCGAGATGTGAAAATAGTACATCTATTTTCTACAAAATGAGATCAAAATCTAAATTTAGTGAGAAACGGATTTCTAAGTTGTGAAAGACTAGAAGGAAATGCTGTATTCCTTCATTGCTTTTTAATTATGGTAAAAACATATCAAGACCAGTCATTCCTGGCAGACCTTTTTTTTTTTTTTTTTTTTTTTTTTTTTACAATCTGGTAGTTTTCATTAAAACAATTAAATATTTATTTAAAATTTTAGAATTTTTAATTCATTGAAAAGTCTATGTCCATTATTGATGTTAGCACAATTTTAATAATTACTGAGAGATGAGATCATTTAGTGTTATCTCAAAATAGATAAAATCGGAATGAGAAAGATCAACATTAAAACAAAACTGTTTGATCCCTCTATTCAAATCTGCTAAAAACTTTAAACTTAAAAAATATATTGAGACATGAATTGCTCTGGCTTTTAGAACCAGTCCAAGTCAGTTAAACTAAAATGTTGAGGAAAATTTGTATATCATGCATTAAGAGATTATTTCCAGATTAAATCAATGTCAATATATTTCTTTGGGTCATTATGTTATAAAATGAGTATCTTGGAATGTAAAGATCTCTTGATTGGAAAGGTAGCCATGATTTGTATAGAACTCATCTACTCTTACGTTGTGGTTAGAATTTAGCCCTTCAGATCTAAAACTGCACCATTTGACTGGAATAGCCTTCCTATGAACAGAAGCAGTTGGATTCCCTGCACTTGGGGATTGAGATGCGGACTGAAATGTAGAGCACATGGGCTTTTTAAGTGGAGAAGTGTTAACTCTGGGGAGAAATGAAATGCCTTGCACTGAAGATGAGGAGTGTAGTCCAAGGTCAGCACATTAGGTACTGTTTTCACTTGTTATTTTGTTAAAACAGTTGTATGAGGACAAGTGAAGATCTGCGATAAAGAGAAAAAGGAAGTAAAGCTTTGAATTGGTATACAGAACATTTATTTATAAGCTACCAAAATAGTCTTTTTAATTGAGCTATTACCCACTGTAAACTGGTTGTTTTTAATGGGTCTAGTGTCAGTATATCCAGTCAAATTGTGTACTCCAGTCATACTATCTTAAATTTTTCTAGGTATTACTGAAAATTGCTTAGAAATAGTTGTATTCTTTGCTGGTATAGGAAATACCATAACGGACTATGGGTAAGATTTTCCCATTCTTAATTAAACTTGTAACAGGAAAAACTACCGAAGATCTGTTTCAGCCTCTATCCTATATAAAACAGTCAAAACAGGGATGTGGGAGAATGAAGAACCAAAGCCCAGGTAAGTAACCAGTAGGGCATGAGACTTCACGTGGGTTCCATTGCAGGATGTAGCAGTGAATGTAACTAAGCCGCAGGGGTCTGTCTATTGTTTACTGGAGTTCACATTTGGTTCATGATCTCTGATTGTCTGTCTTCATTTAGACCAGTAGTTGTTGCTTTCTTATAGATAAGTGTGACTTTTAATGATACATACTGGACTTGACATTCTTTTCATGTAGTGCTCCCATTAATTTAATTTACAAAAATATATATTTAAATATAACTTTTCCAGAAATAGTCAACTCTTAAAATTTGAAAACTTTGAAAATAACTGCTCCTCATTGATCTAGTAGGGTGTTTGAAAGGTAGATGTTGGCAGATGTGAAAAAGTTTATTGTACAGTTTTTATGAAATGAGTGATTCTGTTTCCTCTTTCTTTCTCCTCTGCCCCCTCCCCCTTTTTGGCTAGGGCCCAATAGGTCAAAACTACAGGACATGCTTGCTAATTTGAGAGATGTTGATGAGCTTCCCTCACTGCAGCCCTCTGTTGGCTCCCCTTCCAGACCCAGCAGCTCCAGGCTTCCTGAACAGGAGATCAGTAGGGCAGATGAAGGTGAGCACCTGGACCTGTGGCTGGGGTGGGCGCCTTCACACTCACTCTGCACATGGCCACTTTCTTAAGTCGGGGGCTTGACTCCAGAACCAGCTCTTCCGTTTCCAGTTTAGAATATATGTAGCCTAGCTCCATTGACTGAACAAACTAATAACAGGCTTACTCCATTCCAACATTGAGAAAATTGAGTCTAAAAATTGGTACTAAATGTTCACTTTGAAAGACAACATACTTAATTTGTTATTGATTTAAAAAGTGAAGGGACACTGGACATGGTGACACATGCTTTAATCCTAGCACTCAGAGGCAGAGGAAGCCAGTTCTCTGAGAGTTTGAGGCCAGCCTGGTCTACAGAGCAAGTTCCAGACCAGCCAAGTGCTGCATAGTGAGACCCTGTCTCAAAGCAACAACAGAATGAAGGGAAAGCTGTCTGTGTTCATATTTTCTGCTTCCTGTGTTTCCTGTTCCCTCTAGAAGACCTTATCCACTTTGTATGGTTTTTAACATAGTTACAGCCATCATGTAGAGTGGTTCTATTTTGTTTTATGTTTAATATAAAATCATATATTAGCTGGGTGGTGGTGGTGCACAGCCTTTAATCCCAGCACTCGGGAGACAGAGGCAGGTGGATCTCTGTGAGTTCGAGGCCAGTCTGGTCTACAGAGTGAGTTCCAGGGAAGGCTCCAAAGCTACACAAGAAAAACCCTGTCTTGAAAAACAAAATAAAACAAAACAAAAAAAAGACCCCAAAACATATATTGATAATTTTCAAGCTCAGCTTTAATGCTGTATATTATACTTTAGATTTGAAATAAAATTCTTGGGCTGGAGAGATGTAAAATTCTTTCTCTTGAATTTTTTGGTTGTTTCTAGTTTTTCACAGTGCAATTCTATGGCATACAAATACAAAAAAAATTCAGGGTTGGAGACGCCACTTTGTGATAGAGCATCCACCTGTCCCACAGAGCTCAGTTCTGTCCCCTGCACTAGGGTAGAGGAGTGAGTGGAGGAGAGAGTATTTGCTTGCATATTTAATTGTCTGTTACTAAAGATTCTTCACCCAGCTTTCAGGAAAAGCTTCCCTGCTAGGTATAGCATTTGAAATTCCAGTTAGTTTTCTAAAAGCTCATTAAGGGCACCATTGTAACCTGTTTCTTAACTTATGAGGCCAATGAGAGCAAGATGCCCACCCACTTAGAGACATGATGTCCCTGTTGCTTTCTCTTCTGACTGCTGACTAGACCTTCCTAGAGTATTAATTAGTCAGTACTAATGACCTTCCTAGAGTATTAATTAGTTAGTACTAATCCACACCATGGTCCATCCCCAGAGCCTTAGGTTTCAGGGAGGAGGTCATTTGTATGAAAATGTTAGAAATGAAAAAACAGGACAAACAAGATACCTGCTGAATGCCTAGTCTCCTAGGCACACATGAATTATTTGAAATTTTGGCCTGAAAATTACTGTTTGGACACTTTCACTCCGCAAACACGTGGGTTTTTTGAACCCTCCAGATGATACGCTGCATTCTAGGTGAAGCCCATTTTTATTAATGCCATTCTTGTTTGTTTGTGGTTTGATAATAGTTTAATTCATATTCTGTTTTACGCTGATAGTGATTTTCTTTTTTCTGACAAAGATTTTGAGTTTCTGTTACTACTACTAGCTTCTTGTCACTATTTATCCCCGGCTAACCTGAGCTTATTATGTAGACCAGGCTGGCCTTGAGGTTCATCTGCTTGTGCCTCCAGAGTGTTGGGATTAAAGGTGTGCACCACCACACCCAGATACCACCACTGTTTTTAAAAGCAAATAACTATTATTTAATGTATTCAACAAGTAGCTATTACTAAACATGATTAGCTGAAGCACAGAAAAACAACTTTAAGTCTGCTGTGTACTCGATATGATTAACTCGATTCTTTGTTTAAAAGATAACATCTTTTTAGCAAATGCCTTGACTTGTTAAATTTATCTTAAATGTTTCTAATCAGTGAAGCAACCTCCTCTGGAAAGGCAAGCTCTGGTGCCTTTTTGGAATTGTTTTCTTCATAAAATCTTAATTTAGCATTTTGCTTTTCATTGGCTCTTTCTTCAGTGATGCTTGTTGAAAAGATTGAAGTGTGCTGTGTTCAGAGTTACAAAGTAAGAATGTTGGAGTTGATTTCACAGTAAAGCTCCATCTCAAAGCACAGTTGACATCTATTCAAGTTCTGAAATGGATTTTAAAACCTCTTGACATGAAATAAAGCATGTGTACTAATGGGAACAGCGCATTAAATCTTCACACATCAAAATTAGCCACTCAAGAGGTAGAGGGTTCCCAAGGTGGAGCATCCTGTGGGGCCCTTTAACCACCCGTCACTAGATAATGCTGACTTTTCACACTGTGTATCCATTTTTCTCAAGTAGGCACATTGTATAGTTTTCATTTTGAAATGTCTTCAGTATTCGAGATTATAGAATTGATTAGTCTTATTTTGAATGAGACCAATAGTGTTCAACATATAGCAAGAACCACTTGTTAGTAGACTTCATAATTGATAGACATTATTTGAGTAATTAGCATGAAATATCAAATAGAAAATTTACTATAATCATACTATTTTCTACATAATAATAAAGGAAAGGACAATAAATTATTAGCTTTGCTTCTGTTTTACTTTTCTAACTAGATGCTGCTGCTAGCAGGATAATGTATGAAAGAGCAGTCTTTAGGACTTTTCTGCTCAGGAGATTTCACTGTTTACAGAATTGTCTAACAGCAATGTAAGATAGGGCCATACCCCCTCTGGCCTGTAATTCTAGCAGTTAAGAGGCCGAGGCAAGAGAATTGCCTTTGTTCTGGGCCAGCCTGGCTCCAAAAACAAAAATAGAGCAAACAGGAGTGTACATGGTCCCTTATCAGAAATGTAATGCAAGAGGTGAGACTAGTTGTGAAGTGTCTAGGTGTGTAACTGGGCTTTGTTTCCCTCAGTGGAAGCGCTGACGTTTCCTCCTTCTTCTGGGAAGTCATTTATCATGGGAGCAGATGAAGCCCTCGAAAGTGAACTGGGGCTCGGAGAATTAGCAGGCCTCACGGTGGCCAACGAGGCAGACTCGCTGGCCTACGATGTAAGTAGTTGTATTTTGTATGTCATCACTGTGTTGATAGAAAAAGATGGCAGAGGTAAAAACTTTTTCACAAGTGTGGGTCTCGGTTTAGTTTTAATTTCAAACTTTGCAAAGACGGATGTAAAAATGAGCTGACATTTTCTAAGTAACCTGGAGATTAAAGTTAGAGGCTTTGTCTAGATCTGTAGGTCACTATAGCGTGTGTGCGCCTTGGTTTTAGGTAGGGAAAGGAAGTCTCTTTTCCATTGCAAAGTATGAGCAGTGTTTTTGGTTAGGCGCCTGCGATCAGTTGATGTCTTACTTCCCAGCAGCGTTTGCCTGCCTCTTCAGTATATTATCCAGTGTGGGCTCCCTGGGTAGCCCGGCCTTTCCTCACAGCCTGTTGACTTCTTTTCTACGTGTCCCTACAACAGAGCTTGTCCAAATTACCTAGTCTACAATGGCTAGAAGCAGAATTTCCCATCGCGTACTTTTGTCCTCTCTCCCTAACCACGGAGACTTTATTCAGTAGCTGAGGACTCAGACATTGTTCTGATGCAAGCTCACTTCTTCCCCTCTGGAAAATTGGTGTTATCTCTTCACCTTATTTTCAAAGGTAGTTCTGCGTTTTATTAAACATTCCTGCAATCTATTGCTATACTTTCAAAAAGTACAAAATGAATTAATGGCATTTTGGAGGTTCTTGGTCTCAATTAGATTCTTTTTTAAACCTTGCAGATTCTTTGTGAATGTATATTACAGTTTCAGGTTTTGTCAGATTTCTGTTTGTGCAAACGTGTGTCTCAGTGTCTGTATGTATTTATTGTGCTTTTCCTTTGGTTCTTTGTATTCTGTTCTGTCCTGTTCCACTTGGTTTTGTTTTATCTTATTATTATTTAGACGTCTGGTTTCTGATGAGAGAGAAAGGGTGGAAATTCAGATAGGAGGGGAGGTAGGGAGGAATTGGGAGAGAGAAACTGTAATTAGAATATGTTGTATGAAAAAAATCTATTTTTAATCAAAGAAAAAAAGCCATCACCTTCAAATCCCTCTGCATCCAGAGTCTGTGCCGTACTGGCTGCAGGTTTTATGTAGTTGAAGTGAAGAGGTTGACGTTGGCTATGTTCTCAGTTGAAGACTTGACTTGGAGAAGACCAAGCTCTCTCAGAGAGAGTTGTTGGCAGGCTGTGGCTCTTGCTGGTCATTGGCTGAATACTTTACTGTGTTACCGCATGGTCCCTCTATGATGTCCACACTCTGAGTGCATGTGTAAAGAGAGAACGCAGGCAGGAGAGTAGCTCAGTGATGGCCTTGGATTCTCCATCTCCAAGGCCTCTTGAGTTCTGGTGTGTGACAGAACTCAGCCATTTTAACGTTTTCTGTTTCAAGTTTATAAATCTTGTTTCTATCTTGGGGAAGAAAGAATTACAAGTCATAAAAATGTGAAAAAAATGTGATCATATTTTAAATTGACAAGTTAGGGTTTCTATTGCTGAAATAAAACACCATGATCAAAAGCACCTTGGTTAGAAAAGGTTTTATTTCTGCTCACAGTTGCACATTACAGCCTGTCATGGAAGGAAGTCAGGTAACCAAAGCAGAGGCTGTGGAAGAATTCTGCTTACTGGCTTGTTCAGCCTGCCTGCTTGCCTGGTTCCTCCCTCCCTCCCTCCCTCCCTCCCTCCCTCCCTCCCTCCCTCCCTCCCTCCCTCCCTCCCTCCCTTCTTCTCTTTCTTTTTTTATTTAAGAAATTGTTTTATTCATTTTACATACCAACCACAGATTCCCCTCTCATCCCTCCTCCCACTCCCCCCTAGCTTTTCTCCCCCTCCTCCAAAACAGTAATGCCTCCCTCCCATGGGGAGTCAGCAAAGTCTGGCACATTCAGTTGAGGCAGGACCAAGCCCCTCACCCTGCACATCAAGGCTGTGCAAGGTGTCCCACCATAGATAATGGTTACAGCTTATGTACTAGGGATAGATCTTGATCCCTCTGCTAGGGACCTCTCAAACAGACGAAGCTACACAACTGTCTCCTGTATGCAGAGGGCCTAATCCAGTCCCGTGAAGGCTTCCACAGCTGTCCGTCTAAAGTTCGTGAGTTCCTATGAGGTTGGTTCAGTTGTCCCTGAAGATTTCCCCATCATGATCTTGACCCCCTTGCTCATATAATCCCTCTTCCCTCTCTTCGACTTCCAGAGCTCAGTCTGGTGCTTGGTTGTGGATCTCTGCATCTGCTTCCATCAGTTACTGGATGAAGGCTCTATGATGACAGTTAGGGTATTCACCAATCTGATGACCGGGGTAGGCCAGTTTAGGCACCCTCTCCACTATTGCTAGTACTCTAATCTGGGGTCATCCTTGTGGATTCCTGGGAATTTCCCTAGCACCAGGTTTCTCCCTATTCCCATGATGTCTCCCTCTATCAATATATCTCTTTCATTGCTCTCCCACTCTGTTCCTCCCCCAGCTCGACCATCCCATTTCCTCATTTTCTCATTCCCCCTCCCCTTTATCCTCCCCCCACATTCCCAGTTTGCTCATCAAGATCTCTTGTTTCTCCTTCCCAAGGAGAAACATGTGTCCCTCTTAAGAGTCCTTCTCGTTTCTTAGCTTCCCTAGAGCTATAGGTTACATTCTGGTTATTGTTTGGTTTACATCTAGTATCCACTTATGAGTACATATCATGTTTGTTTGTTTGTTTTTTTTTTCTGAGACTGGGTTACCTCACTCAGGATGATATTTCTAGTTCTATCCATTTGCCTGCAAATTTCATGATGTTACTGTTTTTTACAGCTGAGTAATAATGTAAAAAAAAAATGAGTAAAACCATTGTGTGTATGTACCACATTTTCTTTATCCATTCTTCAGTTGAAGGGCATCTGGGTTGTTTCCAGGTTCTGTTAAGAATAATACTGCTATGAACATAGTTGAGTATGTGTCCTTGTGATATGATTGAGCATCCCTTGGGTATATGCCCAAGAGTGGTATAGCTGGATCTTGAGGGAGATTAGTTCCCAATTTTCTGATAAACCACCATACTGATTTCCAGAGTGGCTGTACAAATTTGCACTCCCACCAACAGTGAATGAGTATTCCCCTTGCTCCACATCCTCTCCAACATAAGCTGTCTTCAGTATTTTTGATCTTAGCCATTCTGACAGGTGTAAGATTGTATCTCAGAGTTGTTTTGATTTGCATTTCCCTAATAACTAAGGATCTTGAGCAATTCCTTAAATTTCTTAAATGTCTTTCAGCCATTTGAGATCCTTCTGTTGAGAAGTCTCTGTTTAGATCTGTAGCCCATTTTTTAATTGGATTGTTTGGTATTTTGATGTCTAGTTACTTGAGTTCTTTGTATATTTTGGAGATCAGCCCTCCGTCAGATTTGGGGCTGGTGAAGATCTTTTCCTATTCTGTAGGCTGTCAGTTTGTCTTATTGACCGTGTCCTTTTCCCTACAAAAGCTTCTCAGTTTCAAGAGGTCCCATTTATTAATTGTTTCTCTCAGTGTCTATGCTACTGGTGTTATATTTAGGAAGTGATCTCCTGTGCCAATGCATTCAAGACTACTTTCTACTTTCTCTTCTACTCTGAATCAGGTTCAGTGTAACTGGATTTATGTTGAGGTCTTTGATCCACTTAGACTTGAGTTTTGTGATGACAGATATGGATCTATTTGCAATCTTCTATATGTTGACATCCAGTTATGCCAGCACCATTTGTTGAAGATGTTTTCTTTTTTCCATTATACAGTTTTGACTTCTTTGTCAAAAATCAGGTGTTCATAGGTGTGTGGACTAATGTCAGGGTCTTCAATTTGATTCGGTTTTTATGCCAATACCAATCAGTCTGCTTTCTTAAGGCCCAGGACCACTAGCCTAGGGGTGGCATTGCCCACAATGAGCGAGACTCCCCCACGTCAATCACTCATCAAGAAAATGTACCACAGCCTTGCCCATAGGCTAGTCTGCTGCAAGCATTTTCTCCATCGAGGTTTGCTCTTGCCGGATAACTAACTTGTTGATACAGTTGACATAAAACTAGCCAGGACATAGGCTTAAAGGAAAAAAAAAAACAAAAACAAAAAACCTAGTTCTTTGACCCAAATTATTTTCTGTCTACAGTTTGAATTGAATTACTTGATTTTGAAAACACTCTAATAATTATTCAAGCTTTCTGTCACTGTGACATAATAACATGAACTAAGTAACCTGTTAGGAAGGAAGGCTCACTTGAGTTTCACTCCATGTTGGTTGGACTTGTAGTGAGGTGTTAGTGTCAGAAGAAGCCGCTTGCTTCATGGTATTCAGGAAACAGGGAGAGGAGAGGCCTGGGCTTCTGCTTCTCCCAAGGATAGGCCTTTCAGTGATGTCACTGTGGCCTAGGCTCCATCTGCTGAAGACCCTACCTCCTGGGAATGCCACAGGCTGGTGACCAAGCCTTCCAGAACATTCAGGATTGAAACTGGCAGTAGTGAGATCTGTTTGGGATCGTTATTTGCCTGCACTTTAGATCAAATTATACTAACCGTTCTCTTATTATACATTCCTTATTTCTTCAATGAAAACTGCCACGGATTGCTAATCTTGATAATTGGTTTGTTGTTTGCTTTAAAAAATACATTGTTTTGAGAGTTGTACAGTGTAATAGTTTAATAGCAAATCAGCTGTCCCAACTTGATGTTTTTTTTTTAATAGATAGCAAATAATAAAGATGCCTTGAGGAAGACGTGGAACCCTAAGTTTACGTTACGAAGTCACTTTGATGGCATCCGAGCCCTTGCTTTCCACCCCATCGAGCCTGTTTTAATCACAGCATCCGAGGACCATACACTGAAAATGTGGAATCTGCAGAAAACCGCCCCAGCCAAAAAGTGAGAAGATTCTGCTTTTACTTTTTTTAAATGTCTAGTTAAATTATTTATGAACAGGAAAAGACAAATTTTAAAATAATTTTCTGCACCAGGCAGTGGTGGTGCATGCCTGAGGCAGAGGCAGGTGGATCTCTGTGAGTTCGAGGCCAGCCTGGACTACACAGTAAGTTCCAGGAAAAGTGCACAGAGAAACCTTGTCTCCAAAAACAATAATAATAATAATAATAATAATAATAATAATAATAATAATAATAATAACAACAACAACAACAATTTTCTGTTATATTTCCCAAATCTCTCTTCTGGTTCTTTATTATTTACCATGTCATAGGTAAATCCTCCAGACAGTCTTAAGGTTTTTTTTTGTTTTTGTTTTTAATTTTTAGTTTTTCAAGACAGGATTTCTCTGTGTAGCTTTGCGCCTTTCCTGGAACTCACTTGGTAGTCCAGGCTGGCCTCAAACTCACAGAGATCTGCCTGGCTCTGCCTCCCGAGTGCTGGGATTAAAGGCGTGCGCCACCACCGCCCGGCCAGTCTAAGGGTTTTTATCTGATGGTTCCCAAGGGTTTGTGACTGCTGATTACAGTCCTTATGCATAAGCATTTCGAGTGACTGTTTTATTTATAAGCGGGGCCTCTTCCTGGCAATGAAGATCCCTATTAATGTAAAGAGATACAAGTAGGAACAGGTAGTATTATTAAACCTCACGCTGGTCCATTATTTACAAAGTTTGGATTTACAAAGTGAAGACACGGTGAAGGGCTTGCCTATGGCCTTACCTTTTTCTCTGACAACAAGTTTTCCATACTCACCAGTTTGTCTAAGCTGAATCAGGATACTGTTGTCTTTGCTTGGCTATTCATCCTTGGCTTGGTGTATGAATGTCAACAGGCACACTGTCCTATAAACTGTTTCCTTAGCCCCCAAGCTAGAGCAGGTCTAGTTGATGAGGCTCTTCTGGAGCTCACCCTCCATGGATCCATCCCCTCATCCAGAACCAGCCTCCACCAGCAAGGATCCCTCTGCTGTGTGAGGCACAAAAGTACAACTAAGTATAACAGACCGTAACACAGGCGCCACAGACGTTGTACTGCTTGTAGGAGACGCTGCTGCCCAGTTTAAAAGGCACAGTCAGGATAGGACAAATTCTGCATATAGAGTGTGCATAAGGGTCAGCAGAGGGGTGATTCCCTTTGATACGCTGTGCCTTTGCCTGTCTGATTCCCAAGTCACAGTATGCTAGTTCTGATTCCAGCTCAGTCACATGGAGCTAAATGTAAATATCTGATTTAGGAAAATAGCAAAAACAAATTAATAAAGTATCTACACAAGCAAATAACAGTAGCCTAGTTACCTCTGAGCTGAATGACTTGAGAAAAGATAATGTATACCTACAGATTCCTGCAACATGATGTAGAAAATGGTGAGTTCTTGCCTTTAACCAGTGTCTAGGATGAATCCTTGCCTATTGGGTAAGGCAGTACACTCAGAGTCCAGGTCTTAGAAATGAACCGATGACTTGGCAGTTTCCCCAGAATGAAAACACAGAGAAGTTAAAGTACCATTTGCTGAACTCCTGCTGTGTGTATAGTTCGGGCCTTGACTTTTTATATTTAGGTTGTCATTCCTGTTGAATAGTTGATGCTATCTAGATTTTGTTTTATTTTAAATATAGGATAATTTGAAGTTCTGAAATAATTAAAACTTCCCTGTATTAGTCAATTAATGATATAACTGGAAATTACATTCTGAAAATTACCCGTCACAGCCCTGTTTTTTCTTGTGAATGATGCTCTCTCCTATTGGTGGATGAATTAACAGTGTGAGGAGGCCCTATAACATTAGTGGACATACTGTAACAGTGTCAGGAGGCCCTGTAACATTAGTGGACATACTGTAACAGTGTGAGGAGGCCCTGTAACATTAGTGGACATAATGTAACAGTGTGAGGAGACCCTGTAACATTAGTGGACATACTGTAACAGTGTGAGGAGGCCCTGTGACATTAGTGGACATACTGTAACAGTGTGAGGAGGCCCTGTAACATTAGTGGACATAATGTAACAGTGTGAGGAGGCCATGTAACATTAGTGGACATACTGTAACAGTGTGAGGAGGCCCTGTAACATTAGTGAACATACTGTAACAGTGTGAGGAGGCCCTGTGACACTAGTGGACATACTGTAACAGTGTGAGGAGGCCCTGTGACATTAGTGGACATACTGTAACAGTGTGAGGAGGCCCTGTAACATTAGTGGACATACTGTAACAGTGTGAGGAGGCCATGTAACATTAGTGGACATACTGTAACAGTGTGAGGAGGCCCTGTAACATTAGTGGACATACTGTAACAGTGTGAGGAGGCCATGTAACATTAGTGGACATATTGTAACTGTGTGAGGAGGCCCTGTAACATTAGTGGACATACTGTAACAGTGTGAGGAGGCCCTATAACATTAGTGGACATATTGTAACTGTGTGAGGAGGCCCTGTAACATTAGTGGACTTACTGTAACAGTGTGAGGAGGCCCTGTAACATTAGTGGACTTACTGTAACAGTGTGAGGAGGCCCTGTAACATTGGATGAATTGTAACAGTGTAATGAGGCCATGTAACATTAGTAGATAAGTTGTAGCAGTGTGAGAAGGTCAGGTACCATTATTGGACTAATTGTAACTGGGTGAGGAGGCTGTGTAACAAGGTGCCACTGCTAAGGTGGGAGTTTGTCCATGCTGTGAAGGTACGATTGGGATTAGATGAGCCTCTGTATCTTGAGGCTGAGGATATTATACCATGGAGTCTATTTCTGACCACAGCACTATGACTTAGTTCATACTGTTCCTGACTGAAATGTGGGATGCTAACAGTCATCATCTTTCTCTGCTTTAGGAGTACTTCTCTTGACGTGGAGCCTATCTATACGTTCAGGGCTCATAAGTAAGTATGTGACTGTTCTTTATTTTAAGCCAACATCTTTTTCTTATTTTTTTTGGGTTTTTGGAGACAAGGTTTCTCTGTGTAGCTTTGGAGCCTGTCCTGGATCTTGCTTTGTAGCCCAGGCTGACCTTGAACTCACATAGCTCCAACTGCCTCTGCCTCCCGAGTGCTGGGATTAAAGGCGTGCGCCACCACCACCCGGCTCGTCGATTGTATTTTTAACCAGTAACTTTTCTATAGTAATTAAGTATTTTCTTAATTTTCACTTATGTATAAGAGGCATGTCTTCACTTGATTTAATCATAGAAATTGACAAAATGTAAAGGATGATAAAGTAAATATTTTTCAGGTTTAGCAGACCATATGCTCTCTGTTGAATTTTTTTTTTTTTTTTTTTTTTTTGGGTCCTCTTGGCTTTTGGTTTGTTTTTTGTTGGGGATTGAACTAAGGGTCTTAATCATGTTACATTCTTGGTTTTGTTGTTGCTGTGTGTGCTGCCATTTTAACCTTTAAAAATGTAAAAAGCATTCATAGCTTGAGGACTGTACTAGGACTACTGGATGAATTTGGCCTCAAGGCCATAATTTACCAGCCTTTGGTTTGGCAAAGAAAGAAAAATGAATAGTACTTCACTAGTGTTTTTAATCATTGTTAAAAGCTGGAAAGTAGAAAGGCGTTTGAGCAATTAAACATTCTAAATTTTGACAAGTTACATTGAAGAATTACTGTTTGAGACTAGCAGTTTACTTAACAGCTGTTGATTGACTTGATGTCCCAGAGGTCCAGTGCTGTGTGTAGTCATGAGCAGCAATGGTGAGCAGTGCTACAGCGGTGGTACGGACGGACTGATTCAGGGCTGGAACACCACCAATCCCAACATCGACCCCTATGACTCTTACGGTATGGGCTTTACCACAGTTCTGAAACAGCGTTGTCTTTTTATATTCTTTTCACGGTGTATAGTAAGGGTAAAATTATATATTTAAAAAGCTAGTAAAGAGAAGCATGTCTTTATTTCATTCAGAAGGACTCCTGTAAATAGCTAATGCTAAAGGTAAAAGTATGCTGTTCTTGAGGAAGAGTTCACCTCTGCAGTCCTCCTGGACAGAAATAATTTTGGTTGATGCTTGCTATCTTCATGTTAGACATCTGTCCCTTACTGGAAACATTACAAGTCATCTGTAGTCATATTTCAGTACTGTTTTTGACAAATGACTCTGAATGCGGGCATTATTCCCTTGCTCAGTTATTGGAAGGAAATAGAAGAAGCTAATTAGTTTTACAGTCCATGCCTTCAAAATATTTATTATAAAGGGCCTCAAAGGTTAAAGAATGGCCTTCTGGCTAGGTTTAGTGGTATAGGTCTGTGATCCCTGAACTTGGTGGGAGAAGAAGAGAATTGTGGGTTTAAATCAGCCTGGTAGAGTTCCAGAATAAACCCAGGCTGTCTGTCTGTCCTCCCTCCCCCATTTTAATTTCACTACCAAACTAAAGTAAACATAGAATAAACATTAAAATAGAGCTTTTTTAAGAAAGCAAACTTGTGCTTCTTAATTCTGATTTAGAATTTTCAAACTCTGTTTGTATAGTTCCAAAACTATTCGTAATTGCAACAGCATTTCAGAAGGCTGATGAAACTAGGAAGATTGTATTATACTGTTTTCGGGTGCTCTGGTTTATGTTCTGCGGTGGAACCTAAATGCCTTCACGGTTTTTCTTCCTGGTTTTGCACTTTCTTGTTTTACACAGATCCTTCTGTTCTGAGAGGCCCTCTGTTGGGCCACACAGATGCAGTGTGGGGGCTGGCCTACAGTGCCGCACACCAGCGGCTGTTGTCCTGCTCAGCAGATGGCACTCTCCGCTTATGGAGTACGACGGAGGTCGCTCCGGCACTGAGTGTGTTCAATGATAACCAAGGTACAGTCCCTAAAATTAAACCTTTCCAGATCGTCTATAAAGTATCCTACTCTGAAAAGGCGAACGAATCAATGACTATATACATTTCTAAGTTTGTTTTTTAACATAGCAACATTATCGTTTGACATTTCGATGTATGTATAATTCTTAAAAACAGCATTTGATGAGAAAGAAAATGGGGTTTAAATTTTAAAAACTGAGACCTAATTTATTTTCAGTGAAGATTACAGATGTTAGGGATGTCCTGATGCAGCTGGTGAACAAATGCCATCCTGGAGCTGGTATAGGTCTGGAGCTGGACCATTTCTTCCCGTCCCTCAGCTGCTCTGTGACTTTAGGCAATCCCGCCACATATTCCCAGCCAGTGGGAGCTGTTGTGGAGATGACTTTCATCATTAGTTTTGTGTATTCTGAACTGTGATAAAGTAACGGTTTCGCATGTAATCTTGGTGTCTGGCTTTTCACCTACGGTAATGTTGGTGCAGTTCAGTGTCAGTTTATTCCCTTTATTACGTAAGAGCATTACATTAAGCTACAGTTTGTCTATTCCTGTGTCTCCTGAGAGACACCGAGGCTGTTAGGAGTGAAGTTGTTATAAACATTCATAATTTCCATGATTTATTCATTTACCTCTTGGTATTTACTCAGGTTGGTCCAGTGTGGGGCTTTTAGGAATAATTTATCATGGACATTCATAAGTTTTCATCATGGGTAGTAAAGACCTTTCAGTAGAATTTCTGGGTTTTAGGATGGGTGTTTTGTTAAGTACCTTACATGAAATAACCAGCTTTGTCCCGTAGTGCTTGTGGCACTCTATAGCCCGGGCTACAGCATGTGTGAGGAGGGCCGTCTGCTCTGCGTCCTCACTCACCTGATGCGTCTTTCTTCTCCATTCTGGCCTTCCTGTGGGCACGTGGTAGTGGCCACTTCTGCTTCGGTGTTGAATTCTTGGCCACTGTTCCTTACTTTTCACTTGCTGGCTGTTCCTAGATCTTCTGCTCTACCATTTTGAATTATTACCTTGCTTTAGTTAGGTGTTGAACCAAATGAAGCAGATAATTTTATTTTTATATTCAACATTCTGTTTGTTTGTTTTCTTGTGGCACTGCATTGCTGTGTAGCCCAGGTTCACCTTGAATTTGTTGTCCAGGCTGTCCTCAAATTCACAGTCCTTGGGCCTCTACTTCCGAGTACTGGGATATGGGGAGTGTGCTACCACAGTGGCTTTACTCATTCTGCCTTTGGTACAAATGAGTTCCGGGTTTAGTCCCTGTCCTACTTTTTTTGTCCGGTGATTTGCACGCTAGACAGATACTCTACCTTTGAGTTATGCTCCAGACCACAGAACACCTTTATTCTTCAGCAAGGTCATAGCGTGCACTTAGACTTTGAAGACTTAATGCCACGCAGGCAAGTGTGGTGTTCCCGAGCTGCACTCCAGCCCTAGGTGGATTTGTTACTGTTTTCTGTGCTTCAGGATGGAGTTCCCACTGTCTCACTCTGTACCTGAAATGGAAGTGGAAGCTCGTTTTCATTTTCTTTTTTTGGCATGAATTACATTCAAGATGTTAATTACACTCATGATATTCATTAATTACACTCATGATATTAATTACATTTGTGGTATTCGTTGATTATATTTGCAGTATTTATTCAATAACTATGATATTCATTAATTACATTAATTGTATTGATTTATTACATTCATGATATTATGTCCTGATACTACTGTCTGTCTGTGGGGTTTTTCCATGACACAGAACAGAAATTCTGTATTTAGGAAATCATTGCTCTATATTCCTTTCTCCCCCATCTTGAGATAACGTCTAATCTTTCTGTCTTTGTGAATTTGTATATTCTATGTATTTCATGTAATACAATTCTATAGTATTTGTCCGTTTGTTTTTTTTTTTAATGTAAAAACACGTACAACTTCAGGGGAAATAATACACAGATAGCTTGAACATAAAAACAGGTTGTAATTCAAAAGTCCAGAGTTATTTGAAACTGGAAAATATTTTCTGTGTAGAAAATAGTCAATATGATAACATTTTCCAATAAGCTCTTTTAAACCAAATAATAGCTGAATTATACATATAAATATTGATTAGATTCTGGGATACAGAAGAAACCTATCTTTATCTGTTCAGGGAGCTATGTTTTACTTAAGTTGTGTAAGTGAGAATCCTATTTATCTTCCTATTCACTGTGATTTACTGCAGACATTTTTCTATAAGCTAATCCATACTCTAAAAAGATTTTAGCCTCCCCTCCTGAAAGTATAGCCAGTATATCCTTTCATCAGCTTGATACGGTACAAATTCTTATCCTAATAGTGAAATGTTTCACTGAGGCTTGCCCAGTGATTGGGCAAAACCAAAATTTATTATAAGCCACAGTCATCCTAGGGTCCCCCCTGCTAGGTAGCCCCCCTGGATCTGTGGGTTGCAGTCTGATTGTCCTTTGCTTTATATCTAGAATCCACTTATGAGTGAGTACATACCAGGTTTGTCCTTCTGAGTCTGGATTACCTCACTCTTATTTTCTTTCTAAATAAGTTGGGATTCTATGAGTGGATTAGCAGAATAATGGGTAGAAAACATTCAACAGGTAAGGATAGTAAAATAGACTAAGGCTAAAAGTTACAAAAGAAATACCCTGCCCTGAATGGTTATAAAATAACTTATTCCAGTGTTAAGCCTGATTTACTTAAGAGAATCATACTTTTTTTGTTTGTTTGTTTGTTTGTTTGTTTTGCATTTTTGAGTACTTTCTCAAGTAGACCTTTTAACTGTCATTCTCTTTGAATATTTCTGACACTCAGAACTGGGAATCCCTGCCTCGGTGGACCTAGTGAGCAGTGACCCGAGCCATATGGTAGCATCATTCAGCAAAGGATATACGAGCATCTTTAATATGGAAACACAACAGCGAATTCTCACTTTAGAATCCAATCTAGATTCAAGTATGTATACTACTTTTTAAAAGTCTCTTTATTCATTTTTAAACTTAATCAAAAGTATAGCTGCCTGAGTCACAATGAAGAATGCTTAAATTATAAAATGTTCTATTGCCCAAACCTGAGAACACACTTACTTTAAAAAAAAACTTTTCTTGTTTTAAGCTTCAGCACGGTCTAAGCAACCAAACCAAAACAAACAACAGAAAAACTGCACCCAAAGAACTTATTCCACATAGCCATGTGACATTTTCTGTTGTATATTGCAATAACAAACTGAATATAGTAATTAATCTCTTCGAAAACTCTTAAATAGTATACAACAATTATTAGTATGCTCCTTAAAAACTCAAAATCTGGTGGACAGTAAGATGATGGTCTTTTCTGTTATGGTGCAAAGAGGAGCCAGGACGACCGAAGCCTCCTTTCGTGTTTATCTTTAGATCACAGCTGCATGGAAAGAGCTCCATGTTGGAAGGACCTGAGGTCTAACTTGGAAGATTATGTGTATATCGGTGGTGTTTGTTTTTGTTTTGAGACAGGCTCTCACTGTGAATCTCTGGCTGGCCTGAAACTCACTATGTAGATGAGGCAGGCCGATCTTGAACTCACAGAGATCCACCTGGCTCTGCCTCCCCAGTGCTGGGATTAAAGGTGTGGGTCACCACGCGCAGCTGATAGGACTCTGTTAAGGTAGCAAACATCACAAAAGTGTAGACTTGGATGTCCTCAGTGTCTCTAGGCCAAGTCTTAGATGGCAGCATCCTTGAGTGGCAGGCGGGGGGAAAGGAACTTGTGACGACTTTTAATCACCTGTCGATGTGCCAGTGTGGTTTAGCCTAGGCAGCTCTCATTTTATAACACTGAGGCTGGGAAATCATGGGAGAATAACTGAACCACAGCCAGACTAAAGTCGCATTGTTTATTTTTCCCTGTCTGTTTGGGTATTCATATCTCCTTTCTGTGAAAAAAAAATTACTTTGACTAATTTGTATTGATTTTTTAATTTTCCTTTTTAGCAGCCAATTCTTCCTGCCAAATCAACAGAGTCATCAGCCATCCCACTCTCCCGATCAGCATCACTGCTCACGAGGATAGGCACATCAAATTCTATGACAACAACACAGGTAAGAGCTTACTAAGGACCGAGCCGTGCTGAAGCAAAACCAGCCACTTACTAAAAGTAAGCTAATTATGGTGTCTGATGGCACTTTGTAGTCAGGAATAAGCACTGAAACACTTTCTCCACTCACTTCTCTTCATTTCATTCGAATCTGCTACGGCTATATTATACAATATGGAATGACCTTTTTATTTTGTTTAACAGTAAGCAGATAGCATATTCTAAGCCCACAAACCTAAGTACCAATAAAAATGATCTGTTGCAATCCATGAGGAGTATTAATAGAAACATGCTGGAAGCAGAGGCTGGTCGTTGTGTTGTTTCAAATTGCAAAAGCTGCATTCTGTTGTTCAATATTAAATAGCTTGATTCAGCGTTGTGTATGAAAACCCTCAGGTCATTTGTTTTGTGTGTTTTTCCACAGGCCGGTCTTTTCTTGTTGTACTAAAATTTGAGACCTGACTGGATTGGGGATGGGGTGTTCCTGGTTTTCAGCGGGCTGCCTTTCACCAGTCTGAGGAAGTGCACAGGGCTGAAGTGGGGGGGAAGGACTTTGTGCGAGCAGCCATGTTTCTCGGGCTATCTGCCCTTTCAGTATGGTCACTTGTGGTCATGCTTAGTTGCTAGCACTTTAATTTTTCAAATTCCTTTCTGTATATTGTTTCCACCAAAACTCTGGCCATGTTTTCTTTCTTTTCCTTTGTGTCTTTGAATTTGAACTGTCTGTCCTTATAAGCCCATGTAATTTAGTGATGTCTAACTAGTAATTAGTGAACTTGTAAAACTCACTGAACTTATTGTGACTTAAAAGACAGTCTCATCTGAAACTGAAGCTGTTTTTATTTTTTATTATTAACATGACCAGAGGCAAGAAGGGGAGATAGGTTATTTGAACTGGTGGAAAAAGTTGATCCGAGAAGTGCACAGTGATGTCTAGGGACACTAGTGTAGCACGGAGGTTGGCATATGATCAAACTGAAGAGAGCCGTCAGTAAAGATAACAATGTCTTTCTCCAAAGGCAAACTGATCCACTCGATGGTCGCCCACCTAGAAGCTGTTACAAGTTTAGCGGTTGATCCAAACGGCCTGTACTTGATGTCTGGAAGTAAGTACATTCGCTGTGGGTCCCTTACCTGTCCTTGTCCATCCTCATGTTGATACAATTGTTCCTCTCAATCTCTTTTCTTTTGGAATAGGTCATGACTGTTCAATACGCTTATGGAATTTAGAAAGTAAGACATGTATCCAAGAGTTCACAGCTCATCGGAAAAAATTTGAAGAATCAATCCACGATGTAGCATTCCACCCTTCCAAATGCTATATAGCCAGTGCTGGAGCCGATGCACTGGCCAAGGTCTTTGTATGATGTGACGCATCAGCTTCACCTTCTAGCTCTTTATTAAAAGTCAACTGCACAACAGAGACACAGAAGACCAGGGCAGGAATCAGCTCACCCTGCCCTCTTGTTCGGCTGAAGGAGCACAGAGAACATTTGTTAAAGTATAGTTTTGCAATCTGCGGACTGTTTTCTAAAATTAAGGTTTGTTCAGGTTGCTGCAAGCTCAGCTGAATCTGTGAGCCTGAAAACTTTCAAATTTCCCCCTAAAGAGGCACTTTTATTTCTGAAGTTGTTCTCGTTCGCTAGGCAGGCCTGAGCGAAAACAGGTTTAGCGTCTCCCTTCCTGATAAACAGGGCATGCTGTAATGGATCACTAGAGTTGGATGGCTGGGAATGAGTGGAGGGAACTTAGACACACTCTACCCTGAGACGTCTGCTCAACATATTAGGTAGTCAACCTAGCCTGTATCTGCTCTGCTAACCCGTGATGGAGAATGACCAGACAGTGTTCAGATGAGTTCCGAACAGAGCTATCCTTCCTGCTGCTCTCACGAAGCATGGCAGAGCACTTCACCTAGCAGCAGGAAAAGACGCAATACCATGTTAAGTATATTACTCAGAAATGCTAAACCAATACTTAGTTTGCAAACAGATCTCTATATTGCATTACAACTTTGAAAGTAGATGTGGTACCATTCTAAAGTTTAGCTGTCAAACATCCATTATGAACATGAGTTAACAGAGCCTGCTTTTACTAAAGGTTTTTAACTTCTCCAGGTTTGAGATTCTGTTTATTTTTAAGGGCGAACAGGGAATATCTCTATAATAATTTGTTTAAAAATTCGCCTCATTTGTGTGGTATTTATAGCATTAGAGTGATTATTTCATATTGATGAAATTTACTTCCTAATGACTGAAAAGGGAGAAAGCTGTTTATTACCCATTTCCCAACACCCATATAATTGGTTCAGATAATCCTCGATGTTTCTTCCCTGCCTTTCACATTCATGGTTTCTGACACCTACCATAAACAGTTAAAATCATAATTCCCATGTTGTATAGTCCAAAGCGAGTGGTCACCTCAGGCAGCTGCTTTCACGTCCCTGCTTAATGAAGCAGTGCACCCCGGAAGTCCTCTCCTGGTGTCGCTAAGGACTTCCCAGAGACCGAGACGGGAGACAGTGATGCCTGTGAGGTTCTCTCTCCCCACCCCATTGTTTCACAGGGACACACATGTCAACAACGATGAATCAGTACTGTGTCCAGATAAAACCAGGCCTGAAAATGGCAGGTTTCACATTTATCTGTGACCCATGTGTGGTCAGCTTTTGGGAGTCTCAGAATGCTACCAACTAACCTAGTGCCCTGCCCTGCAGACCTCCTACCTGTAACTGTCAGGACTCTTCATGCCCTTCACACAGAGACCAATATAAATGTTCAAAAGAAATTAATGTCCACCTTTTCACCAAAATGTATATGCCATAAAAATAGTATACCCATAAATATTATAACCCACGATAATGATTCCATTGCCACAGCCATGGCGTTTCTGGTGATCTATTCTTTGAAGTAGCATTCTCGTGGTGATATGGGTAATAATTGACATTTTAAAAATTTCTGCTCATCTGCCTTTAGAATTCTGCAGTGTGCAGGCAAATTTTCATTAACATTATAAGACCCATGCTAAATTTCCCTGGTTGTTCTATAGACATGCTGTAGTATTTTAATACAATTACATTTTATCTTTGTGCTTTGGTTAACAAACAGACCTAAGAGATCAATTGATATGCACAAGTGAATTGAGTTAAATGCTTATGTTTCCATGCAGATACAGAATTTTACACTGATGGGTAAATTTTTCCATCCTTCGTAAAATGAGCAAAAGGATTTTCTAACTGGACATTTTTAGGCTATTAGAAGATTTCCATTAGAAGTAGTGGATTTCTGACCACAGTCCCTGCTTTAATGACTTCCCAAAGTCTCCAGTGTGTGTCTTCCTCTTGTCACAATAGTCTGGAAACCAGGAGAGGCTGCCCTGTTGGTTCTGTGCCTCATTGATTCTGTGGGAAATAATCCTGAGCTAGGCGGAGTGTAATACAAGTGACAGAACTGTTGAAAGTGTTTAGGAAGTGTGCTTTGTGCCATTGGAGACTGTACATAGAAAGAGATTCTTCTAAACTAGCCCTGTTTGCTATCAGCCTGGACATGAGCCAAAGCTGTCTTCCAGCCAGATGGTAGCATGGACATTTCTCTGACTTTCCCCATCCTAATGAAAATTCACAAAATGAACAATTTCAAGATTCAAAATCATTGAAATGCTGTCATAAATATTTACCACATTGTAAATATTCTGGGTGAACTGTTTTGGAATAGTATGAAAATCAGCAGGTGGGTTAGGTCCCTGCCTTATTTTCATGTGCTATGGATACGTTTCTGGGAGCTTACAGTACCCTTCTCAAAACACAGCTGTCATGAGCTCATTTGCTACTCAAACTATAGACAAATAAGTGATAGAATGACCTTTCAGTATTTTTCTATTGAACAAATTTATCAATTTTTGCCATTAAACAGATAATTAGTTATGCAAAGTATTTAGCTTTTGTAATCATTTAGTTGTAACTAAAAGGGGAAAATTGAACTGTATCACTGATAATGAACTTTGTGAGAAATTATTTGTTTATCTGACTTCCATTCCTTCAGTATTCTTGCTATAAATTTCTTTTGGAGATAATGATTCTTTATTTGAAAGATGTCTAAAATGTATGTATATTTTATAAATATATATTATATATATTATAGGGATATATATAATATATAGACTATATATATATATATCTAAACCATGGGTGCATTTTACTGTTTGTGTTCTCATTTGGAGGTGGTATACTCCGAAGTTGTTGACTATGACGAGTGTTGTGCTGTTTGCTTTTACAGTATAATATATAGTTCTGTGTTTAAATTACTGTACATACTATATTCATCATAGGCTAGCATGCTTGTTTTAAAGACTGTCATTCTAGTTTATTAAAATCTGAATGTAAGAAAACCTGGCTATTCAAATGTGAATTGAAAAAATTCCATTCTCAGTACTGAACTATTTCCATTGAACATTCAAGCTTTTTGACAAAATGTGTCATCGAGAAGGCAATAGCTAGAAAGTGTGAGGTGCCTTTAAAAACTACAAATGCAGCCTTATAGCGAGGGTGAGGATTGAATCTGTGTCGGGGTGGGAGGGGGAAGAGAGAGCATGAGAAGTGTGTGTGTGTGTGTGTGTGTGTGTGTGTGTGTGTGTGTGTGTGTGTGTGTGTGTGTGTTTGCCAATCTGTGAAGATCCTTATTTGTGACAGTCAATGTCTTTTAATGTATCTGCTCAACTTCTAGGACTTCAGGGGACATTTCATGCACAATCTTTATGCTCTTTGGAGCACCTTATATGCTTTCCAAGAGTTTCGAATGTGAATCCCTAGAAAATTCAGTAAAGAATAAATAGCTGATTTTTAATTAAAATCAACTTCAGTAACAAATTATTGGTTCCCCAGAATGATGGGATTCTCATTGATGGTATAATTATTTAAAGCTTGCTTTTTTTTAGTACTCCATATATTTTCCCTGTTCACAAGAGTATGTCATGAAATTCTTATATGATGAGGATTGAACTAGTAAAAATCATTTTTAGATGAAACACTTGAACTAATTAAACTTCCACCTAAGAATAGTCTAGAAGAATTTAAATGGCCTCTCATATCTACCTCATTGTCACTGCCGCCATTTGAAGTAGGACGGATCCCTATGACGTTAGAAAGGTCGGCTGATGCCATTCGACAGTCTGTGTCCATTTGAAGTAGAACAGATCTCTGTGACCTTAGAAAGGACGGCTGATGCCATTTGACAGTCTGTGTTGGTGCTTCTCTCAGGCTTTGTCATCTCAGATGTATCATCACAAAGCAGACTGAAACATTTAGGATTAACTTTAGGTTTTTTGCTTGTTTGTTTGTTTGTTTGTTTTCCTCAAGGATTACTTAAAACACCACCAGTGTTCTTAGTGAGTGGAGAGAGTTGGACCCTGGTTGTTATGTGTAATATTTTTAACCAAGAATCAAGTTGTTGCTGTATTTACCTGAAGCTCCAGGCATCGTGGCACACTCTTGTAACCCCAGCACCTGAGAGGTGGAGGCAAGAGGATCACAAGTTCAAGATTATCCTCAGCCATATAGGGAGTTCAAGGCCAGCCTGGGCTACATGAGCCCTTGTCTCAAAAACAACAATAAAAAGTTAACCTGTAAAAAAAAAAAAAGTATGATTCTATTTGGCTTACTTTATTTTTTGAAAGTTATTTTCATACTCTTAGGTATGTAATTATTCACTTTACTGGCTTAGAAGTTGCCTCCATGACTGTGTTACTTGTCTGTTTATATTGAAGTACTGAGTGACACTGGGACTCTGGTTGTATAAAAGTAGTATCTGATGGAGTGTGTGTGCGTGTGTGTGCGTGTGCGTGTGTATGTCTATGTAATGTATCGTTTCCTAAAGTCCATGTTAGTGGAAGGTCAGAAAATGAATATATCTCTGTTTAGCAGGTCAATGATTTGAATCAATTTTGCATTTGCCACTGAAGGCTTTGTAATTGCCCGTATCAAGCATGCAGCTAGGTCCCCATGTCAGTGGAAGGGACTCCATATTGACCAAGTATTTAACAGAACCCGTACATCAGTTGTTAGGTGTTTAATTTTGAAGAGCTTTATGTTAGACTAAAAGAGATCTTTAGATCCGCTATTTATTCTAACAATGTTTCTGAAGTGGTGCTGAGGATTTTTTCTGGATCTTGGCTAGTCAAGCTTTAGATTTCATTTAACTGGGACCACATGCTCATCACCCCTCTGGTGCAAATTAGAAAGTTGGTGTTAATTTAAATTAACTTCAATGTCTGCCTGGGTTTTTACCAGGCTGTGAACCAGTGAGTGCCTTGTTAATGTAGAATGATTTTTCCCGTTGTACGTTAGCTCTTTCTGAAAGGGTCTCAGAGACTGGGGTTTGAAGTGTCTTGTGGAGAGCTGCTGAGTTGGCAATACAGATTTGGGGAGTCTTTGGTCTGCCATATCCCACTCTTCCTGCTTTCCCTTCATTGGCTTGTGTTGGCCTCTTGAGAAAACTAATACAGCCCCCTTCACACACTTTTTCCCCCCATTCCAGATTAAGGAGTATCCGCTATCTCTCTCCCCTGCCCCCACCAGCTGTATGATCCAATGCCTGTTTTTAGGAAGAACCACTGCTTTGTAATACTAAAACTCTATCATTTATTTTACGTCTTACCAATGTCAGTTTACTGGAGTGAACCTCAGGGCATCATCAGTTCAGAATCCTAAATAACCCTTTCTCTCCACATCCAAACCCTCAACTGGTGAGCCCTAGGCCAGATTGTTTGATATTCAGGTGTCTTAAATTTTAGTTATAATATCAATTAATGTAAATCCAAATGCTAATTTTTGTGGTGCAAGAAGTTCCTTTTGTAAATTCAGGGTATGGATAAGCTAATAATGATATCCAGTTTTGGTGGCTCTAAGTGTATTATTTGTTTTTAAATAAAGTGTACAAAATAGTTCATGTGCTCATAGGTGTGTCGTGAATTGGACTGCTTGTCACCTTTGGAATCTAGTCACAGCTTTGCAGTGAATCAGTTGAAATGCTTTAATATCTGAGGCTTTTGTTAGAGGGTTAATAGAGAGATGTAGAAAAACTGAAGAGCATTAGACACAGTTGATACAAGTACAAAGTAACCAAACATTCTCAGCTACAGACTGTGGAAGATGGAAATGCTCATTCTGAAGACTTTGGACCGGAGGAAAGCCAGGAAAATTCAAATGCCTCGTGAGATCAGTTCACTGCTGCTTTCCGGGAGGCGTGGCATCTACACTTACCTAGTATTTCATGTTTCCAAGTGTTCAGATAATTGTGTTAAATTGTAGGCACTTGTAAATTTAATGTTCCTCCCCCTTTGTTGGTTACTTACCAACCAAAAACCTTCTCCACTCTTGGACCCACAAGTCACCCTTCATTTTCAAGGACGTACGATGTCAAACCCACAGTACAGTATGGAATCCAAGAGACTCTTCAGCACCCTCTCATCTCTCCAATCTTCTTTGTTATACGTTGGCATGGTAATGAGGAATGTAATTTCCAGTATTGTCAGAAATTCCCATTCGTCTTTTTAAATAGGAGCTGAGATGTGATGTGCTAGAGTCCTTTTGGAATAATCTACCTTGGACGGTCAAGAGAACTCAAAATAACTGGTGAATTCCAGTAATTATTGGTGAATTCCCTGGGGTCACCCTAGGCTCAGGAACTAGTGTGACCTGCACTGTGTTTCCCAAGACCACTGAGGTTTTGAGAGGTCCCAGCTCTGTCGTGGACTTAAGGTATTCTCAGCAGCACCTGAGAGTCTGGTTTTCCTTTTAATGTCGATGCCATAATCACAGAACACCTCTCTGCTTGTGAACTCGGTTTCCCTGTGCTGGGACACTCATTGATAAAGCATCACTGCATGGAGCTCTGAAAAATTTGAATCCTTATTTTTCAGGGATAGGTTTTTGGGTGGTGGTGGTAGTGGTGGTATTTATTATGTATTTTGTCAGTGCCGGGCATCAAACCCAAGCGAGAGTTTCATGTGTACTAGTCCAGCCCTGTCACTGAACTGTGTCTTTAAGGCTTCAAAGCCTTAACAAAACACAGCTCCACTGAAAGAGAACAACTTACTGGAAGCCCACAAAGTCCTAAGCCAGCCCTTGTCTTGCCTACTTGATTCTAGATTAAAGGTTGTGGTCGCCATAGTTAAGCAAGTTTGAATAACAATCAGGTGATTTTAGTGAGAAAGTCTGCAAATGCCCTCACATAAAATCTCCTTTCCTTAGTTGGTTTCAGTCATTCAGATGCTGACTCCGCGTTGACTTATCCTGTACACTCCAGAAAGCTAATTAGCCCGGTGATGTAAAGAGCCAACAGCAAGACATCTCCTAAAACAGCACTCAGAATGCTAGAGCTGGAAATGTTAACCCACGTGCCATAGCTTTTATGTTCCAGGTTCCCAGCACCTCAAATAAAATACTTAAAAAAGGTAGACAGATATTTGCATAACAGCATCATTCAGTTAAAGTGGTGCTGGCCCCACCATCCCCAGGTGAGAAAGTTTGCTTCTATTGAAGAAAAAGTTGCTGGGCGGCGGTGGCACACGCCTTTAATCCCAGCACTCAGGAGGCAGAGCCAGGCGGATCCCTGTGAGTTCGAGGTCAGCCTGGTCTACAGAGCAAGGTCCAGGACAGGCACCAAAACTACACAGAGAAACCTTGTCTTGGGGGGAAAAAATTCACAGAAAGCAAAACTTCCGTGTCACTCATGAGTTAGAGAAAACTCGGTTTGTGCTTGTCTGTGCAGTGTGCTGGAGTGCTAACGCGTACTGTCTTCTACCTCCCTCCTGTCTGAGTGTGACCACGTCCGCGTTCACATAGAAGCCAAGTGGAACTAGAGCTAAAGCAATCCCAGCAGCGATGTGTCTGCCAAGTAACTGGATGATAATGGGGAAGAAAGAAAAGCATCCAGGCCTGTGACCTGGACAGTGTGCCTTCTGTTCCTTCTTAAAGGGCTGAAAGATGATCTCTGTTTTTGTTTTTGTGGGTTTTTTTTTTCCTGTTTTTTTTGAGACAGGGTTTCTCTGTGTAGTTTTGGTGCCTGTCCTGGATCTCGCTCTGTAGACCAGGCTGGCCTCGAACTCACAGAGATCCGCCTGGCTCTGCCTCCCGAGTGCTGGGATTGGGCGTGCACCACTGCCTCCCGACTACTGTGGTGTTTTGATTCGTGTGTATATCCAGTAGTGATCAACTCAGGGCAGTTACATACCATGTATCACTCTCAGCTTAATTATGGTGACTACTTTTTTTTTTTTTAAGGATTTTATTTATTATGTATACAGCATTCTGCCTGCATGTGTCCCTGCAGGCCAGAAGAGGGCACCAGATCTCATTACAGGTGGTTATGAGCCACCATGTGGTTGCTGGGAATTGAACTCATGACCTTTGGAAGAGCAGTCAGTGCTCTTAACCACTGAGCCATCTCTCCAGCCCCTATGGTGACTGCTTCTGCAGTCCTCTCTCACATTAGTAAATTTCACCCCGCTGTTGGGTAGAACACCAGAATTTATTACTACTCCCGCCAGTCTCTGGTAACAACTGTGAGGTCGTCAGTGAGGTACTTCAATGATTTTTCTGCATCGGTGAGACAGTGCTGTGTCTGGATTGTGTACCTGACATGTTTCCTCTGACGTGTCCTCCAGCCTGTACATGGTATTGCAGATGACAGTATTTCATGATTGAATAGAGAATCCCATTGTGCTGGCAAGGATGCGGGGGAAGAACAAATAAAATTCAGTATCATTGTTGGGATTGCAAGTCAGTGCGACCTTGTGCCGTAAAACGCAGCTGGAAGGTTTCTCCGGTCCCGCATTGCTCAGCAGTCTGGACGAATTTCTCCCACCCGTTTCCCGCAGCCGCTTGGTCCCAAGTAAACACACAGAGGCTTACAGTATTTACAGACTGTATGGTCTATGGCAGGCCTCTTGCTAGCTGTTCTTATATCTTAAATGAACCCATTTCTATTCATCTGTGTTTTGCCACGTGTTCCTGTTTTACCTGCGTTCCATTACATGTTGCTCCTTGGGCGGCTGGCTTCCGTCTCCCCAGACTCTGCCTTTCTCTTTCCTGTCTCTCTCCTTTTCCGCCTGCCTCTAAGGTGCCTTGCCATAGGTCGAAGCAGTTTATTTATTAACCAATGGGAACAAGATATAGTCACAGCATACAGAAAAACAACCCCCAGCAGTAATAAAATCCTAAAAAAAAAACAAAAAAACCCTAAATCCCCATTTTGGTCAATCCTAGTACTGGATGGATACCCAAAGGAAATGAGATCAGTGTATTGAAAGGACACCCACACTCCAATGGTCAACATTTTAAACAAAGCCAAGAGCTCTTATTTCTGTAAACTGCTTGAATACACACCTAATTGCAGGTGTTTTGTTTTGTTTTAACATGATTGAAGGTCCAGGTAATGTTATATCCTCAGTATATGAAGTATATCCACACCTTGGCCTCTGCTGATAAACACATTAAATTTTTATTTTGTGTGGTTTAAAAAGTATGCTGGTATAATAAATTTCAGTTTTACTCAATTATTGAAAAAAAAATAGCCAAATGAATGGAAACACATGAACTATGAACCAAAGGCTGAGGGGCTCCCAGCTGGATCAGGCCCTCTGAATAGGTGAGACAGTTGATTGGCTTGATCAGTTTGGGAGGCATCTAGGCAGTGGGACCAAGTCCTGTGCTCATTGCATGAGTTGGCTGTTTGAAACCAGGAACTTATGCAGGGACACTTGGCTCAGTCTGGGAGGAAGGGACTGGACCTCCCTGGACTGAGTCTACCAAGTCGATCACAGTCCTCGGGGGAGGACTTGTCCTGGAGGAGGTGGGAATGGGGGGTGGGCTGGGGGTAAGGGGAGAGCGTGGGAGGGGGGAGAATAGGGGAACCCATGGCTGATATGTAGAACTGAATGGTACTGTAAAATAAAAAATATATATCACACACACAAAAAAAAAAGTATGCTGGAGGTACAAAGATTAACAAGAAACTTGTGGTACATTTATACGTCGTCTTTGCAAAGCATTTGGAACTTTATGCGTCCCCTTGAATGTCGTGATGAGGGCATTGTGCTCAGTGTCTTGATTCTCCTCTGTCATAAGCTCACATTTTGTATGTTACAAGCCACCCATTTGCCACCTAACAAAATAAAACAAGGATTTGCTTCTGTCTTCCTAAGCTCCTTAGGGCAGGGACCGTATGTGTTTTCCTGGATTTCCCCTTAGCACTTCACTTGATGTACTGTCTAGAAAGGACTCAGATATTTGTTGGCTGAATAAGCAGAGTACACATTTCAGAACTCCAAAATCTCTATAGATCATCAAAAGCAAAGAAGGGCTGAAGAGAAGGCCCAGCGGTTAAGAGCACTTACCACTCTTGCAAGGACCCTTGTGTGGTTCCCAGCACCCCCATCAACCCACTCAAAACCACCTGTCCAGCTCAAGGACAGTCTGGTGCCTCTGGTCACATAAAGCTCACATACATAATTTCAAAACAAAGGGCCAGGAGGTGGGGGAGGGGAGCTGCGAAAATGGCTAATCCTGTAAAGTGCTTGCCTTAAATGCACAGAGACCTGAATTCCATCCCCCAAATCCACATATAAGAAGACACCAGGATGTGGTTCTGGGGAGGCAGAGATGGGTCGATCCTTTGGGCTTGCCGGCAGCCATTCTACAATAATTGGCAGGTTCCAGCACAGTGAGAAACCCCGTTTCCAAAGAGCCAAGTGGATCGCTCCCGGGGAACAACAGCTGAGGTTGGCCTCCACATGGACGGACATGTGTAGATACCCTCGCAGTCATTGGATAATGCTCACATGCATTTAGGCTGGTCGATGTGGCCCTAAGATTGAGGTCTGTGCCCTGATTTGGGAAGAATTTGGATCTTGCCTCCTGAGTAGCAAGAGACAACTCAAGGTGGTTCCCTCTTAGCACCTGAAACTCCTCATCCTGCCCATTGGGCTGGGCCATTCATGCTGGAGAGGAGGTGCCTAACCCTGTCAAGGGCATCCCCGTCTCTCTGAGGTCTCCTGTAGGTGAGTGCCTGCTGTGTGCCATTCACATTGAGAGTGAGCAGACAAAAGCCTTTCCCTGACACCCCATCCATTCTAGCCAGAGGCAAGCTAAGCAAAATACACAGACTGAGAGAGGTAAGTGCTAAGGAAAGAGCCAAGAAAGTTAAGTCATCTTCGACCACGCCCCTTCACTCCTGCCTTTCCAATCGGGATCTAGCAGTTCATCCAGATGTGCATGCTCCGGTACCTATAGTACCTACGTTGACTTAGTCTATATGTTTCTCTGCACTTTGCCTTTTCTCATTTCCTGTAGATAGTAGCACCTTTAAAGTCTATACATACATGGATCACTTCTAAATGTCTCTTTGTTGTTGTTCTTTTTATTTTTACTTTTTTTCCAGACAGGGTCTTAGTATGTAGCCCTGGCTGTCCTGGAATTCACTATGTAGACCAGGCTGGCCTCAAACTCACAAGAGAGCCTCCTGCCTCTGCCTCCCAAATACTGAGATTAAAGATGTGAGCCACTAAGCCCAACTCTAAATTTCACATGAAGCCTTTTAGAAGTAAAATGAGAAGATGTTTCGGTAAGCCACTTTGCTTTAAGTAAATGAAATCATGTATTCTCTGCACTCACTTTTTTCATCCAGCGACAAGTTGTGGTGATACTTTGTGTACGCTAATAAGCTTGCCTGAGGATCAGAGGACAGAGCCGGCCACTAGATTAGACATAGAAGCCAGGCAGTGGTGGCACACACCTTTAGTCCCAGTACTGGGGAGCACACACACCTTTAATCCCAGGAAGTGACGGCAGGGCAGAGAAAGGTCTATAAGGCGTGAGGAAACAAGAACTAAGGCAGTTCAGCTAAGACCATTTTGGGTGAGGACTCGAGGCTTTCTGAGGATTCACGGAGTTGGTGAGGTAATAGGTGGTGGCTGTGGCTTCTCTGATCCTCAGGCAAGCTTTATTAGGGTACACAATGTATCACCGCAACAGGTGGGACTCCATTTATACCCCACAGTTCTTCATTCTTTTAATGACTGGCTTACTCGATGGTGTGGACATGCTATCACTTATTAGCCCTCTTCCTATGTTGGTGGATATTCACCTTGTTGTGTTTCACTGCTGTAGTAAACATCCCTGTGCGGACACTTGTGATTTGGACGGCTTTGCTTCTGCGGACTAGGTTCCCTGGAGTACACTGATGTACAGAAGCATGTATGTACTTAATTTTTTTTCCATGCATGTTGACAGATTGTGTCTAAAAAGGCTGGACTTTATATTTCTATAAAAGCACTTCCTTTATGTCCACTGGTAAGAGACGCTATATAACATTAAAAAAAGAGAAAAAGAAAGGTCCTATTAGCTGTAGTGGTCTTTTCTGCGTTCATATGCACTTAACTGACATCTAAACCTCTGGACATCTTTTCTTGAGTTTGTTCGTGGTTTCAGTTGTCTCATAGGGCTAACAATTGGCCTAACAAATCATCATCCATTTAACAGCTTAGTCGTCTCTTAGTAATTTTGTAGTTCTGTAGGTTATAATTCCAAGCTGACTCCAGTGGATTCTTAGCTCAAGGCCCAAGAGGGCTGAAAAGGCATCTGCAGGAGAACTCACTCTCGCAAGCAAGGGTGTAGGATGGAGTCCGTCTCTCCTCGCTGGTCCCCGGTTTCCCTGCTTGCTGTCTGGTCCTGGTTCATGGTTTCCTCAGCTGCAGCTCTAGCAAGGCTACGTGACCGCTCTCCACCCTCTGGCCTCTCTTTTGGGCTGCTCTACTTTAAAGGGCCCTTGTGGCTTGTTCGGCATACCCAGAAATCTCTGTAAAGGTCAGCGGATGAATCTTCTTTTCATCCCTCTGGGTAAAGTTCCCACCGCAGCAAATGCCCATCGCTGCGCCTTTACAGTGATTTCTCATCTTTATTTCCATCCAAGTTTCTATTGTGTTTGCCTATTTATTGAACTGATTTGTAAATGCTAATTTTAAAATATGTTAAAATTTCTAATGTTTCCTGTGATTAGAATACATTTCTCTTAATTCCCTTGCCTATCGATCACGTGTAAGAGCCTTTTCCTTATACAGTTCAACCATTTAGATTTCTCTCCAAGCTCTGTTTGCACTTTCACATCTCAGATTTCTATTTTTCCAGTGATCTAATCTATGAACATTTTGGCCTTGTTTCTAACATCTCTTTAAACTTTTAAGTTCTCCTTCATATTATGTAAATATATTTTATTTGTATGTTTTTCTCCCAGTCTATGATATTTCTCTTGGTATTTATACCTTTTTGCCATTCAAAGCTTTATATTAGGATATGAGTATATATGTATATATATTTTTTTCAGGACAGGGTTTCTTTATATTAGGATATGAGTATATATACTTCTTTCTCTCTCTCTCTCTCTCTCTCTCTCTCTCTCTCTCTCTCTCTCTCTCTCTCTCTCCTCTCCTCTCCTCTCCTCTTCTTCTCTCTCTCTCTCTCTCTCTCTCTCTCTCTCTCTCTCTCTCTCTCTCTCTCTCTCTCTCTCTCTCTCTCTCAAGATAGGGTTTCTCTGTGTAGCCCTGACTGTCCTGGATCTTTCTCTGTAGACCAGGCTGGCCTCGAACTCATAGAGAATCACCTGCTTCTGTCTCCCAAGTGCTGGGATTAAAGGTGTGCATGGGTTTCAGTACCCTCTTACTAAGTACAGTTTTCTCAATGAATTAAAATACCGACATGGTGAAATTTTCACATATAATGGCATTTCTCAGTATACTATCATTTTTATTTTTATTTCTCTTTATAGATGTCACCAAATGGATCTAATTACAGTGGCTCTGTGTTTATTTTCACTGGTTTATAGTCTAGCACAGTGTAGTTTTGCCCACATCTTACACCCCTCTCCTTTTCAGTACCTTTTTGCAAAGTCTTAGGCATTTGAAATTTGTTATTTACTCCAACTTTATCTAATTAGTGGTTGAAATTAATTTGGAAAGTTTGACATAGTATATAATTTTCTCAGCTAAGAAAAACTTATTTTGTATTTTATTAATAACTAATAATACTTGAGAATTTTCTTTAATCGATGCCTATGTTTTTATTAGTCGTTATTATGAATGAATTCCACCATTTCTATTTTTAAGGCCTGTTGTTTCTGCATAAATATATATTGTGTACAATAAACATACATACTAAATTTTATTAATCCTGGTAGTTTTTTCCTAGTATCTTGGGGGTTTTCAAAATAATATTTCATAAGAATACTCTGACCTTTTTTGATGATTGACAGACTTTCTTTACTGACACCTTGATTGTCTGGGACTCTATCTAGTGTTGAGTAATGCTGGCAATAGGTATCCCCATCTACCACTGATTTTAGTTGAAATGGCTTCAACACTAGTTATTTAGAGTATTTGTGTTCCAGTTGGTCAGTAATCTTTGTTTTGTTCAAGTGTTTTACCCTGCCATGAGGAACAGCTGCTGAACTTTATCAGATACCTTCTCAACATCTTTTGATAGGATCATGTGTTAACTTCCTTCAGAAGTTGCTGACTGTGGCTGAAGTGGTGGCTTAGATGTTAAGAGCTCATACTGCTCTTGCAGAAGATCCAAGTTTGGTCCCCAGAACCCACCTATGCCTGCTCACAGTCACCTATAACCCCAGCTCCAGGGAATCTGCTACTTCCCGAGGCACCTGCATTCACATGCTAGTACTTGCACACAAATGCTCACAATTAAAAGTAAAAATAAATCTTAAAAGTTGATGACTAGCTGGATGATATATATAAAGTTCTGACACCAGAGCACCCCTTAGAATAAAGCCCACTTGAGCACAGTGTGTGTGTGTAGGGTTTCTATTGCAGCGATGAAACACCATGACCAAAAAGCAAGTTGGGGAAGAAAGGGTTTGTTTGGCTTACACTTCCACATCGCTGTTTGTCATTGAAGGAAGTCAGGACAGGAACTCAAGCAGGGCAGGAACCTAGAGGCAGGAGCTGAAGCAGAGGGCATGGAGGAATGCTGCTTACTGGCTTGTTCCTCATGGCTTGCTTAGCCTGCTTTCTTATAGAACCCAGGACCACCTGCCCAGGGATGGCCCCACCCACAATGGGCGGGCCCTTCCCCATCCACCACTAATTAAGAAAATACCGTATGGCAGGATCTTATAGCGGCGTTTTCTCAATTGAGCCTTTCTCCTTTCAGATAACTAGTTTGTATGTCAAGTGGACATAAGACTAGCCAGCACAGTGTGTTCTCCTGAAAAGTCTATGTTTTGGTTGTTTTAGTTAGAGCTTTAAGGCATCTCAGATTTGTTCCATGTGTATGAGTGTTTTACCTGTGGGGGTGGGGGGGTGTGTATGTGCGCCATGGGCATGCTTGGTGTCTGAGGTCAGAAGAAGGCATCACATCTCTGGAACAGGAATGAAGCATGGTTGTGAGCCAAGGTATGAGTGCTTGGACCCAAACACGGATGGATCCCCTGCAAGAGTGACAAGTGCCCTTGACCTCAGAACCTTCTCTCCAGCCCCTGGAGTTTTAACATCCATATTCATAAGTCACATTAGCCTGTCATGTCCTGAGGACTGGGGATATAGCCAGTGTAGGTATGTGATTACGTGTAATGTTCATAAGGTCCTGGGTTCTATTCTGAGATAACACACACACACACACACACACACACACACACACACACACACACACACACTACAATTTAATTGGGGTAATCAGAAGGTTCACACACTCACACATAGAAGCCATTTGTATAATTTACTAAAGCTGACACAGTCCCACATGGCATCTACGTTTGGTTTACACCTTATAAAGGGCATGCATACATGTGTTCACTAGGAGAGGTGTTCTAGAACGGTAACAGTCTGTAGCTCAAGTCAAAGATTCCCCAAGTGTTCTGCCGTAGAATTGTAATAACACTTTTGTATGTTCACCGTGAAATATCCACCAGTGAGAATGGGCAGTTCCTATCTACAGTAAACCGTGGTGCGTCTCACAAGCTACATCAAGTATGAAGAACATGCTGGATGCTTTTGCTTCTAAATGTATGAATGTGCACAGGATCTGTGTGTGCTGTTGTGAATCCTGCAGTCTGTTCTGGCAGCTTCTGCGGCTGCTGAAGAAGATGACGGAGATGGGACGGCAGTGCCCCTCCCCCCCAGGAAGAATCTCTGGCTGATGAGAAAGAAGTGCCTAGTCCTTCCTGCAAGCTGGGAGCACTCTGCATCCAGGACCAAAGAAAAGCGAACATCCTTCATAGAGGAAAGAGCATGGGGATTCTGGCTCCTTCCAGAAAAGCTGTTTTTAATTAGTGATTTGAAAATACTATGACTGGAATGGACTTTGAAATATGTTTCCTATTTTCTACCCTTCCAAACTAAGGAAGGTCCCTTTTAGGCTCATGTTACTCCTTGCTAATCAGAATTTATAAATTAACACTCAGAATGTTATTTAGTTGGGTAACTTTTTAGCTTATTTATTAAGCAAAGGGTGAACATTAGACATTTTCCTCAAGATATTGGTAAATGATTTTTACTGTATTTACTGTTGACACACACTTGGTCTGAGGAAATGTCCCTACATGAATTCTTGGCCACACATGGCCCACAAGGCATAGGTTGGACGGACACACCTGTATCTGTGTTTCTCTTTTTTCTTTTCTGCCCTGGTTCTGGCCACACTGCATCCTAGAAGACTGAGTTCTGGTTCCGAGGGCTATGTGATTTCCAAACTGCTTTTTGTTCAATAAAACATTGCTACGTTTGTCGGTTGGGTTTTTTTTTCCCCACAGTACTTAAATAATTCCTGAGACTTGGTTTGGAATCTAATATTTAACAAATGCGTGACCCTGGGACAAGTCATGTGACCTTTCCAAGTCTCTGTTTTTTCCTTTGTAAAATAGTACCTGGCATGTCAGTACGGGAATTAATCGGAATAATATACGTGAACGCAGTTCATAAGACTGTCGGATGTCTGAAGACCCCTCAGGAGGGGCCCATTTCTCAACTTCCTTATTCTTCATCTTGACCTGTAGCCCAGGACAGTGCACAGGGCCTGGCCCTGGGTGGGAAACTTCAGTGAGGTGGCGTCTCAACCAGCTGACCAAAAGCAACACCTTGGTTCAGAAACATCCATACTGTGGGCACCTCCAGGTGGTTTATTTAGAAACCTCCCTGGAAAAGAAATCACACCAAAGGAAAACTTTTTCCATTCTTAGTTTTTTTCCAGGAAAGGAAGAGAGTTTTACGGACAGTACCTCATCCAGAAAAGGCTAAGAAAGCTGCCTTTTAATCCCGAGTGCATGTCTTTTAATACACTGTTCGTGAACATGTAAAAATGGGTAAATGCCAACTGTGAGAACTGGCTCATGGACAGCCATGGACCATTTCCCATCTCTTCCTTTCAGAGTGAGCTGTGTTTTCCGAGTCTTCGTTTGGTCCTTCAGAATGTCTGCTACTTGGATCCCCTAAGGTAAATGTTGCTATAGACAATCCCAGATCCAGGGAGGAGGGACTCTCTAGTATGAAAAAGTCAATGTGATGGCCAAGTCACAGGTCCAAAAAGAGACTCTAAATGTACTTTGCCACTCACTGGCGGGTCATTTGCTGTTGAGGTGGGTGAGCACTGTAGGATCAGATGCCTTCAGAGACCTACCTCATATGGCCTCCAGCAATTCCCAGGGTACCCGAAACAACAGTGGCTGTCATGTGGCCAAGATCTTGCTGTCCGTGATCCCTGTCACTGGTGGGCTTGCCACCCTGCCACAGGGCAGGCAGGTTAAGATACAGTGCACCCAAGGGATCTCAGATGGTTTCTTCCTTTCATAGTAGGCACAATGCCAGCTCCACGTCCCAGAGGACCATGCTGACACAGGAGGAGTCAGGTGACAGTCATCGGAGTGGGGGGGGACACCAGTTGGAGAGGGCAGAAGGTCATCTGAAGGCCTGCAGCCGTCTGCTGAGAAGGGCACACGGGAGGAGTCCCAACGATTGCTGAAACCAGGGAGATCGCAAATCAAGTGCCTTGCCGGGATGAGGAAAAGGGACCTTCCTTGGTTTTGAAAAGTAGAAAATAGGAAACATATTCCAAAGTCCATTCCAGTCATAGCATTTTTAAATCACTAATTAAAAATAACTTTTCAAGAAGGAGCCAGAACCCCTGATGCTCTTTCTGCAATCAAAGATGTTCGCTTTTCTTTGGAACTGGGTGCAGCGTGCTCTGGGCATCCAGGAAGGGCTAGGCATTTCTCGTCAGCAGCTTTCTGAAGCAGAAAGATGGCAAGAGAGGACGGTGGGACCACCCCTCACAGACTGCCTCTCCTGCTGGGAGCCTCAGACCATCTCTGTTGGTCCCTCAAGGCTAGGGTCAGACTGCAGCCACCGCCGTGGCCTGTGTGGAGGAGGCACCACACTTTCCGGGCTTCAGAGGTGGAACCATCTACCCTCATGCTCTAGGGAGGAGCTAGGTATGGGAAAGGTCCCTCAGAGACCTGACTGTCCTACAGCCAAGGAAATTATCCTAAGATACTGTTAAGAGTTATGTCAAGAAAAACACTCCGCAGGGCAACCTGCTTTTAATATATCTTGTTTTTACAAACGTTCAGAGTCCCTTGAGATTCAAAGACAGTTGTTCGCTCATCAAATATATCTTCCTTAAACTGATGAGGCCTTCTGTGTGAGGATTTCTGCTTTTCCTGACCCCGCCCCTTCAGCTGCTCAGAGCACACACGTGGTCACTGGCAGTTACTCTATGAGCAACTTTTCCTTTCCTTTTTCTTCCTTCCTTCCTTCCTTCCTTCCTTCCTTCCTTCCTTCCTTCCTTCCTTCCTTCCTTCCTTCCTTCCTTCCTTCCTTCCTTCAAGACTGGGTTTCTCTGTGTAACCCTGGCTGTCATGGAACTCACTCTGTAGACCAGGCTGGCCTCGAACTCACAGAGATCCACCTGCCTCTGCCTCCTGATAGTGCTGGGAATAAAGGCATGGGCCACCATGCCCAGCGTCTATGAGCAACTTTTAAAAGAACCTATCTGAGGATGAGCCAGCCTCGTCTGAAGGGACGGACACAACCAGAGACGTGTGTGAGCTGAAGAGATGTGGGGAAAGAAGGGCAGAGAGTAGGCGGTGAGAACTGATGGGGAGGGAGAAGGAAATGGCTGCATTGGCAGAGCAGGAAATGTGGCAGTGTTCCTTCCTACCTGTGTGAGCTCGGGCGGCTCCCTACCCTCTCTGTGTCTCCTTGTCCTCCTTGGAAAGGAAGGAGTACTCACTGAAGATACACAAATGAGCTATGAAAACGTATTTGTCCCATGGTAGACTCCCAGCTATGGTTGATGATCGTGCAAGATCCATCACTTCTAGAAGAGGCCTGGAGGAAAGATGGTGTGGAGGAGCACATTATTCAGTAGCATGAATGAGGTGTGGATCCGATGACATGATGAGGATCAAGCCACTTGTTGAACCCACAGATGAACTTGGCGAGGGATGCCAATGATTGGATGCCATTGTCACCAAAATGCCCCCTACGTCTCTCCAGCCTGTGGGTGCGAAGGCAGATGGACAGTAACCACTCAGTGGTGTTGGCTTGCCACTGGTCTCTCTCGGATCTGCTCACGAACAACCCGGTCGACCTTGCCGGGGTCGTCTTGGCTGCTGCCCACATGGGCAGCTCCCCCAGAAACTACCACGGTGCCACCGGTGTTTTGCTGGCAGCGTTCCTTGCTGACTGCTGAGGACTCGGGGTCTCCAGGAGGACCGGTGGCTTTTCCACCGCAGGAAAGCACCCCACAACAAAAGCACAGATAAGGATGTGGACGCTCCCTTGGGTCGCAGAGCTGGGAAGCCACTTCTGCGATTCCCATGTTGCACTTGTTCCCCCACCCCCAGGGTCAACAGTGGTTGGTTCGTTTTTTGTTTGCTTTTCTTTTTTTGGAGAAAACAAATCACCTTGCCACTTTGCCCGTTAGAAAACTCTTGTCTATTTATTTTGCCTGGTGCATATCTTAGCCGGTCATTCCCACAGGAGTTTGAAATCTTTTGACCCATCCCTTCTTTGGTTTAAAAAATGTGGCACAGTCCTCCAAATGTGGTGGGAAAGAAACTCCCCTTCATCAGTTCCAAGGGGACCTCGTGATGCATCAGGGCCGTGGGTGAAATCAGTAGGGTGATGGCAGGACGCAGTTCTGTAGACACCTGAGGATGTCAGGGCAACAACAATAAAATTCATCTTGGGTCTCATTACAGCACTTGTGTGGTTTCTATGGCTTCTGGCCCCTAGGGGTGTATGCACCCAGGGCAGCCATGTAAAAGCTCTTTGTAGGGAACCCAGATTCCTACATGCCATTAACCTGAATACACCCACTCACCTCCAGCAAGTGTTGAGGCCGAAGGAGTCGCAGAAAGGAGCTATTCATCAGGAATATATTTGTTAGCAGTATCTTGGCTGCCAAGCTAAGGTTAGTGTTTGCTTGCTTGGGCAGTTCCTGCTTACAGGCCCTGTTTGTGTAAGGGGGTGTGCAGGGAGAAAGCTCAGCTCAGTATTTTTCAATTAAAAGACAAAGAAAGAAAGAAAGAAAGAAAGAAAGAAAGAAAGAAAGAAAGAAAGAAAGAAAGAAAGAAAGAAAGAAAGAAAGAAAGAGAAAGAGAGAGAAAGAAAGAGGATGGAAGGGAGAGAGGAAGTAGGAAAGAAGGAAGGAAGGAAGGAAGGAAGGAAGGAAGGAAGGAAGGAAGGAAGGAAGGAAGGAAGGAAGGGAAGGAAGGAAATTCCGTTTTGAAATTGCCCTCTTTTGATCTTACTTGTTTTGCATACTGATGGTTATTTGAGTAGTTTTCCTTAGTGGGCCCCTCCTAGAGAAATAGACGTGGGTCCCAGAACTGTGATGTCTGTCCCCCTGGCCATCTGAAGAGCTGCTCAGTGGATAATGATATGCACCAAGCAGGAGTGTGCTGTCATAGGGGCTAAGGGTAGTGCCGAGCAGTTTTAGAGCTAGACGTTGATTTTTTTCTTGATTAGCACAGAAAGCAGAACAAGACTCAGCCTGCTCTCAGATGTCCTGGTTCAGGGTTTTGTGAACACACTGGCATTCAGCTTTGTGCTTCACAGAACTCTTAACACCTCATTCATTAAGCTGGGCCGGCTGGTGCATGCCTGTAGCCTAAGCGCTCAGAAGGTTGAGGCGGGAGGATCATGCATTTCAGACCAGCCTGGGCTACATCATGAGACAATCTCAAAATGAAACAAATCAGGCTTATTAAATTTATATTGAGTTAGCAACTGGGTATGGTAGTTACACACATCTTTAATCCCAGCAAGCGAGAGACAGAAGCAGGCAGATCTCTGTGAGTTCGAGGCCAGCCTGGGCTACATAGGAGTTCTAGGCCAATCAGACCTGCACTGGGAGACCCTGTCTCAAATAAATAAATATAAAATAGTAGTTATGTAAAAGGAGCACCAGCTAGCTCTGGGACCCTGAATCTTGAAGCTGGTCCCCAAGCAGAGGGAAGTTTCTCTCTGTTGTTTCTCGGCAGAGTTGTGTGCTGATTTCCAGATGGAAATCACTGTGGAGAAAGGTGTGACAAGAAGGTGACCTCGTTTCCTGTTTTACTCCCATCCCTGGTCCCATTTCTGAGACTCTACTATGTCTCTGGCTTGGGAGATGATGAGTTACTCCCGTTCCAGACTCCTTCACCTCTCACTTGAGCTACCGTGAGTTGAGTTTCTGTTCTGCGCTTGGAGAGAGACCCTTCACCCTCACAGTCACACACAGCCTGGCCCCGCTTTTCTCTCCAGCCTCACTTCATATACTAGCCCCACTGTTCGCACTGTGTCTCACCATTCACACAGCCTCCTCTTTGTCCTGTTGTTTCCTTCCTTGGATGTCCTTGACATTTTTCTCCACCGGAATGCCATGGGGTCTTCCCATCAAACCCAGCCGTCACAGTTTCTCTGTGTTCGCCAGCCTCCTGTCACATCAGCAAGATGTGACCTTTGTGTTTGAGTTTCTCCCAAGTGACCCTGTAAGCTCCCAGGACAAAGACCAGGTCTCATTCATCTCTTTACCCTAATACTGATCCTATTGCCTGGCATATAATGGGCACTTAGTAGCATCTATGGAATGGAAGCTATGAAAAGAAACAAATGGTGCTGCATGCCTTTAATCCCAGCACTTGGGAAGCAGAGGCAGACAGATCTCTGTGGGTTTGAGGCCAGCCTGGTCTACAGAGCAAATTCCAGGACAGCCAGAGCTGTTACACAGAGAATCCTTGTCTTGAAAAACAAACAAACAAACCAACACTAAACACAATAAAAGATGTTCAGCTTTAGGGTTATGAAAATAAAAGGGGGGAACCAGTGTAGCCCTGTGGTAGGGCCCCATAAAGGACTTTGGTCCTAAAAATACAGTGATTGTACCGCGTAGTAAAGGACCTAAGAAGGACTTGAAGACAAGGGAGAAAATTGGGGTAGAATTAGATACTCTCTCTTATCCATCCTGTTTCTTCCAAGAACATCTGCTTCTCTTTCTACTTGTACCATTGTGTTGGGTACCCTCATCAGACACCTCTAAGAGGTGACTCAGAATGCAAAGATTTCATTTCCTGGATTCTGTGTCTATGGTAATGTGTGTGGGTTGTGTCTGCTAATGGGAAGGGGCCACAGGAGTCTGTCGGTCTGGAGTGGGTGGGTCAGGAGAGAACCATAGTCTCTCTGAGCAAGTCAGAGGAGGCTCTGACGGGGAGTTGGTATTTGGTCTGACACTTGAAAGATAGATATGTAAGAGTTTATGGGGACATCATGGGAGCGTGGGCAATAGATTAGTCCCATCCACCGGAAGTGAGCAGGATGGCTGTTGACAGAATCAGGGCAACTGATAGCGAAAGTGGCTTTTGTATCCGACTTTTCAGACTCTTCACAGGGTGCATTTCATAGCCCCTGAGAGAGTGTACTTGATGGAGTTCTACGTACGTTTTGAGTTCCCAAGCCTACTGGAGAATGTCCCCTGCAGCCACATTGGTCATTTTTATGTCACTGCCATTAGAAGCACAGTGGGCAAGGGTCTTAGTTACTAGATGTACTTTGTTTCCTGATTTCAGGGTTTCAGCTCACAATCACTCATCTCCTTTGTCTCTGGGGTAGAAGAACATCATGACACAGAGTATGGCGATACAAAGCTTCATGGTGGCTTGGAGCAAAGAGACAGAGAAGAGGCTGGGAACAACACACCCCATAATCTACTTCCTCCGGTTGGGCCCCACATCCCGAACAGTGACATCACATCATAAATCTATCAGTGGGATTAACCTGTTGATCAGTTCGAATTGGATTGTGATCCAATCATCTTTCTTTGATGGGATCCATGAGCTGGGGACCAATCCTCTCTCACACAGGAGTCCTTGGTGAGAACTGTTCGTATTCAAACCATAACAGCTTACCTGGGCTTGATTTTCAAAACTGCCTTGTACCAAGTCTATGGCCGTAGACATCTCCATGCCTTAAAGGACTGGTTCTCAACCTGTGGGTTGCAGCCCCTTTGAGGGGTGGGTTGAACGACCCTTTCACAGAAGTCCCATATCAGATGTCCTGCATACTGGATATTCACATTACAACTCACAACAGTAGGAAAATTATAGTTATAAAGTAGCAATTATATAGTATTATGGTTGGGGGAGGTCACCACAACAGGAAGAACTGTATTAAAGGGGTTACGGCATTAGGAAGGTTGAGAACCAGTGCCTTAAAGGAATGATCTGTGAAATCCAAATAGGAAGACTTCCCCAGCAAGTAGTAGAGTCAAGTTCATGTGTTCAGCCTTGGCACAACACTTAGTTTATGACAGTCACTGTTAGGCATAACTACAGTTTTATTTCTCATGAGGTTGTTCGTAATCGCTAGTCATGCATTCAGCACACAACCCCATGATAGTAATTATAGATTTTTAATTCATTTGTCTGTGCTTCCCGCTGGACTATGAATTCCCCAAAGACACTGGCTGAATACATGTCTTTTTTCCAAAACAATTTAATCCGTGCTTTCAAGAATATTTCCTACTTACCCATTTATATATTGTAATCTAAGGGGAGGCCTTCTTGGGACTTTGACCGGAAATAACATTATTTGGAAACTCCTTTTAAGCTGAAAAAATTCCTTGGACACAGGAGGAGGATTGTGTTTTCTATAAACTCATGCTAGCCCCTGAGACAGCAGCTGAGGAAGTTGCTTTATGAAGGGCTTGCCCTATTTAAAAAGGGTTATTTTAAAAGCCAAGAGAAACAAAAAATATCTGAACCTTGTCAGTGTGGCCAAAAGATTTTTTTTTTTTTTTCAGATCCTTGCTGCAAAGCTTCCAGCCTTAGCAAGAAACTTCTGCCAGAGGTCATCAATTTCTCAGAAGTGGGAAAATTAAGTGGAGTGGAGATGGCCTGGGTACCTGGAGAGGCTCGCTCGATGCTTCTGTCCATCTGTGCTCATTTCTCTGCGAGGAAAGAGCAGGGAAGAAGAGATTTTTTTTTTTCTGTTAAGAGCACATTATGAAAGGCAGAGTTGCTTTAGGAGATTGACTGCAGAGCTTGGGGCACCTAGAGAGCGCTGCCAAGTGCAGACAGACCAGAGTGCAGGAGTGTGTGTAGGTGGGGCAGGCAGAAAATGGGGTGAGGTTTCTGAGCTCCCAACAAAGTGTGGTTGAATGAGCCACCCTGAACCTGCCCGTCTCTCCATAACCGCACAGCATTCGGGCTTGGGTCTGAATGTGCCTGAATGACTGTTTCTAGGGGTTTCACTGTCATCCTGCTTCTGTACCACGGAGTATGACTTAGGTTGCCATGGTGACGTTGCAGCTAAGCCTCCCATGTTATTCCATTATCCCCAAGATTTGGATCTCCAAACTGCTCTGTGCACACACAACCCTGTGCTCTGTAAGCCTCCTCCTGGGTCAAGTGTGGTGATAGTGTGTCCCCCAATATATTGTGCACCCTAATAAACTTATCTGGGGTCAGAGAACAGAACAGCCACTAGACAGACATAGAGGCCCGGAAATGGTGACATACACACACACACCTTTTAATCCTAGCCTTCTGGAGGCAGAAATCCATCTGGATCTCTGTGAGATCAAGGCCACACTGGGAACAGAGCCAGGCATGGTGACACACACCTTTAATCCCAGGAAGTGATGGCAGGAAGCAGAAAGGTATATAAGGTGTGAGGACCAGGAACTAGAGATCTTGTTAAGCTTTTAGCTTTTAGCAGCAGTTCAGCTGAGATCCATTCAGATGAGGATTCAGAGGCTTTCAGTCTGAGGAAACAGGATCATCTGAGGAACTGGCAAGGTGAAGTTAGCTGTGGCTTGTTCTGCTTCTCTGGTCTTTCAGCGTTCACCCCAATACCTGGCCCTGAGTTTTTATTATTATTATTGCTAATTAATAAGACCTTTTAGGAAGTCGTCTACAATCAAGCTTGCAGAAGACATGCCCCCACTTCATTTGTCCCCCACCCCTGATTCCAGTTATCCCCTTTATCTCTCTTAGTTATCATCTTGTGCTGTGATGGCTGTCTTTAGCCCACCCACCCCCCAGTCTCCTTCTCTCACTGGCTGAAAGTACCATCTCCTCCATCACTACTTTTCTTTCCCTCTGAGTCCTGCCATCATTTCTGCTAATTTGAACACACGACATGTGCAGATAAGTCTGAGGACATCACAGCTCCTCCTCTACCTGGGGCGCTTCCCTCCACCTGGTGCACACACACATAATTGTTGGCATCCTGTGGTCAGTGTCCCATTGGAAGAAGTGTCGTTTCCCATCCCAATTATCACACCCGTCACTCGGGTGACCGTCAAGGTTTGTCTTTGTTGTCGTCTTGACTGGACTTGGAATCACCTGGGAGACACACCTCTGAGTGTGGCTTTCTGGGAGCTTCTAGAGAGGGGTAAGCAGGAGGGATGACTCATTGTGAATGTAAGTAGCAGCAGCCTGTGGATTGGGGTCCCAGACAGAATACAAAGGGAAAAGGAGAAAGCAAGCTGACTGTGAGAATTCTTCTCTCTGCTTCCTTCCTCAGGACACAACACAACTAGCCACCTTACAGGCCCGTCACCATGCTTTCCCACCACAACGGACCATGGATCCTTTCATTAACCATGAACCAAAGTGAACCTTTCTTCTTTAAAGGCAAAGAACTTCCGTCAGGCATTTTGTCAGCGATGAGAAAAGTTATGTCAACGATCATCTAACTTCTAAACTGTGGTCACATTTTTTTGCAAGAAAGAAGGCACCAAAACAATTAAAATTACATTATTTTTCTTTAATATTTGCTTATTGGGGACAATTTTTTTTATTAAGGCCCCTAAGAAAATAGTTGGCTTTCCATATCCATGGATTCAACCAATCTTGGATAAGAATATTAAAAAAAAAAAAAAAAAAAAAACCAAAAAACATGCCAGTTGGGATGGGGCCTGAGAGGAGTGGAGGGAGGGGGGAACTGATGGGATGTAATAAAGAGAAGAATACAAGTTTTTTCCTCTTTAAACTTGTCAGCACTGAACTTTATAGAAAAGAAAGTGAGAAATAATCTAAATAATCTAGACCTCATTGGCACAGGAGACAGTTTTCTGAACAGAACACCAGTAGCACAGGCACTAAGATCAACAATTAATAAATGGGACCTCATGAAATTGAAAAGTTTCTGTGAGGCCAAGGACACCATCAATAGGTGTGGTGGGAGAGCAAATTTGTACAGCCACCTCAGAAGCCAGTGTGGTGGTTTCTCAGAAAAGGGGAAATCAGTCCACCACAAGACCAGCTATACCACTCTTGGGCGCATACCCAAAGGATGCTCAATCACACCACAAGGACACTTGCTCAACTGTGTTCATAGCAGCTTTATTTATAAGAGCCAGAACCTGGAAACAACCTAGATGTCCCTCAACCGAGGAATGAATAAAGAAAATGTGGTGCATATACACAGTGGAGTATTACTCAGCTGTTAAAAACAAGGACTCAAGGAAATTCGCAGGCAAATGGATAGAACTAGAAAAAAATCATTCTAAGTGAGGTAACCCAGACCAAGAAAGATAAACATGGTATGTACTCACTCAGAAGCGGATATTAACTACAATAAAGGATAACTATGCTACAATCCACAGACCCAGAGAGACTAGATAACCAGGAGGTGAGTTCATGGGGTGATGCCTGGATCTCCCTGGGAAGGGGAAATAGAAGAGATTTCATGAGTAGACTGAGGGCAAGTGGGGATGGGAACATGAGCGATCAGGTTGGAGGAGAGGGGAAAAGTACTGAAAAAAGACTCCTGGAAAGAGGGTGGGGGACATTTCAGGGTCGGGCAAAAACCTAGTGAAAGGGACTCTCCCAGGAATCTGCAAGGACGACCCCAGGTAAGACTCCTAGCGATTGGGGGTATACAGCCTGAACTGTCCATCTCCCATGACCAAACTGGTGCCTGGCCCAATTATCATCAGAGAGGCTTCATCAGCAACTTGATGGAAACAGGTGTAGACCACAGCCAAACACCAGGCAGAGCTCAGGGAATCCTGCAGAAGAGGGGGAGAAAGAACTGTAGGAGCCAGAGATTTCAAGGACACCACAAGAAAACTCACAGAACCAACTAACCTGGGCTCACAGGGGCTCACAGAGACTGCCAACCAGGGAGCCTGCATGAAACTGACCTAGGCCCTCTGCATATATGTTAGACAGTTGTGTAGCTTGGTCCTAAACAGAAAAGGAGGGTGTCTAAGTTCGGGTTTTAATTGCTGTGAAGAGATACCATGACCACAGAATCACTTTTCTTTTTTCTTTTTTGGTTTTTTGAGACAGGATTTCTCGGTGTAGCTTTGTGCCTTTCCTGGAACTCACTCTGTAGCCCAGGCTGGCCTCAAACTCACAGAGATCTGCCAGCCTCTGCCTCTCGAGTGCTGGGATTAAAGGCGTTGCACCACCACCGCCCAGCTCACGGCAACTCTTATAGGAAAAACGTTTAATGGGGGCTGGCTTACAGTTTCAGAGGTTCAGTCCATTATCATCATGGCAGGGAGCATGGCGGCATGCAGGCTGATATGGTGCTGGAGGAGCTGAGAGTCCTACATCTTGCAGGCAACAGGAAGTCAGCTGAGGGAAGCTTGAGCAAAAGAAACCTCAAAGCCCGCCCCACGGTGACACACTTCCTCCAGCTAGGCCACACCTCTCGATAGTGCCACTCTCTTTGGGGGCCATTTTCTTTCAAACCACCAGAGGGAGAGTAGATTTGGGGTGGGGTGAACATAGGGGGTGGGGAGAGGGGGAGGGACTGGGAGGAGAGGAAGGGAAACTTTGGCCAGAATGTAAAATAAATAAATAAATTTATTTATTAAAAAAAAAAACAGCACTGAATGTAAGACTTGTTATTTTTCTCAAAACAATACAATAATATATAGTTTTAAAAATGTGTTTTTGGTGTATATGTATGTGTTTTCACGTGTGTGGGCCTATGTGTGCCTGGGTGCATGCACATGCGTGCACATGTGTGCCTAGAGGCTGATGTGTGTCCTCCTTGATTCCACTCTACCGTATTTATTGAGATAGAGTCTCCTCCCATTTGAACCCAGAGCCGGTTGATTCAGTTGGTGTCGCTAGCCTGCCTTTACAGGCCTTTTGCCTCCACACCCCACATGCTGGGATCAGAAAGCTGCCACCGGGCTGACGTGGCATTTATGTCGATGCCCAGAGTCTGAACGCTAGTCTTCATGCTTGTCTGGCAAATGCTTCACCTACTGTCTCAGCTGCTCAGCCCAGTGAAATACATATTTACATCATATTAGCTATTATAAGTTATCTAGATAGGATGTAAATATGTGGGAGGGAGGATGCACAGAAACCATATGAAATATGATACAGTTTTATGTAAAGGACTCAAGCGTCTGAGGATTTGGGACTCATGAGTGTGTGTGTGTGTACATTTGGTGATGTGTGCTTAGCCATGTAGGCGCAGATAGAAGCCAGATATTGACATTAGGATCTCTCTCTCAGTTGTCTTGCCAAGTTGTTTTATTGAGATGGTCTCTCCCTGAATCTGGAGCTGTTTGGGCTGGATTGGCAGCTGAGTCCCTAGGATCTGCCTGTTTCTGCTATCTGTTGCTAAGAGTAGAAGTGTGTTGTCATCCATCCATCCATCTATCCATCCATCCATCCATCCATCCATCCATCCATCCATCCATCCATCCATCTTTTGTTTCTTTGGTTGGTTTGTTTTGGTTTTCGAGACAGGGTTTCTCTGTGTAGTTTTGGTGCCTGTTCTGGATCTCACTCTGTAGACCAGGCTGGCCTCGAACTCACAGAGATCTGCTTGGCTCTGCCTCCCGAGTGCTGGGATTAGAGGCATGCACCACCACCGCCCGGCCCATCCATCTTTTGAGTGGCTGCTGGGAAGGCAAACTCAGGGTCGGTCTCATGCTTGCACAGTAAATGCCTTACCCAGCGCCATGTCCCAGCCGAGCCCACAGTGTTTTTAATTAGTGCTGTATTATTTATGGGTATCAAGACATCTTGTAAGCTTGGTGTAAATTCTGCTCACTGGATAAAAGCCTCAATTTTTATAATAAAAACATCTCAGACCCAAATTAACCAGACCCAAAGTCTGTTATGATGTTTTTATTTATTTGCAAGATTTCTTATTTTTGCCTCCAGCCAGAACAGCATTCAACACAATTTTTGAAAAGATTATTTATTTTTATTTTATGTGTACAAGTGTTTTGCCTGCGTGTATGTCTGTTCACCACATGCATGCCTGGTGCCCATGGAGGTCAATGAGGGCAGTAGATCTGCTTGAACTGGAGTTAGAGACAGTCGTGAGCTGCCTCGTAGATGCTGGGATTGGAACCCTGGTCCTCTGCAAGAGCAGCCAGTGCTCATAATGGCTGAGCCATCTCTCCATCCCACCACAGATTTTCATTAAATAAAATAAAACTTTAGTAAATAGTCACCTATATCTAGGGATCTTCTTGACACATTTTAAAGTGCTGGGGTTCAAACCAAGCACCCTCTGCATGATGGTCAAGTACTCTACCACTGAGCTACACCCTGGTCCTTTTTGTTTGGACATTTATTTTATATTTTGAGATAGGGTCTCATGAAGTTGACTAGTCAAGTCTTGAACTCATGACTCTTCTGCCCCAGCCTCTCGAGTAGCTGGAATTGTAGGCGTGTGCTCCCCTGCCCATCACTGACCATGCCTTTGCATGCACTGAATGTGTACTTTACAGGCAGATAGACCAGTCCTTGGTGGAGGATATGAAGCTTGATCAAGCTCCTCCCACCTCATGTTTGTTCATACCCAGCTCTAGTACTGATTTTTTTTTTTTTGCAAGAAAAGGAATAGTAGAGGATGGCCCCACCACAAACCTAGAGACTTATCACATGATCAGAAAATGTCCATGAAATTCTTTTAAACATTTATTTAAGCCACTCCTACAAAAAAATAATAAAAATGATTACATAGTTCTAATGAGAAATAAAAACACACTTCTCATAAAAAGCTCAATTCAAACCTGTCATAACAGCTGTCTTCTGAATCTGTACAACTGTCAAAACGTGAACTCCAACCCACGCAAAACAGTGCAGCGTTTGGACCCAACCCTCGACTCGATGGGCAGTTTTTTAACAGGCAGGCTTTGAAGCATTTAAACCACAAACGGCAAAGGATAGTAACAACGAATGCATTTCCCCAAGCCCTGCCCGAGCTCTGCCCTCTTCTTATGCCCCAGAAAGAGGGACAATGCTGGGGGATCGTCCCAAGAATCAGTAAGGTGGCCAACTGTCTGCTCCGAACTCAGTTCCGAGGCTGTGAGTTGAACTCTGTACAGATATTCTGGATGATCCTGGGGACGAATTTGTAGAGGTTATCAAACTCATCCACAAAAAAGGAGTGGTCCCTGGCGGGGTGAGTGGCAATCACCTCCAGCTCCTCCTGAGCAGCCCATTGGATGCCTATGGCGTACGTGATCACCCCTGTGGAGACAAAGAGAGGATGAAGCAAATGTCCCTGAGCAAAGGGACTGATGAAGTATATTTTCCTTCTGGGTTCCCCAAATCAGAAACGTGCCAAAGGAAACCAATGAGAGAACCCCAGTGAGGCTCTAGTTTCTAGAAATAAACTAAGTGTGACTATTCACTCAACAAACACTTTGGACATCACTCTGTACCAACAGCAACAAAATTCATATAGCTATTGTCTTAAGAGTGTATAGTCTTTTGACCTTACTTGAGCACAGAGTCTTTTACAGATATAATGAAGAAGTAAGTGGCGATGAGGCCATGCTGGAGCAGAATGAGCTCCTAATTCAATACCCCTGGGTCCTTAAAAAAAGGAGGGAGAGTTGGAGACAGACAGACAGTGAGTGACAATCGACGAAGGTCAGACAACCCACAGGACTGAGGGAGAGCTAAGGATTGTGCTGCCCAGAGTCTCAGAGAACATACTCCTCCTGACGAGTTGATGTTGGGCGTCTAATGTACAGAACGGAGCAAGAAGAAATGATGTTTTGCTACGAATTTGTGGTATTTTCCAGGTTTTTTTTTCTTTTTTTCTATCTAGGTATTGTCTAGGATGCAAGGAGCCAGCTGTGGGTTTTAAAATGTTGCCAAGGAGCAGCAAGAACAGTTTTGCTGTTTGGTGGCTTTTGACTAGAGATGGGAAGACTTTGCCCAGGAAAAACTACACAACAGCCACATAGGTGCAGAATAACAAAGGGACTGATGTATATTTTCCTTCTGGGTTCCCCAAATCAGAAACGTGCCAAAGGAAACCAATGAGAGAACCCAGTGGGGCTCTAGCTTCTAGAAATAAACTAAGTGTGACTATTCACTCAAAAAACACTTTGGACATCACTCTATACGAACAGCAACAAAATTCACATAGCATGAAGCAACCAATCAAATCCTCTGCAAGAAATAGCTAGAGCTAACCACTGAGCCATCCCTCCAGCTCCCTCTGTGTACACTTTCTTAAGTCATGGACAGAACCGATACATTCAAAAGGCAGTTCCCTCCCTGGGCACCAACGACCCTGGTCCTCCACCCCTTCAAGAGATGCTTCTGTGCCCACGTATACAACAGCAGTGCTCACCCTTCTGGTAGGCGGCCATGGCTGGGATCCGCACGTCGTCGTAGGACCTGCCGTCCGTGATGAGAATCATTACCTTCCTCTTGTTGGGTTTGGACTTCTTGAAGAGCTGTTCGAGGGCATACTGGATGGCGGCCCCTGTGCTGGTACCGCCACTCCAGTACCCCACCCTCCGGATGGCACTGAGGACGTCGGCTTTGCTGTTATACTTGTCGAACCCAAATTCCAGCCGCTGCTCGTAGGTGTACTGCACGGCCCCGATGCGCGTGTCCGTGTCCGAGATCTCGAACTCCTTGCTGAGGTTGGCCACGAACTGCAGGACAGTGCGGAAGTTGCTGGTCCCCACGCTGCTCGAGCCGTCGATGACAAAGCCGACGTCGGCCGAGTTCAAACAGGTCTTGCTGCAGGCCAGGCGGTCTGTGTCGCAGACCCGCTTCACCAGGGGCTGCGCGGTCTTAGGAAGGCTGAGCCAGCTCGGCACGGTGAAGGAGTAGAAGCCATTGGTTCTGCACACCGCCTTAGGAAGAGAGAAAGGAGAGACTTGGTCCAGGACAGGGGGTCAAGTCCTTCAGCCTGCCACCATCACCCTTCACCGCCAGGCAGGTTTTACAGAAGTTATACTTCCCGCATCAGACTTCACAGTGCACTTTATTCCAGTTTCCTGGTTGGGTACCACTGAGGTCAAGACCTCTCCAGTAACATCTGGACTCACTCCAGTCCCCTCGGCTGCGTCCCTGCCTTAGTGGAAAAATGGCCGGATGGGCAAATTCACAGGGAGATGCGCATCGTTGGCTTTAGCTTCATGTTTATGCCTCTGCTGGCTCCTCGATGTATTTGTATTGGAAACCAGCCATAAGTGTGGCATTTATGGGTCCCAACCACCGTGGAGGAGGACTAAAGAAAGCTTTTGTTCTGACACACAAACAGGGATGTTTCCAGGGCAGCCCTGTACCCCGCAGGAAGGGATTCACACTCCGTGAGTGGTCACGTGTGTCGGAGTCACACTGGTTGCTCTGACCGTCTCTAATTGGATTCCCACTCGCATCCATGCAATGTGGACCCCTCATCATGAAACAAAGGGCCAGCTGTGAAGGGACATCCTTGAGTCCCTGAGATTGGAGCATCGCTTTTATCTGCCATTAAACTCCAAGTTCTGCCTGCCACGCAATCCTGCCTCCGGGCAAATGGGTGTTTATTTGTCTGTGCCCAAGCTCATTCCAGAAAAAAATAAAAAAGAACAGCAAATAAAGTCTGAGCAAGTTGGTTAGTATGGCCTTAGAAGTGACTAGGCTTGTGCCCTGAAAGTGGGTCATCAATCCTTGATCCTCCAGACCTCTGGGGAATCTGGCAGGGTCAGACTTCATGATGACAAATGAACTTGTATAATGACAAAATTATTTTAAGCAAGAAATAACTGAAAATTTTCCTAGGAAATATTTTTTTTATTTTATTGATTTATAAAAACTTAAAGGAGGCTCATGAAACTTTCCACAGCCTAGGTGGATGAATGCTGGGACAGAGCTGAGTGCTGGCTAGTGTGTGGAGAGGAGGACTCCCACCAGACAGCCCGTGTAAAAGGAGACAGTGGTGGGTGCTGGCTGTGGACTGGAGATGGGTTTGGCGGGGAAACCGTGCATATGTGGAGACCGGGAAGGGAGGTTGGGGCCTCATTCCAGAGTATCTCAGCGGTGACGTAATGGTGAAGGATTTGGAGCAAGGACCCCAGATTGGAAGGATGTTTCAGAGTAAACTGGGGAAACTCAAAAGGGGGAATGGACCAGTGATGCAGTACCATCTGAGGCTTGGGAGGTGGTTTAGGACTGGGATATAGCAGAGGGTGAGAGCTGTGAGTATCAAGGCATAATTCTGGGATGCTACTGCCCTTGGGCAAGTGTGGGGCTAGAGAGGAATATCCCAGGAGCGTGACCATTCTGATCTGGGAAGTATTGTGGTTGATATATTGTGCACCCCAATAAACTTACCTGGGGGTCAGAGAACAGAACAGCCACTATATTAAACATAGGTTTAGGCAGTGGTAGCACACGCCTTTAATCCTAGCATTCAGGAGGCAGAGATCCATCTGGATCTCTGGGAGTTCAAAGTCACACTGGAAACAGCCAGCCAGGCATGGTGACACATGCCTTTAATCCCAGGAAGTGATGGCAGGAAGCAGAAAGGTATTATAAGGCGTGAGGACCAGGAACTAGAGCCCCTTTAAGCTTGTAGGCTTTTAGCAGCAGTTCAGCTGAGATCCATTCCGGATGAGGACTCACAGGCTTCCAGTCTGAGGAACAGGATCAGCTGAGGAACTGGTGAGGCGAGGTGGGATGTGGCTTGTTCTGTCTCTCTGGTCTTTCAACGTTCACCCTAATACCTGGCACCCCGTTTGTTTTTATTAATAAGACCTTTTGAGATTCGTGTTACAAAGTATAGATATCCTTTGTTTTGTACTATGTACTCGTGTGTGTGTGTGTGTGTGTGTGTGTGTGTGTGTGTGTGATGTGTGTGTGTGTGATGTGTGTGTGTGATGTGTATGTGTGTGTGTGTGTGATGTGTGTGATGTGTGTGTGATGTGTGTGTGTGTGTGTGTGTGATGTGTGTGATGTGTATGTGTGTGTGTGTGTGTGTGTGTGTGATGTGTATATGTGTGTGTGTGTGTGTGTGTGATGTGTATGTGTGTGTGTGTGTGTGTGTGTGAAATCTACCTGGCCATTTGGTTGGGCTCCCCCAATGCTGTGAGGGGAGGAAGGAGAAGTGTTAAATGCGACTCTGAGGACAGTGCTCTTGCCCCCTGCTCTCAGGCTCCCGGTTGTGCAGTGAGAATAGGGTTGGCTTTGAAAGGACAATTCCAGGCTCCCCCATGGGAGGCCCCCACCACTTACTCATGAGTTTCATGCACCCTTGAAGGCTCTAGAAAACAGCTCTGAGGCAATCAGAACTTTTCAGAGCGCGGAGGCTCCTGCCCTTGAGTGGGTCCCCGGGCCGTTATGTACCTTGCTGGCGAAGTTGGGCTCCGTCACGTACGGCTTCTCGCTTTCAGCAGCCCCCTCGACGGTGATGAAGAAGATGTTGATCCCCGACTCTCGAGCGACTCGTGACGCCTCTTCCACTTTGTCTGTGGGCCAGCCGTCCACCAGGACCACAGCCACGTTGGGAGCGCCGCCCCGGTTTCCATTTGCTTTGGAAAAGAAGCTCTTGGTCACAAAGGTGATGGCGCGGCCTGAAAAGAAAGTTTGTGCTTGGAGTGATTGTGGTCACTACAAAGTTAGGAACAGATCACAGCAGCACAAAGAAGTCCAGACAAACATACTCATTCCCTCTCCGGTTGTTTGTTTCTTCTTCTTCCCCTTTCTTCTTCTTCCCATTCTTCTTCTTCCTCTTCTTATTTATCTATCTGTCTGTCTGTCTATCATCCATCCATCCATCCATCCATCATCTCTCTCTATCATCTATCTATCTCTATCTACCTAATCTATTATCTATCTTTCATTCATTCATCTATCATCTATCTATCTATCTATCTATCTATCTATCTATCTATCTATCTATCTATCTATCTATCTATCTATCTACCTATCTCTATCATCCATCCATCAATCCATCCAGCTAGCTAGCTATCATCTATCTATTTGAGACAGGGTTTCTCTGTGTAGCCCTGACTGTCCTGGAACTCACTCTGTAGACCAGGCTGGCCTCGAACTCACAGAGATCCGCCTGCCTCTGCCTCCCAAGTCCTGGGATTAAAGACATGTGCCACCACTGTCCAGCTGTTTCTTCTTTTTATTTTTTTTTTTATTTTTTTTTATTTTTTTGGTTTTTCGAGACAGGGTTTCTCTGCGTAGCTTTGCGCCTTTCCTGGAGCTCACTTGGTAGCCCAGGCTGGCCTCGAACTCACAGAGATCCGCCTGCCTCTGCCTCCCAAGTGCTGGGATTAAAGGCGTGCGCCACCACGCCCGGCTTGTTTCTTCTTTTTATACATAAAAACATTACTTTATTTTTCGGTGTAGAGTGCAGCCGCAGACAACTTACATGCAACGTTGTACAATTGTACAGTCTCTCCTCAGCTTCCAGAGCCTCTAACTGTCTTTTGTTTGAAAAGAGAAAGTTTTAGGGGAGAGAGACTTCCGTGAGGTCAAAGGGCCCCTGTTTCTGCCTGGGTTTTAGGTTTTTTTTTTTTTTTTTTTTTTTTGAGACAGGATTTTACTGTGTAGCTCTGGCTGTCCTGGAACTCATTCTGTAGACCAGACTGGCCTCGAACTCACAGAGATCCACCTGCCTCTGGGTATTAGACTTATCAGGCCCCTGAACAGGCCCATGCTGTGTCTGAGAACACGGGATGGGAGGGGGCAATTTGGAGTGACAATAGCCTCCTCCTGGCCTCTTACAGCCTGAGTGGGCCCGGTGATCCTGCTATTATGTGACGGGCTGTCTTCCGTAGTTAGTGACGCCTTTTCTCCAGTCCTAGACTGAGGGCACAGGTCTGGCTGGCCATGGAAGGGATGTACCTCCTAGGAACAGAGAGGCCGGGTTCTGGCCCTAGCTGTGACAATTAGTGGCCCTGTAGGTTACTCAAGGTCCTGAGGCCTCGATTTCCAGACTAATGGTTTGCTTCATCCGAGTGCCACAGTCACAAGGAATAGTGGAGTCTCATGTGTGTATTTCACACTGTGCAAGAGCCTCGGGGCATTTTCACCTAATTCAACCCACTGTCCCAGTTTTCCAGAATTTTCCTAGTTTTATCATTGAATGCCCTAGGTCCTTCTGTGCATATTGAGATGGCTGAATTTGAGTTAGCATGGCTGTACATAGCATGGCTCTTAACTTAGATCCTATGGATTGTGTGTGTGTGTGTGTGTGTGTGTGTGTGTGTGTGTGTGTTGTGTATACATGTCCCCCTGAAAGGAGTTTTTGTGTATATGAATATATAAAAGGCCACAGTTTCTAGGACATTCCCAAATGGGTTCCTATTTCAGTAACAGTTAAAGTTGCCTTGTTTAGACTTTAGAATCAACACAATTCCCACTCAGTGCTCCTCCGGGTTTGGTCAGCATCCTGGCTCCCGGGCTGTCTTACCTGCCCGTTGAAAGCAACAGGTGGTTGTGTTCGAAGCTGCTGGAGAAATGTCTTAGTGAATGCCACGTGAACTGGCTGCAGAGATCCCGATGTAAAAGAAAAACCATGGCTGTTGAGAATTCAAGGCTTAGAGCACCCAGCAGTACCTTCCAGCGTAATATTAGCAAAGTGCAGGAGTTGTAAGATGCCATAAGATTTCTGACCTCATCCAATCTTAAATATGGAAGCCGAAGTGATCAGTGCTCAACACACATCCCGTCCACCCTCACATAGGAGCTGAAATCTGGAAGCTGTGTTACCCATAGTCCCTTGTGCCTATACTTGGTTCCCTAAGTTGATACACTTGAAGGAGGTTTAGAAAATGAAAGGGGGGGTGGAGAGATGGCTCGGAGGTTAAGAGCACTGGCTGCTCTTCCAGAGGTCCTGAGTTCAATTCCCAGCAACCCCATGGTGGCTCACAACCATCTGTAATGAGATCTGGCTTCCTCTTTTGTGCACATAATAAATAAATTAATAAATCTTTAAAAAAAGAAAATGAAAGGGAGGCAGGGACCGTAACTTTGTTTCTCCTGTTTCCACGGATGAAACTGTGGGGTTCTTGGTGCTGTGTTTGGCTCACTCTGTGTGTGTGTGTGTGTGTGTGTGTGTGTGTGTGTGTGTGTGTGTGTGTGTGTGTCAGAGAGACAGAGAGACAGAGAGACAGAGACAGACAGAGAGAATGGGGAGTGTAGGGCGTGGCCCTGTTGCCGTGAGCTGTGCATACCACTCCCCTCAACATGGCAACATTCTGGCTGGAGCAGGTTCATGAAAAGGCCTTCTTGACAGAATTTGAAAACTGCTTTCCTGACACCGGTAGAGGTGGCGGCTCCCTTACTGACCCTTGCTCTGCCCGGCACCCTGAGAAGTCATTCAGAAGGTTTCGAGCTACAGTGTTCTTCTCCTGCCCTTTCTAGGCCCCTCCATGAACCGAATCCGCACGTGCCTCAGTCAGTTCCATTGGCCGTGTTCCCTGGATTCCTGAATGATGCGAGGCAGAGCGAGAACGTATCACCCCCTGAAAATGTATACCGTCTGGGTTAGGACACCTCTCTGACCTCATCAGGGGAGTTGAGTGCCTGGCTAAGTTTTTCCCATTGCAATTTTGCTTGTGTAAGCACTATATTGGACACAAACACATAATCCCCTCTGTCACACTTACGATGCAGTTAATGTGGCTTTGCAGACATGGACTTAGTGACTTGGCTAGTGGTTATTGAGCATTGCATTGCTGTGAAGGAGGCTGCATTTTCCAGATATTAATATTCTGGTCACTAGAGAGATAGGAGATGGAGGGAGCTCATTATTCAGCCTTTCTATAATTCCAAGGATGCTCTGTGGACGTTAGCTCTGCTCGCTGCTTTATTCCACACAGTTACACCACCGTAACTGGCATCTGAATTCCCTTGGCCTTAAACGGTTGGAAGTTTCCCTAGAGCAGAACCAGCCTTCTCCCAGTCTTCGAGCATGGTAAAACCATCCCCTTGTCCAGTCTCCCCTGGGTGAACAGGTCCAATGGGACTTCTGGGGCTGTCCCACTGAGAACTAGACCTCGGACTTCTAGTACCACTAGCTCCTCCTGAGGTTCACATGGCACAGGAAACTCATCTTCAAATACAGGACCTGTCTCTCCTGGCATAATCACCATTCCAACGACTTTGATGGGAAGAAGACCCCCAAAGGGACCTCCTGAGTGGAATAGTGACACTTCCACACTAACTGGTTGGTAGCTTATAGGCCGACCATGGAGTAGTCACACAGCTGTTCTGTTAGTCCCGGGGAATATGGCTGCAACCCAAAGAAGCAAGGGACTGTGAGGCACAGGTCTTCTGACCATTCTTGCACCTGAATCCGTGGTAATACTTTAGGAAAGAGACAGAGGCTGCATGTCATTTCTTGATGGATTTTTTTCCCTCCTTCTCCAATATAGAATATTATATCACAACCACATAGAAGGTGCACCATGGTAACAAGGTAGAATGAACCCGAATCTGGGTCACATACCTACATTAGAAAGGCCTCCTCTCTGGGTAATTTTCTCTATAGCTGTCTTCAGATCTTGAGAATTCGTGTGGGTTTTGAGGTTAAACTGGGTAGCAGGGTTGTCTCTAAAGCAAACAAGAAAGAAAAGTTGGCTAGAAAGTTATTCCCGTTGGAGGAAGGCAGAAATCATGGCTGATGCCTTCACGTACAAGTAAAATGGATGGTGTGACAAAGCCTGAGGCTGTGTTCATGAAGTGGTCCTCGGCGGGCAAGGTGATAACTAGGCAGGGAGGTTGGGGTCCTCCACAGGGAATATAGGGACAGCAAGAGGCCTGGGAGGTTTGAGTGCTCCTTTTTTTGTTTGTTTTTCGAGACAGGGTTTCTCTCTGTAGTTTTAGTGCCTGTCCTGGATCTCACTCTGTAGCCCAGGCTGGCCTCGAACTCACAGAGATCTGCCTGGCTCTGCCTCCCGAGTGCTGGGATTAAAGGTGTGCGCCACCACCGCCCGGCCTTGAGATCTACTTTTGACTGTATGTGCCATGTCATAGCTGTGTAATCTTGTTTCTTCTTAGAGCAGGGAGAAAAGTTATCTTTAGTTCATCTCCTCAGTAATGGAATTTCCTTTCCTTTTACTGACAACATCTTGCATGTATATATGCACATCATGTATTCTGACCATCTGCCCTTCTCTACCCCGTCTTATTTTCTCCCCATCTCTTTCACTGCCTCCCACATGCCCTGTCCAATCTTTACTGGTTCCTTTTGGTTTGGTTTTGTGATCTGTTTGGTTTAACTAGGGCCACTGTGTGACCATTAGATTGGAAACGCCTATGAGCCTGGTGGGGTGAGTACGCAACTCAAGACAATGATTTCTCCACTCCCAGAATCTGTCAACCAAGTTGTGTCATCTTGAGGAATCATTTAACTTTTGGGGGGGGGGTCCAGCTTCCTCAGAGATAAAAGCGTCATCATTACTTATCATACATAACACAATAACACAACGATCACATGGCTAATGTTATCCAGTGGGATTCTACCACAGGGAGGCAGCAGTGAGTTCTCAATGTCTCTGGATTACAACTAGGTCCTCTGCAGTAAGAGTCTCAGATCTTAGCCACTCCATGGGTGACCAGAGACCTGCCAGCCATGCCCTGGGTGCCCCCCAAAACTGGAAACAATAATGCATAGTGGCGCCAGGAAGACGACTGTACCTGTCTCTTCTTGTGACTCCTGCAAGTAGGTGACATGACCGACCTCTCATCAGAAGGTCAACGGCGTCTTAAGACAGCTGGAGCAGATCTGGAGCAAGTTCACTGGTGAGGCGGAATTAGGACCCTTCTCTAGAGATGAGTATGCATGCGTGGGAGAGCAGTGGGAACAGGTTGGAACTTCAAGCAGAGGGTGTGGAGGAGGTGGAGGAGTGCCAGAGGGGTGAAGTTTCTCCCAGGTGTGTGTGCACCCTCAGTCACGGTGCAGCAAGGATGTGAGTTGAGGTCATACCTCTGGAGGCCGTGACGCTCCACCACAGGCAGAGCAGACCCCCCAAAGCACACATCCTGTGCAGCCACATAAGGCTGCATGCTTCAAAAGAGCCCTCCCTTGGCTCTTCTTGAAATTCTTAGTTTTTGACCCGGGAGCCTGCAAATGACAGAGCTAGTCCAGGCAGGCTGTGGGGCCACATCCTCAAGAGGTGGAGAGTCTTTTAAAAGCCTTTCCACAAACAACCCAAGTCCAGCACTGAGCAGCTGCTTGGGCAGCTTGGGATGGAGAACTCTAAGGTGCCTTAGCTTGTCCTTGAGACTCCAATGTGGTCCACAGGGAACTAGCCATCAGGATTTCAGACTAATGAAGCATTCTCTGCCTCCTTCCCATCCCTTTTCCTTCCCTATTTCCAACCTCCCTCTATGTCTCAGGCTGGTCTTATCTATGCCCAGAAGGTGTGCTTATCTAAGTGGCAGGCGACAGCAGTCTGAAGGGCCTTCAGAGCAGTCCGGGAAACGCTGTCATTGCCTCCAGCCACTGACTCAAACCCTGTACCTATCCACATAACCTGCATGTCCCCATCCCTCATGTCCCAGAAGTTCAGCTCCCTTAACTTTTATTCTTGATTCTATTATGAAATCCCATTAGCTGCAGCTGTATCTGCCAGAGAACCTCTGTTCTAACTCTGCCTGTAAGCCTGCTCTGTTCAAAAATCCTCAGGGGCTCTGGATGGAGAACAGTAGTAAAGAATGTGCTTAGTGCCGGGCGGTGGTGGCACATGCCTTTAATCCCAGCACTTGGGAGGCAGAGCCAGGAAGGTCTCTGTGAGTTCAAGTCCAGCCTGGTCTACAGAGTGAGATCCAGGACAGGCACCAAAGCTACACAGAGAAACCCTGTATTGAAAAACAAAACAAAACAAAAACTGTGCTTAGCAGGTGCAAGGCCCGAGGTTTGAGCCACAGCCTCCAAGTTAGCTCATGCCTGGGTGGCATGGGTTAGGGTCTGGGCTCAATACCCAGCATCAAGAATGAATGAATGAATGAATGAATGAATGAATGAATGAATGAAGAGTGAATAAAGATCCTTGCTGTGGTTTGGATATTGTTTTGAGTGCACATATTAGGAGTTTAGTCCCCAGAGAGGAGGTGATAAGAGACCGCGGGGTCTTTATAACGAGTGCAGGCCTGGTGAGACATGCTGAGGTCACCGAGGGAACGGCACTTGGAAGGGATTGGGGTGACAATGGTGGGAGCCTTGAGCACCTGTGAGTCATGCCAAGAGTGAGATTGACCTTTGAACTGCTCTTGGGCATCCTGACTGGCAAGATGATATCCCACTGGCATGCACTCTTGCAGTCTTCCAAGAGATCCACCAGACCTGAGTTGATGCTGGTGCCCTGCCCGGGAACCCCAGAACTGTGAGATCTTTTTGTCAATGATGAACTGTTTTGTCATGCTCAGAAAAACATACTCCCATCATTAGACTTCCTATTTTTGTTTTCAAAGCATTCGTGATTTAGTTACAACCCATGAACTCTCCATTTCTTTTATTTATTTATTCTTCATTCAATCATTCATTTTAGGATTTCCTATATTCTGGTGAAATACTGTTCCCAGTTTTCTCTTTCTGTGTCTTTTTCTTCCTTCACCCTCAGCCGCGCTGACTCAACTCTCTCTAATTTGTAGCATATCACACAGTGCACGCCACATAAAGGTCCTCCATGAACCGTTCTGAAGAAACAATCCTCCCTGTCCTATTTCTGAGCATCTTTACTCTGGGTTCCGTGGGTGTCCTCTCCATCACGCACATCTCCTCAACTTGTCAATAGTGGTCAGTGCACACTGGCAAGTTCCTGCTCTTGAACCCAGGTATACATTCAGTAGCTGCCACACATCTCCATCAGAAGGTAGCTCAGGTTTAGTTCTCAAGCGGAAGACATTTCTCCTCCAGGTCTTCTCTATTCAACCTCACTTCTTGATTCACTGAGCCATCGAGGGTTGGCATTCTCTTCTCCAAATGCCACATCCGGTCATTCCCATCTCCTGCCTGTCTCCTGGCTCTTTTCATCCGCTCTAGTCCTGGCATTGGACTTTGATCTCTTTACTGAATGACTCAGGTTCTACTTGGATCTGGACCGTCTCTCAAGGGCTCATATTTTGAGACGGGCTCCCACTCACGGTGTTATTAGGAGGCAGTAAAAACCTGAGGTGGTGGGATGAACTAGGTCACTGAGGGCGTGCCTTTGAGAGGGGGTGTGATAAAGAAAACAGTAGCTAAAAATGTCAAACGTTTTCTCATGGGTGCATGGTGTGACTTGAGTTTCTTGGACTATTCACAGCAATGGCGTCCACGAGCCCTGCTGTCTTTCTGCTCTGTGGTGGAGCCACGCTGCTATACGTGTACTGTGATAGCTCTAACTGTTGACTTGACACTTGGGAAGAACAGCTTGGGAAGAGAGTCTCAGTGAAGGGTTGTCTAGATCAGCTCAGCCTGCGAGCGTGAGTGTGTCTATTTGGGATTCGCTTGGCTGCCTTAATTGGTGTGGGAAGGCACAGCCTGAAGGTGGACGCCATCATTCCCTGGTTTGGAGCCCCTGACCTTATAAGAGTAGGGAAGGTTAGCTGAGTCCCAGGCATGCATTCATCTAGTCTCTCTCCCTGAATTCTTGCCCTGACTTCTCCTCAACAGTGTGCCATAACCAGGAACTGAGAACTAATAGAAATCCCTTTTCTTCTAAATTGCTTTATATCAGGGGATTTTATCTCAGTAACAGAAATGAAGCAAGTGTTCTCCCACTGAACCACATCCCAGCTCCTTTTCTGTTTCTTTGTTTTATGTTGTTTTCAGATAGCATCTCATTATGAAGCCCTGGCTAGCCTGGAACTTTCTACATAGACCAGGTTGGCCTTGAACTCACAGAGATCCACCTGCCTCTGCCTCTCAAATTTTGGGATTGAAAGTCTGAACCACCATGCTTAGCTCTTATGTTTGTTTTTGAATCAGCTCCTTATGAATCCATAAGTTCAGGCTTGTTCCACCCTGTTTCACACCATTGCCATACTGTAGATGTTTCTTTTGCATTTTCTGGAGAACCTCCAGATCAGCAAATTTCCTCTCTGTTTCTCAAAGGACCAAAGTATTGATTCCACAACCAACAGCCCGGCAGCTCATGCCCACCTGGGCCCCCCTGCAGGGGACTCATGCCCACCTGGGCTCCCCTGAGGGGACTCATGCCCACCTGTGCTCCCCTGAGGGGGACTCATGCCCACCTGGGCTCCCCTGCAGGGGACTCATGCCCACATGTGCTCCCCTGAGGGGACTCATGCCCACCTGGGCTCCCCTGAGGGGGACTCATGTCCACCTGGGCTCCCCTACGGGTGACTCATACCCACCTGGGCTCCCCTGCAGGGGACTCATGCCCACCTGGGCTCCCCTGCAGGGGACTCATGCCCACCTGTGCTCCCCTGAGGGGACTCATGCCCACCTGGGCTCCCCTGCGGGTGACTCGTGCCCACCTGGGCTCCCCTGTGGGGGACTCATGCCCACCTGGGCTCCCCTGTGGGGGACTCATGCCCACCTGGGCTTCCCTGCGGGGGGGGGGGGACTCGTGCCCACCTGGGCTCACCTGGCAAACGTGTTTCTGTGAATCACACGTCAGCTTTCTTTTACTCTAAATGCTAGACAGCATCTCAGTTCTACTTAGGGCATGGGGTGGGAGGTCTTTTAAAATAACAGTAACTAAAGCAAAACACACACACACACACACACACACACACACACACACACACACACGGAAAGGGGGGAGGAGAGGAGAGAAAGTGCAGTAAATTAACCATGAAAATGACTCCAGGAAAGAACCAAGTCAGTAAGGCCAACGGTTAGCTCATTCAACTGTGTTCATTCAGGTAACTAAGTATTTCCCCCACCTCAGGATGTTACCAGGAATGATTCTGAAAGCCGACTAACTTGGTATTAAAGTGAACGTGCACATTAGTGAGTAAGCCAATGTGCCCATGGATAGATGCACAAACCCTGAGGCGCAGCTGTAACCCAAGAGCAGGTGATCCTCCTGACTTTGGCTCCCCAGTGCTTAGCACTCAGGTGGGAATGCGGAAGTGTGGAACGCACCCATGAGGGAAGGCAAGGCCTGTGTCTTCTTGCTTTAGTTCATTCTCTGTGCAGTAGAGAACTCCACCTCAGAGCCCCATACCAGCCTCATGTCCACACCTCCTTGGTGGTAAAACTCATTAGGGACGTTTGTTAAAATATGTTGGTCACTTGCTATCTTCCAGAAGAAAATCAAACACTGGTCTGGGAGTTTCTAAAATAAAGACTCTATTGATTCCTTCTCAGGGAGGTTTAGGAGGCCATGGATTTTGGAGGGCTTCTGCTAATGTCCTAACCCTACTGTTCTGTTGATGTCTCAGAGACTACTGGTCTACCTCCGGATACTTTCAACAAATGGATGAACCTCTCAAAATAATGTTATGCCAGTAGAGACATATTATCTAATTATATTTCCTCCAGCAAGAATCTTTTAAAATGGCTTCCCTTAATCAGGCAGTGCCTGCAGGTTACTCTAAAATAATCTATGTTTGGCCATTTAATTTTCTTTGTGGGCTGGAATGGGGATGGCGTGGACTTGGCCAGTGAAATGAAGCATGCCTATGAGATCAGGCAGAGGTCCCAGGGAACATGCTGGTGGCTGCAGGGGAGGTGACAGACTTGCCCTTTGAGCACTCATAGTGAAAATGATTCTGGCTCCATCCTCTCACTGAAATAGCCACTGCCAGCCTGAGTGGCCTGAGCCAACCTGCTGAGGGACTTTGTACCACAGCTCTTGCAAATGGTCACTGGCCTTTTGATTTCCTAGCAGCATAGGGGAATGGGGTCTTCCAGAACTGAGTTTTTAGATGTGTTTTTATGTAATTAATAGCAGTATTTCCCAAAGAGCAGCAAATAAACCTGTCTTAACCACTCTCTGCTGGAGGAAATGGGGCATTCCGTCTGATGACCCGTGGAATCCCTCCAGAAGCAATCGGCACACCGGATGTTAATCTGTAACCACATTGCGGGGCCTCTCCCGGTGAGTGGTGGGATGTCTAGGCAGCATAGCTTCCCAAGCTCATGTGGCCTCTGGTCACATTGGATCATGTTAAGATGTAGATTTGCTGTTGGAGGACCAGCCTACAGTCTGAGGTCATGCATTTCTAACCTCCCTAGCGCTGTGATCCTTCAATAGAGTCCCTCGTGTTGTGGTAGCCCCCAATCATAAAATTATTTTGTTTCTACTCCATAACTGCAATTTTGCTACTGTTATGAATCGTAATGCAAATATTCGCTATGGGTCACGACCCACAGGTTGAGAACCACTGTCCTAGGTGACGCTGTGAATCACTCTTCAAGTAGCAGTGTCTTAGTGAATGGTTTAAAATTTCAGATGCTCATCAATGAGGTTTCCAGTGACAAGGAAAGGAGGAGAATAAATAAGTCTACATTAGGGGAGCTGGAGGTACGTCTCAGTGGTTGAGAATGTGTATTGATCTTGCAGAGGTTCCAAGTTCGGTTCCAGTGCTCATGCCCAGCAGCTCTTAACCACTCATAACTCCAGTTCCAAGAAGATCCAACACCCTCTTCTGCCCTCCATGGACAACTGTACTCAACTCACACACCTCCATATAAGCACATGTATACACATAACTAAGTCTTAAAAGAAAGAAATCTAGAAAGGGGGAAAGAAAGTCGGAGAGGGGAATGGGATGGAGTCCCACAGCCCTGTCCAAGTCACCTAGAAGGAGGCATGTGCATCAGCAGCATGAGAGTCACATGAGAGCAACATAGGCCTATGGGAATAGCCACGCCTTCCCTCTCCGGTTGCATGAAGAATTACCTAAGAAGCTAGTGATGCCATGGCTCCACACACAGAAACTGGTTTCACCGAACTGATATCTGGGTTGGGCATCAGGAGTTTCAAGGAGCTAAGTGGTTCTAATGCACACCAAGATGGTGGTCCACTTTTCAGGAGGGAGGGTGATCTCAGAGGACCCTGCACATCACAGCCGATGTGTGATAGGAGTTCACAGGAATCACTGGCAAAGCCAAGTGTGTTTGTTTTATATGCACCTCAAGAGAACCACACAGGGAGATGTACTAGGGTTATCTAAAGGAACCGAACCAATTGAGTGAATAAATATATTATATATAATACAGTATATATGCCACATATCATACTATCTTATATGTACTACACACACTATATTATATACTATATATAGCACATATACGATACCATATTATATATAGCATATATACTATATGTGCCAGTATAAATCCCCTTTTAATATATATAACATAAAACATATAAAAATAATAAATAACACATAGTATATGCTATGTGTTACTTAATACATACTATATAGTGTGGTGATATTTTATCTGTGTACACCAATAAAGCTTATCTGAGGATCAGAGGAAAAAGCCAGCCACTATAGTAAACATAGAAGTCAGGCAATGGTAGCACACGCCTTTAATCCTAGCACTCAGGAGGCAGAGATCCATCCAGATCTCTGTGAGTTCAAGGCCACACTGGGGAACAGAGTCAGGCATGGTGACACACACCTTTAATCCCAGCACTAACCATAGAGGTCTGGAGGTCTGCAGACAGACAGGAAGTGATATAGCTGGGCGGAGAGAGGAAATGAGATGGCAGAACAGAAAGGCATAAAGGTGTGGATATACAGGAAGTAGGTCTCTTTGGAGACTGAGGGCTGGTAAGGTGAGGTTGGCGTGGCTTTTCCTATTCCTCTGATCTCTCAGGTTTTAACCCCAATATCTGGCTCTGGATTTTTTATTAATAAGACTGTTTAGCAATTCATCTATGATATAGTTTATATAACTATATATAATTACAATTATATATAATAATTGATATAATTATATAACACAAGTATATATAATATAATTTATTATATAATATACGATTTTAATATACAATATAAAATACAATACAATATAATATATACAGTATATATGGTATATTAAATGTGTCATATTAAATATATCACATATACCATATATTATGTCACATATTATATATTATGCATTATACACACACACATATAAAAGTGTACATATGTAGGGATTTATTAGACCAGCTCACAGGATGTGGCTCAGGTAGTCCACAATGGCTGTCTGAAAATGGAAAGGCCAAGAATCTGGTAGTTGTTCAGTCTACGAGGCTGGCTGTTTCACTAGTCCTAATATGGTCTTGGAGTCTTGGCAATTCCTGGAAAACTGCTTGCACGGATCCTAAATGTTCTTAATAAAAACCTGGAGCCAGATATCAGGATGAAAACTGAAAGATCAGAGAAGCAGAGCAAGCCACAGCCACAACCTTACCTCACCAACTCCTCAGCCTGAAGAGCACGAGTTCCTGTCTCCTCCCCACTTTTATTCCTTTCTCTGCCCAGCCATATCACTTCCTGTCTCCACCTTCCTAGTGCTGGGATTAAAGGTGTGTGATCCCAAGGGCTGGAGTTAAAGGCATGTGCCATCTTGTGTAGCCCAGGGTGACCTTGAACTCACAGAAATCCAGACAGATCTCTGTCTCTGTCTCCCAAGTGCTAGGATTAAAGGTGTGTGCCACCACTGCCTGACCTCTATGGCTAACTCTCTAGCTGGCTCTGTCCTCTGATTTTCAGGTTTATTTGCTAAGATTTTCAAACTTTATTTGCTAAGACTACAAACAAAATATCACCACAAGTCCACATGGGGATCCTGAGGAAAACGGATTGATTCTGCTCACAGTAACAGAGTAGATGAACTTGCCAGCAAAAGTGAGCACACGCAGGCAAAAAGCAAAGCTGCCCTTCTTCCATGTCCTTTTATCTGGGCTGCCACCAGAAGACGTGGCCCAGATTTAAGGTGAATCTTCCTACTTCAGATAATCTTATTAAGCAAATTCCTCAGCAGAGCACCTGGCAGCTTGGGTCCCAGGTAAGTTCAGATATAGTCAAGTTGACAACTAATTGTAAACATCACAGAGGGAAGAGAAGAAGCCCAAGATTCTTAAAAACAAAACAAAACAAAACAAAACAAAACAAAACAAAACAAAACAACCCTCTTTCTCTGTGTCATATGTGTGCATGTGGTACATGCATGTGCATGTGTATATGGGTGTACATGTACTATGGAACATGTACAGAGGTCAGAGGACATCCTCTAGGGATCAGTCCTTGCTTTTTACCGTGTTTTGAGGCATGGCCTCATTTTTTCACTGTGTATGTCAGACTCTAGATGGCCCATGAGTTCCCCAACTCTCTATTTCCTATCACCCTGTAGAAGCACTACAGAGGCATGCTACTGTTTCTAGGTTTTCATATGGGTTCTGGGATTGGAATTCAGGTCCTCATCTTTGTGTGGCACGTACTTTTTACCCTATGAGCCATTCCCCCAGCCTCCAATGTTCTTTTGTGTGTTGTATTTTCAGGTCACTGAGCTTGGAGACTCTACTCTGAAGACTCTATTCGTCTTTCTAAGGACGGAGCTCACTCGACTTGTCCGCCTGTCTCCCTGAGAGAGGAACATGGCGAGGTGGGGTCTTTTCAAGAGGAACAGAGAATCAGTTCAGGGAGGTGACAGGCAGCTGTCTTAGGATTCTGTTGGTTCCTGGAAAGGCAACATCAACTGTGGGAACCAAAAAAAAAAAAAAAAAAAAAAAAAAAAAAAAAAAAAAGCCATGGGGCAAACTTGAGAAGTTTGTGTGTGTGTGTGAAAAGTGTCGTAGTACCTACCAACCCAACCTTGGGGACTCAGTGCCTTCCACACAGGTGGCAGATCAAGTTCCCAGGAATAAGAGGTTAAAGCATCCATCTCACACCCTTATTCTCGCGTCTGATTCCAGTTCCACGTATCTGGGCCCCTATCTATCACAGCCTGGGAGGAAGTAAGAAGTATTTCTTCGAAGCTCTTTGAGTGAACTCAACTTGCAGTTAGAGCCCAGGCTGTCCTTTCTCACTCAGGAAAATGTGTGTGTGTGTGTGTGCTTGCATGCGTGTGCTCTGTGAGTCACATCGGCCAGCCACACCCCTGCTGTGTCGCATCCCCGGTCACTCCCACCCCTTACTTTGGTGCAGACACCGTTGATGTAGCAGCAAACACATTACCAGCTGTATTTATTTCTTATCACTGCCCTAGCGAATGTGTGCCCTAAACAGCACACATCAGTTTCCCAGTCGCAAAGGTCTGAAGTCCAGGGCTGAAGGTGCTGGCAAGGGTGCACATCATAGGAAGGCCTCTGCCCCCTTCAGGAGGAGGACTCAGCCTTTCCCTGAGTCCCTCGCTCATGACCTTCCCTCCTTTGTCCTCAGAGCCTGCAATAGGCATCTCTATTCTTCCAGCCAGAGTCCTTTGGGTGGACAACAGCTGGGACGGGTTTTCTGCTTTTACAGACTTGTTATTAGATGGGTCAGCAAGGTGACGGTCTCCCTCTAATGATGTCAGCAGGGTCCCTTTTGTTTATCCCCTCCAGACATTTGCATGTGGATAGAGACTTAATGCAGTCTTTTCTTCTTCCCTGCACTCTGACTGTCCACCGACAGGTGGCGCCACTGATCCGTGGCACCACTGATCTACAGAAGGCTCCAGCATGCCGACTGCTCCACCGCATGTGACTGCCAGCCTCCAAGGCTGAGAATCAGGCAATGAAAAGCAAGGCGATGTAAGAAATGTAACCCAAGTCACAACCCACGTAAGAGGTGGATGCCATAAACCCCAGGGCAAAGGGACGTTTATTTTTAAATGAAGAAAACTAGCGTTTTGCTGTGTTCCCAAACCACTTTCCCTGTTTTGAGGTCCTAGAGTTGGCAATGAGGTCCGAGAGAACATGCACAGTTCTCTTCCATGTATGGGGCTGAAATGAAAAATCATCACAAGTCTAGGGGGCAAGTTAGCACCCTGTGGATGTGGGCTGAGCGACACAAGGTAAGCTGTCTGCTGTCTGCAGTCACCGAGCCCGCCAGAGTTTATCTCTAACAGTGAGCTGTGGCTTGCTTTCCTGCGTTAGTGTGACCCGTGGTATTAAATACAACCACACCCCTGTCCATTGTATAGTTTTAATTTTAGAATGCATGTTCGAGACGGGGCCTTGACCCTTGACCTTGGGTTGTAGCACTGACTCTCCATCTTTGGGCTGCGGGGAAGCCTCAGCTACACACAGCTTTCCTGGGCGATGACCGAGAAGTCTCCCTTTGACGTCAGTTTTGTTCGACATTTGAAGGATTAGCCCGTCTGATATTTGCCCTCTTCCCACGGCTGTGCATTTAGCGGGTGTTCTTAGGAAAGCCAGGTGGTGTTTCTGAGTCGGCAGCAAATGCCACCTGTCCTGTTGGAGGCACTGTGGGAGGCGTGCCGTGGTTGCTGACAGGATGCCACAGTCATGGGTTAGGAACTCTGCGGGCAGGGAGTAGGAGAGAGAGAATGTATCACTGCTGTGGAGGGTCAGACCGCCTGTCAGCCTGGACCACAGGAAAGGCAGCAGCCAGCGCAAGGTGAAGCAGAAAACAAGAGCGTGGTAGAGGATGCTGCTCTCTAAGAGGAGGATTGAATGGACGAGCCAAGATCTCAAGAGACACTGGAGGGGATGGGGAGAGCGTAATCACACGTCAGTCTTCTTGGGAACACACCTCAACAAACAGTTCACGTCACTAGGCTGCCTGTGGGTCTGCTCTTTGTCCCCAAGGAGTCTTTCCATTAGAATTCCCGAGGAACCCAACATGTTGCATTTCATAAATTTATACATCTAAGGACTTTTAATTTCTTAGTTCCCGTTACTACTTGGCATAAGTCTTTGAAGCCCTTAATTTAATTCTAGTAGAGTCTAAATGCAAAAGTCTAAATTCTGAGTCAGCCGTTCGGAGGAACTCCTCCAGGAAGCGGTGCGGAACGGCAACCGTGGAGATGGAGGTGGGAGCCTGAGAGGTGGAGACCTTTAGTCACTGGGTTTCCTCGGGTCCCCCCTCCAACCTCCACCCTCTCCTCTGCGGCTGTTCTTGATAGGGTAGGCAATTCTTGGCAAGGCCCGGAGATCTCACGGCACTACACCAAGACAAGACCAGGAGCCTTTAGGCTCCATGATTCCAAGATAAAGGGATGATTTGAACTGTGTGTGTGGGTGCAGAGGGGGATACCTAGCAGAACACACGCCGTACATACGTCTGGGTGTGCCCTGAGAGAGGGTGTTTCCAGAGAATATTGGTATGTGGGTATGAGCTGAGTGAGGAAGACCCACCCGGGGTATGTTATCGTTGGGCAGAGACTTGGGGTTGGGATGGAATGATTGGCAGGATTTCTGGATACGTGAGGTGCTTGCTGTGGGCGCCTGGCAACCAGGTGGCAACCAGGATTTGGTCCCTAGGGCCGTGGTGGAAGAACTGAGGACCAACTCTTGCAAGTTGTCTTTGGGCTTCCACCATGTATGTGTGTGTGCCTGCATCTCTCTCTCTCTCTCTCTCTCTCTCTCTCTCTCTCTCTCTCTCTCTCTCTCTCTCTCACACACACACACACACACACACACACACACACACATAACTCTCTCTCTTTTACATAAATAAATAAATAAATAAATAAATAAATAAATAAATAAATAAATAAATAAAAGTCTTAAAGCAGGAGGGGGCTGGTGCATGGTCTTCTGCTGTTGCTGTGGATGCCGGCTTCTTCAGTGTTTGCCTGCGGACTCGAACCAGCAGCTCTCCAGGGCAGCGTTCAAGTGTGTGGCCTCAGATGGAGTCTCTACCATTGGTTTCTCTGTCTCTGGGGCAGCAGCTTCTTGGCCTGAGCAGCTTACCCACTTCTTCGGCAGGCAGCTTCGGTGGGACTCTTGGGGCTCTAATTGGGTAAGCCAAGCAAGTAACCCCATCCAGATAATCCTATTTCCTATTGGTTCCATTCCTCTGGAGAACCCTGACTTCTTTCAGCCTTGTCGGGGCCACCCTCCAATTTATTTGGTTTCTCGCAGTCCACAGCGGCTGTACAAGCCCCGGCAGCCCACCATTTCATCATGGATCAGCCCCCCTAATAGGGACGCGGGGCTGCAAGCGACAAGCAGTAGCTTGCTGGTCTGTTAGCCCAACGTTCATTTATTGGCTGTCTTCGGAGCCGGCCATTGAATTATACAATGCCAGGGCTGGCGGAGCCCTAATACATCATCAGTTGACCCCATATTTTACAGGTGTCAGCATTTACACGGAGAGGTTAAGTGCTCGCATGAGGTCCGCCAGCAAGGCTAAGGTCAGCATTCAGATCCCCCTGTCAGCCCGTTCGCCACGCTTTCCTCCTCACCCTGCTGCAGGCAAGGCGGAGATGACAGGTTAGTGTATATGGGACGGGAAATGGAGGGACCGACACACATTCCCCCAAATGCTTCACATTAAATAATAAGCACCCCGGATGGAGAAAGGGCAGACACCGGACCATGTTTAGAAAGTGAAATTGGAAAGCAAGGATGTAAACGCTTCCTTTCTTCCAAACGACCGGTCCTGTGAGGGACACGGAGGAGAAAATTGGGGGAGGGGCCGTCGTCCTTTGCTTTATGTTCCTCTATCCTAATGCTACAGATTGGGTATTTTATTAGGAAAGTAATTGTATTTCTCCTCTTTCTGGAGGTTGAAGATCCCATTGCTGGGGAGGGTTAAGTGCTCTGTCATCCCATGGATGACCCTGAGCGGAACCTAAGAGACCCTGAGACAGCAAGGGCAAGAAGGACCAAAGTCGTTTCACAGCAAACCCACCTTCTTGATAATTAACCTGATCCCTTGATTACGACCACGCGAGTCCTTTGCTAAGCACCCCTGGCCGTCCCCACCCCAAATCACCATGGCTCTGAGAGTGGAGTTGCCAACACACGGACCCTGAGGCCACACTCCCGGGTACAGTAGGCAAGAAGGGGCTTCTGTTGATTTTGCTTCCCTGCGACATTTATTATCTCATCCTCGCTCTTATCACCACACAACAACTTCTTGGGCCATTCTTCTTTTTCCTTGATGTATTTATCACCTTATTTTCATGTCACACTAGAAACCCAGGTACCCACGTGCTTTTAAACCAGCTACTTTTGATGCAAGATAACGCAGCAAGCTTTGAATCCCCCAGTAAAATTGACTAGGACATCTGGCACTAAATACTTATACTTGCTCTTTATAGGAAGGCTCGCTCTGCATCCGCTATCTTAAAAAGTAACATAGAAATGAAAATGGGTTGACATTTTGAGAACAAGAAAACAATAACCAAAAAAGCCACTTTCTTTTTTCCCCCCATTTTCAAGTCAACACCTCACAATAGATCATAGGACACTGCATTTGCAGCAACTGGTTATTTATAACTGACTCCTAATTTTTTCCTGACAGAAATAGAAGATAGAAATAAATGTATTAGAATTTAGTTCTAAAAATATACATGCTATATGGTATTTGAAAAAGAAAGCATTTCACTTATTTTTCTAGTAACTCAAAGTGGAACCTGCTAATGCCTTCATATGACAACCATAACCAATGTGCTACTTCAGGTAGCCCCCCGGGATGCTTTAGGAAACGCATGGAGGTATTGGGACATTGGAATGCTTCTATTTTTCAGAAGGAATGGCCACACAGTCAGTGAAACTTTGAAGCAGGAGTGCTGAGCTCTGTGTTGCTTTTTGATTCCATGGGCTGAACTATAGGTATGTGTGGAAGAAAAGCATCATGGGTACCCAAAGCCCCTTTGTGGATAGCATGATCATGATCTTGCCCCAATACTTGTTGATCGGACCACCCGTGTGAAATGTGCTTACAAATAGGAGATTTATGCATGTTTTTTTCTTTTGATTATGATCTGTCATATCTGTAACCTGTTGTAGGGAGGACCCCATCCATATCTAAACTAAGATTGACTTATTATTCCAAATAGAGAAAAGAATGTTGAGTTTGGGATGTTGCTATGGCCCCTTAAAATTTTTGTTTGTTTGTTTGTTTGTTTTTTCGAGACGGGGTTTCTCTGTGTAGTTTTGGTTCCTGTCCTGGATCTCACTCTGTAGACCAGGCTAGCCTCAAACTGACAGAGATCCGCCTGGCTCTGTCTCCTGAGTGCTGGGATTAAAGGCGTGCACCACCACTGCCCGGCGGCAGCCCTTTAAATCCTACCCTTAATGAAACCATCAGGTGGATTGGGGCCAGTCATCTCAGCGCTCGGGACTGGGGGAGCCCCTCGATCTACCATGGAGCTCTCTGTCGCCTGGTGGACTTTACCAGCACAGCGTAGGAGAGAACGGTTGTTTGGAGGAAATAGAACATACCACCTAAACCACTGTGGCAGGTGGCACCTCACCTTCAGATAAGTGCAGCCCAGGTTGCAGCCTCTCAAACACATGTTTTCATAGTCAAGGCTAAAAGGGGACTTCGCTTTCTTTGTCTGGAGATAAAGAAACCGGTGATAGCCCAACTAGGTTATTCGTTACTTGCACCCAGCACTCTTAATTCCTACAAAGGAATACCCTCTAAGTCAATCATGAGTGCAAATGCCATTTACTCACAATTGTGTATTAATTAGTAGCCTTTTTTCTTCCCTCTGGGGAGGCTCCTCATATTTCTTCAGTGGCAGCTGGATTGCTTCAGCTTTTTTTTAAATTTACGTTTGCATTAGAGAAGAGAATGAACCAGCGCTTGAGGACGCATTGATATTTGTGGCTTGAAGTTAGGTGTGCGGTACCCCTTGATAACCAGGCTTAGAGCATTAGCTGCACTTACCCATACTGAACAACGCCCACGAGAGGACCAGCAGGGCCAACGTCAAGAGCCTGGACGACGTCCACTAAGAACTGCTTCTGGATCCGGAAGCGGCGCTTGCCGATGCTGGCGCTCCCATCCATTAGGAATGACAAGTCAACTTTGCAGTCTGAGGGATAGAAAAAGAGGCTGTGATTCTGTTCGGCTCTGAGTGCGCCTACCTAGGCATCTTGCTTGTCTCTTTCGCTGTTCCCACCCAAGGCTTCGGGGGCTCCCTTCTAAGCATCTTGTCTCTCAATCCTCCCTTCCAGCCATCTTGTGGTTTTCCTTCACCACATGCCCAGAGAGTCCAATGAGAAGAAAGTGAAAAGAGGCAGAAGATGCCGGCTACATTTCCCCTGAGTACCAGGGTCCTGGATACTTGGGCGTGTTTTTGTTTCTACACCTGCTTTAGAATTCTGTGGATCAGCCACCACTGTAGGCTTCAGAGGACAGTGACACCCAATATTGCTTGGGAAGAACCTCAAGATGGATTCTGAGGCTCAGACCACAGAGTGCAGACTTCTAGAAGCCATGGAAAAGGCTCAGTGTGGGTAAGGGTGCTGCTGAGCATGTGTGAGGAACCAAGTTGGGATCCCCAACATCCAAATTAACAGCATAGATGTGGCTGTGTCTATGCCTGGACTCCGAGTGGTGAACGGAATAGAAACAGGAGGGTTGTGGAGCTGGCTAGACAGCCGGTTGTAGCATGAATCTTAAAAGTTCTTATTAATGAAATCAAACCTGAGGCCAGTTATTGGTGTGAAATGCTGGATGGGTCAGAGAGACAGAACAAGCCACAGATAACTTCACCTCACTAACTTCTCAGATGGTCCTGTTTCCTCAGACTGGAGGCTTCTGTGTCCTCATCCCAATGGCTCTCAGCTGAATTGCTGCTTGAAAGCCTGAAGCTTAACCAGCTAAAAGCTTAACCAGGCCAAATGCCTCTAGTTTCTGGTCTTCATGCCTTATATATCTTTCCTTTCTACCACCAGTCCCTTGGATTAAAGGCTCACTTTCTGGGATTAAAGGCATGTGTCACCATGCCTGGCCATTTCCAATGTGGCCTTGAACTCACAGAGATACAGATGGATCTCTGCCTCTGAAATACTAGGATTAAAGCGTGAGTGCCACCATTTTCTAGCCTCTATATCTAGTGGCTGTCTGTTCTCTGACCCCGGGTAAATTTATTAGGGTGCATGATATTTGGGAGAACACAATACCACCACAGGCAGTCTAGCCAAAATAGCAATTTCTAGGCTCAGTGAGAGACCCTGTCTCCCTTTCTAAGGAAATCAGATGGAGAATGATAGAGCAGGCATATGACATCATTTGCTGGCCTCCACACACATGCACATGGGTGAATTCACCTATACATATATATGTGTGTGCTTAAGCCCATAACACACACACACACACACACACACACACACACACACACACACACACACACACACACACACAAGAAATACAGATTCCTAGATGTGGGAATTTGTCATTACCAAGTGTCAAGAACTTGTGGTCTTTTATTCCCATCCTTTGTAAAAATATGTGGGGTTCAAAAGGACACACAAGGCCAGAATGGAAGGGGTGGAGCAGGAATTATAGAATAAGAATAGACAGAATGTTTCTCACTTCCCTAGATGAAACAATGGAAGAAATTATTCATATACATTCATAAGATAGTTTTATGACTTGGTTAGATCCTGCCCTGTTTCTATTGTGAAGAGTAGGGAAGATGTCCAGGGTTAGACTGTCTGACCTCTTCAAATAAACCACTGTTCCCTTGTCCCCAGGGCTGGGTTCTAGGAAATACAGAGGTTCCTGAATCCCCAGGCAGAATCGAACCATATATACATTTTGTGTTCTTATATATACATCATACATTATATATTGGAAGTATCTATGCGATATATATTCACTGCTATGAATTAAACTATATATAGTTTATATAAACATATAATTTATTAATTAAACTATAAATAATATATATTATGAATATATAATATAATTAAACCACAGACATTTATATATAAACTATATATATAGTTTAATTCATAAGTTACACACACTAATAGACTAACAATAACTAATAACAAATCAGAATAATTACAACATACTGTATTAAAAACTTGGGGTTATTTATTTCTGGAATTTTCCATTTAATAGTTTCAGATCGTGGTTGATGGCGGGTAATCGAAACGGTAGAAAAGAAAACCATGGGTGAAGAAGATCTGCTGTTCAAGACGGTTGTGAGAAAGGGGAAAGGGATGGCGGGGCTAATTTCAACCTCCCAGTGCTCCCCAGGCTAACAAATCAACACTTGTTATCTCCTTGCAGTGGTATTGACTCAGTATAAGACTGACTTCGATGCTGAGTTGAGGCCTTTATTGGGAGTCTGTATCGCCTTAAGATTAATAAAAAAAAATGAAGAATGGAGTATTGAATGATTGCATTTGGGGAGACAAGAGTATTAAAAAAAAAAACACTTCTACAGAGAACCAGAAGAATAAAGAATTTTAATCTGGAGCATCCAAGAACAACCTGGGGCCAGCACCCCCTTGTGGTTGGGGGAGGAACTGCACAGACAAACCCGCCTGTTCCTAATGGTCCTCATAGCCATGTTCTCCGCAATGAACGCGTGGCTTCTTTGAGGCCGGCATTGCCTGCCCACCATTAGCAAAGGCGCTATAAAGGTAAGCAAGGGCTGTTGAAAATAGCAATTGCTGGTGAGCTAACAAAGTCTGAAGCAACATTGGTTGTCAATAATTATCGATGAGCGATGATGACATCGAGTCGGTTGAATCTGAGAAATGTGCTGAAACAGCTGTTGAAGCCAGAGGCAAAGGTTTGGAGGAGGCCGGAGGGAGGCTTGCCTGCCTCTGCTCCACCTCTTTCGTGTCGTAACTCTTCAGCCAAGCTCACAGCTTTTTGCCCCAAGTCTGCAAGTGCCTTCCAGGCTTCCCTATCCAGCTGGCGTTCTCCCATGCTGCCCATAATCCAAGCACAGCCTTTGAGATGAAGACGGAAGGAAACAACGCAATCCAAAGGTGGTTTAAAGACTCCGCGGAAGACGGGGATGAAGCAGAAGACGGGCAGAATTGCTATGAGGTCTCTCCCAAATGGCCAACGGGTGTGTTTCTAGGTCTTGCCTTGCAATGTGAGTGATCACCAGCAGGTGGCAGTAATGTTCTTCAGGGCTTTCGGCCCACTAACACAGTTTGCAGGAGATTCGGACTCCAGGGATCCACTCAAAGGCACAGAATCAGATTTGCCTTTAAAGATGACCCCCAAGTTCGAGAAGCACTCCCGAACAAAGGTTTTCCTTCCAGACGCCAGCAGATTAGTTCAATATTGCCTTTTAAGACAGAGGAACGCCGGGCGGTGGTGGCGCACGCCTTTAATCCCAGCACTCGGGAGGCAGAGCCAGGCGGATCTCTGTGAGTTCGAGGCCAGCCTGGGCTACCAAGTGAGTTCCAGGAAAGGCACAAAGCTACACAGAGAAACCCTGTCTCGAAAAACCAAAAAAAAAAAAAAAAAAAAAAAAAGACAGAGGAACATCGATTCTCGGAGGGAATGATGGGGTTTCCACCGTTCACTTATTTCCAATGAAAACAGTACATGGATTTGGTAGCATCTGTTTTGGTTCCTCGAGGACAGTTCTTGCTCATTTCTCACATCTTGATCTGTGTTCGGGAACAACGTGTTCATTTTTACAGCGGGCAATTTGTCCAACTAGATCTCTTGGACCTCTGGCCTGATGGCTAACAGCTGATGCAGAAGTCACCTTTGTTAGCCCTCCCAGGATTCTTTAAAAAATCATTGAATCATCACTAGAACCAAACACAGGGCCTTGCTGCACGTCCCAGGCAGTCGCTCTGTTACTGAAGCAAAAGCCCCTGCCTCCAAACGCCCAGGATATCTTAACGACTACGCTTCTACCTCGAGGTATATACAGGCTAAGACCCAGCGGGTCTCTTCTATGGAAGTCATGAGGTGCTCAGTATTACTGTCTGATTTATGGTCACAGGAAAGGTTCAGGGTGAGGGAGGAAGATTGGATGTAATGTCTGCAGGAATTAACGCACCGGTTTTCTTAATTCTGCAGTATAGCGCCTTATGGTGCAATTCTAGAGATGAACTCATGCTTTTGTGCTATATAATACATCAGATCCACATGTTGTATCTTTGGATAATATCAGAGGCATGCACAGGTCATGCAGGTGCTTATGCAGTTTCCACAAAATCACCTGCCAGCCGCTCTCAAGGGCCACTCTTAGCTTTGGCTGTAGGTCTGGGGGTGGGGGTGGGGATGGGGGGGGCTCTGTCTCTGCGTTTGTTCCAAGTTCCCTGGGCAACTGGCTGATGCTATGGGTCCTCTGACCATGCTGGGAGTAGCACGGTCTAGGGAGGTCCGGACACAACAGGTATTAGACAAGAGATGGGCGTTGTTAGTCTGAAAACTATCCGCAGGCATCTCTTGCGTAGAGCGGAGCTGAGACTTTGGTGGCTGGCCGGCCACAGCTTTAGGGGGATTTGCAGAATGCTTTCTTTCGGCGTGTTGGAAGACGCTACACTTCTCTGCGTTTCTTCTTTCTCCGCTCCCTCCTTTGTGATATTCCTGGGTGTCTTCTCCCCTGCCTAGTGCCGCTCACCATATATGCATCCTCTGCTTCGTTTTCTGTCTCATCTGCATCCCATTTGTTAGCTTCATAATCCAGTCTCTGCTTGGAACCATGGCTAATCTTCCAACTCTAAACTTTTTTTTTTTTTTAAATCTTGAGGCATTTGAATATCCATTTAACATTCCTTCCTTCTTAATTTGATGAAGAATGACAGAATAGGTATACTTACTGGCATCTCGTCCCCAACTGCGAATTTCTGACTGGGCTGCCTCATCCCATCCAAGTATCAGATCTTGCTGTTGGACTGAATGTTTCTCGTAGCAAACGACAGACATCAACAGTCTCCTGTCCCCAAGCCTGCTTCATCCTGTGTTCTTCACCACAGTACCATCGATCCAGCTGCACAAGCCATTTTTTTAATTTAAATTACATCTATGTGTTTACTCTGTGTGTGTGTGTGTGTGTGTGTGTGTGTGTGTGTGTGTGTGTGTGTGTGTACGGGCGGGGAGAGCACACACGTGCCATGGCACAAATAGATAACTTACAGGAGTTGCTTTTCTCTTTCCATCACGGATAGAGCCCAGGTCATTAGGCTTTGCAAAAAGTGCCTTTCCCAGCCAAGTTGTCCCTAGAGTCCCGCTGACGTCATTTTTAATGGTCTTGTCTCATACCCCACCCCAACCCTATAGAGGCTTCCTTTTCTATATTTCTTGAAATCTGTCTATTTCCCTCATTTCTGGTTCTAACTCCAAGAACTTCTGGCTTCTATTACCTCCGTGGTACCCCTGGCCCTGCTGACCAGCCTGTCAATTCTTCTCACCCGCCCTTGCTCTTCCATCCCTGGGGGAAATTCTTCACCCTGTTGCCATGGTGACAGTAAAAACCCCTCCATCCTCTCTTCCCCGCGCATATACTTTAAATTCTCCAGAAGCTCCCCATTCTCTTTAGAACAAAGTGTCGGGAGATGGGAGATAAATAGATCTGTGGTGGGAGAGAAGAGAAGTGGGTCTGAATGGAAGTGAGTAGGTAGAGGAGAGAGAGAGAGAGAGAGAGAGAGAGAGAGAGAGAGAGAGAGAGAGAGAGAGAGAGCACTCAAAAGCATCCCGAGTTCCCAGCTGCAGCTAACTCACTGGGATCTCCCTGGGACACTGGCTCCGAAGACTGTGTGCTGAGTTCTTCTTTTGGCACAAATCCTGGAAAGAGAGGTTAGAGTTGTTGTGACTCCAAGCAGAGGAACACCTGGCCTTCCCCCAGAGAAGGGGACAGAGTGCACATTCATACCCAGCGCTGGGGCTTGGCTTATAGCTCCCTCTTTTCCATACTGGCCCCATCCTGAGAAAACGAAGTACTGACAGCCTGCCCAAGGGTCCTCTGTTGGATGTTCAGAGGACCTTGTCCTTGTTCCCATTTTAACTCGTTCTGTCTAAGTCCTGGTTAATTTATGGGAAATTTTTGCAGATGTGCCGGTATAAATTATCATCTCTAAAATTCTAAGAATGTTGAGGTCAGGAAATGGCTCACCCCACACCTTTGCTATGCTCAGTACACGTAGGTCCTGGGCCAAATTTTGGTGGTATGGGCACTGGGCAAAGATGAGTTAGACATGTGCAGGGCAATCTAGAAAAGGTTTTGTGGGTACCAGCTCGGGGCGCGGCTCAGAAGGGCTGAGAAGACAGCATCTCCTCCCCAGCCCTTTAGGCTAGAGGCAGAGGTATAAGATGTTCATGCTTGGAAGGGCTGTATGGAAGGTGGGCTTCAGCTGGGCAGGTGTGGTGGGGTGTCTGCATTAGGGCCATGGACCCAGAGTGTGGCAATAGGCACGGACACAATAAATGCCTGGGATGGCTGTGACCACTGGCTTTCCCAGAGGCTGTAAACATGTGCAGGAAATAGGTCTCCCAGTTTTCAGGATGCCCAGCAGTTCTGGAAGTTTCCGGCTGTGGAGGCAGGTGTGGGGGTTCAGACTCTCTTTGCTCTTAGTGGCGGCAGAGAACTTCCTCCTTGTTTTTTTTTTTTTCCATCCTCAGTTTGCAAAGCATGTGATTTCATCTTCTTATTAAAGGTCAGCCAGCTTGCCCCACTTCCTCACACCGTTTGGAAATTTTGTTTTGGGTATTCCACTGTATTTCTCAGCCAGATGCCTCCCAGGGGCACATCTCAAAGCTCTACATTGTGTGTGGGGTGGAGGGGGGTGAGTGGAGGGGGTAAGTTCACAGGGTTGACCTTCCTAGCTCTGTCTCCCTTGGTCAGTAAAATCCTGCTTCCTCCCAAGAACAGCAACACTTTGTCAGGGGGTCAAAAAGTTAATGTGGTAAACAGTGCACGATACACACACACACACACACACACACACACACACACACACACACACACACACACACAGATGGGAATGGAAAAACCTCAGACCATTTTCTTTTAACTTTCTTTTTTAGTTTGTTTGTTTTGTGGACAGGGTCTCACTATGGAGCCTTGGCTGGCTCGGAGCTCACTATGTAGACCATCTTGGCCTCAAACTCACAGAGATTCACCTGCCTCAGCATCCTGAGTGCTGGGACTAACAGCGTGCACCACCACCAGGCAGCCCTCCTGAACACCACTTTCAAAGGAGACTGAAATAGGGAACTATTGTCCATGCTGCCAGAAGAAATGAGGGTCTAAACCCATTTCACAGTGAACTCACTTCCTACAGCCTCTGTTTCTCTCTCCCTTTTTTTTTTCTTCGAGACAGGGTCTCTCTGTGTAGCTTTGCGCCTTTCCTGGAACTCACTCGGTAGCCCAGGCTGGCCTCGAACTCATGGAGATCTGCCTGGCTCTGCCTCCCGAGTGCTGGGATCAAAGGCATGCGCCGCCACTGCCGCCCGGCTCTCTCTCCCTTTTGAAGAACCAATATTGCCCCAGGCATCCCTAGGAAAATTTGTAAGCGCCCAAGCGTGGACCTGAAGGTCCCAGGAGGAAGCCTTTTGACAGCTCGACAACCTGAGCTAACAGTTGGACCCTTGTTCTCCAATGCTGTGCATCTCCTTCTGGTTGGGCTTGGGAGGTCATCTGGATACTTACCTGAATCCAAAAGGACTGGTCCAGGCCTCCACAGGTCCATCTCTCCTGAATTTTGAGAAAAAGAAACAAACTTACTAAAACCGAACCAGGATACGGATTCAGGTTGAACTGCTAGGATGTTGCTTCCCAGTCGCCCCAGGCAGAGGGTTCCACAGTGGAAGATGGGACCAGGATTCTGGAGGAAGCATCATGGAATCCTGGTCATGGTCGTTCCTCCCACGTGGAGCTCTTAAAACCAAAGCCATGTGCTTCATCCTCTCTGCACTAAGAGGCACAGACTGAAAGGAATCCCGGGATTCCCCAAAATCTCATGTAGTCAAAAACACCCCCAGTTGCGTTAGTGGCTGGTTGGTACTTGAATGCTTCTAGAGACCGAGTTACTACCTACCCAGACAAAGCACTGTATGTTAACATGGTCTTATTTCTGAGAACATGGAATGATTTCCCTTGCAGCCATCTGAAGTATTTTGAGCTAAAAATTTTCCCATCATTCAAGTTATTTATCTGTCTTTCCACCCACCCACCCATGCATACTTACATTGGGCCATTCAATATGCACCCAATACCATTTTAATCACACCTATTCCATCTATTTGGATTATTTTCCAAAGCTGGCACCCTCCACCAGTTTCTGAGTTTCCTCTCCTTGTGTGCTTCAACCAGAGCAAAGGAACATAGCACTTGGGTTCCATAGCACAGACATGCTGTGGATAGGGTGCTGGAGAGCGGCGATTCTTATCCAATAAGCTCTGTTCTTATTTGGGACAGCTGTAAGGTCAGGAAGGGCTCCGAGGCAGTGTGAACATGTGGGCAGACCTCACAACACAAAGATGGCTTATTTCTCTATCCCACCCTGCGTCCTTCCCAGAGAACTTGAGGGCACGGACAGCCTTTGTCTCCTAAAGGCTATCGATCTCTCCTGCTGAGGTTGGAACTGCTAAATCACTCAAACGAAGTGGTATCTTTTTCTTCATTCAACGAGGCCGGGGAATTTTTGAAAGGTTAAACGTCCGTGTATGTCCTTTAGTGATAAGACCTGGATTAACCTGGTTCGGGCACTACTGACTTGGAGTGAGTCAGTAGCACCCTCTGAGAGCTTTAACTGGGTAGGATGGGACTGTCACCACCACCAAGACCTTCATAATGATCTTTAGTTACTTTGCCCTTATTACTTCAGTGCCACCTGCTGGTGAAAATCAGCACTGCGCTATTTTCCACTTTTTGTTGTTTGAGACAGGGTTTCTCTGTGTAGCTTTGCACCTCTCCTGGATCTTGCTCTGTAGACCAGGCTGGCCTCGAACTCACAAAGATCCGCCTGGCTCTGCCTCCCGAGTGCTGGGATTAAAGGCGTGCGCCACCACCGCCTGTCTGTTTTCCACTTTTAAAAAGAAGCTGCTGGCTCCTCTTTTACCAAAGCACTTACAATGCTATTTTCTTTTAAGCATTTAAAATTTTCCTCAGCACGAAGGCTAGAATGCTGAGCACATTATGGCTTTGGTGACCCCAGGTTCTTACTTTTGTCCCCAAAGCCTGTCCATCAATGCCACTGTCATCTTGCTTGGGATGAATCTGAACAAATTCCCATTCATTTTATAGCCAGGGCCTGAAAAATATTTGGACAGCTGAGACTTGGTGTATTTTGGACTTGGTGGTAATGGGAAGTAAGTGTGTAAAAGGACGTTTGTGTTCGGGTGTCAAGGAGGGACAGGGTGGCCTGGGGAGAGGGAAGTCAGAACGCCATCCGGAGTATGCCAAGAACAGGCAGGGCGCACCTCCCCCACTTTGTCCACAGTTCACCTACGGCCGTCTCCTGTGACGTCACGAGGAAGTATCCTGCCCTGACTCACATGGGGGAGACTCAGAGGAGACGAGTGTACATACAGTCACTCTGAAAAGTGTAAGCCACTCAACAAAACAGGGGATTATTTGGGTGATGGTCTTTGGTTGGCCATCTCACAGAGTTAGATCTAAGGGAAGCATTACGTTCTGAGCGATGTCCAGTGGGAAGAACACTCAGGGACTGTTAACCTTTACCCAGAGTTAGTTCAATGGCATTCAGAGCCACTTTGAAATTAGTAAGTAACATTGAGCCTGAATTAGGTACAGCTGTGACCCTATTTTGCACACGAGAAAACTGGAACACATGCAGAAAATTGCCTTGGTTGAACTTTGAGCCTAAGTCAGTAGGATCCTGAGACTGAGCTTAATCTCTCTCTATACATCCATCTACCCACTCATCTATCTATCCATCCATCCATCCATCTATCCATTCATCCGTCCATCTGTCCATCCATACATACATACATACATATACATACATACATATATCTATAAATCTATTAATCCGTCCATCCATCCATCCATCCATCCATCCAACTAACCATACATCTATCAATCCTCTATTAATCCATCCATCCACCCACCTATCCATCCATGCAATCATCCACACATCTATCAGTCTATCTATTAATTTACTCATCCATCCATCCATCCATCCATCCATCCACCCATCCATCCATCTATCCATTCATCCATCTATCCACCCACCCACCCATCCATCCATCCATCCATCCATCCATCCATCCATCCATCCATCCATCCATTCATCCACCCACCCACCCACCCACCCATCCATCCACCCCCCCCACCCATCCATCCATCCATCCATCCATCCATCCACCCACCCATCCATCCATCGATCGATCGATCGATCCATCCATCCATCCATCCATCCATCCATCCATCCATCCATCCAAAAGGACCTGGGATGATGGTCCCTGCCTCTCTGACTCAATGTGATACCGAGGCAGGTTTCAGAGCCTGCTGTTGCCCTGCACATCTGGAAGTCACTAGCCTGGGACCCAAGAGGGAGCTGCAACATACAGCCATCAGGACTATAAAGTTTTATGGGCCCAGAGTCCAGGTGGCCAGACAGCCCCCAAGTTCCTCCCTGGGGAGTCCCTGGAGGAGGAAGTGGAAGTTTGAAGGTGTAGCAGGCCTCCAGAGCTGGGGGATGCTAGCAGCCGCCTGTCACCTTTCCTGGCTGCCTGTCCCTAGGACAAGAGGGCAGCACACTTTGCTCAGACTTTCTCTTGCTGTTCCCCCACAGGAAGTGCTAAGAGAACAGAGGCCAGCAGCTGTGCCCAAGGCATTGGTATGCCAGCAGCCTATTTGAAACCACTGGGGACATTTTCTAGCCCTGGGCATGAGTTCATGCCAGTTAGGCTTCAATGGCCCCAGGTCTACAAATGGGATGCCCTCCAATACACACTGTGACATGTTTATTTGGGACCTGGAAGCCTTTTTTTTTTTTTTTTCATTTTCACACTAATTCTGTGCTTAGGTTTCCAGGCCAGAAAAGCTTATTCGCAAAACTCAAACAGAGCCCATGGGGCCATGCTTGATATTCTGACCTGGGTACACATACTCAACTCGCCATAGACGGGATCCAGGTGACCTGCTTATTCTAGAAGCCGGAGAACAAAAGATGCCAGGGGCTTGAGCAGTTGCAGGCTCAGTAGGAGCGGAGCCAGGGGTGAGGCAGAGCTTGCCCGGCTGGAGTCAGCACTGGTTTCAGAGGGGCAGTAAGTCTCAGACACAAAGCCGTGTGTTCTGCCCTGCATGCGCCTCTCCGGGATGCACGGCCGAGTCACAGAAGGAGCTACTGGGGGGACCTGGAGAAATGAACTCCAGAAACGATGAGACCTGAAGAGGAGGTGCGTAGACTTGGAAGCGTCAGCGTCTCTCTGGCTGAGAGACACTCGGAAGCTCAGCTTTGCTCCGGTTACTGAAGCCCTCAAAGAGCCTTTGTTTGGGTGGAGAGTTGTGTAGAAGGGTGTTAGATCAGATGCATTTTATGCAGTTCTTTTTTTTCTTTTTTCTTTTCGAGATAGGGTTTCTCCATGCAGTTTTGGTGCCTGTCCTGGATCTCGCTCTGTAGACCAGGCTGACCTCGAACTCACAGAGATCCACCTGGCTCTGCCTCCCAAGTGCTGGGATTAAAGGCGTGCACCACTGCTGCCCGGCCTTTATGCCGCTCTTTGTAATTCCAGGATCTGACAGTCTTAGGGCTGAGGAACTGGGCAGCTTGCTTGACATGTATGAGTCTACTGGAGGTGAGAGTTGGTTGGAGACCTAACAGCTCCGGATATACTTATCTGCCTTGACTCAGTGTGTACAGATATTTGTCATGTCCCCCGCACCTCCCCCCCTCCCTGCAGGATCTTTTGTGAGATCTCATGGCTATCCATTTCTGTGAATCTTTGGGTTGAGAGAGTGACCCCAGGCAAGGACATGATGAGAATTCTTGGGAGGGTCTGAGTGTCTCCGGGCAATCGTGGGGATGATGGTATTCTAGTTTTCTTTCTGTTGCTATGATACAATACTGACCAAAAGCAACTCTTGGGAGGAAAGGATTTGTTTATCTTACACTTTCTAGTAGACTGTCCTTGAAGGAAGTCAGGGCAGGAACTCAAGTAGGAACTTGTGGAAGAAAGGTGCCTGCTGGCTTGCTTCCAGGCTCATGTTTATCTAGCTTTCTTATAACCTGGGACTACAAGACTAAGGGATGGTGCCGCCCATGGTGGGCAGGGACCTCCTACATCAGTTAAAAATCAAAACAGTCCTCTACCGACCAGCTCACATGTAGTCTGATCTGGGCACTTCTTCAACTGAGGTTCTCAGGTGAGTCTAGGCTGGGTCAGTTGACAGTTAAAATAGGCCCAAGTATTAGAAACATGAAGGATGCTGAAGAGGAAGTAGAGACTCGTGAACAAAAGAACTGGAAGATGATGTGGTTAGGAAAAAAAAAAAAAAAGGAATAAGGCCAAATGCATTCAGTAGAACAGACTCCCCAATCAACCCAAAGGTGGTCAGGCAGTGAAAAGAAAAACGGGAGCTTGAGACTGAGAACATGACCTTGTTGCTCTCCACCCCCTGCGGGAGGCCAGCTCCCACCCTTTAAAAGGGTTCCTATGCGGAGGAGAGAGGGATAAGAAACGTTTAGATAGAAAGATAGCGGAGAGGAGAAAGACAGAAACACAGGATAGCTTCGGGAGGACCTGGACCAAAACTCAACGGTCCCTTCTGCCTCTTCAAAAGGGCTTTTTATAGCAATGCCAAGGGGGTGGGGCACAAGACCTCCCCCTTGCTAGATCAAAGCACAACACACAGCCAAGTGCAGACCCTTCCAAACACCTGGTAACCACACCCATGGTCGAATCATCCTCTTATGCAGCCCTGCTGGGTAAAGCAAGCTCAGGTTCTCAGACCCTGAGTAATTTGGGCCTCCACCTCCCCAACGCAGGTCTGAGGCACATGGTGCATCTTGGTATTTGCACTTTATCCCAGAGGTCAGTCTGAGGAGATTGATTAGGTGAGGGAATCTCTGGAGGGGACATAAAGTAATATAAGTCCTTGGGACTCTGATTTGATAAAAGCGTCTTTTTTCTCTTACTGAGAACAGACTAAACAAAGATATTTCTTGAAGGTCAAAATGACTTGGTATGCCCCCGCACTCTGCTAACCTGGAGCTGAGCTGGAGAAACCAAGGGCAACCATGGAAGTACATCTCTAGGATGCCAAACTAGAAACTGCAAGCCCCTTGCCTAAGCTGATACCTGCTCCTGCAGGCTTCTGGTGGGCATCTCTGGAACCCTGCCTTTGAGCCCCTGTGGGGAGTCTACAGGCTGAGCAGGTCCACACACAACCAGCAACTGATTTCGACTTTCATTTTGTCCCCCTGCCGAGAGTGGCTCTGGTTCAGAGAGTTTCTGCAGTCTCTGGTTGGCTCCACCCTTGGGGGGCTGCGGGCATCTCGGCCACGGGAGTGAGAGGAGAAAATGCCCCATGGCTTGGCCAGTTCTGGCTCTGAAGCCAAGAAAACGGAGTACACATGGGCAAAGGTGCCATTGTGCAGTCTATGGAGACCCACTTAATCCTGATGGGGGCTGTGGGAGGGATGGGGAATAGTTCTTACTATCATGTATGTACTATCATGTATCAAACGAAGCAGAAGCTACTGGGCTGAAGAGGCGGCTTAATGGTTAAAAGCATTCGTTGTTCTCGAAGAGGAACGGGGTGGGGTGGGGTGATTCAATTCCCAGCATTCCCATGGTGGCCCACTGCTTGGGGGATATTCGATCACACTGTGAACCCCAAATTTGCATTGGCATTAATTCAGTAAAATTAACCGTGGGTCAGGAGGCTGAGTTAGCAATTAGTTGACAGAAAGTAATCAGAGAGCATCCGAGGGCATCTGGAAGAGATAAAGAGATGCACAGGAAGTAGTAGGGAGGGGTTTTGAGTGGCATGGCCTTTTCTGTTTTGGTGGAGCGAAAGGCCAGACTTTTTCAGAGACACCAGCAAGGAGAGAAGGTTAGCTGGGTGTTACTCAACCTCTCTGAGCTAGCGGGTTTTCACCCCAGCCTTTGAGTCTCGAGTTTTACTTACAAATAGAACGACGGGGATTTAGTTAAAGCTAACTTTAGCAGCAGTGACCTAGCCAGTGCCTATGGGAACAGAATTCCCGCCAGGCTGCTGTCAGAGAAGCAGGCTGGTAACTGCAGAGTTGCAATTGCTGGCTAAAATAGAGGTAGATGAAGGCGCAGCCACTGTACCGAAGGAAAAACCCACAACCGTCCACAACTCCGGTTCCAGAAGATGCAATGCTTCCTTCTGACCTCCGCGGGCACCAAGCACGCAGGTGGTGCACATACCTACACGCAGGCTAACCACTTATGCACATACAATTAATTAAATAAATGAATAAAACACAAAACACTAGGAGGGAGATATCAACACCTCTTCATGGCAGTCCGGCCTCTAGTCCTCATGCCGTGTGGCCTCAAAGGGAGTAGTATAGTTCTTAGTCAGCACATAAGCTCCCGAGCAGGCCTGGTATGAGCGGGTGGGAAGCCCCTATCCCATTCCCTGTCTGTATTCTGTGGGCCTCAGCAGTGTTGCCGAGACCTGCTGCAGCTTCTGTGGCAGCACAGAGCCATGAAAGCCTGCAGGGCAGTGAATTTTGAGTCCCCGGTTGTTGCGATTCAGAGGCGCTTTCCTGGGAGAGAATGCGCTTCTCTTCTCCGAGCATAACGGATGTCCCCAAGCAAGATGCGCTCTGCTCTTTCTTGGGAGAGGATAAAGGTTTCCCTTGATCTTTTAAATGAGTTTCCCCAAGCATGAACCGCAGAGAGCATCTCTTTTCAGGCGTCTAAGAGCCTGGTTACTGAATCCTTAGGAATGGCTATCGAAACCTGTAATGAAATCGCCTCTGGGATAGGAAGATTGGGCAAAGGCCTGGGTTACTTAATGCCCTCCTTACTTTCCTTATAGGTTCCTTCACAAGTCTGGGCCTGAGGGCAGTGCACCGTGTTGGCCCAACTGGTTTAAGGCTCTATTAACTCCAAATCGAATGGTGAGGATCTGGGCAGTTAGAATCATGCAGAGTAGCAATGAGGAAGACAGCTGGAGCTCTCACCTGGACGGGAGCCAGGCCTGTGTCGGCTGCTCCCGTAGGCAGCGGGGGACCACAGACCTGAAATCACAGCTGGACTGGTCAGAGCATGAACGTGAAGCTAGCTGCTCTCATTCTTTCCGTGAGTCAACCTAGCAGGCCCGGACCAAGGTCAGAACCAAGGCAAGGCTTTCGTGCTGTCTGAACCTGCCCTGGGGGAGGCGTAGGAATGGAAAGCAAATATGTAGATAATAAATAAGTAAACAAATAGGTAGACAGACAAATAAATAAAGGAAGTCGATCGGATTTAGAACAGTGGCTGGACATTCCAGGCACTAAACACCCTCGTGTTTTATGATCGGCAAAGTCCGTCCCTTTATTCGTAAGGACCGTATTTCTTAGATTTCCTGGTTCTCAAAAATAATTCCCCTCAACCGTGCCGCTTGTGGGGAGGTTAAAGCAATCCTTCAACAGAAATGTCACTTAACATTTTGCAATTTGCCTAAGCGGCATCAACACGAAGTTGATACAAATCGCATTAGCTCTCAGTCATTTTTAGGGGCAGCCCATGGGTTAGCCTTGATTATTCTGGGAGAGAGTCAAACATATTTCGGCACTCATTGCTTACTGGGAAGTTTCTCTGAAGGAAGGCTTTACAGGGAGACAAGAGACGGAGGAGTTTGCAGAGAGAAACCCAGAGCCTCTTTGGGGAAGAAGTTAGCTGAGGGGAAGGAGCCATGTTTCCATGGCGGTAATGAGAAGATTCTTACTTCTTTTAGGACTGTCCATGGTGGATTCCTCCCCCCACCCCATTTTGTCTTGGTTTCGATTATGTGACATAAACTCAAAGCAGCTTTATTTTTTGTACAATTCGTAAAAGTAACATAGGCTCACCATATAGACTTTTTCTCTAAATACGATGCATGGCAAGGGACCATCGTTGGTTGTCTTTCCAGCGCTGGCTGGCCTCTGGTTTTGGTATGCAGAACTACATCCCTTGTTCTGAGACTACATTCTTACACACAACACACAAGCGCAGGACTCTGTGTGTGTGTGTGTGTGTGTGTGTTGGGGGGGGTCCATGTTGCACCTCACTTCTTTGACTGAGCAATCTACCACAGGCCAGTCTTCTCACACCAGCCAGTGCCCAAGCCTATCAGCTTTTCGGTTATTTATTTTAAAATTTTTAAGGTTAGCATGTGAAGTCACAGGTTTCATTATGACATTGTCTACATACATAGCATTATGGTACGCTCCTATTCATGTCCCTCCCTCCATTGCTTTCCCCCACATCCCCTCCTCCCTTGGGGGTCCCTTCCTTAATTGCACCCCCAAATATCCCTCCCCATTTTCACGTCCCATATATTCCACCACCTTCTTATCCTCTGTTCTCCACTTTTTTCTTTTAGACCCCTCCCCCCCAGTCCCGTATCTGTCTCTTTCACACACACACACACACACACACACACACACACACACACACACACACATCTAGATGAGAGAAAACATGGGATATTTATCTTTTGGACTGCGCCTCATTTTGCTTCAAGTAATGATCTCTACTTCCCTTCATTCTTCTGGAAAATGCCATAGTTGCATTTTTTCTTCATGGCTGAATAGCATTTCTGTGTGCACATGCAGTGCATTTGAGCAGGTTGTACGGTAACTTGACCCGTACTTCTAATGGTGGGTGAGTAAACCTTTGTTTCTCTTCACGTGACCGTGTCCCATGGCTGTTCTTCCCACCCGTGGATCATACTTACCTTACAATTCATTCTTGGTAAATTCTATCATTTCTCCACACTCTTGCCCAAACTGTGTATTTCAGTTTGCAGTATGAATTTGTGTGTGTGTGTGTTTGTGTGTGTGTGTGTATAGAGAAAGAGAAAGATTTTGCTGTTTATTTGGCACTTATTTCATTCCTGATGAAGCTGAATATCTTTTGTTGTTTTGTTTTGTTTTGGTGTTTGGAGACAGGGTTTCTCTGTGCAGTCCTTGGTTGTCCTGGAACTCAATCTGTAGCCTAGGCTGGTCCTGAACTCACAGAGATCCACCTACCTCTGCCTCCTGTGTGCTGGGATTAAAGGCATGTGCCACCACTGCCCAGCTTGAATATCTTTAAAAAAATACATTTATTGGCCATTTGTAGCTCTGCTGTAGTTTGCCTGGTCATGGTCTTTCTCCAGTTTTCTTTTGGAATGCTTGTCTTTTGAAAGATTGAATTTCAAGAAAAACCTTCTCCAGATACCTTAAGGAAGAAAGACTTCCACAGGTGACAGAAATCCTGCTGAGGAGGGAAAGGCGCACACTGGCAGACGCTGGTCTTCTCCTGCCGGATTCCTCCATCTCCTCCTAGTCCTTGCCCAAGGCTGGAAGGGAAATGAATGACCCTGGCCGTTTCTGGACCTTGTCACTAGGCGGCGCTCCTCTACCCCTCTGGTCTCTGTACTGTGCATACATTTAATGCTATGCTGGCAGTGGCCACCAAAACGCTTCTTAAAGTGAACCTGACTGGGCAAACGATGCTGCCATGCAGCCTTCTACATCTGAGAGATCCCAGCTGACCCAGCGGGACCTGCAGCTTGTCAGTCTTTGCAGAATTCTTTTCTAACAATAGCTTTGGATCTGGCTCTCCCGGTGGCTCTCTCTGGCGCTGGGTGCTCCTGGGCGGGGGGTGTGCCGGTGCCATCTTTGGCCTCTCTATGAAGACAGCCTTATTCCTGTCCTGTGAGAAGTCTCTGTGTCCCTGGCTCTTGGCTTATTATTCCTAGCCTTCGCTTGGTTTTTTTCTGACGTCTTGGCGTGTATATTCACGGGTCCGTGAATGGGCCGCAGTGTGTCCAGCACCCATTTCCTGGGAGTCCTCTCACGCCTCAGCATGCTTTTGTGAGCTGAGAGCGCTCCTGTCTCTTCTGCATCTAAATATTTACATATTTTGTTGTCAACCTCCCTTTAAGGCAATGGTCCTCAACCTGTGGGTCGTGACCCCCCATGGGGTCGCCTAGCAGATATTAAATTATAATTCCTGACAGTAGCAAAATCACAGTTATGAAGTAGCAATGAAATAACTTTCTGGTTGGGGGTCACCCCAACATGAGAATCTCTGTTTAAGGGCCGCAGCATTAGGAAGGTTGAGAACCACTCAGAGTCTAAGGTGTTGTGTTCTGCCTGAGAGGATGCTTTTGTAAACCTCAGTGTAGGAGGAGTTTCAGGCCTGAAACACAGGTGGGCGGGCCCTGTTCCAGCTCCACAGGCGTGAGGTGTCCTAAGCTGAAGGGATCATCGATGGATCTTAGTGCGTTGAGGTGGGACAGTCACTGATATATCCTAGAATGCTGTCTGATGACACGTAGTAGGCATTCAATAAATATCTCTTAAACGAGCCGGGCGGTGGTGGCTCACGCCTTTAATCCCAGCACTCAGGAGGCAGAGGCAGGCAGATCTTTGTGAGTTCGAGGCCAGCCTGGTCTACAGAGCGAGATCCAGGAAAGGCGCAAAGCTACACAGAGAAACCCTGTCTCGGAAATAAAAGGAAAAAAAAAATATCTCTTAAACGAACTAGGCTTTGCTTGAACATCCCAGTCACACCCACTTCTAGCATCTCTCTGTTTAAGTCATACATATAAAAGGAGGGAAATACAGTAATAACTAACTTGTCTATCAACACTGTAAGAAGTGCTGCAACCCTTGAATACAGTTCTTCATACTGTGGTGATCCCCAAACCATAAAATTATTTTCATTGCTACTTCACAACTGTAATCTTGCTTCTGTTATGAATTGTAATGTAAATATCTGTGTTTTCCAATGGTCTTAGGTGACCCCTGTGAAAGGGTCATTCCGCCCCCAAAGGGGTCACAACCCCAAAGAGGGTGGTGACTCAGGTTCAGGTTCATAGGAATGGGGTTTCTTTGGGAGTGATGAAAATGTTCTAGAATTTGATTGTGGCGATGGCCATGTAACTATGGATATACTAAAACCCCCTGAATAAGAGCTTTACATGGGTGAATTGTATGGGACGAGAGGAGTGTCTCGATACAACTGTTATTGTAAATGGACAAATGCACTTGGACATCCAAATCTGCTTCTTTTCATGCATGCAGAATGCCTTTGAGTGGGTAATGCAATGGCTAAGAAGTCCTTCTCCCCCGCTTACCCGGGCTCCTGTCTTAACAACTATGGTGCCCGCTACACAGAGGCCTCTCTTTCCCCGAGGATGGGCCCGGCAGTGTGTGGGTTGCATGGATGCCCATGCTGTGCAAGTAAGAAAAAGGAACACTGATGGGCTGGGAGGCTGCTCTCCAAAGCCCCTGTCCCGAAGCCAGGAATAGCAAAGCTTTGCCAGGTTGGGAGTCACTACTTCAGGTTTTTCTGAAGAGTTTGCAGCCAAATTGGCATCAAGATTCCCAAGCTGCCAGGAGAAGCCAAGTCAAGAAGCCACCAGTCACTGTTCTCTGTTACATAAGGAACCGGTGCCCCCTGGGCAAGACAAGAGCCGATTCAGGTACTCGAATGTGTTAGAGAGAATGGAGGAACCTAGAGCCAAGAGCTTGGGATGTGATGAAGAAAAAAGCTCTGGTTCTGGGGACTCCTGTGAGCCCTGGTCATCCAGCACCAGAGACTGTTTCTCTCTCGTTGCCAGGTATCATTAACTTGGGTTAATATTAGTCCAGCTGAACATGAATAGGATGGGGTGGGGAGCATGTCCGATGTATTTCAAAACTTCACAAAATTATTTTTATGGTTCTCTGATATGGGACTTTTAGGTCACAACTTCTCCCATGAGGCAGTGATAAAGTAGAAAGTTTATAGTGGAATCAGTGACAAGACTATAATAAGGCATGCGATATACTTGGCCCATGAATGCATGCGTGTTGCGTATCCTGACAGTTATTATTAATTACTGACGACATTAGGGGAGCCCGGCAGCCTCCAATCTTGCCACTTTGTTCTTCCCGAAGTATGGCCCTCTGTGGCTCAGATTTTTGCGGATACGTTTGCTGACGGCAAGGATTCCAGGGTTTGGCATGTGGATTCCTGCTCTGCTTGCTTACCCGTGTGACCTGGAGTTTGGACCCCTTATTTCTTAGTCTATCCACTGTAACAAGGGATTCGCTCAAGTTAGACATCCTTTGGATCCGCCCCACAGGGTGGTCATGATCTAGCAAGTTCTATGATCTATGTGTAAGTTGCTCAGAAAACTGCCCAGGGCCTTGAAAGTGCGAATTCTCCCGTAGAAAATAAAAGGATGGGTAAACAGGTGGGCTAGAATCTGCTAGGGTAGGGTAGGAGCATGCTGCATGGCGATCATGATTGAAAACTAGGGGTGAGGCTGAAAACAAGGCCCCCACGGAACTTCCTCCAAGGAGGGAAATGTGTCGCCGGACAGGAAATATTCGGAGAAACCTTCCGAGGTAACAGCGATCCCATTGCACAACTTCCCATCCCCCTCCCCTCTTCAGGTGCGCTTTATCTCAGGATGGTGGAGATAGATGCCTGTGTAGAGCCTGGAGATTGTACTGTGTGACAAGCAAACTTATCGGCTATCTGACATCCCAAAGGGATTCTTTTATCGAAAGACGTCAGGGTGTGGGCCGTTTATTACTTAAGGAAACAAAATCCAGTAACACAGCAATGGGGAGAGCTGAGTCGGCCGTCTTCCTCAACCAAGCTTTTGGAGGAAGGGCGATCTTGTCAAGATAATGCTTCACATACTCGCCTATCTTTGTGGGTATGGCAAAGTAGTTGTGTTTTGAGCCTGGAAGACACAACCTGGCTTCCCACCCCAAGGCAAGGGCTGGGCACTGCATACCGGATTCCAACAAAGCTGTTCCTCTAAAGATACACCACCTGCTCTTGTAGTCCACGACATACATGGCCCACCTACTCACCCGTATCCTGGCTCCTGTGGCCCACGGGTTGGGGTCTGGGGTCACTGGTTACAGATGCTGTGAATGGCTTCGATGTGGCTCTGTGGGTAGCCTCAGCTACTGGGATAGCTAACGCCTGTGTCAGGGTGACAGGCTGTGTGGTGGTCCCTGTAATAGATGGCTTCTCATAGGCTTTCGTGGGCTCACCTGTAAGGAAACAGCATTGCGTTGGTGTCTACAAAGTAGCCTGTAGGACTTAGAGGACCACGAGTCAAATAAATGTTTATTGAACACCACCAGCTTTTAGAAGACGCCTGTACTGGTTGTAGTGGAGGGTGGGACCTAGATAAATAGCCCATACAATTTCAGAGCAATAAGCCAACCAACAACCAAAGATTAAACAGCACACTTGAGCGACAGTCAAAACTGTCATAGCAACATAGAGGAGGCAGAACATGATTGGCTGCCCGATTGCTTTGCCGGGCACCATAAGCAATGGTTTTTACTCCTTCCTTCCTTTCAAGCCCCCATTTCTCTGTCTCCCTTCTCCCCCTTCTATCACCCTGCCATCTCAACAGCAATTGGCCTATGGATACACGGCTCTTCCCCTCCACTATGGCGCACTCTTAGAGAACGCCTTTTGGTTTAAGTAGGTTCACAGCCAGTCAGCTGACCCCTCCTGGCTCCAGATGTCCTGCCAGTACCTGGGATAATGGAACTAACTAAACGGCAAGGATCATCTAGGTTCTAAATTAGGAAGATTTTGACTGCCTTGCAGGTTTTTATCCTTTGGCAATTTCTTATGTGTATATACTGACTTTGGGGAGCATTTTCACTTCCCATTACCCTCTCTCATCATCCCCCACCCTGGAACCCCTTTTCTTCCCAACAAGTTCCCTCCTTCTTGATGTCCTATATTTGATTCACTGAGTCGCTTGCATGAGTACGAGTAGGAGGTTATTCTTTTAAGATTTTTATTTTTATTCTTTTTTTTAAAGATTTATTTATTTTTATTTCATTTGCATTGGTGTTTTGCCTGCATGGATGTCTGTTGTGAGGGTGCTGGATCCCCTGGAACTGGAGTTATAGAGAGTTGTGAGCCGCCATGTGGGTGCTGGGAATTGAACCTGGGTCCTTTGGAAGAGCAGTCAGTGTTCTTAACCACTGAGATATCTCTCCTGCCCCCTTATTTTCAGTCTTGATTTTGTATATATGTGTGTGTCTGTGCATTTGACCACAGTGTCAGTGAAGGTCACAATGGGAGTCAGATCCCTTGGAGATGGAGTTACAGGTGGTTGTGAGTAGCCCTACATGGGTGCTGGGAATCGAACCCAGGTCCTCTGCAAGAGCAGAGAGTGCTTTTAACCCCTGAGCCATCTCTTGAGCCCGAGTGAGAGGTCATTTCCAGGAGCGTGGGGAGCAGGTACAAGGCTCCAGTTAGTGCTCCAATTGCTCAGAGAGTCTCAGTGAAGGTTTAGGGAAAGAGAGGCTACTCTGTGAATCCTGGGGACTATCTTGGAGACCTCGGGCCAGGACTGTAGAGAGACATGATGGTCTTCCCCATGACCAGCCCCTCAGGTCTAGATCTACTGCCAATGGCTACTGGGCATCCAGTGGAATATTAATGCTTCTGTAACTGTGGATCTGGTGTCGTGGGGCTGCTGTTATACATTACCCAAAATTTGGTGGCTTAAAGCAATAGAGGTTCATTTTCTTACGGCTCTGGAGGCCAGGATTCCAAAATAAGGACTACTGGGCCAGGTTTAAGGCCTCAGCAGCACCGAGCTTCCTCCAATAAGCCCGAAGGTAGATGTGATTCTTGCACCAGCCAAGTTCGTCTGGATTGGCCTGGGCTGTCCCTAAGGTTAGCATCCTGACTTGTTTTCTCTGCTCTGTCTTCTTAAGACCTCCTTTTCTCAGGCTGTGAAGTCATTTCCCTCTACTTTCTTTCTGTGGAGATGTGTGTGATTGTCCACACAGATAATCGACGATAAACATCCAACGTCAAGACCCTTAATCATATTAGCAGAAACACTCCTCTCCATGTAAGGGCACACTTGGGTTCCAGTGGTTGAGATTTGAGTATCTTTTTGAGGGGGACTTTTCAGCCCACCATAGCATCCTGGCTCTAGTGTTCCTCGTGATTAGGGTTGATGCATTTTAGGCACATGGAAAAGCTGGCCAAGGGGGTCAAAAGATGCCTCTTTCTCCATCCAACGTGCCGTTTGATGCTGTACAGAACAGTGCATGGTACAGCATCCCAGGAGAGCAGTGTTAGGACTCCGGCCCTGCAGACCAACATTTGGTGGGTGTTCAGACCCACTGCCCTACACTGGCACCTGCTCCCTTCCGTACCCTGACCCTGTCACCTTGCAGGGGTGAATCACATCACGAATTTGGGAGGCCAGGCCAGACGAGAACCAAATCCAGCATCAGGGTTCAGTGTAGCCATTCCATCTGCTCTTGCGGGCAGGAAGCAGATTTCTCATTTTCATTGACCCTGTTCCTTGCCAACCGCTAGCCATCTTTAAATCAGTCGGAAGACCAGGCCAGAGGATCATTAGCGAGCCATGGATGGCTTCTGGGCTTCAGCTGGCATCTGCACCACCCTGGGGCCAAGCCAAAGCTGCCTGATGCACGACATTTCCCTTACTTTAAAGGACAGCCATTCATAATAAGTCCTAGAGAAGTGTTTAATTTCTCAAGAGGGATCCTCTGCCTTCTGCTGTTGCTAGAAGGCTTTGGCGCCTCTTGAGGGAGATGTGGGCCCAGGTTTGCCTTGATCTAGGGAGGAGATGAATAGGACTGCTTGTCAATTTCAATCCAATGATTCATTTCGAGAGACATATAAATAATCAGGCAGTATATATATATATATATATATATATATATTTTACTTTCAAATAATCAATTCAGCCATAAAGCAGCCAAACAAAGCTTTTACTAGAACATCTTCCCATCATAAACTTATTAGAGTTTGAAAGTCACAATTATCTTTTTCTTCCCCAGCTGTCCAGATTCTAGGCTCTGGACTACCCCAGTCACCTCCGTGTGTGAATATTCATTTTCAAGAGAGCTAGAGATTAAATGTCATGAGGGCAGCCAATGGGTCACTCGACAGGACACAGCTGCTTTCAAATACTCGATCCGTTTACTCAAGAGTCATCTCTCTGGTCCTATGCGGGCTGTTTTTGTTCATTCCTTGTCACAGATTAGAGCCATCTTTAACGTGGAGGAAGAGGATGCTGCTCTTGCGGTCCTAACTTCTCCCAGTTCCTTATTGGCTATTTCGCTCTTGGTTCATTTTGAACACGATACCTAGTCGGACAGTTTCTGCAGACAGTGTCAGATACATGGAAGTTTTGTCTCCTCTCAAAGGCTTTCACAGACATGCCGTAGGCTCTCAGCATGCTGCTTATTTGGGCATGGCCAAGAACAGCTCCCAGGCACCCTCTGAAAAGCAGCAGATGGAGGCCCGGAACTCCCTGTCCCGGTAGCCGAGTGGAGTTGAGCAGATCGGGGTTACAGATGCAGCCCCCAGGAGCTGTTCCTAGAGAGGCTGATTCACCAGCTCTCAGATGGGCCGTGGAATTTTGATATAAGAACTGTAGCCCAGGCCAGATTGGGCTTCTAGCCCCCTCATTTCCAGTCCTGCTTTATTTATGAGTGGGGACAGCCAATGCCTACTTGGCAGGACTGCTGCCGTAATTTGGGCGAAGTGTATAAGTCGCCCATACTGTGTTGGGCACATGTAGGAATCCAATAAATGGTAGGAGTTGACATTTCACATCGAGTTATGTTTCCCCCTCTGCCGCAGACAGCATTGTGCTTTGGTGGCTGGGAAGAGGACGGAAGCCAGGGTGCCAAGGTCTGAGTGCTGGGGGAAGATTTGGTTCTTCTCATCACTAGCTCATTCTGAGCCTCGGGGCTGCACACCAGGGCAGGAGATCTAAGATCTCCACTATACGCTGGCACCTTTGGACGTGGGCATCCCTGATGAAGATTGTCACGGTTTTGGAAGTAGACGCAAACATTTCTATTTTTAAGGTAAGGAACAGGCTTCTTAAGAGGTCCAGGAGCGTTCCCATTTACAGGGTTGAAGGGAAGCAGAGGCAAGGTTAGAAGTCAAGGTTAGAAGCCAAACCCATGCTCTCTGTCCACTAAAAGGGAACAAGTAGAAGACAGGCCTCGGTCACTTGAGAATTCCCGAGTGTATCACAAGGTCTTGGTGGCCATCTCTCCGAAGCTCACTGTCAGGAGTGGCAACAGGGTGGCTGTGGTGGGTAAGGGTCATGAGGGTGGGGGATGCCTGGGAGGTGAAACTCATGTAGTGGGCAGCAGCCTGACGACCTCCTTCCAGGGCAGGGCTTAGCAAACAGCCAAGGGGAGGCAGAAGGGTATTTTCCTGGCACTCTTTCTCAGTAGCAGATTTCCTTAGCCTTCTTTGGCCCTGACCCCAGGAATGTGCCTTTCCAGTTTTCCGGTGCATTTCTGCAAATCAACACTTACCTGTTTTTATTTAGCCCAGAGCACAAGGCAGCCAAGTAGCAGCTGCCGGCTTAATGGTTGCTAACTGCCTGGGAGAGACAGCCTTTAAATTTCAGGCAATATCTGTCCCCAGCGTGAGCCTTGCAAGGCAAATCAGAGACCTTCCAGGCTTCAAGGGAGATAATTTGCCACTGAAGACGTTGGCTATGCTTTGGCAGGGTCATCCTAACCTAATTTACCTATTAACGCATTCTTTTGGGAGCCCAGTAAGCATGTTATGCAGCATGCTGAGACCTGAGCCGTGGTTGGCCCTGCATCTACCTCTTCTCGGGCTTTGTGCGGTTTCTGAAGGAATTTGATCCCTTAGGAAGAGGAGCAGTGAGACCACTCTTTCACGGGTCTCACTGGAATTTTTTTTTTACTTGAATTATTAAGAACTCACTCTATGCAGGCATGCCCTTTTAAAGAGACAGAGCGGGACCCCACGCATCCCTTTGATATGGGCACACTGGTCACTGAGCTTGGGCCTAGCACACAGGAGGTACTCGGTGGTGAGCAAGTGGGTGAATGGAGGAACATACCCTTTGAGATGCTGTCAAATGTGAATGATCTAGAACTGAGGAATGGATATACTACCTGGTGATACGGCACAGAAGCTTGAGGTGGTGTGGCCATGGGGACAAGCGACATCATCAGTAATGGTTGTGCTTTCACAGTGTGGCTTTTGGATACTTTATAGATTTAAATAGAAGGAGGAGGAGGGGAAGTCCCAGGGTTCACCTGCACCACTTGAAGATGCTACCGAGTCATAGAGATAGGTAGGTAGGTGGGGAACAATTCAGCTTGGCCGTGGCTGGTGTAGATACGGGGAGCTTTGGACAGACCTCTGCTGCCTGGGGCTTTGAGACCAAACAGATTCCAAAAACTCCAAGGCAGTGTCTCTTACCTGTACTTCTCCCTGCGTTCCCCCCACAACTGTTACCTGCTTTAGGGCGATACAACCCATCAGTCTCCAAGGAACCAGCTACAGTCGCACCCTTGGGGAAATTGCTAAATCCTTCTAAAGCAGGATAAGATACTGGCGCTCTCTGCCTCAGGCTGTTGTAGCTCAGGGCTCTGGCACAGAGGGAGGACTTGGCAGATAGCTGTGATCACCCGATGTTGTGTGGGACCCTTCCCATTTTTCAGGTTCGGTCTGAGGGCTGAAGCCAGAAGGACCTGCACACTACTTTCTATACCAGGAAGTTTGCTCCTGAGCGTCCCACACCTGTGGCCATTCCAGGGTCATCTGCACAGTCACCAGTCTCCCCATTCAGTGAGGGAGAGAACAGTCTCGGGGTTAATTGGGCAATGGTAACTCTACACTTGAGATTTCTAAGGTTATCAGTGGCGTTAACACATCCCTGGCCAGACCCTCGATGGCTCCAGACCGGATGAGACAGGAAAGGAAGGTGACCTCACTTCAGAGCAACTCAGGCCCCAGGGCAGTCTAAAGAGAAGCCCAGAGTTCTGAGTGCAAGGGATGCCGGGTCCCTGGATTGGTATGCTACGAATGGAAGGAAGGGGTAGGGAGCGGACAAGAGTCGACTAGATAAAACACGACCCAGTTATCTGCACACATCACCTCTTCAGAAATCACCAGACGGACAGCGGGCTCTGTCACGCGCTCTCTCCTTCCGGTGTCCTCATCAAAGGAAGACAGGGCATAATACCTCAGATCTGGCTCTTAAGGGATCACCCCACTGTGGGGGATGGGGAGAGCTGAGCTGTGTGCTTGCAACTCAATAAATATGTCATGATCGCTTCAGCAATTCAAATGTCGTAAAAGGCATAGGCGAGGCCGTCACAAGATGAAAGATGGGCAGCTCCCAACGTGTCTGTGGAGGCTCATCAGACTGGGAGTCTGCACGCAGGGTGGCTAGCAGGAGAAAAAGCTAGCACGGCGATTTAGGGAGTGGTGTTTGGAGCCAGGCAGTCTGAGTTTGACTCTGAACTTTCCTAATTCCTTGCTGTTTGTCAGTGAAAACCTCACTCGACTTCTCCGAGCTCTGTTTTCTGCAAACTGTGCATGAGGGCTAAGAACAGGGCATCTGGGTCGCAATCCGGGCTGACTAAAAACTACCAAGGAAAGGTCTTGTCACAGTGCCTTGCCCACGGCAAATATTTAAGAAATGCTGGCTCTGGAAATTCTAGAGCCATGTCCGCCCTACGTCCACGAGTAGAACTTGAACCAAACCCATTCACCCGCCTTGTTTCTGGAATGCAGAATCCTGTGAGAAAGCACCTGACTGTGTGAGAAATCAAAGCACCTCCCAAGGCACCATACTGGATTTAGCACAGGAATTCCTTAGTCTCCGCAGCTGGTCCTGTGGAGGCTGGCTCAGGTGAGCCCCTCAGAAGTGCGTTTTGTCCTGACTCAGATTCTTTGCTTGGTTGCTTGCTGTTAGTGAATAAGCCCTATCATTCTCTCTCCTTTCCTTTGCTTTATAGCCAAGCAGAGGCAGCCTCTTCCCTTACAGTTGCCAGGAAACGTTTCTAGGCACAAGGTCATTATCATCATCTAAAGTAACAGTACAATAAAATTCCAGGTCCCAGTCACCCTGAATGAAGATGACGCAGATACAGAGACAGTATCCAATCGTGAAAAGAACAAAAAACCCCCTTCACTCCCAAGACACGTCTGTCTGATCGCATTGGTTGAGTGAGGTGCCCGGTTCCTGGCATCATTAACGCACCTCCAGGGTCAGCGGGACTTGACTGGGGACGATGTGAATTCCCACAACCGTCACCTAAAACGCGACATTACACGTTTATGAACTCAGACAGCTTGGATGAAATACCATGCGAGCACTTGCCTGCTTTGGCAGCTGGATGTTTGGACGATGAATATGTAAGAGCCGATGGGTAGGTTACGCCCCTTTGGGGTTTACTTTCTGCAAAAGAAGAGGGAGAGGAATTTATTTCCGGGGCTGGTTTTTAGATCTTTCGGTGCTGATAAGTGGATTATCTCTTTCCAGTTTATCTCTCTTGAGTTCAGGAACATCTGCCGCCCTTGCACTGAGTTGCTGTTGATTGCAATCGGAGAGCCAAGTGGCGTTTTGTTTTCCCGTGGAGCATTTGTTTTTATTAATAATAGAATGGGAGTAATAAAATCTGCATGACTCAGAGTTGCTTAATATTAGCAATTTCTTATTTTGCTCCTGAAGATGTGACATGTAAGCTAACTGGGCTCTGAGTGTGCAATTACACAAATAGACAGATGCAAAACATTGCACACAACCCACTTTCAGGTCCTGGACTAGCTGTCTGTGGATGGACGGTCGCCTCTCACTTTCACAGACCCTGTGGGATCCGTTTGAATTCCCGGGCACCATGGACACTTGAAAGTAATTGTACAGAGGTCCTCCTTGAAAACAACCATTGGTGGTCACTCGGGGAGAGATGTTAGATGCAAAACAAGGGGAAAGAGCAGTCTTGTCTAACAAGGACACAATAGAAGCAGAAAAAAAGAAAGACGTCAGGCCATCAGAGCTGGATCAGCAATGATCTGGCAGAGAAGTAAGTAGTCATCAAGCCTGGGGTGACTGAAATTGCCCCAGAAGGCTATTTCCCGCCGAGTCATCTAATTTCCAAGAGATGCCTGACAGTGGGCTTCGTTCTATAGTTAAGTTGAAAGTGCCGATGGAATTCAGATAGTTTCTTCCCCAACCCGTTACAAGTTCATTTGTCTGTTCGGAGCTGTTAAGATCCCAGGGCCATAAGCAGCGTCTCATGTAGTTAATGACTTAATATCTTTAAGGATTTATTTATTTATTTATTTATTTATTTATTTATTTATTTATTTATTTTGTGTGTGTGTGTGTGTGTGTGTGTGTGTGTGTGTGTGTGTGTGTGTGTGCGCATGCAGAGGCTAGATCTCCTGGAGCTGGAGTCCCAGGCATTTATGAGGACCTCAGTGTAGGTGCTGGGAACCAAACGCCAGATTTTTGCAAGAGCATCAAGTACTCTTAACCACTGATCCATCTCTCTAGCCCCATGGGGGGATATCTTTTTGTTTTGTTTTGGTTTTGGTTTTTTGGTTTTTTGAGACAGGGTTTCTCTGTGCAGCTTGGGAGCCTTTCCTGGAAATCACTCTGTAGCCCAGGCTGGCCTCAGACTCACAGAGATCTGCCTGCCTCTGGCTCCCGAGTGCTGGGATTAAAGGCGTGCGCCACCACCGCCCGGTTTATGGAGGAATATCTTAATGTTTAGGTCCTGGCTACAATCTCATTGCCCTCACTGGGGGAGGAGTGTCACTTGCTACCATATTTATATGAAAGCATTAATCTCTCAACCCAGGGACATCCTTGGAGAGAATGGTAAGGGGTGGTGTCAAGGGGGGAGTGGAGTGAGCAGGCCAGAATACGACCCAGGAATGTGCCCAACATCCCATTGACACAAGAATTGTGAGGTCCCTGAAAGTGCCTGAGACTAAGACAAACTGGGTTTCTATTTCTATGTTACTTTTTCATTTTATTTTTATTTTCACGGTCCTGAGGATCAAAGCCAGGGACCTTCACATGCCAGGTAAATGCTCTCCCACTGAGCTACCCTTAGCCCTTATTTTAACTTTTAATTAGCTACTATAATCTTCAAGACTGTATATATATTTTTTTACATTGTGAAAATATAAATAATGACATGGCCTCTAAAAAGTTATAGGGGTGTAATGAAAAAAATTGAAATTAAAAAGTGTTTGGAGCTGGATATGCCCACAAAGATGCAAAACCTTACTCAGACATTACCTGTAAGTTCCATTCAAAGGCAAAAAAATGAGGCAAACATTCTGGCTGACAGGTGCCTCTTACTTCATCACATTAAAACCATCTGGGGAGCAGAACGGGTCATTTCCAAGTCCTCAGCCGTGTCTGGGCCTGCCCTGAGCAGACCCTGGTTGAGGCTGCTTCGGACCTCATGAGGGCCTCCTGGCTGTGGGCCACAACGAGTTCACACAGAGAGAAGCTGAGGCCTCGCCTCTACCCATTTACTATTCTTCTCATGATTAAAACTGAGGAGTTGTTAGTGTTTCTGTTGAGCATCGGCTCAGCTGTCTGAAACGTGGATCAAAGTACAGAGGGCAGTTGTTAGGGGACCTTCTCTGGCCGCACACAAGTCTGCACTGTCCAAGGATCACCAGGACCGAAACCACACACCCCATCTCTCCCCGACAGCTCCCAGAGCCCCAAGGCAGATTAATTAAAGAAGCACAGTGACCTATAAAAATTAGAAATAAAAATCCAGAGGAAGGTCACATAGGCACCCGAGCCTTCTGAAGAGGGTTTTGACATGATCCGGTTGTACTTGTTGGCCGTGAACTTCTGAATCACAGGGTGTCCTGGGTTACAACCTTATGAGACAGTGCCCTCCCTGACATCCCTTTGAAAGAGGACTCCTAGTCACTGCATAAACACACAAGCTTATTATCTTTGGCCACAACTGTTTTCTGTTAAATGTCACAAGGTAGGATGAGGGGAGATGGAAATTGAGATTTATAGGGAATAAACTTATTAAACTGATTTTTATTGCAAAAATGAAAAGTGAACAACAACAAAAATCCGTAACCCTCCATGTCTTCCCTTTCCAGGAATAAAGTTTTCCTTTAAAGCCCTGGTGTGATTCCTGTACACCACACTGAGTTGTAAGTTCGGATGCTTAGGCAGGAGTTGCTGGGTATATTCCTATGTGGAGGCTGTATTTCTCTCTACTCCACTAGATGCTGACATTGTCTGCTGCGGGATGTCTTTCTGTACACTGTGAATATGTGTTGCTCTGATTAGTTGATAAATAAAGCTGCATTGGCCTACGGCAGGGCAGGATAAGGCTAGGTGGTTCAAACTGAAGAGGAAAGGAAGAAGGGTGGAGTCGGGGGAGATGCCAGCCTCCCCCGCCCAAGGAACAACAAGATGCCAGCAGACCGATAACACCGAGGCCACCTGGCAACATATAGATTAATAGAAATGGGTTGAGCTTAGTTTTAAGAGGTGGCTAACAAGAAACCTGACCCATAGGCCATACAGTTTGTAAGTAATATAAGCCTCTGTGTGTTTACTTGGGACCAAGCGGCTGAGGGACGTGGGTGGGAGAGATTCATGCAACCGCAGGGGCCTGGCAGGATCGGAGAAACTTCCCTCTACAATTGTCATTTGGTCTCTGCTCTGAATTCTGTTATAACTTATGCTGTGGTTGATGCCCTTCCATGATCTGATAAAGAAACCACACTTCACTGTATAACTTAGCAGGTTCAGGGAAACAAGGATTGTCCAATTGGAGGAAAGTCCTAGAAGGTCTGTTTTTTCTTTTGTCACAATTCTGATGGATGGAGAAAATAAGGGTTTGGGACCTGGGATGCCTAATGAGGATCAGAAAACCACCTAGTCTGGAAGAGCTATGGTCTAATGAGACATCTCTCTCTCTCCACAGGGAATTTCTCCTTAGGATAATCCCATCACATCCAATCTTGGTGGGAGGCCAGGCAGCTTTGAGCTAGAATCTAGTTTTAAATTCTATGGAACTTCCTTAGAGAAAATAGGAGATCAAGATCTTGAGCAACGAGAGGGTAAGGTGAGCATAGGACATTATTTTGTGCTCCATATCAAAAGAATGAGCAGCTTTCACTGGCCAAACTCAGGGGACATGAAATACAATAACATGATGATGGTTTGTCGCGTCTGGTGGATAATATCTTATATTATTTTCAAGTCCACATTAAAAACAACAGTACAGGGTGTGTGTGTGGGGGGGGCCACTAATGTGGAAGGAACGACACAATAGGAAGAATTATAATTTTGCAGTTACAGTTTGCCCTGTTTCTGTAGCGTCCGAATCTGTGATTCAACTAGTCTGCCATTAAAATACTGGGAAACAATTTGCAGCTGTACTGAACTTGCATGTGGTTTTTTCCTTGTCACCGTTTCCTCAACAGCAGAGGGGAACGGCTACTTACACAGCATCCACATTGTTGAATGAATCTAGGGACGACACCATGATCCGAGAAGATGTCCACAGGTTATATGCAGACACGGTACCATGGTACACAAGGCCTTAGAACAGCTTGTAGATTTTGGTGCCCCGAGAAGCGCGGACTAGTGTCTTATTGTGAAGCCAGGATGGGGAATGGGTCTTAGAATGGCTGAGTAAGCATTCCTGGAGAATAAGTTACTCAAGCTGTTTAAAGTATCACCCTGCTTGCTAATTAATTCCACATATCTTGGCCCTGGAGAAGTATATTATACTAGCCAAACAATCAAATTTGGTATCAGCAACAATTAAAGAAACTGGAAGTATAGCCAGCCCTTTGATAGGGCTATTGTACTATGACACCATGGAGATCTGATGATATAACCTATCCTTTTCCAAATATTTAAGTTGAGGGTCTGGATTGATGGCTCAGTGGTTAAGAGCACACGCTGCTCTTGCAGAGGATCTGAGTTTGGTTCCCAGCACCCACATGATGGCTCACAACCGTCTGTAACTCCAGTTCCAGGGTTTCTGATATCCTCTTCTGGCCTCTATGAGTACCAGGCACACACGTAGCTCACATATGTAACATGCAGGCAAAACACTCATATACATAAAATAAAAATAAATAAATATATTTTTAGAAATATATACTGAAGATGGATCCAATCACTCACAAAAGATGTTGGCCCCATTTTGGGTCAGTACTGTAGGATACACTAATAGACAACCAGCCTAGACTTCATAGATGCTATTGTTATTCATGATGACAAGATGTGATGTGCTGGGGGAATTAAAAGAGACTGAAAGGACATGACAACTAAATGCTAGGTATAATAGGATCATATCACAGATATCCCCCCCCCCAAAAGGGGATAAATTATTATAAGGATGTGAATCAGAACTCTTTACTAGACAAATACCATGACAGGCTCCTAATAACTCAGTTAAGAACTAGGCCTCAGTTCCTGCATCTTGAAACTGGATAGACAGTTTCTGAGGAAGCCATGAACAAAGGGCAATGTCCCTGGCAGTAAGGATGAGGAGAATTGCATGTACTAGGTCTGTGCCAACTTCCCCCCATCCCCCAGGTGCCTCAAGGCAATAACCAAATAAGGACAAAGCATGGGACTTGTCCAGACTTGCCCAAGAATGGAAAAGCTATAGCCTTAGCCAATGCCTGCTAGCCCTAACTAATTAGAAACATACTAATATGATTGCCACTGGCATAAGCCAATCATAGATAAAATCATCTAACTGACCCTGAAACTCCCCTTAGCTGTGCTTAAAAGGAGCTTACAAGTCCCTCTGTATATTTTGTATATACAGGTGAACGACCTCACATACATGATGGTATAATAAACGCTCTTGTTGATTGCATCGTGACTGGTGGTCTTTTATGGGACTTCTTGCAGACCCTAACAGTTATATCAATGTTCACTTTCAGATGTGGTACTGTGATAGTTACTTAGGAAAATGTTGGCACTCCTAGTAAGTAACAGTACTTACAGATGAAATGTCAAGGATGTTTGCAGCACTTTCCAGAAAAGTTATCTTTAAATGATAGATATGCAAGTAGGTAAAACAAAAAAACGTTAACAATTAAGGATGGGTATTCACTGTGCTACCTTTTAAATTTCCTGTTACGTTATTTTCAAAATAAAGGACTGGATTGGAGAAATAAACAAAAATGGGAGAAGCAGTTCATGGTGGCTCAGGGAGAGCTGGTTACCTTTCCATTGTGAAACTACGCTACTGGAGTTTTGAGAGGGAGTGGGAGAGTCAGAATTGTTATCTGTAAGACTTCCATGGTGCTAGAGAGTTGAGCTGAATAGTGAAGCAATAAATTGAACAAAAAATCATAATAATCTAAAATCAAATTGTGACTCATTCTTTCCCTCCTGTGATGCCTCCTATCTGTCTCCCAGAGAGGCACAAGGAAAAATGTTCTAGATATGGGGTCCATCTGGCCCACCTGAAGGACTAGTTTTGTTTTTTTTAAAAAAAAACTTGATAAACCTGATTCAGTTTACTCAGAGTTGGACTGGACTTGCAGACAACCATGATGCAGTTAAAATGAGCAGCGGATGCACTATTTCCAAATCTGACTTTTGTAGTGATTTTTCATGCAAATTATTGTTGGTTTTAAATACTTGGCGCTGGTTACTGTTCGAGAAAGGTCAGAGGCACAACAAAAGCCAGTATCAGAGCTTTATTAGGAGGGGTGGGGGTGGGGGCAACAGAAGAGAGCGCCCAGGCCTGGGAAGAGGCACATGTAAAGACAGAGAGTGAGAGAGAGTGGGAGGGGGAGCAGAAAGAGAGAGGAGGAGTCTGTGTCCGGCTTTTTAAGGATTCCCCACGCGCAGGTGGGCTTATGGAGCTACGCCATGCATGCACAGATTGCATGACGCTGCTCCGTGCATTTGCGCAATCACGCAGCGCCCTGGTGATGTAAGAAGTAAGACCCCTTGCTTAGCTACTGAACTGCGCATGTGTGGCCATATAGCTGGAGTGGCAGAATCCTAACAATTATTATCCATTAGTTCACAGTTCTTGTTTTTGGAATGAATGCTTCATATATTTCTGAAATGAGGTGGGCTAGAATATGCAAAACCTAAAAGCAACTGAGAGACTACATTTGATCCTGGTGGTACCTCGGAGGTCTGTCTTCAGGGTGTGACCATTACCTGAGATGATGAAGGACTCTCTCCACCTGGGCAGCGATAAAGACTGAACACCATTAGCGTAACTTCCTTTGTACCCAGACTGCCCAGCGACTTTCCGGACAAGTATTTTCCCTCCTGAATTATCCAGCACGCCACTATGAAAAGGAGAAAAACAAACTTACATAGAAGAAGGTGTAGAAATACTGCCTGACACCAACACACCTGTCTCTGTCTTTGCTCAGACACAGGAAAGGTTAAGGGAAGGTTTGCTTCGGTTTGCAGCCCGACCCCCAGCATGGTGTTTCCACCCCTGGACTTGGGACCTGGTCTCCAGGTCAAATGTCCTTTTCTTCTTGGCTCTTATGACTCGATTTTCTTATTTCCCAGCTTTTCCATTCTTACTCTTTTGTTGTGTATTTCTGGTCTTGTCTTTTTAAAAATTAATTAATTATTTTTAATGAATTAAATTAAAGTTAATTATTTTTAAATTAATTAATTAATTCTTTTTTGATTACTTACTTATTTTTTTCTTTTTTAGACAGGGTTTTGCTACGTAAATCTCGTGCACTATGCAGAGCAGGTTGGCCTCAAGCTCAGAAATTTGCCTGCCTCTGCCTCCTGAGTGCTGAGATTAAAGGTGTGTGCTACCACGCTTAGCCTTTCCTCTTTCCTCTATCCTAGTTTTAAAACCTATGGAACTTTCTTAGAGAGATTCTCTGTTTGTGGAAAATAAGTTAATAGCATCCCGGATTTCTGTTCGTCCCTTCAGACCTCTCTATTTATCCTCCCAATGGGTAGTGATATCTCTTTCTGAAGAGTTTTTCTACTCTCTCAGACATTGGTCCAAGAAAACCACTCCAGTCCCCCCTTCCCTCCTGCTCTTCCTTCTTCCCTCTCTCCCTCTTTCCCTCTCTCCCTCCCTCCTTCCTTCCTTTCTTTCCTTCTTTTGAGACAAGGTTTCCCTATGTGTCCCAGGCTAGCCTCAAAGCGCATTACTTAAGCCAAGCTGGTCTTGAACTCCTAACCCTCTTGCCTCCCCCTCTATGCCTGGCTTTCTAATGGTTTTCCAAACTCTTGTTGAGTCTCTATTTGTAGGTCTCACTTTGTTGCTCAGGTTGGCTCTGGACTCCTGAACTCAAGCAATTCACCTGTCGCAGCCTCCTGAGGACCTCAGACTGTGGCGTGTGCTGAGTCTGAACATTAAGCTTCCCACTAGTTCTTTGAAGTAAAACTTGGTGCCTGACGATTTCTAATTTGACTTTGAGGATATCACAGAATGAATTCAGTCACTTGAAGGAGCAGGATAAAACTATTAACAGTGCATGGTTCTTTGAGGGAAAGGAGGAGGACGGAGAAGAGGAGGAAGAAGCGGAGGAGACAGAGGAAAAGGAATGGAATCCTCGAAGGTTGGAAATTGTTCCTTGATTTCTCGGATTTTTACCAGGTTTTACACCCTGATGTATAGGGACTGGCATATCCATCTGTTGGGCACGAGGCCCACCCCCAGGTCCTAAATAGCACCTTGACAATGTCATTACCTTGCTCTGGAGTCTACCATGGCTCCTCTGGGGTTCTGTAATTTATGGCATATGAATAAAAAGCACAAGGATTTGTTCCCATCAACACAGATCCTTCCCTCCAGGGGTGAGGCTGCCATTTCCTGCCCTCCTCACTCCACAGTGACTCAACAACTTTCAACACTCCAATTCCCGATGGCCACGGAGAACGTGATAATAGCACTTGACATGTAAAACACTTAATGGCTTTAAAATCATCTCACACATGTCTCACTACATCTTCCCAGCAAACTTCAGAGCTGGGGGGGGGGGGCGGAGAAGGATGTAACTCCCTGTGCCTTAGAAACAGGCTGTGCCAATGAGTCACTCAAGATTTTGTAACTAGTGCCTTGTGATGGGGATTTGAACGCAGGCAGGTCTCACGGATCTCAAACCCTGAGTCTGTCCCTGAGTTTGGGGTATTTCTTAGGGTTCAGGAGCACAAACACTCCGGAGTCCTTCTAATTCCTTGTCTCTTCCTGTAGCCTTTACTGCCCCACCTCACCACCCCATTCACATGGCTCACATTGGGCCGCTGCCTTCTCTGGGTCCCTTTATTACCCCTGCCCTTCCTCACAGGGAGCCTGACGCCATCTTGCTTCCACCACCATCTTGGACTTTTGTTCTCATAACATTCTTGGTGATTTACTGTCTTCTACTATCTCTAAAGATTTTTGGAATTAATTTTGTTTCTTAGACCAATGGAAAAAAATGAAAAACAAATTAAAAAATTATTGTTATATGTATAGGTGTTTTGCCTGCATGCATGTATGTGTACCATATGTATGCCTGGTGCCCACAGGGGCCGGAAGAGGGCATCAGGATACCTCAGAACTTCCTGTCTCCCTCTCCCTCCCTCTCTCCTTCCCTTCCTCCCTCCCTCCATCTCTCTGTCTCTGTCTATCTGTCTGTGTCTGTGTCTGTCTGTCTGTCTCTCACTTTCTTTTCTTTCTTTCCTAAATCAAAGGTAATTAGCTGAGCAGGGACTCATATTTCATGAGCCTTCCTGATTCCCTTTGCATGGATTAGCCAATCATGTCATTGTGAAGTTCAGCTCCATCAGCTGGATGAGATGCAGTCACGATCCATGTCAGGGATAAAAATAATGGAGCCACGTTGGCCCCGGTGTGTAGCTAGCCCGATTTGGCTTCTGGCACATCCTTACAAAAAAAATTGAATTTGTGTTCATTCATGGCACTGATGTTATTTCTATTTTTATTTTATTTTAATTTTTTGGTTTTCGGAGATAGGATTTCTCTGTGTAATTTTGTTGCCTGTCCTGGATCTCTCTCTGTAGACCAGGCTGGCCTCAAACTCACAGAGATCCTTCTGGCTCTGCCTCCTGAGTGCTGGGATTAAAGGTGTGTGCCACCACCGCCTGGCTACTGATGTTATTACTAATACCAGCCAAGCCTGATGACCAGAGAAAGAACCCAGAACCCATGTAGGAAAAAAACTGCATGAAGTGGTGTGCATTTATAGTAAGGACTTCTATTGAGAGATGAGAGGCAAAGACTGTGGAGTCGCCTTCGGGCCTTCAGAGTAGCTCATGGGCCAGCTAGCCTGAATTATGTAGGATGGCAGAAACAAGAGAGACCCCCACCTCAATAAGGTGGAAGGACAGAACTCCTCCAAATTGTCTTCTGGGCTCCACCCACAGGACAGGCCATGTGTGTGCCTCCCCCATAAATGAATGAATGAATAAATGAATGAATGAATGAATGAATGGTTTAATTAACTAACTAATGGTCAGTTTGAGATGAGCCTGAGCCCAGATATGATGCCTCAGTGTGATCAATATCCCTTTGCCTTGAAAGACTAAAGTAAGTCACTCATGAGAACACAGCTATTCACGATATGGTAGATGAGTATTAAATCCCTGAATTCAAGTTAGCTGGAATGTTTGAGCCCAGGTCTGTTCTTGCCCACCTGCTGTTCTGACAGTGGGAGGCGACTCTCCAGGGGAGGGACTGAGGTCCCCCGGAGTACTCTCCCTTGGTGGTACATCTCAAATCTTGCTTCCTGAAAAACAGATTCTCTTTGTGCAAAACAAAGCTAACAACATCCTGAATTCCTGTTTGTCCCTTCAGACCTCTCTATTCATCCTCCCAATGGGTAGTGATACCTCTTTCTGAAGAGTTTTTCTTCTCTCTCAGACATGGGTCCAAAGAAACCATAATGACTTCGGGTTGCTCAAAAACAAGCAGTGAGTCTTGTTTTTGCCTCATCTGTATTTTTTTTTTTCACTGACTTCTTACATCCCACTTGGCACACGGGGCTTGTTCCCTGTTCCCTGGAACATCCTTCTCATTTTTCTCTTTAGGCATGTGTCCATTCTTCATAAGGCCTTTTCTGGTCAGGACTCCTGCAGAGTATATGTACACCCCCCTCATTCCGTACACCGAGCGGTACTGGGCCCCTCTAGTTCTTGTGGAAATGTGTGACCTGAGGCTCTGGGCTAGAAGTCAGGGACAGGGAGGTACTCTGCTTTCTTCGTTGAAGCTGTGACTGAATTCAAAGCACGCCATGCCTCTTGTCGTCCTCCCCCAATTCCAAAGTGACAGCTGGACAAGTGGTACCACCTGTCACCCTCCTCTGTCTCCAGTCCATCACCATAGCTCTGATATGTCCGCTCCCCCCAAACTCTTGGTCCTCCCTACCCATTTCCTTGCTCAGCACAGGTAGGAAAAAAATGTGCTATACAGGATCAGGAACTTTCTTTTCTTTGCCATGGTCATGAAAGAATACAATTCCTCCTCCTCCTCCTCCTCCTCCTCCTCCTCCTCCTCCTCCTCTTCCTCCTCTTCCTCCTCTTCCTCCTCTTCCTCCCCCTCCTCCTCAGGGGGAAGAACGCTCAGCTTAATATCTACTTCCACAATGCGTGTCTGTTACCTGTATTTTCATTCTTCCGTATCCCCTAATATTTAGCCCTTTTTTAAAATTCTCTTTTCTACATGTAATGTTGTACCCACACATCCATATGTTATTGGCTAGATTCAGAACATGGTTTTTAATTTTTTGGTGGTGGATCCATACATAAAAATACACTCAACAGTGAAATCATAGCATCTGTAGAATCTGATGTGATGTGCCACAGCAGCCATTCCAAATGACTATTCTAACTGTACACATGTTGACAGAATTAGAAAGTTCTGGGGGTCTGGTTAATTACGATGTGTGATTTTTGTTTTTGTTTGCAATTTTTTTTTAAATAATAAAAATTTAAAGTAAAAAAAGGGTGGGGGAATATGTTAGTCAAGTTTTGTAAGGGTGCTATGAAAGGAGACACAGGGTCATGCGTGACTTCTGGGACAATTTTGCAAATGGAATGCTGGAGGCTCAACTAGATTTGTACATTTTTGCTTGCTAATTACCGCAACCCTGCACCAGAGGCTCCCCGACAGCACTTTGATCACTGGTTGTTGAGTAGGTCACAGCCACCCACCTGTGAACCGCGGCGCCACACACGCTGGAGTAAGACGCGTAGACCCCAGTACCGTAAACGTGGTATTTGGGGTCCTGGCATCCTGCTGGACATTTCACCAGGAACTCAGGATTGATGATCTTCCCAGCTTTGACATCACAGTTGATCTGAGGCACAGCTGGGAATACAAAATGAGGTCAAAATTACCCCCTGCGGTGCCAGTTTATATATGAGGTGAAACTGTTAGGTCATAAGTATTCATTTACTTAATCTCTAAAAGTCTAATCTGAATTGACCCTGTATCCATTCCTTCCTTATAATGAGGGTAAAGACATAGCAAAAATGTTCTTCAGACCAACAGAATGATGACATCCATTGCCTTTAACATGCTAAAACAAACAAACAAACAAACAAACAAACAAACACCCACAAAAGTAAAGGCCGACTCCTGTTCTTGTTTGGACATCTAATTAATTGAAAATAATTCTGAGAAAAGAACCACCTCCCTCCATCAAAATGTGATCTGGAATCAACGGAAGGAGGAAACTACTGGTTTTCCAGATGCTCTGTGATTTTTTTCCCAGGAAGAGGAAAACACTTAGAGGAGGCAGGAAAGACGTTCCGGGAAAGGCAGATAAGAGGAGCTTGGGTTGTAGAGCCAAAGATAACTGAGGTAAGGTGGCTTGGGTGGCAAAAGGAGAGAGAAGTGGCTAGATGGGACCCGCCAGGCTCAGGGGGATGGAGCTGTTGTGTTCTGTGCCAGATGTGGGAAGACATGTCAAGTCCTTGGACAGCGGAAGTTATATTCAAAGTGACCTTTTTGCTTGGGTCCTAGAGGAGTTCTTTGGCCTAGATGTTAGATATTGGGTTGCTACAGGACCCATCTTTTGCCTCTGAAGTTGAAAAGCTGGGTCCTCCCCATTGAGCATCCAGGGGAGTGTATCCATTCCTGTCTCCAGCCTCTTCCTCTTTGTCACAGCTACAGGAAGGCCTCCGGGATGGGAAAGCTTGCCTGAGGATGAGGTACAAAACATGTTTTGCTGACAGTGTCGGAAAAGGGGTTGGATGCTTCTCTGCAAAGATTTTTTTTTTGTCCTCAAAAAAGAAAGGTTCTCTCAAGTCACAGCTTCGTAAACTGTGGGTTGCACAGCTCTGCGAGTTCAAGGACAGCCTGGTCTGCACAGTGAGATCTTTTCTCAAAAAAACCAAGAGAGAAAGAACATGAAGTTGGGCGGCAGTGGAGAAAGAATATGGCAAAATTTATTTTATTTATGGGTGACTGCATGAGTGCTCACGCCTGTGTGTGTGTATATATATGTGTATATGTGTTTTCATATGTCTGAGGAGGTCAGAAGAGGGTAACTCCCCTGCAGTTGGAGTTACAGGTGACTGTGAGCCACTCAGTGGGGGTGCTGGGACCCAAACTCAGGCCCACATGATTGAGCAGTAAAGGCTCTTAATTGCCAAACCATTGTCCACGTCACTGTACTTCATGTTTACATGTAGCTCTCAGTATGGATAATTACAAAATTCAAACGTTGACCAACTCTGCAAAGTGTTGAAGATTCTCTATAGTATCAAATATTTAGATAAGATTTAATTTCTTTCTTTTTTTGGGGGTGGGTGGGTGGGTGGGGTTTTGAGACAGGTTTTCTCTGTGTAGTTTTGGTGCCTGTCCTGGAACTCGATCTGTAGACCAGGCTGGCGTCAAACTCACAGAGATCCGCCTGCCTCTGCCTCCCAAGTGCTGGGATTAAAGGCGTGCGCCACCACTGCCCGGCAAAATTTAATTTCTTTAAATGTAAAAATAAACAAGCATGTCCATCTCATTAACATGCAGATTTGCTTCTGTTGTTAATAAATGGTAAAGTGATGTGAATCCCAAAGAATTGCTCTAAAATAATTTTGTGGTTATTAGTAAGTATATTATTTATATATCTTTTTCTGTACACCTGTATACCCAGGAGACATGAAAATTTCTGACCCCAAATGGGTTGTGAGTGGGACTTTAAGAAGCTTGCCCTAAAGGCCCCTTGTGTTGGTGCCCACCATTAATCCCAGGATTCAGAGGCAGAGGCAAGTCGGTCGTTATGACCGGCTTGTTCTACATAGCAACTTCCTGGTCAGCCAGAGCTACATAGAGACTCAATCACAACAAACACACGAGCCTGTCCAGGTGACTGAACAGGTAGGAATGCGTTCAGTTCTGGGTCCTGTCTTTAGAAGAGATTCCAAACATGATTCTAAAACATAAACGCAGTCCAGCGCGAGCATGCTCACACGGATGCTCGAAAACCCTAGGTGGGAGTCAGGATTGACGGAAAAGGGTCATTCAGAGGGGAGGGGTCCTTTGTCTGGGCTAGCAGCACGGTTGTGTGAGCCGTGACACCGGAGGGGGGCGCTGTACTGGAAGAGTCAACTTGCCAGAGAGGTAAATTTGCCAAGAACTTTCTAGGAATCGATGCTCCCCTGGTCGGAATGGGCTGTCACCCGGAGCGATGAACCGGCCTTTGGTGGAAGTACGCAAACAGAACGGTTGTAAGGGGGGGGTTCTGTCGTGGGTAGGAGGTGGAATTAAACCCCTCCCGGTGCGAAGAGCCTGTGATTACACTCAGAGATCCGGGAGCTTTGCCAGGCCACCCACCCTCTGAGTTACTGAGATGCTCTCGGAGTTGTTAATGCTTTCCAGCTGTACCCCAAAGCTCCTGCTCCTCCCCCTCCTTAACCCTGATGTAGCCGAACTGAGCAGTTACGTTTCATTCAAGTTGGAGAGAGAGAGAACGGAACTTGAACTCCTGCTCCCCGCCCCCCCCCCCCGCCTCTCTCCCCCTCCCCCACCCCCCCTCCCACAAGCTTTGCCATTCAGGGCTAGGCCAGCATGGTGCTCCTCCTGGGAGCCAGGGTAGGGCTTGATCACAGGCTTCAGCAATTTGTGGTCTACATTTAGAACGGGAGCTCCGTGCTTAAAAACATTTCGTTGCGTCCTCCCCACCAAAGTTACTTCTTTTTAACCTTTTGTTCTTTTAAGCTCTGATACCCAAGGCTGTGCTTACTATTTTGAATCTTAGAGTATATATATATATATTTTTTTTAAGGCAGTTCGGCAGTAAAGATGTCCGTGTTGTCTCCCCGGATGTTGCTTGGTCCCTGGAGGTAACTGGGGTGCTCAACTCCCATTTCCTTCACAGATTCCTCCTAACTACATCTCCTCCCTTAGACGGGAGGAAAACAGCTGACTCCTGGGTCTTGGTTTTTTGAAATAGGAGATAGCAAACCCTGTGGATTGGGATTACGCGTGGATGACACGTCAACACTCCGAGATTTGGGATCTTTTGGAAGGCTAACCAAGTCTTTTGGAGTGAAGTGAAGCCAAATCTGGAAACCTATTGAATGCTCAGGGTATTTACATAGTGCATGCTGTGGGATTTTCCATGATATCTGTGGCTAGAAAGACAAATGGAAATGCCCTATGGGAATACTTTGCATCAATCTAATCAGCTTTTTCTTTAAGGGACATTTTAGTTGTTAGTGTTCTCTCTCTCTTCTCTCTTCTCTCTTCTCTCTTCTCTCTTCTCTCTTCTCTCTTCTCTCTTCTCTCTTCTCTCTTCTCTCTTCTCTCTTCTCTCTTCTCTCTTCTCTCTTCTCTCTTCTCTCTCTCTCTCTCTCTCTCTCTCTCTCTCTCTCTCTCTCTCTCTCTCAAAATACGCCCAGGAAATAAATATTTCAAACACAGTATGTTGTCTGTCCCCAACCTGATGAGCAAAGTTGGGTGGCTGAAATAACTTCGTCCCAGGAGATGAGGCAAATGAAGTGCAGATGCTCGCACAACTTTGGAAAAACAAGGAGAGATGGCAAAGTGTGGCTAAAGGTCAAATAGTTGTTAAATTTATACAGAAAATTAAGCCAGAGAAAGTGAACTAATTAAGTTTTGCAGAGTAATTGCCAAGATCATTGGAAAGTGTAGTCAGTGCCCAGCTAGGAAAAAAAACAAGCCATTTTGTATTTCTCTGACAGCAATTCTTTGAGTATATGAAAATCACTTTTTAAAAAAATTTTTTTTTCACGGTATTCTCCCTGTTGCTTGTAAAGAGATCTGTTTTCTTGCAACGAATCTTATCCGACTCTACTTGGCGACAGATGAAATGACTTATCTTTGCTTTGTAAGTGGGTTTTACCGTCACGATACACAATTTACATTCATTTTTATACCTTCTTCCTCTCAGCTCTGGGTTTTATCCACGAAATACATGGAGTAGACTTCTTTAAAGGGGAGAATCAGCGAGGAAGACCTGGTAGCATCCTGCTTGGGTGTGAGGGAACATCAGACATCCATCAAAAGCGTTTCCGCTGTTATCCCCAGGAAAGCACTTAGAAGTTTGAGAAACAATTCTTTCCAAGAGCACTCAAATAAAGCAAGACAAAAGCCTCCCCCATCTTGCTGGTGAGGGGGAAGCCACGGAGACACAGGACAGAAGTCGCTGACATCCGGGGCTTTCTGAGATGCTTAGATCCCTAGCGCAGCGGGCCGGCAGCTCGGGCCTGACAGCTTTTGTTTCTGCCTTCTCTCAGCTCCTTCTGATGGGTCCTAAGCCTACCTACCTTGCTTCCTAAAGTCACCATCATGTTCACACCACAGCATCTCAGTGCCAGCCACGAATTCCTTCCCAGAGGCCCTAGGAATCAGCCCTGGGACAAGACGTCAGATTCCCGTATGTCACCTGTATTATCACAGATGTCCCATTTCAGAACAGAAAACTGATGGTCTGAGCCGGTATTTTAACGTACAATTATGGTCTTCGAGGAGGAAGCCAGGCAGAGTCATGCCCACCTGTAATCCCAGCACTCAGGAGGCAGAGAGAGGAAGATCCCAAGTGAGAGACCAGTCTGGACTACACAGCGAGACCCTGTCTCAAAAGCAAAACAAAATTCTTTAGAAAGAGAGAGAGAAAACTGTAAGTGTTCATGCTGTGCGTGGGCCTCCTGCCTGAGCTAATATGCTGGGTTTTGGCAGGTGTGGTACCCAATAAGCCAGGTATGTGGCAGGCCAAATCAAACTGTACTGAGGCCTCTTATTTTCCTGTTCATCTTTTCCATGATCCCAGCAAAAAAAGAACCACATTATTCTGGGATAAAATTCCGTGTTAATTAGGGAAAGCCTTTGTAAGCTTGCTCCGAGGCTGCTAATGAGGAAGAATTACTACATAGAAGAGTTTCTGCATGAAATGTTTTCATATTAAGCTTCATTTTATTGGGCTGTGGTATTCAACTAGTTTAAAACTCGTGCTTTAAAGAAAATTACACAGAAAGTTATTAGTTTAATGAAGTAAAAAGAACATCAATTTGAAGACAAGCCTGTCCTTCTTGGTCCTGACCCCCAATGGATAGGTCATGTGCGTTCTTTATTGGGGGGGGTGACTTTGAACGTTATTCTTTTTAATTTTCTTGTACAGTTTTTGATTATGTCCAGTTTGTTCAAAAATTATCAGTAGCTTTTTGTCGCCTTTAGCAAAAGTTTAAAGATCATCGAGACCTTTTCACAATCTCTTCTAAAGGATCTCTGGGCTTGTCAATACTGTGTTTCACTTTCCTACATGCACATCATCTTGAAACATGGCTCGGAGCACTGCACATACCTGAACTCCATTCTCCCCGCCCCATCTGATGAACCACTACTACGTTTTTCAAGATCTTAGTTCTGGTTGGGTCACTATTCTGGACTATAAACTTCAAGAGGACAGGAATTTTTGTGGTCTGTTTGGTTCACTGATGTTCAATTCATTTGAAAATCCTGTTTTGTTTTTTTGTTTGTTTGTTTGTTTTTGTTTTTAACTTCTGATTCTGTTGTTTCTCCTTATACCAACCCTGGTTCAGGACACATTTTATGTCTGGACTGCTAATGTAGTTGCCTACTGTCCTGGACCTTTCTGTGTTAGCCCAACCCTTTGTCCCAATCCTTTCTTCAGGAACATCGTGGTGAGACTTGGGGGAAAAATGTAATCAGATTTTATCATTCTCCTGGTCAACAAATCTCAGGGGCTTCCTCCTGGCCTCAGACTAGTGTTCAGCCTCTTTGGCTCCAAGGGATTGAAGGATTTCTACTTCATTTCTTACCACAGTTACGTGGATGGGGAGAAGGTTCCAGACAGCAAAGGTCTAGGAGAATGAAGCACCAGGTTTCAGGTTTTGATGTAGGACTAGTCTCTGTGGTTTAGAGAACATGACAAAGTGAGTGGAGCAAAGTGAGTGAGGAGAAGATGTCCGCAGGGACCAAAGCACACGGGAACTTCCCAGGTTCAAAGTCCTGCCATGATCAATACACCACCTGTGTCTTCACCAGAACTCTTTCTAGGACTGCATAACACTCTTTTCAGTGGAAAAACGGTCTTGAAAAGCCTGCTGAACCATTGAGGACTTACGGGGAGGGGGGTGTGCGTTTCTGACAGAGAAGAAGGATACTGTGGGGGTGGGGGTGGCTTGCAGTGTGGGCCGCCATCCAAGGGCAGAACACGAGAGAGACAGAGAGGCAGGAAGAATGAGGTCCTGGAAGATCTTCCTCTATGAGGAGGAGCCCAGCATTGGCCCTTGAAAATCTACAGTCATGGGTCAGAATGTGACAGAACGGCACTTGTAGGGGAGTTCCTTTTTGTAGGCCATAGTAGAAGGGACAGGACAGGAAGGCCACCACGTCTAATGTCTGAGGAATAATAGAGACCCAGCTAATATCCGATGACATCACTCTAAACTTTGAAATGACAGCTGCTCAATGGTAGAGCTGAATCCAAACCCCAATAAGTCTGAATCTAATTCCACTCTACACTCAACTGAGCTGAGATTTTCTTACTGTGAGTGTGCAGCACAGGGGAGACCATGGTCACGAAAGATTTGTCAAGAACAATCTACATAAGAGGCATTCAGAGGAGAGACAAGCACATAATGGAAATCATTAGGAAGACAATCGAATAAAAGGTATCTGTCCTTTTTGTTTGTTTGTTTGTTTGTTTTTTTTGAACACAGAATCTCACTATGTATCTTTAGCTGGCCCCAACTCACTGTGTAAACTAGGCTGGCCTAGAACTCATAAAGATCCTCCTGCCTCTGCCTCCCAAGTGCTGAGATTAGAGGTGTGTGCCACCATGCTTAACAAAAGGTACTTGTATCAATATATAAAGAAAGAAATGCTCACGCGCTAAGCCCTTTAAAGAGTGTATAAGATGAGTTTTCCTCATCATTGCTTCCTTCCATGTTGGGAAAATGCCTTTCTCCACATGAAAGGATGGACAGAAGGACAATGAGCTAGGGGTGACAGGTTATCTGTAATTTACCCGTGGCAATATAGCTTTGGGGTGTCTGTCAATGTTTAGGACTCTGAAAATAATCTATTAATGACAAAGAGCCCCGGTACACATTCCTTTACATGATCCTTACAAAACCCTGAGAGACATGTATCTTCATTTTCCCAAGAATCAAGTTGACTGCACATGCTTATTTACCGAGCAGGGCCTGAGTCAAGATCTGGCCCTTCCGGTCCTAAAGCCAAGGTCTGTTAGTTCTACCTGGCTGTGGCCTCTTCCATAACTGAAGTTAAAACAAGCAGTTACTTCATTAATCTAATCCTCCAGGGCCTTTCTGAATTCAAACATCACACACAGCTATTATTGAGTGAATGCAGGATATGTATAGTTGACATGTTGTATGCACTCGTGTGTGTGTGTGTGTGTGTGTGTGTGTGTGTGTGTGTGTGTGTACAGACATACACATGCTTCTGTATGCTCCCTCCAAATACATGCAAGGCAACTCTTCAGTGCAATTTTCTTTGTGCTGTTTTCCGGTTATGTCTAAGAACTGGCCACGGCAGGGCCGGTTCACTGAAAATCCACAAGAGTGTCGGCTTTCCTTCTTACCCACCTATCACAAGGAAGTCTAGATGTGTCATTCGCCTTTCTCACAATCTGAAGAAAGCACACTTAGCAACCCGTGTGGAGAACAACCAGCACTTGGCACCAGGAGTCTCAGGAAGGAGCAAATACTGGAGGTTAATTACAAGTTGCTGTATGTGAATCTGCCCAAGGAGCTACATGCCTCTTCTACAAAATCCTTCACCCAACGAGCTTTCTAGCCTCATCACTGTCCAACGCACTCAATAACCAAGTCCCAGAACAATGACTTCTTCATGCTTAAAGCCGTGGGTCTGGAAAGCATCCATCCTCTCATGGTTGATTGCTGAAGTTTTTCCACACCTCATGTACAAGATATTCGGACTAACTGATTGGAGTGAATGTATAAATTAAAGGCTGCACATTTCACCCCAAGTTAAGCCTATTTCAACGGTCTCCACTGTAATGGAACTATTTCAGAATGAGGTTTCTGCACGCCCGTGGAGAACATCTTCTTCCCTTTGCTGGCTGCTGTCTCTGTAACGTAGATTTCCTGTTCAGGAACCCCTCAGGAATGGCCATCCTCCAGTCATGAAGGAGCCCTGAGCTACCTTCTGCTTGTACCCCCTAAATTCCCCTACACCTAGAGCCTACCCTGCCAACCCACTGTCTTCTGACCTCACCCCACATTTGCTCTCCATGATATTGGCTCAGTGGAGCTGGACAGCTTCCCGACCTCCTCTGTCTGTAAAACTCTTGTTTTTCATGTCTCGTTTTGGACCTTCTTTTGTGAAACCACCATGAATCCTATTGTAGACTCCTTATTTGTTATTCCCATGTAGTGTTTACCACATTTTATTTTACGGTGATTTCTGTTGTTCATTTATCTGTGTATTCATCTAACAATTACCAAATGAGCACTAATTATATATTCTTGCTACTATTGGCCTTTTGGGGAAGACAGACTATATTAAAATGATATGTGGTAAGACTCAGAGGGCGTATAACACATGCAGGAAACATCCAACCTAGTTTTAAGTATGTGCTGGAGGAAGGTGTTGGGACCAGGAAAGCCTTTTCTCATAGTTTGGGGGCAAGAAGGACTATTTCTATTTTGTCTAGTATAAGATTGGATGCTTGCTGAAGTCCAAGCATTCTAAATAGACGGCCAGTGATGTGCTGTGTTTTGTCAATCATAGTGGCTGTCCCCTGGGCAGTCTGTCTATCCTGGCACTGTTCTGCCTAAGCTAATCATTTCTGGAGCTCCACTGGGGGCTCTTCCATGCATGGAAAAGTCTACTGATGAGATTTTACAACTTAAAAGCTATTCTGCCTCCAGCACAGACACTCTGCCAAGTAGAGATTGTTCTGGAGCCTTTGGTGGCCATAATTTATGTGGAAACGTAAGATGGGTTTATTATAGTAAGGGCTGTAATGCTTATGAGTTGAAAAGTAGGCTTGTTTCTGTTGCGTAGCCTACGCATAAATGAAGTTAGCATCACCATCTACAACCACTCTGTCATTACGTGTAGCCTTCAACAATCAAGAGAAATGGAGGTGCATTTGGGCAATTTGTTAGAAACTGCTTGAGCAGGCTTATGCTGACTGAACCTACCAGGGAGGTGCCCCTGGGTAGGGTTAGATTTATAGCTTCAGAATGTACCAAGAAAATGAGAGCCTTGGAAAAAGTCACCTCTAAGAATAAAGTGTTAAGACTCCCATTAGTACAGCAAGGTAAACTTTACCTTGGACTGCATACAGAAAGTTAATTTATTAAGTCACCGACATGCTAATTCTCTCTCTATGTCATTTTTCCTTTCTAGTATTCTAAGACAGTGGCCAAGCTTTTGTATGCTCTTCCCTCTGGAGTTCAAGGTTGCCGCACAGGGGACAGAGCGGCCCAACAAACCCTCCCTATGTGCTTTGGGAATTGTTATCTCTGAGTCTCCCTTTCTTGAAGGAATTGGTTTCTTTCTGCTCAAAGGCAATGAAGAGAAAACGACCAACAAAACAAAATAAATCAAATCAAATCAAAACAAAACAATGCTCCCAGGCTGGGTGAATTGAAGTGGGTCAATAGGTTCCCATGGGGGAAAGGATCCTGCTCTCTAGCGGCTTTTGGGCGAGCACTGTCTCAGAGCAGCACCTAGTGTGATATCTCCTAAGGAGAGGCCTGAAGCACCAAGTTTCCCCATCTCTGCCAAGATTTGGTGTTTAGGAAACCATGGAGCCACCCACCTTCCATGGAAGACAGTCTTGGGTTCTAAACCACTTGTACCATCTCCCTGGATCTTCCAAATAACGCCCAAATGTTATAGGGGCTGCAGCAGTTGGGGGGACAGCGGGGGCAGGGGAGCCACTGTAAATAAGGAATTTGAATTCCCAGCCCTCTCTCTACCTCCATGAGTGCCAGTTTGGAGTCAGCCTTGATTTAATTTAGAAAATCAAGTCATCAGCCAAACTCAGGAGGATTAAAAAAATGTATATATACCAAATGCGGCTATTCATATGAAAGCAAAGCGTTGGCTTGGAATGAATGGTCACCTATAAACCTGTCTTAAAGGTGGGTCTGCCGGACGGCTGTTGCTTATTCCATCTCTGCTTCTCTCTGCAGAGTCTTCCTGTCAGATTATCTTCAACACGTGCTTAGTATCATGTTCTACATCCAAAGGGTCCCCAGCGAAGCTCAGTCAGATCCCTGAGGACAACCGGAGACTGTGAGCCAAGCAAAGACATGGAAGGAAGGCAAAGAGGATGAGAAGGAAAAGAAATGGGAAATCAGGGGTGGTAGAGAAGAGAGAAGAGCTCCCTGCCAAAGATGGTGTCAACACTATGGATAGGCAGAATAGATACATACACTGGTGTTCCAGCGATCTCAGGCCAAACCAAAGGAAACCACGCCGGCTCTTCCCCTTCCTGTTCCTTTCCTACATCTCTTCTATCTGACTTTGCTTCCTGCTTGGTCAAATCTCACTCCTTCATCCCCTCTTACCTACTGCCAAGTAACTCTTCCCTCTGTTCCTGCTTCCTCCTGCTATGCCTTATTCCACCTAACTAGAGTTCAAAGGCTGGCTTTGATGACTCGTGGCAGTCCTTAGCCCTTGAGTCTCGGGAGTCTAGGATAGCATTTGATGTGCTGGAAAGATCTGAAAATTGTCAGATGAGCAACACTAACAAATTGTCTCCCCGTCGCTATTTCAACTCTGCGGGTTGTGAAGACTTTTTGATCTTAAAAAAAAAAAAAAAAAAAAAAAAATCACTGGTGGAACATGAAAGCTTCCAGAAGAGCAGAGGAAGAGAGGAAACTATAGAGGGTCTATCTAGATGGTCTCACATTCAGGTCTACAACCAGCATCGGCCTTGTCTCAGCCTTTCATCCATTGATTCTCAGTGTTATGAAGCATGTCAGAATCCCCTCCTCATCCGACCACAGATGGCTGGAGTTCCCCTGCAGTTTCTGATTCAGTAACAAAAGGTTTCAGTTGGTACTGATATTGCTGGTCTGGGAACTTTGAGAATCTCATCTGCTCTCCCACTGGGCCCTATTTGGTTTGTTCAAAACCTTGCTTTTATCACTTTACATTTAAAATCCAAGAAGCTCCTATAAGATAGATTCTGAGATCTGAAACATAAACGTAAGGTGGTCAAGATGTCTTGGTTTAGTGACAAGGAAAGTGGCCTCTACCTTCCTTCTCTTTGAGAGTATGTTTTCTTGACTGTATTATAGGTCAGTAAAATTGGTCATTGAAGGTCAACTCTTGCTCTGTATTTCAGCCAAGGGGAAAGGCTGACCTTCTGAATTCACGGATCAAGGCCTCCTTAGGTACTGGGACCCTTCAACACCTCTAGAATGAGCTCTACATAGAACTACACAGAAGACAGGCACAGTTGCATCTGTTAACCTCTCCGAGAGATGTGAGAACATGGTGCTGTCTTCTCCTCCACCATCGGCATCCATGTAAATTCTGTCCGGGCTTTGTAGACACATCCATGCTGCCCACCCGTGTGCATGGGACACGTCGTAACACAACTAACCAGCCGTGTTCTGTCTTCTCTCTTCATATTCTGGTATTAAAGGTTATTATAGTGGTTGGCAGGGCTAACTTGCCCACTCTCGTCTCCTCTGAAAACAACACTGCCCTGGTAAGGTCAGACCCCCAACCAGCTTAAATGGATGTAATTCAATTCTCTCTCCCAGGGTGAGATCAGGAGAGGGGTAGGAGGGAGATGCAGATGTATAGAGACAGGCAGAGGTGTTAGCTCTTTGATTGGGTTCTTGTGGCCTTTACATCTGGGCACCAGTCCCGGGGAACTCCAGCTGTGCTTCCTACCTCGGTTTCTGTGAATGACTCCAGGTCCCATCCAAATCCTCTTTTCTACTTACACAAATTGAGCTTGGATTTCTGCTAATTGCAAACAAAACAGCCTGTGCTGAGATACTCCCCATTGCCTCCCATTGCCTTATGATGAAGTCCAGATTCCCACACAGTAGTGAAACCCTTCACCATATGGTACAGCTAACTCTCCACCGGTCACCCCCCAACACCTTCACCTTGTTCTGTATCTTTCAACCAAATTGAAACTGTTGCTTTCGATTTTTTTGGGGGGGCGGGGGAGATTAGGACAGAGTCTTGTTTTGGAGACCAGGTTAGCACTGAACTCATGATCCTTCTGCCTCCGTTTCCCAAAGGGCTGGGATTGTAGGCATGCACTGCCATGCCTGGCCAACTTTTTAAGCTTTTTCAAATCTTCAGGCCTTGAGCACGTTCCTCGACCCTCACCCAGTTGTTTGTGATACCACGCCCTCTTCTGCTTCATGAGAGTAGGCACACCATTCCTCCACACCCAGTCTGTTCCTTCATCGTCTCCTAGTATGCCTACTCCTTGACCTGCGATGGACTTGCTCATCTTCCTGACTGGCGTGTGAGCTCTGTGAAGGTAAAAGTGCGTTTGGATTCCGGTTGCATCTGGGTGTCTGGTAAATCCTTACCGAATGCATGAATGCCTCTTCCCTGCCATAAGTTACCTAGTCCAGCTGCAGACAGCAATTGGAAAAATGAAAATGACTCTGGCCTCAAGCTAGAGACGACAATTTGCAAATACTCCTGAGGTCAAGAATCAGATATGTCCCTGGCTTGGGAATATTCTATTACGTTCCTTGCGCCTTTTCCCTCCCTTATTTAATGTTTGTGCTAGAGTTTCTAATTAGAGAAAAGACTTCAGGCACTTATTGATTCAAATGTGCTGCCTCACAAGGGAGATTTTTAAGAGCAAAACTAGAATTTAGCATATCAGAAATTCAATCCATCTGAGATCTCTCCAAGGGGTTTGCCCCTGGGTTACTTAACACAGACTTTCCTAGGCACTGAGAACTGTTGTCATGGCAATCACGGAACCTTTCATGATTTTTGTATCAGAGTTAATGAAGATACTGGAAAGAGCCCAAAGGAATCTGTACTTGGGTGTGCATTTGTCTCCATATTAGCCCAATCATTGTTTTGAACACATATCTGTCCCAGTGCTATTCCTCGTGGCTCTTGGTCCTGACAGGGATAAATAAACACCTTTTTTTTTTTTTTTTTTTAAGTATTTCAGCTTAAGAGTCCATGGATGACGGCCCCTTTGGTCTCATTTCAGCAGGAAATCCCACATGGTAGCTTTTAAGAAAACGAAGAAAAAGGGGGTGGTTGTGGGAAGCAAATTTCTCTCTTTTATTTCAAATTATACACGTTACTGATTTCAACACACTTAAATTTAATGCCCGTAAAGAAAGCCTTTGCTGTGGAAAGCACAGAACATTGACTTTGTCTAAAGGCTCTTTTTTATAGTCCCCTATAAACCTCCATCATGCCTTCACTTCTGGATCCAGAAATCCCAGAGCACTCACAGTCCACTGTTTCCCATCTGTGTCCTGTTCTGCAGGCTAGTTCCCATCATACACTCTGTCCTTCTTCCCCAGTGAGAGAATCGCCTACTTTCATGAAGCATGTGCATGCTCTCAATCCACACCTTTCCCTCTGTTTGTTACTGACCCAAATGGCACTTAAGTAGAAGTGTTATAGTTAACTTTCTGGATATTATCATCATCATCATCATCATTATTATTATTTAGCAGAATTCGTATGTGCCTTTTTTCATTCTTTCTTGTTGATTGGAAAGAATGGAGGTGGGGCAGCCATTTTGGACTGTTAGGAGCTTCCAAAAGTCTGGAGCTTCTATTAAATTGCAGCTTGATTTTGCTTAAGGGAGAGAGACTTTGGTCTCATGTAAATGGTAATGATTTTGGATTTTTTTTTCCGGTCAGCTAATCTTAATTGATATACCCCAAAATGAAATTTATTTTTCCTTTCTATTGTCTGAGTGTGATATCTACCAGGTGTCTCTGTGATTTACCTCCTGAACCCAGAGCTTCAGTTCGAATGGGAAATGTCCCAGTGCTGTTGCCCGTACAGCCTGCTGAGTTCTTCCAGATACAGTCAGAATCCTGATTTTCAGCACAGCAAAGAATCTCAGGAGGAGGCAATAGGAAGCAAAGCTGGGGTTTGTTAAGAAGACAGCGCCAAGCAGATGCAGGTAGGCCTGTGGCAGCGGCCCGCAGAGGTTGACGGGTCCAGCGGCAGCGGCTGACAGGGACATTTAGGCCCGGCGGCAGCCGGCAGAGACATTCTGGCCCAGCGGCGGTCCACAGAGGTGGACAGGCCCTGTGGCGAAGATAAGCAGACGGAGGTGGACGGGCCCGGCGGCGGCGGCCGACAGAGACAGTCAGGCCCGGCGGCGGCGGCCCACAGAAGTAGACAGGCCACGGGGCAGAGAAGGGCGGACGCAGGTCGGCGACTCGCAGAGGTGGAAGGGCCCGGTGGCAGCAGCCGACAGGGACATACAGGCCCAGTGGCAACCGGCAGAGACATACAGGCCCCGTGGCAGTTCGCAGAGGTGAATGGGCCCGGCGGCGGCGGCGGTGACAAGCAGAGGTGTTAGTGAGACTACCCTGCTCAGCTGAAACCCATCTGGGAGAGGATTCAGATGCCTAAAGTTTGAAGTCTGAAGAAACAAGATCAGCTGAGGAGTTGACAAATGAACAAAACGTGACCTGGGAACACAGAAGGCACTACCCAGCCACTAAACCAGATCACCAGAATCGTAAGTATATAATTCACCGACTGAAATCAGCTGTCCCTGAAGAAACAGCCCAATAGCACCAATTTAACCAAGAACCCCTACTAAACCAAGACTAAAAATTAGAACAAGAGAGGCACTCTCAGACACAGACACCACCTGCACCTCACAGAGGAAAAGATGAGTAGACGCCAGTGCAAAAATACAGGCAACAACTTAAAGACCTATATGGCAACATCAGAACCTAGTGATTCTACACCTGCAAGACCTAAACATACCATGACAGAAGAAACAGAAGAGATCAACCCTAAAAATGACTTTAAGAAGATGATAGAGGCCCTTAAAGAAGAAATAAAACATTCCCTCAATGAGGAAATAAAAACTTTCCTTAAAGAGGAAATGAAAAACTACCTTAAAGAGGAAATAAAAACTTTCCTTAAAGTGGAAATGAAAAACTCTCTTAAAGAGGAAATAAAAACTTCCCTTAAAGAGGAAATGAAAAACTCCATTAAAGAGGAAATAAAAAACTCCCTTAAAGAAATGGAAGAAAAAACGAACAAAAAATGGGAAGAAATCAAATCAAGCCAAGAAGAAGCAATTAAACAGATGAAAGAAACATTCCAAGATCTGAAAAATGAATTTGAGACAATAAAGAAAACACATGCTGAGGGAATGCTGGAAATAGAAATCCTGACAAAACGAACAGGAACTACAGAAACAAGCATAACCAACCGATTGCAAGAGATGGAACAGAGAATCTCTGACACTGAAGACACGATAGAGAAAATAGATTCGTCAGTCAAAGAAAATACTAAAGACAAAAAAGTCATAACACAAAACGTCCAGGAAATTTGGGACACCATGAAAAGACCAAACCTAAGAATAATAGGGATAGAAGAAGGAGAAGAATACCAAATCAAAGGCACAGAAAATATATTCAACAAAATCATAGAAGAAAACTTTCCTAACCTAAAGAAAGAAATACCTATGAAGACACAAGAAGCTTACAGAACACCAAATAGGCTGGATCCAAAAAAAAAGTCCCCTTGCCACATAATAATCAAAACACTAAACACACAGAACAAAGAAAAAATATTAATCGCCACAAAGGAAAAAGACCAAGTAACATATAAAGGCAAACCCATCAGAATAACACCAGACTACTCAATAGAGACTATGAAAGCTAGAAGATCATGGACAAATCTCATGCAGACACTAAGAGACCACGGATGCCAACCCAGACTATTATACCCAGCAAAACTCTCAATCACCATAGGCGGAGTAAAGAAAATATTCCAGGATAAAACCAGATTTAATCAATACCTGTCTATAAACCCAGCCCTACAGAAAGCACTAGAAGGGAAAATTCAACCCAAAGAAGCCAAACACATCCATGAAAAATCAAGCAATAGATAATCCCACACCAACATACACCACAGAAGAAACAAGCTGGTGTAGCTATCCTAATATCTAGAGAAAAAGGATGTTTCAAAAGAGAAGAAGTCTTGTGGCAATGCCTCAGTGGTCCAGGTAACTACCAGAACTTGGAAAAGTTGGTTGAACTTGGGATTGACTGGGAGGCCAAAGATTTAAAAAGCAGAAGATTCTGTCAAGACACAAGTTGTGTGATAATAGTGTGTTTTGTGTGTGTGAATGAGAATTTGTAAATGTTGAATTCTGGGCTTCGACAATCATTGTCAGTGCAGATTAAGCTGCAAGTATTTATGTTCTAAAACTTAAACTATAAAGCTAGTTATGTCTTTCTAACAACTAGTTTTAATGTTTATGAGCATATTTTACCTACATTACCTTTTCAGGATGTTGAGAAAGATGCATCACAAGCACAGGCTGGAGGCTGGGGGCTAGATGGTTTTGAGGAAGTGGTCTTGGTGAACTCTTTCATAGAGCAAAGGGAAGCAATGCCTTCTGGGAAATGAGCTAAGTTTTAATCTAGTCTTTAAGATTAGAAGTCAAAAACAAAAATATTAAGGAAAGGAAAACCTAATTGATCTTTGAAGTATTGTTATGTGGAATTGAGTGGGACTTTTGAGGCCTTTCTTCCAGAAAACAAGGACTTGGTTGTCAGGCCTATATTAGGCCTAAACCTTGGTGCCATGTAGTTGTACTTAAATCATTTCAATAGAAAGTGTCTTAGTGATTGGATCTTCTAGTGCAGTTTGGAGTTCTTCCATTTGAAAAATGTGATATTTGCATGGGATTGTTTGAATCTTGTTTTCTAGTCCCTCCCCATCACCACCCTCATAGTCTGAAGGTAGATTTTTCTCTTGGTAAAGGAACAAAAAAGGTGAACATCTTGTTTGTAAATAGGTATCTAGTAACTAGTGGTAAACTTGAAATGGTAGAATTCTTTAAAGCCTAATTCTAGGTAGCCTTAAGAAAATGTATTTTAATTATTTTTGAACCTGTATTCATCTTGTTTTTTTCAAATATCTTAAGTTATATTTTCTTTTTCAGAGCTGCTTCTTATTTGGGGCTACTTTTTTTTTAATTGAGGCGTAATTCATAAAAGGGTATATTGTTTTGATGAGACTTTTTACAACTATGGCTGGATGTCTTTCTTTAGTCTTCCAAGAAGGGCCATTTTCCTTTTTTAGAGTTACTTTTTAAAGTCATGAGATCAACAACTTGGACTACTATGCATGTAAGTGCTAATGCAAATTAAAGCCCAAGTTGACCTCCAGCAGCAGTTCATTCTATGTTGACAGTGAGAGAACACTTTGCCTGTTAGGATACTGTTACTCGTGGACTGAAAGGCTGAAGAAACCCCTCCCCCTATTTTGTTTTTTGCAAAAATCAAGGTATATTCTAGGGTTTCCTGGTTGACCTCAACAGATAAACTGAGATGATAGTCTTAGTTCAGAAATGATCTGAATGTAGATTTACAGTCTACGTGTACAGCTGGCTAAGTGAGATCGCTTTCACAGTTCTGCATGTATCCCATCGGCTCCCCATTAGTTACTGAACTCTTAAAACTGGTATTGTAACATTATCACAATGTTTTGCGCCAAGTTTATAAACTTTACAGTACAATATGTGTTCCTTTTCTGAGGCAAACCAAAGGTATATTTCTCAAGGTTCTGCTGCTATCAGCAGCGTTGATGGAGGATTTTTTATACATTTGTAATAGATAGAAATAAACCAGAAAAAAGAAGGAAAAAAAAAAGTGGTGGAGGAAAAAGTGAACACTGCAAGAATACTCAAAAGGGCTGAGAGTTGCAAACGCCAAGAATAGCTTTGCATAGTAAATGGAATAGAACAGCTCTGAACTATAGCTTACTTTTCCTGGTTTGGTCTGACAGAATGATTGAATGCTTTTGTACAAAAATCAGAGCCTTAAAAACAAGGATTTGGTGAGATTGTAAAATGGTGTGCCACTTTGGCAAAACAGTTTGGTGGTTGGTCAAAATGCAAAACATTGTTACTCTGTTACTCAACAATTCTACCCTTAGGAATATATCCTCAAACTACTGAAAATGTGCACCTATGAAACATGTACATGAAGGTTTACTGCAGTGTGTTGCTAATAGTAAAAAAGTTAAAACAACTCAAATAGCTATCAAATACTGGAGAGAAATAAAATGTGGCTTATTCATACAATAGAATATTATTAAGACATAAAAATGAATGAGAAACTGACAGATTAAATGACTTTGGTGAACCTAAAAAAAAAAAAAGAAGACAGCGCCTACCCAAGGGGTGGGTAAGCTTCCTCAAGACAGAGTCCCACCTACCTGCCTTCAAAGTAGCTATTTGTAGGCACGGTCCTCTGTCTTTTGAAGTTAGATTGTTTAAAATACGTAATTTACAAACAAGTTCAAAGATTTAGCAAAGCCTAAAAGTTAAGTAGAGAAATCATGAATTTGTTTACTTATTTCTCTTATCTTCAAGAATTTCCTTTTGCAAATGAAACTGTATGGATTTTTGGGGGTGGGTGGGTGGGTGGGGTGCATTGTTCAGGTTTATGGATGAGAGAGGGCCTGCTTATAGGATTCAACTCAAAGGCCCTGTAGGTTTTAGCCTTAAGCAGGGTTCATTAGCCATTTAAATACTTGTTGGAGATATTCTTTTGAAAAAGGAGCATTGTTCCTCCGTAAGCAATTCATCTGTTACCCCATCCACATTCTCCCCACCAGTGAAGAAGGTTTATTTTGGTTTACAATTGAAAGTGTACAGGCCATGGGGAAGACAGGAGTGTGAGGTGGCTGGTTATATCGTCTATAGCCAGGAAGCCCAGAACAGACAGGCTGTGGTGCCAGATTGTATATGTATGTATGTATGTATGTATGTATGTATGTATGTATGTATGTATCTATCTATCTATCTATCTATCTATCTATCTATCTATCTATCTATCTATCTATCATCTACCTATCTAAAACAAAACCCTCAAGGCTCCTGGCAAGTGACTCACTTTCCCCGAGAGGTCCTATAAAATAGCACCAACACCGAGTACAAAATATTCAGACATGCCAGCCTATGGGAGATATTTCACATTCAACTCAAAACATTCTGTCCCTTGGCCCCCTACACTCATGGCCATCTCATAGCACATACTATATTTATTCCAAATTTAAAAGTCCTTATAGCCTTTAATAGTTCCAACAACTAACTGCCCAACAGCCCAGTAACTTCAGAGACCCAAGGTCATTTCTTAATTGTGCGCCACTGTAAAATCAAAAATCAAGTTATAGGCTTTTAACATACAATGGTTCAGAGTAAGCATTCCTGTTCCCAAAGGGAGGGATGGAGGAGACTTGGCAAGGAATGATAGGACCAAATTCTGCAACTCCATGTTGGGTCTCTGGGACTAGCGATGGAATCACTGAGCCCCAAAGGGCTTCGGGAGCCTTTCTCCTAAGGTTCTGCTTCCCGCAGCATGTGGAACCTCTTTTTGGGCCAACTCTACTCCACTCGTGCAGCTTTCCTCGGCAGATGTTCCATGGTCTTGGGATCGCCAGCATCCAGGGGTCTCTGCTGCAACTCGGGCATCACATGCCAATTTCATGTGATGGTCTTTTCAGGGCTGCCCCGTAGGGACTCCAGCCCAGCCACACGTTGCTGGTCTCCAGGAACTTTCTTGGTCCAACCTTCATGCTGCCACCACTTGTATTTTACTTCCCTGCAAAACCAGCACCCTGGGAACAATGCTGCCGAATTCTACTGCCAGCCCGAGACACCATCCAGCCATCTCTGTCACAGCTGTGGTGGCCTTCGTGTGCCTTGGTGGCTCAATTTGAGAAAACATTTTCCTAGGCGCTGGAGCAGGGGAGCCCTTCAGAGGCATTCTCAGTGTATGTATGTATGTGTGTATGTGTGTATGTTTGTATGTATGTATGTATGTATGTGTGTATGTATGTATGTGTGTATGTATGTATGTGTGTATGTATGTATGTATGTTTGCATGTATGTATATATGTGTGTATGTATGTATGTATGTATGTATGTATGTATGTATGTTTTTCGAGACAGGGTTTCTCTGTGTAGCTTTGCGCCTTTCCTGGATCTCGCTCTGTAGACCAGGCTGGCCTCGAACTCACAGAGATCTGCCTGGCTCCCCAGTGCTGCCACCACCACCCGGTTACATTCTCAGTTTAGGTGGAGTCTTTTCAAATGAGTTTTCACTTTCCCAAGCTGAAGACTTTGTGGAGCGGGGTCTTGTCATCAGGACACCTTTCCTGTGGCCCCAGTACAGAGCAGGAGGTTTCTGGTTCATAGTGCTTCTCTCTTAACAATTACAGCTGCACATTCACAACATCCAATTCGCTCAGGCGCCTCTTCTTGCCAAACGGCACAGTTTCCAGTTCTTCTGTTTCGCTTGCTCCTCTCTCACTAGAGACGGGGTAAGAGCAGTGAGCAGTGACCCCAATGCTGCCTGAATACTGTCTTGTCTCGAAATTTCTCCAGCCCAAGCAAACTAGTTTTATTACTTTCAAATTTGGTCTCACTCAAGTTCTTGGAATGCATGAAGGACCTCTAATTCTGTTCTCCATTGAGTATCTTAATTTCCCTCTGAAGCCCTGAGAGTTGGGTGTCCACTGTGCATATGTCTCTCAGCATTGTGATCTTGCAAACACCCATCAGAATGGCCTGTTAAGTTCCGCTTACAGCACGATAGTGCTTCTCTGGCTCTCAGCATCCAACTCTTCAACATTCCTTCTATAAACCAGCTCTAAAGACCTACAGACTGCAAGCCCAGGTTTATCAAAGCGATGGCAGTAGGCATGTACGGTGGCCGGCCACACTGCATCCACACATGGGAAGCAGAGTTCTGTTGGCAATCATTACAGTGGCTTGGTTTTGTCAGTTGTGTTGAAATTGCAGCCAATAAGAAATGCCAACCCACAGCCGGGCGGTGATGGCACACGCCTTTAATCCCAGCACTTGGGAGGCAGAGCCAGGCGCATCTCTGTGAGTCCGAGGCCAGCCTGGGCTACAGAGTGGGTTCTAGGAAAGGTGCAAAGCTACACAGAGAAACCCTGTCTCGAAAAACCAAAAAACAACAACAACAACAAAAAAAAAAAAGAAAGAAAAAAGAAAGAAAAAAGAAAAGAAATGTAAACCTGATCAGTGTTGGGTGTATCAGGGACTCTTCCTTTTTCCCATCTCCTTAATTTCCCCTGGTCCTTCTGTCCCTTGCAGGGATGCTGGGAGACAGGAAGCTTTCATGGACTTTTACACCAGCCATACTGAATCTTCTGCCATGGGGAATTGAGACACCAGCCATAGGAAGTCAGAGTTGCGTGGTTCTATGTGTGAATTTTGAGTTTCCCCATTGCAGTAGGACCACATTAGTTTTACTTCAAAATCAGGATTTATAACAATTCTTTTTGGGGTTGGGGAATGAGGCAAATAATGAATAAGACACATCTCCATTTAAATGTAAAGCAACTGACATAGAAAACAAAAACCCTGGCTAAGACCAAACATCATCGTTCACATCCTCTAATGCAGGGGTTCTCAACCTGTGCGTCACTTTTGGGGTTGAACGATCCTTCCACAGGGGTCGCACATCAGATATCCTGCATATCAGATATTTACATTGTGATTCATAATAGTAACAAAATTACAGTTACAAAGTAGCAGTGAAATAATGTTATGGTTGGGGTCACCACACCATGAGGAACTGTATTAAGGGGTCTCAGCGTTAGGAAGGTTGAGAACCACTGCTGTGATGTAAGCAGGACCACTCTCCACTTGGGGCATGAAGCCTTGTGCCAGAAAGGGATTTTGATTTTACTTACCAAATTTGGGCCTTTTCATCTTCTTTGCCGTTTCTTTATTTGAGTATATTCCAGTTACCAGCAAAACTAGATGCGGAAAATAAGAACAAAATGAGCCGAATTATATCATTTCCTTTAAACCCTGTTTTCTTCATGGCTTCCCATATTTGCAATGGTTATGCACAAGGCATTTTCACCGGCGAAACGAATCTTTTCTTAATTAGGGGGAGCGAGAGGTCCAGTTTGTAGAGTGTCTCATCTCTGCTGAAAGACCTTTCTGGAAAACCACTTTGGTATCTACCATGTCTGTTACCTTTTCATTTCAACACACCAGGTCTGCAGCTCCTTTTCCAAAGGAGGGAGTCTGGGCCTGGTCCCAGGAATGAAAGCTGGGTGTAGGATGAACAACCACCCTTTGCTTGTGACCTTTCCTCAGTTCCACAATGGGCTTCCAAGTGTCCAATTTGCCAATGAGGACTACACATACAGAGCAGAACACGTGCGTAAATGCATTTGGTGTGTGCGTGAATGTGTGTGTGTGTGTGTGTGTGTGTGTGTGTGTGTGTGTGTGTGTGTATGCGTGTGAATGTGTGTGTATGGCATGTATGGCATGTATGTGTGTGTGCACATATGCATTCGTGTGTGTGTGTGTGTGTGTGTGTGTGTGTGTGTGTGTGTGTGTGTGTAAGAATGACTACAGGGAGGCTGAAAAGAGGATATCTATAAACAGCCTTAGCAGCGGCTGTGTTGAAAGGAAGATATGGGGAAGGGCAGGGAGAAGGAGAGTCTGTCAGGAGAGCCTGAGGATGGGCCCCTGGTGTGGCGATCTAGCAGCCCTGGTCCTGTGCTTGCCTCAGAACCAGAACCAGAGCCTCAAACAGCAGCATCTCGACACTGCCTGCCTTCATGGCTTCGTTAGCTGGTGAAGCAAGGCCCAAAGAACTTAAAGTCACATTTCCTGGTTCTTTTTCAAGTACATAGAATAAGCCCGAGCCTTATGCTTTAAAAAAAATGTTGGCTTTTTCTTATTGCAAAAGTGATTCATGATCCTTCTAGAAAAATGCAAAAAAGCAGTACAGAAAATATGGATGAACACAGAAGTTTGCTTTTTTTGCATGCATATTTGCATACATTTATATAGGTACTTTAAACTTTTGATCATGCTCATACCATTTGCAATGCTTTATAACTTATTTCAACATATATATATATATATACACACACACACACACACACACCATGAACACACATACACATACATGTATTTTTCTTGTCATTAAGTGTTCTTCCCACAATCATTTTAACTACCTCCAGAGTATTGCATTATATGCATGCATTGCAACTTAACTGATCTTCCTCCATTTCATGTAAATAGCTTCATCTTTGCATCGATCTGTCAGTATTTCCTTAAAATAAATTTCTAAACAGAGTTTTTTGTTTGAAATTTACATCCACTTAAAATTTTGATATATGCCACAACAGTTTTTCGTAAGCAATGTATGAAAACACCCTGTTCTCCCTTCCTACACCAGCTCCACTTAGTGTTGTGACCAGAAAAGCAGTCCCTTGCTTTCAAAAGTGCCCTTAAGTCCTCCATGCTTCTTCCTTCATCAGGCATCCCCCCAACTCACCAGGCATCTTCCCATCTCACCAGGCATCCCCCCCCCGACTCACTAGGCATCTCCCCATCTCACCAGGCATCTCCCCATCTCACCAGGTATCTCCCCATCTCACCAGGCATCCCTCCATCTCACCAGGCATCCCTCCATCTCACCAGGCATCTCCCCATCTCACCAGGCATCCCTCCATCTCACCAGGCATCCTTCCATCTCACCAGGCATTCCCTCCATCTCACCCACTCCAGGGAGGCATGTTTTTAGCACACCTTCACTGTAACTACATTTGGAAACAACTTGCTTTCTGGATAGAGCTGGGGCCCTGGAGGTGATCAGGAAAACACAGCAATCTAAATAAGCACTTGGATCCCAACTGGGGACACACACCTGTAATATTAGCACTCAGGAGGCTGAGGCTGGAGGGTCACAAGTTCAGGGCTACATAGTGAAGCTCTGTCTAAAAAGCACAAGACAACTGATCTCTCTCTCTCTCTCTCTCTCTCTCTCTCTCTCTCTCTCTCTCTCTCCCTCCCTCCCTCCCTCCCTCCCTCCCTCCCTCCCTCTCTCCCTCCCTCCCTCCCTCTCCCTCCCTGACTCCCTTTCTCTCCTTCTCCTTCTCCCTTTCTCTCCTCTCAACAGATATAGATATATTCAACTTAGGTATACTTAGGTAAGCGGACTCTTAAATTGGCAGCTAGTTTTGAAGGAAAAGGTAGCAGCGTCACCAAGGGTTGGAGGAAATTATAAGGTCCCTGCTACAGAATGGCTGTGCCCCCTTAAAACTATTATGTTGAATCTTAACCCTTAAGGAGATGGTATTAACAGCAGAGCCTTTGGTAGGGGGATGAAGATGAAGGTAGGTCTGTCATGAATGGAATTAATGGGGCTGAAGAGATGGTTACATGGGTAAAACACCTAAGTTCTAGCCCACAGAAACCAAGTAAAGCTAGACACAGTAACTTAAATCTGCAGTCCCGAGTCCCCTTGTTTCTATGGGGAGATGGGAGGAGAAAGGAGATGCTCCCAGAAGCTCCATGCCCAGCTAGTCTGGGGTATACAACAGCAAGCAACAAAGAGATCCTGTCTCCAGCAAGACAGGAGGCAACACCTATCGTCAGCATTGTCCCTGGAGTCCCCAAGTGCATTGTGGCATGCCTGCATCCTCTCACATACAAGTCATACACACATACATACACAGGTATAGTGTGGTGGTATTGTGTTCCCAAAATATTGTACACCCTAATAAACTTATCTGGGGTCAGAGACAAAACAGCCACTAGATACAAAGGCTAGAAAATGGTGGCACTCACACCTTTAATCCTAGCATTCCAGAGGCAGAGAGCCCTCTGGATCTCTGTGAGTTCAAGGCCACACTGGAAATGGCCAGGCATGGTGACACATGCCTTTAATCCCAGAAAGTGAGCCTTTAATCCCAGGGACTGGTGGTAGAAAGCAGAAAGGTATATAAGGCATGAGGACCAGAAACTAGAAGCATTTGGCTTAGTTAAGCATTTGGCTGGTTAAGCATTTAGGTTTTGAGCAGCACAGTTCAGCTGAGAGCCATTCGGATATGAGGACACAGAGGCTTCCAGTCTGAGGAAACAAGATCAGCTGAGAAGTTGGCCAGGTGAGGTAGCTATGGCTTGTTCTGTCTCTCTGATCTTCCAGTGTTCACCCCAATACCTGGCTCAGGTTTGATTTTATTAATAAGAACGTTTAAGATTCCTGCTACATATAGTACACACAAGAAAGAAAACATTTTTAAATGAGTGGAATTATGGCCTTTCCAAAAGAGGTCTCAAAAAGCTATTTTGTCCCGCCTATCATATAAAGGGGTATCAACTGTTGGTCTCTTTATCTTGGCCTTCTAGCTGCCAGAAACTCGACAGATAGGTTCCTGTTTTTGTAAGCTAACATTCAGTGACAGTTGGCTACAGCAGCCTAAACACACTAAGACACTGGTCACCTGTGCCAATGATACAGCTACTATGTTAGCCTGTCTTCAGCTCTTAGCATTAGCTGAGGTATGGGCCATTGCCTGTTTGGCCAGACGGAAACAAACACACAAAGGAGAACCGAGAGAGAGAGAGCAGAAAATGCAACCGAGAAGCATGAAGGCTGACATTTTTGAGGTGTTATTTACTTCTGGGGTTTGGGCGTGTGCGAGTTTCCCGGAGGTCTGTTATTTATAGTGGCCTCTGGGTCATTTAGTTCTGTATAAAGACCACTCTTTCATCTTCTGTGCAGAAATAAACAGCCCGAATCTGGGAATATTTTGTAAAAGATGAACTAAGCATATAAATAAATAGATAAACAAATGAGCAAACAAATAAATAGTGAAATTGAAGGCATAAAGGGAAATAAATTTGAACGTCACTGCTTGGGAAAGCTAATTAATACCCATGCAGGTGTGTGGATCATTGGGAAGTCTTTATGAGTCTTGGTGTCCTTAGAACCATAAATATTTCAGTAAGACCACCCCAATACTTGTTTAGTTACCCAAGACCCTCCAGGATGAGTGAGCCCATGCATGGCTGTTTCAGCTTACCAACAGAGGGTGACAAGGTTATTATTGTCCAATGCACAAGCCCTCCCCTGCCTTCCTCTCAGTATAAGGGCTTTTTAATTAAAGCACCCTAGAATCCCGACCTCCAGAGAGGAAGGCTGTTCAGCACATGCCTGCACATGCCCTTGTCCCCAGGGTCAAGTTTTCCTTTCCCATTTGCAAGCTATCTCTTGCTATCTTTTAAGAAGTACACTGGGAAGCTGGGGAGATGGCTTGGGACATAAAGTACTGGCTGCATAAGCATGCAGACCAAAGTTTGGATCTTGAGCATCCATGGAAATGCACAGGGGTTTGTATCTCTAGCATCAGCACTCGGATTGGAGACGGAGACAGAAAGACTTCTGGAGCGCATTGGCCAGTGCCTAGCCAATCACCAAGCTCCAGGTTCAGTGAGAGACCCTGTCTCAAAAAAAAAAATAGGTGGAGGTCTATAGAGGGAAGACTTTGGCTACGCCCCCCGACATCCACACATGCACGTGAACACCTATCACTCCTTCCACTCACAAACAAAAAGAAATCAATGTTGAACTTGAGTGGGAGGCAAATAAGTCTTACTTTCATTTATTTTCCTAGGACGCCTTGCAGAGCGCTAAGAAGGAAGGCTGACCCCATGCCTATGTAAAGAAGCAAACAGATCTGCAAGCCAAGTCTTTTCAAATAGTTTAAATTACCTACCCACTGAGACCATCCCTGTCTGCAAACCTGGAGGAAACTGAGGCAAGCATGCAAAGCTCTGAAAACCCTACACTTTTTCATCGTCCTTTTGGTGGCCCTTGAGATCTCAAGGAAATTAAATATTAAAATTATGTTTTCTCATTAAAAAAGTTCTGCTACTTCCTGCTCTCGCTTCCTCTCCGGTATGATAGCAAACTAACCCAAATTAAGGTATCCGAGGTAAAATTGTTTCCAAGTTCAATTTAAAAACAAAATGATCATACAGATAATTCATAAATAAAACACAAAAGGCTAAGCTGGAAACAACACGGAATTTCATTAACGATTTAAAATTCAGGCTAAAAGAAAGTGAGAGGTTGCTTTTCTGTGTTAGGTCCCTGTGTACAGAACAGAAAATTACACTTAATCCTGGAAGGGAATTGGGGCTAGTGAATTTCTGTGCTCTGTTGGTGCAGGCGGAGCCATGCAGGAAAGCTATTTGATAATAGGTTCCAAGAGCCTCGGAAATTATCTTCTCTGACATAGAAACTACCCTCTTGGGAATAGATCTCGAGTTATAATTTTTGATATAGACAGAGATTTATGTAAAGATTCTCATTAGAGCATTTCTAATGGCAATCTGGAAAGAATAGAATGCTGGAAAAGTCCCAGCCATCAGGAATGTGTAAGCATTTGTTACAAATGGTGTGTAGAAGGTGACTAAATTAGCTGTGAAGTGCTCAGCTCGAATGTGAACAATGATTTTGACAGTTAAAATAGAGGCAGAGAAAAAAAAAAAAAGGACCTGGAACAATATACCAAAATGTTAATAATGATGAAATCATGATTTATATATTCTGTGTTCTACATTTCTCCCTACTGCATCATATCACTTATACACAAAACATAAATTTCATAGTGTATATGTTTCTTTTACAATTAAAAACAGACTTTAAGCCGGGCGTTGGTGGCGCACGCCTTTAATCCCAGCACTCGGGAGGCAGAGCCAGGCGGATCTCTGTGAGTTCGAGGCCAGCCTGGGCTACCAAGTGAGCTCCAGGAAAGGCGCAAAGCTACGCAGAGAAACCCTGTCTCGAAAAACCAAAAAAAAAAAAAAAAAAACAGACTTTATCATTAAATTATTTTTAATTTGGTCATATTAAAGTCATGTGGACTTATAACAAAAAGTTCATTCTAAAGCTATTGGCATGATTAATCTGTGTTTGTGTTTTCTAGTAAGTAATGAATTATAATCTAATTTCAAGGTAAGACATAAAATGTCAGGACAGCTCATCAGTAAGCAAGTCAGTAAGCTCTTAGGTGCCTGGAACTTTCACAGAAATGCTTCATTTTTGCACAGAAATGGTTCTTTTTTTTTTTTTGCATAGAAATTTCTTGTTAGATCTTTGAGGCCCTCAGTCCACAGGCACAGTCGGGGTCCACACCACCTTCCTGAAACCTTATCTATAAAGCAGAGCATCTTAAAGTCATTCAAGATCCCTAATGCTTTAACTTGGGACGTATGTACTCATTGGAACCTTGGGCATCAGACAAATCAGAGTCTCACAGCAAACACAGCACTTTATTTCCTGTAATCCTGTGAAATATCAACGAAGGCTTCAAGTCACAGAATAGCAAACCTTGAGGGGACCTCTGGAATTTATCCCCTGCCCTTCATTTTAGGGCATGAAATCCCGGTCAAAGGTAACAACTTGGTTAAATCTGAAGCTGGAACCAGAAAGCAGGTTTGGTAGTGAGAGTCTTAGCCTTTTTATTTCACTTGTATCCCCTTGGTAGAAGTGATGGCTCCACTGTGACCCCTAAGATACTGAGAGGCATACAGTTCTCTGATACACTCAGGGATATCTAAAAGGAACATGTGGGGCTAGAGATGGCTCAGTGGTTAAAAGCACATACTGCTCTTCCCGAGGACCTAAGTCTGATTCCCTGCACCCACATCGGTCAGCTTACAACAACCTGTAACCGCAGCTCCAGGGGAACCTGGTAATTCTCTGGGTACTCGAATTCATGTGCATATACCTCCACAAAGACCCCCCACACACAATATACATAATTAAAATAAATCTTAGAAAAGGAACATGTCAACCCCGACACACATGAACTGGTGTTAATTTAGGGAGTTTGGTAGTGTTGCTGGATGGCCTTGATGCCTTACAAATTGAGCATCCCTAGGGGGCAATCCTTTGCTGAATATCTGTGATGTTGAATAGCTATGATACACAAGGAACATCCATGAAAGACAAAACTCCCATCTCAATGACGATTGCTTGGGGCAGAATGCCAAGAGGGCCAAGATAATTCGAGAGGTAGATGGCCCCATCTCACTGAGGCTGGGCTTTGTAGTGAAACTTCTTGGAGGACCAAATGGGGCTTTTGAGTGTGAGAGTGAGGGTCAGCGAATTCCAAGAAAAGGGAACAGCATCTTCAAAGGTCTGGGGATGAGAAATGCCACCCCGCTCCGGGAAGTTCAAGGCAAAGGCTGTGGTGAGAGATGGAAGCAGGAAGGATTGTATGTGCCTCATCCTCCAAGCCCAGGAAGCAAAACACTTCAAGACCCTGGGATCCGTGCTGCCGGGAAAGGAGAAATGCCGAGGAGCTTCGGTGAAGAGAATGGTGATGAGACATGAGCCTCCAGGTGCGGTGTCTCCCACCTCCAATCCCCTGAGTGGCCGTGAGACCCTGTCTCAAAGCAAAGCAGATGAATAAAAAGGAATAGGCTTCGTGGAGACTAGCAGGGCATGGTGGAAAGTGATGGAGGACTAAGGATTTGGGCCTGGGATTCTGTCATAATACCCAGCTGGGGATGAAGTGGGAGAGGTTGGAGTGCTAGGAAGCCCTAGGAAATGGTTCTGACCAGTGAGCAAAGCGATGCTGGAGATGAAGACACATGAAGACTCAGAGGAACTCGGGACCATAATGTCCTGTCCTTTCCTTTCCTTTTTTTTTTTTTATTTTTTTCCAGTAATGGAGTTATATATTATTCCCTCCCCTGGCTCTATTAAATTATGACTAATAAAAGTTGTGGTATTCAACTATCCAAGTACTAACCAGGCCCGACCCTGCTTAGCTTCCGAGATCAGACGAGATCGGGCATGTTCAGGGTGGTATGGGGGGGTGGGCTGGGAGGAAGGGGAGGGAGGCAGGAAGGGGGAGAACAAGGGAATCTGTGGCTGTTATGTAGAACTGAATAGTATTGTAAAATAAAATAAATTTAAAAAAAAGTTGTGGTATTCAACCACCCACTCAATTCAATATATTGATCTTTGTGTACTGTGTAAAACAATTAGTCATGCTAATTGGCATATCTATCACTTCATATACCTACCTATTTTTTTTTTTTTTGTTCTGTGAGAATATTTTAGATCTATTCTTCTGGTAAATTTCAAGCAAACAACACAGTTCCATGAACCAGCCACCTTGGTATACATTAAGATCCCAGAACTTACCAACCTCACAGTGAATGATATCTCCTCGTGGCTCCCCTCCCCCAGACCCTGGCACCCATCCTCTATTCTCTGTTTCTTTCACTTTTTTAGGTTTTCTATGTGAGTTCACACAGCATCATTTTTCTGTCTCTCTGTCTCTGTCTCTGTATGTGTGTATGTGTATGTGTGTGTGTATATGTGCGTGCGTGCGTGCGTGTGTGTGTGTGTGTGTGTGTGTGTGTGTGTGTGTGTGTGTGTGTGGTAGGGTGCACCTGCACGTACCATAGGACATATGTGGGCTCAAAGGACAATTTGTGTGAGTGGATTCTCTCCTACCAGCACGTGGGGCCTGGGGATTGAGTACTACCCACTGCAGAAAGAAGGTTTGCTGACAAAGGCTGAGAGCAACTTAGGTCTATGATTATAAACATAAATATTTGGCAAGCAGTTTGACAGCATAATCATTTTACAAACTAACAGTAGTAAGTTCCACCCTAGGGCCTATGACCTCTTTAGCCATGGACTTTTGACCAGGTTTACGGTACCAGACATAAATTCCTTCCTATGGGACAGAGTGCCATAACCCCATAACATTTGTACCACTGTTACACCAATGAGTAGTCTTGCCTTGCACATTGGTGGTGTAGTATCAGGATACCACACTGGGTAAGACCATTGACATCTTTTCTTCCCAAGAACTTGTATTATACCTTCTGGCATTAGGAAAGTTAGCCAGCATGAAGGAAGTTTCCTGGTTGGTGGGAGGTTAATTTCTCTATGTCCTTCAGCCAAAGTATAGGATGTGGAGACATTATCCTAACAGGAATAAGCCAGATGTAGAAAGACATCTGGACTGGGACGGTGGCGTAGTGGTAAAGCATTTCCCACATTTCCCACCATGGCTGCATTTCAGATTCCCACATCCCACTAAAAGCTGGGCAAGTGTGGTACTACCTGCAACCCCATCACTGGGGCGTCTGTCTTAATTTTAAAAAAGTAGAGAAGGTTGGAGAGACGTCTTAGTGGGTAAAGGAGCCGCCTGCCAAACCTGTGCTGGAATTCGGGCTGGCTTGACCTTGTTCAGGCCTTGTGCACATAACCAGAGATGCTGAGAGCCCATGAGTCTAACAACCATGCCATGTCCAGAACAAGAGCACTTCTTAGCACTCCTGCCCACCGTCTGGTTTTCATTTTCTCTCCACCTGCTCTTCTTCTCCTCCTTCTCCTTCTTCTTTTTGGTTTTTCGAGACAGGGTTTCTCTGTGTAGCTTTGCGCCTTTCCTGGAACTCACTCCGTAATAGCCCAGGCTGGCCTTGAACTCACAGAGATCCGCCTGCCTCTGGCTCCTGAGCGCTGGGATTAAAGGCGTGTGCCGCCACCACCCAGCCCACCTGCTCTTCTTTAATGCTCCCTTTCATCCATCAGTGGACACAGGGGCTGGTTTCTCACATTGCCTCTTGCCAACAGTGCAGCCCTAGACATGGAAGGGCAAATGTCTTTGAACACCCTGATTCTGTTTCTTTTAGGTATGGATCCAGAGGGAAGACTGTAAGATCACAGAGTAGTTTGATTTTTAAATTTTTGAGAACCTTCATACAACTTTTTGTAATGAGTGCACTATTTTATATACCTACTGAAGGCACCGGTATTTGCTCAGGATGTCCCAAGACCAAGTTCTCAGCACAAAGGAAATTTATTTACCCCAGAGGGACAAAGGCAAGGAATAAGAGGCAAAGACAAGATATAGAGGATAAGAGGAAAGCAGAAGGGAACAGTGGAGGGGGGAAGGTCTGGGAGGGGGTTGGAGGAGGATGGACACACAGACGACAAAGGACTGCCTCGGGATAGAGAGGTAACAGATGTAGCCTATATGCAAATGACAGTTTATCAGAGTAAAATGGAAAGCCCTGTATTAGGATGAGGAGGATGAGGTGTTTGATTCTGATTGGGCATGTTAATTAGGTGAGCTTTTGACTGGTGGACTTCAACACTTTGATAGTTAGATTTTGGTAGTCAGCCTCGGGAGGAGGAAGTGGCCAAATAAGGAAATAGTCCTTGGTGGGTAGGTTTAGGAATGTAATCTAATGGTTTTTAGTAAGACAGGGAGAATGGGAGAGAAGGACAAGGCCTGACAGAGCTGTGTTTGCCATGCTTCACCCTTCACCCACCTCCGGCAGGCAAGCATTGGTTGCCTCTTCTCCAGATGCCCATCGACTCATAATATCATGTCCATCTGATCCAGGCCATTCTAATAGATATAAGGTGATATTTCATGATGGTTTTGATTTGTATTTCCCTGATGATTAGTGATGTTGAACTTCTTAAAAACAGATACATCTACCAGGTATCGGTGGTGGTTCATGCCTTTAATCCCAGCACTTGGGAGGCAGAGGCAGGCGGACCTCTGTGAGTTCGAGGCCAGCCTGGTCTACGAAGTGAATTCCAAGACAGCCAGGACTGTTTGTTACATGGAGAAACTTTGTCTCGAGAAAAAAAAAAATTGCATACACCTATCTGTTAATTATTTGTGTATCTCCTTCTAAGAAAGGTCTATTCTGGTCTATTTTTAAAACTAGTTTATTTTCTTGCTATTTATATATTTGAGATCCTCTATAATATTAATACTAACCTGTCATCAGATAGAGAGCTTGCACATATTCTTTCTCACTCTGCAGGCTGCCTCTGTACTTCACTATCACTAGCTGTGCTGTGCAGACCTGGCTTTAGATAACCTCATTTGTCTATCTGTTGCCTGGGCTTTTCGGGTCATGTCCAGTGAGTCTTCTTTGCCCAAGGCCAACTTCAAGATGATTTTTCTAGGCTTGTTTTTGGTATCTCTCCAGTGTCATGTCTTATGGTTAAGACTTTTCTGGTTTGGGCTGATTTTTAAGAATTTGATCAGAGCTAAGTATCTAATTCCATTCTTCTGCACATGAATATCATATTTTACCAGTGGCATATATTTAGGAGATTATACTCTTCCTTTTATCTTTGTTAAAGATCAACTGATTATAAATTCATTTCTGGGCCGTCTTTACTTTCCCATTATTCTTATCCTAGTACCTTGCTGTTTTGATTAGCAGCACATCCACTGTGGTTTGAACGTGAGATGTCCCTGGTAGGCTGATGTGTTCACACACTTGGTTCCTAGCTCGTAGTGCTGTTTTGAAATGTTGTGGAACCTTTGGGTGATGGAGGCTCTCTGGAAGAAGTGAATCACTTGAATGTGCCTTCCCTGTTTTGAGTCCAGCTCCACTTTCTGTCTACCCTCTGCTTCCGGACTGAGATCACACTGTAATTATCCCCCTCGAACTTCCGCTACCATAACTTCCCTGCTGTGACGGAGTGTAACTTTGAACTTAAGCCAAAGCAAATCCTTGGTCCTTTATGTTGCTTCGTTTCACGTTCTTGGTTACAGCACCAAGCAAAGCAGTTAATATAGGATCTTTGAAAAGTACATTGAAACAAGGTTTCGAAATGCTTTCAGCTTTGGTTAGTTTGGCTCAATTCAATTTCAAAAATAGAAAACACGGTGTTTTGGGGGCCCCAAACGATAGTTCTGTTAAAGTTACAAAGAAACAGTCGAAAAACCAAAAAACAAAACAAAACAAAAAACAAAACAAAAAACCAAAAAAACAAAACAAAACAAAACAAAAAACCAAAGAAACAGTAATGGTTAAAGAAACGAGTGTTGAACAAAGGGCTGCCAGTGTTTTCATGGGTCCAGCCACACAGGCATTCAGAAGTCACTGAAGCTGTGGCCCAAGAGGTCCTGGCTGCTGATGAACGGGCCGGGAGTTTAGCATTTTGGCATCTAAATGTGTGCTCTTCATTCTATAGGCATGCAAAATGTGAGCATTACAGGGCCATGGAGGCATCCACCACCGTTTTCGAGAAAAGCCTGGGAGGTCAGGCAATGTGTAGACAGGTTGGATATTCTGCCGGGACCTTCGTAAGTGATATAGGAAGCTCAAGAAGCGAGACAGTTCCTGATGCTTTGGAACTGCCAAGAACGCGGGATACTGGCTCAGGAAAGTGGCAGGCACCAAGTGGAGATGCCCCCCAAAAGAAGCTACGTCAGCCACAAATGTCAAGGCCACAGCGGTAGTGGTGTGCAAAACTGTGGGAACACAGCAACCTATGCACCAAGTGCTTGACGCAGAGCTACCCAGTTCCCTGTTTTTCCCCAATGGATGTCAGTTTTCCTTTGGCCCCACCTCCCCGCCCCCCATACTCCATCTGTCCATTTTGGAATGGAACTGTCTCCTCTCCATCACTATATATTGGATGACTGTAACTTTCTGAGTTTACAGAGCCTCATAACTAAGAATTTACCTTGAGCCTCAGAAGAGACCTTGAAGTTCAGACTTACAATGTGGAGACTGTTAAAGCTTGGGGGAACTCTTTAACTTGGATTGAATATAGTTTGTGTTATGAGTTGACCATGAGCTTTGGAGGTAAGGGCACGATATATTCTGATTCTGAAATGTCCCTCGTAGGTTCCTCCTTTGAACGGTTGTTCCCCAGCTGGAGGAGGCTGCGGAATCTTTTGAGGGTCAGACTTAGCTGGTGGAATTAGGGTATAGGTCACAAAGGCTGGCTTTTGAAGGCTGTGTCTGGCCCTTTGTTCAGTTTCTCTGTCTCCTTCCTGCTCTACCATGGCCTGCAAAACCCATGTTATAAGTTCTGAATGAACCGACAGCCCAGCCCCACCAGGCTTTTCTTGACATTGTGGACTGAAACTCCAACCCAAAATAATTCTCTCCTTCTTTTCTGTTGTTCAGTCAGCTTTATTTGGTCACAATAATACCAAGGGAACATAATTCTGTAAGTTCACTGAATTTCTTTACCAGTTCTAAAGGCTTGTTGGTATATGCTTGCTACATGTCACACCACTATTCTCATAGACAATTGCTGGGGGATGGGCTGTATGTCAAATGTGTTGCTCTGATTGGTCAATAAGTAAAACACTGATTGACCGGTGGCCAGGTAGGATGTATAGGCGGGACTAACAGAGGGGAGAATTGAGAAAACAGGAAGGTGGAGGGAGACACTGCCAGCTGCTGCCAGGACAAGCAGCATGTGAAGATGTCGGTAAGCCATGAGCCACGTGGCAAGGTATAGATTTATAGAAATGGATTAATTTAAGACGTAAGAACTAGATATCTAGAGGCCTGAGCCATTAGGCCAAACAGTTTAAATAATATAAGCGTCTGTGTGTTTATTTTATAAGTGGGCTGTCGGACTGCCAGGACTTGGTGGAACCCAGAGAGAAAACTCTCCAGCTACAGACAATTTTTGATTTTCTTCCAAATTTAATTAGTATTTCCCAATTAAATTTTAATTTTAATTGTGTGTGTGTGTGTGTGTGTGTGTGTGTGTGTGTGTGTGTAGGGGGGTATTGAGTGCAGGTGTCTCTGTAAGCTCTGGGTATCAGATTTCCCTAGAGCTGAAGTTACAGTGGGTTGTTAGCGGCCCGATGTAGGTCCCAGGTCATCTGTAGGAACAGCACAAGCTCTTAATCACATCTCTCCAGCCCAGCATCTTTGATTTTTTTTAACTTTTCCTTGCCTAATTGATCCGGCTAGGGATTTCAGCACAAGAATGGACATATTTATCTTATGCATCATCACAGAGGAAGAACTTTGCTCTGTTGTGTAGTGTGGGATTGTCATGCCTGGCTTCCATTGTGTTGAGGTATCAGGGTGTCCTTTTCCTACTTCCTTTTTTCTTTTCTTTTTTTCTTTTTTCTTTTTTGGTTTTTCGAGACAAGGTTTCTCTTGTGTAGTTTTGGTGCCTGTCCTGGATCTCACTCTGTAAACCAGGCTGGCCTTGAATTCACAGAGATCCACCTGGTTCTGCCTCCCAAGTGCTGGGATTAAAGGCGTGCACCACCATCACCCAGGTATTTTTCTGCTTTCATTGTGTGAGCACCTCGGTGAGGAAAAGGGCAGGCTAAGAGAGGCAGGGAGCAGAGTAGCTAAGTCTTCCATCTTGGGTCCTTGATGCACAGGAAAAGGCAGGGTGTGAAATGCCCTTACGGTTTGTTTCATTTTGTTCTAGGAAATTCTTCTTATTCTCACCTCCACTTTTATTTTTCCCCTGGGAAAATTTTGTTAGCTTTTTGAATAAAGTTTATTTGCTGGGAAGAACGATCCCATCATACTTCTGCTGGGACCAGCACATGGCCTCTGATTCTGTGTTTGGCCTCAATGCAGCCTGCCTTGCACTTCCTGTCGGCTATGCTGAAACTTGACCTACCCAACAGCGCCACATAGGAATCAAGGCTGTAAATCCCAATGCTCAGGTCATTTCTGATGTCCAGATCAACGTGTCCTTGAACCCCCAAAACCAAAGTTTCAGGTATCCGAGAAGTTATTTTTCTATAACTTACTCCTGCACCTTCAGATCATTCTCCGGGATTTCTTCTGCCTTGGCTCCACAGACTGTGCAGGGAACGGCAATCTTTTCATTTCTCCTGATGCTAAAAGACCTGATGGTGTATCTAGCTTTGGAAAATATGGCTGTCTGGCCCATGAGCTGCTCCAACCCTTGGCTGCCCCGCTCTCCCCGACACAGGTATTGCGGCAGAGCTTGTGAATGCGAAGTTCCCGCATGGGGCGCTCCTTTTCACTTTGGCCTTGCGCCATGATGGAGAACAGGAGGGAGCCCACCTCCACTTCTTCAATGTTAAACCCTTGCTAACCCGTAGCTCAAAATAATAATAAGGTGGAAGTGAAAGACCTTGTGCTCCCAAGGCGAACGTTCTCTTTATGATTAAAGCAGGCCAGGCAAATGAAATAATTGCATTGATGGGGCAGCCTAGGGTAGGGAAAGCCTAATGGAGCAGAATTTCGCTTGGCTCAGGCTATCCCCAATCCCTCTTCTAATCATGCACTTAACAATGCGGGACTCCCACCTACACTAAGCAACACACCTACCCCCTGCTCTAAACAATGTGATTGCTCCTCTCAACAACCTTTGGTAACTCCCCTTTGGGGTTATTTTCCATTCATGAATGTCCCATAACATTAGGGAGCTTAAGACAGGGGGCTGGCCCAGCCTGAACTGGTCAGTGTTGGCACATGCAAAGTAAGGCAAACTGTGAACTCTTACAGTTTATCTTACTTACATTTATCATCGTATGCCCTGCATAACCGGGTGTGCCTATGATTAGTGTCAAGTGAATTATGATAAAGCACACGCAGGTAAAGAAAAGCTTATGTGGGGCTGGAGTGATGGATCAGAGGTTGAGAGCTCAGTTCCAGAATCTGCAAAGAACATTGTCCCCAGTCACTCCAGCTCTAGGGAGACTGGCTTTATTTTCTAGATTTTGGGGACACCTGCATTTATGTGTGCGCACACGAAAACACACACACACACACACACACACACACACACACACACACACACAGAGAGAGAGAGAGAGAGAGAGAGAGAGAGAGAGAGAGAGAGAAAATTAAAAAATAATAAATATTTAAAGAGAGAAAAGTGTATGTCCACTCAACTAAAACTGAACCACCCACAGAACACCCCTTAGCGACCAACTCTTCCTTCTCATAGACCCCATAAGAGGAAGCCCAGATGCCCAAGGCAGTAACCCGAGACCTTTCAGTATTTTAACTCAAGGAGACTGCCGCTGTCTTGCAGTGTGTTTGCTCTGTGCTGTCACATTGCTTCTGAGTAAAATTTCTGACCGCGTTGTGTCCCATATGTGCTGCCTTAATTCTTTGAACAAGATGCTGAGAGATTGGAAACACCCAATCCGGACCATGATCCCCCTTGTAACAGTGGTCAGGTTGGATAGTTGATTCTTGGACCGTCCTCCATCAGGTGAGAACATCTTTAGTTGGGGAGAAAGCTCCCGGTTGGGTACCCAGAAACCTCTTTGGGTTTCCCGCTGCCACGTGACAGAAACGGCATATGGTGGCACTGAGGATGAGCAATGGTTTACTTAGGTTCGCCTTCTGAGAGAGGGTGACCTGAGAGGCAAGTGGTTTGGTGGACGCTGTCTTAACACCTTGCAAAAATTTGACACGGAGCTGGGTGGTCCCTGGCTCTGTCACATCAATTACAGAAGGAACACCAGGCTTCAAAACAATGGTTCTCAACATGTGGGTCACAACCCCCAGGCTCGAATGATGCTTTCACAAGGGTCGAATATAAGATATCCTGCATATTAAATACTCACATCATGATCCACAACAGAAGTAAAATGACAGTTATGAGGTGGCAATGAAATAATTTTATGGCTGGAGGTCACCACAACATGAGGAACTGTGTTCAAGGGTCACAGCATTAGGAAGGGTGAGGGCCACTGCTCCAAGATTAGCTGCGAACATCAACTAACTGATGGTGTCTCAGAACTGGAACCCACGTCCTCTCTCTGACTCCAGCCCAGGGTTCCTCCTACCACGATGAGATCCCTTTGCTTTTCATACTGTGTCACTTTTTCTTCCTCAGCTGTGTCCAGGCAGACTCCCTCTGAGCAGGCTTAAACACAATCACTCCGTAGTGGGTTAAATTTCATCCCTTCCCCATGCAATTTGTGCGTCGAATTCTGAATTCCCAGTTTCTCAGACCATGACCTGATCTGGAAATAGGTGAATGGCACAGATAACTGGTTGAATGGGATGAGGTCATACTGGGGTTCTTGACCCAATAAAATTGATGTCGTTACAAAAAGGGAAAAGTCAGAAACAGGCGTGCACATGGGGGAATGCCGTGTGAAGTTGATGGGGACCAGAGTGTTGTACTCATAAACAAAGAACATCATAAATTTCCAGAAAGCATCCAGTAGTTAGGGAAGAGGCAGGGGTAGACTTCTCCCTCAATACCAGCTGAAGGAACCATCCTCACTGACACACTGATTTTGGATTTCAAGTCTCCAGAGCTGGGAGACAACACATTTTTGTTGTTCTAGGCTACCCAGCTTGTGGTACAGCCCCAACAAGTTAATGCAGACTATCTATAAGGACTTAGTGCCCCTCTGATTCAGCATGACATGCAGGGGCATGTGAATGGGCAAAGCCTTAGACAGTGGGTACTAACAACAGACTATCACCCCTGGGCTTAGTTCTAAATGTACCAGTGGTATCTGTATTCCAGTAAGCCTGCTGTTCCTTAAAGACATATCCAAATTATATTCTTTGGAGATAAGAGATGCCTCAAATATTTCATCTCCAAAGTATAAGATTCTAAAGGCATGAGTAAAACTATCATCCTAAAAATATTTCTTTTTTTTCCTTTTGAGAAATTAAGAAACAGGAGGATCGTAAATTCAGAATCTGCAAACACACTGTAGCTGAAATATTTGTTGCTAAAAAACACAAAGATGTGTGTATATAGTATATGTAATATATAGACACATATACATGATATAAATATTTGCTTTATATGAACACACCACACACACACACACACACACACACACACACACACACATCTTGAATTTGATCTATACTTAACATCTTAACATTCTCCCTTAAATTTCTGTTATTGATTACATATTCTGTCTTGAAACCTTTCTTGGCCAGATTCAGAAAGTATCCAGATACACACAGAAAAGTACTCACCAAGCAAGACTTCAATAACAGATGCCTTCATAGTGGGAGCAATGATCCCCATAAATATCAAAATGGCACCCTGGGGAGAGAGAAAAATACCATCAAACTTCAGCCCGGAGTTCTGAATTGGATGCCCGAAGTATGTGGGGACATTCTGCATCATTTTGCATTGCCCCCTGGAGCCAGGATTTGAAGCTTCGCTTTCTATGGGAAGACACATAGATGGAACTGGATGGCTGCACTGGTACCCAGGGAATCCATTTTCAGTTAGAAAACCCATTCTGGTGATCCGCCTCTGATTTTCTAGAGATTTGGTTTTAGAACTGATAAACAACTTCACAATTTTGAGACTGTGTCCCAACAGTCCTTCAATTTGGCCAACAGCCATATTTATGGTGTCAAGGGAACAATTGAAGATTACAAATAAATCATCTCTTCAGTAAATATTAAATTCCTATAAGATGGCTGCTTTGTAAGGGAGAAGGTGATAAAACTGAATTAAAAGTCAGTTCTCACTCTTAAAAGGCGTAGTTTAATAGAGGTTGAAAAAAAGTATGTGAACACAAATAATCATGGCATCAGAGAGCGTGAGAGAGCCTGAAGGCCTCGTAAGGAAGTGGAAGAGACGTTTACAGAGCAGTGGGTCTCTCACTTTGCTGCATATTGGTATCGCTGGGAGTTTTAAAACCACCAGTGACCAGGCTGTGCCCAAATCAACTGAATCAGAGTCTGTGGGGGGTAGAGTCTGGGTACTAAGCTTTAAAAGTCCTCTGATAGTTCAACAGGCAACTGAGTTCAAGAAGCAGCAGTTGGAGCAGGGCTTCTCTTCACAGTGCATACTAATCCTCTGGGGATCTTGTTCAAGTGCAGATTTCAGCACAGTAGGTCTGGGGCTAGGAACACGCATGTTAAAGAAATGAGAGTCTACGGCTGCTCCACCCTGAATGTGCCCCATCTCATCTCATCTGGGAAGCTAAGCAGGGTCTGTCCTGTTTAGTGCTTGGATGGGAGAAAGGAAGGGGGTTATGTCATCCGTGAGAATAAAGAAAAGGTTCATGTGCTGGGAGCAGCTGGGCCACCTGGCTGGAATAAACAGAGTTCCAAAACAGAAATAGGGAAAAGGGACACCCAGTGTAGGGATGAGCATAAATAGATTTCTAGGGGCTGGAAAGCACAGTGGATCTGAAAAAGTTCTTCTCTACAAAGAACATACCTCCCTCCTTTTAAAGCTATAAGGAGACCCTCAAAGGTTCACCAATACTACCATCCCCTGCTCTAATACTATACTTCATTTTGTTCTGAATCCTTAGGTGGGTTTGAAGGTTGTCATCGAAGAGATAAGGAAACGAAGACGGAAGAAGTTCCAAATTATGACCACAGTGCCATCGGAGAACAGGAGTGGGGTAAAAGGGAGGGGGGCGGGCGCGTCTGCCTTTGGCTCATTCAATAGAAAAGAATATTGTAGAGAATCCAAACGTAAAATGGGCCTGCATTTTATCAGCATTATCACCTAAAATGTTTAAATAATATCAATGGTAACACAACATTCCTTCTCTCTGGGCAAGTGAAATCCCCCATGCAGCTGGGTGGCCAGAAAGTTGGCATTCATAGCTCTATCCTCTGCTGTGGCCCCCGGGGTTTCTTGGTAAATCCACTTTCTGGAAAGGAAAAGCCCCTGAGTTGTACAGTATGCCAATCTCTACGATATAGATCCTCACAAAATCTCATTTTTAAGCCATAAGAGTGATGTTACTAAATGGGAAGTGGATATGCTAATATTCAATATTTAGATATGGATCTGTGAAGAATTAGCAAAGGTGCTCGTCACTTATGACTGAGCCTTTCGTTTTTCTCTCTTGATGCAGTAGACTGGGCTGGGCTGGTCTGTACTTGCAGAGATCCTGGTGCTTTTGACCATGCAAGTGCTCCCTGTGCTCGGCTAAAGAGCTCATACTCTCCTGGGTACCCAACTAAAGAGCTCACCTCGGCTGTAACTGGAAGACCAATACAAGTACCAATGAATTGAAAACTGCTTGATGTGTGAAAGGTTTGTCCTAAACAATTAAATTAGGCACAAAGAGGACCTCACAGCACTGGATCCCTTCGTTGACTTGGCGCAACAATTGTGATACATGAAGTTTCCCAACTGGAGTAGTTGACCACTAGTTAACAGTAGAGCAATGGTCTTGAACTTCAGAGGAGAAACATACAATCTGCTTGTTAACTCAATGCTGGCATAGTATTGAGTTATTTTGGAACCTGTGTAATAAATAATTTTTACTAATTTGAGACACTGCTGAATAATAGGTGTGGGTTCAACCCTAAATATTGGACATTCTTAGGAGACAGATGCAGGATGTGAAGTGTCCCTATCAGATGCGTATGACCAGCGCTACTGTTAGTACTCAGCATTGTAGACGCATCCTTCTCTTTCTCCCACACTTCACATCTCCAGCTGCTAAACTTGCTGCCTCTACATTCATACTGCATCCCGAATCGGTCAGTTCTCATCTTCACTGTTGCACCTGGTCCAGGCCACACCCTGGTCCATCTAGATAACTTTAGTTAGCCTTCCAGGCCAGGGAGGCTAACTAACATGGCCCTGGTTGAAGCAAATTGGTCCGTGGCATCCCTCTGCTCAGTACTGTACAGTGGCTCCCCACCATTCTAAGAAGAAAAGCCAAAGTCTTTGCAGGTGGCTTGAGGTCACACTGGATGTATCCACTTTTCATCCTCCTGATCTAATTTCCCACTATTCTTCCCCTCACTTATTAAGCCCAGGGCACATTGGACTCTTGGCTGTTTCTAGAACATTCCTTTCACCTCATGATCTTACTTCTGCATTTACTGTCCTACTAATTATTTGCTCTGCCTCAAATACTTCCCCAACAGGAGCATGCGATTATTCTTTTATTTCTCCCAGATCTTTGCTTGAGTGTTGCCTTCTTATGGGGTATTCTACAATCACCCCACTTAAAGTCACAATCCCTCTTTCTGTCCACTGCTAAGCCCTATTTGTATCTTTCTATTTTTTCCTGCTTACTTATCACTTTTGACATACTCTACAATTTACTTATTTTATTTGTCCGTTGTTGGGTTCCCCCAACAGAATGCTAACTCCACGAGGGTGGGAATTTTCATTTGAGTTTATAGATGATCAGCAAATACATGTTAGATCAATATGTGAGTACCAAGGACCGTCTCCTTTTCCTAGAAAAGAAAAACAAAGAAACAAAACAAAGAGAAGATGATCTGGATATACACCAAACCCAGCAAATCAGACATTGTAGCGGGAGCTGTTTGAGCCATGCCCTGAAGCACCGCCCTTAGGGAGGTAGCAGGTAACTCTTCCACCTACCTATGACCTTGAGGTACATGCCCCTGGGGCGTGGCCACTGGGGGGGGGGACGGGACCTTAAGACCTGGAATGCGCATACCATGACTTTCTCTTAGCTACCTCATGGTTTTGGATGCTGGAACAGACCAGGACAGAGCTCACCAGAGAACTGAGTTGGACCGAGTCTCACCCTTCCAGGATCCTGTGACAAATTCCTTTATTCTGTCTTGTGAGTTAATCCCCAAATAAATTCCTTTGATCATTAAGCAGACTCTGTGAATTGCTAGCGATATGATCTCATTAATATATTTTCAATAGTAGTCCACACACAAACCCAAGGGGAAACAGGAGCACAGAGAGGAATGCTCTCAGGCATGTCCTACAGCTTCAGAAGTCATGAAGGACATATATGACCTTCACATATGGGGCTGCATGAATAGCCACCAACCAGTTCCAAGAAACAGCTTCTCTAATCCTGGTGAAGATATTACCCAAGTACAACTCATAAGCAATAGAACTGACTAGAAACTCTGTTCTTCTGGAAGCAGAGTGTGTTGAAGACTCTTCCTCATCCCTGCACTCTCCTTCCTTGCTTGGTCTTTTTTTTTCATACTCTTAAATGTTAATGTGGTTTTTGAAATGTTAGGGACAACATTAAACCCCCCCTCTCTCTGATACCCTAGAGGCTGGGGCTGAAGACTGCTTAATTTCGCAGAAGAGGAGTCAGTCAACGCAATGAAGCCATGGGGTGTTCAGCGACTTGGGAACCTTAGTTCCTTCCATGCTCCCAGGAGTGCTGGCAAAAATTGCAGAAGAGCTTCCGAAAGAATGTTACTTCTGCATAAATTATGGATTGTGCTGTGAGCTATAATTTAAAAGTTCCCCAATCTGGAGTTCTGCGGAGGCAGATAAAGCCTGGGTTGTGAAAGAAAACTACGCTTCAGTGTAATCGGATTAGCACAGCCAGCTCAATTAGATATCATGGCCTGAAGTTAGAAAAGGACAAATTTGTAATAAATAATAATAGCACCTTGTTCTAATTTCACCTCTCTTGCTGTGATGAAACACCTTGACCGAGGACAATTTAGGGATCCAAGTATTGATTTCAGCTCACAGGTCATAGTCCAGCATCAGGGTAGGAACTGAAGCAGGAAACCAAAGAGGAATGTTGCTTTCTGGATTGCATAGAGCTCAGGACCACCTGTCCAGGGAATGGTGTTGCCCACAGTGGGCTGGTCTCCCCTACATTAATTCTCAATCAAGGCAATCTCCCACACACATGCCCAGAGGCCAATCCAAACTGGACCATCCCTCTGAGAGTGGATTTTCAAGGCTCTGTTGAGTTGACAGTTAAGGCTAATTAAGGCATACCTTATACTTTCTTCGAAGCCTAAAACCAGGCATGTTTCTAAAATGGGAACGCCTTAGCTATTTTTATCCTCCTCACCCCCTTTTTCCTTTTCCCTTCCCTTCTCCAGCTCACTAAGTAGCTGAGGATGGCCTTGAAGTCTATACCAGTACAGGTTTCTGTGGTGCTGAGGATCCAAACCGGGGGTTTGTGTTTGTTGGGCAAACGCTGTACAAACTGAACTCTGTCTCCATCCCCTCCCCTTGTCTTTCTTGATCATTTGTTGTCTAAATTCTGGAGCATTGCTTGTCAATGAGGGCCACCATGTATATTTGATGAGAAAGTGAGTAAGGCTTGTTCTTACACAGGGACCTTGTTTAGGACATGGGGACCGCCATCTTACTTTCCATTTTAAAGCAAAGGAGTCTGAGGTCAACCATGGGTGAGCGACTTCTTTAAGTCACATATTCAAAGTCAGGCCCAGATTTTATGGTTCTTGCTTCTGGATGATTGTTTATTCCTTGACATGTATAAAATGTATTTTATTGAGACTTATAACAAAGGCCAAACTGGCTTTTCCTGAGATCTATTTGTTAGCTTGCTGGATGCTCACGGGCTAAGAGGGCAAGCTACTTAGAGAGGTCAGAGAGGAATAATGTTCATTAAAGGTGGAAGGAGAGGGAAAGGACAAATAGAAAATGATCTCTGCAGCCCATGCAGAATCCATTGTAATCACCTGCTTAAAAGTTTCCCTGTGTGCAGAAGCTGACAAAATCAGAAATGAATAAGATAAATAAAGATAAAACAACGATCAACCCCTCCAGTTTGTGAGGGGACATTTAGAGACTGTCTCATCATCATCATCATCATCATCATCATCATCATCATCTGTGTGTGTGTGTGTGTGTGTGTGTGTGTGCGTGTGTTGCATGTCCCTGTATCGCCAGCATTTTTACTGCCAGATTAAATAATAGTTACACAATAACTAGAAACCAAGCTGGAGCCACAGGTTGTCATAAGACGTGACCTGTGGGGAAGAGTTACCACTTCACACGATGCCCAACATCCAATAAGGAGTAACACAACCTCTGACCTCCTTACTCATCATCCTCCCTGCTCCACACTCCCCGTGCCCTCCAATTAGAAAGGACCAGCTTCCTAAAGCACAGGTCTGAATGTGCATTCACCTGCCGAAACCTTCACAGCCCACTCATTCTCTAAAGAGCAAAGCCTAAATTCCTCTGGGAGTCATGAGAGACCCCGAAAATGTGATCCAGGCGACTCTTCAACACCATAAAACTGAAATTCTCTTTCAGAATTCTCTCCTCTGGCTCCAGTGCCTATGGACTTCTGATATTTATTTGTGCACATTAGCCCCATGGCTCACTCATATTATCTCTCTGGAATTCCTCACCACCTTCCCCTGCCCCTCACAAGCCTCGCCATTGTCCAGGCTTCAGCCCGTGGTCCACCTCTTTTACACAAACCTTCCTGGCTGCCTAATCCAGCTTCATTCATACTTCTGTTTATGATTCTAAAAAAAAAATGACAGAAAAAGGAAAAGTTTATGTGGGCCCTATGTGTTAAGCAGAGAGAAACAAAATGCACATCCCGGGATCAAGTTGCTGGGAGCCTTCCAGAGGGAGATGGAATGCATTTAGTCATAGCTCACACTTAGGGAGCACGTGCTAAGTGGAGATGATATATTAACTCATTCATCTTTACAACAGCTTCCTGAGGCCCTAGACGCACACAGAAGTCAGTGACTTTGCCCTCAGGGACAAGGCCGGAAGGAAGAGAAGCTAAACTCCCAGATCAGAGGCTCTGCTTTCTGCAAGGCTCTTGTTACTGAGTATCTCCGGACAAGATAGCCATGCTTGTAGGTCGGTTGGTAAAGGGCCCAGAGATAAACCACTCCGGAGATGGTTTCAGGGAACAGCGTCTGCTTTATTGCATGTGAGCAACCACTAATATAATGGAACCCTGCCTCAGATTGTATAATAAAAAGCTCATACCACTGCTGTGAGATATTGTTCTGTATGCTGTGAATGTGTTGCTCTGATTGGTTGATAAATAAAATGCTGATTGGCCAGTAGCCAGGCAGGAAGTATAAGCAGGATAAGCAGATAAGGAGAATTGTGGGAAGAGGAAGAGCTGAATGAGGAGTCACCAGCCAGACACAGAGGAGGCAAGATGACAAGGCAGAACTGAGAAAAGGTACCAACCCATGTGGCTAAACATAAATAAGAATTATGGGTTAATTTAAGTGTAAAAGCTAGTCAGTAATAAGCCTGAGCTAATGGCCAAGCAGTTATAATTAATATAAGCTTCTGAGTGATTATTTTATAAAGTGGCTGTGGGACCGCAGGGCTGGGCAGGACTGGAGAAACCTTCCAACTACATACTACCAGGCCAGCTACCAGCTACTCAAGCTACTTCAGAATTCATCGTTCTGACTTCAGGAGCATCACGTGCCATGTTTCTTATTTAGAAGCGCAGTGTGCCAAGGAGGCCAGCCACCACATCATGCCTGCTTTTTCTCCTACACTCCCCTGGCCATTGCTGGCTCCTGGCAAGCAGGTGCCTCATCTGCATTCTGACTTAGTTGGTCTAAGCTGGTATCGTGCTGTTTGAATGCTGGCACATGGATTCCTCTGGGCAGTTTGCCCATCTACTCATAAAACTACCAGCAAGGAAAAATTGAGTGGATGGCACATTGGCTCAGGTGTGGGGACTGGAAGAGGCTTGAACAACTTAAAGGAACTTCAGGGAGCTGCTCAACCAGGCATGGAAGAGGAATGAAGTTATTATAGAGGAAGGAAGGGGCTACATAAGTCTTGACTGTCATGCCTAAAGAATGTGAGATCATTCCTGTAGGCAACAGGGAGACATGGAAGGCTTAAGAATGATGTTTTTTTCATTTATCATTTTTAATAAGCCCCTTGGAGGTCTATTTGAGCCACCCACTTAGAAAAAAATCTGCCCCATTGGACATATTGGGGTGATATAATGGTGGTGTTGGTCTGATTTAGGTGTGGCTCAGAGGAGCACCCAACCATGCTCAGTCCATGAGGTAGAGAGAACCAGTGTCCATCTGGAAACATTTAGCAGTTATGAAGAGTTAGAATGTTACTTCCAATATGCTGAGAATCCCCCGGGACAGATGTCTCTGTGTGGAGAGAGGCCACATCTACAGCCTTGCTTTCTCCATTTCTGCCTGCCTGTCAATCATCAGCCACTCATTATTGATGAATGTGAGGTGATCAGAAAAGAGAGGAAAAGGAGTTTGGCACTTGGAGGGTCCTTTGCAAGGTGGAGGTGGCCTCGACGTGGACAGTAACCTTGACACAGATTGTAGATCTGGGGGCTTGGTCTCAAAGTCTGCATTCACCGTTGCTCTGATACCAACAGGTACTGTGAGGTGGACACCAGAGTCTTCCAGGATTGAAGGTAACATAGAAGTCCGTTTTCCAGTCCTTCCTGTTTTCATCCCTTCCCTCTTTTGTCTTTAGGAAATAACATAAAATCGTGGTGAGTCAAAAGGGTAGAGCAGACAGAAGACATTTTACTTTTTCTTAATAGATTGGCACGAGGTACGTACAACGATATGGAATGCTGGGCTACATGGTCGAGACTGAGAACAGCCCCCATTGATTCTCTACCCCCCTCAACAGACCTCCTGAAATATCGACGGATTCCAAGTTAGCAACAGAAACAAGTGCAGCTGGAGATTTTAGGGATGTGGCTTTGAGAAGTCGGCAGAAAGCCCTGTTCAGGTATTGTCTGTCACAGACTGAGCATCCACGTCCTCTGATACCTGAAACATTTCGCATATTAAAAGGACACCAATGGCTAGAAGATTCCGTGTCGCATAGTTCCATCTCGTGCACAGAACTCTTTTAAAATGGCATAAAATGACCTTTAGGCTATGTTTTGGGAGATGGGTACAAAACATGTGAGTCTTGAGTTGAGACTTGGGTCCCATCCTCCGGACATCTCATTATGTAAATGAAAATAGTTCAAAATTCCAGAACAAGCTGGGTGGTGGTGGTGGCAGCGCACGCCTTTAATCCCAGCATTCCGGAGGCAGAGCCAGGTGGATCTCTGTGAGTTCGAGGCCAGCCTGGGCTACAGAGTGAGTTCCAGGACAGGCTCCAAAGCTACACAGAGAAACCCTGTCTCAAAAAACCAACCAACCAAACAAACAAACAAACAAACAAACAAACAAACAACCAACCAAACAAACAAACAAACAAACAAACAAAAATTCCAGAACAAAGTCTCAGATTCAAAATACCTCTCTGGTCCTAGGCATTTCAGCTAAGGAATACTCATACTGTAGTAATTACTACCCTAGGTGGGTTGTATCCTGATGTGTAACAGGCAGGCAGAAGGGAAAGATTTTAATCCTGTGTTTGGGGAATAGCTGTTGCCTCTCTCCTTGGAAATGAAGAATGGAGCAGGAGGTACCAGGTCTACTGGCAGCCATCTTGTGGCCATGAAAAAAAAAAAAAAAACAGGCTTCTGGAAGAGCTAGCACAAGAGAAAAAGTTGGGCAACCTGGGGGTATTGTTGGGCACCCTAGGGTGTTGTTGGACTGCCTGAGGTTTTGCAGAGAAATAGAGTGGAAGCTTGGAGCCTGGGCCCAATTCTGGACCCTCTGTTGTATGAGATAATAAATGTCTCTCTCAGCTCGGTTATAACTGAGGGATTGTTTCTACCTGGTGTAATTTTCAGGACCTATTCTTGTCAGTGACTTTAATTAGAGAAGACTAACAAGCCTGTTATACTAGAGTGTTTTCTCAATAAACTATGTAGTGTTTCTCTCCTGGACCCACAAAAAATTCCTTGAAGAGGCAAAATGGGCACTCAAATGCATAGAATTCAGAGTAGGGGGGTTTACTTGCCCAATGTCACACAGCACAGGTCTTCATCCTGCTCTGTTGATTGTATCTATGTACATGTGGGGGTGCCTGTGTATATGTGGGCATGTAGAGACCAGAGGACAACCTCAGATGCATCTCTCAGCCACTGCCCTCCTTGTTTTTTTTCAGACATGGCCGGGACTTCACAGTGTAGGGTTGGCTGGGTGGCCAGTAACCTCATGAATGAGCTTGTCTCTACCTCCCCACTGCTGGGGTTACAGGAGCGTGCCCCTGTGCTCAGCTTTTAAAAGTGGGCTTCCTCCCTGCTTGCACACCAAGCACTTTACTGAGAAGACCCACTACCCAGCTTTGTGTACTTTGTATTAATTATATCACACATCTCATACATGCTGTACATTTCAAACTATGCCATAACTCATTAGCTAATTAGTATGAGGTATAATTTCTACCTCTTCCTTCCTTCCTTCCTTCCTTCCTTCCTTCCTTCCTTCCTTCCTTCCTTCCTTCCTTCCTTCCTTCCTTTCTTTCTTTTTTTTTTTTTCCTGAGGCAGGATTTCTCTGTGTAACAGCCCTGGCTGTCCTGGAACTCACTTGTAGACCAGGCTGGCCTCGAACTCACAGAGATCCGCCTGTCTCTGCCACCAGAGAGCTGGGATTAAAGGTGTGCGCCACCACCGCCCAGTGACATTTCACTCTTACTGGTGCACTGTTCACTTTCAAAGCCCAGTGATATCTATAGCTTCAATCTTACAAGATCAAGGGCACCAGCAGCTCAAACTCAGTCGCCGAGAACATTCACTGGAGTTTAGGTGACTCAGCCAGTCAAAGCCTATAATCTAGCAAGAAAAGATACCTTAGACCATTGGAGGTCTCCCTTGGGCCCTGAGAATTGAGACTCTGAGAGCCTTGAAGTGTGTGACTGTTGAACTGCAGGCCTTGTGGGACCTTGCATAAAAAAATGTCAAGAGTAGGAGAGGGAGGTGACAGTGGGCACAGCTTGGGGAGAAGCAGGGAGGGATGCCTTCATTTCTGGCCCCTTCCCAGGTCCCATTTCCAGTCAGAGGGAGATCCAGCTGGACCCGGTTCTTATACATGACACACATATTTCTGGGCGCTTCTTCTCCATCCAGTTTGGAGTGAGTTTCTGGTTCTGGCTTGGATTAAAACCTTTCCTCATGTTTATTTTTTAGTTAGGTCTCTCTTCCCCGAAATGATGGCTGGGTGGAATAAAAACAACTTCAGATGAGAAGGATGCACGTAGTTCTCTTCTGTTGGCATCGGAGCAGGAGCTTCTTAGAGAGGCTGCATGAAACCCTGAGGCCAGGGTCTGGAAGGAAACGTGGCGAAGGGACACAGTGAGTGTGACCCCAAGTAATGCTTCCAGAACTGCCATGGAGCTTCCCCGGATCATGACGGTACTGCACCCGCAAGAGACATTTACAACTTTGAAGACATTTTGGTTACTACAGTTTGCTTAGGTGGGAACACCACTGCTGTTGGTACCTCACGGATGGCAGGCAAAGTAGATAAAACATCCCACAACAAACAAGCCAGCTTCCCACAAATAAAGAGTTGGCAACGTCTAATTTGTGTGAATGATTATTTCTCGTGGTGTTTATGAAAATATGAGTTGATATTACCACCCAGGAATGTCCCTTAGATCTCACATATATACATGGCTGAATAAGGTGTGAACTACTTATCGATGCATTCCTTTCTCGGGGGCTGCTTTTGCAAAAGAAATTGTGTGTGTGTGTGTGTGTGTGTGTGTGTGTGTGTGTGTGTGTGTGTGTAGTGGGCAGCACCTAAGGGGAGGGGTCTGTCCTCTGATGTCTCCCGGATCTGGAGGTACAGGCGGTTATGAGCTGTTTGACTCAGGTGCTGGGAACTGAACCCAGGTCTGCCGGAGGAATAATATGAGCTTTTAGCCACTGAGCCATCTCCTCACCCTGGGGACCACTCTTGATCACTGAGAAAATCCTACAGCAGAGGCACCCATCCATGGTCCTCGGTTGTACTAAACAGTTCACGCATGTGTCAACGACAGACGTGTACATGCCTATGCTGTTCATCTATGTGGCGTTTTCCACATTTCAGAAACCCCAAAAGGGAAAGCCTTTTTTGGTGTGTGTTTGAAACCATCACTTTGTACCTCGTTAAGAACCTGCCATATGGCAATGCTTACCACATCCACAAAGGCTTCCACCAATAGTGATTTCTAGGGAAACTGCAAATGGTAATTACATTTCTGAAGTGGTAGTTTAGATCTTACGTTGCCAGTGGGGGGAAAAGAAACCCACACTGGTTTGCAGGCATGCACCAATGAGCTCTACAGAACTCCTCCCAAGAACCATTCAAAATCTGGGGAAGGAAATAAGACCCTCTGAGATGAGGTGGGCCAAGAGGGTAACCTCACGGTTACCCCGGAAACCAAGAAAAGCCGAGGAAGAATCTCACGCGGCTCTTAAACATGAACTCCTCTCATCAGAGATGCCTTTACCTAATGCATTTGACACCACATTAGCTCTGCCTCCTCTTTGTGAGTTCTCCCTTGGGCTTTTGTGGTTAGTGACTGCCAAGGGCTATCTACTGTGAATTTAGGGCTGAGTGTCTGTTTCAATTCAACTGGGGTCCCCAGAGCCTCTCCTGGCGCGAACACTCTGTGCTTTCTTGCTCGGCCTTCAGTTCTGAGGCAACAGAAAAGCATGTCCAGCTCTGGGTCGGCCTTGCAGCTGAGATGGGAATAGGAGCGTGTGTTTGTGTGACCCGTTGCTTTCCCGAGTGCCTCTTGGTAAAGAATGGGTTCATCTCAGATGACAGGGCTTCCGCTCTCCCAGAACCGAGTCAAGGCACATTCTTGAATCCCATCGAGTAGAGGCTTGTGGAAAATGGAGGGTGTGGGGGATGTGACTGTGGCTGGCGAATTAAGGGCTGTGGAGGATTAAACGCTGGAAATTGCCAGGGACAAACAGAAAGAGTCGTTTAGATGCAAGACACTAAACTGTCTAGGGGAAGCCACCTAGCCTCATACCCCAGAGTGCCTGAGACCCTTCTTAGCCCTTGAAGAACTTTTAGCCTCACCCACATGCCTCTCCTGATAATTCTTGTTATGTCAGATGGGGTTTATCCCTTTATTCCTCTTCATGGAATGATTTATCTATTCATTTGTTTATTATTATTATTATTATTATTATTATTATTATTATTAAGATAATACAGTGGTTCTCAACTTCCTAACACTGTGACCCTTTAATACAGTTCCTCATGCAGTGGTGACCCCCAACCATAAAATTGTTTTTGTTGCTACTTCATAACTGTAATTTTGCTACTGTTATGAATCGAAATGTAAACATCTGATACACAAGACATCTGATATGCAAACCCTGTGGAAGGGTGGTTCGACCTCCAAAGGGGTTCTGACCCACAGGTTGAGAACCATTGAGATCATGTCTTACTGTGCCGCCCAGGATAGCCTCAAGCTCTGGGCTGAATTGATCCTCCTGCCTCAGCCTCCTTGAATATCTATAGGCATGCGACAGTGGGACTGGTTTTTCACAGAAAGTTCTAGAAGTTTAAAGTACACCCAGTAACAACTCCCATAACAGAGTGCTCACTCAATGCTACTGCACACCACATTCGCTGGGACTTACTTCTCATGGTAATAGTCTAAAGAAAATACTACTGTGCTCATTTACTTTTCAGAGCAGAGAATTGAGGATGTTATTAGGTTGTTCAAGGCTGTAGAGGATTATGCGACTCTCCCAGAACCCGGATGCCAGACCTCAAATCCTGCAGGCCTTCGGCAGCTCATTTCTCCATCGCTCACAACATGGTTCCACCCTCCCCTATCACCTGACTCATGTATCAGATGCATTTAAAATACTTGCTTGACAATAGTTGAATTTCAGGCTGTAAAGCATACACATTGAATAATAAAAGTTGTCATAATTATAAAGAATCATGCCGGGGTCTGAACTCACGGTGCTTTCTCCCTCACAAACGTTAAAGATGATGTACAGGCATCATTTTAAAGTTTAACCAGGCATGCCACCCCCATATAAAAAGCTACTATAGTATATCATAGTTGACTGTGTGTGGGATGTCAAAATGAGAGCCTCTCAGACTCAGGATTCAGCGATGGCATTTGACTCTTCTCATGTCCCAAGGTGGTCTCCTCACACTCCTGCCTAAAGTGGGGCGGGAGAGAGGAACAGCCTGCTCCCTTCATTGTATCGGGAAAGGGGCAGGAGGGGAGCAAAATGCCAATGTATTTTCTTAAAGAAACTCTTGCCTCTAGTGCTTCTCTTGGCTTCCCTGTCCTTTTCCATGGTCCAGACTGTAGGGACGTTGGAAGAGGGAACAAGCTTGGGTTCCAGTGTCTGTGTCTCGTTGGAAACTCAGCTTAGGTTCCCAGGGACTTCACTGGAAGCCACTAAATAGTTGCCCTTCATGCCTGGGATACAGTGGACTTGATTTTGACTTACGATTTACTTATCTCTCAACACAGGGAAGAATGTGCTACCACCGCAACTTCCTGTGTAGCTGGGCATCATAGCACATGCCTACAATCTCAGCATTCAGGAGGCAGAAACAGGAGGATCATTGCCAGTCTAAGGCCAGCTTAGTCTACACAGCAAGTTCCAGGCCAGTTAGGTCGACATAGTGAGACACTGTGTCAAAAACCAATCCACTAACCCAACAACCCAACAAAAACAAAAACAAAGTCAAGCAAACAGACTCCCTGTGTGAGGCAGTCTTCTTGGGGTGGGCGGGGCCTTGGATCCCGCAGAATCGGGAGAGTGGAAGGCCGAAGGGGGCTGCGAATACAGCACCAGCTTTTCAGGGACCGAGGGAAAACTGCAAACCCCAAGCCAGAGCACGGACCACCAGGTGACTACAGGTAAGAGATCCTCAGTGAAATGAGGGCATCTCCAAAAAACCCGTAGTTGGGTCTCACGGGACCCAAAACAGCTGTAGACCCTTCATGGCTTGCAGATTCTGGATGCCAGCCCGTAACAGTGCCAACCCAGCCACTGTTAATGGCTGTTACTGGCCAATGGAAAACGGAGAAGCGTAAGACAGAGACAGTGAGGTCAGCAGCTGCGTGGATGTGGTGTGGGATATACATTTGCAATGCTGTTTTTCAATGTTGCCTAGCATCGTGTACATGCCGATGAGTAGTACATGATTGAGTCAAAATAGGATCAAGGTCACTGAAGACCTCTGGGGCATGGCTTGAAATACGAAGGAACCCAACCAGATTTTATTCAGAGCAGAGGCCAGAGCTATTCCAAGTGCGAGTTCACAGAGTGGGTATTTGTGGAATATTGAAGGGTATTAGGAGGGCGCCCTCGGAATCTGTTTAATTATAGCACACCCATGTTTCTCCTGTCCTCACTCAGCTTCAAATACCACCCTGGCCTACCAAACACGAACCCACTCACCCACTCAGGACCTTTGCCATGGCTCTTATGCCTGTCTGGCGGCATGAAATGCTCTCCCCCAGGGATCCTATGGCACTTTCTGTTATTCCCACGAATAATCATGTAATGAAAATTATTCTCCTGTCTCACTGCTCCTACATCCCCCTCCCACCTTATCCTTCTGGCTTGTGTTTTATGAAGTTGCCCCAACACACACACACACACACACACACACACACACACACACACACACACACTTTCTAGTACATTCCTTGAGACAGGCGGTTCTTGAAAAATGGAGCCTCCTTTGTTCACTCCTGTCCATTTCTGAGAACCGTGAATACACACAGAGGAGGCTCAGTAAATAGGAGATGTTGCTGCTGTCGAACATTATTATTTCAGCTTTCCCGAGCAGCTTATTCCTGTTTGGACACAAATTTCCTCACAGTATTGCACAAGCAGAGCCGGTCTGGGCAAGCCAGCTTGCACCTTTATGTCTAAAGCATATTTTCTCTATCTGGACACAAAGAACCCCAGAGGGAACTCATTCAGCATTAAGACACCAATGACTTGATCCTCTGGAAATTGTACATACTTCCTCCCTCAAGGAATAGAACCCACCCTTTCAAAATTTGAGGAGGAGGAGGAAGAGGAGGAGGAGGAGGAGGAGGAGGAGGAGGAGGAGGAGGAGGAGGAGATAGTGTTTCTTCTTGTGACAGCCTGAAGGGTGATTTCCCACCAAGTTTTGCTGCACGTCCACATGAAACTTTAGCTTTCTTCCAACTGACAGAAGTAAGTAAGTAAGATATCTGAGATCTCTTTCCTGGAGTCTTGCCAATGTAGAGAGTGGTTTTCTTTAGTTTGAGCCCTAAGGAACGGTGATTCCTTCCTTCTATAACAAGCTGCTAACTTCACCCCAGTGAAGATAAAGGAAATCTTTTGGAGACACATGCAGAAGGTTTCCACGTCCCCACCCCAATACCTGGAAAGTGATTCTAAACTCGGGAGATTATTCAAGAACATCCCCCAACACACACACAACAATCTCTTCCTGTGAGTCTTTCCCCCTTCTTTATTATTATGGAGAGGACTGTACCACAAGGTAGACAGCCTTTCTCAGAAGTTTGGCTTAAAAGCTATGTGTTTGGGATGGCAAAGACTGACCTGATAGTGATTTAAACAGCAACCACAATAAACCAGGACCCTGTGTATCTGCTGTGTTAAGAATGAGAGCCTGGCATCATGCTTCTTGGGTTTGAAACTGAGATCTTATTATCTAGGACCTTAAACTTCAAGGACTTCTTGGCCTTAATTTATTTATCTGTGTAAGGAGATAGCAACAACCCTTGTCTGTTTGTTATGAGGGTTTCATGAGTTTACATATGAAAGGGTGTTAATACCATTGATTTTGTGGTAGTTGTTGTTGTTTTTTAATTTGCTTGTTTATTTGTTTTTTCCTGACAGAGTTTAGACTTTCTCTGTGTAGCGGCTCTGGCTGTCCTGGAACTCCCTTTGTAGACCAGGCTGGCTTAGAACTCACAGAGATCAGCCTGTCTCTGTCTCCAGATTGTTATCACTGAGTGATGAGCAGTTGGTCTGTCCACATGGCCATCCTCATTATCACCACACTTACAAAATATGGTCCACATAGACAATAGGTTAGGACCCAACAGAGGGAGCAGTTGAATCTCTCAGCAGGATGCTTCCTGGGGTAAGTTATGGCTTGGTTCTTGTGTGTTTCAGTGAAGAAAACTAGTATGGTCTGAATGTTAATGTCTCTCAAAGGTCACATATAATCCCAGCCCCAAAGGTTTTGGAGTTGGGACCTTTGGGGATGACTAAGTCAGAGACCTTATGAATAGGAGGAACAACCTCATCAAAAGAGGTACCAGGGCTTGAGATGATGGCTCTGTAGGCCAGGGTACTGGCTGGATAAGCATGAGGACCCAAGTTCAAATCCCTAATCCCCATGTGAAATATTGGGTGTGGTCACACACTTATGTATTACTCCAGTGCGTGGGAGGTAGAGACAAGAGGTTCCCTGGGCTTGCTGCCTGCCAGCCTAGTTCCAGTTTCAGTGAGAGACCCTGTCTCAGGAGAATAGAGAATGATAGAGCATGTACCCAGCTCCTCCTTTGTCTTCCCCCACATGCAGACACAGTAAGAACATGCCATGTACCAAACAGAAAGGTGGTTCTCACCAGACATAGAATCTACGGGTGCCTCGATCTTGGACATCTCAGCCTCCAGAACTCAAAATACGTTATTCTGTCTATTGGCCACCAGTCTATGGCGTTTCTTACCGCAGCCCAGATGGACTGAGATGCAAACAGGTCTCATGACCGCCATCTGGCAAAGTACTTGTAGAACCTCAGCACTATGCTCTGGATATATGTGTCTTATAAAATACACAGTTGGAAATCCTAGCACCAAATGTGATGGGATCTACGTGAGACCTTGGGAGGTAAGTAGGCCATGGAAGGGAGCCATCGTGAATGACATCAAGTGTCTTACTACACAGACTCAAGAGAAATTTCTCACTCTTTGCCACTGGATGAGTCAGTGAGAAGCTAGCTGCCTATACACCAAAACTCGTGTCTGTATCATATTCCAGTCTTTGAGCGCTTTGATCGTGGGTTTTCATTCTCTGAAACTGTGGGAAATCAATGTTTGTTGTTTAGAACAGCTAGTCTATGGTGTTCTGTTATAATAGGGCCAACGGAGTCTGTTACAATAGGCCAATGCCTAGAAAGGAAGCACTTCTGTATTTTTTCTCCCTTTTTTTCTCTGTTCAGAAGTTTGTAAGGCTCCTCTGTCAATTCTCTTGAAAGTCTTCTAGAAGGTTGTATTATTTGACCAGTCAAATGGTCAAGAAATAACACCTGACACTTAACTCTCGAGAATTGGAAAAAACTCTCATGAAAAATATATGAACTAGAAACAGAGCTGATTTGTTTTGTAAGTTCTAAGATCAGAACAAAATATAACTGTAAAAACTCTAAGTTGAGTCAAAAGCCCACTAGTATTTCTGTGTTGGGAATTTCTGGCTGCAGGTTTGACTCAGGACAGGATTTGGGCATCTCTTGTCCCCTGAGGTGCAGATGTGGATTTTTACCTTGTCACCTCTGTTCCATGTGAACATTGCCATGTAACAAAGCTTTCATGGATGGTTCCATCAAACATCAGATGGTGCCTGCTCTGGATACTTCCCAGGCAGCCTGGACGTTTCTATTCCTCCCTAAGGACCTCGGGAAGGCTTACAGAAAAGTTTCTAGCTGATTAAAAACAAATTCTACAGCCCGTATCCACAACTGTTTGTGTTAGGGGTGAGGTAACCATGGAAAATGCAATAAACAAAACAGAAATAGGCCTTGCTCCGCTGTGAACACGTGAGCGTGGCCATGCTGCCGTGGGGGATGGTTCTTTTTCTCTGCTTTTCTACTTGTGGTCTGCAAAATAGGAGCTCACCTGGGTGATTTTCAGGCTGGGGTGTGTGTGTGTGTGTGTGTGTGTGTGTGTGTGTGTGTGTGTGTGTGGTGTTTAATGAAGATTTTTGTTGTCGAACAACCAGTACAAACAAAAAGTGATTTCCGATGTCTTATTGTGACGGCCCGGTTTCTCTCGACGCGTTCTCTATAAGAATGGAATCTGTGTAGCCACACTGTGTAAAGCAGCACACACACACACACACACACACACACACACACACCCCGCCTCCCATATAGGCTCAACCCGCTCCTGTCCTCCCTGTGTTTAGAGGCTCAAGAACTTCCCTGTCTTCTGGCCACCACAGAGAGACACATCTTGAAGCAGAGACGGGGAACTTTCTCAACCTTCACAGAAGTTGCCTCTTTGGCTTATCCTCAGCTGAGTGAGGGGCAAGGTCAGACCCTCTGAGCGAAGTAACGGCAACCGGTCTCTAATACTCAGAAGAACCGCACGGAAATTCACAAGTCATTTGCTTATCCCGCCCGAAGACTTAATGTTTACAAGTTCAAAGACGACGACGACAGATGACTGGCCCCATTGAAGCTCTGGTTTCTTGTTTCCGGTCACTTCAGTGAAAATACTTGCTAACATCTGGGTGCTGACAGGGGGACATTTAGTGCTTCGGGCTCTGATTGAGGGCTCCTTGCCACAGCTCTATGAGGTAGGGACTAACCCAAGGTCCCCTTCGTGGATTAGAACACTAGGGGCCCATGGCTTTTAAGTCACTTACCAAAATTTGAAGAAGTGTCAGAGCCTGCTGACTAAACAATCCCCATAGAGCCCCATCGCATCGCAAGGCCAGTTGGCCTCGGCCATGGTCTCTCATGGCAGCGTTAAACCCAGACATCTGACGTTATCTTTGCATGAAGACATGCAGAGAGTCATAGAAATATGCCAGGAAATGGAACAAAATCAGCCATATAGCTTTACAGCTTGGACTATCCATTCTGGCCCAGATATGCTGTAGATGGACACACACACACACACACACACACACACACACACACACACGCACGCACGCACGCACGCACGCACGCACGCACGCGCGCGCGCGCGCGCACACACACACACACACACACACACACACACTTCCTTTACTTGTCTTGTGAAGAACAGTTGCGTTGAATTTCATTTTCATTCACAGTGTCTTAGTAAGATTCCCATTGCTGTGACAAAACACCAAAGCGGGGAGAATGTGAGAACCCGTCACACTCCGTCACTGAAGGAGGTCAGGCGGGAGCTGGAGCAGAGGCAGTGAAGGAATGCCTCACACTGGCCTGCTCCTCATAGCTTGATCAGCCTGCTTCCTTACACCATCCAGAACCATGTGCCTAGGGGTGGCATCACCCACAGTGGGCTTGGCCCTCCCGCTTCAATCATCAACCAAGAAGACGCCCCACAGGTTTCACAGGTTTGCCCATAGGCCAGTCTGGTAGGGGTATTTTCTCAATTAAGATCCCTTCTTCTCAATTAACTCTAGCTTGTGTCAAGTTGATAGAACATACACACACACACACACACACACACACACACACATACACACTATTTTTTTTGCTTGTTTGTTTTTTTTCAAGACAGGGTTTCTCTGTGTAGCTTTGCGCCTTCCCAGGATCTCCCTCCGTAGCCCAGGCTGGCCTCCAACTCACAGAGATCTGCCTGCCTCTGCCTCCCGAGTGCTGGGATTAAAGGCGTGGGCCACCACTGCCCGGCTCACAAACTATTTTTACTTAGTCATTTAAACACAACTATTTAAAACATAGTTTCTGTAAAGCCTATTTTGGCCCACACAATGAAACAGACTGTCTTGTCTCTCTGTTTTATATGTCGTGTGAGGCAATGGAGGCCAAACTATTAGTTAGGCCCCCAGGGTCATTAGATGATCTTCTACCGGCAGACCGCTGTGTTCTTCCCAGCACCCACTGCTCTAACACCAGGCTCACCTCCGGGGAGATCTTGGGGAGGAGACGCTGCATCTGTGGGTACCCGCTAACAGGACCTCCTCGGAGGTTATCAAGCAATGAGTCTTCCCACTGGAGTTTTCTCTGTGCAGTAAAATACCATCCTATAGAAACCATTCACCTTTCAAACCCCCGCTGGAGCTGCCACTCAATATAAAGCCTCATGCCTGCCCTGGAAGGAGCAGATGCTCACATTGCCCTGTCTATTTTTCAAAAGGGGTGGAGGGAGGGACAAAAGTCAAGAAATGTTCCACACCTTTCCCGGGGGAGCACAGAGAGGTCCAGGCAGAGCTGCCGGGGTTATTCAAGACTCCTGGCTTGGTACAGTGGGTCAGACCACACAGCTTTCCTGTGTTCCACGTGTCTTACAGGAATTACAGTGGAGAACAGCTCGAGCATTGCTTGCCGTTCTCGGGGCACTATCCAAACGATCTGCTGTAGGTTCTTTGAAAGAACCTATTCTTCCTACAATTGGTAACTTGCGGGGAAGATAATTAGATCTGCTGAAGGACAGCCACAAACACGATTTCCGCAGCGATATGGAGCAGGAGTCCTCAGCATTCCTGAGGCATTTCCTTTGCGGCCTTCCCCTCCCTGGCGAGGGAGGCAGAAGGTATATTTAAATGAAGCTGAGCCTGGTAAGTTGGCAGAATTGCAATAGAAACGCATTGCTCATTGTCTAGGGCCTATTTTTAATGAAAGAAGATATTTTAATTTAATAAATAAAAGAGAAACCCTTGCAGCTTTTTACCAGCACGTGCACACACACACACACACACCACAACCACACACACACATTTAGCAAAGAAAAAAAAAACCAACAATACAGTGTTTGATCCTGCCTTGCTTCAGGGCATTTCATCCCTCAAGAAACCAGGGAAAAACAGCCTCATAACTTTACCACCAAAACCTCCAAATTTATTGAAACACAACGTAATGGCAAAATATTATTTTCTTAGCAGAAACACATTTAAAAAAAAAAAAAAAAACACCACCATGGCCAAGAATGCCTGGTTCTGTTTTTACAATAAGCTCCAAGAAAATCTTGAATTCCACTCTTGATTTGGGGATGGTTAGAAATGCTGTAGCTTGTTTGGAGCCAAGGATCCTGTCTAATTGTTCAATTGCATCCTTTGTTTAACCTGCGCCTCCGGCGTTTATTTCGTGTTTGTGCGGGTTCCACACAATCATGCTTAAAAAAGATTGTTCATCCTTTCTTCTCGTGCAAAGTTGAGCTATAATGGCAAGGCGAACAATGCCAACCCCTTATCAATAACAGAAGCATTCAGCCCAAGAAAGCACTGCTATTGTAAACAGTCAGAGATTTGCACAGCTAGCCACATTCCATGGAGACCTGCCTCAATAGAGAGACATGGAGATTCCCTCGGAATCGTTTCTGGTTTAGCATCCCTGTGCCCATTCCTTAAATGGCTTTTCATACATTAAGTAGCTGCTATATACTGTGACTATATTCCTTATAGGGAACAAGCTGAACAAAACAAACAAACCAAAAAAAGCAAGAAAGATGTAAATGACTTAAAGTTTCCACATACATGTCACATTGTTTCAACTTACTTTAACCGTAATGAAGATGCTTTAGTGACCCAGCAAAAAACTTTGTTCTAATACTAATAATTTAGCATTATTTATTTATAACACACATGTGGTTATTTACAACCAACCAGCATCTATTTATAATGCAACTCTCTTTAAGTTGAAATTTATCAGCTGGTTTAGGCATTTATTCTTGTTTTTTTCAATGAAAAGTACTTTTTAGTGTTTTTATAATAATGATTGGAAAGCAGCTATATGCATACCATTAGGAATTCATCAGACATACCTTGTTTGAAGAAAGCTGTGGTTTTTTCCCCCCTAAACTTGCCACCACAAAGGAGAGTTATCCTTTTCTCTTTACGCTTTTCTGCATCACAAATCCCATCCAAATTATTCTAAAGAAGAAGCAAGAGGAGGTCCAGGCACCCTTCTCTTCTCAGAGGAGCAAAGCAAACATTCCCATCCACCTCTCAGCCCTTTGGAAAGCGCATTTTGTAACACACACACACACACACACACACACACACACACACACACACACACACACACACGCCTCTCACACTGGGTTTAGTGCTGAATTAGGCGGTCCTCTTTCAAATTTCCACTCCCACTTGCTGTTTTTGGGAAAGGATTTCTAAATATTCTTTTCTAACCCAAAGCACACATGCAGTAAGCAAATTCTACAATTAGGTATTCTGAGATGCAGAAAGTGGAGGAGTTGGGATTTTTATTTCTTTTTTAAAATACATTTTAAAAACTATCCAAGCAGGGGCAGTTGATGTTTTTTTCTCATTTTTTTCTTTTCTTCCTTCCATCCTTTCCTTCTTTTTTTTCTCTTTTTTCCTTTCTTTCTTTTTTTTTTTTAGCACTAATGAATGCAGCTGGATTAAGTTGTTTGCAGACAGAAAAACGGCAAACACCTCCAAGCTTATTCTACTGGACTCTCCCTTCTGCCCAGAGAACACATATTTTTCTTTGTCGTGGAAGCTACTGTTTTGTTTCCATTCTTGCTGCTCAGGGCAAGCCCCATGAAATAATTGAAGTGTAGGCTGCTGGTAACAGGACACACGATAATAATAGCGGGATGTGGACTCTGAGTCATGTTTCACAAAAAAAGGAAAAAAAAAAAAACTTCTCTTGGATATCTCACATCATCGGGGGAAGCTAACTGCCCATTTTAGTTACTTAGACATTAGTGACATCAGCTAAGCCAAAGAGATTTGGCCTCCAAACATGCATAAGTGTATCTCAGCATTTAAAAAAAAAAAATCCAACTGAAAAGTAATATGAGTTCATCTGGCCGCGGTCAAGGCTGCATGGCCAATCAGTGTGATGTGACATCCTTTTCTCCAGCTGGGCAGAGGGTAGCAAAGAGCCATTTATTTCTCCTCCAGCTGGGGAGTGTGCTCCCACGCAGCTGGAGAAGAGAACGGTCTCCCATTCCTGGCACGCCCCTGTCCTCATCTGCTGCATTGAGGGGTGGTTCTCTCCTTAAGACTCTGTTGTTGCCATGCTATTTAGACTTTCTCTTTTTCCTATCCATTTGTGCCCTGAAATTATTTTTTCGATCTTGTTTCTTCTCTCAGCAAATCCTGGTGCCAGGCCCATAGTAGACAGGAAGATGCTTCCCCTGGGAAGTTGGGTGGTCCTGCTGCTCGTGACGGGGGCGGGCTCATCTGAAGCATAACTAAATGGAGCTAATAATAATACTGGAGTTGGGGCTTCTCAGATGCCTTTTCCTGGGAGTGGTGCTTATCATTTCTATGTAACATGTTCCTTAATACTTAGAAGATTCTTTAAGGGCCAACAATGCTAGCTTCATTTTACAGATAAGGGACCTCAGACTCAGATAGTGTGAGCCTTTTCCCCAGGGTCTTTCATGTATTGAAACAAGATCTTGGATTTATATTTAAGGCTTCCTGACTCTCAATCAATGAGGCTTTTTTAATACTTACAATTGTCTTTTTTGCTATTTTTAAATTTAAATTTTTTTGGCAAGTAAAGGACAAATAAAATACAAATGTACTAAAAAGCATATGAAGAACTATTCAAAGATAATGAAAATTGAAAAACCACGATATCTGGTGTAACACAAATTGCTAAACGGTCTTATTAATAGAAAACCCGGAGCCAGATATTGGGGTGAAAGCTGAAAGATCAGAGAAACAGAACAAGCTACAGCCAACCTCATCTTACCAACTCCTCAGCCACCAGAGTGAGACTTCCTGTTTACTCACGCCTTATATTCCTTTCTGTGTCCTGCCCTCTTCCTTCCTTCCTAGGTCTGGGATTAAAGGCGTGTGTGTGCCTCCCAAATACTTGGTAGCAAAGGCGTGCGATCTCAAGCGCTGGGATTAAAGGTGTGTGCTACCACGCCTGGCTCTGTTTTCAGTGCGGGCCTTGAACTCACAGAGACCCAGATCTCTGTCTCCCGAGTGATAGGATTAAGGGTGTGAGCCACCATTCTCTTGCCTCTATGTCTAATCTAGTGGCTGGCTCTGTCCTCTGATCCCCAGATAAGTTTATTAGGGCACACGATATGTTGGGGTACACAATATATCGCCATGGTCTGGGGTGAGGGAATTTTTGGAAGTAGAAGTGATGGCTTCCCAGTGTTGTGGATGTGACGGGTGGTACTAAACTGTCACTTGAAAATGACAAAAAATTTGTAATGGCAAAATTTATGTAATACAGTTTTACTGGATTAAAAATAGCAAAAGGGAGTGATTCCCTTAATGGGTAACAAAACATTGTTTGATTTTAATTATATTGGCAAAAAATAGGAATCTAGACTCCATGGCAGACGTGCTGTGGCCTTGTTGGGCGCCTGATGGTAGGTAATATGGCTACTCTGGAAAGAAATCCAAAAGCGCTTGGTTGAATATACCCTCCCACCCACCCAGCTCCTCTCCAGTGCATGTGACAGTGAGTTCAGAAACACACAGGGAACTCAGGAACCAAAGGTGAGAGACCCACAGGATGAAAGATGAAACACCCCAAGCGAAGGCCTAGAGCTCACCTTGCACCTAGGTCCCCACAGTCTCCCCTTTTGTGGCTCTCTCACGCTCATTTTCTTCATGACTTTGCTCCAATGCCAGCCCGGTCAGGCCAGTCCTATCTACCCTGTTTAAAATGTCACCCCACTCCGAACATGTCCTTTTCCTCTTCTCTGCTTTATTTTTCTTTTGCAGCGTCTATTGACTTTAATAATATTTCCACTTGATTTTGTTTTTATTGGATGCTACACTGCTAAGATAAATTATAGGCCCCGGAATGAAAGAGGTTTTTTTTTTTTTTTTTTTTTTTTTTTTTTTTTTATCTATTTTATTCGTGTATACATTCTTGGCTCTTGAATCCAAAACATACTCAGTATACAGTAAATATGAACTAAATGCATGATGGGAAATAGATTAGATGGTTACCGATAGTGAAGAGAATGAATAATCAGGATCAGTGGGATAAAAACCATTCAAGAAAAATCCTGGAGCCTTGTGTGAGGCAGTGGTGCTGGGAAGGGAGTCCACTCCCCATACCTGGACATCGGCAGTAGCAACAATGCCTCCAACTGAATCAATTAATTTGGTGGCTGAGAAGAAATCCTCACTTGTTTTTTTTTTTAGAGCCATGAGATCACCATTTCCTGGTTTAGAGCCTTGAGGTTGTTGCTTGCTTGGCATTAAGATGAAATAGATAACTGAGAACAAAATTTGTATCATTGGGTGGGGAGGTAGTTCAGTTGGTAGAGCGCTTGCCTAGCACATACCAAGCCCTGGGGTTCCATACCCAGTCCTGCACCAACATGGCCTGGTGAAACACATCTGGAGTACCAGCATTTGGGGGGCGGAGGTAGGAGGAGCAGACATTCAAGGTCGTCTCATCTACATAGTGGGTTCAAGGCTAGCCCGAGCTATATCGAACGCTCTTCTGGATGGACAGGACTAGGGACAGAGAGAAAAACTGTGCTGCCCAGTTTCCTCAAGGTGCTGAGCAACTTGTCGACACCCCTGGTTGCTTGGCAGCACGTGTCCTTTCCCAAATCCTTTGTCACTACACAAAAGCTTGGTACCCTAGTCTCGTATCCAGCACAAAAACCTCCAATCTCTCTTCAGAATGTTCTCTATTGAAACTTTTTATTATTCTCATAAATGGTGAACTTGATGGCTCTTGAAAATATTGCCTCTTTTTTTTTTTTTTTCCTGTTTTTGCTCCATAGCATGTGAGGCGATCAGTACAGTCTTCACATTACACATCCATTCTTTTATGGGACTTTTAAAAATGCAGGCTGGCAATTTAAGAGTCTATGTAATGAGGCAGCCTTTTCCGACACTCATGATGCTTTTACTGTGCGCAGGTATAAAACACAAGAGTTACACCTTCATAACACAAACGCACTGAAATATCTCGGACTTTATCGTGTTTGATGCTACATCAATTTTTCATACATAGATATACGATTTGCCTTGAACTCGTCTATAACAGCTTTGAGAACTCTCCCTTGGGTGGCTGGAACTCACTGCAGGGATCTGATACCGGTTCAGTGTCCCAGAGGCTGCTGAGCAGGGCTGAGCACACACCTTTGAGGCATCAATGCAAATGGAAAATTTGCCAACGCAATTAGCCTTTGTTAAATTTATAATACCACTGTTGTCAGAAGTAAAGAGATTAGTATGAGAAAAAATATATATACCTTTCCAAGCACAGAAGGAGCCGAATGAGTAGCAGGGGTAACTTACAGATATAGGGAAGAGATGAGCAGAGGAGAATTTTTGGCAAGCAATGGAAAACTATAAGAAAGAGGTTGAGAGCATGGCAAAGGAAAAACTGATTAAATACTAAACATGAGCCACTAGTTGTGAGCAAAAGGTAAACTCGGTGAAGGAAAGATGACTGGGGACTTGAATGCACCTTCTTCTTCGGGTCATTAAAGCTAACTACAAAAAGGGAAGGTTGAAAAGATTTCTGCTCTCCAAGGCTGCCTGGATGCCAGTGAGTTGGACAATACTGGCCAGTGCTGCCAGTAATCTAGGATAAACAGACAAAAGACGAATAAATCCGGATAAGTCACCGTGACTGCCGGCCGCGGCATGAAAGGGGTTAACAGACCTAGCGGCTGATGGCAGGGATTGGAGAGTTGCCTAGAAATCCCAGCATTGCTCAGCACTGCTGACGTGGCAGGTTTGCGGAGCACAAAAGCACCTTGTGCAAAACCAGGGTTCACAGGAGGAAGCAGGAGATTATAGGCCTTGTGGCTCCCCATGGTGCCGGGTAAGCACATTGCGTCTGAAATAAAAGGCTGGTTCACGGAACATGGCTAACTGGGGCTCTGCTGACATAAGCTGTGTTTATTCTACTGTGCAGTTTCTGTCTGTAGGCCCTGGGCCAGCTGGAGAGTCTCTGCCATCTCGTGTCCCCTCCCGAGATGGGGACAGCATACACCAGGGAAGATCTTCTCCTAGCAGTGGTCATGCTGCAAGAGGGTAATAGGAATGAGGTGAGGTTTTGTAGAACTGGCCTGGTGGGTCCGGCCCATGCTTTCAGCTAAGATTCCATCACAGGAACCAGGTCAAGGGCCTGGGACTAGTTGCCCATGAAGAGGAAATGGCAAAGGCTAAGGGCTGCAGCTCGGTGTTTGAGCACTTAACCAGTTCGTTCTAGGCCCTGGGTTCAAGGCCAGCACTGGCAGAGGAGGAGGGAAGAGAGAGGAGAGGCTTTGGCAACAGAGCAAATGAATGTTGAAGAGAGGAGGGAAGAATCAGCATCAGGAATTCAAGTGACCATGCCATTCATTCATTCACTTTTAACCCTTCTTTGTCCTTATGCTTATCATATACCTTGTCAACAGCATTCAGGTAGATTTTTTAAATTGTCTAGGTTGACTCTACATTTAAAAAAATTTAATCCGTTTATATTTATTGTGATTACTGACATGGTTGGTGTTATTTATGTACCCTAATTGTATCTTTTATTAACTTTCTGTCTTCGTTGATTTTTCCTTTTCTGTCTTCTGTTTGATCAATGACATTTCTATGTTCATCACTTGCTCACTATTGTTTTGGAATTGCACATTATGTCTCTGAAAAGCTAGGGCTTCCCTCTAAATTTCAAACTGTATTGGTAGCTACAATTTTTTTTGTTCGGTTTACTTCTTAATTTTACTTACCTTTTACCCTGATAAGACTTTCAGACCACCTTAATTCTGTCCTCTGTGTCCTATCATTGGTTGATAATTTTAGTGTTACTCTTTCAAGATACAAAATTAGATTGCCTTAATTCTCTCTTTAAAGGGTTATGCACACCTTTAATTTTAACACTTGGGAAGCAGAGGCAAGCAGTTTTCTGTGAGTTTGGGGACAGCCAGGGATACATAGTGAGACCCTGTCAAAATAGTATCTATATCGGGAAGAGGAGAATTGACAGGTAATTTTAACATAACACAGCACATATACTGGGATTAAAATGGCATCATCTTAATCAGGAAACTCTAGAGATTTCCCCACTAAGACCAGAAACTCAGCAAAGATACTCACTATATTTACTAGTGTGCTGAAAATATGAGCCAGTACAATTCGACAAGAGAAATCTATTGAAAACAATTGAGTAAAACAGTTGAACACTATCCCCATTTCTGGATATAGATGTGTGTGCACATGTATCTCTGCTGGCTTTGCAGTGAAGACAAAACCCTACTACAATGAGCATGTGTGGTACCCAGTACTTACCTTCTAGATGTCTATCTTCAACAAACAAATCAGAGCCCCTTGGAAAATAGATGAACCTAGGAACTGAGCCAGGAGAACATGAGCTGTGAGATGAATCTGAAGCATGTTTGTATTTAACAGTAAGAAAGTGGTTAAAAAAAAAAAGAAAGATATTAATGTGCTAAAAGGAGCCAGAAGCCATCATGAAGGACCACTCGTAGACAAATACAGGAAAAAATGATACACGATATTAACGAACTAAAACACACAGCGTTCAATATCAACTTATGGATATATACTGGTATAAATAACAGGCAGTTAACTAAATGGATAAGGGAAGGCCCTTCTTTATAATGGAATCCATACTAGTAACTGAAGAAAGAACCACAAAAATAGACAGCTGTTGTTTAGCAAACAACACAGTAATTGCTGAAAGATGAGAAGCAGGAAACTCATTGTATTTATTACTTCAGTAGAGAAAATTGTATCTGTACAGTGGAGAAGTCTGGAAGAACCCTGTTAACTCGGTGGTCACAGTTAACAATCTGAGTAATTAGAGAAGCTGGTAGAGTCTACCTAACTGAGATATAGAGAACACCACATCTCCCCTGTCCCCTTATGGCCACAAATCCAAACCAATGAACCATGTTCAGACTTAAAGATGGATACCTCTCAAAACTATCAAAGTCGTGAAAGGTTAGAACTGACTAGAGAAACTGAGGCAACAAGACATCTAAGTACAACACAATGTTAAATTCAACCCTGGAGCAGAAAATGAACAGCAGCAGCCACAAGAAACCAGTAAAGGGCCAATGAAGTCTATGGATTCAGGGATGGTAGTGTACCGCTGGTAATTTTCCATTTTGATAATATTATAGCCACATGACATGGTAATATTTGAGGGAGTCAGATGAATGGCATAAAAATTCTCTGAGCTATGTTTACAAGATTTTTTTCCTCCATAAATCTGAAATTATTTCAATATAAAAACATACATTAAAAAGATGATGTCATGAATGGAAAATTGGATGAGAAATAGAAAATAACTAAGAAATAACATTCGGTTTGTTTTAGGAGATCTGTATTCATGAATTTGGCTCTCGAACACTCAGCTTCCTTATTTATAGAAGGAAAGAAATAATTTGCCCTTTTGAGTATCAGGTGGGATGAAGTTGGCTAAAAAAAATAAATAAATCCCCACTCATTAGAAATGCTGTGCAAATGATTATTACTAATTACAATTTCATATGCCTTTTTATTGGAGATGATCAGAGGTTTCAGAAATGCTATCTTTTTCTTAATATTTCCTGCTATGGCGGTTCACAGCAAATTCCAAGGTTTTCTAGTGGTACCCACCTGTGTTGGAGTATAAGTCTACATGGATGAGAAGCAATGGGAGCTGGATCCTGGGGGGAGTAAAGGAATGAATGTGTCTGGTGGTAAACAAACCCCCTGTCACTTGCACAAATGAGGGGCTCCAAGTGCTTTTTAAATGGCACAAAAGAGGGCCCCGGTCTCTTTATAGAAGGGATTCAGCGGAGCCTGCACAAAGCTCAGTCACACACATCAACATATTTCTCATGATGTTTCAGTGTTAATGTTTTTTTTTTTTTTTTTTTTTTTTTTTTTTTAAAGGAACGCCACTATTTGGGAAGACGTGTACAATAGGTGACATCTGTGTCTGGGTGAGGGTGGCCAGGGGGTGGCAGGGACACTGGGGAGACCGGCCTCAGAATTCCCATCAGGGTACAATGAATAGGATTTCTGTGTGGAAGGGCAAAGCCCGAGAGGAGACGTGACTGAAATTGCATCCAAGCCAAGAAGAGGCCACAAAAGAGACGCGCAAGAGGCTTAGCAACATTAGCATTAAAACCACAATGTGCTCTCCAAAAAGAAATCTGCGACGTTCTGTGGAGGAATTCAAAGGCCGATGATCAAACAAGAGAAAGGGCCTGCAATAAATACAATAAACGATGAATACACTTACAATATATGTACTTAAAAATCAATGAGAAAACCTCAAACGAACTACCAGGAAGAAAAGAAGCCAATGTGTGAATGTGTGTGTGTGTGTGTTCACATTGTGCAAAATGTGAGTGAATACACACATACACACACACAAGCACACATGCACATACAAGTGGATAATAAACATGTGGGGAGAAACATTTACTCATATGAGAATGTCATAGAGATACAAATTTGAAATGATATTGAAACACCATTTTTAGCCTGCCTGTTTGGCACCAATATTTTTAAGGAAAGTATTCAATACCCGGAGGGTGAAGATCTGCATCCCTGGCCTATGCATACTTGCAGCAGACAATGAAATTACTGCAACCTTCCACAAAGTGATTGGGCAAGCAGTATCATGAAGACCACCACCAAAACTACCCCCACGACCCCCAAATCACCCCGAACTCAAAAGACCCAAATCAGTTTTTAATCTTTGGCCCTTCTAGGAACCTTAGGCTGCTCTGTGTTGTTGTAACAGAATACCACAGACTGCATAATCTATAATCTAAAGGAATTTCTCACAGGTCTGGAGGTTGGGGGAACGGGGTAGAATAGCAAGGTGGTAGTCTCTAAGCAGGGTCTTCGTGGGTTATCTTCCTACAAGATAGGGAGAGAGCAGGCTGAGAGAGGGCATGAAAAAATAAGAGACCAAACTGGCAGCCTCAGTCTGTGTTGCTTTATTTTGTTTCATTTGATTTTTACTGAGACAGGGTTACCTCATGTCGTATAGACTGGCCTCAAACTCCTAGGCTCAAGAGATCCTCTTGTCTCCACCTCTGGAGTAGCTGAGGCTGCGTGTTCAATCCCTTTTCAGTTAATATTAATCCACTCTAACTCCTCTGTGGTCTAATCATCACAAAGGTTTCTCTTCTGAACACAGTTTTATTGGGGCTTTAACTTCCAACACATGGTTTTGGTGGGACACTTTCCAACCATCACAACCCTAGCCTAAATGGAGAGCATGGAGTGTGCAGAGTCCCCGGGGCTGGAGGTCACCTGACTCAAGAGAACCATGACCCTAGAGACCCAAAGGTTAGGGCAAGGGTGTAGTAGAACATTATTTTAAGATGTGTTATACTTGTTTATGCTCTGGAACATTTGTTTAATGATGCAAAGATGTGTTGCATTCAAAGATGTGTTTAACTCTGTGAAGCTGTGTTACTGTGCCTGTCTAAAACACCTGATAGTCTAATAAAGAGCTGGATGGCCAATAGCAAGGCAGGAGAAAGGATAGGAGGAGCTGGCAGGCAGAGAGAAAAAAAATGGGAGGAGAAATCTGGGCAGAAAAAGCAGAAGGAGCAAGAACAAAGGAGAGGAGGATATGAGGGGCCAGCCACACAGCCACACAGACACACAACCACACAGACACACAACCACACAGCCAACCACGGAGCAAGAGCGAAAGTAAGATTACAGAAGTAAGAAAAGGAAAAAGCCCAGAGACAAAAGGTAGATGGGATAATTTAAAGATAAGAAAAGCTGGCTAGAAACAAGCCAAGCTAAGGCCAGACATTTATAATTAAGAGCGAACCTCTGTGTGTGATTTGGGAGTTGGGTGATGGGCCCCCAAAGCACCAAAAGAGAAAAAAAACCCAACAGTGCAAGGGAGGCTTTCCTACCACTTGCCATGGCACAACTGTCACTGTCTGCCTAGGCGCCTTCACCAAGGTGCTGTGCAGTGTGCCACAGCCCTGGTCATGACTGGCATGACCACAGAGTGGGTATCACCAATTTTAACAGTCCAGCTCCAGCTTTCTTGAACAGCTTTGGCTTGCCGTATCTCTCCCCTTGGCAGTATGGATTGTGGCTTCCATCTACATTCAGATGCCGGGTCCAGTTCTAGGCACATGTCCTGGACAAATCCATTCAATCCTCAAGCAGCCCCCCCCCAACATGTCACCAATATTACAGAAGAGAAAAACACCGAACAATTTGTTAGTGACAACAGCCAGGAAGACAAAGTTTTAGCGTCCCCTAAGCTGCTGAAGGCACTCCAGGCCACGAGCAGGGTCACAGCAGGTGAAATACAGTAGTAATCCAATCTTTTAGAATCATGAATCAAGATGTCTGTCTAGGAATATTGCTCAATTGGGAGAGGCCTGGCCTTGCATGCATAAAGCTGGGTTGAAGCCCCAGGACAGAAAACAATAAAATAAAGTCCAATCAAAAGAAGGTGTCACACAAGGCCTCTATTGATTGAATGATGATAATAAATGGTATAATCCACAGCATCTGTCTGGGCAGTGTTTGAGTTTGCCGCATAAATCCTCATTCAAGTAAAGAAACTCTAACTAGGTACAAAACAAAACATTGTCCATTCTCTCTCTCTCTCTCTCTCTCTCTCTCTCTCTCTCTCTCTCTCTCTCTCTCTCTCTCTCTCTTCCTCCCTTCCTCCCTCCTTCTCACCTTCCTCCATCCTTCCCTGGCCCCTTCATGGTTTTTGTTTGTTTGTTTACTTTTTTAAGATAGGGTCTCCCTCTGTAGCCTAGGCTGACCTGGAGTCTGGAACTCACCATATAGCCAAGGCTGGCTTCAGGCTTTTGGTAATGCTCTTGCCTCAGCCTTCCAAACGCTGGGACTACAGGTGAGAACCATCAGACCCTTCCCCTTCCCACCGAGCTCTTGTTGAGAACTACAGGCTAATTGAGAACAGACATGCTTCGCTAGCTGAGAGGCACAGGCAAAGGCATATTTGGGGTCAGCTTGCTTTTCCTGTTTTCCAAATGCAATGTTTTAACTTGTGTCTATAGATGTTTGGCCTGCGTATATATCTGCGTCTCTACCTGAGGAGGCCAAAAAGGAAGGTTGGTCCCTGGAATTATAGTCAGCTGTGAGCTGTCATGTGGATGTTGGGAATTGAACCCGGGTCCTCTGCAAGAACAGCCAGTGCTCTTAACCACTGAGCTATCTCTCTCTAGCGCCTCCAAAATATTAATGTATCCGGCATCCAGACTTATTTTAGAACCTGATCCAATTCTTCCCTTCCACTCTGCTCTTAAGCCAAAGAAGCTTCATTTGATTTGTTGGTAAGAAAAAATGTTTTGCTTTCACATATTTTGTGATGTATTGGTGTTTAAAAATTAATTAGCATAGAAGATTAATTATAAAACCCTTGAACTAAATGAACCCTAGTTATGATGAGAGCTGAATGCAACCACTCCATTAGTAGATGGGCAAGAAAATGGGCACAGTGAACGGAGCAAGATAGTCATGGCCACAGAGCAGGCAGTGGAGAGGATACACACTTCTTGGATACCGGAAGGCTAGTGGTCAGTGTCCAGCTGGAGGGTGTTGTTGCCATGCCTACCAATCTCATGGAGCCCAGGGAACCTGAGTGCCACATTTTCTCCATAAGCATAGCTTTGAGAGGTTTCTCAGAACTCAGAGGAAGACATCACCGGACTTGGTGAGCTTCAGTGTAATTATTTAATGTTTGCTCACTGACGAGCTTTCACCTTCAAAGATACCTCAGTCTGTTTAATCTTCCCTAGGAAGCATGACTCTTCCCTGATGGTCTAGCCCCAGCCTTCTTGTTCCCTCAAATAGACAAGCTTAAGGACACAGAGGGAAGAAGAAGGCTGGAGCTAGACCATTAGAGAAGATCGGTTGTTTCTGAATGTGTCATAATTTCCCTTAGCTGTGATTCATCACTATCTCAATAATTCTTTTGTGGATTAAATGGGTTTTTTGACTACTCTCATATATGTGGTCACATTGTGTTCCCCAATATACTGTGCACCCTAATAAACTTATCTGGGGTCATAGAACAGAACAGCCACTAGATATAGAGGCCAGAAAATGGTGGCACATACACCTTTAATCCTAACATTTCGGAAGCAGAGATATATCCGGATCTCTGTGAGTTCAAAGCCACACTGGAAACAGCCAGGCATGATGACACATGCCTTTAAATCCCAGGAAGTGATGGCAGGAAGCAGAAAGGTATATAAGGTGTGAGGACCAGGAACTAGGCTGGTTAAGCTTTTAGGCTTTTAGTAGCAGTTCAGATGAGATTCACTCTGGATGAGGACTCAGAGGCTTCCAGTCTGAGGAAATAGGATCAGTTAAGGAATTGGCAAGGTGAGGTTAGCTGTGGCTGGTTCTGTCTCTCTGATCTTTCAGTGTTCACCCCAATACCTGGCTCTGATTTTGTTTTTTATTAATAAGACCTTTTAAGATTTGTGCTACACAAATGTGTGTATTGGAGCCCTAAGCCTCTGTGTGATGGTACTTGATGATGAGTCCTGGGGGGGGGGCAATTATGTTTAGATGAGGTCATAAGGGTGAAGTTCCCATCATGGGATTAGTGTCTTCATAGGGAAAGGGAGAGGGATCAGGTAGATCAGCCCCCCCACCTTCAGAAATAAAAAATGTATTCCTGTTACTTAAACACCCAGCCCATGGTCTTTGCTATGGCATCCTTAGCTTACTGATACACTCTGCAGACACCTTGGATCAAATATTCTGTGCCCATCTCTGGCACCCATCCACACAGACTAGCAGGGCAGAATCAGAGCACTGGGACCTCTCTTGCTTCCATTTCATCATATATGTATATGTGTGTGTGTATATATTTTAAGAAATGCATGGTGGGTGAGGGCATTGATATTGTGGGTCTGGAATCAAACCCAGGGACTTATGCATCTAGTTAGGCATTTTTCCACTGAGCTCCTACATCAAATCCATCCCTCTGCGGCATACAACTCACTCCAAGGCTCTTAGCTATAGAGTAGTACATCTATCACCACAATCAGGTTTCGAACATTTCATCATCCCAAGAAGAGTCCCACACCCCCTTATCCATCTCTCTCTCTCTCTCTCTCTCTCTCTCTCTCTCTCTCTCTCTCTCTCTCTCTCTCTCTCTCCTTCTCTCTCTTTCTCTCTCTTTCTTTCTTTCTTTCTTTCTTTCTTTCTTTCTTTCTTTCTTTCTTTCTTTCTTTCTCTCTCTCTTTCTTTCTTTCTTGAGCTGAGGACCAAACCCAGGGCCTTGCGCTTGCTAGGCAAGTGCTCTGCCACTGAGCTAAATCCCCAACCCCGATCTTTCAGTTCCTTCTAGCTACCAGCCCATAGCAATCCCCAGTCAACCTTTTCTCTGTAAATTAGCCAGTTCTAACATTTCACAGCAATACAATCAGACACTATATGGCTTTCATGATCATCTTTTTTTGGTTAGCAAGGTGTCTTTATGGTTCATTTGTATTGCAATGTGGGCCGATCCTTTATTTCTTTCCATAGCTAATTAATATTCCACTGCCGGGACAGGTGTAGAAATTCCTGGTTTGTTCCTTTGTTTCCCATCTTAGTACCTCCAGTTTACTCTTCTCAATGCATCTAATCTCCTGGTCGAGGCTCATCCGTCCTTGGGTGTCTCTTCTGGCCTGCCACGCCTTCCTCCCATCCTGTTGTGCCTCTGGCAGAGTGGGGGACCACTGGCTCTGCTTGCTTGTTCTGATGGCACCACACCTTCCTATCTGACTGGAACATTCTTCCGTCAGACTCAATATAGCACATTCCTCCATGTTCTTCTCTCCTCTTGTTTCTCACTCTTTCTGCTCAGTCAACCCAATGGCCGTTCTGCCAGGGCACATGTCACTTGCTATGATAACGGAGTCTTCATGAACTCCTTAAATCCCAAGGTTGAGTTTCATCCCTGTCTAACTTCAAGATCTGCTATGGGCCTTGGAATAAAATCAAATAGATGATCAGCTACAGAAAAAGTCTAATATTTTAAACATTTCTGATAGCCCACAAAATAAGAAATAATTTGAAGAACTTCATATGTGAAATGAGTTACTAAACACCAGGCTTGTCTAAGGATAAACAAAACAAACAAACATAAAACCCAAACTACCATTAAAAAACACAGCTATTTTATTGCTGGTTTTAATTTACTAAAAATTCACTGACCACACTATTGTACTTTCACTTAATAACTCAAATATCTCAGTAAATAACTGGTTTAAAGGAAAAAATTGCTTTTGAATTTCCAGGCGAAGCTCCTTCCACCTGAACTCGGTGAATGCTGATCATGTAATCCTTGGAACCACGGCATACAGATTCTGGTGCCCAAGGAATATGTGGCTCCATATTAAACCTAAGGAGCCAAAACAGAGTTCGTCCTTAGGAAGCCACAGCTGATCCTTGGCCTACCGACTGGTGTTCTTAACTCATTCTGATCCTGAAGTTAATTCCATGGCTCGTGCTTAATGGCATTGGAGGAATTAAAAAGAAACCTTGCTTCTGCAGAGTTCACACTCTCTTTAATATGTAGCAGTAGTATTGGGATGCCCTTTTGGAATTCTGAATGGATGATTGGATTGTAAACGCTTATGGCTTTGACCAACAGGCTCATGGGATATGTGAGATTCAAACAGATCCCATCTTCTATATTCGGAAGCACATAAGGAACCTGAGTAAAGGGGATGTCTCAAACACCAGGATCTAGTGAAATTTCATGAAACCTATCCGAGTGTTTTTCCTCTTTTTTTCTTGTGCCTACCTCCAACCCACTTTGAGACAAGATCTTATATGTAGTCTGGTTTAGCCTCAAATACATGACTATCCTCCTACTTCAACCTCTTGAGGTCTGGGGTTACAAGTGTACACCACTACACCAGGTACTTGTCTCAAGATCTTATATGGAGTCTAGTTTGGCCTCAACTCCAATCTCAGCTTTCTGAGTTCTAGGGTACAGGTGTACACCACCACACCAGGTACTTGTCTCCATTCTGTTTCCTGGAAGATGACTTGAATTAGCTAGTTAGATCTTAGAGTTCAAGTTCTGATTAATTAAAGCACTCTGTGTTTCAACATTACTCTCATGGTGGGATGTGACGTCTGGTCCTGATTTGAGGGCTCTAGGAAGTAGCTAAGATGATTACCAAGTGCACCTAACTAGGCAGGGCAAGAGCCCCAACTTCAACCTCCCCAGCAGTGCGTGGCTGCAGAGATGTCTGGTCGTCCTTTGCTGCCTTCCGGCTGCTGCTGTTGTTTTTCTCTAGAACTTCCTGGAAGTCCCATCCCATGCAGTCCCCTTTGAACAACTGCCAAGAATGGAGCCAACCCTCAGCTCTTTCGAATGCTTCTGTTGGATGAGCCTGTGGAGAGTGAAGGCTCACAGGCAGTGAAAAGATAGAGTTTCTGCAGAGAGCTTTGTTTTCAGAGTCTTAACCAAGAGGGAAGCTTGCATATGGTCAAATGATTTCTGGCTGCTTGTGAGCCATTTAGGCTACTGTAAAATTCTAGACTCTTGTCAAAGTCACCGTGGCACTCAACTTCTGAAAACTGTTTCCCACATACTGAACCACGAGCAAAGACTGTTCAAGGGAATAATTCCAGTGACGACACAGAACCGTATTCTCATGTAGAAAACTATGCTAGAATAAAAAACCCATAGTCAGGGAGCTCGGACATCTATAAATGTTCTTCAGACATGTGACCGATTTTAAGTGTGACGTCATGGGATGAGACTTCAAGAAGTCAGAGAGGGAAACGCACATAAGGAGGACCAATGATGCTGAGCAGAAAGTATTGCATCTGGGGACACAGAACTTGCAGTTCACGTCCTTCCGACCTGGATGAGATTTGTGATCCTCTCAGCTTCTTCACTGAGCCCACAGAAGGGCCATGACCTTTGGAAAGGAGCAAAGGCCACTTTCCAAAATTAAGAAAAGCACCGAAAGATTAATGACCAGGCTTCCATAGACGACCCCTTAAGAACTTAATTGAGCCTTCAAGGGTGATGCGATCCCTTGGTAATTTTTTTTTTTTTTGCTTGAATAAAATGCAATACCCTTCAGAAAAAAAGTAATGAAATCCAGAATTCTCAAATGTGGCGTCCGTGGTGTTTCTGTATCATTGGGTAATTTTTACAAACATAGATATGAATGACATTGGAAAATGCCATCAATGATAAGAATGGGGCAGAATGTCCAATAGCAGCAGACTGAGTGACAACTTCATTTTGGAATTAGATGACAAGGACGACAAGATAATTCAAAATATGCTAACCCATCTACAGAGCATGTAGATAGATAACGACGATGCGAAGACTGTAATTCAAAGAACGGAACCCACAGAGGTTCCGGGGATGAAAGAATAATATCCGAAAAGCAAATGCGTTGAACAGGATTGGCACATGTTGGACGTGACAGGTTTATCAGTTTGAGAGGTGTGTCACCCGCCATTGTTGTAACTGAAGCGGAGAGAACAGACAGGAATATGACTGAAGAGAACATTAGCAACCTCTGGGATAGCATCACATGACCAGCATGCATATAAGTGGAGTCTCCAAGCAGAGAAAAAAAGAAGGTGGGAAAATGGCTAGAATATTCCACCTTTAAGAAATAACAAGAAAACAAAAATTCTCAAGCCACGGACTCAGGAATCCTCGGTAAAATAGATATAAAGAAAAAATACATTTAGTGACGTAAGGCTTAACATTCATGGTGAGGGGGAAAGGAGCACCATATGTGCAGGAAAACTATGATAAAAATTAATCTCGTCCGGTCATCAGAGATACCAGACACAAGCAGACACACAGTGAAAGTGATGGGGGGGGAAGGCGACCTAGAGTTCAATTCCAATGGGGGGGTATGCATCACATTAAAATTAAGGCCAAGTAAAAATGAAAAGAGGTTGGACAGTGGTGGCACATGCCTTTAATTCCAGCACTCGGGAGGCAGAGGCAGGTGGATCTCTGTGAGTTCGAGGCCAGCCTGGGCTACAGAGAGAGTTCCAGAACAGGCACAAAGAGAAACCCTGTCTTGGAAAAAAAGAAAGAACGAGAGAGAGAGAGAGAGAGAGAGAGAGAGAGAGAGAGAGAGAGAGAGAGAGAGAGAGATAAAGAAAGAAAAAAGAAAATGGATGAGCAACTGAGAAAATGTGTCCCCAGGAGATAGAAAATGCATGAGAGTTCCCCCTGACTAAGGTGGAATGATGTAACATTTTTTTTCTTTTTTTTCCAAAAGATTGACTTTCTAGCCAGGCAGTGGTGGCGCATGCCTTTAATCCCAGCACTCGGGAGGAGGCAGAGGTAGGCGGATCTCTGTGAGTTCAAGGCCAGCCTGGGTTACTAAGTGAGTTCCAGGAAAGGCGCAAAGCTACACAGAGAAACCCTGTCTCGAAAAACCAAAACAAACAAACAAAAAAAAAAAAAAAAAAAGATTGACTTTCTAATTTGTATGTCCGTGAGCACATGCCTGTGAGTGCAGGTACCTGCATGTGCCGGGAAAGAAAGTTAGATGCCCTGGACCTGGAGCTGCAGGTGAGTGTGATCTGCCTGTATGTGGGTGCTGGGATCCAAACTCAGGTCCTCTAGAAGAGTATTGCACAGGTGCCCACCCACTGCGTCATCTCATCTGCCCAGAGATCCGAATCTCACTTTAAAGTATCTATTTATTTAATTTGAAGTGTATGGATGTATACTACCGGTTTGTATATGTGCCACACACATGCAGTGCCATTGGAGGCCAGAAAAGGATGTTAGAGCTCCTAGAACTGGATTCACAGACAGTGTGAGCTGACACGTGGGTGCTGGGAACTGAACTCATGTCCTCTGCAAGAGCAAGAAGCACTCTTAACTGCTGAGTCATCTCTCCAGCCCCGAGATCTGAATTTTCAGGAAGACATGAGAAACAGAGGACATACCAAGTATGTGATTAAAGGTAGAATATGACTCTTTTCCATGAGTTATTTCATAGATGACTGACTGCTTAGGGAAAAATCAAGTATTGAGGAATTTCCATATTGAAGGAATAAAATATTAACAAAGACTGGATATCTTGTTAATGTAAATACTCTACAGTTAATGCTATACTGGCTCTGTACATTCTCACCATCAGTGGAGCTTGTTGAAGAGATTTCCGCACTACAGCCCCATGTCAATCTGCAGTCATAGCCATGAAGAATGCCATTTGGAAACTGCCATCAGATCTATTCCAGCAAACAACAAACAAAAACCAAACCAAGAAAACAAAACAAAAATATTTCCACCAAGTAAATTGCCAGTAAAAACAGTTTCCCTTGTGAATTTGATTTAAAACAACAACAGCAACAACCTTTAAGGAATAAATATCACCGTTATTCAAACTTTTACAAAGAAGGGGGAATCATTCCTAATGTTTTGAGACGTGTGCCTGTTGTGCTGTGTGCCTGGAATTCAGTCTTGAGCATTCTATCACATGGATCTTCAACAATTTGCAGACGATTTTCCCAGTTTCACACAAAGCCTTTTGTAAGCCTGGATGTCAGATTGGTATTTGTAAATATTCAAGACTATAATGTTCAGGCCATAGGATAGAGGTGCACGCTCAATTTTACAAGCTAAACTGAACTGTAGTTTGGTTGTGTTCCTGATGAGAAACCCATAATACTTGTCTGGTTTGAGTTTTCTTGTCTAGGTAAGGAAGGATTCAGGAGATGTGATCTCTAAGAGCTTTCTGTTATCACATTCTATAATTGTATCACTAATATCTATTCTAGTATCTTCATTAACTTTATTTGAAAATAATATCAAATTTGCAAAATACTGCATAAACAAAAAGAATACACATTTCCCTATGCCTTTTCCCTGGGTTTACCTTTGCTAATGTTTATCTCATTTTCTCTGCCGCTCATGCTGTCTTTAAACAGATGTGGCTACACTAACCCACTTAACAGAATGCGTTTCCTCATCTCCTTGATGGTAAGCTGCACACAACTCAGTTCTTGATCCCTAAATCCTCCAGGGTGTGTTCTGGGGCCAGCAAGATGGTTCAGCAGGGAAAGATGATTGCTCCAGCCTGGAAACTTGATTTTATTCCCCAGGACCCGGAGAGTAGAAGGAGAGGACTAAGTCCTTCATGCTGTTCTCTATTCCCCGCTTGCACACGTGTGTGGCATGTCTGCGTGCGCACACGCATGCACGCACACACACACACACACACACACACACACACACACTAAATAAACAAAAAAATGTAATTAAAAAAGAATAGAGATGTATTCACAGGACAATCATAAACTTTTTAAGTTTATGTAAGTATAAAATTGTAATCTAATCCACAGTCCATACCCAGTGTTTTCTGGATTGTTGGCTCTTTAGTGCCGGATCCGCCTGAGGGTCATCGATGGCAGTGGATTGCGATGTGTCTTCATCTTCTGTGAATTTGGAAATTCTCATATCGTGTCTGGTAATTTTGAAATATCAACATTACCATCATCCTGCTTAATGGCCTTTAGTAGGAAATTCCTTAGTTGACAGGTGCTGAGGTGAAGGGTGGGTCCTACCATGTGCATCTCCCAAGTCCACTTCTGAACTTAACCCTGCTGTGCCAAATAATAAGACATGCTAAATATCTTCCATTTTGTTCTCCGATGCCTTTTTGCACCTTTCTGTCCAAGTGCTCTGACAAACAAAAGAATTAAATTACAACATCAGTATCAATGACCCAAGCTTGTTACCTTGCTTTGTTCTGTTTGCTAACAGCCATGTCTGCCCTTCTGTCCTTACCAGAAAGGAATTTTTTAAATTGTTTTTATTTATTTTATTTTATAGTTATGAGTGTTTTCCCTGTACGTGTGTATGTACACCGTGTGTCTTGTGCCCTCAGAATTCAGAAGAGTGCATTGGACCCCCTTATCTGGCGTTAAAAGAATGGTTATGAGCTACCATTTGGATGCTGGGATCCAAACCTAGGTCCTCTGCAAGAGCAGCAATTACTCTTAATTGTTACATGATCTCTCCAGTCCCCAGGAATTAATTCTATGGTCACATATATAACTTCTTGGCTCATTCTGCTCCATTATAACAATGTGGTTGAATTCCAGCAGTCGTGACTGAACCCAACTCCACAAATGCTCCTCCTCCGCAAAGCCCTGCCCAAGGAGTCTGCGAAACCCCCTGCTCCACCCCCACTCCCACCCCACCCACCCCCACACTGTTCTGCAGTCTCCTACATTAAACTCAAAGCCACACTTCTCAGGAGCAGCTAATCGGTGTGTCTCAGCTGCTGTCCCCTGCGTGGGTTTACTCTGCCGCTCTGCAAAGGGGCTACCTCACACTGCCCAGTCTGTTCCTAAACCATCAAAATCGCCCCCTACACAGCGTCCATTGCTAGCCCTTGAGTTTGCCCCAGGCTTTCCTTGGGAGGTGAGAAAGCAACCCCAGAGGAAGCTAGCTCATCTTTCTACAAAATGATGAACTCTGCAAAATATCTGCACGTACAGCAACATCTTTTCTGCTTCAGAATTGACATCTGCCCCCTGTCCCGCCTTCGTCTCATGGAGTTAGACATTCCCATCTTGGCCCTGCCCTCTTTGTCTGGGAGTTATCAATTTCCCCTCTCCTGAAGGACTGCGCTCACTGTACCCCACGTGCTCGAGACTATCGTGACTCAAAAACACTAGTCGCAACATTTCCCTACCCTGCTTCTCACCAAATGCACTGTCACCCTTTGTCACCCTTCACAAAAATCGCCAGGAAGTTCATATGCATGTAGTCCCCACTTTCTCATCTTCTCCTCTACCTCCTCTTGTGCGTTTCCCTTTCCACAGCCGCGCCTCTGCAGAGGACACCAAGAACCTCCCTGAGGATGGTGGGTGGCCCCTATCATTGCCGGTTTCTACCACGGTCTTTCGGTCCGATGCCTGTGCATGGCCTCAGTACCGCGTCTGTTCACGGCACGCTCTCTGGTGCTCTCTGGTTTTGGTTCCGCTTCCTGGTGATTCCTAGTTCATCTTTTCCTGGCATGTCCTCCTCCACGTTCCTCTGTGCCCTCGGGACTCACCTTGCGGGTCCTTTTCTTCTCTTTGTGGCTTTCTTTTCTTTGTCACACCATCAGCTTCCTGCGGGTTTCTTCCACCCAGCCATCAGTTACTTCTTTTCCGTGTGAGAGGATTTTTTATCTCAGGACAAGCAGGCTTCTGATTCTAGTGATGGAGGTGTTACACTAAGAGCTCTTGCCTTCCGTTGCAAGGGGTGGGCATCCTGCCGATTAGCAGGTAGAATCTGTCTGGAGATATTACCTTAGGAACTCAGTTTTAAAATATGAAACGTTATTTGCAACGACTATTCCTTATCATTGAAAAGGATTTCAGCATAGGCAAGGTCATCGCCTATCGCACGGCGCAGTCAACCGAGTGGCAGTTTGTTCTACTTTCAAACTTCCTGGCTTGAAACTTAAGAGAGAGAGGTCAAGCCAGCCAGCATGCAGATTCTTCTTCGTGTGTGGTCCATCCTGCCTCTTGCCCTAATTTTGTGGCTGCAAACACCTTAAAAGGAAAAAAAATAGCTTTCCTTGGGGCAAAATGAAGCAAACGATAAAAGTACACTGCATCTATGCTGTGCTTGATAAATGTACGTGTCTAGTCATTATCCCATGTGGGTCAGAGCGGTTCTCTATGGTGAGAAAGCTGGCAGAGGAAACAGGAAATTACCCAAGCTCGTGCATGAAAATGTCCAGGTAGAAGCAGTGCCCTGTGAGAACGGATTGAGGGAAAAGGAGACTAATCTATTTAACTCCTGTGCCAGCCAGAAATTTAACACCTGAAAGCATCACCTGATGGTGATGGTGGTCACATTGATGATGATGGTGGTGGTGATGATGATGGTGATGATGATGATGATGATCAGCAAGATGGCTCAGTGGGTAAAGGTGATTGATGTCAAACCTAATGACTTGAGTTTTATCACCTGGACCCATGTGGTAGAAGGAGAGAACAGATTCTGATTCCTGAAAATTGTCTTCTGATCTACACATGTGTACAACTCCTATAAATAAATAAATAAGTAAATAAAAATAAATAATGTAAAAATAAACAACGGTAATATTAGGCTTTCTTTAATCAAGCGCCCTCACTTTCTTACATTTATTCCTTTTTTTTTTTTTTTTCTCCTCTCCTCTACTTAGGTTTTGTGGATACACAAAATCTGGATGGGCAGGGTTTGTTTCCAGAGGTCATTTTCAGGTATACATACATGTCAAAGTCCTTCAAAAAAAAACATAAAATAAAGAAGGAACTGGGCTAGAGAGATGCTTTAGTAGGTAAAGGGCTTGCTGTAGAGAGTGATGGCCTGAATTTGAATCCCCAACATCCACATAAAATCCGGGTACAGCAGCATACGCTTGTAACCCCCAATGCGGGATACAGAGTCGAGGCGATCCCTGAGGTTTCCTGGCCAGCCCACCCATACAAAACGGTGAGCTTCGGATCCAGAGAGAGACCCTGCCTCACACAGTAAGGTAAAGAGTGCTAAAGGAGGACAGGAGGATTCCCAGATCAACCTTTGACCTCTGCAAGTGCATACATGGGTGCCTCAGTCAGGTTTCTATTGCTGTGAAGAGACACTATGACCATAGCAACTCTTATAAGAAAACATTTAATTGAGGTGGCAGCTTACAGTTTCACAGGTTCAGTCCATTATCATCATGGTGCGGAGCATGGTGGTTGGGAGTATGGCGGCATGCAGGCAGATTTGGTGCTGGAGAGGGTGCTGAGAATTCTCACCTCTCAACCCGAAGGCCACAGGAAGTGGTCTGTCTTGGTGGGTGTAGCTTGAGCATATATGAGACCTCAAAGTCCAACCCCACAGTGACACACTTCCTCCAACTAGGCCCCGCCTTCTTTAACAAGGCCACACCTCTTAATAATGCCACTCCTTTGGTGGGCCATTTTCTTTCAGACCACCATAATGGGCAACACACCTGCACCCACATGCGAATCTACATGCATGTAGTATACATAACACACACAAACACACAAACACACATACACACACACACACACAGAGCTACATTCATACATGAAAAAACTGTGAAATGTTGTAAGAAAGGTAGTTGAGTGCCTTTGACTCAGCAATCAACCACAGGAAACTCAACCCAAGGAAGTCATTCATACAAAGTTTCCGTATTTTACACGTTTATTTCTAATTATCAAAGGGAAATCAAGCAAGCATCCAGGATGATAGGACAGCTCTGTAATCCCAGCACTTGGGAGGTTAAGGCAGGAGGATCTGAGTTCCATGCAACCTTCACAACGTACCAAGTTTGAGGCCAGCCTGGGCTGCATGAAACCACGTCTCAAAAGAGAAAATTGAGCAATTCGGTAGGTGGGTAACTAAATTTTGGTATGCCTAGACAGTAAGTATGCATTTACTTAGAATGATGAACAAATATGCTTATCATTTAATCCAGAACTTGGGCATCTCCAGGTTCCAGGAGGAAAAAACAAAAAACAACAACAACAACAAAACCAGAGCCGGGTAAGCACATGAGCTGGTTCAGCAGCCAGCCTGGGAGACAGAGTTAGAAAGGGGCTGTGAGGCCGGGCGGTGGTGGCACACGCCTTTAATCCCAGCCCTCGGGAGGCAGAGCCAGGTGGATCTCTGTGAGTTCGAGGCCAGCCTGGGCTACCAAGTGAGTTCCAGGAAAGGCGCAAAGCTACACAGAGAAACCCTGTCTTGAAAAACCAAAAAAAACAAAAAAAAGGGGGGGGGCTGTGAGTTTAATAATCCAGGGGTTCAGGTTTAAATAAGTGAAGAGAGGGGGACAAAGACTGAGGTCCCCTGAAGGTAACTGGGTCGCCAGCACACGGCCAGACTTCTTGCAGGATTGCGACCTCCGAGGGAGGAGACGGATCCAGAAGTGGTTCCACTCATGGTGGTGACAAGAAACTGTCTTGGTTTAGTTTCTGGATAGAGATGTCTATTTTAAGAATTTGCAATCAAAGAACCTGAAATCATGTAAGTTTGGAGTCCAAATTATACTACCTCCACTCAAGAGAATCCCAAGGTAGGAAATTAGCAAAAAATAGTCTCCAAGCTAGAGGCCTCAGGCATTTAGCAGGGGGAAAAAAACCCAGAAGTCTGCCTTGGGAAACACTCTAGGGACTGCCCAGGCCAGCAACCCTCTAGGTCTCCTAAAATGAGTGTAGAATCCACAACTCAAGATCGCTTTCTTCTACTTCACAGGTTCCCCCCGACAGCAAGATGCTTCCTTTTCCAAAAGTCTGAGAAGATTCCAATGTATTCTTCTCTCATCCATCTTTACATTCTTTCTGCCAGCCAAGAAATCCGGTCATTAAAGAACAAGCTGACGACAAGTCTGAACCAGCGAGGATTATTACCGAGTGGAGTTCCCTGGGTTCTTACAGAGTAACGCTGAAATCAGCCTCCAAATCCATAAACTGGGTTTGGTTTTGCTCTTTACGTCTCCCTCCTGTGTTTTCTCTGTGATTGGCATTTTGAGATTTGCCCAGCACACCCATTTCTGCAGCGACAGGCCTTTTTAATCTCCCTCCTTAACCATTATTATCTCTTGATGAATTTCATGGCACTTGGGTTTTGTAACACAATTCAGGGCATCTGGGATCTTTGCAGAGTCCACTCAACGTCCCCCTGGCTTCATCGATGTTTCCCATTTCTCTTTAGTGTTTTGAAGGTGGCACATTTTTCTAGTATTAGAGCCTACCCTGCTTTAACATTTATTATAAAAGTAATATTTTTGACAATAATAATAGTGACAAAAATGCTATTGTTGTCAGGATGGGATACCACTGTAGAAATTTTCTCCTCAGGGTTCTTGCTGACTTTGGCTCCGATGATGGTGTCATACAGTTGAATGGAAATCTGATACTTTTGAAGATTTGGCACTGCTTTGGAAACACCCCTGGATGGGAACTTTTGGTTTTGTTCTTTATCATGCTTTTGAGGTTTAGTTTTTAGCTGGAGGGAGTATCCTCTTCATATGTCTTGTGCATGGGGGTTTAAAGTCTTGGAGATAATTCATCTAAAAGAAAAGGAAGGAAAAGAAAAAGAAGGAAAATACTTAGAACAACCCTCCAGAGTCCTCAAACATTCGGGACAATGGATGTGTTTACCACTTCGTATTACTGTGAACAACAGCTCGCCTGAACAATTTAAGAGGAGAAAGGTTTTATGTTGGCTACTGTTGAGAGGTTCCCGTCCATGGTTGGCTCGCTCCTTTCCTTTTAGGGCTGTTCAAGGCAGATATAGTATGGCAGAGGCCTCAGTGGGGGGAAGCTACCAGGAGGCATCCAGGAGCAGGGAGATAAACAGGAGGAGGTCAGGGATAAGACACACCGTTCCTTCGAAGTCTACCTCCTGTAGCCTACCTCTTCCAGTCTAGCCCTACCTCCTAAGAGCCATTTATTATGAACTCATCAATGAACGAAATTAGTGCCGTCATGGTCCAGTCGCCTCTGCGTATAGTACCACTAGCCATGGGGCAAGCCTTCGACACAGGAGCCCTGGGGGCCATTGGAAGCTCAAGTTATAACGTTGAGGGAAACAATGAAGAAAGTCTAGCTTTGATTAAAAAAGGAAATCACACTGAAGCCCAAGAAATGACAAGATAGACGAAAGCGTAGATTAAATTTTGCTTTCAACGTGAAGAATCGGGCATAGCTTTCAGGTACGACCCCAGATTTGACTTCCTTTTAGGCTTTCAGAACACACAGTCTGTAGTAGAAATAAAACCGGGGGTGTGAATTATTATATATACAGACTCTTCAACTTTAATTGACTTAATCATGGGGTGAAGCTTGGAGACAGATTTGCCACTCTATTTTATGCCCGGTTTTGTCCTTTCCCTTAGGGAAAAAGATTTTCTATGATGTCTCCAATATTCTTTCTATGATGTTAATGTCTGCACATTGGTGTATTATGTGTGGAAAATACAAGGCACATTTTGGACAGTAGTTTTTGTTTTCTCTTCATTCTTTGGAAGAGTCACTGAGGTATACATGCTAGGTGATATCACTCCTGTATGTAGCCAGCTCTTAAAAATATTTAGCTAACATTTCCATGCTAGAGAAAGTTTCTCTTTATAACATAACAAACTCAAATTAAATTCGCATTGCCCCGAGTGACTGACTGGCAGTTGTTCTCTGGTTCCACAAAGGGGCACTATTGAGTTTTGCAAGCTGCCCTTTTATGGGTAGAAAGGAAACCGTAGTGTGGATGATCATGATAAGTCAATGCTTTGGTTTCTCATAAATGAGCATTTCGTGTGTATTTCTTAAACGAGGCTAAGGGGGAAAGTTTTCATCATAGAGATGAGTGTGTGTATTTGATAAAGTCAACACTTCCAAAGTGTTGCCACCATCTGCTGAATGATGTCAAGTGAGTCGGAATGTTTCCGAGGTAAACACTAGCTTTGAGAAAAAATTTGAAATGCACATGGTGCAATCCTAGAAATGCTCTCTTAAGTTTTGCATTTATAATTCTGGAAGAGTCGTTTGGGTCATTAGATGACTTTTCGGTAATCCACAATCTCTAAAGTCCCATCAATTTGTAGTCCCTTCAAATGTAACACTTTGTACTGAGCTTAACTGGAGATCGCGAGATATTGAGCAACCCGTGCATTCCGAGACTTGCATGAAGATAGCCACTCAGGCTATTTGGGATTGTGTATGAAGCACATGCCTAGCTTATTGATTTTATTTTAAAATTATTCTTTTGTTACCATTAAGGAATTTACAAATATATTTGAGTATGAATTTTTTAACCTGTACCTTTTCTTCTTTGAGAATGTGTCATCATTGTCCTATGAAAGAGAGCAATTTAGGGACCAGCGAGGTGGCTCAGCAGGTGGAGTTGCTTGTCACTGAGTCTTATGACCTGAGTTGAATTTCCCAGAGCTCACATGGGGACAGAAGAGAACTGCCTCCCTCAAGTTACCCTCTGACCTCCACACATACACCATGACATACACACACGCTCCCACAAACAAGCATATTAAAAATGTTAAGCAATTATGAAAAGAAAAAGGGAAATGCTGTCTTTTTTGTAGTTGTTTTTTTTTTTTCAAGGCAGGATTTTCCTGTGTAGTTTTGGTGCCTGTCCTGGATCTTGCTCTGTAGACCACCTGGCTCTGCCTCCTGAGTGCTGGGATTAAAGGAGTGTGCCACCACCGCCCGGCGGGAAATGCTGTCTTATACAAAACATACTTTCATCTATTTTTGTTGCCTCAGAGGGGGAGACACGTGTACGATGACATTTTGCTCTATCTTTCATTGTCTGTTGGCAAAACCACCCACCTGGAGATGGATACATTGGAGATACACAGCATATTTGCTAAGAGATGAAGACACGTGAAAACCTACTGTTCAGGACAGTAGTGTTGTGGGCACGACAGTGTAAATGTTCCACAAGTCCTGAGTCTGTGGTGTATAAACCAGAATCAGGAACCTCCATGACACATAGTAAGCCTAAGCCATAAGAAGGCAAGGTCAGAGTGAGACCCAACTGGTCAATAAGATCTTCTGTGAGCCGAGGTGCTAGCCAGTTACAGGAAGCAGAAGAGAGAATCCACTCTGGCTAGTTTAGGCAAGACATGGATTTTTTATAGAGAATCTTGAGAGGCCCACAAAGGCATCAGGAGAGCCAGACTGCCCATAGCATGTCCTCACCACTGTCCCTGCAGATGTCCTACTTAGCAGGTCTGCTCCACCTCTCACAGTGTGGCCTCCATGCTGTGTGCAGCTAAAACTGATGACATACAGGCCTGGTCCCCAGAACTTTTTTTTTTTCTTCAAAGAGGCCTTAAGGCTCTACATCTTCTTTGCCCCAACCAGAGAAACAAAACAATAACACCCCCACTTTTTTGTGTTCCCTCATGAAGTGAAATTCTGCATGAGCGTATCAGAATTGGTGCAGTCCACGAGTCTGCTTCCATGCCTCTAATCTAGCTGGGAAACTTTGCTCTGAGTTTCACCTGGGGGAATAGGGTATTATAATGTGAAGGGTTCCCAGGCCAGAGGAAGGATCATTAGGAGATAATGAGCGACCACGAATTTGACAAAGGGCCTCTGCTATCTGTCTATGAGGATGAAGAGAAAACAATCTAACCAAACAAGTAAAAGCACTTTCGAGGAGTCAAGCTGTTAAAAGCTGGTGGAAAGAACTCGGTTACAATTTTAGGGACCATTATTACCGCCAGAAACCTAATAGTAGTTATTATTTACAAAGCTGAGACTATTATAGACCTCATCCAGTGGAGTCCGTTCCCCACCCTGAGGATGTGTTTGCTCTTCTTTCTCTCTATGTTCAGAAAATCTGGCCAACCTCTGCCTGGGTCATACAGTTGACATGGGTTCAAACTTAATTCCCCTCATTTCATACTCTACGGTCTTCATCAGCATACGAGAACATTTCCCAGTGGAGCACAAGACACGAGACTCTCTGGTACGCACAGGGCTCTGATAGGATGTGGCCTGTTTATTCTATCTCGTTCTTTCCCCGAAATTGCTTGGATGGAGGCGTTGTGCTGTGAGTGGAGTTATTAGCATTCAGGAGCCTTTCGGGTTTTTTTCCAGCGTGAGGATTTTGAACATCTGCTGCTGTCTTTCTAGTGGAACACTTGTATATTCCTCTAGGATCCCCTGCTTTCCATCCGACTCACTTGCCCCGCAGACATTCCGCGAGATGAGATGCAGCCAACGTGGGCTGTAGTCTACATCTTGCTTCTTTAAATTCTCGTCTTGTTTTGGGTTCAAAGTTAAGTCTTCATTCCTCCTGAGAAGCCTCTTTGGATTCTCCAAGTTTTGACAGATCTTACGGAAATATGAAACGTCGAGACAAAAGAGACAGTCAATTCTCCTTTGCATCAAAGGCCTCTAGACTATCCTAGAAAGGACATTTGCCATCTGATACCTACACCCAGGCAAAGGTCCATGCATGGCTATCCAAGACAACCGTTTCCAACGGTAAGTTCTTGAAAGTCTTTCCCTCTTGGTCTTGAAGAGTTACTTGACTTGGTCTTGAAGAGTTACTTGAATGTCCCCAGGTACCATTACAGGAGCATCTGTGACCTTGAGCAATGAGACAGTCCTTGGCACATTTGCAGAATGTCTAGCAAACAATAGCCCATGAAGAAATGCGGGTTGCTACGTTGAGTTCTGAGGCCAAGAATAGCGTGGGCCTCCAGCCACACCACATTGTTCTGAGTGCAGTAGAGTTGGTCCTTCAAGATGACCATGGGCATTTACCAACGAGCTCATCTAATGGGTAGAAAAGGATTGGTAGAGGCAGGCGCAAGGGCTATCTTTCAGGGATTTAGATGCTGACATGCTAGCACTTTTAAAGGATTAAGGCCACTTTTTAATAACTCCTGCTACTATCCCCCCCCTCCTGGAATGAATAACAAGCTCATCTGTCTTTGCAATGCTCTTCTCCTCTTTGGATCTCAGGCTGCATGTCTTTCCGCAGCCCGGGACATTTGCTCCCATCGGCTGTAATCTTGAAATGCCTACCCGACGCTGCTTTGATATGGCATTGACAGGCTTCTTCTGCACCCCAGTCACCTGAGCCCAGAGATCAACTGCTTTGGCATGTCCCCCTCCTCCTGGCTGTTGAGGGCTGTGCTCTTCATTCTGAAAACGGTCCCACTTATTGAAAGCCAAGGACCAACAAAGCACCCGATAGCCCTGGCCTGTCTGGGCATCAAAGAGCTCTGTGCGGAACCGTACTGAATTCTTTATGCGGTGGGTTTCCCCCTTTCATCTGCTTCTCTTTCTCTCCCCCATTCCTGTCCTTCTGTCCCTGTGCAATTACAGGGATCACACACTAGTCAGATTTCAGTTGCAGAGGCACGCCTTACTTTGAAGCCGAATACTCTTTGAAAATACCTAAGCCTGGACGGTCCCCGAATTCTCTCGGATTTATTTCAAGTCATCGTAGGGGTGTTCCATAATGCTTTTTTTTTTTTTTTAATTTCCAAAGTAGAATTGATCCATTGGCAAAAATTTGAAAACTACAGAGGATTATTGTGTGTGTGTGTGTGTGTGTGTGTGTGTGTGTGTGTGTGTGTGTGTGTGTGTTTGCACTTCAGCAAGGACACACCTTATATTGCTCTTTGAGTGAGTGGACATTTGTCCTTAGCGGTCAAATAATATAAAGGATTTTAAAAAAATGTCTTATTTAGCAGTTTGCTCCCATAGATGCATACTTTATATATAACACAGTAGAATAATATTTTATTACTCTGGTTATGCATGCAGAAGTAGAATGGCTAACTAGGTCATATGGTAGATGTCGTTTTAATTTTTGAGAACTCTCCATAATGGCTGTCTCAATCATATTCCCATTAAGTGAACCAAGATTCCCATGTCTCAGAAATCTCACCAACACTTGTAACTTCTTGTCTTTTGGATAATAGCTGTTCTAACAGCCGTGAGGCATGTCTCACTGGAGAAACTGTAACGCGTCCCAAAGGAAACATACCTGAATATTTTTATGCCTCTGAGCTGATGTGTGAGTGCGATATTGAATGCTGTCTAGGTGATGGCTAAGGTGTTGATCTCATCTCAGGTTAAAGCCTGGTTTTCTTACGTTGATCATACAGACCCAAAACTGTATGCAATATCATTGTTCCCCCATTCGGTATGAATTTTTGTGTCAGAGACCACACAAAGGGCACTGACTTCAACAAATTTTAACAGTTTGCTTTTACAGAAAATGTACAGCCTAGTCAGTTCAAGGTTAACAGGTTAACTACACAGCCTCAGCCCCCATCTTCCATTTTCCAATCATGGACCAGAAGACAGGACAAAGGGAGACCTATGATCATGGAGAGCGGCCGGCCATGATTCTGTGGATGCTGTCAATGGACAATCCAGCTCTCACCACAAAAGAAATAAGAGCTCCTTTATCCTGGAGCCAAATATAAGTGGCTGTGGCCTAGGAACCTGGGTCCAAGTTACCCCAAATAATATGTTCCGACGTGGAAACAATTCAATGGAATTTTTATTGTTACAGAGCAGCCATAAATCAAGGTACTTTTCAAATGTGTGTGTAGAAACATGCCCTTCAGCTTCAAGGTTGGTGAAAGAGCTGGCGGTCTGCATTCCAGAAGGTTTCACCTGATAGCCACAGGATGTTAGATCAGACCTGGAAATGGGTAATGAGTGGCTCAAAGCACAAGATAAATTTGGCTCTGGATCTGCAACATTCCAACTCTCCTAAATCACAAAAGTTCTTATCAAATCAGGTTTACAGAATCTTTATCAGGGGCACGGCTTCCCCTCCCCTTCTAAGGAACACCATTCAGCCTTTTTTTTTTTTCTCTGTCCACTTAGGGGAACACTGCAAGACCTTGTCGTGAAGGCAACTGAGAATATAGTCCTTAGAATTCCAGAAATTCTACAACTGCAACATTGAAACTATTGACGCCGGTTTGGAGTTCTTTCTGCAAGGAGCCACTTATCCCAATACCACCAAGACTGTTTTTTCTCTTTCCCACGCTGTGCCTTAGAGTAATTGGGAAAAAAATGTTTTATTTGTTTTGTTTTTTTCAGTTTTGAAGCTCAAGGTTCAGGAACCCTGTGAAGGGTTCCATCTTTCCATCTTTTGTACCAGTACCAAGCCCCCTGGGCAATGCAGAACCTACTCACTTCCACCTGAGTGAAAAAAGCAGGCGGTGTCTCCTGGCTGATTTCCAGAGATCCCATCCCCTCTCTCAGAGTCAGACCCATCAAGTCAGACCCGTTGTATAGCGCGCCATATTTTCTTTGAATTCTTTTACCATGAAAAAAAATTACTGTTAGCTTTTTGTGCGGTACAAAAGAGGCAGCTGGCGTGGATTTGGTACATATGTCATGGCTTGCCGTCCCCTGTTGCAGGCAGTGAGGCATTATCGTGGGTCCGTATGTTTTTCTGAACGGTAAGGAAGGAGAAATCGCACCAGATGGCGGATATCAGGGAGCCCCAAGGAGCCCCTGGCTCCATCTGAGCAATGCCAGGGGCTTAACTTGCTGCTCCTCACCGAGTCTGGGAGACAAAAATTATGCTAATCTGCCAAATTATTATTATAAGCAGGATCAAAGCTGAAAGGATGCTCCACAGACATGTCAGGGCATTTTTTTAATTGTTACAAACACCTGTTCGCTTCAACTTGCCTCTGGGGGAGAATGTCCAGGGCAGTCTAACAGCAGAGACGACCTGTGACTCAGAAACGATTCCCGCTTCTAAATAAAAAAAAAAAAATACCGGCGGACCTCACCATCTTTCATTGCCCGTGACATCATTCCTTATGTGATTAATCTGTAAGTCTGTATTGGAAACCTACCAGGTACCCAGGAGGGTCCCTAGGCGGCGGGGACACATGGTTAATAAAGCACTGTCGCTCCTGTCCAGCAGGGGGAGCTCGCGGACTAGAGGCGGTAACACACCTATGTCTAAGGCATGGACGGGGCTGAGAAGTTTTGTGCAAAACTACAATAAAACACAGTTTAAAAAAAAAGAAACACTAAAAATTAGATCCTGTTTGGAGAGACTAGAACGGTGGTAAAGTCTCCGACATGAATGGAGAGTGGGACGGGGGTTAGAGAGTCACCAGGGCACACACAGGTATCCAGGGATGAGGCCACCAGGACCGGCCCAGCTGGCTAGGGAGAGCCCGGCTAATGAGACCACCAGGAAATCAGAGGCCTGCATTCATTATAAGGACTTTGGATTTTACTTCGAATGAGATGAAGCTTCTGGAAGGTTTGGGGGAAGAGTTCGGACGTGACTTAGCTTTTATGGACCCGTTTCTAAGGGCCTGGCAGAGAACACAGTAGGTCAAGGACAGCGTCAGGGGCAGCGGAAAGGCTATCATTGTGCAGGTGACTGTTGCCGGGGGTGGGACAGGGTGCTGAGAGAGAAAGCCACTTCTTGCACCTGGCTCCACGGGCTAAGAGTAAGCCAGCCTTTAATTGTTTGTGTTTTCTGATCCCGGAGGATTCCAATGCTATTTAATTGTCTATTTGAGGGTAGGTGCTGGTAGCCCAGGCCGTTCACAGTGGAAAACACTAGCTAATTAAACTAGGATTTATTGTATGGCTTACTTTTATATCTCGAAATCTAGACAGGGCCTTGTTATTATCACTAATAAAGAGTCCTGGCTATAAATTAGGGTGACTTCACGAGGCAGCACTTCCTTTTAATATCGAAGAGTTGACGGGATCTATTTAGAGCCGAGTTATGCAGCACACTCATCTTTTAGCGGCCGCTTGCTTTCCAACGCTCCGCTGACGTCACCGGCTCGCCTCGGCGCAACAGGAATGCACACAAACAAACCCGACTGGACGCCCAGCATCGCAAAGCCGCAAATCGGAGCTTGAGGTGAAGCCTCCGAGGGTTGCTGGGAATGACAGCTGAGTGATGGAGCTCGGCTCTTAAAAGTAATACATTTGGAGTACGTTAGGGGCAGCACACTTGCCAACTGACTGCGGGAGGTGGGAGAGGGTGGGAGGGGGTGGGAGGGGGTGGGAGGGGGTGGGAGGGGGTGGGAGGGGGTGGTTTAGCCGCAGAGTGAATAAGTTTATTATTTTGTCTCTGCACACACATACACACACAGACACACATGCACACACACGCACGCACGCACGCACGCACGCATGCATACACATACACACCATTTCTCTGACCCATTTGAAGGTCTGTGTCAATACTAAGCCTGGCTTTTTTTTCTCTCTCTCCAACATTTCCCAAATTCACTTGCTAGCTGATTTTTTTTTATATTAGCTTCTTTTAAATATAAAGGGATGTTTTTATTATAGCAAATGAGTCCTCTTGCTAAGACTAATCTTTTATTTCCTCAGGGTTATAACTTTTATAAAGAAGAGCATTCAGATTTAAATTACTTTATAGTATAATTAATTTTCACACATATATACATATACTCATGCAGCTATTATCCAGATAGGGAAATGATACATTTATAGAATCCCAAATAATTCCTTTTTTTTTTTTTTCATTTCAAGACAGGGTCTCACTGGGTAGTCCTGGCTGTCCTGTATCCTGAAACTAGCTCTGTAGACCAGGCTGGTCTCAAACTCACAGAGATTCACCTGCCTCTGCCTCCCAAGTGCTCAGATTAAAGGCGTGCACCACCACTGCCTGGTGAAACCCAAATAATTCTACTTCCCACTAGTCAACACTAGGAATCATATTGACCTCTGTCTACACGGTCTCCCCATTTTTAAGCTTTATACAAATGGACTCTTGTCATACATATTACTCTGCATCTCACTTCTGTACTTGGCATTGTGTGTGTAAAATTCATGTGCGTGATCACAGCAGCAGCAGTTCACTTTGCGTGGCTACTTAGCAATACATTGTGGAACTGCCCTATAGTTTATTTATCCCTGGGTGGAATTCAGAGTCTCCAGCTTTGGGCTGTGGGGGAAGCTGCCGTGACCTTTCTCACAGGTGTGCTTGGTGTCCAGAAGTATTTGTCATTGTTGAATTGCTGCATCAGAAGGTCTGTGTGTGCTGATTGTGTGTGTGTGTGTGTGTGTGTGTGTCTGTCTGTCTCTTACTCTCTGTCTTTCTGTGTTCTGTGTGTGTGTCTCTTTCTGTGTTTCTCTCTGTGTGTGTGTGTTTCTCTCTCTCTCTCTCTTTCTCTCTCTCTCTCTCTCTCTCTCTCTCTCTCTCTCTCTCTCTCTCTCGTGTGTGTGTGTGTGTGTGTGTGTGTGTGTGTGTGTGTGTAAAGCTGGAGAGCTTTCTATTATTGGACAAGGAATAAATCCACGTCGGAAAGATAACAACGATGTGAAACTGATTTGATAGAATGTTTAATTGAATTACTTGAAATTGTTTGTCTATTGTGCTCTTCACTAAAACCAGTGAAGAATCACAAAGAAAGATCGTGTCCCGCCTGCTAGGATGGACACAGCTGAGCAAAGCAGGCAGGCACAAGACAGGAGCCGTGCTGACAGAACTGCGAGGAAGTGGAAACGTGGGGTTGGCGGAAGCAGACAGCGTGCAGAAGCTGTAGGACACGGTGTGGAGTTTCCCAAAACTTTAAAGTAGAATTACCATGTGAGCCGGCACCCCACGTCTGGATCGTTACTCAACATAACTGAAAACAGGATTTTTAAGAGATTTGCACCCATCTCAGTGTTAAAAGAGCCAAGAGGTTGACACACCCTAAATAAACAAAATGTAGCATATAGATATTGTGGAGTATTATTCAGCCTTTAAAAGAGGAAATCCTATCACATGCTACAAAATGAGCTGTGAGAACACTAAGCTAATGCAGCTACAGGAAGGCCTACACCAGTGGTTCTCAACCTGTGGGTCAAGACTCCTTGGGGGATTGAATGACCCTTTCACGGGGGTTGCCTAAGGCCAAAATATTTAAATTACGACTCTTAACAGTAGCAAAATTATAGTTATGAAGTAGCAACAAAAATAATTTTATGGTTGGGGGTCACCACAATGTGATGTATTAAATGGTCTCAGGCGTTAGAAAGGTTGAGAACCATTGACTTATGGTCTGATGTAGAGCAAGGTGTTGACAGTACTCATGGGCTAGAGAGACCCCTCAAGCAGCACTGGCTGATCTTCCAGAGGAGCCAGGTTCGATCCCCGGCACCCACGTGGCGTTTCACAACCATCTGTAACTCTAGTGCCATGGGTTCTGAGTCCCTCTCTGGCCTCCACAGGCACTGTGTGAATACTCAGGCTCTTGGAAAGCAGAGCGGTGATGATGGGTTGACCAGGATGGGGGAGGGCCGATCCCAACCTTTGTTAAAGGCTGTAGAGGTTTAGATTTGCAAGGGTTGTAGAGACCATTTCTACAAAAACAAACAAACAAACAAACAAACAAACACTGTACAACACACTCAGAGTGTTCAAGATGGGAATAAAAACAGAAAAGGGTATCCTTTAGAATTGGGAACCCTTTTAAAATGAAGGCATATGACATCATGTCCTCCCTTCCCTTTCCTCCTCCTCACCTCTCCCGTGTCCTTCCCTCACTCCCTCTGAAATCCATGACCTCTTTTTTCTTCGATTATTACACACACACACACACACACACACACACACACACACACACACACACCATACCGAGTCCTTCAGTGTTGCTTGTGATGTATAGGATGTCAGGGCTAGGCACTTGGTGCTGGCTAACAAAGGGGTCTCATCCCTGGGAAGAATGAGTTCTCCATTCTCAGGTAATTCTGTCATTCTCTGTCTAGGGGTGGGGGCCCAGTGAGATTACCCCCTTTCTACATTAGTACATCTATTAATAATTGTTATTTTTAAAAACCAGAGAGCAAGAACAGCACCCCATAACTTCAGCTGACAAATAGTCCTCGCTTATTTCTTGGCAAACTGGTCTTAAAGAAATGAGACGCAGAAGCCGTCTGCCAGACTCGTGCATTTCAGAACGCTCGGGGGTGGGGGCATGCTACTCCACGGAAGTCGCTCCAGGGGAGGGCAAGATCCTTGACGTTGAATAAACTTGTATAATTATTCGTTCGCAGATCGGAGATCATCATACCAGAAAGACTTTGTAAGTACCAAACAGTGATTTCCCAGCTCTCCCTGTCTCTCTGAATAAAGCTCTTGCTGTCCTTCCAATCTTTGCATGAAACAGAGCCCTGGAGTTGTAGCAACTCATAAATAACCTTGCTGAAGCATGCAGTCAGGGACCTAGCAGCTTCCAGCTTGTCGATAGATGTGACTGAGTGTCAAGTCCCTTGGCAGCAGCCATCATGGAGCCAAGGCAGCCCCTGCCGAGGTTACCTCACAGAGGATCAACTGACCACAGTTCCTAGCCGGGGCACCAGGGCCTTAGGAGCAAAGCCGAGGCTTTAGACAGACATCATACCTTCCCCAAAATGGTCATGAATTGAGGTAAGCCGGAGAGTATGGGAAGCATGTGATCTGCTGATGAATGGCAGGCTTTCCAGCCAAGAATATTATTGGATCTTTCTTGTCCTGAATTCGGCTTCCTAACTTGACCTTACTTGAAAATAGAATGGGCTATTTAGAAGTTGAGAGTCAGGGTTTAGTGCCACGGAATTTGTGAATTAGCTTCCACCTCCACTGGGACCCGAGTCTCGGGGTTAGTCTTGGGCAGGCTCTGACCTTGAACTACATGCTGCCTGCCCTGCCCTTGACACAGTATCTAACTTCAGAATGGAAGGTTGGAGAGCTGCCTCCATCCTGCCTCTTCCTAAATAGACCCAGATAAAAACATTGTAACGGTGAAAACAAGAAGTATTGTTTTTATCAGTCCTGTGGTTTCCACTAAAGCTGATAAATATGACTTACAATACTGTGCACTTTCCATGGGACCGAATATATTTATTTATTTTTGTGTCAAGGGAAGGAGGTGAAAATAATATTCCTTGAATTTAATTTTTTTTTCTATTCTCTTTCTGGTGTTTTTTCTTCCCTTCCCTTCCTCTCTCCTTCTCTACCCTCACCCTGTGGCTTCCCTCTTTACACCAGTTAAGCTAGCTGGAAGAGCATTTATGAGTTTGGAGCTCAGAGAAGACAAGCCTCTCAGTTCTTTTTGTTTGTTTGTTTGAGACAGGGTTTCTTGGTGTTGTTTTGGAGCCTGTCCTGGAACTCACTCTGTAGACCAGGCTGGCCTCGAACTCACAGAGATCCTCCTGCCTCTGCCTCCCGAGTGCTGGGATTAAAGGCGTGCACCACCACCGCCCGGCCTGCCTCTCATTTCTTAGCTGCTGTGGGACTCAAGGAAACTTCCCGACCCTCAATGTACCAGTTTCCTTTCATTTCAGATAAGGGTGATGACATTAGATAGCTTAGCTTCAGAAACAATCACACAAAACAGCTGGTAGACGGTGACTACCACTTATAATTTATGTAATATTGGGTTCTTACGGATAACCAACAGGAAGAATATTGATGGGGGGGTGGTGGAAAGAGCTCCAGTTGCGATAAAACTGTTGGAAGAGATCCTGCAACTTTTGAGAATCCGATACACAGGAACAGCGAGTGTGGAAAAAGCGCGTGATTGGACTCAGTGAAGTATGAAGATCGTTGTGGCAAATGAACAAAACCGAGTTCACACTCTCATATGAGCCGCCAGTGTAAGCCAAGCCAGTGCTTGCCTCCCCTCAGCTGCTTTTGTTCGGGGTGGTTTTTCTAACCGTGAACTTTAGATTGCTTTTCTATTGCTAAGACTGCTTTAAGAAATGACATTTCTTTAAATAATATGATGGCGGGGGGGGGGGGGGGGGGGGGGGGGGGGAGCTTTCCTGTGAAAGATCAATCTAGTCAATGCTCATGAGCTCTCATCCCTAACTGAGGAGCTGCTGACAATTGGTGGCTTCTGGGGCAAGCAGAGTCAGTTTTCCTTAAGGCTATAACCCATGGTAGGTCAACCTACCTTCCGGTGAATGGTCCCGAGCTCGCCAGTGTAGGAGGAGCACAAATTGGGTCAGGCTGCCCTCTCTCTCTCTCTCTCTCTCTCTCTCTCTCTCTCTCTCTCACACACACACACACACACACACACACACACACACACACACACACACACAACAAAAACAGGACATGAAGTTAGGAAGGGGTAAGGGGAGTGGGTCTAAGAGGAGAGACTAGGATCACGTTATATGCACCTATGAAATTCTCAAAGCATTAATAAAAGTGTTGTATTTTTTAAATGAGCTGCAATCATTTTCCAGGTGAACAGGCTGGGATTCCAAGAGGTTAAGCACCCTGCCTTTGGATCTACATCTGGGGGGCAGAGCTGGGTCAGAACCAGTGTGTCTCCTGATTAGAGCCCGTGGTGGGGCCGGTCATCCTGCTCGGGTGCCAGGCTTTTGAAATGTGACACCATCAAAAATGCCCAGAGATCTTTCATGCTGGAGTGAGAACAACTTTGCATTCAGATCAGGGATCATTTTTCACACCTGGAATTCAAAGCATCTGAACACAGATATCATTATCCCTGGTTCACAAATGGAAAAATCTGACGGGCTTGCTCAACCATCATGCCCATGCAAACTGGAATGTTAACCCTCTGCAGGGGCCCACCTGCTTGTGGGGCATCCTTCAGCATGCTTTCTATTGCCTGTCGGTACCTTCCTTGGTCATTGTCTCCTCTTTTCCAAGTGTAAACCCCACAAAGGAACAATGTTTATTTCTTTCCCTTTTTAATGCATAGATGATCCTTTGAGATAGTGCCTGATTTAGTTTGCTTCTCTGTTTTTGTGTTAAAACACTTTAGGGTTTATTTGGCTTACACTTCCAGGTCTTACTTCACAGAAGGAAGCCAGGGCAGGAACTCAAGCAGGAATCAAGACAGAAAGCATGCTTTTTATTAGCTTCCTCACTGGCTCATGCTCAGCTTGATTTCTTACATGGCTCATACCCACCACCTACCTGGAGAGAGTGCCACCCACAGTGAGCTGGGCCCTCCAACATCAATCTCCAAACAGGACCGTCTCTCACAGACATGGCCACAGCTGAGGTTCCTTCCAAGTTGTGCCAAGTTGCTCATAGAACTAATTAGCATAGTACCCAACCGATACTTAACTTTAAATGAACATTTCTTAAGTGAACAAACGAAAAGATGAGCACTCCAAGATGTCTCCATGCAGGCATGTGGATTGGCAGAAGAATCAAGTCATGGGTTCTGATGCTGAGACCTGTCCTGTACATTGGCCAGCTCCAAGCTCTGCAGCCTCCGGGGAAAAGCAACTCTCCCTTGTCCCGCACACCTCAGATTCTAGGATATAACCTGCTTTTGATCACGTGCCTTGCTCCACTTAAGATGGGTATGTGAGATCTCTCTTACATACTTCACACTCAAAAAGCACCAATATACGTAGACTTCTTCCTCACCACTGCCACAAAAACAAAAGGGTGTCGGGCTTTTGTGTGGTTTTCGTAAACAAAGGAACTGCAGTTCTTCCCGTTCACACCCTGCAGGAGTGGACAGGAAACGCTCCACAAAGTCTTCATCGTACAGAGATGTCCCATCTCTCAGACACTGGCAGAACCTTAAGGGATCCCCGGTGGGAGCAGAGAGTTTGCAACTGATTAGCCATGGACTCCTATTTTCAGAGGCTCCCAGGACCCATCTCTTAGGAGATTTCACACCATTTTGGAAGGCGTTAGAAAGATGTGATGAACGTGAACTTCTGCTCAGACGTGTACATATGAGTGCAATGATCAAGTCACAGGAGGTCTTTGGTCCTGGCAATGTCGGCAGATACACCATTCACAAGGGCCACCCCTTAGGGCGGATGTCGGGTGTTCACTTCTTACCAAACGAGTGACATTGTCATCACCAACTAGAGCTTAAACGGGCTGGTTAAGAGTTTGGAGCTACCCATCTGCTAGCTGAAGAACAGACAGACTAACCACTCACAGGAGACAGGGGTGGGTGGTATGCTGCCTCAAAAGAAGATGTAGAAACAACCCAAAGGTCTTCAATGGAGGCGAGTGCATCCATGCTGTGAGGATATTTGCAATGCCTCTGCTTCAGCCCTGCTTTCTCTCAGCCTTGTCTAATAGCCAACAAAAAGCCGTGAGTCTGGCAAACCATGCCTGTAATCTCAGGCCCTATGAGACAGAGAGATGTTTGAGGCCAAGTTAGGATGCACAGTAAGACCCTTTGTCAAAACAGCGGCAACAGAAACGATGCGCTATGGGGTCCGGGACACCTAGCATTGAAACGGGAAACAAACAGCAATTCCAGCATAAACACCGATCTGACCACACCTTCTGATGGCCGGACTCTGCTTGCTGCTTTACCCAGGCAACTACAACCCATGGATTCGTCAAAACCCTCTCTTGTTAGATGCTGAAAAATAAAAATAATTTAGGACTTCCAGAAAATACCATCGAAGGGCAAGCAGCCTTCCCATGTAAGCAGTCTAGGTCCTGTGCAGCCCCAGAGACAACTGGGATAGACAGGGACAGTTACTGCCATAGGACAGATTGAAATAAGTGGCTTTGTGGTCTTGGAGGTTTGGGGCGGTATTTATGAGGGATAGAGTGTTGATCGGAGAAGGAAGGGGATATGGACTTTGTGGCTTTGGTGAGGTCTATCCTGTCCTGTGCTTGTTTCTTTGTAAGCCGTTTGCCTTGTTCCCACACTGGTAGGTATGACGCATCAGTGGGTTATTAACGCAGAGAAAAGACCAACGTAACTGTCCCTTCTGTTGCCGGGACTCCACTGAAGCGCCAAATATTTAGATGATTCTGCAGGCAACAGGTCTTGAGACAGGAAGTCTCAAGGAATGTTTTGCAAATAGCTGTCGTCTGAGTCAAGAGCATTGTTCCTCCGGTGAACTTGGGGGTTGACGGATTTAATTAGGGTGAATAGGTGAAGTGAGACATAATGTCGCCCCCCCCCCTTGGGGACCCATGTATTCTGCTAAAAGAGAAATGCTTATGCAATGACTTTCTTCCTAAAAATTCAGAACACTTCAAAAATGCCCATTAATTCTCTTCCCACCACAATGCTGTAGGTGGGTGAGTTCAGCACGCGAATGTGCTTTTAGGTCAGTGAAACATGAACTCAAGCTTTAGATAGCCATCCTTAGATGTTAAAAAAAAAAAAAAAAAGCTGAAAACAGATTGCATACATCCTCAAATGTACTCAAGGTCTGCAAATCCAAACCATGTGCTTGGAGGGGAGAATATTTAGGGATATTTTAGGGACTTAAAACTTGGTCTGTACACAAAGCCTCCCTGCGGTCTGTATTTCTTAATATGAATACTTAAAATTACTACATGCTACTTTTTTACTTATATGGAGAAATTTGATTTTAAAATCTTTGATTATAGGGTGTTTGCACCTTTCCATCATTTCAACTTTAGAGTCGTGATCTACTTAGCTTTCTGTTGCCCTGATAAACACCGTGGCCAAACGTAACTTGGGAAGGAAAGGGCTGATTGGGCTTACATTTCTATGCCACAGTCCATGATTGAAGGAAGTCAGGACCGGAACTCAAGCAGGCACTGAATCAGAGACCACAAAGGAACAGTACTCCATGGCTTGCTCACCCTGCTTTCTTATATAACCCAGGACAACCTATCTAGAGGGGACACCCGGACAGTAGGCTGGGTCCTCCGACATCAATTACCAGTCAAGAAACTGCCCTGCATAGATTCTTACAGATCAACCTGATGGAGGCATTTGGAGATTTCCCTCTCCCTGGATGTGTCTAAGTTTGTGTCAGGCTGACAAAAACGAACAAGCACGTCATAGGTGTGTGTGACTGTGCACAGATATTGGTGACGGACATAACTCATTATGAATGGCGGCTGTGGACATCTGAAAGCAAATGGTAACCAGTAAAAGTTGCTTTGACGACAGAAATCCTCCCTGAACAATGTAATGTGAATAGCAATTTAACTTAATTTGATAGAATACAATTTAAGCTTTAGTTCCTTGATCACATAAGCCACATTCCAAATGCTCAAGATGCGCTTGTCCAGTGGCTACTGAACTAGTGGGATCCTCTTTGACTTATTAATGCTGTCGTGGTTGAATCTTGTCTTCTTTGCTATCATAGATTTGATCCTTTGCTTTTGTTTACCTTTGGTCAGGATAGTTTTGTATGCTTCAAAATCGTTAAGCTTTCTAACTTACTGCGTGTGTGTGCCCGTGTGCGCGCGCACACTTGCATGTGCCTCTGTGTGTTTGAGAGTGTGCATGCAGAAATCTTTTATAAAGCATCGAATTGAATTGTGCTTTTATCCTAGATTTGTTAGTCTCCTCTATATTTAATGTTATAGCCTGGTTTGACCTCATTTTCCCCCCATTTTTATACATACAAATACTAGCAATCCCCTCTCTTTTTAGAAAATGTCTAGGCTTTTTTTTTTTTAGGTGCCAAATAAAATCTGCTTCCATATTCTTGCTCTCTCGCCTCCACTTTCCAATTTTTTCTGGATGATAGCATCTCCCGGAGTGTTCATCTTTTCACCCTTAGGCCCCTGTAACTCACTCAGTTTGTCCACATCAACGATCCCCTCGGGTTACCTCTTGTGACTCATGATGCAGTTTATGCTCTTATTTTATTCAGCCCATTCTTTCTCCCTTTTCCTTCTTCCAATGTTTTAGACATGGAAATTTCTAAACCTATAGCTAAGTTGAGAGAATTTTTCAGGGTACAACTTATGTACTTACCACCGAGATGTTGTCCTCAACGTGTTACCAAATCTGCCTTGACGACTGTATCCATCTCTCCACGCCTCTAGCCGTCTGGTAATGAGTCCCATTTTTCCTGGTTTCTGTGGTTATTCCAGGTAATGTACATTTAAGAACCTGAGTTAGGATCCACTAATAAGAGAGAACACGTCATGCTTGTCTTTCTGGGTCTGGGTTAGCTCACTGAACATAATATTTTTATATATTCCATAATAAATTGCTGCCTTTAGCACATCTACTTTTGAATACTTCAAAACACACATCTTTAACTAGAATTCAAAGTTTGTGGAAAAGAAATTGCTGGGTGTTTGTGTTTCACACCTGAAATCCCAGCACTCGGGAGCCTGAGGCAGGAGGGTCTGGAGTTCAAGATCAGCCGTGACCACACAGTGAGTTTGAGGTCAACCTGGACTACTGAGATAGTCTGTCTCAATACAAAACAAAAACCAAACCAAACCAAAACAACAACAACAACAACAAACAAGCAGACAAAATAAATAACCTTTTGTTTTGTTTTGTTTTCAAGACAGGGTTTCTCTGTGTATCCCTGGCTGTCCTGGAACTCACTTTGTAGACCAAACTGGCCTCAAACTCACAGACGTCCCTGCCTGCCTCTGCTTCCTGAGTGCTGAGATTAAAGGCATGCACCAACATTCTGTCTAATAAATAACCGTTTAGTATAAGATGCACATCATATAAAGTACCCAGATCTTAAGGATATACTTTCCCTTGCATATCATTGTTCCACATTTTTTGTTTGTTTGTTTGTTTGTTTGTTTGTTTGTTTTCAAGGCAGGGTTTCTCCATGTAGTTTTAGTGCCTGTCCTGGGTCTGGCACTGTAGACCAGGCTGGCCTCAAACTCACAGAGATCCGCCTGCCTCTGCCTCCCAAGTGCTGGGATTAAAGGCTTGCACCAGCGCCGCCCGGTCTGTTCCATATTTTTCTCCAAGTTGGTTTTGGTTACCACCCATCTATTTGCGAGTCCTGCCTCACTCATCTCCTCACTGTGTGAAACGTGCTTTCTTGTTGTGTTCCTTGAGGAGGCTGTATTCTCAGTGTCTTGTAGGTTTGACACTATCTTCTTTAAGCTCAATATCTGGGGGACAGTCGGGATTTTTTTTTTTTTAATCCCGGCGTGATCAGACACCTGAAGGCCTGGGAATTGAACCCTGGTCCTCTGGAACAAAGGTCAGTGCTCTTAACTCCTGAGCCATCTCTCTTTCCCCGACAGTTAGGATTAATAAAGCACCCTAACACATGCATTGTTATCTCAGTATATTCAGTATTAGTTATCATCATTGTTTATTATCCTTTTTTTTAAAGACTTTAATTATATAGGCACTGGCAGTGAGATCCATTTATTCCAGACCACTTTTGAAGGCATGCATGTAATCTTTTTACCTGAACGTGAGTGATATGCTTAGAGTCATGCACAAGAACTGTGTTGTAGATTTCTTTGGTACTTAAAGATCAATAGATTTCTCAATAAAATTGGGTTTCTGTGAGCTTTGAATTTTACTGTACCTGCTAAAGCACATAGTAAATGTACATAGTAAATATAGGTAACAACAACAATAACAATAATACCGTTATTCACTATATCTATATCAAAGACTGTTGAGGGGAATCTCCCTAAAACAAGAATAGAATTGTACAGAAAGAAAAATCAGTAATAATTTTTAAATTGACATCCCAAAGTTTAGACAATTCAGTTTCTTTTTAAAAGTTAGTGCTGGGAGAGCTGACTCAGAGATTAAGGGCACTTTCTGTTCTTGCAGAGGACCCAGGTTCGGTTCCCAGCACCCACATCAGGCACCTCTCAACTGCCCTGGAATCCAATTGTAGGAGAGCTCCCCTGGCTTCAGTGGGCATCAGGCATACTTGTGGTCTGCAGACAGACACGCGGGCGCTCTCACACACACACATAAAATCAAATCAAATAAATCTGAATGCATCCCTGGGAACCCAGGTATACATTAAATCCCAATTACTTGGGAAATCTCTGAAGAATGACAAGTTGGTTAGGAGAGCGGAGTTCTTCAGGTGCACGCTCAGCATCCAATTAACACGTCAGTTCGGCCCCTAGAATCCGCATGGCGCAGGGAGAAAACCAGCTCCTGTAGATTGTCCTTTGATCTCCACACACTTACTGTGGCATGCATATGTGTGTGTTCATGCACACACACACATACAATAAACAAGCAAACAAATAAATGTAATTTAAAAATTAAAAAAATCCATACTTATTTTTGTTATGGAAGAGATAACGGGACTGATGAGAGAATTCAAGATATTGACTGACATTTGTTGTTTCTTTTTTTTTTTTTTTTTTTTTTTTTTTTAATGAGACAGGCTTTCTCTGTGTGGCCCTGGCTGTCCTGGAACTAGCTCTGTAGACCAGGATGGCCTCGAACTCACAGAGCTCTGCCTGCTTCTTCCTCCTGAGTGCTGGGATTAGAAGCGTACGCCACCCCCACCCCACTTGACTATTGTACACCATGCAGCATGGATTAATCGCTCTTTTGGTGGCTATGACCCACTACCTGGTTAGTTCATTTAGGCTCACATTTGAGTGGATGTTGTCTATCATGTCACGACAGGGAAGATAGGATGGCAGATCCAAAAGGGACCAGGAACCTGAGAAACAGGGGCCAGGAGAGAGGGCAGGCTCTAACTCTCAGCACCTCCCCCCAGCCCCAGCCCCACCTCCTCCAGCAGGGTCCCATCACTTAAAAGTCCCATTTCCAGTACCTCCCTCCATCTCAGCCCCACCTCCTCCAGCAGGGTCCCATCACTTAAAAGTCCCACAACCTCTCACAACAGCGCCTCCTGCTGGGGACCCAGTGTTCAATCAAACACATGAGCCTGTGGGGAACACTTACCTCCAAACCACCACACAGAGGCAACCAAGTTCAATGAATATAACATCTTATCATTTTCTAAAAGAGGGTGCAAATAGGCATGTAAGTCTGTTTTGATGATTAAATAGTAAGTTTTTAAACTCCCAGACTATTCCCTGACACACAGTAGGCACTCGATAAACTATTACTGGAATTTCTATAAATGGAATTTGCTCTCATTTATATGAGCCCTCTGCTAAGTTTCATGGTCACATGTTAAGCTCCTCCTCTTAGCTTTTACTTCCATCAAGTACAAGATCATTGGAAACTAAACTCATTTTTTTTTAGATGTTAGAGTGGGTGTGGTGGTGTATGCCTTTAATGCTAGCACTGGGGAGGCAGAGGCAGGCAGATCTCTCTGTGTCCAGTCTGATCTAGATGCTACTCACTGAGCGTGAACAAGAGAAAGCGGTATAAATAATCTTAAAAAAACGAGGATGGAGTTGCATGTAATAAGCTCCAGGCAACTAGGGGTTACTAGTTAAGGGAAGAGATGGGGGCCCGAGAAGATCTGCCATAGGCCAAGGGTCAGTACCCAAGGGTGAGAGTTACCCGCACAAGCTCAGGTGTCAGGAAGTGAAGACCGGCCAAGAGTCAGTGGGCAGGTGGCTCCCAGCTCACAGGACACCCACATGGGGAATCTGGCTCCACCAAAAGGCTCCACTCCAGAGCTGGTGCATGCCAAGCCAGAGCTGAAGGTCTTGATAGCCAGCGAGGAGCCCAGAGAAACGGAAACATATCCCTGCGCCAGAGAGACTTGGCGGATCGCTGGTGCTGGGCTTTTTCATGGCTTGCATGGGTCAGAAGCCATCTACAGAAAAGTGAAGAAACGTTCCGCAAGAGAGCCATGATAACGCTCTTGTCTTAGGAGTCGCAGTGCTGTGATAGAACACCAGAGCTCCAAGTAACTCGGGGAGGAAAGGGTTTATTTCACCTTACAAGTCTCAGGTCACCCTCTGTCACCCTAGAAAGTCAGGGCAGGAAGTCTGAGGCAGGAACTGAAGTAGAAGTCACTGTAGAACGCGTCTTACTGATTTGCTTGCTCATGGCTTACGCAGAGACTGCCTTTTCCTTCCTTCCTTCCTTCCTTCCTTCCTTCCTTCCTTCCTTCCTTCCTTCCTTTCTCTTTTTTAAAGATTTATTTATTTATTATGTATACAGTGTTCTGTCTGCAAGTGTCCCTGCAGGCCAGAAGAGGGCACCAGATCTCATTACAGGTGGTTGTGAGCCACCCTGTGGTTGCTGGGAATTGAACTCCGGACCTCTGGAAGAACAGTCAAGGCTCTTAACCTCTGAGCCATCTCTCTAGCCCTCAGACTGCCTTCTTAAGGCACCCAGGCCCACCAGCCCAGAGGTGGTACCACCACTAGTGATGTGGGCCCTCCCACATCAATCATCAGTCAAGAAAACGCCCCCACAGGCTTACGCGCAGACCCATCTACAGAAGGCATTTCCTCCACCGAGGTTCTTTGCTCCAAACTGACTGTAGCTTGTGTCAAGTTGGCATCAAGAACTAGCCAGCACGGATATTCACATTTGACTAGCAAGCCTTCTGTCTGGTGGCAGGTCTTAAGAAGTGGAACAATGTTCTCCTCTCGTCTCTGTATGTCTGAGCCTGTAACAGGGCATCTAAAGTCCCGCCAGCTTTGCCAAGACTTAGGCAGTCATACACTAGAAGCTCCATTGTTATCCTTGGGCTGTGCCACACCAACACCTCTGCTTCTTCCTCGAGTGGACTGGAGTTGCTGCTGGAGGGGACATGCTGTGTGCTGCAGTAAGACTGGCAGAGAGTAGGACCCGCGGGCATCACTTTCCAGACGAAGCATTGCTGATTCTCGGAATCACTCCTGGATGACTGCGCCTGGGGCTAGGCCTTCACATGCTTGGTTGGGGGGGAGTCAAATCCTGTGAGAAGGAAGCAGACAAGTAGAAAGGGAGCGCAGATTAGAAAGCGGATGAGAAAGCTGACCACAGCAGGTAACAAGTGGAACTAACTGATCGCTGGGTCTGGCAGGACGTCTGCAGAGAGATGGTATGGAGTGATTACAGCTCCCTTCCCGAGTTCCAAGGAAGCCGTCATCATCTGGCCCCCTGACCGGTTGATCAACACTTGCTCCATAGGCTTTTACTCCCCCACACTTCCAGGTTGCATCATCTGGTCTCTGCATCAGCTGTTGGAGAAGCCAGGTTCAAGACAGCCGCTGAAGCATCCGCCGCATAAACCAGGGCCTTCAGGATGAGTCCGTGAGCAGGTGTGGGTGGGTGGCCCTTCCCACATCCCTGCCTGCAACTTGCAACCCTGGGATTTTGGCCAGTGGGTTCTGTGGCATCATTTAATTCCAAACCTGTAGCTTCTCAGACACCAAGAGCAAGTGAGATGTTCAAGTCAGTTGCTGACTTGATCATGCTCTGCAGATATGGGTGTGAGGTCGGCATCCCAGAATCCTCTGCCTTAAAACTATAAGACAGCACAAGCCAGTACTTGGGATTGCCTCCGTTAGGATGTAACTCATGTTGGATCTGGGATGGCTCATTATTTATGTGTTTCTAATTATACTGCAATAACTAATACCACTGAGCAATTACTGTGCAAACTTTTTATATAATTCCATGTAGGAATTTACTTAATACATTCTGCTTTATACTCTCTTCCCATGTAATTTTCTATGGTGAGTGGTTCACCATCTCATTCAATATTCTTCAACAGCGGTTTTCACCGCCAACGGCATGATCTATACTCTGTATGCATAATCATTTATTTCACCTTCCCATGTGGAAGAACACATTGGTTATTTGTAATTGCCTTCATACGTCAATGCCTGTCAGTCATGTTTGGCTCCTCCATGTTGTTAAAACAAACAACCCCCGGGGTTTCAATGGTTTAAAATAACAGATTTATTTTTCACTTACATAAGGGGTTAGCAAGAGATCTCTGCACATCACCATCACGCTGGAACCAAGTCTAGCAGAACAGCTGACATCTCAAATGTCATTGGTCATCGTGCCAGAGGGAAAATATAGCTCCTAAGAGAGTCACATTGGCAATTAAATACATCCTGGAAGGGACGGCATCTGAGCTGGTTGGTCAGATCTGGTTGCAAGGCTCCACCCAACCACAAGGGGGCCAGGAGGGGACTGGAGCACTAGACAGAGCAGGTGTTGCTCATCAGGCATCTTTAAAAATGTCCTTGAACACGAATCTTTGTTTTGCTATATTTTCTGCAAATGTTTTATAAGGGACATACATAGTGGACCGATATACATTCGGGTAAAACACCCATACACACACAAAATAAACAATTTTAGAAGCTTTTATAGGAAAATTGTTGGGATTGGTAGTAAATAGCACACTTTTTATGCCCTTGCTGCACACACTGGAGTTTTGTTTCGTTTGTTTTTTTTTGTTGTTGTTGTTTTGTTTTTTTTTTTTTGTTTGTTTTTTTGGAGACAGAATTTCTCTATGTAGTAAGTGTGTTGTGAGGTATCCACAGAGAAGATGGCTCGGACATAGGTTTAAGCCAATAGAAAGTCTTTATTAGCTGTCCATTGACCACACCGGGTGTCCAGGATCCCAGCGGAGCCCCAAGCCTTCCTCAGGGTGAGCTTTGAAGCATAAAAGCCATGTCCTGGGTTGACAGACTTCAGTTAGCAAGAACAGTTAGCCAGAAGCGGAACTACAGAAGCCAAAAAGCAAGGTTAGGACATTTAGAGACTTTCCCAGAACTGTGGACTATGATGAATTAGGCCTGTGTTTTCGTTTTGGCAGGTGCTGCAGTCTACGTGCCGAGTTTTACAGTCTGAGTGGTACTTCCACCATGGAGCCAGTTGGGCTAAGATCTCAGGGCCAGCTGAGGTCTAGGGCCCTGTTACAATGGGTCCACAGTAGCAATAGAATAAAGTATTAACTTCGTTCTCATTTTAGATTGCTGTCATTTACAGGGACTGGACTGACCGTGGGAACACTGTTAGAGCATCGTGCTTTGAAATCTTGTGTAAGTCTACTTTTAGGGACTGTCATTTGTTTATAAATGTTGTAGTAGGTTTTTCTTTTCATAACTGTGACAAATATTTGAGAAAAAAAAAACAACTCAGATGATGAAAGATTTACTTTGGTCCGTGTTAAGGACAGTGGTTCTCAACCTTCCAAGGCTGCGACCCTTTAATACAGTTCCTCATGTTGTGGTGACCCCACCCCCAACCATAAAATTGCTTTCGTTGCTCCTTCATAACTACAATTTTGCTGCTGTTGTGAACTGCAATGTAAATATCTGAATATGTATTCCCCGTGAAAGGGTTGTTGAACACCCCCTCTCCAATGGGGCCATGACCCACAGGTTGAGAACAGCTGATTTAGGAAGTTTGGGTCTGTGATGGACTGGCTTTGCTGCTTTTAGGTCTGCAGCAAGGCAGAAACACGAGAGATGACGTGGAGAAAGCGAGCTGTTTTTCCCATGGCAGCTAGCGAGCAGAGAAGTCACGGGGAGGAGCCGAGCCAGAGTCAAGATACACTCTTCAAAGGCATGTCCCCGCCATCCACTTCCTCCAACCGTAGCCCTACCAGCTCTACAAAGTATATTCAACTCTTCAATTCATCAGTCAATTACACCATGTATCAGGTCAGAGACCCCAGGAGCGAATCATCCTTGGAAAGGCCATCACAGACATACCCCAAGGTTGTATTTTACTGATCCCTAGGGGTCTTTTATTTCAAGCAAGATCGCAGTCGTGATGAATCATCACACACGTTATCAGAGAAATGAAAAGAAATGTAACAGACACTCGAGGGCCTCTTCTCTTGAAGATTCAGGTGTGTGCAGGACATTTTCACTAACTGGACCCCTACTTCCTGCTTACTACACCCACGGTTTATCAGAGATTCTAATACATCTGACCTACTGTCCCCCAAAGCATTCAGTGTGATGATTTCTTGAAGACACATCTCATGGGTAGACAGAGTCAGGATAATCTGTTGAATGATTGAATCAGCATTGAATATCTGAACTTATTCATGACTAATAATAGAGATTTGGAGGGGGGGAAAGGCAAAAAGACATACAATAGCTCACAGAGTTGTCCACTGGGGATTTTCTGAGACAAGGAGGTTCAGTAGGTCATAGAACAAGAGACTAGAAGAGACATGTGTCGCCCCTTCCCACAGACGGCTTTGTTTTATGGGAACTTGAGGATGGCTGTGCATCAGTGGCTATGGGTAGAGAAGGACCGAGGGTCTGCATGGCAGGATGGAGGGCTTGAAGAGGTAGCACTACTCATCAGAATAGAAAGCAACTCAGAGAAGCCTCAGTAGCATGCACTGGGTATGAAAGGGTCACAAACGAAGCCCAGAGATTGGCTCCTATCCTGGAACTCAGTCATGAGCTCACTTGGGTTCTACAGTTGTGCTATTAGTATCCAGAAATAACTGAAGGCCCCTGGACGTTTTTAGCTGGATGGAGAAGCTTGACTCTTAGTACATGTAAGTCATCTTCCTGGTTACAAGTAAAGGCAGACGTAGGATGGGTGGAAGGCTTACATGAGCTAGGAAGGGTGAGGACAACTTGAGTTATTAATATGTGACCCAGGGAATCCTGTAGAACCCTGCTTTATATTTAGCATGTGGAACCTAGAAAGAATCATGGTTGACAAAGAATGCAAATGTCCTCTAAGCCAGCATATATCCCATTTCTAGTATTGTTAGAAGACATCTCAGCCTTATATAGGAGTAAAGGGAAACCCACAATCTTTAACGACTTGTTGCATTGATGGGTTAACAGTGCTTTAGTTATTTTTTTGTGATACTGATAAAACACCATGACCAAAGTGACTCACGGAAGAAAGAGCTGACTTTGGCTTACAGCTCCGGAAAGAGAGTCAGTAACGGCGGAGGGGAGGCATGGCGGCAGACAGCTGGAGCAAGAAGCTGAGAGACCACATGGGGTCCACTGCCAACACAAAGCAGGTAGGAAACTGAAAGTGGGGTGAGGCTGTAAACCCTCAAGTCCTGCTCACAATGAGCTGCTCCCGCTAGCAAGGCTCCACCTTTAAAACTCCACAGCCTTGCCGGGTGGTGGCTGCGGCGGCGGCGGCGGCGGCGGCGGCGGCGCCTTTAGTCCCAGCACTCAGGAGGCAGAGGCAGGTGGATTTCTGTGAGTTCAAGGCCAGCCTGGGCTACAGAGTGAGGTCCAGGAAAGGCTCCAAAGCTACACAGAGAAACCCTGCCTTGGAAAAAAAAACAAAAAAACAAAAACAAAAAAACCCACCACCACAGCCTTCCCAAACAGCACCACCAAACAAACAGGGACCAAGTCTTGAAATGGGTGAGCGTGTGGAAGACCCTGTTCATTCAAACCACTACAAGTAAGTCTGGTTCTTTAGAAATGTCTGAAAAAAAAAAAAGGAAAAAGAAAAACACCCAACCTTAGATGCACTAAAAATATACAAATATACTTCTACTTAGTAACTAGCAATGTAAATTTGAATTCACTAAAGAAAATATAACTTTAGACATATCCATATTTGAAATCATGAAAACACGTCACAGATGCATGTGAATGTTTACAATGAAGCCAGTAAGATTTAATTAAAGTTACGCATGATACAGTTGAAAGGATTGCTACTGGTTTTTTGTTTGTTTGTTTTTGTTTTTGTTTTTGGAGACAGGGTTTCTCTGTGTAGCTTTGTGCCCGTCCTGGATCTCGCTCTGTAGACCAGGCTGGCCTCGAACTCACAGAGATCTGTCTGGCTCTGCCTCCCGAGCACTGGGATTAAAGGCGTGCACCACCACTGCCTGGCCTGCTATGGGTCTTCTGATAGGAAGAGTATTTATTAAGATACTGTGAGCTGTTGCAACAGAAAATGTCCAGAACTTTAACTATGAAAAGTTTGTTTCTCACTAGCTGGAAGTCCAAAGTGGGTTTTCTCACGTTCCTTCCTTCTAAGCAGTGAGAGGGACCCAGCTCTTTCTGCATTTTGCAGCTGTGCGGCATTCATCCGCAGGTTCCAGACCCACCATGTTCATGGGTGTTGAGCCCGTGGGTGGCAAGAGACACAGGCTTATGTGTAGGAGGTTTGCATGGCTCAGGTCTGCATGTGGGGTATGTTGCTTCTACCCACTACTCCAAGGCTAGTTCCCATTCTCAGGACCCCACGGAACTGCAGTCCAGCTTAGGAAATAAAGCCGAGCCGAGCTGAGTGTGGTGGTGCACATCCTGGATCCCAGCACTCAGACAGTGGAAGTGGGTGGATTTCTGTGAGTTTGAGGCTAGCGGTAGAGACACCCATCCTTATTGACTTCATAAATCTCAACAAACACCAACAGCAACAAAAAGTACCTATCGGGGCTGGGGATGTAGCTGAGCGGCAAATGGCTTGCCCCAGGTTCAATCCCCAGTGCTGAAATAGAATGGGTTGGAAAGATGGACGAGCGGTTAAGGGCACTTCCTGCTCTTGCCGAAGGCCCTGGTTTGGTTCCTGGTGGCCATATCATGTGGCCCACAACTGCAACTACCTGTTAATGGCTGTTCCAGGGGATCAGACACCCTGTGACCTCTGAAGGCACCAGAACGCACATGGTGTACATAAACTCACGAAGGCACACACACACACAAACAAATAAATGAAAACAGCTCTTAAAACAGAAATTATACTCCAGTCTTTTGAGCTACTGTTTAAAGCTTTAAAAAGTGTCTGTTCCTGCATAAAGTGTGGGAAAATAACAGTGAGAATCAGGCCTTGCCTGGCTAATTTCATTTACCACCTTAGTGGGGAACCACTTTTTTTTTTTTTTTAACATACGGACCATGCATAATTTGGTGAGATTTGTATAAGGAGAATACAAAGTTAGTTATTAAACTCGTGCCTCCGTCCCTAATCCAGAAGCTATCTCCAGTGGATGGCCACTTGCAAATGAAAAGTTAATTTTCTCTTGTTAGGGAGCCTCACTGTGGAAATGAACCACTCTCTGCGTGCCGAGCAGTGGATGGCCAACCGGAAATGAACTCAATGTCGTCTTCGGACGTGCTTTGTCTCATAACGTTACACCGGGGAGTCCTGTTTTGTTGTGTTCCTCTACCTTGCACATCTTTGTGTATATAATGTGGTTTTCAGGTTTGGGCATTTGTGGGATTCCTGTGTGGGTGACTCTGTGTGTCTCTGCACTGCTAGGCATTTTTTTGAGCTTTTCCTTTGGATGTTTTTCTTGTTTGGTTGTTTTGTTATATTCTGATTTGTTCATTCTTGATTTTTCTTATTTATATGTATTACTGTTCCTTAGGAGACACTGAAAGGGTGTGGGTCTGGAGAGAAGGGAAGGTGGGGGAGGAACTGGGAGGAGCAGGGGAGGGGAAACCATAATCAGAACATGTTGTGTGGGAAAAAAAATTCAGTTTTCAATAAAAGAAAATGTTTTTCTTTGTGATTGATAGTTTTGAAATTTTTCAAAGCCGTGGCTTATAAGCAATGTTAACAGGTCACTGTGTAAGGTTTTTGTGGAATCTGGGACTATGTAGCTAAAATTGAAGGGCAATGCAAGTGGCTCTTTTGGTGATTGGTATTCCGTCTGTGAGCCGACATCACTCTCCAGTCGTGTGATGGCTAAAGAAACTCCGTTTTATGTTAGTCATCCATCTTGGTACCCACCAGCCATTTGTCTCTGACTTCAGCCTCTGGAAGATAAGTTCCCAGTAACCCTGACTCAGCGATCCCCCACCCCATACCCAAAAGTATACAGTCATGATTATTATCTGCTTGTTGTGATATGACTGACTGCTTTTTTTTTTTCTTTTTTTTTTTTCTTTTTTTTTTGCTTCTGTAACTTGCTTACGCAGATACCCACGAGATTGTTTTGAGTCTCCTGAACACTTCAACTTGGCAGGACAGACCAGTTTTTGCTTGTGTGGATGTTGAAGGTCTTCTTGTGGTGTTTGCCGTTAAAAAACCCTGCCCCCTAGCCCTCAAGTCTAGCTCAGAGATTATTCATTCTGCTAGGAGCTAATCAATACATCTTTCAATTATAGTGGGATTGAGTCTATGATCTTTTCCAAGGGCTCACAAACTCCATCTAACATTAAAGATTCCTTACTGTGCATTGCATGGTCTCTCTCAGGGCCCCCAAAGCTTAAACTTCCTCACTTTCATGTTAAAGCCTTCTTTGTACCAGATCCGGGTCTGTAGTCACAACCAGAACAGGTCCAACTGATCGCTAGCAGTCTATTCTGAATGAAACCCCCTTTTCTGCATGGCTGGGTCTCAGGACAGTGTCTGCTCTGCTGGATCCTTGATCACTGCGCTCTCCTCGATGGGTAGGAGCTCCACCTCAACCCCTGGCACCCTGGCATCCCTAGACCCAAAGAGTCTAAAATGTTTGGGTGGGAGCTCCACCTCAACCCCTGGCACCCTGGCATCTCTATACCCAAAGAGTCTGGAATGTTCTGGTGGAAGATCCACCTCAACTCCCCTCCCCCATCTCTTTCCCTAAACCAGACCCTTCAAAGTCCGACAAACACAGCTCCTCCCAAGAGAGGTCCAAGACCACTCCCACAGGGTATTTAAGCTGCATCCCAGAAAACAGACACGTGGTTCTTCAGGTCTCTTCTCTCCGGCTCCTCTCTGTGGGCCAGGGAATCACCCTGGAATGCTTTACCCATTACACTGGGCCTTTTCCTAATTTGATCTGATTTGGATTGCTGCTTCGGTGGAGAGGCCTATCAGGATACAAAAAAACTTATCACTCCTGGGTAAGGGCGGAGCATGCTCAGACCCTCGCACGCTGCTATGGAGGCCATCGCTGTTTTCGGAATGCTGGGTTCAGAAAATGATTGGATGAAGCCTCAACCTTTGCACCACGGCATCCCTTCCGCCCCACTGCCCTGCACTGGAGGTCCGTCGAATCCCAGTGGCGGGCTTAGTCTCAGGCTCCCACTTTTCCAGTAGTGCTGGTTGACCAGGCTTTCCCGGGCTGGTCACCGGATACGGCTACAGAAAAGGGTAGCAGTGCCTTAGGGAAATAACAGGTGCTCTTTTGTCGTCCCTGGAGGTTGAGCCTGGGTCGGAGTTGGAATGAAAACATTTCGAATGTCTTTGTGAACAACAGTGAGCGCCATCCTGAGCACATTGCCTGGCTCGCGCCCGAGTCTTATGCAAAACTTATGAAAAAGTGAAAAGAATAAAATAAGAGAGAAACAGGTGAAAAATAGGGAAGACATCGAACGCCTCTAAACGAGAGCAGCAACAAACTGAAGAGAACCGACAGTGTCAGGGGCTGGAGGGGTGGCGCAGTGGAGAGTGCTTGCTGGAGAAATGCAATGCCCTGAGCCAGGAAGCCCAGATGTGCGTGGGGGAGTACAGATGCCCAGGTCCACATAGTGGGGTGTGTCTGCAACCCCAGTGCTGGGGAGAGTTGAGAGGAAACAGATCTGAGGAACTGGACGGCCAGCCTGTCTAGCTGAAATGGCAAGCTCCAGGTTCAGTATATCTTTTTTTTTTTTTTTTTTTTTTTTTTTTTTTTTTTTTTTTTTTTTTTTTTTTTTTTTGTGGTTTTTCGAGACAGAGTTTCTCTGTAGCTCTGCGCCTTTCCTGGAACTCACTTGGTAGCCCAGGCTGGCCTCGAACTCACAGAGATCCGACTGTCTCTACCTCCCGAGTGCTGGGATTAAAGGCGTGTGCCACAACCGCCCAGCTAGGTTCAGTATATCTTACTTAAAAAAAAAAAAAAAAGCAGGCCAGGCGGTGATGGCGCACACCTTTAATCCCAGCACTCGGGAGGCAGAGTCAGGTGGATCTCTGTGAGTTCGAGGCCAGCCTGGTCTACAGAGTGAGATCTAGGACAGGCACCAAAACTACAAAGAGAAACCCTGTCTCGAAAACAAAACAAAACAAAACAAAACAAAACAAAACAAAACAAAACAAAACCAACCAAGAAAACAAAATAAAATGGAGATTCACAGAGGAAGATGTGATGATATATTGTGTACCCTAATAAACTTGCCTGAGGATCAGAGGACAGAGCCAGCCACTAGATTAGACACAGAGGTCAGGCAGTGGTGGCACACAATGTTAATCCCAGCACTTGAGATCTCCTGCCTTTGCTTGGGAAGCACACACGCCTTTAATCCAGGAAGTAATACGGCAGGGCAGAGAAAGGTATATAAGGCGTGAGGAAATAGGAACTCACTCTCTTTAGACTGAGGATTTGTAGAGGTCAGAACTAGTGGCTGGCTGTTCTGTTTTTCCAATCCCCAGGCAAGTTTATTAGGATACACAATATATATCGCCATGGGAAGATATCCAACGTCAACCTCTGGCCTCCACCTGCACACACATGGGTACATATCACCCCCCCACAGTTACACATACATGTACATATAACACACAGACACATACATAGGAAAGACTTGAACAACAGTGGATAAAATAAGGTGTGTATGTAATGGGTGTGAGAAATGAGTACTGTTTGAAGACCACATTTGGGCCAAATGTAGTAATTTTAAAAAATTCATGTGACAGCATCTTGTGGTTTATTTTGCCCACCATTCGTTTTCGGGTAGGTGTTTTTGGATCACCAAAGCAGCCAATGTGAGAATGCAACTACCAATCCTGTAAAAGAATATTGTGGGAAAGGACTCAAGGGCTAATTGCAAATCCCAGAATTATAAATGAAAATAACATTATTCCCTGAAACCAATAGGAAGTCAATTTGATTTAAAAAAAATCATCCGATGTATGTATAACCATCATCCTTTGCAAATCAAATATGTAGAATTTAGTGATTTGGCAGACTTTCCTTGCCCTCCTGACATCTTGGGAAGATGTAAATGCCATATATTATTTTTTATAGCAGGCCTGCAATTAAATAATGTAATTTCAAAGAACTTAATATTGTTTATTTTATTGGACAGTGGAGACAGGTCTCTCCTCCCGGAGTCATTTAATGTAAAAAAATCAATGTCAATGTCTGCATCTCCAAGTATTAAGAGCATGGTTTTTAGCCCGGGTCACCATTTGCCTGTGGGAAACCATTTTAATATCACTTTTAGGTAAAGGACAGACTTAGGAACAGATCGATCTTCAAAAACAATTTATGGAAACAAATTGCACGTTATAAATCATTCACAGGCAGGGCACTGTGAAAACAGGGACCTGAGTTAACCTCTCTCTCATTCCAGTATAAGCCACAGAGGGCATCCTTTTCATTTACAGGGAAATCTGGAAAAGCGTTTTCAGTCCCCTGTACCTTTCTCAGGCCCTAAGTCAGGTGTGATGGTGCATGCCGGTACCCTAGCCTGCACTCGGGAAACAGAGGCAGGAGGATCACCACAAGTTTGAGGCCAGCCTTGCCTAACAAGGTCCAGGCTATCCCAGGCCACATCTAGAGCCCCTGTTTCAAAATGTAACAAGTATTTCTCAGGTACCAAAACCAGAGATTTCCTCAGCTACTTTGTACGTGTTGACTTCTTTCGTCTCCTTTGTAAAAGATTATCCAGCAAAGGATTGAAAGCTTATCAGAAGTGAGAGACTTAAGTCTTCTGACCTAGTATGTGTCTCTGCATATTAACTTTCTCCTGGCCCGTGTTACACAGCCATCCCTGCTAGAGGGGGAAGTTGAGGTTTGAGACAAAGCAAACCGGAATAACAAAGGAGAGTAAATGAATCATTTTTTAAAACCTGCCTGGCAGATAAAAGCAGCGATACACTAGCATTGTGTCAGAGATCCGGTGATGTGGACTTGTCAAACACCAACCTAACCCGGAGGTGGGGATGACAGATGAATGACCTGACCCAAATCAAAGAATCTCACTGCAAAGGTGACCCCAGCACGTTCGTTCCTGCGCTCGCTTTCTGAACGTGAATCAGAAGGCATCCTGCTGCCTGTCACCATCCGAACTGAACCCTCTCTGAAACTACTTTGTCCCAGGGTTTTAGCTCTCCGTGATTTCCAGGACTCTCTCTACCCATCCTTCTTTCATGACAGGATGAAAAAGCCAGTGGCTGGTTTTTTCTTGATCTCTGCTCTATTTAAGCAAGCAGACTGAACACCTCTTTCAGCCTGGAATTTTTTTGGGGGGCACTTTTTATTTATATGGATGAATTGCATCTCTCTACTCACTTTCTCTAATACCTGTTTCCAGTTGGTATGATATTCATTAGCGTGATAGGTATCAACCCACTGGCAGCATAGGGTGCTAGCTGACCCCAGTTCAAGGGCTTGGACTTGGCTTGCACTGGGATGGCAAACCCCTTTGTACTTGGCTGCATTGACATTGGTTGGATGGTTACCATTGTTTTTCTAAGAAAACGGGAAATCTTTGTGCACCACCAGGGCCATGGGCGGCGGGAGGGAGCAGTCCCACGAGAATGGGAACAGAAGGGCTGGTATATGAGTCCAAGGTGGTGGGGGCTGAAGGTCATCATGGCGTCACAGAAGGAACATGTTGAAAGGGCTGAATTTGCCAGGTCACACCAGTGAGAAAGCTCGGATTTAGTTTTAGGCAGTAACATAAGTAACTCTGTCTTATATTTGTACCCATCTTCCTGCCCCTGTTGAGACCAGCAGACAGGTAGGGTTAGGTCTGCTCTTTCTGTTTTTCTCTTTCTGATCCCTTCCATCCCTGACATCTTTCTTTCTCCCCAGTATGGCTAGCTTTTCTGGTGCATCCCCTTCAAGATGACTCAAGTCTAGTACTCTTTTGGGATGTCTACTGGGCCTCCAGGGAGGAAAAAAATCATATTTTTTTTTCATAAATCATAAAAAAATTCGTCCAACAAATGGTGAAAGTGTGGATCTCCCCTCCCCCACCATGCCCCCATTGCCCTATCTCCAGATGCCATCACCATAGGACTTGCTCCAGCCTCTAGCCTTAATAATTTTCTAAGTAAGAAATAGTCCATGTTCTTAAGTCTCATATGGTTCTAAACTCCAGACCTGGACCTGAGATTCTTCCGGGTAACTCACATGATGTCATGCTTTGAGCTCATGAGAACACTGATGTCCAGGTCTTTTATCTGAGAAACCCCCTAGCTGGAGATAAAGACACTGTGTATTCCACATGCCCACTCTCTGGTCTCTGGGAAGCCCTCTCATGGGGACCGATTGGAACGCACACTAACCCCTCTTGGTCTGCCCACAGTTCCATGTCTCTAACTCTTCCGAATGCCCAGGCCTCTGTCCCGTGGGAGGGTGGTGTGAGCAGAAAGATCTAGCTCTTCTCTTTACACATCAGTCACCCATTTAATTCAATGAAGCCGGAAGGAAAAATGGAATCATCTCTGTCCTGAACTTGTGAGGCACCTTTTGGGGGGGGGGACGGGGACGGGGATGGGACTTCTTGATGCCACTGTGGTGGCTGTGGGAGACCGATTGGCATTACTCTGCCGGGGCCGAGATGACAAGATACAGCAACAAAGTATATTCCCCCTCCCCCACCGCTCCCCCGCTTCTGGAAGCTGGAAGTTCAATACTGAAATGTGAGCAGGGCAGGCGAGGCTTTCTTACCCCCATTTCACTCTGCTTTGATGTGACCTTCTGTGCCTGTGCACTCTTGGGATTTTTCTTTGGGACCAAACACCATCTTCTTAATAAAAATAGATTGGACCATTGCCCCCTTAAAGGCTCCACTCTACCTTACTCACCTTTAAAATGGGTACCCCCAAATACAGCCACGTTCTGAGGTATCCAGGCAGAGAGGTTCTTCTGCATATGAGTTCTAAGGGATGCAGATCAGACCACAGCATGAGGAAATGGCTGCAGCTGGGGTTGGCTGACACTCTGAGCACATGCATCCTAGAATGCCTGTTCATTTCAGCATCTGATCACGCTCTGGTGTAGGTGTAGAAAAACACTACTCAGGTGGCAGGGGTCCCTGGAACCCTACTGGGCTTCACAGAGTTGAGTGAGCTAGTAAAATCCGGAGTCTGGTGCTAATTCGGGGCTTTGTAAATGCCCCATCCTGTGAGATATCAGAGACACACTGATTCGCTTTTCCAAACAGCAAATCAATCTCTTGGGGCTGCAAGTTTCTCTCCACAACAGGGGAGAAGACTAACGTTTCTTTCTTTAAATGACTTAACAAGGACTTTACAGAGTCCCCTAGCTTTAACCCTGTATTACTAAATTAGAGTTAGTGACTTCTGTGTCTCTCCTAGTCAAATTGAGCAGAAAATTGAGTAATTACTTGTTTGCTTAAATTACACAAACAATTATCTTAACAGTCCACTTTGTTTTGCTTTTTTGTGGATCCAATTCCTGCCTGGCTTCAATAGTGAGTCCCTTTAGGTTCAGACCGTTTGCAGAGGCTATTTTGAGGCAGTAGTATTGATTTAGCTCTTTTGCTGTCAAAACACTGACATGTTTTAAAAGGCCAATGGTAAAAAAAAAAAAATATCCTATTAAAAACTTACAGCTTTCAAAAATTACGTTAGGGGCCAGTAAGATGACTTAGCAGGTAAAGGTGCCTGCAGCCAAGCTCAATGATGTGAGTTCAAGGCTCGAAAACCTCAGGGCAGAAAGATAGACCCAACCCCTACAAGCTGTTTTCTGACCTTCACACGTGTGTCATGGAGCTTGTGGGCACATGTGTACACAAATAACATACACATACAAAATAAATAAATGTGAAAAAAATTAAAACTATGTTGTATGGAGATTAGTTATTTCCATCCTGATTCTCACAGTCTTCCCAGTTATAAAACAGTTTTTCTCTTTAAAGATAGCAAGAAATATTCTAAAAAGTTTGGAACATCAAAACTTAGGAGGAAGGCAGCAAGGATGTAGGAAAAAAAAATCCCAAAGGACTAAACCACCTCAATTATTATTATTTTTTTAACTTTCTTTTTATTTTATTCTTTGTGTCTTTCACATCATGCATCGCCATCCTATTCATTTCCTGGCCCTTCCTATCTGCCCTCTGCCCTTGCAAAGCCCGCCCCCTCCAATAAAATAAAATAAAATTTAAGAGGAAAAAAATTCCATGAAGAATCTCATCATGGAAGCTGTAGTGTGACACAGTGAGTCACGCAGCGAACCCTTTTATCCATTTATTTTTACTTGCAAGTGTTCATTGCAGAGTCATTGGTCTGGCCCGGCAGTGGTGGCACACGCCTTTAATCCCAGCACCCTGGAGGCAGAGCTAGGCAGATCTCTGTGAGTTCGAGGCCAGTCTGATCTGCAGAGTGAGATCCAGGACAGGCACCAAAAACTACACAGAGAAACCCTGTCTGGAAAACAAAACAAACAAACAAACACCCAACCAACCAACCAAACAAACAAAAAAGAGTCATTGGTCTAGTTTGAGGCCTCTGGTTTCTGCTACACTATAAATGCTGGGCCCTCACTAAGACTCCTCTTGGATAATCTGCTGTTGCCCTGTGTCATGGAGATCCTGCAGCATTGGGTCTGCAGGCCTGGTCCCTTCATGTGCTCCAGTAGATCATAGATGGGGTGGATGTTGGAGTGGGCTGACTCATAACCCTGGTTCTGGGTCTGGGTAGTGCAGGGTTGGCCAGCCCACCAGTTCTCCTTGTCCTCACCACCAGGGTGAGCTCTCCAGCATTGCCCTGGCTAGTTCACCCCTAGCAGTGATGAGCAAGGGGCAGTGCCTGTTTTCATACCTTCAGGGTCTGCTCTCCATCACCTACACCTTCAGGGCCAGCTCTACTGAAATCACCTCAATTATAATGCTTATTTTTCTTACCACCCTCATGGGTTGTGAATTTTGGGGGACAGCTTTGGTGGTGTTTGTGGGATATTGCTGAGTAATAGGACTGCCTAATCCTGATACTGTAGAAAATTTAGAATATTTCTATTTACATTAATAAGTATTCCAGAAGATAAAGTACGATGATGTATATAATCCCCATGAAATATGTAACTGTATCAGACACAAGTACAGTGTTGCTGAGTATTTGTTTATGCAAAGATGTGTTGCATTTGTTTAGGTTGCAAAATACTTGTGTAACTGTGCAAAGATGTGTTGCATGTATGTTTGTGGAATGTGTGTTGTATTTGTTTAATTATGTAAAGATGTGTTGTTGTTTTTCCTTGCCTGCCTAAGGCACCTGATTGGTCTAAAAAAAAAGCTGAACTGCCAATAGTGGGGGAGGAGGTATAGGTGAAACTTCTGGCAGGGACAGTGAGTAGAAGGAGGGATTTAGGCTCAGGGAAGAAAGATGCCAGGGTCAGCCAGCCATGGAAGAAGCAGGCAAGTAGGACATAAGAAGAAAGGTAAAAAGCCCTGTGGCCAAACGTAGATGAATAGAAACATGTTAAATTAAGTTAAAAGAGCTAGTGGGACAAGCCTCAGCTAAGGCCAAGCATTCATAATCAATGATAAGTCTCCCTGTCTTTATTTGGGAAGCTGGTTGGCAGCCCAAGGAAAATTCCAAGTACAGCACAGTCTTCCACCGAAGAGTTGGATTCCCTTGATCCCATGCAGCTATAATTCCAGCCTCCCGGCTTCTCTTCTGCTGCAGACTCCTCTGAATTATCTATTTCTCTTAGAGACCCATTGGTGTCTCCTTTGATGCCACCTGTCTCCAGAGCTCTCCCCCTCTGCTGAGATGTCACATACTGTTCATTTGTCACTGTACTCAATACAATTTAGAAGAAACTTATTTCCTACCCAACCCCCAAACAAATAGGAAGTGGGCTTGTTCTGTTTCTTGACAGTAGGAACCTTTTCTATCTTTCTTTCTTTTTTTTCTTTCTTTCTTGAATGGGCTAAAGAGAAGTCCCATCTCCATTGACTTTCTTCTCCATTGACTTTCTTCTCTGTAACTCCAACACTGGATGCACTGAAAACTCAAGTTCACCAATACCAATAGTCTATTTTATTAACGGCATATTACTTTGTAGTAAAGTTAACTTATATAATGATAGCGTGAAATATAAATTTACTTCAGAGGTAAAGTAAGAGAGATATCAGAGTTAAAAAAAATTAATGTTAGATAAAGAAGTGCTACCAATGTTGTTTTGCAGCTAGCATTCAGAGACCAGCATTTGGTGACAGAGAACACACTCAGACACGTACCCAGAGTGGCCACCCTGCCCAGCTGTTCTGGTACCTTGCAGAGGATGAAGCCATGACCAGTCATCTCGGCTTCTCTTGCTAACCAACTGCTGAATGTAGACTTCAATTTAATCATTAAAATGCAAAGTGTAGCTGTTCACTAAAGACTCTCCCTGTCAGATTTGAATAATGGGGATGAAATGTTCTTTATTAGCAAATGCTAGATTGTGTGTGGTCTTAGTTTTAATTGACATATAATACTTACACATAGTTATCGGGCAAGAAGCCACTTTTTCAATTTTGACAAGCAAACAATTTTCCTTCAATTCATGGGTCAATATATAGATTTCTGTTCTATTTTTATTTTCTTCTTGGTCTATTGGTTGGTTTGTCTGTCTTCCTCTGTCTCTCTTTTTGTAATTACTAAGTAAACTTAGCCATTTTCTGAGGTTTTCTCTAGAAAAATTTCATTTATAGACCTTCTTACCTGTTGCTCTATGAGCCTCTAGCATTTGCTAAGCATGGTACTTTGTCAATTAGACATTTTGGGTATGTATGTATGTATGTATGTATATATATATATGTATATATATCCATTTTTTCTTTTTATTTATTCTTCTCTCATACAATACATCCCAATTGCAATTTTTCCCTCCCCCCACCTCCCCTCTTTCCCAGATCCATTGCTCCTCTATTGTCCTTCAGAAAAGAGCAGGCCTTCCAGGGATATGAACTCAAGACAGCAGAATAAGAAGCAATAAGACTAGGCATAGCTGGGTGGTGGTAGCGCATGCCTTTTAGTCCCAGCACTCGGGAGGCAGAGGCAGGTGGATCTCTGTGAGTGTGAGGCCAGCCTGGTCTACAGACTGAGTTCCAGGACAGACTCCAAAGCTACACAGAGACACCCCATCTTGAAAAACAACAACAAAAGAGTACCCATAAACCTTCTTATCAAGTCTGAACGAAGTCACCCAGTAGGAGGAAAGGGTCTCAAGAGCAGGCAAAAGAGTCAGAGGTACCCCCACTCTCACTGTTAGGGGTCCCACAAAAACCCCAAGCTAAACAACCACAGCATACATGGAGAGGACTTAGCACAGACCCATGCAAGCTCCTCATTTTATGAGTCAGTCTCTGAATAATAGTATTTCCTTTCTTTTTTGTTTTATATTTTCAGATTAATTATATGTGTAGATGACTTACATGTTAAATAACATAACATACTCCATTTTTAATTTTTCACTGGGGCATGTGATATGTAGACATTTTAATGCACTATAAAACCGAGATGTTTCCATCTCAGTGTTTATGTGAACACATTACTCAAGTACCATGAAGCTATTATTCTATCTTTTCTAATTTTGAACCAAGTGCTATAAATTATTTTTCTCAGCTAACTTTTTCCTTTTTAAATTTAGTTTTAATTTAAAACCTTACAGCTTTCCCCTCTCAGGTGCCCCACCTCAGCCATGTCCTTTTTTTTTCTTTAATTATTATTGGTGCATATGCAAGCTAACTTTTCTTAATCTATCAAATGAGCAAACTCTTTTACACATGTTCATTTTCATAGGGTCTCTTCTAGGAGGTGGTAGGAAATAACAGGTATAAAATAAATCAGTTTGAGTGAGCCAGTTAGTAAAATTAGGCTGAAGGCTGTGATTAAAGGAGACCCGCTTCCTTCCTCCTCAGAGGTCTCTTTGTGCTGGTGGACTGTCTGGATCTGAACCTGATGCTTTTTTTTTTTTTTTTTTTTTTTTTTCCAGATGGGGGAAGTGTAGGAAGCTCAAATTTGGCTGAGGGGGAGGAGCATTGTCAGGAAGGAGAGTGAGACCGCTGAGAGGAAATACTTTGTGAAAGGTTTCAGGGAACTGGAACTTGAAACCAGATAGTTTCTAATAAAGGCTGAGCCGAAAGAGTCTAAAGAAGGGGTGTGTGGAAGGGCAGAAACGGGTCTCCTCTCGGATGGCTTCTTACACTTTGTCCACTCGCCACCTCCTTTTGCCCAAGGCGGGGAATATTGTATGCTAGGCAATTTATTAGGCATTTTGTATTCATTGTTGTATTTAATTTTACACAAAAACAAGCCCACTGGATAGAGCCGCCCAATAACTTTTTATAGGATCTTGAGTATGTGTGTCTATAAAACATTTTATAATGTACCACTTAATGATGTTTCACCCCCTGAATGACACACTTGAAGGGATACTGGTTTTGTCGGTTCCCGGGCATTTACTGCTTCTATCTACTTTCCCCAATTTTTGTTGTAGTTAGATGCACATAAGAAAACTAGAAACCCAGCCATCTTCAGGGTACAGTGTATTCACACTGCATACAACCATCCCTACTCCCCACCTCCGTAAATCTTTTCAGCTTGCGAAACAGAGAAACGAAAACTTTCCATACCTCAGTCACACTTTTACAAGATTTAATTTTCACTTTAGCCTCAACACTCCGGCTATGGTAAGTAATAAGGGAGTGCCCGTGGGCAGCGAGCAGGTGGGTACTTATTCTTCAGGCCTCTTCTAAGTACTTCGAGACTATCTACTCACATAATTAGTCAGCTAGCATGTGCTTTGCACGTGGCAGGGATATATTTGTGGAATGAATTTCCGTACCACTTCAACATTTCCCAGTTAACTCTTGTCATTCTGGATGGAATGCTAGGAGAGTTCCCTGGGGGCAGGAAAAAAAAAATCTGACACTGTAAAGTTTACAAAAGTCTTCTTCCTTTTAGCCACTTTGAGACAGGGACGCTCTGAGGGAAGTTATTTCTAAATGATCGAGAACATAGGAAGTGACTCAACTCCGTTGAGATCTTCCTTCTTTCCCTGGGACCCGGTGGTCAGCTCCAAAAGACTCAGGAAGTGAAAAATCTGAAGGGCAGCTCGGGACTCCTCACCCGAGAACTGGAGGACAAGGGGGCGTGGCCCCAGAGTGGGCGGCACTAGGGGGCGTGGCCCGACAGCGACAGGGCGTGGCCGCCCGGCCCGGGGCGGGGCGCGCGCCGGCAGCGGTCGCGATGGCGGCGGACGGGGACTGGCAGGATTTCTATGAGTTCCAGGAGCCGGCCCGGAGCGCCCAGGACCAGGAGAACTGTAACGCGAGCCCGGAGGCCGGAGCTGGGGCCCACGCGAGCGGCGACAGCTTCCCGGCCTTGGCCTGCAGCCTGGAGGAGAAGCTGAGCCTGTGCTTCCGCCCCTCGATGGACGCCGAGCCCCCGCGGGCCACCGTGCGGCCCATCACCGAGCGCAGCCTCCTGCAGGGGGACGAGTGAGTGCGGGCCGGGGAGCTGGGCGGGCGCGGGCCTCTTACCTCGCCCTGCCCCCGTCGCTGCCGGGAGTCCGAGCAGGCCCCGCCCCGCGCCCTCCTTCCTCCTCGGCCGCTCCCAGCCCCGCCCCGAGAGCTGCCCGGCCTGGCCAGCTTGGAGTTTAAAAGCCCCGCTGCTGCCCCTGCCTTCCCCGGAACCCTCCTGCAGACCCCTGGATGCTGCCTTGTAGGAGACCCTGCCTCCTGCGGCACGTGGGGGTCATTCATTCATTCAGTTCGCTTCTGTTAAAGCCCCCCGCCAAGGGCTTGGCCCTGGGCATTCCCAAAGTGTGCATTGCTCCTCTGAAGTAGGCTATAAGGCGGGGTGGGGCATAGGTGTGTTAAAAACACAGGTTTTGTGGGTGTGATGAGTGCCTGGATAGATATTTCTACCGGATATGGGAGATTTCAAAGGGGATGTCCGAATGAAGAATTTCGTAGAGAAAGCCACCCGCACATTGAATCCTGATGGAGTTAGGTGCCAAGGTGCGAGGGAGGGAGGGAGGTACCATCGAAGTTCCAGAAGTCTGGTGGGACCACGACAGCAAACTGCCATAGAGGCAAAAAGTGAAGGGCGTTAGTTACTAATGACAAGGATCCAATCGTGTATGGGGAAGCCCAGTGTACGGCAGGCAATGGCTACGGAATCTTCTATGGGATTAGTGCCAGTGAGGACCTTCACAGGGGTCGATGAGAGCACTTTACCTTGAACCCCAGTGATTGTTTGGTGAAATGAAAGTTGTAATTATGTACCATGGTTCTGCCCCCAAAAGATAGTTAAGAAAAAATGCTGAGAGCCAGTGAGCTAGAGTGGTTTGTTTTTTAGGGAGAGAGGAGGTCCTAGGGAGGCCATAAGTGAACCGAGTACTCTCAGAAGGTGATGAGTGGGACCTGTTTGCAAAGCATTGGAGGGGTGGGGGGACGAGAGGTTAGTGGAGAGGGGAATTAAAAAATTTTTTTTATTACATTTGATTAATTTTGTGTGAGTACTTGTGTGAGTGTGGGTGGCTGTAGCAAGCCTGTCAAGTCAAATGACCACTTGTGGACAGTGGTTCTTTCCCCCCCCCCACCATGTGGGTCTCTAGTGTCATTGGTCTCAGTGGCAGGCACCTCCACCGGCCAAGCCATGTGAGGAGTTCTTGAATGATGATAATTATAAAAAAGTTTTTTTTTTTTTCTTTTCTCGAGACAGGGTTTCTCTGTGTAGCTTTGTACCTTTCCTGGATCTCACTCTGTAGCCCAGGCTGGCCTTGAACTCACAGAGATCTGCTTGCCTCTGCCTCCCCAGTGCTGGGCTTAAAGGTGGGGACCACCACCGCCCAGCATGAAAAAGTTTTAATTCCTCAAGGAATTAGGAGATTTGTCAAGGAAGAGCAAGGAGAGAGAGAGAGGGCCTATGTAAACATGGGTGAAGAGCTGTGTTCCAACGCCATTCTTTTGCCCCAGGGCAGAGGAGGGATAAGTTTATGATGGGATTTTAAGTTCGGAGATAGGCGTGCAGAACCATAACAAAAGGTGACTTTTGTGGAATTTCCCAAAGAGAAGATAGCTTCATATATGTGTAGATTTGTACACTTTAATTATGGAGACGTACTGCCTCATCTGGATTTTAAAATTATGAGTAACTGACTTAAAAACAGACGAGCGAGGCTGGCATTAAGAATCTTAGAAGACCTATTTTTGCTTCAGTTGGACATTCTGGAAAGGTTATTTTAGCCTGTGCTTCAAACTTAGGTGGCTGTAAAATCTAAGCTATGCTGTTTCCCTTTCCTGTTTTGTTTCTTGTAGCCCAGGCTGGCCTTGAACTTGCTATTGAGCCGAGGCTGACCTTGACCTAATCTTCCTGCTGCCCTCAAGTGCTGGAATTACAGGGCATAAGCCACTAAACCTTTTGGCTTTTTGTTATTATTCCCCTCCCCTCAATTTGGAGCTCGAGTCTTGTAGCTCAGGCTAGCCTCAGACTCATTTTTGTAGAGGAGGTTGACGTTGAACTCCTGATCTTTTTGCCTCTACCACTGAGTGCTGAGGTTACAGATGTGAGCTAACACACCCAGTTCTCTGTGCTGTGGGGCTTGATTCCAGGGCTCCTACAAGCTAGGCAAGCGTTTTAGTATTTGTGCTTCATCTTTCAAGCTCCCCACCCCAGCCCTTTGAAGAGGTAGGGCTCACTTCTTTGCCCACTTGACTCAGATTTTTTACTTAACTTCCTTGAACTTTGCTTTCAGTTTCTGTCACTATGGATTGCAGTCACCTGCTGAGGGCTTCAGGACAGTGTCCCCTGGAGCCACGGTCTGTAGGACTTTGGCTAGGAGGGGGCTCTTCCACCAGCTGTTTATGACGGGTCATAATATTTATGATAAAGACAAGGCAGCTCAGAGGTCTTGACCAGAGAATTCTGGAAATCTTTGAGGGAAGTTGGTCTGTCCTTCCAGCTACAATTGTTCTGACCTTGGGAGAGAGCACACGTCTTGTTTATTATTCTTCTTTCTTGGAAGTTAGAACCCGCAGCTACTCCTTCCAAGAGAGATACTCCACGGTCTTTGTCTTAGAGCTTCTTTAAAAAGAAGGATGTCACCAGCGGACAAAACAACTCCTCCAAACCTGGGACTCCTCACCTTCTAGAACAGTCTGTGTCCCTGGCCGGGGTTAGGTGTATAGTCGGTTGTTAGATTTGAACAGTTGTGGCCCAGAATGGTGAAACTCATGCTGTTGCCTCCAGGTCTAGTTCATCGACACTAGAGACCATCAGGTTCCAACTGGGAGGCAATCTGAGCGAGCCTTACTTGTGGGAGATGTGTAGGGTGATAGGTCCCGCTTTCTAGAGCTTTTGGGGTTTGTGTTTTTTCTTGAGGTTGGTTTGGGTTTGGAAGTTCACACACCCCTTGGGGCATTGTACTTCTGGCAACTTCTATTCTTAAGCAGAGAATCCTGGTGTATTAAGTCAAATTTGTTGCTTTTCCAGTTTTAAACTTGATTTGTTTCATTTTTTTTTTTTCCCTTGCTAGGTTGTTTGTATCCTGATCACTGACACACTTGGGGGAAAAAGACTTATCTAAATATCTCATGACTTATTATTTACAAGTAGATAGTTGTTACAAATTTTAACTTTAAAAAATGTGACATGTTAGTGTAGTCTCCCACTAAGCAACTCAGATGTGTAGTGTTTAACCTCACTTACCCGAACTAAATTTCATCTTATTGATACCTCTGAACTTAGATTTTTCCCCTTATAAAATATGTCTTACTATGTTGATTATTATTTTGGTACCAAGCCCGGAATTCTTATCATGAAGTCTATTGTTTTTGTTCATCGTGGTTTGTGATATTTTCAATACAATTTGTTTGAATTAATGCTTAGAATGTTGGAGCTGGAGAAGGTGCCTGCTTCATGTCTAAATTTTATTTTGTAGCCGGGCAGCTTAGATACCCAGGCAGGTTAAAGAACTTGGCCAAAGACTGGCTCATTATTTGAGGGAAAATGATATGATTCTGTTTCCTGAGCCCCAGTCCAATGGCCCTTCATTTTATCCCATCACCCCGACCTCAGATACTGTGTGATGAGAAGATGGGTAATTGTCTTGACTGTATGACCTGCCTGCATTCATGTGGTCCCTTGATCTTTCCCCTTTCATCAGCCTCCGTCCTTATCCTGTTACTTTACAAATAGATATTAAATCCTCTTCTCACACGGAGGCCGAATCTTTTCTCCAGAAAATATAGAATGTCTCTGGAGAGCACAGTGTGTTTACTTTGTCTGTTTCTGGAGACAGTACTGAGATTTTCCCTGTTTCCTGGCTCTTCACATGGAAAATGAGGATAATAAAGGTTTCTGCTTCTAATGTTGTTTTTGAGGAGTAAATGAATCTGTATATTTTCGTGTGTATGTGTGTCTATATCTCCATCTATCTATCTACACTGCTTGTTGGTTTTTTTTTACATTTAGTTACTTGTGTGTGTGTGTTTGTGTGCTCTGTGATTCTCCTGTGTATGTGCCTTATAAACTTTGAACAGTGTCCTGCGCATAGTCAGTCCAATTATGATTTTTTCATGACTCTAGTTCTGATGATGTTTTTCTAAGAAACGAAATGCACCTTCTGTTTTCTTTTTTATTTTAATTTTTAAATTTTTTTTTTATTCTGAGCCCTTTTACAATAGTACTGGATTTTTCAACAGAAGCTGTGTAGAGTGTTGCACTCACTGACTGACGTTTTCTTCTGTTTAAGGATTTGGAATGCCCTGACAGACAATTATGGGAATGTCATGCCTGTAGACTGGAAGTCATCCCATACGAGGACTTTGCATTTGCTCACACTGAACCTCTCAGAGAAAGGGGTAAGTGAGGAACTGGACCAGAGCGGCTGCGTGCCCAGTGCTGATAGTGGGGCACATGGGGGCAGTGTCTCTGAACACACGTTTGGGGACCTGCCTCTTTCTGTCAAGCGACTGGCCGGGCCCCTCCTGCCATCTTGTCTCCGCTGCTGTCTCTTCGCTGGGTCAGTCTTGCCATTCCTCCTGTGTTCATTTTTACACCACTGATCTGTTTCCTTTAGCTTATACAACTGGACTGTGATATAGTGAGAACACCCAGAATCCTACCCTTTTATTTGATTTATTGGGGGGTATTGGGATATCAGCAGGGAGTAAGTGTTACGTGATACAGTGATGCTAGGCATGACGTACGTTCCTGTGAATGTTGGGGAACCATTAAGAGACATTTCTGTTCTTGACTTTTTCTGTGCATATGTGTATATGTACACTCTGAGTGTGTGTGTGTGTGTGTGTGTGTGTGTGTATATGTGTACGTGCGCGTGCACGCATGTACGTGTGCATGCATGTATACATTCGTGTGCATTTATGTGGTGGTTGGCATCGGGTATTCACTTAGTCATTTTCCGCCTTATTTTTTGAGATAGGGTCTCTTATGGAATCTGGAGCTCTCTCATTCAGCTAGGCTGGCCGCCCAGCGAGCCCAGGTATCCTCACGTCTCTCTCTTTCCAGCACTGGGATTATAGGTTGCATTCCGCCATGGCTTTTATGTGGGTGCTGTGGAGGGCTGACGTTAGGCCCTCATGCTTGTCTCCCCACTTTAGCACCCGATGTCTTCCCATTGCTGATTTTTGACTTTGTAATGTGTGTCCACCCTGATAGTGCCATTTGACAACCCCTCAGGTAACAAGTGTGAACACAGTGATGGCATGGCCAGGGGACAGATGAGGCAGGAGAATGACTTGAAGTAGACACTCACAGAGTTAAATTTGTGTAAAGCCGAGGAGGAGCGTAGCCCAGTGATTTGAATTTCCGATTCCCTCTGCTTCAAGTTCTTCAGCAGAGAACAATGTAAGCTCATGTCAGATCCCCTGGCACGCTCTATTTCATTAAGTGTGATGCTGTGGGGCTGTCAGGATGTTAAATAGTATTGTTCATGTTTCATGAAGTGATTTTCTTACTTACGTGACTTGGAAAAGCCCGGTGCTTTCAGTTTCTGGTGGAATGTGGAATTCTGACTCTGTTCGCCAGAATCCCTGTAACTAACCAGTAACTACTTCTTGCCACCACTAACCCCGTTAAGCTTTGCAGGTTGACCTGACACACATTCACTAAACAGGCCCCGAGCTGGATAGCTTTTGTTCCACCTTCTATTTATGTAGGGCCTGGCTGTCGCGTGGGGCTTTGTCCAAGTTCACTCCCTCTCCGAAGCTTCCTATTACTGTTTAGCCCTCGCTGAGCTCATGGAATTATACAATTTTAGAGTTGGAAGGATCTTTAAAGGACACTTAATCCAGCCTCTCAGATGGGGAGAATCCCCACCTACAGCATCACTGACAGATGGTGACTTCACCATGGCCTAAATCCTTGCGCGGAAGAAAACACACTCCCATGTAGAAATCGGAGAGCCCTGTGGAGATGTGAACTTCTCCAGGACTGGTTTTCTGTCCCACTGAGGTTCGCCCTGTTGTCGCATGGGCGCTAGTTCCCACAGTGCGGCGTCCACGTGTCTTTGTAATCACCACGGTGCTGTCTCACTAGTCATGTCTCTGAGTCTGTCATTAATTAGATTGTGACTTTCTAGTGACCGTCTCGATGCCTGGCACTTAGCGAGGACTGTGTAGCCTGTTTGTGGAGTAAGTAAATGAGCGAATAATCTTCTCACTGAGACTGTGTCCGGCATGTCAGAAATCGTGATGGAATTATTATTATTTTTTTCTTGAAAGGATCTATGAGTGTATTTTCTTTCTTTCTTTCTTTTTTTTTTTTGAGTATATTTTCTTATTGACATTCTAAAAAAAAGCAGCATCCAGCATTCATTTCATAGTTTGAAAAAGCAGCGCAGTAGCTCCACGAATCAAGCACTCCGATCCAACTTCACTGAATAAAATGTAAATCTTGTATTGTTGTTACTCTGTAACTCCACTCCTTCTGTTATCCTCTGGATGGTGTTTGTAATGCCAGAGTCATGCTGTGGCCATGCTGGCAACTAGCAAAGACTTGCCATTTCATGCTAGGATTGAACATAAAAAGCTTTACCTGGAAAGACTCAGGAGATTAAAATGGACAAGTGATAATCAATCAATCAATCAATCAATCAATCATCAATCAATCAATCAATCATGTATCGTGCTGTGGTTATTCTTTTGTTGAATAGAATTGAAACAGAACTCCACTCCCCAGAAATATCATAGTATGTACAGAGTCCCTGAAGAATAAATGTGCAAGTATTATATCAAAGCAATCATGTTACTCTTTTAGGTCATACATAATTAAGAAAAATTTTAACCTAGGAAAGTGGTATTATCTATCATCACCATTTTGGTGCTGTATTCTTTCCATGACTGAGGAAAAATTTACTTTTGGAAGCACTCTTTAGATTAGCCTCGTTAAAACATGGGATCTATAAGGGCAATTCCCCCCCCCCCCCCGCCCCCCAAGAATAAAAGAGTAATCTGCTTTTTGTATTGACAACATTCAGGAAAACAGCAGTTAGATGTCGTTTTCTTCCATTGACGGTGGTGACACACAGTTTTGCATTGGCTGGGTCCTCTCTAGAAGCCTGGCATAGTCCACATTCTTGCATGGGCACGTTCTTTCTATCTGCCGTGTGTGCAGTTTAAGGCAGGGAAATGGTAGGCTGGGCTGGGTCTAACCCGGGCGTGGAGGAGTACAGGGAAAGCTTGGCTCCGGGGAGGCACGTTGTGCTTGATGGGAGGATGAGGAACGAACCCATGGTGTAGCTGAAGTTTTGTCCAGTCCTGCCAGTTGGCTTTGAACCTGCTACCTAGCTGAGGATGAACTTGAACTGCTAGTCCTTCTGTCTTTGTCTCCGAGTGCTGGAATCATAGGTGTGCACCACCATGCCTGGTGCGAGAGGGACTATTATCTAGTGCAGTTTGATATCTTGAAGTGTAGAAAGAGGACAAATAGGATAATGTTTTATTCCTTAATGGTAATTTTAAAATTAAAACTTTATTTATGAGCCAGGGAAGAAAAAGAAAACAAAATTCTGATGTTCAAGCTACAAGGAAGGATGATGGCGCAGGGGAGTTGGAAGTGTGAGAATCCTGATGACAATTTATAGACCATGGGTGTCACATGCTCCAGTGATCACATTACGACCTTACCAATCCCCCCACCCCCACTTTGTTTCTGTGGCCTTGGAATCAAATGTCCACCCATGAAGAGCCTAGTCCAGTCTCGGAACCTTGCTTACTGGAGTGAGTTCTTAAAAGAAGTAACGGTCATCATTTAGTAGCGAACTCTGTGGAACTGAGAGATGGAGGCTGCTCTCGCCCTCCATCCTCCATGTCTAGTGCCACTTCTGACACCTTCAGCTGCTGCTTCTGGCAGATAACCTTTCTGACTCAATTTTAGTTTCCACGGTTGCACTGTGCACACTGACCTTCCCAGAGGATAGAATTGCGGTCTGGTATACTGTCCTCCACTCCCCACCTCCAACCCCCACACAGACTTTCCCTTCTCCCGCTCTCCCATGTAATCCCGGCAGAATCCCTGGTTACGTTCATCTTGACATTTTGTGTGGGTCATGATTACTTAAGAGTCACACGTCAATCAGCCTCACAGGGTCATTTCAGTAATGTGCTAGCGGGACCCCAAGTTCTTCAGCTGTGGATCTGACCCCGAGTGGAGCTGTATAAGTGAATGTGGGAACTGGGAGAAATCTGGCTACAGCAAACAGTTTCTAACACACCCCACATCAATTCAAAATCAAATGGGTAATGCATCCAGGGTGTTTCTGCCGTGGCTCACTCCTGCATCATGTGACATAATTGCATCATGTGACTTTGCCGCAGCCTTGGTTCTGAACACACAGCAGGTGCACTTTGCCCTGCACATGCCACCACACCCTTATTAATGTCACCTGTAACATCTTGGCTCAGATTCGAAGACTATTCTGGTAAACATGCATGGCAGTGTTTTCACTGTGCATACAGAGTTTTCTGTTCTTATAGAAGCATAATTGTTTGATCACAGGAACCAGGGACGTGGTATTTTCTTGTTCTCGTTCTGAGCCATGCAGGTATCACATCAGTTTATCTTCGGATTGTAATGTTAGGATGTTGGACTTTAATTACTATTGTTTGAGTTTCTGACTTGAGTTCTATCAAGAATTGTTCAGTGAATTTTGGCGTAGGATCAGGACAGGGTTTTCAATAGTCTCTAAAACGGCCCTAAACATGCTTTTGCTCTTTTGTACTATATATTTGGCATTCTTAGTATTGAGGATAATTAAAATCCAAAACTTGATCGAGTCTGAAAAGCATCGAAGATTATTTTGTGTCTTGGGGTATCAAATTTTCAGCTAAGATTTAATTGGTATGTAAAAATAAACTTATACATGTACCTCACTAGTATGCAGATTTGCTTTCATTTGCAATACATGGAAAAATTCATGTTTCCCAAAAGAAGTGTTGCAAAATACATTTCTACATTTCCTTATGTCTTATTATCAGTAGATGTTTGATTTGTATACTTAGTTTATATAGACACCAGGGCCATGCAAAAATTTCTTGGGTTAAAAGGTGGTGGTGAATGCTGGGCGGTGGTGGCCCACACCTTTAATCCCAGCACTCGGGAGGCAGAGTCAGGTGGATCTCTGTGAGTTCGAGGCCAGCCTGGGCTACAGAGTGAGTTCCAGGACAGGTACCAAAACTACACAGAGAAACCCTGTCTTGAAAAACCAAAAAAAAAAAAGGGGGGGGGGGCGGAGGTGGTGGTGGTGAGTAGACAGTTGAAGAGACCCAGAGTAGACCATTGGTGTCTTCTACTGATTTCTGTAGCCTGTGCTGTGGCAGTTCGGTGAATCTCTCTCTTCCCAGACGTCCGTTAGGGATTTTGACTTCCTCAGTCTTGGCAAGAGTGACCTTTGCTCCTGCATTGTGTCTGCCCCCGAGTTTGTCTCCTTGTTTCCTCCCCAGTCTCCTGTGGGTGTCTTTCTGAGAATGCACGCAGGAAAGGTGAATTCTTTGAGGACCGCACATCTAGAAATGCCTTTATTTTTAGCTTCCGCCTAGTTGTTAAATTGGCTGGACGTTAGATTCCAGGTTCCAGGATGGATTTTTTTTTTTTTTTTTAACAGGAAAATTGCATTGATTGTTTTCTGGCATCTGTTGTTGCTGCTGTAAATCCAAGTGATATATTAATTCCTGACTCCTCTGTCTTTTACACTTGGTGTTCTGAATTTCACAGGGGTGTGGGTCAGAGTCTGCACTGCCAGACCTTTCCTGGCCCAAGATGCTGTGAGAAACAGAAAGAAGAGGGGCATTGTCCCCGAGGGACCCCAGGGACTTGATTCCGTGCTGACAGTAGACCTGGTGAGCTGCAGCTTTTCCCACCCGGCCATGGGAAAGCAGCGTGCCTGTGGCTCCTGCCTATGCCCTTTTCCTTCCCCGGCTTTATTCTGGCTGCCATTCCTCTGCGAGCCCCTGTGTAAGGAACTGGGAAGGCTCTAGGGACCTGCATCCGCTCCATTGTATCCCGGACTTTAAATATATCCTATGTACTAGTAAATAACATTGTTTTTCCAGATAAACCTCCCTTCCCCCAGGAGTGGGGTTTGAACCTAGGGCTTTAAGCAGGTTGTATCAATACTCCACAGCTGAGCTAGATCCTGAACCTTCTTGTACTTTTCATTTTGAGAGGTTTATTACTCTCATTTACCAAGTTATCTAGACTGGCTGTGAACTGACTCGAGATCCTCCTGCCTCAGCCTCTCCCTGCCATTACAGGCCTGTGTTCTCACGTTTGCCTAAATCGTGTTAACTTAGTTATGCTAAATATATTATATTTACAAATGGTCGAGTGTTCCGGATCCAAAATGCCCGGGACTAGGAGTATTTCAGATTTTGGGTTTTTAAAAAGTTGGGATATTTGTAGGTACACACTGAGATATTGAGGTGGGATCAGGTGTAAACATAATTACATTTGTTGTTTCATAAGTACCATATGTACATAGTCTGATGGCAACTTTATATAATACTTTTGGTGTACCTGTGTTTTGAGCATTTTGAACATTCATATGAGGAATTTCCTCTGATGACATTGTGTTGCTTCTTAAAAAGCTTCTGATTTTGGGACATTTGAATTCTAAAGGTTTTTATTTATTTACTTAAAAATTTCAGATTACAGTTTCTTGGCCTTTTATATAATACAATATAATAATTGATTAATATACCGTCTTAATGATGTACTATGTAGTGTAATGGCATGGTTGTTTTCTTCCATAGTCCTTGTCGCCCCTTTGTTATCACTGTGTGTTATTTGTTCTTGGAGAATAGAGTTCTAACGTTAGTTCTGTTCACCAACAGAATAGTCCTGTGACAGTAGGTGAATGATTTGTAGTCAGCTAGCTAGATAATCATTCCTTGACTCTGTTGAGTGTCCCCAGGTAGCTTTTACAGTTGCTATTGATACAAAACTCTCAGTATTCCTAAAGGGGCTGTTATATTGGGTTGGGTAGGCATAAGAGAAACTGACGAAGCATAATACAGTACCCCAGATGTGGCTACAGCTACTTGATGATATAGTACCCCAGGCATGGCAACAGCTACTGGTACTTTAGCAGTCCCAAGATGAAAAGGAGAATAGACAGGGAAGTTTCTAGAATCTGGAGAGATTAGCTGAGAAGAACTCTGCCTGACCAGAGCTGGGTCTTTGATACAGAGCCAGAGCTGACAAATGGCATTCTGGCAGAGAGGACGACGGCAGGATGAGTGCCCAGCCCTCTCCTTCTCACCTTGCAGTCTCCTGGTGTCTGCCAGTGATGTGGAGCCCAGCTGGAGGCCAGAAGTCAAGGGCATCCTTAGATCTGGTCCATATGGTCAGCCTCCTGGATCCAGAGCTCAGCAGAAAATGGGGGCTCTTTAGCATCGTTAGGCTCAGAGGTGTTTTAGGAACCTAGAGATATTCTTTCTTCTTTTGAAAAGAGGGGTGTTTGTTTTGAAGGGCTGAAGGTCCCATGGATGGGTCCTGCCTGCCAGGGTGTTGATTCCTTTTATTCTGAGTATTTGAATATTTGGAAGTAGTTTGTAGATAGCTCTGTAGAATTGAAACACATGCCAGTTTGTTAACTGTGTACTTGTTGCTACCTTCCATTCCTTCCAATTTGCTAATAAATACCGTATTATTATTATTATTATTATTATTATTATTATTATTTTGTCTTCTATACAGGTGTCAGTTTTTATATGGCTCTTGTAGCTGCTGCTTCTGGAAAAATAGCTGTATGTTTGTGTCAGACCATAGGGGTGCATGCCACACCTTGTCATTTTAAAGTTTGTCATATACTGTACTTACTGCTGCTGGGGGAGTATGTAATGCACTGTGTGGCCTGGTCTAGGGTCACTACTGACTCCTTTCCAAGGAATAGCTCTGCTGCACGTGCTTTCCAGTGCTTCTTTGGCACAGAAATGTTGACATTTGCACCAGAAGGACTTGTTTTTAAATGACCGTACTTTTGTTTTTAGATGAGTGACAGCTTGCTCTTTGACACCTCAGATGAGGAGGAGCTGAGGGAGCAGTTGGATATGCATTCGATCATCGTCTCCTGTGTCAACGAGGAGCCCCTCTTCACTGCAGACCAGGTAAGGAGGTGAAGCAGAGCCTGGAGCTGAGAGCCACGTCTTACCACAGCTGCAAATGATGCTTGTCAGAATGCCTGCATTTGTCCTAACGCAGCCTTGACGTTGAGTCTCCAGTGGAGAGGCGAAAACACAGCATATGCTGTCCAAGGAATTGGGGAGATTTCCATGCTAGACATTGTCTGTGATTGATTACAAGTTACTAACGGAGGGTTATTGCTTACCCACTCCCCACCAAAAAAAAAAAAAAATTGGGAAGTTCTTACTTTTTTACAAGGTTACCCTGACGTGAATGAACTGGACACTATTTGAGTTGATATTTTTATCTGTTTTGAGGCAAGGTCTCATCATATAGTACTGGCTGGCCTGGAACTCCCTATGCGGACCAAGGTGGCCTCAAACTACAGAGATCCACCTACCTCTGCCTCCTGAGTGCTAGAATTAAAGGCTTGAGCTACCATGCCTGGCTCTGCTGGGCATATTTTTGTAAAACCCCGGGTAAGAATCTTTAACAGATAATACAAGTATCTGTCACACACCGTAGAGAGAAGCAAACATAATACCTGTGTAGCGCTGTAGTAACGTCGTCAACCCTGTATTCATCGGCAGCCACTCAAGTGAGCCTTGTCATTTTCTGAATACTCCCCCGACCTCCTCACTGTTCTCACAGAGTGACAGCAGAACTTCTTGAAATAAAATGTTCCGTGGCTACGTGGGCTGTGAATTCTGTCACGTTTTATTTTTAGGCAGGGCAGAGAAGGTCAGTAAGGAGATACGTGACGGCAAGGTCAGGGGAGTAAATGGACACGATAAGAATGTCCTGCTGATGGTCCCCGCTTTCCTCTGTGGTTGGATTGTTCTAGGCTTGGAAAACTGTGGTGCTAAGGAGAGAGGTAATGCTATTTACAGAGGGCATGTAAATCCCGAAAGAGATGTGACCCCAGCAGGCCCCGTCTCCTCTAGAAATGAATTCTGTCGCCTCCCGGAAAGTCTCATTGTACTGTTGACAGTCCTTGAGGGGAAGACTTTCTTCCTCCTTAGCACAGTCCTTCTTGGGTTGGCTCTGTACCATTTGAAGAGCTCCCTAGGAAGTTTGCTGATTCATAGATCCTGTCCAGTGTACTCATGGTACTTTGTATCTTCATTGAGGTGTATTTTTTTCTTAATGGTTAAATGCCCTCTCACTCGGTTTTAAATATTTAGTCCTTCTGCCTTCCTTCCTTTAAAGTTTCTGCTTCCCTTTTCGCTCTTAGAATCTGGGACCAGACAAGGTACAGTTGAGTCACACTGTTTGACAGTGGGTCATGGTTGAATTGAAGGCTCGTGTATTCATTCCTCTTTGCAGCCTCTTCCCCATCTGATTCTGGTTTTGGTGATTTAAAAATACCCCTTTGTCTTTGACTGAATTAATAAATGAAATTCTTTTGCTGCTAGAGAGTTAACCTCCTGCTTTATCCATGGAAATTTTTATGAATATCACATTTTGTTTTATGTCAAAGTTTTTGTTAATCTAGATTACATTACAACATTTCGTTGAGTGTGTGCATGTGGTGCACACACATTTTCCATCTTTTAACTATAATTTTATTATCCAGTCTGCATAAATCATGACACCAATTTTCAGATACGTCAAGATGTACAGGGGTCTGCTGAAATGTGATGGACATACCAGATCATATTCTGTTTAATTTTGTGTTCATGTATGGTAAGTTCCTTTTGATAGGCTGTGTTCACTTTCGCGTGTGCCTCCTGCACATGAGAAGGACTTATGTACTTACTTGGGAATTCTGGTGAGTGCCGTGGCACAGTCACCTCTTCTCTCCCATGCATTTGATTAACAGCAGCATATGTGTTTTGGAAGGTTATTGAAGAAATTGAAGAGATGATGCAGGAATCACCAGACCCGGAAGATGACGAGACCCCCACACAGTCAGACCGGCTCTCCATGCTCTCCCAAGAGATCCAGACTCTTAAGAGGTCTAGTATGAGCAGCTATGAAGAGAGTAAGAGACCCTCCTTACCTCAGTCTCTGGGCTTTCTGTCCATGTCCAACACGTCATGTCAGCCTCTCCAGAAAGCACTCATCTTCTTGGGTCCTCTGGCTCTGTACATACTTTGTCGTTGTTCAGGACTGTGTTGTATTTCCTTCAGACTCTGGACTAGTCTTCTGGGGCTTTGGGAAGTATTTACTGCAGACGGGGTAGCTTCAGCAGCCTGAATTTATTTCCTGGCTGTTCTGACGGCCTCAGGTCCAAGGTTAAGGGTTGGTTGTTTCTCCTTCCTGGCCTGTGGGTGGCCATCCTTTCCCTGGCCTTTTATCTATACATATCTGTGTCCGCATTTCATCTTCTTATAAGACATAGGTCTCATTGGATTGAGCACCAGCCTTGGACCCCATTTTAACTTTATCTCTGTAAATACTCCAAATGCTGCTGTATTCTGCAGTACTTAGGGTTAAGACTTCAGCATGCATTTTTGGGAGAAACAGTTTAGCTCATAAAAAGCAAGATCGTATGTATTTATTGAAAATAATTCCTATGATGACAAATAGTTGTCTTTGAAGGAGCTTTGAAGAGTTTTGGGAAGTGGAATTTTGTTACAGTTGGATCTGTGTTTGTATATGAAAACACTGAAATACTGTAAATACTGTTTGGCTGGTTGTCACAAAGAGGTTCTGAATAACTCTACCCAGCATGGGACTGCTCTGTGCATCGGTGTTTATCACCATGCCTGGTTCCATGCTGGCTAACACCCCTGTTGTGATGTGGGTTTGTATTTGTGGCCGGACCGGAGGTCTGAGGCTGGGCTGCCTCAATCCCATTGTATTATGTGGCTTCTTTTTAACCTGTGGAAGGTCCTTTGACACACTACATTTTCTCTCCGATGTGATGTAGCCACAGCCTTAGCATCGCTGGAGTCCTGATTCCAAAGCCCAGTGTTGATATGTGATGAGGTACAGGAAGTATGTATTAGTTAGCTAACACTCCCATAACAAACAGTCCCTCAGACTGGGTGGCTTGGACTGTGGGCTTTACCTTCTCTCAGCTCTGTAGGCCAGGTATTAAAATCCAGCTCCTTGGCTTGCAGATGTCTTCCCTGGGTTTTCATGTGGCTTGGTCTGCTGTCTGCTATACTCTCTATTTGTTCTGGAAGGACAGCAGTTATGTTGGATTAAAGTCCATCTAATAAACTCATTGTCATTAGACGACCTTTCTGAGTGCTTCCCTCCAGCTCATCCAGTCTCATGGTGAGGGACAGGCATTAGGACTTCAGCAGTGTCCTGGCTCTCCCATGCCAGCTGGGGTGACTTCCATGACTGTCCCGCCTTTCATCTCCCTGATCTTGAGCCAGATTCACGAGAGGGGCCATACAAGATTAAACAAGCATTTAGTTTAATCCTTTCCGATGGACTCCTCTCCTAGGACCCTGCCCCGTAGCCTGCCAGGGCGTGTCAGCAGGCAGTTTCTGTACCCCACCCCACCCCCTTCTGTGGCTGTTCTTTTCCTCACACCAGCCTCATGTCAGTCTTGGCTATCGTACTAGTCATGGGATGCTTTAGACACATAAGAAATAATTAGATTTTTTTTCATTTCCGCTGAGTGGCATGGCTACTTAACCTCTGCTCAGATCTACCCACCAGAACTTCTTAGCTTCCAAGACGATCCCAAACCGTCAGCGTAATTGCTTAGACTTGGATTTCGTTCTTTGGTTTAAAACACTCCGGTATGCCGCCTCCAAACAGGTGTCTTAGGATTCACTGCTCTTTGTTTCTGGCCACAGAAGTGAAAAGACTCTCGGTATCCGAACTCAACGAGCTGCTGGAAGAAATTGAGACAGCCATCAAGGAGTACTCCGAGGAGCTGGTGCAGCAGTTGGCTCTGAGAGATGAGCTGGAGTTTGAGAAGGAGGTGGAGAACAGCTTTATTTCTGCCCTGATTGAGGTGCAGAACAAGCAGAAAGAGCACAGAGAGACAGTCAAGAAGAAGAAGAAGCTTAAAAACGGCGCCTCTCAGAATGGGAGGAACGAGAGAAGTCACATGCCAGGCACAGTAAGTGATGTTTGCAGGAGGCACCCACTGCTGCCCCCAGGTCACCCCAGCACAGCCGGTCAGCGGTGGGTCTGTCTGGCAGGTCTCCCCTGTGTGTGAGTGGTGAGCCTCCGGCCAGAGCGCCACAGGGACTCTTGGCTAGAGCATACAACTTCTTCGGGAACGTGTTTCCTAGTGATGCTTTATTGCCCTGTCTGGATACCTCAGCACCGGAATGCGTGATGGGGACGTCAGTGGAAGGTAGAGCAGGCAAAGGAAGTATGTCTTCAAGCAGAGGCCTGGCCAGCGGCCACTCCTTACTACATCAGAACGATAGTAGTGGACTGTTGTGTTTGGCCAGCAGGCTCATGAGTGGTTTTATTTTGTTTGTGCTTAGCTATGGGGTTGGATTAGAAGACATGAAGAGGGTCCTATTGGGGTATCTGAACTGTGCTGTGTGAGCAGGTTCCTCCTGACTCATCAGAGGGAGCTGGTTGCAGCTGTGTGACATCAGCTGCTTGGCTGTGTATTTAGCAGACCAGAATATTATGACAGGTGAGAACATAGTGGTGTATTTGAAACCTCCAGGCTTCATAAAAGGTATTTTGTTCTCAGCATGATCCTTTTTCCAAAGTGATTTCATTGGTTAAAATTCATCATAAACATGGTCAGACAGTTCTCTACCATTTTGCCATGACCAGTTGGGGTCTTGTATATTCCCACCCTGACTTCATCTGTGAACAAATGTTGGTTGTATTTTTAGAGTATAAAGGTTGGTTAAAGTGATCCATTTTTCTCAATCATGATATAACACGATATATGTGTCACAAATTGATCCTTATGACTTAAGATTATATCCATTCTCTCTCTATTAAGTCTTGAATGAAGTCTCATTGGCAGATGCTGATGGAATCCTAGGAAGAGAATCCAGGTGCTGGGTAGCTGGGTCACCAGTGAGTGGTAATACATAATCTTACCACGTACTCCATTAGCCATACTGTGAATAACTTGTGAATGAATGCACATGTTCGTAGTGTGATGTCCATTTGTAAAAATGTAGAAAGAATAAAACTTCTTAAACTCACTTTGAAGGATTCAGGTGTATTTAGTTTTTGAGAAAATATTGATGGGAAGGATGCTTATTTAGTCATTTCTAGTGAGTATACTGAAGAAAAAACATTTGTTTGACTATTCTGTCCTGGAAATTTTACTTTTAAAATATCAAAGATAATATTTTCATCTTGCAGGTAGTATTTTAATGGAAATACACCTTTTAAATTGCCCTATTATGGCAGTGGGATTAAGTGAAATGCTTAGTTGCTAAACCCAGGCATGGGTGGGAATTTCTGCATAACTGCTGTTAGGGATTACATGCAAATCCTCTATTTATTGCTGGTAACACTTGGCTGAGAAAAACAAATTTATCCCTAGAGGGGTTTAGAGGTTTCTTTTTGTAATTCCCGTATAAATAGGGTTAGTGTGGACCCATTGTGTAATTTTGTATGGCGTTTATACCGAGAAGTGGATTTGGCCAGACAGCATGGGGTTAGAGTTAAACCTTTATTGGTCTTGAAATAGAGTCATATAAGACTGCATTTGTTTTTTCATAATATTGGAACTCATGAAGTTGCTTCCTGGTCCTGAGCTACTGTTTGTGTCAAAGACTTCAGTTAGGGCGGTAATGGCACGGCTCAACTCCTGGCACTGGGTTCCTGTGTCTTATTTTAGTCTCAGATGCCGGAGAACCGCTCCATCTGGAGCAGAAACAGCCGGAACGTGGTGATTTTGAAGATAGTTACAGTGGCACAAAAGACATGGCCATTTGGGTAAACAGATTCCTAGAGGAATTACCTCCTTCCTCCCTTTCTTTCTTTCTTTCTTTCTTTCTTTCTTTCTTTCTTTCTTTCTTTCTTTCTTTCTTTCTTTCTTTCTTTCTTTCTTTCTTTCTTTCTTTCTTTCTTTCTTTCTTTCTTCCTTCCTTCCTTCCTTCCTTCCTTCCTTCCTTCCTTCCTTCCTTCCTTCCTTCCTTCCTTCCTTCCTTCCTCCCTCCCTCCCTCCCTCCCTCCCTCCCTCCCTTCCTCCCTTCCTCCCCCCCCCTTTCTTTTCTTTCTCTGTCCCCCCGCTCCCCCCAGACAAGGTTTCTTGGTGTAGTCCTGGAACTCACTCTGTAGCCCAGGCTGGCCTCCAACTCACAGAGGTCCACCTGCCTCTGCTTCCCGAGTGCTGGGATTAGAGGTGTGTGCACCACCACCCGGCCTCAGATACTTTCTATATCATGCAGCTGTGGCATGTAACTCAGCTGACTGTCATCACCAATGCTAATTAAACAAAGGTGACCTCCACGTACATGTCACGTGTTACCTGTTTTTCCGGTGACATCACTATTTTCTCCCCAACAAGTGCTGAAAAGATGATGGGATTTGAACTTTTCCTTAGACATGGAATGACTTCCTTTTGTTTCAACAATGCTTTGGGACACACACACCCACTTACAGTAGGTGTAATATTTCTATAGTTGCCAACTTGTTGTCTTAGGTTCAGATGATGAACTCTGATGAAATATCTGCGTGAGAAGAGAGCAGGGTTAAAGTCCTTAGGCATGTCTTGTTTCAAACAATTTGCTCAAGAAAAAAATTGGGGGGAGTGTTAGGGCTGCTATCTAGAGCATTAGAAAATGTCATCACAGCATGAGATTTCATTAAATAGTAAAGGAAATAGTGTATATCGTATAAAGGTGAAATGTTACCTTGCTTTGAGTCTTAATATTTAAAATAGAAATATTATATAAGGGGGCAAGGGACAACAGTGTGCATTCATTTGGCGAGTTTGTGGAGTATCTTCCTTATCCCAGGCACTCCTCAAGATACAGTGGGGGCTGAACCAGGCCAGGCTTGTGATTGAGCACCGACTCTAAGGGAGAAGAATAGTAGGGAAAAACAAAAAAGAATGGCCGTTATGTCAGTGGAGGTAAATGCCGAGATTCCGTGCTGGATGAGGCGGTCGGAGCTGCTGCTGAGCCATTGTGGATGTGGTGGTTATTGCTCGGCTGTGCCCAGTGTTTGGCAGAGGCTTCTTGGTCCCTTTCCCACTCTCAGTTGGTAAGGAAGTTTGGAAGAGTCAGTCTTTTGGAGGAATGTGATTCGAGACAGCAGGTGCTTCATGCTTCCTTGTCTTGTTCTGGGTACCTGGAGCCGTACAGGGGTGGGTTGTAGAGACTGGCGTGGTGGAGCTTCTTTACTTCTCAGTACGGTGATCTAGCTGATGACTTAGGTTCCTGATGATTTTGCTCCCTTTTTCTGCAGTGGACCTTCTTTCATCCCCCCATCCTCCCATCCTCCCATCCCCCCCATCCCCCATCCCCCTCACCTTCCTTTTTTTTTTTTTGTTTTTTTCTTTTTAACCTTCAAAATCATGGCCAAGCACTGTCTTCCTTTCTTAGACCCTTCCTCAATGACTCCTCTTCAACACAGAATTGACTAGACTCTCCCTCTCTTGGGGTTAGTGTGCTGCCTTTTTTCAGCACAGAAATGCCAGCCTTGTGTTTGCATGCCCATCTCTGTGATGTTTTCTTGAGGATAGGAAATTTAACTTTGCTGTCTTGGTATTTGGGGGTCCAGTATAAGGTATCTAGTATATTTCTGATGAATAAAGCAGAGATGAAGGAGAGACTTGCAGATCTGCATTAGTGCCTGGAAACTCTGTGTCAGGTGACAGATCCACAGAGGCGAAGTACCATGTTAATCAAGGGTCCTGGGCTAAGAGCTGTCTGGAATTCTGGTCCTTCCACTCTGGATATAGAGACTTTTGAGTTTCAGAGGGATTAAATGAAATACTATGTCTAGGATTAGCATGTACACTGAGTAAATGTTAGTTATCGTATATGACCATCTGCTTGTTAGGCATTCCCCAGGAGATAATGTTATAGGAATCTGGCATTTATATTATCAAGCCATGGTTAGCACAACTAGTTTACTGACATTGAAACTAAGAGAATTTCTAAGTCCAACAATATGAAGTTTTTTTTAATTAAAAAAATTATATTTTTATGGATATGAGTGCTCTGCATGTATCCCTGAAAGCCAGAGGAGGGCACCAGATCCTATTACAGATGGTTATGAGCCACTGTGTGGTTGCTGAGGATTGAACTCAGGACCTCTGGAAGAGCAACCAGTACTCTGAGCCATCTCTCCAGCCCACAATATGAGGTTTTAGGTGGCTAGGTCTTCACACTGTCAGCCGTGTAAGAGAGACCGTTTGCCAGTCCCTCCCAGGAGCAGTGGGCATGATTAACCTTTGAAAATGTACTGACCGGGTCGGTGAGTAGTGGTTTGACCTATCGGATCCCTTCCTGGGTTTCCTATGATGTCATAACTGCGATGGTTTTTGTATCTGTTCATGAAGTGCAGATTCTCTGGCCACCGCAGTACCGGGCTGGGTTGTCATCTTTGGCTTCAGTCTCCTTGTCACAAGGCAGGCTCCTGAAGGGCTCATTTGCAGTTTATGAGTACCTCACCTCATCTCTAGTGTGTACAGATTGATTCCCAGGAGATTTGGATTTTGGATTTGAATTAGTATTATTCCCCCAGGAATTTTTTTGGGAGGTGGGGTGGACCAGACTCCTCTTTATATCAGACATTTTCACAGATCATTAACTTTTAGAGGCCATTCCCTTGGGTACAAAAACAAGTTGAAATACACCAGGCTATGTTTTAATTCAGTTCTTCCTGTACATCCAGAATTATCTCCAGTTTGAAAGACACTGTTGTCTACCTGCTTAGTATCCTACCTCTGTACACCTGGATGAAAAAGGACGTACTTTGTGAAAATCACGACTGTTTCATTTACAGGATGTGGGGGAGGTACCTTATTCTGAATCTTTGGCTGCAAAGATAGGGATCTTTTTAGATCTGTTTTCTATTTGGCCTAATCGCATTGAACTTTCTAGAGTGTTTAGAGTCTTATTCTCAGCACAGTCAAAAATGTATTAAAATGGAAAGCCCTACCCCAAAGATGTTTGGGATGTCAACAAGTGGTGATTTGTAAGTTCTAGAGAAAACAGGAAACTCTGTTTTCAAAAGAATGTTATCCTAAGTACCTGCTTATAAGGTTTGAGGAGATGATTGCCTAAAGAGGATCTCTGGAAGAAGCTCTTCCTTGGATAGGTTTTCTTCCACGGGTGCATTGTTTTGTATTTGTGACATACCTCTTATTATGACTAATGGCCAATTTAGTTTGTCTCTTCTTGCCTTGTGAAAGTACTCCCAGTGATAGTTTTCCATTTAATATTGACCAAAGCTGACATCAAGATAAGAGAAATGTGTTTTCATTTAGACAGTCACTATTAGATCACCTAGAAGTATTATCTTAATTAATCCTAGTTCTCAGCCTAAAAGGGATGTTCTGATATATCTACTTGAAATTTTGGCTTTTGTTTAGAAAAATAAAAGTACCAGGGTTCCTTTTCTCCCTTTCTTTAATTTGGAATTTTAATTTTGAACATTTGCTAAGATAGCAAAGCAAACTGCTACTGCCCAAGGGCCAAATCCCTCCTCTGTTTATTTTATAAATAAAGTTTTATTGGAACACAGCCATATCCATCCCATCCATGTGGTGCCTGTGGCTGCTTTCATACTATGGAGACAGAGTTAAAGCATTTCGCTGGAGGCTGTGCGGCCAGCAAAGCCTAAAATACTTACTATTTGACCTTTTCCAGAGAGAGCTTGCCAGCTCCTGATTTAAATAGAGTATACTTAATATTACAGAAGGGACTGGAGAGAGAGGCTCAGTAGTTAAGAGCACTTGCGCTTTTAGAGGACCTGGGATGATTTTCCAGCACCCTTATCAGTTGGTTCACAACCATCTCTAACTTTAGTTTTAAGAGATCTAATGACCTCTTTGGCTTCCAAGAGCATTGCATGCATGTAGTGCACATACATGTGGGCAAGATACTCATACACATAACATAAAAATGAATCTTTTTTTTAATTTGAGGGAAAAGTATAAACTCAGTTTGGATTTGAATAGCCGGAAAGACCATGGTGTGTAATTATATAAAAGATTGCCATGTTCTAGCCGAAGAGTTTGTTGTTTGGCAGCTCTTCAGTAGTCTGAGTTTAGCCAAGAAGGTGGCCATGCATTGACCAAACCATCTTCAAGCCTTACAAGCCTCTGGCCCAACAATAGACTTTGGTTCTCTGTGTGTCTGAGCCAGTAGCTAAACAAAGGGGCCTGGCAGGTAGACCAGTTGTCTCTACTTTGGGAATGCCTTAAAGTGATAAAAATGTTGGGTGCCACCTGGTCACAGTGTGTTTCCCCATAGTGATAGAAGGTGATTTAACAGAAAATAAGTGGAGAAGGTGCTGATTGGTCCTTTCTTTTTTAAACAGTTCTCCACGAAAGGATAAATTTGCTTTGCATCCTCAAATGCAAATATTAATACATTTCAACAGTAATTTGTTGATTTTAATTGACAGTGTTCCTTTGTTTCTTTTCCTTTTCCCTTTTCTCTTTCCTTCCCTCCTATTATCCCTCATTCCCTCCCTCCACCTTCCCCTTCCTTCTTTCCTCTCTTTCTTGCTTCCTTGGGATTGAGCCTAGGGCCTCACACATGCCAGGCAAGAGCTATATAGCTAAGCTATACTCCTAGCTCTATACTTTACTTTATTGCAAAGAATAGTTCCCAAAAATTAATATTAGCAACATAGAAGAGTATTGTGGCATAGGGAAAAACTTGGATATATAATATTTATTATTTCTGATTAAGCAAAACTATGAACTATTTTATATGTTAATTTTTATTTTCTGAAAGATAGTATCGTCTAGTGAATATTTCCATTGTAGTAAAAAGCCAGGAGTCCGTGCTTTACTTCTTGTAGCTTTTTAAAAAATGTAGTATTTTTATTTTTTGAGAATTTTATACATGTATACAATGTATTTTGACCATATTCCCCCAGCACTCTGCTTGGTAGCTTAGATCTGTCTTCTACCTCCTTACCCTTTCCTACCTTGGTATCCTCCCTTTTTTATAATCCAGTTTGTGGTCCCCATCTACTCATGGGTATGAGGACATCCACTGACGCATGGTTCACCTATCAGGGGCCATAAATACCCTTAAAGAAAACTGATCTCTCCCAGAACCCATCAGCTCTCAGTAGCTTCTCAGTTGGGTATGGGGACCACCATACCCATCCAAGCTAATGTAGTATATATTAACTGAATATAATTTTTTACTATTGCTTTTCATTCGTTTCTCATACCTTTCTAATGTTTTCTGCCCAATTCTAAGATCTTTGTTTTGCTAAAAACCAAAACTACTATTCAGTAAATTAGTACTCGAGAGTGGTCAAACTATCCAATCTGATGTGACTTGTGGGGAATAGTAATTATATTTTTATTTTACCTTCTTTTGAACTCCCTGAGCATAAGAATATTAAGGGAGGAAGGGCCGATGAGAAGTGAAAAATAGATAAAAGCCTTTCCTTAATTGTTTTCCTTACCCGTGTTTCTGACACAGCTTTGCTACTGGAAGTTTGCAAGCCGCTGTGGCTAGAGACCTGTTCAGGTCGGTTCAGGTAAGTCATGGAGTAGACGTGCAGGCGGAACCAGCTGAGTCTGCTGGCCGTCTTCCTAGATTTGTTTCTCCCGGTGTCGGATGTTTTGTGGTGGTTGTGAAATTCGTTGAACTGGTGAAGTGCCCTGAATAGAAAGAGTTGATGCCAAGGACTATAGAAAATAACAAGCACAGTCCAACCCCATGTCTGCTTCTCGTTGCTCTCGAGTTTGTTGAAAGTTTTCAAATTCTCTTGATTGTTCAGAAAGACCTTCAGAGTTCTAGCTGATTCCTAGGTCTTGCTGTAGACCCGTTCTTCCCGTGGTCTCTAGTCCTTTCTGCTGTGGCTTGCAGTCAGGAGTCCAGTGTTTCTCAATTGCCACCTTTTTTATAGCTGGACAACTTGATGCAGTTTCTGCGTTCTGGGCAAATGTAGAAGGATGTCATGATTTCTTTTGGGAGCGTTGACTCTAATTCTAGCCCCACTTAGAATAGAGTCCAGACTTCTTTGAATATTGATCTTTTCTAAGCACATTGCTCAGTTCTTTTTTTTTTTTTCCTTTTATTTTATTTTACAATACCATTCAGTTCTACATATCAGCCACGGGTTCCCCTGTTCTCCCCCCTCCCACCCCCTCCCCTTACCCCCAGCCCACCCCCCATTCCCACTTCCTCCAGGGCAAAGCCTCCCCCGAGAACTGCGATCAACCTAGTAGACTCAGTCCAGGCAGGTCCAGATCCCTCCTCCCATACTGCATTGCTCAGTTCTTTCCGTGTATTATTTCATTTTAATCTGCGCAACCACCCTAGAATGCTTATTAACAATATTCTTATTGCCATATCTTGGATAAGCAAATGTTAGATCTACAGAGTCCTTAGCTCACAGAAATAACATGCATGGAGAGAGGAAGTACAGCATTATCTAGAGGGGCAGGAGAATTCTCTAGAGGGGATGCAGAGCTCTCTAGAGGTAAGAGCCAGCATCGGCTTGCATTTCCTTCCTTTGAACCTCCCAGGCAGGTTGTATATGGGCTCAGAGCTCTTGGCTTCTTTCTCTGTCTTTTAGGTTTTATGGATTTTTTTTTTAAAGTTCCAAATATTATACTGTGTTGCTCTTGGTTTCGTCTGAAGAAAGTTTCCAGAGGATGGATGATTTTGAGACTCTCCATTCATACCCTCGCCAGAAAAGGAAATGGTGAGAGGCGACTGAATGTTCTGAGTTACTGAAGGCTCTGTGTTCTCTGTCAAATGGCCCCTTCCTTCCCCTGACCTTGCTCCATGGCTTTGGTATTTTCTCTGTAGCAAGGGCAATGATAAGACAAATAGTGCCATGCTTAATCACCTTCCTGCCTGTATACGGGTTCGTGTGGAACACTCCATTCCAAGCAGGGCATTTGGGGAACCGTTAACTCCTTCCTAAAGATGCAGTGGGGGATCCCCGAGAACCTGAAGCTGCCCCAGTGTTTTGCTTCTGTGCTGGGCCATTTGGATTTTCTGCTTCGTAAATGGTAGATTAAATGGAGGGAGGACGGAAGATTGGCTCCTGACACTCCTAATGTTTTCATTCATCTTAAGGATTAATTTTAATTAAAGGGTAACAAGTCTCCAGCATTGTTCCTACCATTCAGTATTCATTGGCCCGAGACTTAGTGGCCAGTGCCTGGACGTGCCTGTGGTCCCTCCCCCTGAGAAACGGTGAACAGAGAAGTGCCCCTTTCGCCCCCTCCTCACTTTCTTCCTTTTACTTAGAAAATTTAAGTGGAAAGAATTCTGACCTCTGGTCCAGTTTAGCACCTAATAATACTGCATCTATTCTCCAGGTCGTAAGTCTAGCATTTCTCAATGGCATGATAGTTTTAAAAAGTCAATTTAATTTGTCTCTGAGGTTTTATCTTCTGAAATACATTTTGCTTTCCAAAACTGGGGTGTTTTTGTTTTTTAGTTGATGGAGCCGTTGTGAGGCAGAGCCTATCGTTTCTCGGTGGAGTTCTTTTCCAGGTTCTTCTAGTTCCTGCCTGCCCTGCTCACCTATTCTCTCTCCCTTCTGCTTCACTGATCCTCTGCTGCTTCCTTTTATTAGCCCGGGCTTTAGTTCTTAGTTGCTGGCCCTTTCACAAATCATGGTGTGGAGATTATTTTGCCTGCCCTTGTTAATCTCCCGTTGATTTCCTAAGCTCGATCCCTTGGTGGAAACTTCCGCAATGCCACACTTCACTCCTTTGACCCATGGTTTTGTGTCTCGTCATGCCATCAGTCTCTGTTTACACTTAGATGGCTTATTCCTTCTGGGTTATTTTTCTTTCTCCTACCTAAGAAGTTCAGAGGCCTTATAATATGGTGAAAAAATTCCAGGCTCGGAGGCTTTTGGCTTCTGGTATTAGGAGTGTCACACCTGGAGTGTGGCAGGTAATTTTACAAACCCTTCCTGTGACATAGACATCCCTGTGATGGAGGGATGCAGGATACCCATTCTCTCTCTTGAGAACGTACTCACGTCCTCCTAAGGAAGCAAAGACTTGGAAGTAGACCATTAACCATCATCTGCTGGTACCCTGGAACACTTACAGCGTCCTGTGGCACTTGTATCTGATGGTTGGTTTGTGTGTGCACAGTTGTGTGTGTGTGGACACTTTGGTTGTCTGATGGTCGGTTTGTGCATGTGTGTTTGTGCGTGTGTGTAGTTTGACTTGATTTGCCTCCTTAAAAATAATGTATCTTTTTGGTTGAGGTAATTCATATATTCATAGAATATTAAAATCAGAAGTCCTTCGGATTATATCTCTTGACCATCTCCTTCCTGGTGAAGATGCAGGCCTCAGTAGGTGAGTCCTGGTAGAGCTAGCAGAGCAGGGAGAAGACCTAGAACTCTGATTTTGAGTCTGGCCTTTCTCTGCCTAGGTCGACATTACATTTCTTTTTCTGGCCGGGCGGTGGTGGCGCACGCCTTTAATCCCAGCACTTGGGAGGCAGAGCCAGACGGATCTCTGTGAGTTCGAGGCCAGCCTGGGCTACCAAGTGAGTTCCAGGAAAGGCGCAAAGCTACACAGAGAAACCCTGTCTCGAAAAACCAAAAAAAAAAAAAACCAAAAAAAAACATTTCTTTTTCTGATTCCAGATACTTTTGACTGGCATGTGACTCCTGGGTTCGTGTAAAACTTTGCACGTATTTTCTAGCATGAGTGGGAATTGCTATAGAGCACCTTTGAAATATACATATTGGTTTAACTGAGCAGCCTTTATAATCAAATATCTTTCTGCAGTTAAAAATCCCAAAGATGGCCAGGCAGTGGTGGTGCACGTCTTTAATCCCAGCACTTGGGAGGCAGAGCCATGAGTTCGAGGCCAGCCTGGGCTAAAGAGTGAGTTCCAGCAAAGGCACCAAAACTACACAGAAAAACTCTGTCTCAACCCCCCCCCCTCAAAAAAAAATCACAAAGACAACATAACCCAGATTCTCTGTGTATTATCCATCTTTACGTGGCTTATTTTTATACTGCTTTTATTTTCTCTTTAAAGACTTTATTTTTTAAAACTATTTCCTCATATAGCTGCATGTATTCTTTTTTGTCTCTCTTCCAAGCCTACATACACTTTTACACACATTGTAAACTATTCCATCTGAATCTGTCATATTGTGATTTAAACTGCAGATTACTAAAACTGAAACAGCAGCACTTGCTGCTGGCTCTGCCCATCTCAGCTTCCCAACATGGCGGTTTTATGTTTAGTGCCAGCTCTGGGTCTGGGAGCATGTGTACCATCAACTCTCAGAAGCAGTGGGTCTGTGCTTTTATCAAAGCAGCGTGTAGCCCAGAAACCTTTTTTTTTTTTTTTTTTTTTTTTTGTGTCTGTACTAGCAAAGCTAAATTCACCATGCAGTGTAATGTGCGGCTTGTAGACGCCTCATTCCCGCCATGCTGTAGGTCAAGCCCACATGCCAGGAAGCCGCCATAGAGTAGCTCAAGCCTGTAGGCTGCCACTAACTTGAGAGAGACAACTAGCTCCGTTTTAGAATCTTCTTTTTAAGGTTTTAGGTGAAAACTCTTGCCCCACATTGGGCACCATTAGTCGTTGAAGTTTTTCCTTGTCCACCCAGCTCCTGCAGCTGCTCAGACCCAAGTAAACACACAGAGACTTATATTACTTATAAACTGTATGGCCGTGGCAGGCTTCTTGCTATCTAGTTCTTCTATCTTAAATCAACCCATTTCTATTCATCTATAAGTTGCCACATGGCTTGTGGCTTATGGGTACTTTACATCTTGCTTCTGGCATCGTCTCCTGACTCAGCCTTCCTTTTCCCAGAATTCTCTTCTTTGCTTATCCTGCCTATACTATACTTCCTGCCTGGCTACTGGCCAATCAGCATTTTATATATCAATCAATCAATCAGAGCAGCACATTCACAGCATACAGAAAGAGAGCCCTAGGACAGAGCCTTGGACATTGATCAGGTCCTCTTATGCTGAGGACAAAGCTGTGCTTTTAGGGACATAAGGGTGACTGTGTTTCCATAAAATTTATGAAAAATTGACTTAATCTTTCTCTGCTCCCACTCCTGTCTACCTTTCTTCAGATATTGTGCCCTGTATCTCCCATTACAAATATCGTTAATGGCTGGGCACAGTAGCTTGTGGCAAGTGCCTGTTGTCCCAATCCCTCAGAGGCTGAAGGAGGAGAATGCTTGAGTCTAGGAGTTGGAGGCTAGTCTGGACAGTGTAGCAAGACCTATCCTTAGACACAGACACACACACACACACACACACACACACACACACACACACACACACAGAGAGTGTAACAGTTGAAAAACCCAAATGGGATTGGAACCCAGGGGAACACTGGGCAGGGACAGTCGGATACTCAAGAATGTGGTGTCAAGAATCCAGAGAAAAGAACTGGCGGACAGGGATTCCTGGAAGTCTCACCGGGATCTGAAGTGTCTTTGGACTTGAATGTTCAAGAAGATAACTCTGGGGAAAGTAGGTTGAGGGTTTGGTCACTGAGAAAGCCCGTAGAAAAAAAGGGTGGGAATGAGTGAAGGGGAGAACTGTGACTCAGTTTCCCAGGGAGGCCGTCATTCATAGTAGCTAGAACACTCAGTTCTCAGCCAGATCTGTTAATTGTGTTCTTTCTCTCTCTCTTTCTGTCTCTTGGGTTCTGTGTTGTGTATTCTCTGTCTCTGTCTCTTTCTGTCACACACACACACACACACACACACACACACACACACACACACACATACACACACACACACACACACACACACACACACACACACCCCTGTGTCCCTAGAGTCTCTCAAATGTCTATTTAGATGATTTTTTTTTTCCAGTGGTACAAAGTGCAGTAGGGTCCTGCCATGTGCCGCCTTGCTCCTCTGGCTTGGCCGTTGGCTGTGGAGTGCTCTGGGGCTGGGTGCCCTTGGCTGTGTCTGCCAGCGCCAGCATGGCCGAGGTTTTGTTGGGAAACTTGGACTTCATCGTCTTTGGCTGGCCTCAGTGGGCGGGCTTGTGTTTTCCAGCCTGCGTGGGTTCCCCGTGGTTGCATTTTGACTTCTTCCTACCAGGCTAGAGTTCTGATGGTGTGACCATCATCCCTCACTTTCTTGTAACTGAAATAGTCCAGTGGTGCTCACGTCTGTATTTCAACAGGAAATCTGAAACTACACAGGCGTCTTATGAATGTGTATGGACTTTCTTTTTGTTTGGCTTTGTTTGTTTTTTTCCTTCAGTAATCCTAATTAGGTTTTGACTGGGAAAATAAAGCTAATGAATTTGAACTGTACCTGAGTTTTCTCGCAGGTGCGTTCTGACTCCTTTGTCCAGCTTGAGGTTTTCTGAGTTCTTACCTAGCTTTAGCGTTTCCATAGAAAATGGAGCCATGTAGTGCAGACTGAAACAAGCATTCTTTTAAGTGCTTTTCCAAGGGAATGAATTTTGTAGAATGCTTAAATAAGGAGCTGACTTGTTTACTTGAAAATCAGTTCCTAGTGTGTTTATTGCTGACGTGGGAGCCTGTGACGTCATCTCTCTGGATAATCTTTTTTGAAAACAGGGAACAAATTACAATGGGGTATGTGAAGAATCTTCAAAACTAGCTGTTTGTAGGTTTTTATTGTAAAAATTATCTCTTCCATCAAAATTAATCATTAGCCAGGTGTGGTGGCATATGCCTTTAATCCCAACACTCAGGAGGCACAGGCAGATGGATCTCTGGGAGTCTGGGGCTAGCCTGGTCTACAATTCAAGTTCAAGGACAGCCAAAGCTATTACATAGAGGAATCCTGTCTCAAAAATCCACAAACAACAACAACAACAACAAAAAACAAACAAACAAAAGTTATATTCTCAGCAGAGTAAGGAGCCATGTGTCATGTGGAAGTGTCTTGACCAGATAATTGATTCTCACCAACAGGAACAGGTTGGGCAGGAGAGTGGTGGAGAAGGCGAGGTGTGCTGAACAACTCCCACAGGACAAGTGTGGGTGCCCTTGGGGTTCAGCAGTGCTCTGGGCTGGTGGGGCTGGGCCAGAAGCAGTCTCTGCCTCCTTGAGGGGTAACCCTGTTTGTACTTCTCAGGCTTTTTGATAATATTTATTGAGGGCCTCAGAGGGCTTTACTTCATACATATTAAATTGATCAATATTTACCGTATTAAAAATTAAAACTAATAAAAGATTAATTCATTCAAAGTGCCAGAGTTAAATGATTAATTCTTATATAAACGGTAAGTTTTCCTAGAATGTAACTTGAAAGCTTTTGGTTAGGAAAATGTCATTGGCGTGTGTTCCTGTCAGTCTTGTTGCCGTGCAGCGGCACTGAAGGACAGGCGTCTCAGCTCTGCTTCTGCAGGCTGTCCGTCCTTCGGAATGTTACACTGTAGGTTGTGACAGACTGAGGGAACTGGAGTGCTGTATACGGCCAGAGTTCGTGATAGACTTGAAAGAAATGGCATGAAGCCTAACGATGCACGATGAATATACAACAGTAATTAAGGAAAAGATCATGTCTTGATGATATGAAGGTGTTTGAGCTCATGTACCTCTAGGAGAATTTCAGCTGCCTCCTAACTTGTGCCTGGGTCACACTTAGAGATCACTTGCTCTAGTGTATACATTTTATGAGAGCAGAGACAACTGCTGTGGTTTCCTTGGGACCTGGAAAAATATCTTGAAGTTTGTTCCTTCAGTGTTGACTGGCTCAACTTTCCCCCTGAAATTCCAGGGAAAGGCACCATCCGGTGAGTCAGAGGACAGCTTCCTTCTCAGGAGCCTTTCCCTTAGTTAGTCATGCTGCAAGAATCTCTCTCCTGCCTTTGACTCAGCTGTTAGACAGGTACCAGTGGCCCTTTTTACCATGCATGTGACTGTGCAGGCTGGCTACAAACCAAGATAGGTCACGGACAGGAAAAAGAAAGTCTCATCTGAGTGCAGTGAATTCTAGGACCTCTTCGTGGAGGTTTCTGGGAGAAATCAGCTGAAATTGTTTTCTACAGAGTGGATAGTCTTCACAAAAGTTTTGGGGTGCTCAGCTGGTAAAATGGGATCCATTCTGCTCCCCAGGAAGCACATGCCATCTTCCAGTTCACATTTTCTTTCGGCATCAAGGCAGTGGCGGGTGCCTGGAGAGTGAGTGGGAACAGTTGACTCCCTGGGTGGCAGCATGCTCATCTGCCAAATGTTAGCTTTGTCTTCCCCAAACTGAGCGTGGTATGATGTGAACTTGAGCCCAGAATAGGCCCGTTACTCAGGATCAAGTTGTCAGTCTTGGGATGAAATGTAGGTAAACAGTGTCCAAAGGTATCTTAAAAATTGTGTGCTAAATAAAATGTGTGTACAGCTGACATTTAATAAGAAACGGGAACAGATCTGTTAGTTACACCAGGGAAGATCTCTGGGGGTATGGTGGGTTTTGCATTGGACTCACAGGCATGGAAGCACAAACAGTTTCTAAACAGCATGATGTCGTCTGCTTTATGAGAATGAGTAATTGTGGCATTTCCTAACCACTGTTGGGCACGGAAAATCATCACGGAACATTCTACTAAAAGTCTCTGAACTTCTCTCTCTGTCCTTTTCTTCCTGGGCCATACACTGCTGCCTTTAGCGCTTCAGCATGGAAGGGATCTCAAATGTCATTCAGAATGGCCTCCGCCACACCTTTGGAAACTCAGGTGGAGAGAAACAGGTGCTCCATTATCCTTTTTTGCCTCTCCTTCTGCTTGTTCCTTTTCTCTGTCTGTGTGGGCCCTGAAAGTTGGCACTTTTACTAATTTATTAAGACCACCGCTTAAAGGAGAGAAGCACAGGTTCATTATGTCTGCAGTCCCAATAATGAACAGGATCCCCCTGGGGGAAAGAGCATTTAGATTGGACACCTGACTAATTGCATTCTTAAGCCGGTTTCAGGGCCCCAGTTTCTCATGCCCACCTCTAACAAATAGATATTAATATACTGACATAATGGATTGCATGCACGGAAAGGGCTGGTTGTGGAGACAGCTGAACTGGTGAACATGATACTCTACTTATAAAAATCTGGGAAAGAAGATCTCATTTTAAGGAGAATGTGGCCAGAGGTCGGTATCTTTGAGATTATTGAGTCTTAGGTAAAAAATATGCAGAGAGTATATTTTACCTCTCGTATCTGAAATTACACATGTATGGTGAGCCAGCTCAGTTGTCGGCCAAGTGAGGAACAATATCATGTATACAGAAATATATGCCATGAGCCTGTACAATCCGATGTGAAGTGACTTGGTTTGTATTTACAGTTCGGCATAATTCAGAGGAGGGTCACAAACATGGGAAGTGTATATATTGGTGACTTGTGTTTGAAATTATCTTTCACTCTTTGAAAACTCCATTTGAAGAAAGACACTCTCATAGGCTAGGTCTTGGATGATGAAGAAGGTGTACCAATGGGACGTGTAGGCAGTTGAATCCAAAGAACCAAATGCCTGGTGATTCTACAGAGGGTTTTTGTGTATCACTCGGGGGCGAGGACTGGTATTAAAGAGGGCAGGCTCGCACTGCCATTCCCAGCTGATAGAGAGAGAGGCCCCATGGGGACGGTTGAATCCCAGTTTTTGTTCTCTGCCACTTACCTCTGTCAACCCGCAGGAAGGAAAAATAGCTTCCAAACCGACCTGACTCATGGGGAGATGGGCCCACGGCCATGGCATAGATTCCTGATGATGCTTCAGGTTTGATGTGTGACCGAAATCTTCGGTGGGCACATGCCCGTCTTTTATGGGCATTTTTATAAAGAAACATACTTGGCTGTCGAGTTGAGCCTTACCTGGAGAAGTCTAGTCCAGAAAGGCTGTGAGGCACTTCGGGTTAAAAAAGTGGAACAGCGCATTTTTCCGACTGTCTGGACCTCAGGCCCAGTTATTTTATTTATAGACTCACACAGTCCATGGGGATTAGGAACAGAGTTGGAATTGAGAACGAACATGGAGGACAAGCTTGAAGAAGCTCAAGGACTGGCCAGGGCACCAACTTTCTATGTGAGCCTTTGCAAACTGCCCTGAACTCCAGGATAGAAGATTCTAGACAGTTATTTCTAGAACATGCTTTCATGAGATTTTCTTTTCTCTTTTTGGATGCAAGTGTGATAATCATGAGCCTTTAGAGGGAGTGAACTGGCTGGGCAATTTGTGACAAATTGGGAGATTATTTTTATTATTCATTTACCTTTTAGGCCATTCTTTCTTACTTTTCTCCTCTCTAATATCCAAAATCACTTATGCATACTTACACAATCATTTAAATATTAATTATATGTTTCAGTAATTGTTTGGGGAAGTGAGTCTTTGTTATTCATGTCTAGAAGAAGCTGGTTTGTGTTCTGAAATGTCGTCATGTTATTCATTTGACCGTGGCTTTCAGTCAGAATAAGAATGGTCTGAAAGGGAGTGATTTGACTGCCAGAAATGATCGATTGTATAGTATTGTTGAAACTATGCTGTTAGCTTACTAACTGTTGTGAAACTGTGTTGAAAACTTGCAGGGAGAATGCTAGGGAAGACTCTACCTTCCAAACGAGCACATTGAGCCAACTGTCCTCAGACCTCAGCCTGGGGAGTGGTCAAGGGCTGAACCACGGGGAGGTGGTTGTTGCTGTTGCTGTGAGGTTCACACACAGCGGGGAGAACTGGGGAGAAAAATGGGCCCCAGTGGAAAGAGTCAGACTTGGGGACTTGCTGCCTGTGCCCTGCGCTCGTCTCCAAACCAGCTCTTGTTCGGGATCTAGAGTAGGCCGTCTAGGAACTGCACTGTTTTGAAGGTGAATGTATTCAGGCCTAAACGATGCTTTCTCTCCCCCCCCTTTACCTTGGCAGTACTTGACGACAGTCATCCCTTATGAGAAAAAGAGTGGCCCACCGTCTGTCGAGGATCTTCAGATATTAACAAAAAGTGAGCGGAGACAAATCTACTTGTTTGCTTACTCCTTTGACTCTTGCTGATTCCGAAACTCTTGGTTTTCATTTCTAGATTTGATTTTTGTTTATTTTGTCAGTGGAGGCTGGTAAATGATGGATGGCATCCTTTATTCTTATGACAGTGAAATGAATAACTATAATGTCAAATGTAGTGCTGACTCTGGTGTTCATTGTTTGAATTTTTTCTTAATTTTTGAATTATCTGTGAGCTAATTTTTTAAAAATAGAAAACATGTAACTTGAATCTCCATCATCTTATATGAGAACATGTCTGTCAACAAATAAAATGCTTTGTGGGTCTTATGTGACTTTAGTGGCTGAATAGGAAAGACTTAGAGATTTTAGGGTAAACACCCCACCTTCTCGTGAATGGAAAACCAGAGGTGTTAGTTATAGGGAGATTTTAAGAACATGCATTCACTCAGCAAACATTGCTAGGACCTGCTGTGTGCCAGGCCCTTTTCTGAGCACTGTAGATATATTAATGAATATAGCAGAGAAAGGTACTCCACATGTGTGTGGCAGTACATTTTAAAATGGTTTGTGAGATTAGTAAGTAGATGTATTAAGCATGTCTTAGAGTAGTTATAAAAGGCCACAGAAATCTGGTCACTTTTATTTTTAGGGATATTCTTGGAAGTCACTTTCTCTTTCTTGGTAGCATTGGAAAATTAGGATAAAAATATTTTCTCAGCTTACCCTGTAGCAAATAAATTACATATGATTTGGGGTAAGTCATAATCAGCTTGGCTTGGGCTCTGTGGTTAAGAGCACTGGCCTGTCTTCCAGAGGACCTGGGTTCAGTTTGCAGCTCACAACTGTCTGTGATTCCAGTTCCAGGGAATCTGACGGCCCTTCTGGCCTCCACAGCTGCCAGACACATAAATGATACACAAATGGACATGTAAGCAAACCACCCACCCACCCAAACAAACAAACAAACAAACAGCTGTTCAAATCTCACTAAAAAACAAAAAGAAGAAAGAAAGTGAAGGGATTGAGCACTGGCCATGGTGGCTCACATATGTATTCCAGCACTGAGAAGGCTGAGGCAGGAGGATTGCCATGAAATTATGAGATTTAACCATCCTGGGCTACAGAGTAAGACCCTGTCTCAAGACAAACAAAGTATAGAGGATTAGATTTGTTACTTAGATTACTTCTAATTGTAACTTTTGTGATAATTGCTTACAGAAGGACATGCAAGTGGACCGCGTGGGTGGATACTGATGGCGGCGACACATGGGTGGGAAGCCGGAGGGGGACCAGCGGCTCCCTCTTGGCCCCTCGGCTGCCTGCTAACCTCAGCTGTTTACTCTTTTCCATGGTGAACAGTACATAAAAAGTCTTATATTTAGATGGAGATAAATCAAGTGATGCCAGTCAGTCTAAGATAAAGAAGCCAGAGCTCAGCTGGGTGGCCAGTCCTCTCATCTTCAGCAAGAGCTTGCAAATTTGTGAGTGTCCAAGATCACAGAAGACGGTTAATTACGGGGGCTGAGTCTCTTAAGTCTTGGGCAACTCAACCCCAATGACACTGGCCCTCGGAATGTGATTTTTATAGAGAAGTTAAAAAAGTTTGAAACCTAATTGAAAGTGGCAGTGCTGAGCCTAATGGTTGTCTAGGAGGGAACATAAATACTGCTCAGAAAAACAAGAGTTATTGAACCCCTGAGCACCTCAGCTCGGGGGCAAGACCAAAGTCATTGCAGTCCCCTAGAGTGTTGCATCCCTAGAACGTTCTTAGATGATTCTTAGATGCTGCTTTCCTATATGGACACAATTTTGGGAATCTCTGGGCATCTTTGGGCAGCGGAGTAATGTCCACTCTAAGACAGCTGTGATGATGCTGTTGACAGTAGATGAGGGAAAGTGTTGGTGAAAGTCTGGTGAAGACATTTGGGGACCACAGGGCCTCTGCTGCTACCACAGAACAAAAGCCATTTGTGGGTGTGTGGCCTTCCTCATAAGTCTGTGGGAAGGGAGTCACTGGCGTGGTAATAGTAGTCATGAGAGTTACAGTAGTTGTGTTTAACGGAAGTCACTGTCTATGTCGTCCGTATGTAATGAGGAGCTGGATCCTCATCATACAGTCTCTGAGACAGACCTAGTTATCACCCTTAGGTTACAGATGAGGAACTTGGTACACAGGGTGATAAAGTCCTTACTCAGAGTTAGAGAAGTGGCGGAGCCAGGGTTAAAAACCCCACACGGCTGATTGGATGGTTACACCGTGCAGTCTTCTCATACATCCAGGGGAAAAATTAACTGTGAAGGTCCAGTTGTGAATCTTTATGAGATATCTCCTCATCTTCTTCCTTAGCGGAGAAGGTGTTCAGAGCCCACCAGATGCAGAGTTGCTTCTTAGGTCTTTCTTCATTTGCTCTTTAACTGCTTTCTCTAAATCTGACTCGTGTTGTATTTGGAGAGCACAGCTAACCTCCCCTTTCTCCAGGAGGTCCTCCAGTTCTGAGGACCTCTGAGGGTTCACAGCTCATCAAAGCGCACGATATACCGTTCTTCACTTCTCAGCTTCCACTAGAACAAAGCAGATGCTCCGCACACAGCCCAGTGCCCCTTTCCTGCCTCCAGGCTTGGGAACGTTAAACCAGGGAGATGAATCTCACTTCTTCACTGTATTCCCTTATCGAGAAAAGAATCTATGTGTAGTTTGTGTGGCTCAGTTACACTGTATCATTCATTAGGACTGAGGCTACAACTTTGAGATTAAACATCATCTGACCTGAACCTTGAGTTATCGCCACTGTCTTTTTCTTATTTTGTAGTTCTGCGGGCCATGAAGGAGGACAGCGAGAAAGTTCCAGGCTTGTTAACTGACTATATTCTGAAAGGTGAGTTTTATGATGACGGTGTGGGAGCGGTGGCTGAGGAGCTGTGATTAATCAGGAAATGTATCCTCTTGTTGACAGAAGAAAATGTTCGCACGGCTTTGTTAATGTACAGTGACGGTAGATAGGCGGCTGATGGATGACTGTAACATCAGGGCTAGAACGCAGCTTCTATTTGAGATCCTGGGCTGGAAAGTATTCCCACAGCTGAGGAATTATTAGAGGAGAGAATTAAAAAGACATTGGGCTCTGGGTGTGGTGGTGTTCACCTTTAATCCCAGGACTCGGGAGGCAAAGGGAAGGTGGATCTCTGAGTTTGAGGCCAGCCTGGGCTACATAGAGAGTTTCAGGCATCCACGGCGTACATAGTGAGACCCTGCTTCAAAAAATAAATACATTTTAAAAATAATTAAAAGATATGTCCACTCATTCTGAGTATCAGGTATGGACATAATGGTCCTGGAAGCTTGGGAAGGGTGGTGTCTGTTACCTCGAGGGCAACAGGAAAGGAAGGACAGATCTGTCAGGGCAGGTGGTGGAGGGGAAGTTGTGGACACTGCCAAGGGGAGCACAGAACAGACCAAAGTCTCAGGTAGAGAAGGGGAGGAGAAAGGCGACATTTCTCAACAGTGAGATGTGGGCTGTAAATATTAGAGCACACGATCTGGATCATACAGGCTGGGGATATTGAGGAGGGAAAAGAAGTCCTAAGATAACAGGCCTCATTTGCTGAGAAAAGGGCAAAAATGTTAATAGTCCGTCCTCAGCCAAGGGGACTGGAGTGCTGACTCAGTTATAGGAAACGTGGCTGCTGGGCCCTGGCTCATTGTTAAGGGCAGCGTTTGTTCCCGGGCCGGATTTGAAAGCGGCACAGAATTTACATCTCGTAGTCTGGGTTTGGAGAGCAAGCTCTTCTCATTACTGCTGTCTTTGGCCTCTCTCCTCCACCAGTTAGCAGGAGATAAAAGTGTTGTGACCTCTGAGACATCTGCTGTCTCTGATGGACTTTTTATTCAGCTGTAGTTTCATAGAAGGGGCTCGCAGTGAAGGATGCAGAATATCATTTGTAGGGACTTGATGTGTAACAACAGCAGCCAGCCGTTTGCCAGCGGTGAACACGGGTGGAAAGGGTTGAGTCAGCATCTTGTTTAAAAGTGTTTTGTTTTTCTTTCTGATGGATGGCCTTTTCTCCCTACGAAATTAATGACCCTTTTTTTTTTTGTACCTGATGCCTTCGTTTGCTTTTGTGTTGTGCTAGTGTTGGTTTTAAAGCTGGATGGCCCTGAGGTTTGTCCTGGATGTGACAGGAAGGAGACGAACATAAAGAACACGTCTCAGTCTTATTACAGTGGGTCTCGAGAGCTCTGCCAGGACAGCCAGCCGGGGGCTTCTGAAGGATGTTGCAGCCCGGGGAACAGGGCTGTGGGAGGAGAGGAGTTTTCACTTTGAAAACCTAGGACCACTACTGTAAATCTCGTCCTTCCACTCGGGGAGGTGGGTGCCCCCACTCCTGGGCCTGCCCTCCCACTCGGGGCACTGGCTGTCTTTGAGCCCTGTCTGGTCCACGCTGTACCCGCTTCCCGTGAGCTGCTCTGCACACGTTGCGCTTCTGTCTCCGTGTTATGCTCTGCAGACTGGGTTGGAAAGCAGCTCAGACTCCAGCAGTGATGCTGTAGTCTAGAATGTGACAGAGGGAACCGAGTGTAGAAGTGTCAGGGGTCGGGGAAGGGCTTGTGGGTACTAAAATGCTCTTTGGCACCCAGCCTGCCTGTCAACCGTCGCTCTTCCTGGGGACCAGGCATAGGACCCTGAGTGAGAGGGGCTGTTGTTGCTCCGAGTAGAGAATGGTGCTCCTTCTCTTGGCTTAGCTGGCCTTCCTACTGTCCGAACAGAGACGCCTACAGCCTGGCTGTGTAAATATAGCTCCTTAGATTTAATGCAAAGGTGAGAAAGCAAAGGTCAGGTGACCCCATCTGGCCTAAGATGGAATGGGTCTGCTGGGAGAATGCAGCTTCTCACACTGATACCCACTACAGCCACTGCTGACTTCAGTTACGGTACCCAAGACCTGGGCCACAGTATGGCTGCCACTGTTCAGCCCTCCTCTGACGTCTCCAGAGGCCTGTGCTGTTACAGGACTTGGGGCTGGAGTGACGGGCTTACATCTCCTATGGTACCCCAAGAGACTTGGCCTTTGGGTGTCTCATTTCTGGAAAAATTCTAATAATGTGTCTTAGAGAACTTCTCATCGTTGGTGGTAGCCTTTTGAAGTCTTTTTAAAATGCTATTATAGGCCATTGCATTAGTATTTAGTCTTCATTACACAGTGGCGCTTTTCACATACATATAGAGTGTCTGTAACATTTCATGTGTTTCGTTCAGGTGTATGCAGAAGATACATTTCAATATGTTTCTTGTCTTTGTTGTAGTTCTGTGTCCTACGTAGAGCAGCATCACCTGGAGCGCTTCCCCTTCTATGGACTCCAGGCTTGATCTCCTATGGTGTCACTGGAAGGTGGCTATTACGAGTCCCTGCTTTTGGAGACCCAGCACACTTGAACTTGGATTTGCAATTCAGTGTTAATAGATCACGACTTCACTAATCCATCATATTCTAGCGCCGAGAGAGCTATGGCACTCTTGAATTCTGGAGATAGGTTTTGGAAAACTTAACCATTGTGAACTGGTTTCGGACTTAGCAGATCGAGGAGAGAGAGAGAGAGGGACAGGGACTGTGCATGCCGTTACGGTCTCCGTTGACAGTGTGGCTGTTGGTTTTTGACCTCCTCCATCTGAACTGCACTGAAGAACTAGATTTCAAGCACTGGGAGAGCCAACCCGAGCTGTTCTCCAGGGATGGTGAGAATCAGTGTTGAGAGCATCTTGAGAACATTACCTGCCAGTGTTGCCCAGAGACTGAGTCGAGTGTGGGCTGTTGTGAAGCGGAACACCACACCTGCACTACCTTGACCTGATCGTGGATGCCGGTCACTGTTGGGAACTCATTGTGTAACTTTGGCCTATTTCACCATTGTTGACTTGTGAGCCATTAGGATGCCATTTGGAGTCATTATGAACGTGGGTGTTCTGTGTCTGTGAAGAAGTGTGTGTTGAAAGAGGTCCATGCCCTCTAAGGTGCTTAAGGAGCTACTATGGACTGCCTGTTCCCATGGCTGTGTTCAGTTTTATTTACACCCGTGTGCTTTTCTAGAACAAGCTGCTCACGGCTACAGCACTAATCATGAACACTTTTGCCAGTTTCAATCAAGTCAATGACATTTAATAAAATAATACATATTTAAGGGTCTCCAGTCTTTTGTGTTTTGCCCTCAACAGTGCTGACGCTTGGACTGCATGTAGAATTTACCACTAAGGCATGTGCACTGGGGAGGTCCTGATTAGCTTAGATGGTGAAGTGGGACAGGGACCTTTCGCACTCATACCACACCGCTGTGCAGTGACAGCCACATCCTATTGTGCTGGGTAGTGAGAACCTAAAGCGTCATGGCAGCCCCCTCCCCGAGAGGCAATGAGTGGACTGAGACCACTTTAGCGTCTTGTGGATACAGAGCATCTGCGCCTCCGACTCGGGTCGGTGGAATACTGTTGAGTGCTGTAGTTGTAGCTGTCTGATGTCTGCTGGCACTCGGCACTTAGGAGACAGTGGACCTCAGTGTCTTGCTTGATAGTGAAGGTGTGGGGCTGTTTATCACATCCCACTGAATTGCTGAAGACATGGTATTAGTAATTTAAGAAGCTGATTAGAACAGACATTTGTAAGGTGCCTTAGACTAAAGAAACGGAGTTGTAAAGATGAGTTTAGCAGCCCTTGACCTGCTTATGACTTATTCTGGGCTGTGCTTAAAATTCCACCTGCTTTCTTACACCAAGACAGTTTTCTTTCAATGGATTCCCCAGTTTTGTTTTACAAACACTTTGTTCTTCAGTAGTAAACTGCATAGGATGCCCCACCAAACAAAAACCAAGCCTGTGGTGATTTAGTTTTGATGGGTGAAGCACCCAAATCTTAAATCCAAAAATGTTTTAAAAACCTTTGTGAGCACGAACATGATACCCCAAGTGTCATGGGCAAAATTTCACAGCTGGCCTCATGGGGCAGGTTAATCAAAGTGTTACTTAAATCACCCAGATACTGTGTCTAAAAGGTACGTATGTGAAACAGAAATACTTTTCATAGTTAGGTCCCATCCCCAAAGTATCTCACTGTATACAGAGGTACTGTAAAATCCTAAGGAGGTCTGGCGTTTGCAGTACTTTGGAACAGGGCTATTCGGTTTGTTCTAATGATGAGTACCTCTCCCCCTTTGTGACTGATAGCAGACAGGCCTACCGGCTGGCTTCTTGTCTTGGCAAGAGCAGCATCCTGTGCAGTGTGTCTAAGGACAACTTCCTGCAGGAGTTCCTGGGGAAGGGCCACCTGCTGCGGGACACCCATGCTTCTTCCTGCTGCTGGGGCATGCTGACCAGGCCACCCTGGGAGACCCTTGGCCCTTCACCCCAGGTCAGAAGTCCTTGTGAAGTGTGTGGTTTTGATGGAGTGTGTATTTGCTGCCGAGAAGCAGCCTGTAAAGCGTCCCTTCTCAGCTTCGCTTGATGAAGACAAAAACCAACACCCCGGAAGTCTGGTGCACTCCAAGTGCTATATGCCTGGTTTATTCTTCAGGAAATTATATTTGTTTTTCTTTTACAAGAGCACAACAGGAACCAAAGTAAAAGAGTAATAGATACAGCACTCAGGATAAATCATATCTTTAAAATAAAAAAAAAAATTTACACCTTGTCCTATATCCTGTTAGTATTTTCATATGGCCATGATTGAAAAAACAAAAAGCAAGCATTTACAATTTTTTTTGATAAAGTTTTTTTTTTTCTTATGCCAGGAATGGATAAATTGTCAACAAAATTTTATACTAATCAGGCTGATGTAAATCTATTTCAGTAACATCATATCATTAACAAATTTATTTTGGAAATAGATAAAAATATTGCCCCTTGATAATAAATCTTTTTTTCCTTTGATGCAAACAGCTAGAACACCTTTTTTCTTTTTGATATTCTAAGACAAAAAAAAATGGTTAATCTTCAGATTAATAAATTAGGTCATTATAATAATAAATTAATTTTTTTTTAAGTTCAGCAACCTCTGTCCAAGTATTTACAACAATACTTGAAAGTTCCTTTACAAAACAGAACACATTTTCTTTTCACATTAAGCATACTGGGTATCCGTGTCTTTCACAACAAGCATTTTGAAAAGGCAAATCAATGCATAAGTGGGTCATTAGTATAAAAGTGCTAAGAGCTGTTTGAAAAGTTAACACTATAGAATACAGTCAGTTATATCTGAGGCAAACTATAACAAACTTCCAGCTTATTGTGGACAATATTCCAGTAGTTGTTTCAAACAGTTGTTTGAAAAAAAAAATACATATATATATATCCAGGAGCTGATTAGTGATGCAGATACAAAACTGCCATCGGTGTCTCTGGCCAGTGAGCAAATTGAAAACAGTGAAAGCAAATCCAAACAAGGAAGAAGATTTTAATAAAAGAATATCCTTTCCATAGCAGGTGGGATGCTGGTTGCTCAAAGTGCACACACACCCACGCACGCACGCGCACATATCCCCACACACGCATGCACACACACACCCACACTCACATCTCTTCTTTCCAATTAAACTGCAGATAAATGAGATTGTGTTATTCAAAAAACCCTAAGTGATCAGAAGCATTGCTATGGAATGCCTGTTTATCTGCCTTTGTTCTGGTTAAAAATCTCATAAAAATACATTCAACAGGAAAACATAAATTGTATGTGTATAAATATATATGTATATATATTATATACACATGCACACAAATACTCTTGTTTTTGAAGCATAAGATAGTTACATAAATATTCCTATAATTGCTAAAGTTTAAAGAGGCATCATTATCATTTTTTTTGAGCTTCAACAAAGGTGCTTGAATAATATACAATTAAAATGAAGTAGTTTCTATTTTGTAGAATCAGTATATAATAAAGAAAAAAAATCCCAAACAGTCTTTAAAAAAAAAAAAAAAATTCTTCTTTAAGCTAGAGCCTCAACAAAACTATGAACAACCAAACGACAGAACAGAAGAAAACAACGAACAAGGAAGTATAGCCCCTGGAGATGCCTGGTGTCCTCACCCTCGCCCTCCTTCCTGCCACATGGGAAGTCAAGTTCCAGTGCTCAAGTTAAGAGGTGACCTCGTCCTTACCCATCTGCTGTCTCTACTAGGAACTGGCTGATTGGCACGGAAGAAAACAGAAGCAGCATAAAAGAGTTTAACTGTCTATATCCTTAATAACCCGCTTTCGAGAAAGGTGGCTATCCATTTCCCTGGCTTCCTCACTGCCTACTGCAGTTGTGACTCTAAGAAGAGAAACTTGGGCTATAGACCGGGGGATGGCTATCGAGAGTTCGGATGCGCTTGTCTGGTACGGCAGCTGGGTTGCGAGGCCTTTTGTGTTCCTGCTCATTCAGGCCCGAGCACAGTCTTCAGAGCAACGGGGGAAAAAAAATTCCTCTGGGCCATGAATTGCTTTTTTATTTTCCTGGCTTTCTCCCCAAGCCAAGCTGACCGATTTTTTTTTTCTTCCCAACACTACCCTCCCAACCCATTTCCCCGACCAAACTCTCTGTCCCACCCCCAAATGTCTCTACAGCTATCTTACAAGCAAATATACTTTAGCAAGTTTTAAAACTTTGGTTCTATGAAAACATGTGGTCAGTTATCTTGAGGCCAAGTGGGAATGCTTGTTCTGCACAGTGCTGGAGACAGCCCATCTCAGTTACGACAGTCCTTAGTGCCGAACACCAAGTCACAAGCCGATACAATCCACTAAGCAAGTGCACACATTCTAGTTTACTTTAAAGAGCAGATTTTTGTCGTTTTCTGTCTTTCAAAAAACCTCAGCCATGCTGCCGCCCGCGTTCACACCGTTTGGTAGAAATTGTCTGCCTGTAGATGGTTCTGTTTTTGCATGCTGTAGAAGCCGCTGAATCGCGCATCGGGCTCGGCAATTCTTAGCATGGTCTGGGAACCGTCCGCTTGGACTCGAGTGCCTTTCTTGCAGTCCACAGATACCAGCTGATTATTCAAGGAAGATGGCTGTTCAGTGAGAGAGGAGAAAAAGAAAGAACACAAAGACTTAGTTTACTTTTTTTTTTTGAGATGGGTTTCTTTCTCTGTGTTACTTTGGAGCCTGTCCTGGAACTCGATTTGTAGACCAGGCTGGCCTCGAACTCACAGAGATCCGCCTGTTTCTGTCTCCCGAGTGCTAGGATCAAAGGTGTGCGCCACCATCGCCTGCTCTTAGCTTATTGCTATATGCCAGATGGACAGAAACTCAGGACCTCGCTCAGGGGAGACCACAGTTACACCGCATGATGATGGCCAGAGTGTTCATGGGGCACCACATCTTACTGAAACTGTACCTACACTTCCATTGGTGAAGTGACCTAGTAACTGTTTTCAAATCCCTGGCTGCCGGCTTGCATTTAAGAGGGATGGAGATGGGTAGAAAGTTACCAGGCAGGCAGATTTCAAGGCAAAATAGTGATTTCTAGCGACTGAAGATGCATAAAGATGGCCTCACAGGCTGGGGCCGCTCCTGTCTGTTCCCTGTCATTCTACCTTTTTTTTTTTAATTAAGAAATTTTTTTATTCGTTTTATATACCAATCACAGATTCCACCTCTTCCCTCCTCCCACCCCTCCAGCCTCTTCCTTCCCAACCCACCCCCCATCCCCTCCTACAAGAAGGTGAGGCCTCCCATGGGGGGGCGGTCAGCAGAGTCTGCCTGGTACATTCAGTAGAGGCAGGTCCAAGCCCCTCCCCTTTTTAACAGTTTTTCCCTAGCCTTGGATAGTATTGACTCTGCCTCGCCTTGTTCAGTACCAGGTTATGACCCAGCCATGTGTCTGGCATAAAGGGCGTGCCAATGCATTATTCTCATTCATATTCTCTCTCTCTCTCTCTCTCTCTCTCTCTCTCTCTCTCTCTCTCTCTCTCTCTCTCTCTCACACACACACACATACACACACACACACACACACCTCCGGACAGTTATTTTATATGCCAGGGGAACCCTAACAGACGAGGGAGGGGAAGTTGGATGAAATACTCAGGTTGTCTAATGCAGAAGGAAGGGTTAGAGTTTTAAGTCGCTGCTTATTTCCTTAATACACATTTTTCTTCCTTCTAAACCAAGCATGATTAGGAGGGCCTTAGATTAGAACCAAAGTGTAGTTTTTGCCCCTTGGTGAGAAGTCTGCCTCTGGACCTGGTGTCCTCTCAGTGTCTTTGTCCTGTCTTGCCTGCCCCTCTCTGCACGCCTGTGTTAAGTCTGCCTGACTTCTTTGCACCCTCAGTAGCTAGCGTCTTGCCCTCTTCCTGTAATCTCCCTTCTTTCTTGATTTCTTTTCTCTCCCCATTCAAAGACCAAAAAATAAAAATAAAGTAAGATAAAATAAAAGACCGAGAAATACCATATGCTCAAGTTTTGGCTTCAAATATGAATGAGGATTTAGGACTCACTCCAGCAGGTTATCAGCTCATTTAAACACGTTAAAAAGTACATCCGAGGAGTTGGGTCCACGAGACGTCAGGACTCATTACCCAGTGGATGATCGGTAATTTACCCAGTGTTCAATCCAGCCCTGGGCAAGGATTACATGCTTGCTTGCTACAGCTTGATAAATACTTGACATTAAGATTAGCAAAATAAAAATGGCATCGCCTAATAGAAAATGTATTAAGAAAGTTGAGGGAAACAGGAGTGTAGACACTCTTGGCTTCGTGACTCAAGAGACACTCAGATGGTACCTTAGTTGGTGTCCGGTACCAGCACAGCAGCGGTACCCACTGTTTCTTCTGGTTGATGAGCAGGAATGCTATTATGATGGAGAGACATATTATTATGGGAACCACAACCGAGACAACAGAGTCCAGGGATGAGTCTTCGCTTGGATGCAGCCTGTTATCTCTGTAATCTACCTGGAGGTGACCCATATCTAGGAGAGAAGAGACAAACACTTAGTACTTCCACCGGAATTTTAGAGGATTATTTTAATTACACTTTGACTACAGATCAGCAGCACTGGTTTTTATTACTTCCCAGTACTTTGGGCTACAGACATGATTAAAATCTAATGGTGAGCCAAAGAGCTCTTAGAGGGTAAATAGGATTAAGCCAAAACTTGCAGCAAAATTTTTTTTAAAAATTAAAAAAAAAAATAGTAAGAGGGTAAGAATGTTACTGATTGGACAAGAAGATATTTCCTGTAGCTAATTGGGAAAATATAAAACACTGAGTAGATTTTTAACAGCGATTAAAATTAGACTAAAAGTTAAAAACATTTGTTGCTAATATTAAAATATTTTGCTTACAATGAATAAGATTTCAGACGGGCTGAGGTTTTAGTAGGGAAACAGTGTTGTTCTCTACTTAGTGACGAAGGAAGAGACCAGAACCAAGTATATCCTACAGGCAGATGCTAGCTTTCATTAGATCAAACACGAGACCGTTGATTTGATTTGCTAATTTGCTGTGTTCTAAGCAAAGAGGCTTAGTTTTAATAAATTTGTTGAAAAAAAAAAAAAACAAAAAACAAAAACCACCTTATTTCTTGCCCCGATGAATCATACGGTAGCGCGCTGACAAGCCAAAAGACCTGAGTTCGATCCCCGAAATCCACACAAATGTGTAAGAGAGAACTGACCTCAAAAGTTCTCCTCCGACCTCCACATGGAAACGCCAGACACAAACACAAAAAGTACACAAAAAATACTCTAAAAACAAAGGTATGGGAGGTGTAACTCGGTAGTAAGTGCTTGTCTATCACGCTCCAGGTCCTTGGTTTGACCTCCAGCACCACAACAAAACAAAACAAAACCACAAGCCAGTTGTAGAGATAGGGAAAGGGCACTGGTTTCTGAACTTTTAATGTTATTTTATTCCAGGTCAACCATTCTAGTCAGGTTGTCTGTGTGTATCAAGGGCCAGTGAGTGAAAGATACACAGGACATAAAGTCCAGAGGAACTGCTTTTAGGCGGTTCTGCAAACTCGGCATTTACAAAGCACAGCTCTGTGGTGTGAAGGCTCTGGCTACCGAGCTGCTGGGTGTACTTGGGAGAGGGGGGAAGGAACAGGAGAGGATTCTGCTTGCGCCAGCCACTACAGTGGGTAATACTCTACAGGGAGACAAGAAAGGGAAGAATAGCAGGAAGGAAAATGCCTTCGAGAAAAGTATCATTTTATTGATGGATTAGGTTTTAAATACAAAATGAATAAATGCAGGACTGTCTTCCTACATTCCAATGATACCAGGAGTGGATTCAGGCCTATGCATCCTATGTGAAGATTAAAAAAAAAATAAGAAAAATCCTGGTGAAGAACTGAGGGTCTTTACAAACGTTAGCCTTCCCATTCTTTTAGGATGCTAAAAATCACACCAGGAAAGTTAACTTTGACATTTCCCATGAACTCCGAGAAAACCCCAGAAATAAAAAATCATCAATACCACTCACACCTTTCGGATCAAAACGAAATGAATTACCAAGGAGAAGCCTGCCTTTTCCTGCTCTGGGACTTTTAACAGATGCTATGTAATGCACAGGTCCCCAGCAGACGATACCTGACTCATCAGCAGACTATACTTGCTCTCATGACTGGAGGCCCTCGCCTCCAACAAGAGCACATATGCTGACTGAGTGCCTGAACATACAATGCTAAATGTACACCCAGTCAGAGCAAGCTCACAAGGAGCCAGAACCCTGGGTACAGGGGTTTGGCTCTCTGGTCATATGCCTTGCTCCAAAGATAATGTTTATAATGTCTAAAGTAACACATCATTAATCTCTCGAGCAACGCACGTCGCTTCTTCCAAAAGAAATAGAAAAGTTGCACAATGATCTTGAAAGCATGCTTGGAGTCAACAGGAGGCAGTATCAAACCAGGGCTTAGCATAAATTTAAGCTTGTCTTCTTCTAAAGAGGAGAGGCAACGGGAAATCAGCTGTGGTTTGCCTCTGAGCTAATGAGAAACAAACTCACCTGTTCATTATACACAACCGAAAAGTAGAAGGAAGGAATGAAATAAGTCTGTAGAAATGAACTCTATAACCAACTTTAAACCTTCATGGGGTGAAAACCTGGAAGAGGGATGCTGCATGCAAAGTGCAGGCCCCCAAGGGGCGGTGAGGAACATTATTCCTCTGCTGCGTTCATTCACGCACATTTCACGCCAGGCTCTTCTGACTAGGAACATATTCGTTTCCCTCATCGCTAAGCATTGGAGCACGCCGGACCAGGAAGGAGGCATTTACCCAATGATCTGTAGACAAGTCTGACTAGTGTTGAGATGTTTAATACACTTCAGTCAACGTCTTCCAAAAGATAGTCAGTGAATTTTCATGAGACATTTGAAAATAAAGTGGTTTTTGTTGTTTTTTTTTTTTTTTTTTTTTTTTTTGGTTTTTCGAGACAGGGTTTCTCTGTGTAGCTTTGTGCCTTTCCTGGAACTCACTTGGTAGCCCAGGCTGGCCTCGAACTCACAGAGATCCGCCTGCCTCTGCCTCCCGAGTGCTGGGATTAAAGGCGTGCGCCACCACCGCCCGGCGTTGTTGTTGTTTTTAAATTAGAAATAAACATAGCAGAGCACAAAGAAAACAGGACAGATCTCAAGTGACTTCAGTGTTTACCTCTGGGGAGATGGATGATGTCATTTTCACTTGGGGTGGGCCACATGGGAGCCTCCAGGTCAATCTCGCCACGATGATTTTTCTTCTCGATGGGTACATTGGTCGGCTCTGGCACATACATTTCTAAAAGAAGGAAGCATTTTACGTGAGATAATGGGCAAGCTACCTATGGTTGGTGTTAATACCCTTAATCCAAATAGAGCCTTCAAGTCAACGCCGTATGTCCCAGGAGGTGGCCAACTCACTTTCCCCATTTACACAGGCGATGCCGGCCAGTAGCTAGGTTTGTGGTGGTGGAAGCGTTTCTCAGACTCTACTCCACCAGCTTTTTCTCGTGTCAGATGTTGGCTTTATAGCTGTGTGTGTCACAGGGACACGGGCCCCTGTCTCTCCATGATTTGGTTCTTTGTGTATACCACCCCATTTCTTCAAAGGTCGAATCACCACCCTCCGTTGGTCAATCAAGGCCCTAAACAATCTTAGTCGCCATTTATCTTTCCCATCTGCTTCTAGAATTCATCACTCTAAGGGCACTGGCCACTCAACCTTTAAAGTCTTGCTGAAACCCTTTCCATGTGGTGCACCCCAGGGCCACAATGCTCTACGGTGAAACCTTGCTTAGAAGCTTTGCCCTCAAGGCCTGTGCCAAGAGTTGTACAGCCGTTGCCTCTAATGCCCCCTCTGTTCCCCGAAACACTGAAATTGCTCTTGTGTTGGTTACAATAGACTTTTGCTTTTGCCCCAACTCTACTGGGTCAGCTGAGGAGGATCTGGGAAAGCAAACAGGAATGCTAGGGAAGGTCCTGAAGCCAGGCGCAGCAAGTTTCGGGTAGGAAGGTCCAAACGGCAGCATCAAGCGTCGCCGTTCGCCAAGCATGATGAGAGCTGAGAAGGACTTGTGCATTTATCGTTGTTATTATTATTTTTTTTAAAGGTTGATGGACATTTTCAGAAACGCTCAGATAGGCTTCTCTGTGTGAGATCTGACAAAAGACCAATGAAGTTCCGTTAAGCATTGGCTAGCAGCGCCATTTTTAAAGTTTTAGTCTAGCTAGCTGCACTTCCAACCTGACGTGGGTCCTGAACAGAAAGATCCATTGACAGAACACTGGAAGGAAACAGGAGCATGAGGGTGAGGATGGCAAGGTTCCTGTGTCACGCAGGGCCTCACCTGGATGAGAGAGGGAGCCCATGTGTGGTCCCGACTGCCTGGGGAGTCTCTGGTGTGCATGGGATCGGACTGGGAACACTGCCCAGAGGCTGTCCCGGTGAAGGCTAAGACTCTGCACTTCTGGGATTAGGGCAGGGGATCAAGGAGCCGTTTTTTGGCAGGAGGCACAGGGATAGAAAACTAGAAGACCAGGGGGAGGGATCCGGGCAGCTGTGGGGGACTCAGGTTGGAAACTGAGAGGTCGAATAAAGCAGTTGATGTGAGGGAGAAGGACGAGAGGATACACACTGGGGGTGTGCTCAGTAGTTATGTTACACGTGGGAGGAGGAGGGTTCAGCGGAGGGGCTGGGAAAAGACTGATAAACATGGTGGTGGGGTACGGGCTAGAACTGCGGAACTGAACACCAGGTGACCCAGATCTACCTTCTTGAACTGCAAACCTTCCATTTTTGTTCTGATAAGACGTTCATGTAGCACTTCCTTCCATGTTCGATCTTAGGCCCCTCTCCCTACGCTGGCCCAACACAGCACCAACACTGCGTTGACTCTGACAGAGTCGGTTGCCTTGGATGGGTTGGCTATCCCCCCCGTGGCCGCACCCCACTTTAAAGCATCGAGCATGCACATTAGAAGAGGTACAGCCTGCACCAGCATGGTCACAGCTTTGCAAAGTACCCCTGAGGTCTTTTGTGTAGGAGCGTTTCAACGGGGCTGAGCCCGCCGTCTGGGGCCGTATTTGGCTCGAAACAGAGGACGACGGCTTAAATACCTGGACACATCGGGCAGCAACTCCCGTCCACCTTGATGGGCTCGGCGCAGGGCAGAGGGGGGCAGCTGACGGTGGAGCAGAGCGTCTGGCCTTGCAGGCAGTAGCAGTGTGTGCAACTATCAATGTCCCACCGTTCCTCGTCCGCATAGGTCTTCCCGCTGAAGTGACACACCACCTTCTTTGGAATGGTGTCTTCTAGTGAGAAAGAAGAGAACACACCGGTGGGCTGGGCTGAGTGACCGCGCCAGCATCTTCTAGCGGGGGGGAACTAAAGGGAAGAGCTTGGCACACGGGCAGGATGGATGATTGCCGATGTTCAGAATCTGGTGAGCCACGTGTTTCTCCAGTCCCAACACGGCTGCCTGCCATGCTCACGGACCTTCCTTGTGGCCAGCAACTGACCAAGGACCACAAAGGCTAACGGAGGATACCAACCGTAAGACCCTCCCAGGCACGCTGCTCCCTGGGCAGGTGTCTTTCGGCTGTGACCCACAGTGTGGTGCCGCGAGGGACGAGGGGTCCGTCTGGGCACAAGTACAGAGCGGGACTTTACCCATCCCCATTGCCATCGTTAGTGTACACCATGCCGGGGAGAACGGCGGCACGGTATGACCCACCGCGGCGGCCTAGAGAATTGTTCCCTTCACCTTTCTGGGGAACCGCATGATTTCTCACCCACCAAGGACATTTCCACCTCCAACACAAATTTACTTCACGTAACCCGTTCTCTCGACACCAGCAAACTATGGTCCTCGAGAACCAAGTATGTTTAAAAATTACTTTGTTTTCGAAATTTACATCATCTCCTGCTATCCCCATTTCCTCCTTGTGACAGCCTCCCCCCTGCAAGCTCCCTTCTCTTCTTAACTTATTCATGGGATCCCACTTAACTGCCTGTTTGTTTTCCCTCTGGAGCTTAGGACAAGGCTGGCCCCCGGGGAAGCCAGATCAACAGTTCAGCAGCAAGGCAGAGATGCGCTCATCCATGGAGAAGCCCTGTCACCAGGCCAGTGACTGGCTGGATGATGCCTTCAAATGTGGGACCATTTTGGGCTTGGATTCTAAAGATTGCACCATGCACCACTGGGCGCCGGGAATGGCAAAGGTCCTTGGGAAAGCTGGGGTGCTCAGGGTTCGGTGATCCTCCTGGGAGGCCCCGAGAGGCTCTCGGGGGCTAAGATCTTCACTAGCCAGACACAAAGGACAGAACCCAGAACATCTAAGCAGTGGAATAAAACCTGTACCACGCACTAAAAGACATAACCTCTGTCTCTCAACATTTCTCTACTGTTTCATTAATACTGCCTAAAGCTCAACAAGGGACATTTTTTGTAGTAGTGAGAAATCCATTTTACTAAAATGGTATTTGGCTATCAGTCCATGTTCCACGCTAAGTATTTTGGCGAATCATCTATTAACAACGCATCTATCTGCAGCCTCTCAAACCAAGTTGTGATACAAGTGTCTGCTAACACGGATCCTTCAAGGAGGCGACTTCAATGAAGATATCTAAAATGAGCACGGGGGAAATGGGCGGGGCAAAGCTACATGGGGTGCTCCATTCAGGAAGTACTCTGACGCGTCCTCACTGCATGGAAGGATAGTGTTGGCCATGGAATCTAGAGTCTGTTATGCGGTGACCTTGGAAGGAAGGAAGCGACCCTTTACCAAACAATACTACTGCCTACGTGTGACGCAGACTGTAAACTAGTTGCGCCGAGGGAGCAGCATTATGGAGCAGGACCGCAGCCACCGTCGTACTGAGTGAGGAAAAGTGGGAAAGAGAAGGCTCAACGCCCCCTTGCCCCAGCCTGGCCGTCACCTCCCTGCATCTCATGTTGGTGGCGCCTCTGCTAGTGCTGTGATGGAGGAAGGGAAATGAGGTCCCACGACAGAAGGGGTTCATGTGCAAAGGGGTTCAACTGAAGGCCAACCGCTGAGCTCTGGGCTCTTAGGGTCTCAGCACAGAAACTCACCACGTCTTAAGATATTTAATAAATCAGTGCTACTAATGCTTACAAGCCAATATTGGCTTCCAAATGAGGGTGAGATGTTAAAGACAGTAATTATGTGGTCAGCATCGTGAGGGTGTCCACACATTTAACCGACGCTCATCACAGTGCTAATGTTGGCAGGACCTTGACCCAGAAGCCTGCCCAGGGTGGTGGAGGCAGCCTTGGGGCACCCACCCCCCTCATGAAAGCCCAATGCAGTTACCACCACTGGTATGAAATAAATACAGGTGGACAGTGTGGAGGGCAGAATAAAAAAACTCTGCTAGGAGAGTGAGACTTCTTCCAGGACTGCACGCTTGGGCTTTCCCTTAAGTGATGAAGAGGATGTGAGAGAGAGAAGGCACCCCAGAAAAGGGTAGTGCACCCAAAGGCGTGGTCTATTAGGATAGAGAGAAGTACCAGGATATCTGGTGTGTGTGTGTGTGTGTGAGAGAGAGAGAGAGAGAGAGAGAGCGTGCGCGCGCACGGCTGTCATTGGAGATGAGTTCTGAAGTGGACAACAAAAAGTTTCGAATCAGCTGAGACCTTTAGATCCTTCCTAAAGAGTGGGGAGGGTCCTTCTTAGTTTACTTCAGAAGGAACTGAAATGCATCTACATGGACGTCCTAAGAGGGTAAGACAGACCGGGGATGTGTCCAAGAGGATGTGATACCGGCCTGGGTCTGGCAGAGATAGTGAAGGAAAGGTGAGGCCTGAGGGGTTTCTGTGAAATTACTGTCGGGGTACAGATGAGGAGGCAGAGTATGAGAAATCATCCCCCTGCTTTAAGTAGTACATAGTTAGCGGACTTGCAAGAGGTCAGGTCAGGCCTTTCCAAATAGTCCCTGCTATTCCTGTGGATCTTCCAGACTCATAGCATGGACCTGCAAACTCTTGGCTTCTCTGGGTGACCATGTCCATGAAACTGTCGCTAAGCTAGAAAGGGCTTAAATGTCACTAAGGGTAAAAAGTGGGACTTGAGCAAGTCACTGACAGCTCCAGTAAGAAAGATTGTCTAGAGTGATGGGCAAAACCAATGTGAAACACCCTTCACCTGTCCTTAAAATGCTTACCGTCGACCCTTTGATCCAGTAACTCTACTGTTTATAGTCTAGGCCATGGAGAAAGAAAAGGCCTAAACCAGTGGTTCTTAACCTGTGGGGGTCACCTATCAGATATCCTGCATATCAGATATTTCCGTTACAAGCCTAACTAGAAAAAATACAGTTATGAAGTAGCAAGGAAAAGAATTTTATGGTTGGGACTCACCACACCATGAGGAACTGTATTAAAGGGTTGCAGCATTAGGAAGGCTGAGAGCCACTGGCCTAAAGGAAGTTGCTCATGAAGACATTCATTACAATGTTAATTAAAGCAGAAAAAAAATCGGGGGTGGGGGGATTGTGTCTAACATAAGAAATGTTAAAAAGACTCATGATAAAATCATGCTAATACTACATGGGACTGCTGTGAAATTGCATTACGTGTCGTAAATGCAACCGGATTAGCATAGTTAGAATTACAGCTGTCTAGAAAGACGGAAAGTTAATGGTGATTGCTACACTTAGGGGGAAGGTATTTTTTTCCCCTTTTCTTCTGAACAGGGAAATTCATTACTATTGGCTAACATGTCAAACATATACGGAATAGAAATCTCAACACTCTGTCCCCCTCTTATACAGTATCCACGTCAGCCACACATACATAAGAGAATATAGACGGGAGATGCTCAGGCCGAAATGTGGTGTTTTCTGAATGGTAGTTACCCACTGAGAACAATGTCAACGGACTAAGAAAAGCATGGGCAGTGCCAGGGTGTTGAATGACAGACACATGACACAGTGCCTAGGACAATACTCATTCAGTGGCTGGATGGCACCACAATCGAGTCTAGAAGACTAGTTATGAAATGATACAAGAGAAGGAACAAGTACCTGAATACCTTGAAGGCTATGGGCTCAGTCAAGGACTTTGGGCCACACAGTAAGTAGGTGAAGTTAAAAAGTCTCACGTAGGGCTTTGCCAGGGCAGCTGCCATCTGGCCCAGAAAATCGTAAGATAAGATTTTGGTTAATGAGTTTTCACAGAAACGCTTTTGCTTTTTACTACGTGTCTCTCGAAAGGTTAGTGACGTCGGCAGAGGCCTGACGGTTATAGAGCACGTGGTGGTAGCTGGATGGACCCCGGGTTTCAGAAACCTTCGGAATGGGAAGATGGGGCAACGTCCATGCGCTTTGAAGGTCTTTATAAGGGATTAATAAAGACATTGTCACTTGCTTGTAGGAACTGCTTAGCCTAGTTGAGACTACATAGAAAAGCCACTTTCAGTACCTTGCCTGAGGAGGAATGCAGAGCTACAGACTCAGTTTTTGTGTGGCATATGCTGTCTGAGTCTTAACCACTGTATTGACCCCAAGCGCTCTGCTTTCACTGGCAATAGACATCATGCGCTTCCATTACTCGATACCTCGTATTATTTGTAACTTCCACTTACTTGGATGACTCCTAATGTGCCAGGCACCCAGATAAATATTTCACGTGCGTCAATTCCATTTGATCTCCACAGCTCAGTGGACAGGGTCATTGTTTCAATTCCACAAAAAAAAAAAACAAAAAAAAAAAAAACAAAACAAAAACAAAAAAACAAAAACAAAAACAAAAAAAAAAAAAAAAAAACGAGGCACGCAGAATTAAAGTCACTTGTCTAAGGTGTGAGCGCGGGAAGGGTGGGGCAGGAACTAGAGGGGATTTGGCTCTCCAGCCCCTGCATGCCTGCTGTCTACCAACCATGGTGGCATGACTTGGGGGTTTTGGGGGGGATCATTTTCTGGCCAGAGCCACATCAACGAAAGCCATTATTATCCAATGACTCTGGGAAATGGAGATCTCTTTCAACCGAGTAGCACAGCCTGGCTGAGGAGTGGAGACGGCAGGGTGGTGAGGACTCCCGGGCTGTTCTGGAAGTTTCCCTCCAACATCTCTCCCTCCCTCTCACAGTTATCGTCTCCCTCTCCTCTCTCAGAGGAAAATGATGAGAGAAGGAAGACATTAGGCACGACACTGATATATAGTAACATTGACTTTTAAAACAAAAATATTGGGAATTACACATCCCAACACACAGCATCCTCTTTGAAGCAACCCTTATAGCTAACATCGTATTCTGAGGACGCCGCCACAGCTTCAGACAGCTTTGGGCTTTTCCATGGGCGATGGTACCTACTAGGGCCAATTTTGGACATATTCAGGTCAGTCAGTCACTCTCGCGTGGTCAGACCTTGCTTTGGTAAGTTGTGGCATTTTGCTTCCTCATCCCGGCCCCCTGTCTCGCCCATCATTTCCAATCTGGGATGGCTTCATCCAGGTAAGGATTTGTTGTGTTGCCACTGACCACGAGGTGAGCCAGGGGCACACTCTCTCTTCTCTCTGTCTGCCAATTCAAGCAACAGTATCTCGTACCACGTAGGACCACATTAAAAAAAAAAAAGCAACACCTTTTGGGAGCAGAGCTGTAGAACTCAGTGTGGTTTCCCCTCCATCTGTCCCGGATTCTGGTTATATAAACGGGGAGAACCGGCAATTCATTCTCTCTAGGCTGAATTCAACTGTTAAAACTTGACGGTCTCACGCCTTTTCAAGCTAGAACAAATGCTTTAACAAGCTGTGAAGGCTGGATGGACATGGCTTTTTACTACCCGGGCTGTTTCGGTTACAAGATGAAGTTCATTAAGGACCGCCGTGGCCAGCAGCGCTTTCTCCCTCTAGCTAGATTCAACCTACAGTTTCACGGACTCACGTGAACCCACAGGCCTGGTCGACTCTGACCTACTGCTGGATATAGGAGTCTCTGCAAAGGAAGTTTCTCCTGACTGCTTCCCATTTCCTGCACGGAAGGCTACAGAACCCTAAACCTACTGTAACCTACAAGACAGTACAGCTTTCAGTTTCTGCCTTGGAGATAACCTCCTCGAACGGGACACTCCGGGTTCTAATTCTGTTCTGGTGGTCATGGTGTGGGAGTCACTTCCTGGGAGGAAGCTAGGCAGCTTTAGAAATTGCATCAGTTCTTGCAAATCTCTTGCCACAATACGGAGTCTGGAAAAGTAATTTACTCTGGGATCCTGGTGGCCAAGAAGCTAAATGCGGTTTTTGCTTTATGTAGTCCCCTGTTGATATCAGTTCAGCCGAGTCCCACTCTGGGGCATCTGCTCCTTCCCTAGGTATTGAGATGCAGGCACACAGACAGTATTGCTCTTAACTCTTGCCTTCAGTAGTGAACAAGGCATAGTCCCTCTGGGACACGCTTCCAGAGCCACAGGGGCTTACATACAGTGGACATGCCAAAGGACTGGATCACAGCATTCCACTTTAGTGTGGTTACTAAGTTTGAAATTTGAGGTGTGTGTATGTAGTTTAGTATATGTCTGGATATGCACACGTGTGGTGCTGTGTGTGTGTGTGTGTGTGTGTGTGTGTGTGTGTGCGTGTGCGTGTGTGTGTAAATAAAGAGATCAGAGGCCAATGTCAAGTATCTTCATCTATCATTCCTCAATTTATATTTGATTATTTCTCTTACTGACTCCAGAACTCCATGATTGGCGTTCTGTTTCCATTGCGTCCTCTCTCTTTCTTTTCACTTAAACGTCTTGAATGCTAATTCTGACAGTGAGGGTGACAATCTGGGGTCACCATGACTGCTAGCTGAGGAAGGAGGGGAGGGGATGCAGGACACTAGAAGAGCATGTCCTCCACGATCAACAGTTGCTGCCCTGGGGTCATAGTCACGAATCCCTCATGGGCTTCTCACATGACGTTAGCTTCTGGAACCGAATTTATGGGTCCCCTCTTCTCACTCTGACAATGTCTAAAGGACAGTGAGATTTGTAGGTATAACACAAGTGTTATAGAGAGCATGTTATTTCTACTTGGGCGACAGAAGGGACCAAAGAAACCATGGGCCTCTAAAGATGAGGAAAGACAGGAGGAAGACCACCACTAAGCATCGTTATTGGGTTCCTCATCCTTCAGAAGGTCACCACAGAGGGATGCTATGCTGGCCTCTCTCTTGAGGAAGCCATAAGCTCCGCTCCACATGGAGACAAACACCATTATATGAACACTACTTAGATTGACTGCAGTCTGTACTGAAGAAGCAGGGTACGCTCACATGGTGTTTACTTCTCCACACCCAAAATGGCTTCACTTCATGGACATAGTAACTTTGAGAAGTATGGGCTTCCTCTACAGGAAGCAACTAAGGTAGACTGTATCGTATCACCGAGATACAGAGCCAGCATGTTTCAGAGTTACGATCCTAACTCCAACTCTAAAGCAAATTCTTTCAAGTGTGCACAAGTTTTTAATTTTAAAGGATTACATCGGAATATTAGATTCTAGTGTCCTAACATTATGACTTGAAGCCGTGCAACATTCACTCCACGGATTCTGTAGTTTAACGATGCGGATGCCAACAGCTATTATATTTGACTCTGACTGATATACATGCATACCGAGGTCTAAGAAGATAATGTTTTGATCAGCCAGCCTGAGATGCGCAGAGCCTAAGCACAAGGGATGCTGTGCAGCAGACAGGTGTGGTACAGAACACAGACCCTCTCGATCAGGGGGCCATTCTTCTACCCATTCATTACACTGCACAGTTATAGCACCACAGTACACCCAAGCCAGGGCAGCCTGGCTCCTTGTGACAGTGCCACTTCAAATGCTAGTTCCGACTAACACACGGCAAGTACGAAGTATGGCTGTGTGCTAAGTAGACAGAGGTAGAACGGAAAAATGACCTGGAGGAAGGAAACTATTCTTTTTTTTTTTTTTTTTTGGTTTTTCAAGACAGGGTTTCTCTGTGTAGCTTTGCGCCTGTCCTGGAACTCGCTTTGTAGACCAGGCTGGCCTCGAACTCTCAGAGATCCGCCTGGCTCTGCCTCCTGAGTGCTGGGATTAAAGGCGTGTGCCACCACCGTCCGGCGAAACTATTCTTTAATAAATCATCTATCAGAAAATTCATTTCCACACATCTTTAAAGATCCCTATTAAAGACATTCTGAAGTGACTCTAAGGCATATAGAGTATCTTAGCTGTGTCCATATGCAAGTTCTAAGTCACATGTTTATGTATTTAATAAACAAACAGCTCTTACCAAAAAATAACTCATGTTTCACAACAACTTCTTAAACTGAAAGATTCACTGACTCAGGGACTTCTAGCCCTAATTCTCAGTGTGTGACCTAAAATATCAAGTTAAGTAACATGTAACTACAAATAAACACATCCTTACCAACCCATAATTAGGTAATATTCTAAGCAAGACTTCTGGCTCGGCTAGCAGAGCGGCTCTGTTCTCCTAGAACAGCCTGGTGATGGCACACCTCAGTTTCCCGCTTTCCAAAGCTGACTGGGAACTAATGTAGGACCCCAACTGTCAGGACTAAGGATAGTCTTTATAACCAAAGGAGTGCTCTTCCCACGGAACAGGCGACCTGGAAAAAATGAACCACAGGCCTACAAAGGATCCGTGGGGACACTCCTGCCCTCCTTGCCAAGGCCGTGGGCAGGGTTAGCTTCTTCCCGAACGCCGTGAGTGCAGAACAGTGGGGTGCTGAACGGTGGTTTACTCCTTGGCTCTCCCTCAGGGGAGCCATGGGGCCAAGATCTCACTCAGCCCTGAAGGACTTTATTCCTCTGGACAGGAATGAGAGGGGGCAGAGAGCCTGTGGCCAGCAGCAAAGTGAGGGCACCTTAGCGCAGCCTGGGCTCTCAGGGTGAAGAGCATCATGACGGAGGGATCTCCTAGTTCCAAGGACCCCACCGATCCTGCCTGCCGGGGACACAGCAGAATCACCAGCATGCTGTTTCCTGCTTGATTCACACCCATGCTATCCTCTGAGCTATCTTTATAGTCAGAAAGCCTCTGAAAATACAACCAAGGCTTGTGTGTATTTATGTAGGAAGGCAGAATACAAAAAAAAATTAGAAAATCAATTAAGACGCTCCATTAAAATGATTGGGTAATTACTACTTAGTTTCGTTTGAGTAGAAGGATGAATTCCCTAATGATAGGTATTATCAGCAATTAGACAAAGCTGCTCACTTTTCAAAATTAATCACCAATCCTATTAATTATGTCTGTATTACACATCCTACTAAATTAGCACACGTAATAGGAGGCCTTCACACATCAAAGGAGAACCATTATCACCGCACATTAGCATGCAGATAATTTAGCTGAAAGGAACACAAACACTTGTAATTAGAAGCCTACTTTTAGTAGGATCACCCACTTTTCATTACTCTTACGCAGAGGAAAAAAAAAATGAAAATTCAAAAGGAAACATGAGCAAACGTCCTGGTTCTGATACGAGAAAAAGTCGGTTTCACAGCAGCCACGAGGTTGTTGGAGCAATGGCTAACAGTCAGGAGACCTAAGGCTACAGCAAGCCCAGAGCCCCTGGTGATCTGGGCGGTCCTGAGTGAGAGCTCTACGATTCTGAGGACCAACAATCTGGGGTGAAACTGAGGACGCCCCAAACGGGGCCCAAGGCAAACACTGGTTCGCACTGCTCTCTGGGAAAGCGACTGGGTGCTGTACAACATAGAAACAAAATAGCCTGTCTCACTGTGTTCTCTTTTCTAGATGACTACGGATCTGCAACTCAGGCACAGTTATGACGTGCTTTCGAGAAGGCTGGCTTTGCCCAGGCTTGGTGCCTCTGTAGAGGGGCCGGGTCAGGCTGATGGGAAGCTGGGACAAATCAGGTGGTCTGAGAAAACACCCCAAGATAAATAGGCAAGTCAGACGGCTGGAAACCCCGGAGTTACTTCATGAACTCAACTTGCAATGCCTGAAGAGCAGAGCCACACGAGAACGGGAGTAATTGAGCAGGAGTATTTACAAAACAAGCGTGGCACAGACAAAGGAGGCGTAATCAGGATTTCAAGTCTATGACCTGACCCCAGGTGGGGAACAGTAAGATTCAGGAATACAGCAGAAGTTGCAGCTGCCAGCTAGTAAACCTCTCATGTTCCTTTCAGATGAGTCCCAGGTTTAGAGAATACAAGTGAACACACCCACATCAGTGGGTGGGGGACGGCTGTTGTAGAGGGTGCTGGAACACAATATGTATGCACTTCTAGGAACCGTAATTTAACGAAAGTGCTTAAAATCTAACTTAAAACCCCAATCGCCGATTTTGGCCGAATAGGTAGGTCTTCCTTGCCTACATTAAAGAAGAATGCATAGTCTAAATGATTCAGGAAGTGAGAGTTTGAAGGAAAAAAAAAAAAGCAGAAGACAGGAAATACTAAGGTCGGAAGGTTTCTTTCCACAATTTGGGGAATTGTTTCTGTGAGAAAGAGAAGTGATTTGCTGTTATCACATGAAAACTAATTTACAACTAAAGTAACGGGCTTTAGGGATGAAGCAACACAACACAATGGGGATTCTCAGTTGAACAAAACCCTCTGAGAATTTCAACACAAGAGAAATTTGTTATGAGATCCACCCCCCCCCCCACCCCCAGCTAACATGAAATTCTTAGGCTCTGGGCTCTGATTTCCCAAGGATTAGCCATATAATCCCGGGTGGTTCATTCATTTCTTCCTTTTGTCATTGGAGTTCTGATATGTAAACGGGACACTACCATCTGTACTCCCCTGTGAAGAGTGGCGAGTATCCCAGTCACATCTCAGCTTTAGATGATCACCAAAGGCAGTGTGTCATTTCTTGTACCAATTTTAGTCAGCTCTTTGAAGAGTTAAGGAGCTAATCTGGATGTACGTCTTGATCTGTTTTTAGTTCCATTTAGGAACAATGCTTCCGGGTGTCTCTTCCCTTGGGGAAATCACCATCCCTCCCAGTTTCTGTTGCCATTCGTGATCTGTAGTTACTATGACATCACAATTATTCATAGTCCTCACTCAAGAGCATTCTAGTTGAAAGGATTAATTACACAGAGAGAACCCCGCTTTCAAGACCTTATATTATACATATATATATACACACACACATATATATATATATACTCAGTATATGCATATATATACACACATGTACTGAGTATATATATATATACACATACATACATACACACACACTCTGAGTATCTATATCTATATAGACAGATATAGATACACACACACACACACACACATACTCAATATATATCACTGAGCACATCTAGCTTTGTAAAATTCCCAAGACCAGCATTCTGTGTCCTGAAACTCTTTCTTCTTCCCCAGGTATTCCTCCACATACTTGCAACAGTTCGTGTCTAGAAAAGCACACGAACCTCACTGGCACTAAGTGTGCAATACCTCTAATTAATTAATAACGGGCATGTGTTTTCATTTGCTACTCTGATTATGGGTTCACTGTGGGGCTGAGAGGTGTCTTGTCTCTCCTCTGACTTTAGGTGGCAAAAGCAATAAAGACAGTGAGAGCCTTGGGAGCCAGGGCTGTCCTTGATTAGAGGTGCCAGCTGTCTCGGCTTTCTTTCTGGTCCCCAGAGCAGCATCTGGCTCTTGGCTACAGGACCAGCTTGGAATGGACAGCAGGGGCTAATATCCCTATGTCCTCTGCTTACAGGTATGGTGGTATTCTATTTGTACTGAAATGTGATTTTAATTGTATATTAATAAAGTTGCCCGGGGGTCAGAGCTATTAGAGCCATAGCAAGAACGTGGCGGCGGTGGTGGTGCACGCCTTTAATCCCAGCACTTGGTAGAAGAGCTAGGTAGATCTCTGTGTGTTCAGGGATACAACCAGCATTGGAGACACATGCCTTTAAGACCTGGAGGGCTGTACTTATAGGCAGTGACGAGGCAGTCACATGTTTGGGTTTACAACCAATGAGAAGGCAGAACAGAAAGACTATGTAAAGACATACACATAGGAAGTAGGTCTCTTTTGGAGAAGTAGGAGCACCACAGGAGGAAGGGTAAGGTTTTAGCTCTGAGCTCTGACCTCTTGGCTTTCTCTTTTACATTGGTTCTGTGTTTCTTATTTAATAAGACAGTTGGTTACATCTACACACAGGATGTGGCACCATGGGCCACACACAAGGAGGAAAGAGAACGATCAGTTACTCAGTGCTTAGGCCACCAACATGGACAGCCACGTGGCTTAAACAGGATTGTTTCACTGCCCCATAGGATAGGAAAAGACCAACAGATAGAGATCTAATGAATATTTCATAGTGAGTTGGTCTCCAGGGAGAGGCAAGTTTTATATAATGACCATTCTCTAATATGGAGAAGGGTATTGGGGGGAATGTGTGACTATCAGAAATAATCAGGTAGAGAGAGCAATGACATTAAAAACCCAGAACCGGCAAAGGGTCCCGATGGAATGCAATGGCGCACTATAACGCCATTACGTTCTGAGACAGCATCTATTTATTCTTCATGCATTCCATCTTGGGAGCACATCTTCCTCATCTTTCCTCTGATTAATGTTCCCACATTGGGTCTGTATGGTATACCAACCAGAAAAAAAATTTTTTAAAAACACTGACTGATCTATGCAATGGATAGTCATCGTCAATTTAGTGGTCACTTGGAGAGACGAAAGTTGTTTTTTTTTTTCTTCCCTTGATCTTACCTAGACAGTAGGGGCAACACTGGCCTTTCCTCAAAACAGGTCTTTCACAGGACACGGAAGGGCAAGACTCAGAGTAACAGCTAATCTCGCTGTCCACGCACACGCAGCTGGTGCAAACGTCGGGCTTCCAGGATTCAGCGGCCAGGAATATATCCCCGTCATCATTTTTGCAGTAACTAGGCACGCTCTCATTATGGGATGTGGAAGGCTGGAGAGGCTCATCTGGAAAAAACGAACACACAGGTCAGCAAGGACAAGGCTGCAGACTACCCACGACGACGTACACAGCACAGTTAAGGGTCAGACTTACAAAGACACTCCCCGTCTCTAAGGCTCTGGGTGACTCATTAAAAAAAAAAAAAAGGCCAGTCGTAAAATCAGGGAGCCTGATTCTAGCAAGGTCTTGTATTTTAAAACAGTAACAATAGCAAGACTTGACGGTGAGATTCTGTCAGGTGCTCGCCCAGGGTCTGCTCAGGCCTTCTTCCTTACCTTAAGCAAAGTCTTCATTTTCTTTGGAGGCTCAGGGAACTTGGAGCACACTGGATCAATCAGGAAACCTTGTTCCTGCTTTCCCAGGCTCCCTTGCAACCCGGGGGGTGAGGCACCTGATCTAGCTGCAGCTCGGGGCTAATAAAGGGATTTCTAGGGTTGCTTCCACTTTTCTTCCGAGGGCGGAGGCCCTGCCGCGACCCTCCTTCCACATTCTCCCTAACCTTGAAGAGGGCGCTGACCCAAATCCCAAACTTATCTCGGTCACCGAGACACAGGATCAATAACGATCCATACCTGCCTCAAATTTTGTGTCAAGTCAAATGAACCGCTACTTGTTTAAAATTTCTAACTAGGCTCTCCCTCACTTGCAAGCCAACGCAGTCCTAACCATCCAATACTCAAAAGATGTTTTTCAATGCACCACATTATCTAGACACCTATCTGCAAGGTTCCTAAGTATAGACATTCCCCTTAGTGACGGAGGGGCTGGCAACCCAGAGCAAACACTAGGACCCCGCCCAGGGAAACCACGTGCAAGCCTTCTGTGGTAGTGCCATGGAAGGTCTCCACATCCGATGGAGAAGAGCGTCGCCAGGAAACACACCTATCTCTTTAGGGGGTGGGTAGCCACAGAAATGAGTGAAAATTAAACCCAAGAAGAAATCCGAGATAGGAAAAAGGGAAATGCAAGTGAGTGGGGTTCGTCCTTTAGAAATGTCACACTCTCTAAGGAGCATAAAAACAGCCACGGCAGTGGGCCAGGCCAAACCTTAAGCCAGCCATCTTCTCTCAATGGTATCTTGGGTGCTTCTGAATCAGCATCCTAAATTCTGCTGTCCTCAGCCGTGAGACAGAAGGGTGAGGTAGGCATGGAGTTACGGCATGCTGCAGAAGCTCTCAAGGAGGCATCCTCCTCTCACAGGCTTCACGCATACACCACACCTCCTCTCCAGTGAGCACATTCCATCCTCTTTGAAGACCGAGGGGGCTGCATCACCTGGGCCCTCTCTGAGGGCCAGAGGGAAGCTAGAGCAACGCCAGCTGTCCAAAAGCTCCCCGAAACTACAGCTACCTCTCCCCCCATCACCCCTGAAAACAAAGTCACAAGGACCAGACACTGCTTCCACTGGTTCTAGCTCACCATGGGACTTTGCGTCACGGACGGTTCCTTACGTCCCATCCATATTCCGTAAAATAAAGATGGAAGATCGGGATTGTGCTCTCAGTGACCTTCCCGGGGTCATCTATGCCTAGAGGTAAACTCTCCTTTAAGAGGGAGGCCGCTGCTAACTTCTGTTTTGGCTGGAAGGAACCCCGACTCAGCTTGATCTGCCGCTCTAGGCTCTGAAGTGCCCAGGAGCCTGTAGGCTGCCTTCTCTTAGCTCTTGCAAGCAAGGTCCAACTCTGTGACTAAAATCTGAGGTGAAGAAGATGGGGCAGCAATGACGAGACCGGAGACGAATGCCTTCACCTCGAGAGGCTTCTCACTCGATGCCCAGAAAACTCCAAAGGATAGCGAGATGTGCCGGCTGTTGACGGGAGTGAGCGTTGGAGCAGGAGCAGGGTACAGGGCAGGCCACATCCTTCCACTCCACAGGAGGCTCCTAACCAAACCCTGTTCACCAGCGCCACTTGGAAGGATCCTTCCTTACTTTGCCTATTCCCGGGCCCCAGAGGTTGTCTGACGCCATTTCCAAACATTTAACGTCTTGGTTTCATTTTTAATTTCACCAGTGTTTTTCCTGGGTGGTCACTCATCCTTTTATTTTTGTGTCTCCCCGTCTCTCCTACCCTCTGCTTTTTATTTAGAAAAAGAAAAATGAAATAAAAAAAATATAGAAAGGTAGCAAAAAAAAAAAAAAAAGAAAGAATGCAATTTATCCTCTTCTATTCATTTGTTTTTATTGAGACAGGCTGGCTGGGAATTACAGAGCCTTAGGCTGGCCTCAAAGCTGTGGCAATAATCCTTCCTCTTAAATGCTGGGATTAGAGTTGTGAGTCATCATGCCTCCCTCTCTCCTGTCTGTGCCTCAGGGACGCACCATACTGGTATCCTGCTCACCTCTGTGGAGGTCTATGCCCTGAGGCAGGCCACAGGTAAGGCCGAATGGGAAGAAGTCCCAGAGAAGTAACCACCAAACAGACACAGGTCTTGTGGACAAGTCGGCATCATTCTTAGATCATTTTAGCATGTGGTAACCTAAGGCTGGTCTTTTTCTAGATGTCTAATGTAACACTTACCGATGTTACTCTTCAAACTGACTATGGTGTGAAAGACACTGACGTCGTAAGTTTTAACATAATGGGATAGAGACAGGTATGGTGGCTCGCACTTACAATTCCAGCATTTGAGACACTGAGGCAGCATGATACTCACTTAAAAAAAAATTCTTATTGCTGCAGTCTGGTTACACTTAGAAAGCCCCAAAAGGTCCGTTAAAGAGTCAGTAGTTCATTTAAATACTGTTTAGTCTAGCTAGGGTCTCATTCAGATATCCAAAAGTAACCTTTGGAAAAAATAGTATATGTACATGTATATGTATATGTGTCTCCAAAGTTAAAGATAAGAGCTAACACTGAGTTATCTACATATGGAAAAAAATATTAGTCACCTTGGCCTAAGTTTATAAACGAGAAGAAAAAGCCAGGTACAAGATGGAGAGCGACTCAGCCCCACAGAGGGAAAGGCAGGAAGCCATGGAACCCAACAGGAACCCCAGGGGCCTTAGCAATGCAGACTCTTATTGTGACCCGGGCCTGGGCCTTGTCCGTCTCCTCTTCCTGGGCTTAGCCTCTGAGTGCACTCAGGTGTCCTGTCAATGAATCTGGGCGTGCTGTCACAGACAAGTGTCTTCCCCTTAACCTCTCCTAGTCATTCAGTCCTTAGCTCCGAGGGCACAGACAGGACTTCTTTCTCTCCTCACATCTTCTTGAGCTACCTGCACTCAATTCCACTCCCCCCCAACCCCCGGGGTCCTCTCTGTACACCATTAATTATTTTCTGAATGTAGAACACCACACTGGGGTGTTTTGCTTTTTTTTTTGGATGTATGCTCCCCAGGATAGAGGGTTATTTTGTTTTCATTAATCTCCAGATCCCCAGGGCTGAATTCAGGCATTCCAGAAATGCCTGCAAAACAAGTTGCTAAATGGATATAAGCTGACTGTCCCTAAATATTTCCCATCAGGAGGATGCAAGCAGTCACAGATCTTCCTTCACCAACCACACCAGCAGGGCTTGCTTCCACAGAAAGTGGGGGTCACGACAAAAACACAGTTGGGCTAGGCCACACATACCCTAACACAAGTGGACTACTCATGCTAGACAGGGTTCTGTACCAGGTAGGCCTGTCAGATTAACATGGCTGCTGTTTACACCAACACATCTGTCTCAAGACGATAGATACTCTGGCTGGAATATAGTTACTGAGTATGCTGGACAGAAAGACAGAACAAGACCCTGGACAGCGAACTAGATAATCAGTATTAAAAAAAAGGAAGTCATCAAACAGGAAGGTTTATGTTCCCTTGAGCAAAAACTCACTGACTGTATCCACGGAAGGAAAGCAGCTAGCGTTTTTTTGTTGAAAAACTGGGAAGATTAAACACCACCCAATAAAACCAGCTGCTTTGGTAAATTTTATGTATTGAATTAAATCTGTTTTCTAAAAAGCCATTTATCCTAGTGTTAACAGAATTACTATTTTAGTTATAAAACCAGCCGTGTGGCTCACATTTAATATCTTGACAAGTTTATATTATGCCATATTTCTCCCATGACTTTTAAATTTACCTGCTAAGACCTGAGAAATCACAGGAAGAACACAGGAACGGCCCTCATGCGGCAGCAATACCCTCTCAACATTCTTGGGTCTTCACTTACTCATCACAGTTTTGGAAGGGCAGGGGCGTATTTTCCAAGTAATTTTTTTTTAACGACCTCTGGAATCCCGAGGAGTTTTATTTATATTACTGGCCAATAACTAGCTTTCACATTTGTTAGGAACAAAGGTGTCTTGCGAGGTGACTTTTTCCAACGAGCCAAGTCACCTGAGATAACTTGGCAGAAAGGGATGGCCTGGACGCCACGTACCTCTCCAGTCTGAAGTGTGAGGCGAAAGGAACAGGGGGAAGAGCTAGTCTTTCAGAGAAAATTCAGGTGCCGGGCATATCGACAGAGGGACTAGGGAAGCAGGCAGCCACAGGTTCCTGAGTTTGGCACAGAGCTCGCCCTCATGTCTAGGTCTACAGAACCATCACGTCAAACTGCAGCCTTCCCATCATGCCCGGGGCCGGGCCAGCACGCTGGTTACCTGTACACTGAGGGCAGCAGGAGTCCTGGGTACGTGACGGGCTCTGGCAGAGCAGTGGTGGGCACACCTCGGTCTCGCAGAGCACCCGGCCGCTGTGGCAGGTGCACTGCGTACACGAGTCGATGTTCCACGTCTCCCCTTCCACGAAGTACTCTCCCCCGGGTGCGTGGCAAATGGTAGGAGTGCTCAGCTCTGGCTTCTGCACCACAAAGTCATCTGAGGGGGGAGGAGGGGGATGGCACAGAATCAAAACACGAGAAATTATTCACCTGCAGCTTCTTCAACTGCCAAAGAAACGGGGGGTGGGGGGGTGGGGTGGGGGGGTGGGTGTTTGCTTTGAGGGAGAGAAAAGCTGAAGTACCCGAAGAGTGAGAGAACTCAGCCCTATTCTTATCCCACGAACGGGAAGGGGAAGAACAAATCCCATGCCTAGAAACAGAAGACAAAGAGCTAATCTCAGGAAGTGAGGTTCGGGGTGGCTGAGCCTGTCGATAGTCCTGAGAGAATTCAATAAGAATTCAATTACAGGGAAGTTCACTGGCTGGAGCATCCCGAGCACGCAGGAGTTGTCTAGAATAGAGATGGCTCATTTACCGAATGCTTGTTATGGCCCAATTATTTCCAGGCGGGGCACTTCTCACTTCTTTCTTCCTTTTCTTCCTGTCAATGACCTTGTGAGGGAGGCACTACTATTCTATTTTACACATTTTGGGAGCTACCAGTTCAGAGCATTAAGCACAGTCGAGGGGCTGGAAACCGTGAAGTCAACGGTTATTTGGATAACGGATGTGCTTCTAGATTAAACAAAGCTCCCACGTGATGGATGTCCTGTCTGCTTTATTATCTTGGGATTCTGAACGCTTTTATGCTTGGAAAGATGGCCCACTGTCAAGGAGCCACACCTCACCTCAGCCTGCTGCCAATACCCTGAGCAGGAATGTATCTACAGGATCAACAGTCTGAAACCCTTCTTCACCTGAGACTAAACATTGGGTGGACAACGCCATCATCACGCCCGGAGGCTGATAACGGTGATTTCTTTCGCCAGAGTGGCAGTGGCTTTGGTCCGTTTGTGAGATGCTGATGATGGTGGTGGTGGTGGTGGAGACATTTTAACGTTGGGATATTGACAGAGGTACTGGGAGTTGCCCCGCATGTGGTGCTGAGAAGTAAGAAGGCACTAACCATATTCCCGGAGTCCAAGGACAACAAGGACTTCAAGGAGGTGTTGACAGGGGTGCATCCTTGCTGAGAAAGGGACTAGAGACATCACCGCTGGCTCAGGGGTAGAGTTCAGCGGATGCTGAGGGTTGGGGGAACCACCCTGTCTGTGTAGAAATGGTCGGAGCCCAGTGCACCGGGGGGCTGTTACTTACAAAGCAGTGGCGGGTGTGTGTGTGTGTGTGTGTGTGTGTGTGTGTGTGTGAATCAACAATACTGATGGGATGCAGAGGTGTGGGCTGACGTTCAGGATAGGTCTGTCTCATGGGAACCAGGAGAGACTGGGATTCAGACTAAGCAGACACATTCCAGAACACAGACAGCTGGACTAGAATCCGAGAATACGAGCAGCAGAGAAGGAATGAATGAAAATGAAAGTGGGCCGGGCTGTGGTGGCACACGCCTTTAGTCCCAGCACTTGGGAGGCAGAGCCAGGCGGATCTCTGTGAGTTCGGATCTCTGTGAGTTCGAGGCCAGCCTGGTCTACAGAGTGAGATCCAGGACAGGCTCCAAAGCTACACAGAGAAACCCTATCTTGGGGGCGGGGGAGGGGAGAAAGGAAAAGAAAATGAAAGTGTAGGTGGGACAAGATGCTCAAAGAGTATTTGCAGTGGCTTATTGAGAGAAAAACGAATACAGGAGAAGAGCGACAGCATTCACAGAGGGCTTCTGGAGGACAGACCACTGACACTCCGACAGGCTGGTAGGTAAGTAGGGCGTGTCATCAGGAGACCTGTCTGCAGTGGTTGACCTCCCTCATCTCCTTGTCATCGTATGTTCCTGCCTTAAAGCCAAACACAGCGGCTGGGGAGATGGCGAGGAGAAGGTGAAGGGTGGGAAGGGGGGCGGGGGAAGAACGGAAGAGACGGTGCTCTTTGGTGACCACACTGCTCCTCAGCTCAGTTAGGGAGCTCTGCCTGCATCCCAGGAAAACACCGACTAGCTCTGCATGGGAGAAGGAAGAAACGGTTCTCTAAGGCAAGAAGGAGGCCGTTAAGTACGGAAGGCCTTCAGGGTTTCTAGTCAGAAGAGCCCACCGACAGCAAACCACCAAAGATTCTGACAAACGCGTAACTCGATGCATGCATGCGAAGGAATGTTTTTTTTTGTACGTGCACATTCAGAAAGCGTGTGTGTGTGTGTGTGTGTGTGTGTGTGTGTGTGTGTGTGTAGGCCAGACGTCTATGTCTAGTATCTTTCTCAATAGCTCCCCACCTGCTTATTTATTTATTATTTACTATTTGTATTTATGATTAATGGTCTTCCACTGAACCTGGAGCTCACCACTTGGGTAAATTAGCTGGCCTGTAAGTCTCAGGGATCCATCGGTCTCTGCCCCATCCCCACCCCCACCCCCTGCTCCCCAGTATTGGAATTACAGTCTGAACCACCACCCCTGGCCTTTTTTTTTTTTTTTTTTTAATGTAGGTGCTGAAGATCAAACATGGGCGCTCTTGCAAGCCCTTCACCCACGGGGCCGTCTCCCAGCCCTGACAATATGTCAGTGACCATGCGCTTTAGAACCTGCTCCCTCTCTCAACTAGAGAGAAGAGCTGCTTCCGGTTCCACTCCCCGCGGATCCGTTTGGATCTGTCCCTCTTTGTTCCCGCCTGTCTAGCTCAGACTTCTTCGCTGAGCAGTAGCTGACAGAGAGCAGGTTCCCAGTCGACACACACACCCCTCTCTAATAAGGCGTGTCTAGAGGGGAACAAATGCTTTTTCCTCTTCCTCCAAGAGCTGCCGCAGACACCATGCTATCTCACTGGAAACTCACTGCCTCTGATCTGGCGGCGGACAGGGTGGTTGCTTGTATTTCACTTGCAAAATATGTGAAGAAGGAACCAGCTGAGAAAGAACACATCTGACTGCACCATGGGAAAACAAGATGTTCAGTCTGCATTTATGTGTCATGTGCAAAGGTACAGGCGTCACCAATTTGGTAACTGCTGAGGCAGGCAGAATCTTAGAGATGAGAGGGTCTTTATGTGCCAGGAGGTGAGGCAGGGCTGCCTTGGCCAGTGTGAGTTATCTTCACTGTTCTGTTTTTCTAGTAACTCACCTTGATTATTATTATTACTATTATTATTACTATTACTATTATTATTAGGACTAGACTGCTTGGAAATTGTCACCATTCCAAATGTCTCCATTTGGCAAGAGTGCCACACGTCCACTTCTTTAAAAAAAGAACAACAGCCACAGATTTCAATAATTCTCCCCTCCCTCCAGTATTATTTGGAAAGTTATAAGCTTTTTCTTTTGGTTTTTCGAGACAGGGTTTCTCTGTGTAGTTTTGGTGCCTGCCCTGGATCTTGCTCTGTGGACCAGGCTGGCCTTGAACTCACAGAGATCCGCCTGGCATTAATCTTTAATGCAGTGCTGGGATTAAAGGTGTGTGCCACCGCCGCCTGGCCAAGTAAAACTCTCACCAATCCCATCCAATTAACTAAAGCTGAGGTCTTCGGCCCTAACAGGCTAGCAGTGAACTGGAAGTTTGGATTTACATATGTAAGTCCACAAACCTCTAGTGGGGGGAAAGAAAAGGCTGGTCCAAAGAGCAATATAATCGAGTAAACCATTCAAAGATATGGAGAACCATTTCCACAGCTTTAGGATTTTCCTTGGTCTCGGGCTAATTATTCACAGTTTTCAACTCACTCCGGGGCTATTAAGAACAGAAGTCACAGACAGCGGAGACGGTGTCCCGAGGACTGACTGACCCCCTCACGTTCCCCCAGAGTCGAAGGTGGGTACAGGGCCCCACAAGGCCGAAGGTGGGTGCTGCACAAGAGGGCAGCCAGCTTTTACCTGCACATGACGGGCAGCACTGTCCGGGACGGATGGTGGGCTTGCCACAGGCGGGCACGGGGCAGGTGATCAGGGCACACATCTCCCTTCCGTTGTGACAGTAGCACTCCCGACACCCATCATGCCAGCTTTCCTCATTTTTATGATGATGGCCATCCATGGACAGACACGTGCCTGACAGGACAGGTGGCCCGGCTGAAGGAGGGACCTCTGGACAGACAGAAGGCAGCCTGGTAAGGAAGCAGCTATGGCACAGGGGAAACAGCTTGTTGTGCCCTTACGTGGAACAGAACCCAGCCACCCAAAATGATGCCTAGGGAGGGCAGACGGTGGTACCGGGAAAGGGCCAGGAAAAGAATTCAAATCAACAGACCCCCAATTTGGACAAACAAGAAAAGAAAGAGCCTGAAAATATGCTTCTGACTGGGGGAGTGTTGCTGTCTTTCAAGCCTTTTTACGTATTTTATACAATAATCAAGCATTACTTTTGTAATGGATGTCACTATATATATAGTGAGTGAGTGAGAGAGAGGGAGGAAGGGAGGGAGAGAAAGAGGGAGGTAGAGAGAGGGAGGGAGGGAGGAAGGAAGGGAGGGAAGGAGAGACAGAGAGAGAGAGAGAGAGAGAGAGAGAGAGAGACAGACAGACAGACAGACAGACAGACACTCATCTTTCTAGAAGTTTCATCCAATGAGGGATTCTGGGCCCCTTGCAAGGACTAGATTTTTGATTAGTAAGATGACTGAAGTGATTGGCTACGTTAACTCCTCCGCATTTTTGCTTACTTTTAACTCCCCCCCCTCCAAATACCATAAAAGTGTTCAACTTTGAAAAAAAGCATGCTCCCGGCATCTTTTATGTTTGATTGGCATAGCGTCTGACAAGCACAACAAACTGGAACAGGGGTCAGGGCTGGGACTGAGCTGAAGAAGGGCTCTGGGTGCACATTCAGTGGCGTTGGGACTGTCCACTGGAGGAGGAAGACCCCGGCAGTGGGGTCACCTGGACGGAATTTTGCCTATACAACGTTCTGGCCTTCTTACTAGGGAACACCTAAATAAATAGGAGTTTAGACACACCCACTCCCAAGGACGCCAAATTGAAGCTCTTTACTCTTAATCAATCCCACTCCAGAAGAAAGCGGTTTCCTCTGTAGAGACTGACATACACTACAGCTTCAGGCTAACGTTTATAGGACAAGCAAAAGTGAAGCCCGAAGACGTGGCTGACTTGATCACTGTGCTTACCACACGTGCCCGATTTAAATTCTGTCCCGAGCCCTTTTAATTCTATTACGACGCAAGACAGAGGGTGTCCTGCGGGAGGGACCCACAGTCACACCGGTTTCAGAACAGGCATCAGTCACTTAAACCATTCCATTTACAGGACGTCCTTCTGTTCTCGGTCACCAGGCTGCAAGGGGGCAGGGCTCCCACTTACCTCTGCACTTGCAGATAAGACAGCCGTGACTGTCCTGCTGGAAGCCCAAGGGGCAGACTTTACTGCATAGCAGCTCTGGACATTTCTTACAGCGACAGATGTCACAGCCATGCTTATTCTTCCTGGGTAATTAAAATTTTTGCCAGAGGTCAGAAAAATCAAAAAGTCTCCAATGATGCCCAAGCACTCAGACCAAGGGTCAACGATACACCATTTACGCAGAATGATGGGACATTGGCACTCCGAACTCCTAGGTGAGGGGTAATTAGTTCTCATAAAGGTTTAGAACTGCCCAAGCATTTAAGTGCTTCTGGGATGTGCCACCCCCTCCAGAGACACAGGTGAGGGTTTAATTAAAGATAGTAACACAATATAAAGGATGGACATGCAACTCCGGTATACAGAATGGCTGAGGGAGGTATCATTGGTCGTTGTTGAGAGATTAACATTAGGGGCATTCTGTTAGGGCTGTGGACTTTCCCAAATGGACGTATCCTTTGAGAAATTCCGTATGCCAGTAAAAAGGTTAACTACTAACATTTACAGAAGACCCAGAGGGCTGTAAGGACTCCATGACCTGGGAAGGCTTCATACACATGCTCACAAAAGCCTCAGGCTGCCAAGGTGCTTCAGGGGGCAAAAAGGAACTTGCCACCAAGTCTGATGAACTGAGCTTGATTCCCAGAGCCCATGGGATAAAAGAAGAAAACGAACCCCTACAAGCTGTCGGCTGTTCAGCAGATGCACACCACAGCACAAACACACACACACACACACACACACACACACACACACACACACACAAAGTAAATGTGTATATATTGAAAGTGAATAAAGACCTGAGGTCTTAGAGGCTATTAATTATTAATTAATTGCTTTATTAGGGCTGGAGGGTATTTTATAGCTGTATCAGCAGTTAAGTTATAAAGTGATTATACCTTTGAATTTATTTATTTGTATGTGTGTGTGCATGCACATGTGTGTGTGCGTGTGTGTCACAACTGCTCACAGCAGCCAGAAGGGGCATTAGATACCTGGAGCTGGGTTTACAGGTGGTTGTATGCTGCTAAGGCTTACCAGGCAAGCAGTATGTGCTCCTGACCATTGAGCCATCTTTCCAGGCCAAATAATTATATCTTTATTGGTATCACACATGTGTCTTACAATTAAGAATAGTGATGATTAATACTTGAACATTTTTTTTTTTCTGAGACAGGGTCTCTTGTAATCCAGGCTGGCTTTGAACTAGATGTAGACTCCACCTCCTGAGTGCTTACATGATAGACTTTTGCCACCAAGAACTTTTTTAGAATAATGTTTCTAACTTAAGTATCCAATCGAAAGGAGGATTATGCTCAAATTCAACCTAGTAATTTTTAAAGGTAAAACAGAAGAAAATGGACAAATAAGAATAAATCTGAGACTCTTGTGATGTGAGACGTGGGCATATGTATATATCTACATGCGCGCATACACCACACACACACACACACACACACACACACACACACACACACACACACACACACACACACACACCAGTCAAAAGACTAAAACAGAAGAGAGAAAAGGAAAGAATTACAAAACCAGAATCTGAATGGTTATCTTCTTACTCTTCATTTTTTTTGAGGTAGGGTCTCTCTATATTGGTTGGCCTGGCACTCACTTTGTAGACCAGGCTGTCCTTGAACTTGTCGAGATCTGCCTCTTGAGTGCTGGGATTAAAGGTGTACACTATCACAACTGGCTGAAAGCAGTTGTTTTTGTTTTATTTTGGTTTTTTTTTTTAAGTGTTGATTTTCGCCTCAGAATAATCCAGATTTGGGTTTGACTCAATAAAGAATATTTAATAACCTACCCACTGTGTACCTGTACCATCTTCATATAAAAAGTCAGAACCCGATACCTACATTTGGAAACAAGGACTTCTCGTTTCTGAATCCCCTAATATAAACAGCAGGGTTCCTCTCGAATCAAACCACCAATGGCTCATTCACACACACACACACACACACACACACACACACACACACACACACACACACACCAGCCCCTGACACAGGTATGACCACTTCGGCAAGTTACACTTAATTTCTGAATTGGAAACAACAACAAAATACTGACAGATACGTACAGGAATCCAAGCGGACAAAACTTGTCGCATACTGTGGGCTTGCACTTCTTGGGCCGTGGGCGGCATTGACAGACCTCACAGTTGTGGGCGTCGGTGAGGAGACCAAAGGGACAGTCCAAGGTGCAGCCCCGTTTAAGGCCTAAGCATAGCTCCTCCCCTGTGGAGACACACGGACGGCATGTTTCTTTCAAAGACAACAGACCAGAGAGCACCGCGGGAGGATTTGACAAAGCCTGCCCTGAATTCTCCCATCCCGCACGGAGTTAAACTTCAGCTCCGCCGGAGCACCAGCCACAGTTAACAGGTATAGACGGGGCTATTTCACGGTTCTCACCACATCCCTCTGTGTTTTGGGGATGCGTGTGTGTGGGGGTGTGATACGTGAAACAAGAGCTCAATCCTGCAATGGAATTCTGAAGCCTAACTGAATCTGCTAGGCCTGGGACAGAGAGTGGACCGGTCACCATTAATCAGTAATGACTGGGTGCAGTTTTTCAAGATTTTCCTTCTTTAGTGACCTCAAACCATGAATGACAGTTTATGCTCACATACGGTCCAGTCTAGAGTCATTTCAGACATTTCGTACTGCTCGACATCAGCGGTAACGCATATGTCTGAACGCTCACCGTACACTTACTTGTGGGTAGCAGGTGCCTTCACAGAACACCACAGACTGTGTGTAGCATTAGGGACATCTTCCTTTCTTTGAAGAAAGCCTGTTCGCTCCATGATAGGAAGCAAGCAACCAGTGTTCTATTTAGCTATGTTCGCCCACGGTGCTGACAAATATCCAGGTACTGAAATGCACTTAGCTGCCTAAAAAAATGTACGTGTCAGAAGGAATATTCATATTAATGTGTTACTAGTGACAATTTGGAATATTTAAGGTGTCCCTTGTTAGCAGAATTCTGAGTGTTGTTTGTGTCCTGTGAGCCACTCATGGCACTATTTTTGAAATGAAAGTGAAAAAAGAGAAGCAATGTGCCACCAGAAACTACTGAAGACGTAGCTATTTGAGAAGGTGGCCCAGTTGAACAGAAAACCAAAGAGAATAACAGTGTCAAGGCAGAGTAAACGTGCCTCAGGACCAAGAGCAGTTTGGGGCCCATCTAAATTAAAGGCAGGACTTGCAAGAGCATGGGCCATTTGGAAGGAAGCTGACATGGTAAAGAATGGCAATACTTGAACGTTTTGTAGACTTGCAAGATGAAGGACATGGAGTATTGTTGTGAGGTTGACAGATGAACTGTTATTTTATTTGGGCATCCCCGATGGATACATACTGTGTTAACGCACGAGTCACTAACAAAGCCACAACATGTGTATCCTGTTCTTAGAGCCTAAACTGAAACATTAACTATAACTGGTAGGTGGGATGGGTCTGTGTGTTACATAAACACTTGTATGAGAGACTCTTTCATGAATCTTAACATTCCTACCATATTGAATTTGCCTGCTTTTATAGAGGAGAACGTGATCTATGGTATGATTTTTCTACTACGTCACTGTCCGAAACTTTTCATGACTCGTATTTAAGGTAACCTCATGGGTCTGTAGCACACTGTGAGGCAACTGAATGCTCATCTGCATCCTTAAAATAGAGAATCTAAGCAGCTCATTTAAAATTTGTAATCAGAGGACTTGGAGGCAGGTCATTACTTCTCATCTCCCATTACGCCAGGGACAGTAAAAGGACAAGATCCTCAGACCCACGTTTTTTTCCCCAACGTAGAAAATAAGCTGATCTGGTTTTTCTATTATAACGGTTTTAAAGTCAAGGCATTCAGTGGATTATGTCAGGGAATAGATGGATTCAAAACACCCCTAGATTTTGCCAGAGTCAGCATGCTTGGAGAATAATTTTCTCAAAGCTCTGGAGTGGAGGGACGCTTGTTTTTGTGTTTCTAGTCTGCAAAAAAAGAACCCTTCCCATGGCCCTTGATCTAACATGCTCTCCACTCACCCTTAACAGCTTTGGAAACATTGCCAAGTTTAATGAACTTTTAAAATGATATGTCTTTAATTTATCTCTGTGCTGTGGGTTAAAAGAAAACCCAAAGGCCCCATGCATCTGAAGCTCAGTGGTAGGTTTGTCCGGCCACTTTCAGGTGGTGGGACCTTCCAACTATGAGGCCTTAGGGAGAGATTACAGCACTAAAGACATGTTTTTTTCAGGGGATATGTTAACCCTTTCCTTCCCACGCTTTCCCATCATAACAGACTGGACTGGTCACAAGCCAAAAGCACAGGGCCAACCATCCATCAACCCAAACCTTGGAATCCGTGAGCTAAAACAAATCTTTCTTCTATAGAAGTCAATCTTGTTGGGCATTTTTGTCACAGCAATGGAAAGATGACCAACATGTTAACCCATGTTGGCTTTTAGATAGAAAAGGATCCCAGAGAAAGCTGCTGTGCATAACAATGATACAGGGCATTCACAAGAACGTGGACTGGTGATGTCTGCATCCTCTAGTCTAGACTAGCTCAATTCTCCTCCACGACACAAGAAAAAAAAAGAGTTCTAGGGCAGTTCCTCTTTTATGCCCACAGTCCAGGGCCTATCGTATTTAGCATGATGCGGGGCAATAGCTAACTGCTGAATGAATGCATTTACTCATGTGTTCTTCCACTTCTCCAGGTATTGCTTCATTGGTAGAGGAGTAACAACTGGATCGAGCTTCCTCTGATAATACATTAAAAACACCATCATCCCCCAAACGTCTCAAAAAACAAAAGAAAACAAAACAAAAACATACTGAAGTTCTGAAATAAAGAACAGAAAAGGCTGGATGGTAGGTAGTACTATATATCTATGCTTACCAATGACAGACTGTCCTTAAAGGAAATGTACTATCAAAGCACACAGACAGATTAGGAGGTGGGGCTTATAAGTTTGTTTACAAAGTTTTAGCATACGGACTATTGGAATTATGGAACACAGGTGGCCTCATGATGTTACTTTTTTTTTTTTAGGCATTATGAAATTTCTGTGATCTAAAAAGCTTTCTAGTTGTTCGAAGCAATTACCATTCAAGAGAAAGTGATAAAGAATGGCAAAGCCCAGGGGCGGCACACTGTGGCTGGTGAATGCCAAGTACACAGTAAAGGTCTTTCATTCTGGAAAAGAGGTATCTGCTCCAGCGTCGAGAGATATCCCACCGTGAGGAGCATCATCCAAACTTCACTGCTAGTGAATGCAACACAGCCTGCATGTGTGCCAACACAGAGCGGATGCAGCACCCGGAGCTGTGTGATGCAACATTTCAAACCTGTGAACAGTGGAAATGTCTACCAACCCGGTCTCAAGGAAGAATGATCACAAGGCTCCCGAGACTTGTGGATCAAGGAATCTGAAAACTGCGAATGTTGGGCTTCGGTCTGCCCAGCTGGTATGGTGTCAGTCGGGGGACACAAGGAGGTAAAAGGGGGAGGGAGCCTTTTACTCAGACTCTGACTTCATGATGGACACACATTGGCTCCTTCTTTTTTTCTACTATCAGTTTTATAGGTCTGAATCAGCTTCTAGATCAAAGTGTTATCAGTTCCTAAAAATCAAAGGATGTTAAAACTGGGAAAGAGGTGACCAATAATCCAGTCAACCTCATGTGGTTGAAAGCCATGGACAGGAAGACATTAAAAGATTGATGCCATTTAGCTAATATGCAATTTGGGCAGTCAAGCTGAATTATATTCATCTTCCCGACAGCAACTAATATTTTGGTTTAAAAGTTAGTGTTATTAATGCTTGTGTCAACAAAGATCACTAGCTGCTTAAAGGGTTTTAGTTTTAATCTTGTCACCATCAAACTTTCTTTGACATTTCTTATCATACTCCTCTTTCTTGCAAACACGTCTTGGAGAAACTGAGTCAGGGTGATTTAAATTCTTGGTGAGTCCTACCCTTCTTAGCAGTTCTGCAAGTATGTTATTGTTACAGGTTAAAACATCAAAACAACACTATGTTCAAACAAACAAACAAACAAACAAACAAACAAACAAACAAACAAACACAAACATCCTTTGTCTTGTGTTTCCCAGGCACTTTATTTCTGTGGCCCCGGGAACTGAACCAATGTCTGCTGCATGATGGGTAAGTGCTTTATCCATTAAGAAACATCCCAGCCCTTGATTTTTTTTTTTAAGACAGTGTTTTGTCACATAACTTAAGTCTGTCCTCAAACAAATGACTCAACCGTCAACTTTTGAGTGCTAGGATTATCGGTATGCCCCACCATGCCTGGCACATGCCACATGCTTGTGAAGGACATGTGTCTTTATGGCTTTTATTTTAAGCCTAAACCAACTGCCTGTGTCAAGACTAAAGACAATTTTTATCATCTCTTATAGTCTTTTTAATAAAAATCTTTTACAAAAATGTCTTTTTTTTAGTCTTAGCTATCGTAGTAGGCACTCAACAAATGCTCGATGAACGAAAGAGTGAGTGATCAACAGATGAGGGAGAGAGGGGGGATACTGGTGTGGACCTCATCTGAAGCGCCCAGGGCTCACTATCAAGTGTCTTTCTCCACTGGTCCGCACCAGGTTTGTTTTGAGGGAAGGCCTTTTAGTGAACCTGGAGCTCAATGACTGGCCAGCCAGGCTGGTCACGAGCCCTCAGGATCCTCTTGTCTCTGCCTCCCATGGTTGGGATCACAGACATGCACCGCGAGGCCCAGCTTTCCGTGTGGGTGCTGCGGATCCAGCCTCATATTCTCAAGCTTGTGAATCAGGGAACGGACGCTGCCCACTGAGCCATCCTCTTCAGGCCCTATTTTAAGAGATCCTGATGCCAGTAGGAGCTAGGTATAATGTCCAAGAGAAACTTAGAAGGTATAAATGGTAAGGACTGTTGTAGATAAAAGGTTTTATAGGATGTAGAAAAAAAAGAAAAAACGTAATGTAAAGGAGAATTTCAGTTCGGATAAACACACACTGAGTGGTTAAAACGGGGAAAAGAAGATATTGCCCCCTGTGACTATAAGGAACTATGTCAGTAAAACGAAGAAGAGGAGGGAGGAGGGAGGAGGAGGAGGAGGAAGGAAGAGGAGGAGGAGGAGGAGGAGGGAGGAGGAGGGGGAGGAGGAGGGGGAGGAGGAGGAGGAGGAGGAGGAGGAGGAGGAGGAAGAAGAAGAAGAAGAAGAAGAAGAAGAAGAAGAAGAAGAAGAAGAAGAAGAAGAAGAAGAAGAAGCAGCAGCAGCAGCAGCAGCAGCAGCAGCAGCAGAAGCAGCAGCAGGAGGCACAATCGAAAAATCGAAAGACTGGTTGTGGATGGGTGTGTCCTGAAAGGACCGGAAGATCTAAAGGCAGGTAGGAGTGTGTGTGTGTGTGTGTGTGTGTGTGTGTGTGTGTGTGTGTGTGTGTGTGTGTGTGTGTTGGGTGCTCTCCATGTGGGCTGAAACGGATGGCATAAACAGCTGGTGTGTGGAGGAAACAACTACCACTTGCCAGCTAATAAAAGTCGCTTGGCATTCATTCCCTTAGTCCTCAAGATACCCCACGACTTAGGTACTGGTGTCTGCCCTCTACTGATGAGGACCCAGAGGAAAGGACACCGAAGTAGAGCCCCTCATCCCAATCCCTCTGATGTAGCCTGCTCTGACTCGGAATCACCAGGATGGCTAACGGGAGTGGGGAGGTGGAAGTAAAGGTCACGTGCGTGTGACCAGACAAACTGGTAACTTCACTTTTACACTCTAGGTTTAGGGGAGCAGTGAGCGGATTGCCAAGACCAACCCCGGGGCCAGGCAACTCAGTGTGATGAGACGGATGTCTGATTGGAGCGGCTAGACCTCCAAGTGGAACCAGACAGCCCTAAATCCAGAGGCGTCCCTGATCCGAAGGCTCTTTGCCTCTTCCTTTAGCCAATCACTGCAGAGCAAAGTTGGAGTACTAAGCATGCCCTGACAGACAGAAGTCAGTGACCTCCTTACTTCCCTGTGACCCGACGCTTGAGTCTGTCGGAAGGAGTGATGCACCTTAGAAGGAGTTACTCTTATAAACTACAGCACTGGGTATAACATGGTGGTATTTCCTTTACGTTTTGGCGATTTTTCCTTATGTTGTGTGATGCATTCACCACAGTACTCTGAACAGTGGAATACAGCAGGTGGTGAAAGAAAATAAAAAGGAGAGAAGACTGGACAATTTCTAAAAGTAAGTAAAATTTGCAAATACCGAATGTAGCATTTTTATGTAAAAAAAAAAAAAATCACAGGTACAAAGTACAACATTCTCCTGTATATATTTCTTCCTAAAGGTGAGTGAGATGGAAGTTTATGGCAAGTCACGTCCACAGTTACGCCTTTGAAAATTTCAAAATACAGACAGGAACTTAACGTCAAGGCAGAGCAGGGGTGGGGTGGGATGGGGTGGTGTAGCTTCCTCTGTCTCCAGCTTGAAAGCCTGGCCACACCGTCCACTTGCCTCATTGACCAATGAGTCACACCCCTTCTTCAGGTTTACTGAAGTGATAGGAGCCTGACATGGGTGGAGCTGGGTGGCCAACACTTTATAATAACAAAGCCAGGTGAAGAGGGTGAGTGAGGTGGCGGGCAAGCATTAATTCTGTATTTTTAGGCTTCATAGACGTTCAGGGGGAAAAAAAAACTTAGGTATGACCCCATACTGAAAAAGAACCGTAGCTTGAGAGGCACTGGGAGGCCTGCAGTGTAAACACTTCCTGCCACAACTACCAATTATCCTGGTGTTAAGAAGACAAGGTTGGCGATTTCTGTAAACACACGAGGCTGCCAAGGCAATTCCCCAGCAGACTTGGCTTTCCCAAGGAAAGCCTAAGAGGCAGACGTGCACAGATCCAGGGCCGGTCCTCACAGCACACAGAGAGCAGGCGCAGGAAGGCAGGACCACCCCGGGTGGGTGGGAGGCTTACCTGAAGCCCTAAGATTGCAACAACTATGAGCATGTCGGGTTTAGACACCCTTGCAGCAGTAATAGCCCACAGTGCAGATGCCATGGTGCTAGTATGGAGCTGGAGTTCATGGCATTATTCAACTCCTAGACTGTATTTTATCAAATTCATCAAAAAGACTGGCACAGACGATGGATTGTTCCAGTTGAGAGGCACCTTCAACCAAGACAGCTCATACCCCAGGAAGTATACATTCTCACCACCAGTCAGTCCAAGTCTCTAAGCCCAGGATAATTATACCCTGAAGCCCATGGAGAACTTGCTTATTATAGAATCATTGTCTGTGTTTGGGAGAGATCAGAGATGATAGGGAAAGATTTCAGAAAACAGGCCAAATGTCACTCAAAAAAAGGCAGAGGATTCCAAACTCCCCCAAAGTTAAGTCTAGGAAGAATAATGGCTCCCTACCAGCTTTGGTTTGTTTTGAAAATAGAGTTCTCAGTAAAGGAGCCTTGTGGGTGTAATGAGCCTTGACTTCAGACAGGACTGCAAGAGTGTGGTGTCAAGACCTTGTGGGGCCGGCGCTGACATGCGCTATTTGAAGGGTGGAGGCGATGGTCAATGCCATGACATGATAGCTCTTTGGTACTCTTGGGTTCTGTCCTTGTTTCTATACAGTTTAATTTCTTTTAATTCAGTGATTTCAGAGGGCATGTAAGTTGTACTTATTTACCATAAGCTGGGAGGCATAAGACATAAGATCACACTATCAAGATAAAAACAAAACAATTTCATCTACTTGGAAAATGGCTTGAAACACTTAGCATAAATTTCTGGTTATATTTGGCCCTACGTTAACAGAATTAAAAAACTGCAACATCTTAACATGGAACAGAGAAGCACCTAACAGCAGCTAACCTGAAAGTCCTCAGGGGTACTACGGGCTGCTTATAAACTCAATACCAGTCCACAGCGTGCAAGCCAAAAAGCTCATGCAAACATATGCAAGAATCAGCGTTGAATTCAGACCAAATTCTGAGGTCTTGTTTTGTCTGTTTCCGAGCCACATTTTGGGCAAGACAATGATACCCCATGTATCAGAAGGCAGAAAAGACCAAGATCTAGAAAGCATGCCACACTGGTGATGGAGAAGGGGATGTTGGTCGGATGCTTATTCTGGTTGAGGAATTAGGAGAATTCAAAACAGTTTTAAAACGTGTAGGGTGTATTTTCCCCTGTGGGAGAAATGTTATATATTCTGTCTAGTTTCAGAGGTCACGGCTCAGAGACATGATTGGAATCTACATGGAGGCAAAACTGAGGTCAATAAAATGAAGATCTCTGCGAGCGCACATATGCGTGCGTGCGTGCGTGATCTGTCTGTCTCTGTATGTACGTGTATGTGTGGGTCAGAGGTTAATGTTAGGTGTCTTACAGTATCACTTTTTACCTTATTTTTGAGATAGGGTCTCTCAGGGAACCTACAACTCTCCATTTTGTCTAGCTCCAGGAATTGTCCTGTCTGTCTGTTACAACCCCAATTCCCCAGGGCTGGGGTGACAGGTGCATGCCACCATACCCAACTTTTACATGCTGCTCGGGAATCCAAATTCAGGCCCTCGTGTTTCTCATCAAGTATCTCTAATTGAGCCATCTCCCCAGGTCCTGAGTGAAGCTTTTTTTTTTTTTTTTTTTTTTTTTTTTTTTTTTTTTTTTAAGGATTATGGCTGCCACATATGGAAAGGGAAAAACACAATGTTCTTGTCACTGGCTAACCGTGGCAAGGGACTTCTAGGTTGCCCACTTATGGCGATGAGGCTGCGCTCCCAAGCCACTCAGGGCCACAAACGCCTCTCCAACTGCAGCTGCAAGGAGACGGCAAACCTTTCCCGAAGACGAACACAGAGAAACCAAGATGGGAACCATAAAGGCAAGAGTACTCTCTAAATGACTGCAAAAACTGTTTATGCTAAGCTTATCACCATCCCCCCCTTTTTTTTCAGGCTGTCAAGGCAATGTCTGAACAGGAGTGAAAAGATATTCAATCATATAATATGCTTTGACAAGATCCTATTAGGCCTCAGGGGAGGAAAAAAAAAAAACCCATCTGTCTACTTACTGTTTTTGCACTGACAGGTTGGACAGCCATTGTGATCCAGTTTGAAGCCATAAATGCAGTCTTTCTCTCTCAGGGTGCAGTTTGATAACCCCCCACACGCGGGTGGATCAATCGTGATGTAGGTTGGTTCTAGTAACGTAAAAAGAAGAAGAAAGAATCGATGAAACATGTTATTACCCCGGAGAGAGTATTCAATCTCTGAAATCCCACACTACGGTAATTACAAAAGGCCCATCAATAGTTTCCATCTCATCCTAAACTTTTACAATATTGTACTGTCATTAACTCACGAAACAAGTATCTTTATTAAGATTTTTTTCTGATAATGCAAATATTTCACTTTTTTTTTTCTTGTGGGTGTGAAAAGCAAGGCTCCACAGACGTGAGGCAAGTGCTGGACCACAGTGCTACCTTTTTTGGGGTGACTTCCCTGTCACTCCACTGTCCTGTACTTCAGCGGTCTGTGCCCTTTTTGCTACCCTCAAGCAACATTTTCTGGTAGGACATCACTATAGACATTGGTTAAGCGAGGTTAGACTAACTCACCTTAAATAAACCCATTCTTCTATTTCTTCCTGATTTTTTTTTCTGAGCTCATGTATTATAAGGGTATGTTATATCGTGTATGTTTGCAGTCTATAGCATATGTGTGTATGGGGGCATGTCTACATGTAGAAGCCAGAGGTCAATGTTGCATATGGTCTTCCATCACTATCCATCAAAGTTGTAAAGTTTTGTTTTGTGCATGTGTGTGTGTGTGTGCGTTTTGTAAGCATACACATTTGTGCACGTGTGTGGATGCCAGAGATGAATGTTGGTTATCTTCCCCAATCATTCGCCACTTCATTTTTTTGTTTGTTTGTTTTTTTTGAGACAGGGTTTCTCTGCGCAGCTGTGGAGCCTGTCCTGGAACTCGCGCTGTAGACCAGGCTGGCCTCGAACTCACAGAGATCTGCCTGCCTCTGCCTCCCGAGTGCTGGGATGAAAGGAGTGCGCCACCACCGCCCAGCCTGTCATTTCTTGTTTTGAGGCAGGGTCTCTCACCGAACCGGGAGCTCACTGACGCCACTAAACTGGATGGTCAGTGACCTCCAGAGATCTGCCTACCCAGATCTTTCTCTTTGGTTATTGACTACCCCCCCCCCCGCCCTCATCTCTCTAATGGGTCTCTAATGGGTGCTAGCAATTACACTCAGGTCCTTATGTCTGTATAGCAAGCCATCTCCCTAGCCCGAGTTTATTTTCTATAATGATCAAGACATAACTGTCCATTGTCAATGATTCCCCATTCTGCAGTACCTCTCCTCCTATATGTCAGCATTTTAAAAAAATTAATAGACCAGATATGCGTTTTAGAATAACACTTGATTTTCTTTTGTGATACTCTATCACTTAGGACTGATGATGTGATGGATAACAGTGGCTAAGAGCTTAGGCTAGTGAGAATGGCAAAGTGAGATGTAACTATTGAGGAACAAGGACCAGCCTCCATTCTGAGAAGGAAGTATACTTACTGCTCTGGACAGTAAGTATACACTCTGGCGTGCACGAAGCATTTGCTTGTTCGTTTGTTTTTTGTTTCTATAATGTGTATGTGCTACTCGTAAGTACCTTGAAGCATCACTGCCCTCAGCTGCGGTGGTCCTTACCGCATGTGACACACGAGAAAACGGAGGACTTTGATTTGTCCGTGATCGCTGCAGGATCAAGGGGTAGACCCAAGATTCACATCTGAGCTTCAGAAGCCCACTCTTACCAACAGTGCAGTACAGAGCTCATTTAATGGTGCCCGCTCTGTGGTTCACTGGGAAGAGACGGTTTATGGAACGCTAGGCAGGAGGAAGAGCACTGCCACAGGAAAGAGACCTCGACGTATTTACACAGCACCCTTCCAACTAAAAGATGCCCGGACGTCTTCAAAGCGAGCCATTTCTTACGTTATCTTTGTGAAATGGCCGAGTACCGAGTGTCTCTACCTACATTTTTACAGATGGAAAGTATGAGATGCAGAGCCTAAGCGGCTTATCTAGGTTTACATAGCAACCCAGGAGCAGGCTGGGAAGAGAAGGGAGCAGAGTTTCCTAGCCTGCCACCCAGCACCCCATCCATTCGTCCACACTGTCTTCTCAAGTTTCAGCTCCCGTTACTAAGGAAGACAGACCAAAATATGTGTTGCTGCTGCTACAATCAAGAGTTCCGACATTTTTATCTGCCTCCTAAAACGGGACAGTGATCCAACTCTTTGGATGTAGGAGACAACATTGACTTGTTCACAAGACGTTCCACCAGCATCCTCCTGGTGAAAGCGGACAGGATGAGGGCATCATGCTTTATCTCCACTTCCATTATAACATGTGGTTTATTAAAGGATATCCTCCTGATATTGTTACACACGCTTCCCACTGGTATAAAATTTCCCTTTTTCCTTCAATGACTAAAGTAGTCTTTCTGGTAGGCAACTGTAAACACCAAAAAAAAAAAAAAAAAAAAAAGGAAAATTTAAGCAAGCTGCAAGCTTTAAGACATAATGACTTAGATGCAGTGACCCTTCTGTCCCACAGTCTCTTAAAATTTGAGATACATCTCTAGTTTCCAAATCTATTCACTCTTTAAAATCACCCCTCTTGTGAGCCACCCCAAATAATGGTTCTGTTCCAGCCCTCAACCACAAGACTGCCGATGTCGTAGCAAAAGTTATTCTAACTGTAAGTGTGAAGCATAAAGAGCACACATGTATCAGCTCTAAGTAAACCACATTAAAGATTACCCCAGTGAGGAAGGAGTGCTATATTCTAGAGAGTTAACAGACCAAGGACTCGGGGCAGACTCTGAACCCCATCCACAGACACGGTTTCAGCACACAGCTAGCCGGTAAAGAAACATAGTGTGCATATTTGCACTAGATCCTTGTATTCTTTACTGACATTTGAGATGTGAACTTCAAGAGAAACTTTTCCTTTCAGGGAATAGATTATGGAAAAATATATTTGGAAAGATTAAAGTGACATTGAAGAGTGTGTAATCATCGCAGGAAGGGATAGGGTTTTACTTTTACTGAGTTCTAAGGGTGTGGTAAGGGAACATGTTCTCCAAGTTCACAAAGGCAGTCTTCCATCTCCAGAGGATACTTTTCCTCAGTCATGATGTACATATTAGTTTCTGGTGTATATGATATGATTAATGGATAGGATTAGGAGTCTGACCTGAGGGGAGGAAGTGAAAGAAAAATACAGACCAGGATGTTTGAGGATCAGAACACGATTGTCTGGAGGAGCCCCATGTTTTATTCAAACGCCTTACGCAGCTGGGTGTTTCCCAGATGTGCCGCTGACCACCTTTCCCCAGAGAGAACAATCCCTATTCCCAGGCAATATGTTCTATGTGTTCCCCTACAGCATTCAGCATAACCACCTTTGGTTCAGTTCGACAAAGAAAACTTAAATGTACAGAAAGGCTGCTGACTACGGACTGATTCTAAAATGTCCATTTAAAATACTTTAGGTAGAGTAAGTCACTCTGGACGGACGCCTTGAAGACCTCCAACAACATGGTGAAATGCAAGAGGTAAACCATTATTTTATGCTTCTAAAATTCACGTTTTTCCATTCTTCTTTTTTCCGGTATTAGATGGAAAATATTGACAAGTATGTACACTGCAAAGTCATCAATTAATATGGAAAAAAAAACCAGAGACACTCAATAAATCACTTATTTTTAAAAAAATGCCAATTTACTCTGGAGTTATTCAAGTTCTGCTCAATAGATCAAGCTGAACCCAACAATATTTACTGCGATATCGTAACCTCCAATAACTAACTTTTATGAGCCACCTTAATATCTGACATCTCATTTTATTACCTTTAACAAATAAGTATATCATTTTCTATTCAAATTCAAGCCGGAGCAAAGTTGAAAAAGCTTTTTGGGTGGTAATGCATGTCTGTGTCCTTGCCGCCGCCGCTCTGCGTCCCTGGAATAACTGTTGAATTTTAATGGACACATAGGCAGGCAACTAGCTGTCTCTTAATATTTTATCTGAAGTCACAGAATATTGCCTTTCAGTACTCCCTGAACATTAGCGTGCTCAGTTCCTTGCATGTGAGCCTATACAGTAATTCCATTTCTATGAAATCATCACAACAAAAACATCCAAGCATGTACAGGCTATAGAAGAAAAAGCTGCTGTCATCAACCAGAGGCTGCTTTCCACCCAACCTATTAATATACAATCTCAGAACTGGTCCTGTTACCATGTCAGGGCAATTTCTTTCTTTTGTCTTTTGAGTAAGAAAGTATGGTTAAGGAAGCTGAAGTCCAATCCCTTATTTTGAATAATGAGCTCTGACGCAAGACATTTCTGCTGTCATGCTGAACTGAGATATTTTAAAGTGATTCTGAATTTATACTTCTGAAAGAGTGATGACCAAAAAGCGGGGAAGGTTTTCCCTTTCTTTTTCCTTTTTCGTTCTTTCTTTTTTTTTCTTTTTGGAGACAGGGTTTCCCTGTGTAGTCTGTGCTGTCCTGGAACTCACTCTGTAGACCAGGCTGGCCTCGAACTCACAGAGATCCGCCTACCTCTGCCTCAGGTGTGAGTGCTGGGATTAAAGGCGTGCACCACCACCACCACCACCACCACCACCACCACCTGGCATTTCTTTCTTTCTTTTTTTAAAACAGATTTTAATCCTAGTAAGTTCTTAGTATAAAAGAAGTGATTTTGAAGAGTCTGGAAACTATAATTGTGTACAGAGGGCATATTATTGAAGTATGCGAAACATGCATTTTGCTTGTCCCAACCTCACAATATCCTGGAATTTGTGTATTAGAAATGGTTATTATTCCATCCATTTCACTAGTGGTTATCATAGGCCTTTGGATACGGAAATTATCTAATGAATCTTAGTCTGGTACAAGGAAACTCTCATTTACACTTTACATTTTGTGTTCCTGTATGATAGGAGGGTGTGATGTTGAAATTATGTACCAGATAGTCCATGCCTTCCAGAAGGATAATGGCAGTCCTCTGCCCTTGGCAAGTTTGATGGGCAGAACTGGGTCGAACAGAGGTCCAAGTAACACTTCTGGAGCTCTCCCTGTATATGATGTCTGCTGAAATCAGCTGGGAAGAGATCTATCCCTAGACCTCTTGCAAAGGAGATAAATAGTCAAGAGTCTGCTCTGTGAGGGTCAGGAAGAAGCTTGCACAAGGCAGGTTTCGGTAAGGAGTAATCCAAAGTGAATTGCTGCTTACAGGATCATCCTGAGAGTCCATCTCAATTTCATATCGAATCGGCTGAGTAATTAAAGAAATACCTTAATGTCCTCCAAAGGACGAGAGCTGGGAAGAGCAGGGAGTCACTGCCTTTGTCTACAACTATTTCTAAAGGGAACCCTGGACCAGCTTCTTTGTGCTGAAGAATTCTAGAAATGGTTTCTGAACCTGGACGCACCGAAGAACACAAACGGGTGTTTGGTGTGTCTACATCCAGTTTCTATTTTCCTACGCTGCATCTGGGTGGGAAAGACTGCTCTCCTCCACCTGGTGCTTTCCTCAATGACTTTTCAAAGATTTCCCGAGCACCCTAAACTGTCTGGAAGACACAGTTGTAGAAGAGGTGTTGGGATTATGTCAGGGGTGCAGACAGTCAGCCACCAATTTTTGTTTCGGGCCTGAGAGGCCAGAAGTCTGCAAGGAAGCTTTTTATATTATTCAGCAGTATAAAGGTATATATATGGTCCATTTTGCTTTTTTGTATTTACTTAAAACTTAGGGATGTTTCATAGCTTAAGAAAGGTCAACAAACTATTAATAAAGACATCTTCAGGAAAACATTAATATTTTTGAGGAATTAGTACCAGATGTTGTGTTTCTGAGACACACCACCAGTACTTTGAGCATTTCCTAGGAACTCTATGCAGTTGATAAGTTAAGACATTGTGATTATGATGAATTTGATCAAAATATAAAGTTTAAGCACAGTTCAAATTCCAAGGCCACAGCAATACATAATAAAGATAAATGATTTGATCGTTTAGGTTATATAATGTGTTAAGTTACTGTAACCTCAGCCAGGCGGTGGTGGCACACACCTTTAATCCCAGCACTCAGGAGTCAGAGGCAGGCGGATCTCTGTGAGTTCGAGGCCAGCCTGGTCTACATAGTGAGTTCCAGGACAGCCAGAGCTACACAGAGAAACCCTGTCTGGAAACAACTCCCTATGCCCCACCCCAATATCTCTCTACTTGCTCCACTTTATTTTCTCTCACAGAGAATTCTCTAAATCAGAAGCAAGGCAAGGGGAAGGACCAAGGAAGAGCTCAAATTCATCCTTAAAAGATGCTTATTTAAACCTTTACAGTGGTCATGCATGCCATAGTTTCATGACTTTGGAAGAAGAGTAAGATAGAAAAGTTTGCATCCTGACCCTCATCCATGCTGAGATGTGTGTCAATGATGTTAACCCATGTCTGAAACAACCGATAAAATTACTGGTGCCCATGTCCCATGTATGTCAGCATAAACGAGAACGCCCACGGGTGGTTTTTGTCTTATCCGGTTTACTCTCCTGGGCCTCTAGTTTCGAGTGGACCTACGCAAGGTCCTTCTCACTACCTTGACGGCTGGGAGCTGGTTGGGTCTTACAAATCATCCGAATTATCTCCATTGAGATACGACCGAAGCACTCTCTTTCTGATTAGCAAGCCTGGGAAGGCCCGGGAGCGGCTCAGGCACGGGTGAATGGAGATGTTGGAAATACAGCTGCAGGGGGGCATACACAGCCCGCCCCTGAGGCTGACTTAGCACTGCCTCTGTCAGGGGTAATTAACCCACTCTAGATGTGGAGGGTCTACTGAAGAACTGCCTTTTGGAGCCAAGCTCTGGGAGAGCAGCAAGGCTCAGGGACCCAGCTGCTGACCACAGCTGTCCAGCAATGCCCTTGACTCCTGTGCCTCCCTACTCGTTCGTGACCACCCGAACGCTAAGAAAAGATTTTCTGGGGAAAAAAAAAACAAACAAACTCACTATAGGCAGATTCCTAGGAAAAATGCTTTTTAAGGGCAGAGGCAGCCCTACATTCTCTTAGCACTGTGATAAATTTTCAAGTAGGAGCAATGAGATAAATGGACTTCATTTCCGTCTCTCATTTCTCGCCGTACTTCTCCTTTTGGGCTTAAATGATGTACCGCATGTTTTACATAGCTTTTCCCAGTAAATTCCCAAGCCTGCTTATTTGATTACGAGAGACAAAAAAAATGAGCAATTATGCTCTCTTTTCAGACTTAATTCAGGCTCTCTCTTCCTTAAGCTGTGTTTTTCTTTTGGCTGGGGCTGGTTAAGCCACGTGAATAGCCAATGAGTGGGAAAATTCCAAAGCGTCTCTCACTTTATATGGCAGTTCAATGGCTAAATCTATCAGGCATCCTCCAGCTCGACCCCCCTCCCCCCCATGGGTTAATGGTAGCCCATCTGGGGCCATAAAAGCGGAGATAAAGTTGGCCAAGACATAACTGGGGGAGATAGCTTATCTGTCTTACTGTATCTTCACATGTCACTCTGTTACCATAGTTGCTTTACAGATGTGACCCCTCTCTAGTCACGATGCCACCGAAATAAATCACCAAGTTGTCAAAATAACTGCAGGCTGGGAAGGGACAGCAGAGTGAAGTTAAAAATTTCCCAAATGAAGATAGCGAGGAAACTCTATTCATGTAGAGAACAACTCGAAAGGGAAAAAAAAAAAAAAAAAGCCAGGGCAGAGAAATTCCCTAATCTGGAAGTGGGAGTTTCCATGGAATATTTATGTGTACTTAAGAAGGTCTCATTAAGTCATGGAAAAAAAAATTGACATTTGGAGTTTTCAAATTCTTCCAACCACGGCACATCAAGTTATCTCTTTCCCCTTTGTATATATTTCTCATAACAACACCTACATCCTTGTAGTTCCTGTGGCACTTATCTGCGATCACTTTCTCTGTTTTATTTTAAAATGAATAGTGTGAAAATGTTCCCAAGATCTGTATTATTTTGTGGTCAGATAGAGAAACAACTATCTATTTATTTTAGACCCATATTAACTTTGCGTGTTTTTTCAAAAGAATCTTGGCCACTGGACATATTTTTCTTCCTTTACCAATCTCATATTTAATAGGGAAAGACAGTAGTATGATTATAAGATTATTATTAGGTGACCACAAAAGAGAATTAAAAAGAAATTCCTATTCAGAGTAGGGAAACCGTTTCCATTAACTTAGTTGAAATGACTCAAAAAAAGTATCCCTGAGTTCCAAGAATAATCTAGACCTTGTACATTAGTCTGACAGCCTTTCCATTGTTCAGTTTCAAAGAGAATGTACCCTGGCACCTTTTGACTGAAAATACGCTACACTGCATAGAACATGTTACATACAGACCAGTGGGTCCCGTCAGTCAGAATTCTGATAATCTCAACCCATCCTTTGGGAAATTGCTGAGGGCCAGGGAGGAAGTGGAGAATCCCACTTTAGGAATGATGCCTCACTCACTGTTTGTAACCTCAGTACTCAGCAGGCTGTCTGGATTACATTGTTAATTACGGATCCAACAGGAATGAGAGCCAAGATCTATACACTAAGTCAGGACTTACTCCCTGGCAAAGATGGGTGCACATCTGATATTATCCCTGGTCAACCTAGTCTCTGTCTGCCTTCCTTTTACAAGCACTGGACAGTAAGTCTCTCGGGATGTTCATCTCTTGGACATGACCGGCACTTAGTGAGTGGGAGCCACTGAAGTAGGGAGGCAGATCTGAGGGCTGCTGTGAATCCAGTAGACTTGGAATACCGAAAACTCACAGAGACTGGAACTTCTCACATCACGAGATACCTCAGGAAGGGCACTTGGGTTCCTAAAAAGTTCATCTCTCCCTTCGGCTGCAAAATGCACCCAAGTGCACAGAGCATTGCTGAAGGGCCCATGCCCCGCATTCCTAACACTAAGTTGGAACCCCACTGCTTGGAGAATTCACTCCTGTGGCTACGCCTTTTCTTGATGTTGCCCACCAGGACAATGGTATGAGAATATTCCTGACGGGAACTCGTACTGCACTGGAGGAACGGTGGGCACCTTTGCCGACTGCTCTGCACATTTATGATCCGATTAAGAATAGACAGCCGGGGGGTTGGGTATTTAGCTCAGTGGTAGAGCGCTTGCAAGCGCAAAGCCCTGGGTTCGATCCTCAGCTCAATAAATAAATAAATAAATAAAATAAAAAAAAGAATAGACAGCCGGGAGTCAGAGGGAGAAAAAGAAGAGTCCAGACCAGATGTCAAGTGTTCCAAAGTTTGGATGAGGATGGGGAAGAGCGCTGGGGGAAAGCAGGCAGGCTTCCAGGCCGAGAGCTATTCACGGGCAGAAGAACAGGAGAGGAGGAGGAAGCAACCCCCAAACAAGCAGAAGCAACAAACCAGTCCGCTTTCCCGGTGGTTTAGTCAGCAAGGTCGAATTCTAGGCAGAGGCTCAGGAAAAGAACCGGAGCTCAAGAGCCACGCCAGAGGTCAGAACAACAACAGTTGCTGGGCCTCAGCGGTGGGACTGCCGCCAGGGACAGGACCGGCTTTTGGTCCTTAGCGCGACTGTCAGGTGCCTTCACATTCCCGTCTCACTCCCTCGCACCCTCTCTTCGACAGCGTGAGTCTACCGAGAAACGGTGCCGAAGCCATGGATGGGGAGGCGGGAACCCACAGCTTGGGTCCTTGCGGCAGCCACCACCACTAGCTCTCGTTACGTGACATGAACACCCCTGGGCTTCTGGAAGATGGGGGCAGTCACGGTGCGTGCCTCCCGGTCTTCCTGCGAGGTTACGAAGTGAGACACAGCACACGGCAGTCAAGCTCCGTGTCACACCAACGGCACTTGTTGCTGTAATGTTATCATGATTGTCACGGTGGCAATGTTGCCTGACCTGGCCACGGACACGTTAATTAACGAGACAGGCCTCAGAAGTGCATCGGGTAAGTGGAATGACAGCCGGTTTCCCCCCGGTCTCAGCCCTGCCCATTGTAACTGCAGCATCACTTTCTATCTCTACCGATGACAAGAAAAGCATCCGGGATGGGACTGGCTCTGTGGTGTCTTTTCATATGGTCTGGTAAGCTTTGGACCATGTTAGTGACTGGCCACTGGCGCCTTTCACCTTTGCTGAGTGGCAGACTGAGGTCATTGTTCCCCAGTCTGACGACATCTATGGTGTCTCCAAGAGAACAGAAATCTCTTAGTCGGCAGCTCATCCGGTGAGAGCTGGAACAATGTGATACGCCTGGCTGGCCCTGTTCTTCCTCTCATGATGGGGGCCTTCACAGATCTGTAGGGACAAGGCCAAACTCATCACAGTAGCATTTATGCTATTTTGGTATCTTTGTGACTAGTTCTGTAATTCTCAAGTGAAAAGAAGATGTGGGAAACTCAGCTTTAAAAAACTGTCTTTTAATCTGGGTTTCTGTAGGCCGGTGATCTCAAACTCAAGCCAGTGTGAGAGGATGCTCAACTGGTACCTTTATGAATAAGCATCCGAGCATTCTGCCCAAAGAATAATGGTTTGCCCAAAGAATTCCTGGTTTCATGGCTGTGGAGCGCCCACCCTGATTAAAGCAATCTGGCATAAAGCTCCGTGGAATCTTTTAAAAACATGGTTCTCAAAAATGATGATGACAGCTTCATGGTCTTTGAGGAGATTTGAGCTTGCTGATCCTACTGAACAGTCAAAGCTCAAGGCCATCTGAAAACTGACAGCTTATTATCTCTGAACATACTTTAGCCTCACTAACAAATCGAGTCTCTGAACTAGTTAAAAAGTGAGTTGCTATACAAAGTAACAGGTATCCAACAGATGAAAGATCTCCAGCTTTTCCACTACATGCCAGGCTGCCAAGCTCAGGATCAGACACCCAGAGGCCACAGAGACACAAACACATGAACAGAGCTCATGGGATTCGACAATGAGTCAGCACAGATTCCAATTATATCAGAGGTGAATCCAGGTGTAGGGGTCTGGCTCAGCGGTTAAGAGCATGTGTTGTTCTTGCAGAGGACCTGGGTTCAATTCCCAGCACGCACATTTTGGCTCACATCCATCTACAGCTCCAGTTCTAGGGGATCCAAAAGGCATGCACAGAATGCACATGCATACATGTAAGCAAAACATTCATACATAAAACATAAAGGAAGTAAATCTTTAGAAAGAATCCAGGTACATCATAAATAGAGAAGAATAAACTGCAATCATGGATGAGGTCAGCTCTCAGAACATACTTTGTGAGGTCTGGCGCTAGGTGAGGAGGTGGCTTATGAACAACTCTAAAATGTGCTCCAACAGACGATATGGAAAACAGACCCCCAAGTACTACAAGAGTATCAAGAGTGCACAAACACTAAGGATTTTCTTAGATTATTTAATATTGGTACACAAATCTTATTACTTTTTTTTTTTTTTTTTTTTTTTTTTTTTTTTTTTGTTGTTGTTTTGTTTTTCAAGACAGGGTTTCTCTGTGTAGCTGTGGCGCCTTTCCTGAAACTCACTCTGTAGACCAGGCTGGCCTTGAACTCAGCGATCTGCCTGCCTCTGCCTCCCAAGTGCTGGGATCAAAGGCGCAGCCACACAAATCTTATTTCTGACCGGTAGTTAGCATAACTTCTGTAGCCCCAAAGGGTTCAGATGCCCAGTGACGGCCCTGTTTCAAATCGACCTGATGAATCCAGGCAATTTCTCAGATGCAAGAGTAAAACCAAAGAGCAAATCACCAGTTGGCCAAACTGAATAATCAACTCAAACAGACAGACAAACAGACAAGAGTAGCGACAAAACCTCACTAAACTTGAATCGACCTGAGAGGCCAACCCCTAGTCTTGGAGCGCATGCTGGGAACATCTGAGAGGTGGACATGTACACTGATGCTGTTCCCACCAACGTGGCATCCACGGAAGCACAGCCATAGACAGAAACACACCTTCTTTAGGGGACACTCCTTTCCCTTTGGCCCGTGGTACAACAGTGCCTCAGCGGACATTTGATAGACTGGCTGGCATTTTATTTAGTACTCAGATAACGCAGAGACCACATTCTACCAAAGCCTTTGAGACCGTCTCCTGGGGACTGTGTCCCGTTTCTCATCAGAGCTCTCATGACGATGTGAAATAATTTTTTTCTTACAAGGTGCACTGAAGGATGTTCCTGGAAATAGCTTAAAGCAGGATAGTCCTAAGTGGAAACGGAGGCTTACGTTATTAAAATTAAGTTGTATTGATCACTGTCTACTTCAAAGTTCCTTTCTATAGTCAAAATTATCCTGGTCTTAATCTATTCGAAATCATGTTAAAGGAAAGACCTGCATCCATGTTTAGTCCATGCCTCTAAGCCTCACAGTAGGTGACTTGGTATGCTTTTAAATAAATCAGTCAAGAGTTGTATTTACAACTAAGTATTACTGATAAAAAGGACTCATTTCCAATGGCCAGTTGCTTGTTCCAAAATGCTGCTCATGCTCAAAGTTCTACTGGAAACTTGTCTTTAGTTACTTCCTGAGTAAACCACTGTGTCACAGAAGGTAGAGTGCCTTTATTTTGCTGTCACTTTTTACTTTTTTTGGAACAGTTTTTTACCAAGCTAGACCCCCTGATTTTCCCTCCCAGACTCTGACACCAACGACTTCGATCCTTTCAGAAAGTCTAGTGACGCTTCAGAGTCAGGAGTCTACAAGGCGCGGGGTATGCCACAGGATGTGCAAGCACGCCAAGTCAGTCTCAGGAAAGAAGTTATCAAAAAAGGACTGGGGTGACTGTATTCCTGGAACAGGCGGACACGTTGCTTGCAGAATTACTTTAAAAGCAGGAACACTTGACTATGGAAGCGCTGCTGTGCTTACAACCCATTTCATTAGCTAACCAGACCTTGTAGCATTGACGGCCGTAAGTAAACACGACCCCAGGAAAGAGCGCCACTGTGTGCTTCCCACAGAGACGTGCCATGGACAGTCCTTGCCTGAGAGCTGAGGCTTCCGGTAGTGGCAGGTTGGAGGTGAGGATTTTAAAAGTAAGAAGGTCAGACGGTACCATCATCAGCAAAGCACCATGCCTTTGAGGTTGGAAACTATGGCTACTAGTTAAAAGGTCAAGTCCTCTTTTGGCGACCAAAGCTCAAAGGGGGGCCAGTTCTGTCACTGGCGAGCTGCACTGTAAGGGCGACACTATCTTTCTGTCAAGAGTCTTCAAGCCTTCTCTGAAGGGCATGCCTCCTAATAACCTTCATTAACTTCTGTTTGGTTGCCTAAGAGTTGGTCTCTTATCCAAAAAAAGTTTAACACAGTCTCAAAAGAGATTGTGTTTATTTAAGCTTGTTGGAAAAACATTCCTATCATTTCAAGAATGACTAAATATTTTTCATTCACATAGTTTGCATTCCAGACTATGTTTTCCTGCCTCTGTTGATTACATGAAAATTAGCAGGCCAGGTCTGATCTATTAGATGCAATTATTATCTTCCTGAGAAAAACCACGAGGCTCTTTAGCAATAATGCCCTTTAAGGTAGGGAAGGTGGACAGCAGGGGCCGAGTCCACCCCCGCATGCTGCTTCTGCCAGGAAACATCCAACTGCCACAACGGCTGGAGCTGGGAACTCCGAGGCGGAGCCTGAGCATCAGCTCTGAACGATTTTGAAAGATGCAGCCACTGGGCAATTTAAGAGTTTAAGGACCACCGCCATCTGTATTTGCAAAGTGCTGATCAGCCCAGGTATGGCCACTCAAATCAAACGCAAAGTGAAAGGCACAAACATACAGAAATGGAACAGCTGCCCTGGCTGTGAGCGAGAAACAGACCAGCATTTCTCCCCAGCTCAATGACTTCTGCACATGTGGGTTCCCACCTGTTTGGCTACTGCTGTAAGTGGGAGATCTAACAACTATCAAGAGCCACTCATGGAATGTGCAAAAATACGTCTACGTATAGCTGTGAAAAATCATAAAATCTTGACATCTTGATTCAGATGGGCGGTGTCTTTTATATCCATTTCATCTATATTTGCATACTATTTTAAATATCTCAAGATATCTGAAAGGATCAGAGAAAAACCAAAAGTACCAAAAAAAAAAAAAAAAATCCATGACTGAAATGTTCTGGCGCTTAGGTTCAAGACCTAGGCTAACACACAGTCAGGTGGCATCCAACATATGACCTTATTTGGACAAGCAGAAAATAGACTGTGTTATATTTTAATTTCCATTTATGGAATGTATTTCCAGGACATTCAGAGTTAAAAGATGAAACAGCATGCCTAACAGTCCTGAGGCTATTACGAGTATTTTATTATTCTTGGCTTACTAATAATAGCAGCATGTATGGCACCAAGGCACTGCCACCCATAACTGAGTTCTAATCCCTATAATGTAGCAGAATGTTAATAACATGCGACCTTGTGGCATCTCTGACTTCACTGCCCTTCTGGGGGGGGCGGTCAGCCAAACTATCCTTGACTCCCCACTACCGAGGCAGTAGCTTAATCTTTTGAGATACTGTGCAGTAAAGGAACATTATGGGCAAGGCGGGGCTGGAAACATGTTTTTTTTCTTGTTTCAAGGAATTCCCACCCAGATATGTGCCTGGTACAGAATTTTCTGGCAGGCCAGTAGAAATCTCACTCGAAGGGCAGTTTGACTCAACTGTATCGTCAACATTCGTGAGAACGAATTATACTACTGTTAAGAAACAGTGAAGACCGATGTTAAGGAAGACAGAGTATCTGACAGACCTCCAGTGAGTCAGAGGAGCATGGTGTTGAGATTTCTGATGTTCAGGTGAGGTGCCTGGCTAACTCCAGACAGGTAGAGACACGCCTAATGTCTGAACCTCACAGTGTCCTAGGCAGAACCAGGAGCCCCTAAGTAAGACAGACATCCAAAGAAGCCAGGTGGTGGGGGGAAACAGTTGATTTTCTGGCTCAATCACATTCCATCTTAAATCTAGGGAGTGTGTGTGTGTGTGTGGGGGGGGGACCCCACACAGTGGATTTCTTATTCCTCCGCTATAAGAGTTTATTTAAGTCCAGGTGAACGGAATTAGAAGGGCTGCCTGATGTCCAGCCGAGTGCGTGTTAACAGCTAACAAGTAACGCTGCTTTAACTTAGTGTGGGGAGAAGTTATAAAAAATACCGAAGCAGAGTAACAAGACGGACCCTCATGCACTCAACTTCGAAAACCTACGAAGAACTTTGACTTCCTGGCCTAAGACAAAAACTGGATTTTGCTTCGGTTTCAGAGAAACATTAAAAAAAAAAATAGAGAGGAAAAGTGAGTTTCACCCAGCTCCAAGCACCAACTGGCAAATGGAACATCACTCTGAATGCCACCCTTTACAGTGTGACCTGAGTGTTTAGTTCTTGGAAAGTGATGGACTCTGGAGTTGGCTCCACCATCTTCAAGGTTGTCGGAGTTATCGGCTCTTCCCCAGAGGAAGCTCTGTGTGAGCCAGGGGAAGGAGTACTCGGTCACAGTGGTCACCTGGGCGGGTCAACCACCACCCAGAATGAGACAGCAGATAGAGGCTGACCGGAATGCTTCAAGTCACCCTGTAATTCTTATCTCTTGTACCGGGTGTCACCGCAAAGTGGGCCCCACGCCTGACACCTGACAAGTCACTTATCTTTTTCTTCTTCAGTAAGCACATCACACATCTTAGCAGCAGGTTTCCTTCTCTGCCTTATTTTACCTTCAGCTAGAAAAGTTTTTAAAAAGAAATTCTGTCCTTAGGTTCTGCATGGTATTAGCAATCAGCCTAGGCAGTTTATGCAGGTGATAGTATTGAGGAGAAAATTACCAAGTTACTAAAAACACCTAATTGTGGCACAAAAAAAAAATCACTCTTGCCTGTGTAAAGAAGTGAGTGACAATACAGTGGGACATCTACACACGAGTGCAGGGTACTCTGAAAGCAGTATGTATTCAACAGGACAGTTGGCATTGGCCTGAGCCTGGGGAGACCTTAATAAAGCTTTGAAATTCCAGCCTTGAGGAGCTGAACCAGGAAAGAGCCTACTTCAGATTACACACCAGTTATGGAAGGCCTCAGGGGCTACCTCTGTGACGGAGCCAAGAGCAGTGTGCTTGGTCTAACTCCCAGCATGCAAAGGGAGGCTGGCGGGTCCATACCGCCTGGAGCTGCAGGCCCATGGATGTCAAATGTAGGTGACACTCTACACCCTGACTTCAAAATGTGTTTCAAACACAAGCACTCCAAAGCTGTTCTTCCTCAACTGGTCAGGGGTCCAGATGGCGGTTCAGGCTTTGGCTAAGGTGATCCTTTCTTATTAGGCCATTTCTCAGACAAGAAGACTCAGACTCAAAGGAAGTATTGGGTTTGCTACTCCATTCTCACTCTCCTTCCTTCCTGCCTCTGCTCATAGTTTTTTTTTTTTTCCACCAGAAAAGTTTTTAAGCGTCTACTTACATATAGTCACCATTTAATAATTGAGAAGAACATGGGGAATTCCTTGTCTACCATGGATGTGGCCTCTTTGTGGGGTGCAATATATGGTCTGAGGAAGTGTAAGTATAAAGTGCAGAGGCTGGGCTTTGAGGACACAGTGCTGCTACGTGCCTGCTGTACAGCCTAAAGAAGGTACAGAACCTCTGAGCTGTGAGCTCCGCGACGATCTAGCGCCTGCGCTAAGGATCTTGCAGGATGAGGTGGGATGACGTTCTCACTGTACTCAGTAAGTGAGCAAGCAATGTTTGTTACTAGGGACTGCAAATAAGAGGGTACTTAGCTCACTGTCCTTTCTACTTTAAATTTTAGATTTAAAAAAAAATTAAGGACGGGTCTTTCATGTATATACCCATATTGCAAACCTCCTATTTGTTCCATGCATTTCTATCCTAGCTCTTTTTGAGTCAAATTAAAAACTAACGAGACTAGCTGGGCATGGTGGCATGCATCTTTTGTCCCAGCACTCTGGAAGCAGAGGCAGGCGGATTTCTGAGTTCGAGGCCAGCCTGGTCTGTAGAGCGAGTTCTAGGACAGGCAGGGTACACAGAGGAAAGGTTGTCTCAAAAAACCAAACAACCAAAGCAAACCAAAGGAGACTGATGAACAGGAGGAGATGCGGAGAAAAGCCAGCAAAGCCAGACAGGAGGACGCAATCGGCTCCAAGACTACAGACTGAAATGGCCTGGGCTTATCTGTACGCCCGAATGGGGTGTTGACAATAACTCCGTAAGACTTCATTACGAGAGCACTTAAGTGACAAACTTCAAAAGCACTTAAGTACTTCTGAATCAAGTTAGCTGTCAAGTGACAGCCTGGTCTTCAAGGGTTCCCAGATTCGTGTTCCGGTCCTCTGGGAGCAGGCAGTCACACAATGCTGTCACTCGGAAGGTAAGGATCTTTAATAACAATGGCGGCCCCCAGGTTCTCTCTCTCTCTCTGGAGGTCCTAACACACTACATTTGGTGGTTTGTGAATTATTCTGGAAACATTCAAAGCTGCAATGCCTGTGTGGGGTTCGCTCTTCTAATTTCACGTTCTGAGTACCCCGAGACAAAGCTAAAAAGAGAGGGTCAACACTCATGACGCAAGTGTGTGTGTGCGCGTGCGTGTGTGTGTGTGTGTGTGTGTGTGTGTGTGCGCGCGCGCGCGCGCAGGAGTTTACTACGGGTCTGAATCGCATACACGCCAGTAGTTCTGTTTATAAATGATTTTGGCTGATGCCTCATTTCTGACTCAGTAACATCTTGGGATTTTTTTTTCTTATTTCATATCATTCTTTTGCTATTCTGAAATCACTCGACATTAATAATACTACGGAATGGCTAATGAGAAAAATGTATTCAAATGGTTGCATAGATTTTCTTGGACTCTATACAAAATGACCCTCTCAGCTTGTATGATTTTTAAAGAAATATTTAGTAATGCTTATGATTTATCAGTAACTTCTCAGTATCAGTCTCTGAATTTTGACTCTGTATGAAGAAAAATCATTCTGCCTTTATCACATCTTATGTTGATAACCGCGGAGAACCAATACCATCCTTTGCTATTCGGCTTGGGTGAGAAACAAAAGAAAAACTAGCCGAATGAGTTCTCCGAGGACTAGAAAATGCAATCTTCTGAAAGATCCGAGGAAGACAGATAGAGACAAAGAAGGGACCAACCAGCAGGAGCTGAGAGGTGAACTGATAAAAACACTGTGTTGTCAAGGCCGAGAGGGCCCCCGAGACAGGGGGCTGCAAAGGCGATTGTGAAGGTGTCTCAAGAGCACCCTCTCCTGAGTTCTGGGAACCGGGGTAGAGGGTCAATGGATGATCACATCCCAAACGCTTATAGAAATTTCCCGAGCTGCAAACGATCTCCTACTCCTGCCACGCCACTCCAGTCTCTCCCTGACAAGGGGCCAAAAGCCAGTACTGAATGAAGATTCATAAAGGAAGGGGAAACACCCAGTGTGGGCCAGCAGGAAAAGCAAAATAAAAATAGAGTTCAGCTATGCCACACGGTCTCTCTGAGCCTTTACTTCCTCATCTCTAAAATGGGACAAGAAGGCCTTCGGCACAGCGCCCATCACAAAGGATACACAAAGTTGGGCGCAGATGTCAAGTTCATACCTCACAACACTTCAACACAGACATGCCTTCTCTTCTCCCCGGTTTAATTGAAAATTCGGCCTAAGTGTGCTCTGGGAGGTGTCTCCTTTTCCCTTTGGCTTCTCTAGGCTGCAGGCGGTTCTCCATCAAGGTCTGGGTATTAATGGCTCACTCACACTGCAACTCTTTCCCTAAGCTGTCAAGAATCAGGTCACAACTCTGTGCAGAAGCCACAGAACCCAAACATGAAGGGACCCAACTAACAGTGGTTACCCCGACACCTCTACGAGCTAAGACAGAATCAAGGGCACACATACTCTGCCCCCCCCCCACCACACACACCCCAGTTCCGTAACAAACTCTAAAAGCTTCATTTTGAACTTCGGCAGCAATATTTGAGGTTAAAAGGTTGGGTTTTTAACAGAGCTATGTGTTTATTATGATGATGATGATGATGATGATGATGATGATGCTTATTTTATCATGTACACACTGGGACTTAAATAGTCCAGGTTGACAACAGACTGTCCATAACTCTTAGGGTCGGGTCCTGCCACCCTACCTCCATCAGCAAGGCCCTCTTGCCAAGTCCACTGGGGAACACAGCTTTTCCCATGCTCCTCTCTGCAGTTCCACAATGCTACCTGCCTTCAGGGGATGGAGAGGAGTGTGCGAGGGGGTGGTGAGAAGAGTGTGGGAGGGGGTGGTGAGTTCCACCAAATCTGTCATCTGGAAGCTATAGTCTTGGCGGGTGGTGGCTGTACTCTGTGCAGAGAACAGTGAGGGGACTGACGATGTCCACAGTACAAGGGCCCTCCAGCTTTCATTTCTTTTATGTGGTTTTCAAGGTCTTAAGTAAGTCCAATCCCTCTGAGGCTAGCTCACGCCATTCGCCAAACTGAAGCCTTAATGCCCGACAAGTCAGATGCTGGGAAAGGATGTCTTGAGACTCTGTGTCACAGGCCGAGGGGAAAACCAACCACTGTTATTCTGCTAAATGAACGCGGCCATCAAACCACTTCAGATGCCATAATGCTGTACCCATAGATCCCTGCATCAGGCAACCCTCGTCAGAGAAGCTGCTTCTTCTAGCAGATGGCAATTAACACACACAACTGGTCCATAAAAAAGAAAAAAAATCCTTAAAAAAAAAAAAGACCTTAATTAGATCATTTTCTGGAAGAAAGCCTACCCATTTCTTATTACAAATTCTACAGGGATCCATCTTCAACATAGATTTTGGCCTATATTCATTCATTTTACTATGCAAAATGCCTCTTAAGCATGGATCGCCTATTGGCTTTGTCAGAATAAAAAAAAAAATCCAATCACCTCACATTTATGAAGACCGACATGGGTGAGTCAAGAATGTATGCAAAGTATCTTCTCAGGGAACAGGAAGTGAACTTCATAGCAGCTGGCTCAGAGAAATGAACCTAGCACTGCCTTAGCTGCTCTCTACAGGGCAGGAAAAAGGCGCAGTCAACGTGGGGAACCAGGTCATAAGGCAAAGAATTAGAGGAACCGGAAGCCACGGTCGTCTCAGCCTTAGCCGTAGACGGGGGGGGGAGCAGGGTCCTCAGAAGGAGGCACTAGCCAGTGTGAATCGCCGTTGAGAGTTCTGGGATTTTCTTCTGGCCGTCAGCGCTCTGGGGCTACGAAGTACCACAAGTTGAACACGCTGTGCCTGAGTTAGGGCTCTAACTTCTGATTTTATTTCCTTGTCTTGACTTTTGGGTATTAAAGCTGGCGTGTAGTGAACTGACTCAGAACGTGTCATGTGTTCAGACAAAGCACATGCGCCCTGCTTAAAGTAAAGCCCATGCTGTTCTCATTTTAAGTTTGCAACACTTTCCCCGAACGACGAATTTGGGTTGTATAATAAATTTGTCTGCAACCGGCAACAGCACGAAGCAGACATTATGCCCGAAGGAAATGAAAAAAAAAATATGGAAAACAAGACCACACTGGCAGACGCTTCCTCGACAGGAGCCGTGGTGGCCAGACGCTCATTAGATTTGCAAGGTTTACCTTCACACACGGGGCAGCACTCCCCGGGCACCTTCACGGGGTGCATGCAGCTCTGCCCACAGGCCGTGGCCACGCAGTGAGGTTCTCCGTTGATGCACTGGCAGAAGGTACAGTCGTCTTCCCGCCACCGGTCCCCGTGGGCGCGGATCTGGCCATTGGCGTAGCAGCCAGCCGGGTTGTTGTAAGGATAGATGGGATCTACGGCGAAACAGGAGTTCAGAATGAGACTGAGCCTCCCAAACCTGGCCTCGGCCCGCCCCTGGAGGCGGTTTCCTCCAGGTTCAACCAGTGGGAACTGGGGACTGACGGGAAGGGGTCCCTGGGGCTCCGTCCACAGGCAGCAGTCATAACGGACTTTCATCGTCTCATCCTGACACTGATGTTAGGAGGGATGTGACCTAAAAACAGGTATGCTGGTGCCATCACTCCTAAGACTGGCAAGATACGGGGACAGAGACAACCTTTGGTAGTTAGAAAACGCAGGTCCGTTTTAGGCTCTGAGAAAGTCTTTTGATGTGCTGAATTAAATATTTTTTATACCTCGATTTCACTACCTGCAAAGGAGAAAGAGCATTGTTCCTTGAACTCAAAATGATAACTGCTACCTCTGGGACGAAGTGAACTGACTGTGGTGGTCTCCACAGGCCAAAGTGGACACTGGGAAGGGGCACAGTAGGTCCTCAATGCAGCCTTCTGCGTGGCAAGGTTTGTTTGGACATTCCCTGGGTCACTGATGGCACCCTGGAGGAGGACTGTATTTATACCCTTTTCCTTCCCGTCATTTGGGCAGCTAAGTAACAGTCAAGGTTGAAAGACAGAATTAGACAAGACTACCATAAAAAGAAATATTCTGAAATGACTGGCAAGCATATAAAAATAATGGATGCAAAAATAGCCTCCAGTATCTCTGTAAGGAGAACCATCGGTAAATCACTCCATTTTCTTTACTAAAAATACATTAAAACTGACGTCAATGAGTAAGACGAGAGAGCCCAGGTTAAGTGCAGAGGTTAGTGCGGATTCTAATGAGGCAGAGGGCATGTATACAAAAGTTAGATGGAAGTGGTCTACCGACCTTTAGGACTTTCTCAAGTCCTTATAAAAAGTATTACAGCGCATACTGCGTTCTGCTTTGAGCTTGGATCTGAATTCTGGGAGGTTGAGAGGTGATCGGATGTACGCACAGGCAGCTCACTGAGACTATTAACACAGAGGTTCCTATCTGGTTTTTACAACCCCAACTGTGATGCAGTTTCTGATTCTACTGTGAATGAGGGTTGGCTAGAGAGCAATCAGTTGGGAAAGTTAAAAGTTTGCGGTGATTTTCTCTCTTTATGTGTCAACCTCTGTGACACATAAAAAGTGAATTACTTTTCTCCTGTCTTGACTAAAAGAAAAAAAAAAATTTTCCAAGCAAGGAAAGGACTCATTACTATGAACAGCTGCTCAGGGTTAGGAATAGAGTTCCCCTACTTTAGATATTTCAGGTTTTCAATACTGTATGATAAATAAAAGCACAAAGGGATTTTAAGGAAACAAGTATAGAACTGAACAGGCCACCTTGTGAGCAGGGCAGAAAGACTTTGGACTAAAGGTCTGTGACCCAGTCAGGACAAGAGGTTCATGTGACCATTGCTTAGGACACTCTGTGTCACATGATGCCATAGACTCTTTCAGGCCCTGGACCATGGCTTCCTCGCAAACCCAGGTGATCTATGGCTTTCCTGAACTTCAGTTTCCTGATCCTTAAGGGGGTAGGGTGTAGTGGATAAGAATCGGGGTGCCATTCTGAAATTTCATTCCTTACGACCAGCAGAAGTGGGAGGAGTCTGCGGGAGAAACATGCAAATACTCCTGCTTGAAGAAGAGGGGAATACAGAATCCACAGGTACCTAAAGGTCACACCTGACACATGCCTGCTCCTGAAGCTGCTGCTGCAGCCACACCCAAGCTACAACCTGACGAATCAGCACGCCGTTTCCAGGTAGAAATGGCAGCAGGGTCCTGGTTCTGAGCTGACTGGCTGAGACGGATGGTGACCGGCCAACCTAACTCTAGCTGAGCAATGCAAGGACCAATTCCAGTGCTAAGGTGTAGACAACCTTGGTCCTTAGGACTTACTAAGTCACCACTACAGCTGCGGGGCAGCAACAGGAAGCAACCCAGAAATCACAGGTCAGCTTGTAGAGCCTGTGACCACCGACTGTGCCCCAAATGGAGCTCTCCTCGGGGAAGTATTTCCACATATTCTACTAGGCACTATCAACATTCTAAAAAGACAGGCAATGGCGCCATTACAAGGGGACTCAACATTCCTCTGAATTACATCCGTTTTGAAATAGAAGCTCTGACCATTCACCCCTCCCTGGGGAGCTACGCCCTACCTTCGCACACAGGGCAGCACTCCCCTTCAGGCACATAGTATCGTTCGCAGTTCAACTCCCCACACTGAGCAGTGAAGCAGATGGAGACGCCCCCTTGGCATCGACAGAATCGACAGTTGTCCATTCGAAACATGTCTCCGTCGTAATACTCCACGCTGTTGAATACGCAGGCTGGCTTAGTTTCTGCAGAGAGTCAAGACAAACAAGGCATGGGGAGAGGGCGTATCTCCTGGGGCCCCACCCACAGACAAGGGGATACACATAACTAAGGGATGCTAAGAGGGGGAGACATAAACCTACCCGGGTTATACAACGCCAAGTGGTCAGCTCTGAACTCAAATATATACAAGTGACACTAGATGGGCTGAGTAGGTCTCGTATTTATTTATTTAGGCACACACACACATGCTCTCCTCTCTCTCTCTCTCTCTCTCTCTCTCTCTCTCTCTCTCAAGAGGTCATGATTTCACGAGGAGCAAGGTGGAAGGGGGGAGATACATAAGAGGGGTTTGAAGGAAGAATGGGAAGGGAGGAAATGATGTAATCATATTTTAATAAAAGAAACTCAACTACACAGGGCACATCTGAGGTCAGTTTTGAGAGGCGTCTTTGTACGTTTTGAAATAGCCTCTAGAATGTTCTGTCACAGCAGGAAGTTCTAATTTGATGGAAATGTTCTAAACTGAATTTAACCCTCGCGGAGGGACGAGCGCCCAGTTAAAAACAAAACACACAGTTATCCCATTCACACAGAGGAACTGAAATGCTCCCTGGCATGATCTATCCTGACTTCCTCCAAGCCATCACAGGTAACCCTCTAAGACCATGACACTTGTACGAGAGACTGTATTTTACTAATTCTCTGTCTTTGAACAAGGGTCCTGTTTTCATACTGGCTTTTGCTTTGCTTCCCAAGATTTAGGTAGGGCCTGTTCGCTCAGCTCTTTGTTTCCCTTCTTGGCTTAATAATCGATAACGAATTATTAGTGCTAGGCCAGTAACATCCATTACCTCATTTAATCTCAATACAAAGATATGAGGCAGGTATGATCACGAGGTTAGAAGCGATGGAATTCTAGATCATTTGTCTCAAATCTGCATCTTTAGCAAATGGCAGAACTGAAAACCATAGTCCTTGAACTGAAAGCTCGCATTCTACATTCCATCCCATGGTTACTTCTGCTAAGGATTTAACATTTTCATATTCAAAACTTTCAGTATGAGACCAATGTTTTTGTTTTTTTTTTTTTGCTGAAAACTAATACCAATCAGACAAAAAAACACCATCAGAAAATAAAACCACAGATCAGTATCTCCTGTGAATTGAGACAAACATTCTCAAAGACGCTACTACCAGGCCACATCTTACGGCTATAAAAGGGGTCAAATACTAACTGGCATTACATAGTGCAAAGCTGGTTCAATCATTCAAAAATAAGTTCCTTTTAAAAAGACATGTCAACCGAATAAAGGACAAGAACTACTTCCTTGTATTTTGCATATTTTGCAGAGTAAACATCTGAAGGAATCCAAAACTCTTCCATTATAAAAACACTTAGCAATAAGGACGAGGAAGAAACTTTGGTAACTTGATAAGTAGCGTTACTTTGCTTTGGATACGAAGTGTATTCTCAGTCCCACCATCACCCAAGGACTGTGTGTTGATATGTGGAGATATACATGGCTTGTAAGGGCACAGACTTTATCAACTGGTCAATCCATGAAGTTCCCAGCTGACTGGATTATTAGTGGAGCCTTGCTGGAGGAACCCGGGCATGCCTTTAAAGGGTCTATCTTGTCCCTGGAGCCTTCCTCTCTCTCTCTCCCTTCCCTGGCTGTTATACGCTTTCTGTAATGATGCTACTGTCTCGCCACAGCGCTAAGAACCACAGGCCAGGCCACAGTGAACCTGGACCATGAGCCAAAACAAACCTTTCCTTTTTAAGTTGCATTTCTTAAGTATTTTTTTTTAATCACACTGGGAAAAACGCTAACACAGGGTCTTCAAGGACTCACAGATAACATCATACTTAGCAATGTTCGGAGACTTAACTCTCCTCCCCTAAGACCAAGAAAAAGACAATGATGTCTGTTCTTACAACATCAGCTTAACATTATAATGCCAAGACAATTAGGGAAAGGAAATAAGTAAAAAGTATCCAGAGTGGAAAGGAAGAAATAAGCCTATCTATAGAAGCGCATGCCATGATCTTAAATAATAATAATAATAATAATAATAAACCTAAAAAATTCACTGGAAATCTATCAGACATTATAAACAACTTCAGCAAGGTTGCAGGGTACAAATTGCAATATAAGACAACTGAATTTCTATACACTACCAATAAACATTCAGAAAATAAAGTTTAAAAAAATCTTGTTTCCCAATAGAATCAGAAAGAATAAAATACTTACAAAAAAAAATTAAGTACAAAACTTATGCTCTGGTCATCTATTTAAAGAAATTAAAAAGTTCTAGATAAAATAGACACAGACTGAAAAACAATGTTGTTAAGATGAAAATATTCCCTAAATTAATCTAGTACTCAGTGCAACCCCCAAATCCTAGCTCATTCTTTTGTCTAAACTGACACTCTGGTCATAAAACTCACATGGAAACGTAAGGGATTAAGAATCGACAAAATAATCTTTAGAAGAAGAACGAAGTCAGACACGTCACACTTCCTGATTTCCAAACGCGACCCAAAGCTAGAGTGACCAAGACAGTGTGTGCAGTGGGAAGGACAAGACAGGACACTTTCCGAACTGAGAATTCAGAAAGGAACTATCAGCATGACCGTTTCTGACAGGAGTGCCAGGACAATTTGATTGGAGGAAGGAAGAAAAAATGGCGCAGAGACAACCACATGCTAAAGAATGGAGACCAATCTGCTGCTACGCCACTAACAGTACGTTCAATGAGTCACTAGGGGAAGGAGTATTCTTTCCAGACTTCAACATCCCGTCAACTGTGAAGGGACACTGGGGCTCTGGCAGGCCTTGCCCTTCTCCCCTATTCCCTCTGCCTTGCTAAAAACCTTTAGATTACATTCCTACCAAGGTCTAGTCCCTTATTTGGCCCCTTCCTCCTCCTGAGGCCGACTACCCAAGTTAAGCAATTAGAAGCCCCCTTTGGTTTACCCAGTTAACATGCCCTGTTAAAATTTAGCATCTCAGCCTAATACAGGGTTCCCTCCTTTACCTTTATAAACCTCCATTTGCCTATGGGCCATGTCTGTCTCCTCTCTATCCAGAGGCTGTCTTTTGTCTCTCTGGGACAGGTCCCTGCCCCCCCTTTCCTTGTTCCCTTCCCCTCTCCCTGCCCCCTGTCTCCTTTACCACAGCATCCTAGCCCATTCTAACACACATTTCCTCTTCTTCTCTTAAAGTTATACCTGCAAAGTCACTGGCTGCTGTTTTTCTGCCAGAGTCAGAAAGCAGCCACTTTAACTTTTCTTCCTTGCTTAATAAAGGATCTTTCGGTGGGGCGGCAGTGGTGCACGCCTTTAATCCCAGCACTTGGGAGGCAAGTGGATCTCTGTGAGTTCGAGCCCAGCCTGGGCTACAGAGTGAGTTCCAGGAAAGGTGCAAAGCTACACAGAGAAAACCCTGTCTTGAAAAACCTAAATTAATTAATTAATTAATTAAATAAATAAATAAATAAATAAATAAATAAATAAATAGACTCTCCGTGGAAACAGGTGTTTGGGTGTGGTTTGTGCTGAATTCAGGGTTGGGAGGGAGCCCCTGATGTGAGGGGTGGGGGGGGGTGGGGGGAGTGGAGTGGGGGGGGGTCCCTTTCAACATCCATTCAGATTGGGAAAAAAAAAACTAAGCCAACCAATATTAATTATTTAGCTTCGTTAATTAACCACATTCACCACAGAGGTGAAGCCACAAATCTCAGGGCAGGGTCTGAAAGAGGAAGGAATAAAACTCTGGTCATGCACTGAGCTGCCTCGGGATTTGTTTTCACGGTGGGGTGTGTAGAAGCTTCCAGGGAAGAGGCTTGATTGACAGGAGAATGGGGACAGTTAGTCAACCAGCTAAAGCACCGACGGTGTGTGTGTGTGTGTGTGTGATGGGGGGCAGGAGTCAAGTTTAAGAGAGATGGAGAGTCTCCAAAATTACAGTCCAGAAAACAACCTTTAGGTAAGCCTTTCTGGGTTAAAACAAAAGAAAACCAATCGGCAAAATGAAGTCTTGACGTTTGATGTTGCAATTAATCAGTAAGAGCTTTCCAAACACATGTGTGATGAAAAAGCTACTGGTGGTCTTGGAGAAGCAATGCCCAATTACTTCCTCCCCTGTTGATGTCAGATGTGAACCTTAGGGTGATGAAGAGCTGGCCACGCCTCTCTACTGGAGCAGAAACAGTACCGGTGGACTTTGCACACCTCGGTATGGAAGTGTCTCTCAGTGACAGCTCCATGTGCTTTGTGTTGGGCAATTTCTTTCTTTCTATCCACCCCCGCCCCCCTCACCCTGGAGCTGAGGACCGAACCCAGGGCCTTGAAACATTCTACCACTGAGCTAAATTCCCAACCCCTTTGTTGGGCAATTTCTATTTCTCTATTCCGTGAGCTTCTCTTCCACCTCACGTGCCACAGCTCTTGAAGGAGAGAGCCGTACTATAGACTGCTGGAGGACTCGAGTTCTGATCGGCTGAAGGTGACCGGTATCCCAGGGAAAGGCTGAAACACGGAACTTCATAGGAAATGTGAAGATGGAGGACCACCCCCAACCCTGCTGCATTTTTTCTTCACTCTCAGTGGAGGGCAGCTTCTAAGTTGCCACTGGTCTCTTTCCACTGTGTGGTGACCTGTGTAGGAAGCCGAAGGAGGGACAGGCGTGTGACGGGGGGGGGGTGGGGGGTGGGGAGTGCAGGGGGTGCAGCTGGACAATCTCTCCGAGTGTCCCTCTGATTGATAGAATTAGACTGATATAATTAACCAGGCATAAAGGCTGCCAAGTACCGGAAGGGGAAACAGACCTTTTCTACTGGATACTTGCGTTCTATGCCAGGAGATGCCAAGGAAACAGGAATTTAGAACGAGGGAAAAGGGACAATACTTAAAACACCGCAAAAGCCCCTCATGAGCACTAGCTTACTAAGGCTGTGGGAAACAACAGGAGTGTTCAATAAATAACACCCCAAACAGAGTCTTTCCTTCAAACGGCTGGATTCTGTCCATTTCTGTATGGCAAGACACTCTGAGCTTGGGCCCTTGCTGCACATAACTGCCATCCAGACAGGGGGTTCTTCACAGACGTCCTTAGTCACTGCTTTCTTATTAACACGCTCCAGATTGGGTTTATAGACCAACATCTTACATGATGAGAAAGCTGATTTTGAGTGTGTCTTTCCTGTGCGCGACTTTACTTCAGACGTCCCAGTCTTTTTTTTTTTTTTTTTTTTTTTTTTTGGTTTTTCGACACAGGGTTTCTCTGTGTAGCTTTGCACCTTTCCTCGATGTCGATCATTAGACCAGGCTGGCCTCGAACTCACAGAGATCCGCCTGCCTCTGCCTCCCGAGTGCTGGGATTAAAGGCGTGCGCCACCACCGCCCGGCCAGATGTCCCAGTCTTAATTAAGATCCTTAAATGTTACCGTATGTTCAAACTCTGTCCTTTAATGCTGCTGGGAGATCAGCACCACAGGGACAGGCAGATGTCTGGAACAGTCCAAGAACAGGCTAAAAACACAAGCCACACCGCATCCTGCCGCCTTCCTATGAATTTAGTCCATGCCCACCTTAAACTGCTCCAGGTTAATCCTGTGCACATAAGCGACCTGCCTTTCTCCCTCCTGCCTTCCACCACTCTTGGCATGCCTGAGAAAAGTGAAGCTCTCTTCCTGTTATTCAGGTGACAGACTCTTACACTGTTGAACATGGAGTGACCTCAAGTTATACCTAGTCCTGCTCAGTATGCCCAGTATTAAAGATTATATAGCTGAAACGATTTCTGGAAGTTTCAATCGATAAGTTTCCAATACCAAAATACCACTGATTTACTTGGGGGAGCATATTCTATAACTAAGTCACCCTGGAGGAGTCGGATGCTGATGATGTCATTCACACCAAATATTCTATTTATCTAGGTGCCTCGTGTACACACACCGGGAAGCTGTGTGTCTGAGCATGACGGCTGGTTACTTCCGCATTCTACTACAGCTTGTGTCTCAAGAGCCAGAGCCTATGGACTGAGAGGTGGGACATGCGTACCATGCCAGGGGAGATAAGGGCACAACGCAGCAGCCAGGCATGTTGAGGGGTGAGGTCAGCAGGGCAGCTCCAGCTCACCGCTGATAAAACATCTGCCTGTGAGCTGGGGCAGATACAGCTGTTTCTTGAAGGAGGTGGCCGACGGGTCACCACTCAATCCTATAACTTGTTCCCGTGGTTTCTGGCGTCACCGCTCAAGAAACCTTCCTCTCAGCTTGCACCAGAGAAGCCCACGGCAAACCTGTGCTGCAGACGGCCACTCTCTGCTCCCCCGTCCACCAACACAAGACGAGACCAGGTTTAAGGAGCGAGCTCTCCGGTCTATTCATCCAGTCTAGGGAACTCAAGAGCTCTGGAGTTCATTGTGGGACCATTTTCAAAATTTGCATCTTTATGTATGTTTTTAAAAAGTCACGGGAGCCCCACGAGTGTGCTCAGGAGCCGAGTCTTAACTCTGAAATCTCTGCTTCGACATGAGAGGCTGGTCACGTGAACCGTCCGTCCATCTACTCTTTCCTCAACTGAGGTCTACCTGTGGATGTAACTGGGGACTTCTCAGACCACAAGACGGTAGTAATCCAGACACCAAGGTCCAGCTGTGTACATCCGCCCTTTCACCGAGTTTCAGCGGTAATTCTTGCCTTCTGTTCAGGAGCCTGGCATCAGGGTACTGGTTTCTATATCTGTGCTGTTGAAGCGACCGAACACATAACATACTGCTCGGTGTTGCCGCCTTAATTTCCATGTGAGAAAGAAGTCGCCATTCGGGACTGTGTGTTGCTCCATCCAGCGGGCCTTTTTGCCTCTACGAATAAGAACTGCGACTCTGACCCTACATCCTTCTACATTTTAATGACGGGGAAGCTGGGGGGCAAGGCGTGATGTTTAACTCTGGCAGCTACATGGACTACAAAGACACCCCCATCAGCCTGCATACTTGTGTGGGCTCTGTTTAATTTTCACTTTCAACTGAGACTGACAACCTTATGACTAGTCTTCTCCCTTCTAATTAATATTTAACCACTATGTTATTAAACCTGTTCTCAGGGTATAGCTGCCCCAAATCCTTGTGGATAAGCAAGTTCCTCTCCGTTTCTTCTGGTTCCCTCCCTCCCCCTGGTTCTCCTTCCCTGATCCCACTGTCCTTTCCTTGTACCCCCCCAACACACACACGCACGCACGCACGCACGCACGCACGCACGCACGCACATACACACACACTCACACGGGCACTCACATGCACAGGCACTTGTGCATACACACCAGAGAGACATATAGACAGAGATAAAAAGAGAAAGATTGAAGGAGAGACTATGATATAAATCATACAAATTCACATATAAATACACATGGATGGATGTACACACGTACCTGTCAAAATAAACAAAATACACGCAAAGACAGATTTAGCCTTAAAAATATCCCATGGTAATGAATTATAGTTCTCACAGAATACTGCCTAGTCTTCTACAACTGAATGGCCAATATAGTACAAGACAATACACAGCAGGACAGGAAACAAGTAAGGATAACACAACAAATCCGTGGTGAGAAGAAGCAACTCCAGGGAACACCGTAACTCACTTTGGCTGTCAGATGGTCAATTCTATTCTTAAGGTCAGGGTTCTATAAGAAGTGTCTACAAGCAAGGGCAAGCCACGAAGACTGATATCAAGGTTGCTGAGGAGGCACGGTCAATGTTCTGATTGATAGCAAAGCCTAGCACTTGTCTTTCAAGGAGCAAAGAGAGACGACGGGCGATCTTCCTTATCCAGAGAAACGATGCAAATGTTCTGCATGTGTTCTTGGCAGAAGAATGACGTCCGATGAAGGTGTGGGACCGTGGAACACGGGGTACCCCTGTGAAGTGACCCCTCTGTGGGCTGGTGTGTTATCAGTCACTTCTCAAGGGCACAAAGAGGGTTACCTATCAGATCACTCACTTGCTAAATCAAGAAAATCTGGGGACACCCCCCCCCCCCCCCCCGCCGCGGCACGTGATAAGCCAACATCCGCAGACACGTGATGAGACAGACGGACGGACTACCCTTCCGAGCAGTTCCCCTTATGGAATGAAGGAGAGACAGCCGTGCAAGAGAACGCATCTGAGGGACTGCAAAGCCCGGGGATAAAGGGGTGATGATGTCTGCCTCGAGTGGTGCGAGAGTTATGGCATACGTTAAGTCTTCACAGAAAACGGTGAAAGTTAAGCCTTCACAGAGTATCACCTGCAGGAAATCACACTGCGGCTCGGTCAGAAGGGAGAGGTCTGCTTGTCCACTGGCTCGGATTTAACAGACAAAAAAAAAAAAAAAAAAAAAACACTGGCCGGGTGGTAACAGGAGAGATGGGAAGCACTTCAAAGAGATTCAAGCCCATGGAACTTTCCCCACACCTTCCCTTGTAGGTTTCTATTTATAAAATCTGTGTATCGGGATGCTATTACTCTAGCCTTCCTGTCTCCATCCTCCTCCACCAGCAACACCTAGAGTGGCGTTCCGTGAGTGTGGGCAGAATGGGAGCACACGGAATAATCGGGACTATTTATACTTGACGCGTAATCACTATTACTCATTTCAGTCTAGCGTCGTGGAACCGCGGCTCCCGGTGACCACGAGCCGTCCCCACCAATTCCCATCTGACATCGTTCGGCCTGAGGTTTTCCTTAACCACCCAGCTACACTACCACTGTGTCTTCAGTGTGAACGAAAGCAACAAGACACATGATCACGTGACTGGAAAAGACAAGGTCCCGATTCAAGTAGGATTCCGCATTAGGAGGACCTCTTTGTGTGTGTGTGTCTTTGTGTGGCGGGGTGTGTGTGTGGGGGGGGGGTTGGGCGGGGGTCGGGATGTGTTCATGGGAACCTGAGAGCGGGAAGGAGACCTCCCAAAGACTGGATTCTCGCAGGCAGTAGTCACTGCCAGGTTCCGTGTGTGCAATGTATTTTGTGATAGCTACTTAACGGTCCCGACTTTTCGCCATGCGCAGACAGTGGTCGTGGTCTGTGCAATTACGTTGTTTTGCTTTTCCCGAAACATTCCAACAGAGGAGCATGGTTCAGGTTTTTCTACTCTCCCAACGTCTAGATCTAATAAACATCAGGTTGCCAAATACCAAGCTGTCCTGTGAAGGGTGAAGGTAAGAGGCAGGTTCTGTTGAAGGGATCCTATGACACCCGAGCCCTTGATCTAGAGCCAGGAGGGTCAAGTCTAAAGCTGGCCGATACTGCTCCCAAACACTGACCTAAGAAGTTCTCTAACTAGGGAAACACCGGCCTAGAAGAATGAGGTCTTTTCTCCCATGTGGTTTCAGTGAGATTATCTCCAGACATGGGGACAGGACACTGGATGACAGAAACTATGTAACAGGCTCTCTGACCCCCCCCCCCTTTATTTCCCCTGCAATTCCCAGACTGAACTTTGGACACATCAGATCTTACGATCTGCTGCTGAATCTGTGAGGGTCTCTATGACAGTGTGATACGTCCCTCTCTCTTAGCTGCACAGTGACTAAGCAAGTCCCCTCTCTGAGTGACCTTCACCGTGTCTCTAAGCATGCTCCCTGCTCTAACGGGCAGAAAGAGCTAGGCTGGCCCTCCCGCCACCTCCTGCTCCACCAATGTCCACTCTCTGAGAACAAGAGAAACCCCACGTACCATTAACACATTCAAAGACATCACAGCACTTTCCAGGTGTCCCATCTCCACGAGAGACTATGCGGGGAGTAGATCCCACCTCACAAACGGGGAAACCACATAAGTCAGAGAGACACTCGCATCTGAAACCAAAGAAAAGGGAAGGAAAACCCCATGAATAAATAACAACACAGAAGTCGGGAGACCCCCAAACAAAGTGGCAAGGACCTGGGCTACCTAAAGGAGTGAGGGGAGGGTGCCATCAGTAGTCACTTCCCAAACAACTATAGCTCATGTCCTAGATAGACAGCCCCATTTTAACTTGGCCCACCTTGGGAGACACATTGGACCTCATGTCTTAGTTAACCGGGTTGGTATTCGCTGTAACACTCTCAGATGATGTAGGCCCAACATACTCATTATGTCGGTCAGGGATGCTCACAATGAGTGAGTGTTCCCTCCAGTAAGTAGCCTCAGGCTACAGCCTTGTTTCCAGGGATGGGTAGGCATTCTCTAGAGGTTTCTCTTTCTTCCCCCTCCCAACAATTAAGTGATTGGCTTTCCAGTCATTCTTTGTCAGTACGATCCTCTCTAGGAGCACAGTCATCTTGAGCAATATTTAATACGTTTGCGTGCTGTAGACACAACAGACCAAAGACTGAAGTCTCCATACGCAGTGGGGCATGAGGTGTAGGCCAATGGACTTCGTGACAGCTGTCTCGGAAGCAGAAGGTTTTCATTTCTTGAGTCCTAGGCTACCACAGGTGCATGTATCTCTGCATGCAGGGATGAGCTACTGCATGAGCTACAAGCTCTGGTCACTCTTGACTTTAATTCTGCTGTGAAATCTGCCTAGACGTGGGAGCCAAGAAACAGAGGTGAAGCGAAGAAAACAAAGAGGAGAGAAGAAACTGGTTTCTCAGATGCAATGAAATAAGACGCGGGAGATGAGATGCTCAGGCAGCTGGGTACCAGCATCCGAATGTAGTAGTGGGAGGTAGCTGCTGGCCTCTGGTCCTGAGGGCTTCACCGGGAGCAGAGAGGGCCAAAGAGTAGAAAGAGTGATGGAGCGAGATGCCGGGTTGGGAGGAGTAAATAAAGAGTAAATCTCTTAAGAGAGAGATGCTGGAAGGAAACATGTAAGCTCTCATGTATAGTGGGGACGTTGTTCTGACCAGGGGATGGGGCACTCACATCAAGAATTATTAAGAGACTCATTAATTCTGCTTTGTTCCCTTTCTTGCTTAAGTGACTGGCTTGCTCTCCTATTATCTGAATCTTCTATAAATTAAAATACGCTTATAGTCCTCCAGTATCTCAATAATCAGGCCCAGAATGTCAATGATGTTTATAATTAGCCATAGAACTAAACTAAAAAAAAAATGGAAACGAAGTTCAAGTCTGCACCAAAGACCATTAAAAGCCACTGGAAAGATGTGAATGAAACATGGCTCCTGCCACGCCTTCTTTGGTTTTTCCACACGTGATGACGGTTAGATGCCTGGGAGAGCAGGAACGGAAACCACATTAAGGTTTGACTGCAATCATATTTCTGTCTACAATTGAAGATAAATGCCTGTTTGTTTCGTGTGCGGAGTTTTGTATTCCTGCAGGACAACTACCTTCTAGGGCTGAGTACTGTGAGCTGGCCTTTTAGCATCCACTAAGATAATAATCTCATAATCTTTTGTGCTCAAGTGCCTAACGACTACAGTTTTAAGCACGGAGTCATATTGCTCCGATCGCACAGTTTGGTATATTGCTTACATTACTGCATGCGACACTCTGGTTTGTACTGCAAACTGGTACAACTTAAATTCTTCATATGGAGGGCCCGCACCTGGATCCTAGTGTCTAGAGGCAGTCACAACGGACAGCATCCTACGGGAACAGCTAACTGCTTCTATCACATCTTCTGGCATCTACAATCACATTCTGTCTGTTCATGTGTTGCAGAGAATCATTCATAAACACCAAACAGCACATGTATGGCCAAGAAGTATTTTCTCTGGATGCTGTTCTTCCACACTTTAGTACTCTTTCTGTCCAAACACATGTGTGTGGCACACTTCTGTGCCAGACTCGTGGGACCATGGGAAATCACGTCACATTGAAAATCATTACTAACTTTGCCCTGGATCTGCCACAGTCCCCAATATTCCAACACCCCATTATTATCCTTAGAGACCCATATCGGCACCATGAAGATGAACTAAAACTACTCAAAAGTACTTAGTAACTCACTTAGAAAAGGAGGGTCCCCCCGGCCAAATTTTACTACTGAGCCTAAATGGTTGATTGGCAAAGAACCATGATTGTGCAAACTGGTGTGTCCTTGGATCCCGTTCTCTTACCTAACCCCACCCTCTAGCACATGCCTCCTACCCAGTGCCATCCTTTGGATTCCGACAGATTCCTCTGAACCTAAAATCAGCACTTTAACGGATGAACTGAGGAAGGAACCAGAAAAAGGTAAACATTTGGGCTAAGGCCTGATACATTTTATCATCTGTTAGGCTTAGATCATGCAAAACCACCTTTAATTTTTTTTTTTGAATGAGGTGGGGAGGTTAGAAATGGCCCACTAGCAATTTCATACAGTTTAACACAATTCACAGGAACCATCTGCTGACAAGTCTTCTCCGTGCATTCTGTCAGGCGGTAACTCATGCAGACCCCCTGGCTTGCCCGCACCACACAGATGGGTATATTCTTACTCTCCGGGCTTTCCACTCGAGGAAACAAGACTTTCTTTGGAGTCACTTGGAGGAAACGCTGGGCTACAGGACGGTGGAAGCGTGCAGACTGCAATCTGTCCTCACCACCTCCCCTCCTTTCCCCTTTTCACTCCTTCTCCCTTGCTCTTCCCTTGCCTCCTACCCCATTCCCGGGTAAGAGCAAGCAAGCAAGGCCAAAGAGAAAACAGATGGATTAGGAGACTAACGGGAGACAGATGCTTAAAGAGGTTGATGTCATCACTCACCCCTCCCCGGTTTCCTGCGCGGCTCTCCCTCACTCCACCCAGCCTACAACTTTGTTCCTGTACTCACTTCCACAGCCAACAATCTTCTCCTCGTTCCATTTATCAGTGTCTCAGCACACCACTCATCGCCCTGAGGTCCACATACCTTTTCTTTCCAACTATCTCTCTCCCAGCACTTCGCTGACGCTACGCTCGCTCGCTCACTCTCTGCTCTGGGCAAACACTTGCTTTACTGCTGGGGCTTCTGCACCCCTCTTACTTCCAGAGTGTTCTTGGTCTAGCCCATGGGTCCACCAGCTGTTTTTCAGGCACTGGTTCCTTTGAACACCTGAACACACTTGTCTGGGGTCCTCCTCTCCCTTTGTTTGGGTCACACCCCCCTTTTTGCACCCATTATGTAGAGCTGGTATACAAAACGAGACAGAGTTGGAAATAAGGAAAGGACGGATGATATTAGCTAGCTGGGCAAACCAAATGCAGCAGCAAGGGAAAACCAGAGATCCTCGATGGTCAATGCAACAAGCCCCCTCCGGACAGAGCGAAGTGAGGATACTTGGAGCAGCGAGTCTCTGCCCTAGGAGATGAAAGTCATGCACACAGCATCCACCCTTCTAAAATATAGGCTCCTGCACACGGGTTTTCTATTTGCAAGGTTGTGCAGTTACTACCGGCACCTCTTTCTTTACCCCGAGCAGAAACCCTGCATCCTACAGCAGCCTTTCCCCCGGCTTTTCCTGCCTCCGGCCCTGGCAACTACAAATATAAGATCTACCTCTGTGTGCTCACCTATTCTGTGCAGTTCATATAAATGGAATCATAAACCAAGAGAGTTAAGGATATTTTTTTTTTTTTAATTTCAAAGAAGTGGTAATCTGTATCTGCAATGTGCCAGGGTAGGAAGGGAGCCTCTAATGTCATCCTCAATATTAAGATAATAATCAATCAAAAAGGCCACGTTAATAAATTTCTGCATAATGTAATCACAGCTGCAGCTGGGGGGAAGGGGGAACTTGGTTAAGAGGGCCTGAATATAACAGGTGAACAGCATTGAGAAATCACACAAACCCCTAGAGGGCACTCACTTCCTTGGGAGGCTTACATTGCTGGGTAGCTGGCCAACAGGCAGTTGAGTATACATTTCCTCTTTACCTGTAAGTGTCCTTTGCGTCTGGGACTATATACACAGTCCCAGGCAGTGCAGAAGCTTCCAGACACAGCTTACTGGAAGCGTGGCCTCTCCTATCTTGTAGCTTCCACACCCCACTGGATGCTCTGCTTACTCACTCTCGCACCAATGGCAATCCGCCATTCACTGAATGCACCAGCCGGCCCCACGCCATAGTTCAGATGCTCACCCATCCCTGCCTCCTCTCACTTGGGCCCTGGTGAAGACCCCGGAGCCCTCAGGACCACATACCCAAAGAGGATTTCTCCAGGATTAATTTTCCCTCCTCTGACTTTTAACAATACATAGACAGGGTACCAGACTCTTGTAGAATACCTGCTCCGTCTACTAAATCAAAATCATATTGATTCTCCTGTGAGTTCCTCTAGCGAGGGAGGGGATGGCTTAGAAAAGAGAAAAAAAGATGAGCAAAAATTCAACCCACAAGAAATCTGGAACTAACACTTTCTTCATATCTCTCTCTCTCTCTCTCTCTCTCTCTCTCTCTCTCTCTCTCTCTCTCTCTCTCTGTGTGTGTGTGTGTGTGTGTGTGTGTGTGTTTCATGAGAAGAAAGAGCATGCTAAATGCTGGAGTTCTGGCATCACGGAGCAGGTCTGGGACCTGTCTTGACACTAGCTAAAGAATCAATGTTCGTTTGTCTTAGCTTACCAGAGTAAAGAGAGAAACTTTAAAGGACACTACACAAGGTGGGGGTGGCCACTGAACCTGGGGGAAAGGGGTCCTCTGACACCCCCACAGCCCTCTCTGCAAAGCACAGGAGTGCCTTGGGAATGTGCTCCATGGTAGGCGCCGGCACACAGATGGCAGACATTATTCTAACACCCCTCCTCGGGAGCATCTCTCTGGAGAAAGACACTGGAAACTGCACACCTCGGGCATCCCATCTTGCCCAACACAGACACTTATCTCTCTGCTCATGTCCTTTGGTCTAAATTGGGAAGTATTCTAGAAAAGAGCTCATCCAACAGTGGCTTTATCCCACATCCGAAAAAGGCTGCCTGCGCCTTTGAACGGGGAGACAGTTCTGTCTGCAACCAAAGGCAGAGAGATTCCCCTTGGTCAGGGAACAAGGAGAAACGAAGCATTGAAGTACTTGTACGACAAAGGCTGGAGAGGATATTAATGAAATAGCTTGTCAGGCATGGAAAATACGCCACATAAAACACAATCCCATTCCATAAAAAGCAGCTTCATCATTAATGAAACTTGATGCCCTATCATTCTACTGCTTCATTTTTCTTACCTCTTTCCAGGAATACGTGCGTTTAAAACAAGACTGTAAATAAAACATCCCAAAGAAGGAGGTTTGGCATGGAGCGGTCCCAGGGACCCCTCTGGAAAACAGTGCAGCTCCCTATGGGAGTGCCTCCGGCTGGAATGTCCCTCCTGACTCTCCCTAGGAGATTTACCACTCCCTGGAGAACTACTGACCCTGCCTTGCCCTTCCTCCGGCTAATCCCCATGAATCTTCATCCCCAGCCACAGCCAGCCACGGAGGACCGGTCCCTGCTGTCCATCAGTGGTCCTTCCCCAGCACAGGGAGCTCTGCTGTTAACAGCAGCGTAACAGGTTACCTCACATCACTTATGACGACTTTGACCTCAGAGACAGGGGGGAAAGAAAGCGACTCAGTTCTCTGTGGCCGTTAAGCTGTAGGAGGAAGAACTCATGGACGTGCTCTCACGCATGGGAGACAGAAACCCAAGTAATCAGGACAGCTTCTCTCTTCCTGCCTTTCTCAAGAAGACAATTATGACTTCCTCCTCAAAGACACCAAACGCCTAGAAAGCAGAAGAAGGTGGGAAGCCGAAGGAAGAGTGAGTGGTACACGCTGCAGGAAAATACAAGCTTTAAGAGGATGCCGTCTTCCTAGAACTGCGCCCCACCGTAAGTCAGTATGGGGAGGATAAAGCAACAACGCTTTCTACACATTACTCTCCTGATGTGACTTGCTAATGAAAAGATGCTGGGGCAAGCTTGAAGACTCTCCAGTCTTGGCAGGAGCCCAGCCACCGCTGAAAATATTCCTCGGCCCTTGGTGAAAAATGTTAGGGCTAGGGGCCCACAGGTATTCCCAAGCATCCTGTCCAGCTCAGGTGTCTGACACTGAGGGTCCTCTGCCTCCTCTTCCTTAAGTCTGAGAGGGGTCACTGGTGTATCCTTTCATGGGCTGCCAGGATAGGAGGGAGAGATGCACAGAGGACCATTCAAGATAAAAAAGAAGCTGGGTGGCGGCGGCGGCGGCGGCGGCGGCGGCGGCGGCGGCGGCGGCGCACACCTTTAATCCCTGCACTCGGGAGGCAGAGGCAGGTGGATCCCTTGTGAGTTCGAGGCCAGCCTGGTCTACAGAGTGAGTTTCAGGACAGGCTCCAACGCTACACAGAGAAACCCTGTCTCCGAAATCCAAAAAGAAAAGATAAGGAAGAAAGAAGAGAAACTGGCATATTGTAGCCTTTAAAAGGAGGATGGACATGAAGATAGGATTTTCTAAAAACATTATTTACTTTATGTGTGTATAGGTGCCTGAGCGTATGTCTGTGCCCCCTAACGGTGCCCCCACCATGTGCAGGTAGGAGCTCACAAATGTCAACAGAGGCCCTGGATCCCCTGAAACTTACAGACAGCTGCGAGCTGCCATGTGGGCGCTGGGAACTGAACCTGGGTCCTCTGCAAGGACCCTAAGTGCTCTTAACTGCTGAGTCATCTCTCTGGCCCCGAGAGTAAGTTTTACTACAGCAATGTAAAATATTCTCATTTCAAATCCTGGAATCACCAACTGCATTAGAAATGGAGGCTCTGGAGCATGGAATCGGCTTGTCTACAAATACGGAATCAGCTTGTGTCTATTTGCAGAGAACATACATGCAAGCAGGCGTGAAGCTAGTCGGCTGCCGGGAGTGCCAGGAAGCTTCCGTTCCGGGAGGCCCTGGATATGAGAGCCATGTGACCACGGGAGCTTGGACAGGTTAGATAATCCAAGTCTCAACTGAACCACATGGAGAATCGAGGTGGATAAATCCTACATACGTCCCACGACTGCCGCGTGGATGAAATGAACCGCTATGTGAGAAACATCTAGCACTGTGTGGCTGAACCGTGAAAATGCTCGACACCGGTTCTCGCATTTATATTATTCTGGAGGCTTCGGGGGTGGGGGTGGGGGTGGGGAATGCAGATGAAGCATTTTCAATGCTCTGACCTCGCACAGTCCCTGAAGATCCAAGGTCCTTGCTTCCGTCCTACTTACATAACTCACGCCACCAGCAAAGCCACTGAAGTCACGCACCCCACTTGCAGATAACAACAGGCCTCCTTCCGAGTTCTCCACACCCACTCTGTGAAGTTGTCCACGCCACGATTTTGCCAGGTTCTCCCAAGTCTGAGCCTCCATCTGATGGGCTCTCTTTAACCCATAAGCCCCCTCCCTGCCTGTGGCGTTTCAGTGGAACCCACCGGAGGCTAATCTTTCCAATATCTTTACATTTCCTGACCCTTTTTCTCTCCTCCTGCATCTGTTCTTTCGATGAAAACTCTCAGTTCTATTAGCCAGGGAGAGCAAGCCTGGAAGTCAGCAGGAGCCCAGTAGAAGAAGTCCTAAGAACAGAGCAGACACGTAGACAACTCAGGATGTGTCCTCTCTAAGAGGTACCACTCTCGTCCTGAGCAGAAACGAACACTTGTTCAGAAGATGCCTGTCTTTTATGCAAAACATGCCAGTTCAAAGATACTGGCCATTACTATAAATAGGGCCAAGAAAGTAATCTCCCGCTGCAAACTGGGACTCCACCTAGTGACTGCCTTTGTGCCAAAGGCTGCCGGGATGAGCACACTCCTGGCAGAAGCCATTCTGTCTGTGACCCCTTGTGGGAAACGGACCCCCACTTATCCCCAAGGACCCACGTCTTTGGTGACGTGCTAGAGGCACAGTGGCAAGTGGCTGAGGATGGGGACAGGTGGGAGAGAGGTTGTGTGAAGTCACAAATTGTGTAGAGTTCACCAAGTGTGAGAGTGGGCACAGAAGGAAGACATTCTAGGTACAAAAGAACCTATGAAGTTTACAAGAACAAGAAACGATCTACATAGCATATGTCAAGACGAGGACAGGGCAATATTATCAAGAGTTTGGCAGCTGATATGGTGGAAAGGCAGGCGAAGGCTGGTTAATAAGGGATCTGCCTACTATTCTAAGAAGTACCATTCCTTGTAAGAGGAAAGCAGAAAGAAATCTTAAGCAAGTGATGTAGTCTGGCAATGGGGTGGTTATCTGGAGGGGGGTCCATTCCATTTCTCTTAAGTCATAAAGATACATGAGATTAGTGCAAATATTTTCAGCTGCAAGACACATTTAAAAACTGAAAAGTCAATGACTCTAATAGCCTAGAATGCCCTTTTGACTTTCTCCATCAGATGAACCCTGACTCATTCCTAAAGACTCAGCTCCAAAGTCAAATATGACAGTTTTCCAAATAAGAATTAGTATCTCTTTGCCCCATAAGCTTTTCCATATTTTGCACATTTCAACTTCTAAAACATGTAACACTTAAAACTACAATGATTTATTCGCATTTGCCACCCCATAAGCTAAAGGCTCCTTGACATCATGGACATTTTATTCTTTCCAGGGACATGATGAACATTCCAGACATTTGTTTCCTGAACAAGTCACAACTACAGGGTTTTGGATGCTGGGGCTTGCTGTAGATTATCTATAGAATGTACTTACACTTCGATGGGGGGTAGGGTGTGTGTGTGTGTGTGTGTGTGTGTGTGTGTGTGTGTGTGTGTGTCAGAGGCGCACACCTGTAATCCCAGCACTTGGGAGGCAGAGCCAGGCGGATCTCTGTGAGTTCGAGGCCAGCCTGGTCTACAGAGGAAGATCCAGGACAGGCACCAAAACTACACAGAGAAACCCTGTCTCAAAAAACAGACAACAACAACAACAAAAAGAATGTACTTACACTTTTATTTATCTGTGTTAGAAGTCATGGGCGAGAAACATAGACAAGGTGGGTCTTGGTTTTCAAAGGGTGCACAGGTTAGGCTAATCTATCCTGCTCTATTTTTGCTTTCAGTCACCCTCTTTCGAATAGCAAGTTCTAGAAATAAACAACCTTGAGTCATAAATAACATTGTGCATGTACACATATGTGAGGGTTTGAGGTAGGGTCATACTCTACAAATCCAAACTAGCCTCAAATTCATGGTAATTCTTTCATCTCACTCTCCAAGTCCTGGGATTATAGGCCTAAACCACCATGACCAGCATGTATAATTTTTATTACAGTATGTTACTATAATTGCTGTATTTTATTTATGAGTATCTTCATGTGCCTTTATTATGGTTCTGTATGCATAAGGGGAAAAATGGATTGCATATATAGTTTAGTCTCATGTGAAATTCTAGGCATCCATGAAGGCTCCGTAACAGGTTTGCCAAGGACAAGAAGGGACAAATGTAACTAATGACTTAAGCTAATCATAAGACTCGTCCCAAATCCATACAAGGCGGGGAAAGGATAACTTGGAAGGCTTTTTGTCTGAGTGATCCATTCACAACAGACTGATTCAGAAAGGCCAAGGGAAACCAGCCATCTGCACCTCCGGGGTTCCTGTTTAGCTGTTCAGTGTCTACGAGGCAAACACGACCTTGAACCGCTACAAACCGTAAAGCACAGTGATGTACAGCTGTCACCTCTATCCACCATGAAGGGTGCCAAGTGGGTAAATGTTCTATGTTCTATGAAACTCTAGGTTTCTTTCAGTTTTTCCCAAAGAGATAACGTCTTACATTTCCTTATTAGCTCTCTAAGTAAGTTCACAAAGCTTTTTTTTTTTTTTTTCCCCTTCAGGGTTGTTCAGAGCAGTTCTTTTATTTTCTGGATGATGGATGGATAGAGAAAGTTGTCAAGTTCACCAAAGGCTCCACAAAGATTCAGTTGCTTTCCCTCAGTTCTGATGTCTGGACCATTTGGAACACAACAAGGCAATGAGTGATACGGCCTTGCTTGTCTTCAGGGTTCACACGAATGCAAAATAAAGACTGGGTACTGGGTCAAGTTCATGGAGGAGCGCACAGGGCACACAGCCCTGGTACAGGAAGTGTGAAGGCTCGCATATCTGAAGTACATGACTGACACACCACGCCAGCACTCTACTGGGGAGACAACTCATTTCTAATGGGTAAGGGCTTTAACTTCTAGGAAAGCATATTTGCTTTCAATCTGGGATAGGTCCAATAACAACATGGAATTCTTACAATTATTTTGTTTAAAAAAAAATCAGATTTTAATATAGACTCTGGCTTGTTAGTCATGATCCGGTTTGCTCTTTTGGACCAAAAATTACTATGACAGAGGGCAACGGAATCAATGTTCTTTTCTAAGTTGAGAAAGAAGTTCAAATATGCTTGCAACCTTTTTTTTTTCTTTTTTCTTTCTTTCTTCTTCTTCTTTTTTTTTTTTTTTTTTTTTTTTTTGCATGTGTTTAAAAACTAGGAGAATGCTACCGCCACAGCAATGTCAAGAGTCAGGAATGCTTTAAAGGCACATGCTAAGGCCCATTTTACATGCTGTATAATTTATCCTCAAAAAGCAGCTGGAGGAATTATTTAAAGGGGACAACACTCCATACCTTGAAGGCAAAAGAAGTGAATTTTAAAATGATGTCTACCAACAGACTGATCTTTAAAAAAAAAAAAAGACGACAGATCCATCTTTGTTGAGATGGGAGCACAGAGCAGATGGACATGATAATTCATTACAAGGCACTTAATTTAATAAAGGGTTCTTGGAACGGCAGGTTCAGGGACAATTTCTACGGCTTTAGCTTGAGTTGGCGTGAGAAAGGCAACTTAAATTACCCAGCGCAACATTAACAGCCATAAGGTCTCCAACAAACACGACCCGATGATCTGGGGTACCCAAGACGATCTCACAAAGGGGAAAGAAGAGATCTCGGAGTTGTAAACATAAAAAGGGAGGGGGTCCCAACTCCCCCATAGAAAGGCCGGCTTTAACGTATCTATCTGGGCAGAGGGGGTGTGGTGTGCTGATAGTCCCCGATCCTCCACTCCCACCCTGACACTCGGCTGAACACTTCAAAGACTGACCAGGTGGGTCTCTGGAGATAAGAGCTGTTGAAGGAAATTCGGAAAAGCTCTACTACCTACCCCAGGATCCATCCTTTAGCAAGCGGAATGGTGAGTGACTCCAACACTTTCTCAGTCGCCGCCGAGCTTTGCGAATTGACTCGTTTTCAGTGGGAAGGGAAGCATATTATTTAGAATTGGAGACTGGGGCAAATAAGAAGACTTAACAGTAAGTATTCTCCATCCTTTTCCATGCGCGCGTCTTTTTGAGTTCTCTGGCTTCTTTGGTTTACATGTAAAGGTGGCACGTGTCTGGACAGGATTTTTTTTTTCCTTTCTGAAATTCAGTTTTCATTACTTGGTGGAAAACAAATCTACAATTGGGTGTTTCCCTTGAAGGCGGGTTACTGATGGTGTGCGCCTCTATCAGATGACCCTCTGGAGGTCGGTCCAGAGCCTTCTGAACCCGTCCCTGGTGATACTCACAAGCTGCTGACACCTTTCCTTTTCGTAAGCACCACACCCTGCAGCGAGCCCAGAGTGCTGTTCTGTCTTCCCTTCGGGAGGCTTTGTTGGACTGTTTCAACAGATTTCACGTTTGCGCATTGGTACACCTTGTTTCCACACACTGCAGCTATGTGGTCAGATTAATTTTTATTAACTTACGTGCTTCTGAAGGGAAGGAGCACCCTGCCAAGGATTCCATTCTGCTGGCCTCATCGGGGATGGGTCCACTTCAGGCTGGGAATTCTGGAACTCCAGAACGCTCCTTTCCCAAATGTCTGTGTCGACTCCCAAAAGCACAGTGTGCTAGCAATCTGCTAGAGTTCTATTGTCATCCCACAACAGAGCACTAGAAAAATGGATGTTTCTCACGCGTGCAAAGAAACTGGGATTTCAGAGGGAGGACACCTTAGATTTCTGAACTGAAGCACCCGAGGGGCAAATACATAGATCTAGTCTCAAAGAGAGGAGGCATTTCCTGACCTTTGTTCCGGCCATGGCTGTGTATGTAGGTTATCATCTTTGCTTCCATCTAATTTCCCTCACTGAAGTTTGGAGCTGTTCCAACAGGACAAGATGGGACAGGGAAACTGTCTGAGCCATCAGAGGCAGTGTTTTAGAGGAGAAAAGTCAAACTGAGGCTCAAACAAGGGGAAAAAAATAACCTTTCATCTAAAACATTTTAAGTGATAGAATGGTCTAATGACAAAATTAGTAGTCAAGAACATAAAACTTTCCCCAAATAGAATTACGTGTGTGTATGCACACATACACCCATACATACAACTAAATGTGAAATTACAGAAGTATTAACAATATGGAGCCGAATGATGAGAGGCAGAGAATAGAGACAAGCAGTTGGAAACTCGGGAAAAATGAGTCTTTACAGAAGAGAAACAGTGTGCACATAGGTCTAGGGGGCAGCAAGCATCCATGTACAGCCACACATGGGCTGGTGTGGTCCACAGAGGGGAGTGTGTAAGGCACTGGGGACCTCTCACCCCCATACACACACGCTGGAGTCCTTCCCACAGCACACATACCAAGGCAGCTGACAGAGACATCCACATTCCATTGTCTAATAGCAATTTAATAGAGTAAATCCTTATTTGTAAATTCAGCCTTAAAGGCCTGGTATCATCTACTCCTTTTCTTTAGGAACTATCTCCTCATAGATGTAAAAGGAAAAAGTAGCTAGCCGTCACCCATCAGCCATCTACCAAACACACCATCACCTATTTCACCTGCTTACCACACATACCGCTTTCATAGTCCAACCAGTTCTGACTACCAAGGCTTGGATAACTAGTCTAGCAGTTTGTGTGGTTCATTTTGCCTTTTCTGAGAAAACGAAATCATTAAAAAGCAGCCGTCTTTCTTCTATGACTTCACTGGACAATCTCCCTTTCCTGCCACCACGTGACCCTACTTACTGCTTTCATTATCTTCCTGAGTCCTGGAATGCCTAGGTTTTTCTTTTCCTCCTTCCCCCCTCCCCCCCCTAAAAGTTCCTAACACTCACTTCTTGGGTTTTACCTGACTGAGAAGAAGATTTGGGAAAGTTAAAGAACTCAGAGGTGGAAGTTACTTTTAAGATCACGCAACCCTTTCCTGCCTTCCATTTTGGCTCAGATAGCAAGAAAAAGTGAAAAGCTTGCTCAGTCCACACAGAGGTAGACCCAGTTCGTGTGCCATGGCTAGTCTACTTCGGCTACCACGTGGGCTGTGCATGGGCACACATCTGCTCACAGACAGCAATCACAAAGGAATGGTCAGGTCTCCTGAGTGGCTGGACTCTGGAAAGTATTGGGGTTGACAGTAACTTGGTCCACAGGGGACAACACACCTGGTAGTTCATGGTCACCCAGGCAGAGGTTGCTGCTGCCCTAGGCAGGGAACTTCAAGTTCCACACACTTGGCCTGTGAAAAACAGATCAGGGTACAACTCTCCATTTGGGTTGAGCTGCAAGATTCAGCCTCATCCACTGAACTTTACTTCAACTTTCATGTGCTGAATATATTCTATGATATTTTTTTTTTTTGGGTGAAAACAGGAGTCATGTATTAACATTTTCACCAAGATAATCTAAAATTTTTAATTACCTTAGAGCTGGAAAAAAATTAGAACTTATAGATCTTGAGTTAAAAATAAAAACAAGATTTTTGAATATAACGTCTCAGAAAGTAGGAGGTCTCAACGCTCTGGATCTTGGTTCTGGAAGGGAGTCAGGGCTCTTTGGTCAAGAGAGAGGCAGGAGCCAGAAGGGAGCTTGGGAACCTGGCTCTCGCAGCATACACAACCCAGGACAAAGTCTATTTTAAGCTTCTGGATAGCATAAGCAATGACTTAATTTATTTTGAACTCAAAATAACTGGCTTGGATTTTTTTCTCAATAACTTTTAACAAAAACGTATTTATAGGCAGAAATTGATAACATAAACATTTCAGGAAGAAGAGCTTTAGAGAACGCTCCCTGAATTTAGAATGAGTGACTATCAATCATTCATCTTTTCAATAAACATACAAAATTATCAAAAGGCATGGGATGTTTGAAATAATAATTCAGTTGACTTCCAGGAAGGTGCGGTGGTATCACTGCCCAAATTTTAACAATTTATCGTCTGCCCTCTAAGTTTATATCTTTAAAACTGGTGAAAAAACCGATAGAGGCAAAGTGAAAACTCTATAAAAATGAGGTGTACATCCTGAAGACAGCAATGTGCCTTTAGAGCAGGGAAAACAAGAAACAAACAAACAACAACAAAAGTGACCCGGAAGCTACCATGACAGACAGTCCAGCTGGGCTAAGGGTTAGGCTTGGTGGCAGACCATGGACTCACAGCTCTGCATCTCAGACAAGATGAATCGTGATGGATTTTCTATGCCACATTCTTTAAAAATTGCTTTTTGTTTTAAACAGGGACCTAGTTTCATGAATAAGATTTTCTGGCAGCCCCTTCCCCAACCACCTCAATGACATTTTTCTGTTGTCTGAGCAAGAAAAAACCCGGCATTTCTTAAGGAGAGGAGGCCCCAGTTGTAGTCACCAAAATGAGCCTTCAAGTCGAGCTGGTGCTTAGAAGCCCCCAACATGTGTCTGCGCCGAGATGAATTTATCAAGTGGGAAGGGAAAAGTGCCGAGCACCTGGTGAGCGTAACTAAAAGCTGCCTGAATTTCAGAAGACCCAGATTGCCAGAGCCAGAGCGCACGGGTTTTCAGAACAGGGTCACTCATCTGCAGGGTTTCAACTATTTTCTTCAACCAGAAAGTCAGGTCTAGAGGTCACCTATTTTTGTTAAATGCATATCGTAGTGGATTAAAAATGGCCAGAAACTCTTTGACGCTTCTTCCATCAAAAGGAAGAATCTACTCTGCTACTCTTTGGATAAGGGCTTATTCCGTGACTTGCTTCCACAAACACAATGTGGCCGGAGGAGGGCCGTCCACATCTGGGTCTCTAGAGATGCTTGCTCGAACACTTCCTCCTTCTGACATACATGAAGCAGTTCAGGACGGAAGACCATACACAAAATTGTCCTTCAAGTCATGCCGTCAGAGCTCCGAGACGAAAAAAGTCATCCAGCCCTATATGATCACCGAGAACTGCGGAGCCGGCACAGAGAACAGTGAAACAGAGAAGGTCTTTTGCTTTGTACTGCTCTTGGGGATGGCAATGCATAACTGAAACACATACACGTCACCAATTTGTACTTGGCTGATAGAAATATATCAGTGAGACATAAGCTCATATTGCCGATTTGTCATTCTGTTTTAAAAACACCAAGAACACCTCACAGACACTACAGAAGAAAAGAGCAGAGGGATTCTGAAGACCCCCGAGCCGCAGACAGACCTACCCTACCCCTCTTGCCAGGGAACAGTTACAGTTTTACAGAAGTCATTCATTCTCTAGACTGCCGTTTTCCAGACTGCAAACTCCTCTTGGCGTGAAAGCAATGATGAAATGAGAAAAGGCTTTGCAATTAGCAAGGTATGTGATCTAGTTGAGCTATACCTGTTACTGCTGTCCCCATACCGCTCAAGGACAGCTTTCCCAGCCCCCACAAAGACAGCACTTGCACTGATGTACACAACCTATTTGTTGTTTTCTTGCAAATTCCCTCTGCATGGTAGCTTCTGTACATGCACACATACCATGCACACACTCACGGACACTATAAACAACACAAAGGGGATATAATCGTATAGGGCATTCCACGTCCCCTTCTGTTACTGTGCAATGGTGTTCAGGGTCCGGCTAAGCATCTGTCTGAGATGCTAATTCTTATCTTTTTTTCTGTCTTCTCTTAGAAAGTGTCATGAGCTAGTTGCCTTAGCTGACATCAGAGTGGTACCCACAGAAAAGGACCCAGAGAACTCAGTGGGCCTGCAACCCTGCTGATAATGGGTCAACAGTTAATTTTTTTTCACAAGTAAGAGTGACAGACACCTATCGCCTTCAGGATGCACTTCAGGAGAACAGAAGTGGAAGAGCCCGAAATGGACTTTGGGCCATAAAGTCAAAGCAGAGATGCTTCAAGGATCTGCAATTACAGAGGCTAGGGATGGAGGGGACAGTCAGTGTGCGTCAGTGGCAGAAGCAGAAAGTGCTATCCAGGTGTGATAAGCACATCTGGAGAGTGGAGTCTGTCCCTTGGAAGACCTCACTAGTGTTTGATGAGCGGACAACTATGAGTGGAATAAAAGCACACAAACTTAGGAGGAAAACTCACAAGCGGAGCGGGAACTCACACAGAAATAGGCAGCTGGGGGGCCTGGCTGGGTCCAACAGTTTTGCTAGGAAAAGATGGAGGGTCCCACAACCCCCTTTATGAATATATGAAAGCATAGTCAATCCATGGAAAAAAAGCGGTTACTCTCAGTGAAAAGTAAATTTTTACCACTGGACTTTGAGCTGCTCTACCCTTTTCTGCCCTGAAGGGCTCTCCTGCCTGAATTCTCTAACAGTTAGTTTTACTCTAAGTTCTTAGCAATGATCTTTACAAGCAGGTGAGCAAGCCAAATACTCATGATAGGGTTTTATACATTCTACCCTGGTTTCCACTGTGCCCGAAATGTGGTTCTCTCATGAGAACAAAGGTTTCTCTTAAAATGTCATTACTATAAATTAGGCACTTTTCTTTTGATTTCTATTTTTATATGCTTGGGCTTGGGCTTTCTTTCTTTCATCACAGTACGACCTACAAACTTCTTTAATAAGAGAGACCCCAGTTCATATGCTGAGCTAACCTGAACGGGCTTAAGCCACCGCCTGAGCATATGTACTCTGCATTTACCAATATTAATGCACACACAGAGGAAATACGACATAATTGCTGAACTCTGGAAACATCCTTCAGCTAGCGAGATAAGACTTTATGTATGCAGCAATTAAACAAGGTGCAAGGAAATGTATGATTAATTGACAGCCTGGAAAAAGGATCTACTCGGAGTTCCCAGGGGGCGGGACAGGTATTAGTGGAAAGATGAAGACCTGGTGGAATTTAATTGGAATCCTGCAGGATGAGTGATATCAGAAAAGGTGGAAGGGAGAGATAGAGGTGACTCACGCTGTGTTCGGGGAGGGCAGTGTGAAGAGGGAGCCGTGTTTCTGTAGTACTGAGGTGTAGCAGAGCATAAAGGAAGGATCTGGGAGCATGTGCAAGCGTTTTAAAGTGGGACGCACAATAGTAGCATTGTGAGTAACAGCATGAGGCTAAAGAAACCGCAAGTGTTCTTTCTATTCTTCCTCAACGTATGAATTAGCTTGGCTAAGGATGGGCTTGTTCGCTCATTCATTCATTCATTCAAACACAGGCTGTCCATATTACTCCTATGCACTAGGATCCCAAATACCCACAATTCTTTGAGAATCACAAAGAACAGTGGAGACAAAAATAAAAAAAAAAATCTGAATGATTTCAATGTATTATAAACAGTGTTATGATAAACAGATAAATAAACAGTTACAAGAGAGCAGAAGGGCACACCAGAGACCTCTGTAAGGGCTGAAGGTTGCCAACACTTTAAAGAGAGGAAAATGTAATCCTGAAAGCGGGCTATTGCTGTCCAGGTAAAAGAAGGGACATACTATATGGAGAGAGGCGGCTGGAAATGCCGGGTTCCTGAGCACGAGAACACTTGGGGAGGGCACTGATTGGGCAGGAACAAAGGGTGAGTGTGTAGCAGGCAAGGGGACAGGCATGGGTCACTGCCTATCGAACACACAGGAAGGCAAGAGCTATGAGAACGTAGCCCTCTCTGCAAATGATTTACAGCGGGTCTCTGAATGACTTCCTTCTCTGGGCTTCTTCAGTTGCATCATTAGAGGCACATTTACCTTGGACCGTTCTTCAGGAGAACGCCCAAGTCCAAATTACATTAATACAATAATAACCACCCTCAGGTTGCTGTTTGCTAGACTCGCAGAAGCTTGGGGGATGAAAACAGAAGGCATCCAGTGCAACCTCTGTTCCAATGTAACATTTCTTCTAAGCACGGCTGGCAGGCAGCCATCCAGATGGGAAGAAATCTAACCAGCGCCAGGAACTCGGAGTCTGCCTCAAAAGGCAGCATGACTCACTGCCGAGCGTTATTAGTTGCGAGGTTTTCTTCTTAAACTGAGATGTAGTGTCTTCCTACAGCTTCTATACATTTTACCCAACAAGAGGGACTGGGAAAAAAAAAAAAGTCCCCTGTCCCTCCAACACACAGGAAGTACTCAATCACAGCTGTAAGTGAGCTCAAAGTGGTCCCGTTCCTTCACACATGGACGGGCTCACCTCTGATTCAATAGGTTCTCTGATAAAACATACCATCTTCCTCTTCAGGAAGATTGCAGGGGCATCGGTGACTACCAGTATTGCTCGGTGGTGTTCGCCGGTGATTGGCTGTACCTATGTGCGCATCCCTTGGCACACGGCTTCACATACATGAGGCATGCTAAGGTGGCAGGGAGCTTGTTCTACCTCTTTTAGAACACTAAAGACCTAATGCATCTTATTAGTGGCAAGAAGAAGAAGAAGAAAAAAAAAGCAATTATGAGAACAAACTCTAGGTATCTACCCTGATTCCCAAAATAGGGAACTTACTGTAGTGGTTCACCTAATCAACCTGATGGGACTGACAAGGGTCTCGATCAGTGGCACCCAACCTTCCTAATGCTGCGATCCTTTAATACAGTTCCTCATGTTGTGGTGATCCCCAAACCATAACATTATTTCATCGCTACTTCATAACTGTAATTTTGCTGCTGTTATGAACCCTAATGTAAATGTCTGATATACAAGACAGCTGGTACGTGACCCCCAAAAGGGGTTTCCACCCACAGGTTGAGAACCTCTGGTCTAGGTGATAGGTAAAACACAACTGTAAGTGTGTCTGGGAGGCCACTTCCGGAGAGGATTAACTAAGTGAGGGGAGCCTTGCCTCGAATGTGGATGGTACTAGAGCACAGGCTAGAGGCCAAAGGAACACATGGGAGGAGAGTAAAGAACTTCCCTGGGGCAATCTCTCTTCTCTGCTTCCTGGCTGCCGTGGGGTGAACGTTCCTACCACACCCTCCTCCCATGATAGACTGAAACCCCTGAGCTCATGAGCCCACATCCACCTCCAGGATTTGCTCCGAGCACAGAACTCCAACGAACACATGATTACTTTAACTATGAGCTACTTGCTTACATTCCTAATTCACAAATCCATTTCTGTAGCCACACCTACTCAATGCTAAATGTCAAATGCCTGGCATGGGGAGGGTAGGGGGTGGGTGGGTGAGGGTGGGGGTGGGGGGATGGACTGGAGCAGAGGTTATAGATGGAGATAAATAAGGAAGGGTTTCAGCTCTTGATACTCTATGTAGAACAAGAGCGATGAGAATTGAAATGTCGTTATTGCAAAGATGACGTAAAGGGCTACATAAGACGGGGGCGGGCGGGGGAGGGGCAGAGATGACAAAGAGGAAGGATGGGTATCATGGGTACGGGGAAAGAGATCGCAAACCCAGTCTCCCTGAAAGCAAGGTACCGCTGGCTGGCATCGTCGTGACACTCCGCAGAGCCAAGGGCTCTCGGGTTCTAGAGAGACCTACTCTACGGTGTTCAGAGCACGCCCTGTTGCTGAGATGGGAGAGCGGCTCATCTCCCGCGGCTGGAGGGAAACGTGTCTGAGACTGCAGAATTACTGTTTAAGAACTGCAGGAGATGCATGACTCCAGATGTCCAGAGTCCCCCCCTCTGATGAGCTCTCTCGGAAGCAGGCACTGTTTCACAACACTGGGCGCTTGCCTCAAAACACCCACCAGATCCGCCGCAGAGGGTCAAATGGCGGGGCCTCACTGTCCCAGATCCCTCATTCTGCTTCCTCGTCTGTACGCCACCACCGAGGGGAGAGCTTGCCTACCCTACCTACTGCCTCGCCCTCCGAGGGCTTTCAGGGAGAGTCTTAATCCTGATGATTTAATGGCTTAACCTGGTGACACCTGGCTTTGAAGTGAGGAGAGACGCATGTGCATCGCGACTCACAGGAACAGTCCAGTGGTTTCTCCAGAGAAACCGGCGAGGATTGGGTTTCCCAAGGGAAAACCAGCTGCAGGCTTGAGAAACTGGGCCCGGGGGTGGGGGTAGGGGGGGGGGTGGGGGTGGGGGGATGGTGCTAGCAGATAAGACAGAAAGGAGGAGACTTGAACTGGTGACGAACCAACCTTGCCGGCAGGGTGCAGCAGCCATCCGCTGTGAGCCGCACTTGAGTTTCGTAGCTGTCCAGGGGGCACACGGCCTGCTGGACAGGGGGGCACTCCACGGTGCTGCAGTCCACACTGAACACTGAAAGGGGGCAAACAAGAGAGGCACCGTTTATTGTGACATCGACTTGCATTTCAGGATTCCCCCCAAAACGAAACACCGACCCTTGACAAACGTCCAAAGATTCCTCGCTTCCCCGAAACCCAGAAGGCCCTTCTAGTATCTTCCGCTCAGTTAACAGCTAAACGACTGTGGTAGGTCTCCCACAGAGGGCAAGAAGTCAGGAGGAGAACGGAGTGGGAGGCCAGGTCGTTATACGGACGGTGGTGGACAGCAAGAAGTTTCTGACAGAGCAGTTCAAGAGATGGAGAAGGGATTGCTCTGCCTGAAGCAGTTACCTGGCGGTAAAACTACAACTGAAGGAAAAAAAAAATGAAATGAAAAAGCCCGATCGATCATTAGAAACTTGCAAAGAAGAAGAAAAAATCACCGCATCCTAGATCAAGTCACAGACGACATTAGAAAGGCTGGTACACGGGCAAGGCTGTTAGATAAACTAGAAAGCGAGAAACAGCAGAGACGCGACAAGAATTCCAACGCTGGCATGGAAGGTGAGTCAAATGACGTAGGGAATGCTTCGCAGCCAAGGCGGGCGGGCGGGCGGGCGGGGAGGGGCTGCCAAGGAAGAAAACTGGGACCGTTTCCTTATAAAACACCGGCCGTTCCGATGTATGTGGTATGTATCCAGGAGTAATTCTGTTTTCTATGGGAGCTGCTTCCCAATGTAAAACTTCCCAGTGACAGGCGCATCGGCCAACAACGCCTCGGCCGGCCTCCGATCGGTCTCTCAGGGAACACAGAAGGTAACTACAGCACCACGCTCTCCCCCCAACTGCTTCATCAAACATATATGTGAAGAAAATAAAGATGAAAGGGAAGAGGGCTGGCTCACGCCGTGATGACGCTCATGCATCAGGGAAAAAAATGATCCCTCTGGTTCTCTGGTTCAGAGAGCCCTGAAATGAGACACCAGCCCCAGGCAGCAAGCCCTGCGTGCGTGCCCAGGTCAGAATGCTCACTTTGGTGGGAGTGGAGGAGCCCCGGCTAGCTGAGGAGGGACCTGCTGCCCTCGGATGCACAGGGGCGATGCTTGCCCAGCCAGCTCGCTCGCTCGCTCGCTCATACCTGGTTTGCACTCATAGAGGTCACAGCACTCTCCCGGCTTCCCTGAGGCTTTGGACACCAGAATGTTCAGGTATCCCGGCTGGCAGACTTTGCGCAGACAGCCCGCGGGGTCACACACGCAGCGGCTGGGCAAGGGACAGCACTCCCCGGGGGGAGCATAGCCCTCGATCAGTACGGAATCTTCGGGGCAGCGTGGAGAGAACTGGACTTCACAGCGGGCCTTGGAGCAATCTGGCTTCTCTTCTAAATGGGAGAGAAAGAATTTAGCTCATGCCCAGGGCAGTGGGGGTGGGTGGGGGTGGGGGGTGGGGGGGCACTTCTGAGGGAAGAACAGGTCGTCCCAGGTCTAGTTACTGTACAAAGAGCGGGGCAGCGAAATAAGTCTGGTGGAAATCTTCAGACTTCAGTGTAGCCAACCACGGCAATCTCTCCCAAGAGCTGCCCATGACACCAAAATACAGGCCTGAAGTTTCATCCCTTGCTCAACCCCTTCTACAAAGCTCGAGGGGACCCAAAGGGAAGACCCCACGTGGCTCAGACTCAGGTCGAGACTAACTGTGAACCCCAGGGTCTTGAGGTTTCTTGTTTGATAGCGGTGCATGTTAAAAACCAAACCAGAGACACCAATAAAACCTGGCTACTCCAGGGACTGGAGACAATATGGGCAATAATGGCCATGAAGAACTCTATGGTCAAATGAGCATTGGACCAGGGGAGCTGATTAAGATATCCAATTCTATGCTGGGGGCCGCTGAATAAGACAATGAGCCAAGCTCCCCTACATGGCATGTCTCAGGGGAGACTCACTGGACGCACCTCATTTTCCTTTCAGTGTTATCTGCTGACCCAGGGAGGCACCTCGATTTCAGAGACGGGGGAGAAATAACAGTGGGCATTACCCTTACAACAAGTATAGGATTGAGCAGCCGAGCCCCGGCTCTTCAAGCCTCGGTCCTCAGGCCATTTTTCTTGGTTTAAGCTTTGAAGAGGCCTAGGGCCTCGAGGAAAAGACTAGAATAATCAACAACTACACTCCTGCACACTGTGACCTTTGAAGAGGGTCGGGGTGCCGGGGAGATGTTAGTGAAGAAATGCCGAGTGGTATTGGAGCGTACACTTCCATAACCTCTAGTTGACTTTGCTGAACTAAAACTTAGAGACTCACAGAGCAGGGTTAGTGAGTCAAGAGTTTCCTTGATACTTTTGTGTGTGTGTGTGTGTGTGTGTGTGTGTGTGTGTGTGTGTGTGTGTGTGTATCAAACAAACAACAACAAAAATCTGAGGCAGGGCCGGGCGGTGGTGGCACACGCCTTTAATCCCAGCACTTGGGAGGCAGAGCCAGGCGGATCTTGGTGAGTTCGAGGCCAAGCCTGGTCTACAGAGCGACATCCAGAAAAGGTGCAAAGCTATACAGAGAAACCCTCTCTTGAAAAAACAGAAACAAACAAAAAAAATCTGAGGCAGAAAACGCAAGGAACCTGCCTAATCAGCAAAAAAGCAAGAATCCAGGCACCCCACCTTACACTTCATTCAGCTCTGGATAGTGCGGGTGTAACTGTCATTCCCAAACTAAGCCTGTTTCTCTGTCTCTCTCTGTCTCTGTCTCTGTCTCTGTCTCTCTCTCTCGTCTCCTGTAGCAGAGATGGACCTGGGATTCCTGATCCTTCCGCCTCCACTTCCCAAGTGCAGCAATTACAGGCCGGGTGTCATTGTGCCCTAAGTTAAGTGACATTTAACGTATGGTCAATTTCCAACGTGGCCGCCTCATCTTTCCCTTTATTGGCCATCTTACTCCTTATCTTACTAAAACACCCAAGAGGAGATCACCCACATTTAGGGTCCTAGAAAACTCACTCAGAAATATTTACTGAGCGCCAATTGATTTAGCAGTTTGGGACATACCAGGAGAAGGAGAAGGGGGGAGGGGGAGGGGAGAAGATTAAGATTGATTCTTGCTCTCCTAGGGTTTACAAGGCAGTAAAGGGTGACAGAAAAGTGATCGATGCTGTGAATAGTAACAGAGTGATAAGTGCCCTGGGGAGGCAGACCAGAGTAAGGGGACTAAGGATGCTTACAAGGAGGGGCAGCTAAAAGGTGCAGAACAGACGTGGAATGAGAGGTGAGCTACAGAGATACCCAGAAGAGCCTTCCGAGAAAGGGAACCGAGTCTGGACTGCGGAAAGGGTCCCCTCTTGCAATAGTAAGGCTTTGGAATTGTGACTAACAGGAGACACCATGGGGGGGGGGGCAAGAGGTGGAGAATGTATCTGGAGAGAAGAAAGAAGCCAAATCCACCCACTGTTTACTCCAGTAAACAGTGTGTTGGACATGGAGATGACTTTGTCGTTCAAGGTCCTGTGACTTGCTTTCCGTCACTTATGCTTGTGCCCTCCTTTTCCTGTTGGACAGAACACTACTTCACCACCCCTCTGCTTGCAATCAGGGGCAACAATCAAGTGCAAGCCTCGCCCCCTCTCTCTCTTCCAGCTGCTTCCATCAAACCAACAGCCAATAAGTTTAAAGCAGAGTGGACAGTGCAAACAGCCTCTGGCCTAAGAGCAAACTTCAATCACACTGACACACACACACACACACACACACACACACACACACACACACACAACTTCTGACTTCCTAAGAATTCTCTGAGCTATTATTTGCTCCATTTTACAGGGAATGCAATCAAGGTTCGGGCAGCTCAAGCTAGCTGTCCAAGATTATACGGCTGGTGCATGGGCTGGGATGAGTTGACCCTGGTCCCTCTGGTTCATGAACTTCTGGTATGATGCGACTCCTGTCCTCGGATTCCCTGGTGTTGAAGGTGCTCAACTTTGCCCTTGCCCTTTTTCCCTCCTGAGTTGATTCATCTGGGCTCAACTTCTTTCCTGACTAGGACTGTGGTTTCTGTTAAACCCTCCTGGCTGAACTCTCTCCTTTCCTGGGAACCACAGAGCCTACAATCACATGCCTGGGCCACACAGGCCTTAGCTCGACTCTCAAAACACCTACCCATCTACTTTCATATCATAATCCCTAGGAACTACCTGGCAAAGAGAAGATGAGCCAATGATGAGGAGTCAGTGTTGAGAACCCCTCCCCCATTCCCCCACCAGTATAAGCATCCTCAGAGAGCTGAGAGAGAGAAGGTTAATCTTGGTGATAGGGATCAACTTGGTCTTTGTCAAGTTCACCAAGCAGACTGCTTATCTGGCAAATGCTAACGCTGATTTATTATAAAGAAAAGCCCGAATTCTACCTACAAATAGCACTTAATTATTACATTTGCTTATTTGTTATCACTGATTTGTTGCTTTGAGGCAGGGTCTTCTGTAGCTCAGGCTGCCCCAAACTAGCTATGTTGCTGAGGATGACCTTGAACTTCTGATCCTCCTGTTTCTTCCTCACAAGTGCTGGGATTATGGTATGAACCACCAGGCTTGGTTTTATAAGATTCTGGGGGATCCAGCTTAGGACTTCCCTGAAGCTATATAAGTACCCCTCTAATTGAGCCCCAGCCCTAGCCTGGCATTCTATTATGTTCGTATTCTCTGAAGACTCTGCCTTTACCTTTCAAATCCTGGGATGAAAGGTGTGTGCCAACATTGCCCAACTCCTGCAAAACTATTTCTATAAGCACAAAGTTAACTAGTCTTTGATGTTTTTACGTATGACTTTCCTATAAAACTACCTTTAAGGGAAAGGGGGGCAAATGCCTTGGTCATTATTCCAGCATCCTACCTCTTTTTGACTCATCTTTACTAAGTATTTTAGCAGAAGACGTAGAATGCATTTAGAAGTCCAAATTCCCACCAAACTCTAGTGACAAGTTTTGCTCTCCGTGCTTTGTACACTCCCCAGTTCCTTTATGTTTTGGGATCTTTTCATCTTTCAGACTCTTGATAGTTTTCCTGAAGAATCTTAACACAAACCCTAAACTCATTTCTATTTCTCTCTTGTTTTTTTACAAACACACATAAACATGACTTTAACATTTTTAGCCAAATACTTCTCTGGTCATGTTTTAAGTTTTCTATGCATTCCTCTTCATGGGATCTGTTCTGAAATAACCTACCATTCAACATTGACTTCTTCTTTTGAAGTTTCTCAGAAGAGTGCTATAAAATTGCTGTAGAGCAACATTGGGGGCAGGGAACCTTCCTTTTGTTCTCATTCACTGATTCGATACTAGTAATACATGTTGTATAAGTTCTTGTTTTTGTTAATTTCTTGAGATTTTATGGTTTTGGTTTTGCACATATGTGTGAACATATATAGTCTTATGGCCATTTAAAAAAAATGAGTATCTGAAAGTAAACACAAGTATTGGAGAGCAACACACACTCTCTACTTATTGACCACAAACACCCATCTTTGAAATCAACCTTAATTCGGAAACTTCAGATCACGGGTAGCTTGTGCTTTTGATCTGCTTTCTGCAGACTCTCCCCTCAGCCGGTGACTTCTCACACGGTCACACTGTTTGCCATCACCCTTCAAACCTGCGCCGTTCACAGGATGACAGCAGGTGTACATGTCAAGCCTTACACTGAGTTGGTGAACCGTGAAACCATGCTTTCCAGGACCGAGATCTGTAAAACCGACAGATATCTTCTTGTCTTATACCTGTTAATGGCTGCTTCATTCCCCATCTTTCGACAGGGTGCCCCACACCTTTGTGCACTCAGCCTCCAGCACACACTTAACGCGATGTGTTACCATGGCACCAGCAACTGTTGTTGTGGCCCCTTCTTTCTCAGCCTACTTCAAATACGTTAAGTTCTCTTGGAAATCTTTATTTATTCTTCTACATCTCTCTCACTCGTTTTTTTCCCACAGGGAAAATAAATAAGGAAACTATTGCCACATCATAAATTTCCCATGAATGGGAAAGGCGTTACTTTTGAAGTTTAAAATGTTATCTATTTGAAAAGAAGTCCTTTTATACTCTTTCCCAATGGCATCTAATAAATCTATATATAATACTTAAGCTAATTAGCAAGCTTTTGTGTCTGGTTGCCCTGGTAACGGTACACTGGCATCTTATAAAAATAAAAATTGCCCCAGATATAGAAAGACTAAAGTGACAATATGACTCACAACTGAAGTAATTAAGGAAAAATAAATTAGTTCACCATATTAGTAATCTTCCTTTGAAGACTGATGTGGTTACCTAGTATAAATATATGTCATATATATGTCATAATAATTATGCCAAGTGTCAATCAAACCTAGTCACCTGAACCTCCACGACCAGATAGTGGTTACGTCTAGGCCATCTCCAGGACCATATACCAACAGAGAAAGTAAAACCGCAACTCAAAAGGCAGGAAATGCATTTCAGAGTTTTCTGCTTAAACCTAGGTTTCAAGTAAAAGATAAAGGAACAGCTCCTAGATGGAAAGAGAGGGAAAATGAGATTTTTATAAGAGAGAGGTAAAGTCGCACAGCCAGATTCTTGTCATCCCTGTTTGTTTTATTAAGCTCCACACATCTGATATGGAAGCTTTCCTTCTGCTTTTCAAAATCTCTTGACACGGTCAGTTCAGACAAACGCAGAATGCTGCGCACTAGTTATATAGAAAACAGGAAAAGCGGACTAGTGAAATTTAAATTTGACTCTTTAAGAGTCAACTACATAGTCAATGTTGCTGGGTCCCCCAACACCAACCCCGATTCCTTCTGCCTGTTGGTATGAAACCCATAACACAGGTACATACCACTCTGAGACATCTCTGGGAGTTCCAGTGACTTCTAGGATAATTCAAAGGACCCCCAGATTAGCATGAGATTTGATAACACAGACTTCAATCAGGACACAGAGTACGAAACCAAGAAGCAAAGGACCTTACTATACTTGTTTGACCCCGATGTCACTGCGGTGTACCTTACACTCTGAAGGCTGTCTGTGACACTGACCTTGGGTGTCATAGGGGCCCTGAGCCACTTGATAGAACCTGGAGATAAATCCTGTGATAGCAGACTGGTCTATGAAGTCCTCTGTGTCTGTCTTTCACTCATTCAGTTGACAAACATTAACTGAATGACTTGAGGAGGGAAGGAGCAAAGTCCTCGCTTCCTTGGATTTATAGCTCCAGAGGAGAGAGGCATTCAAACAAATGGCTTCTCAGCACAGTGCCAGGTGGCGATAAAGGCTTTGAAGTATAATCAATGATATCAAGGCACTGCATTAGCCAGCAGAGTTCCTCTCTGTAGCCAAGAAAGAGAAAGCAGGGCATGGTGGCACTATAATCCCCACACTCAGGAGACAGACACAGTCAGGATGGTAAGTTTGAGGTCAGCCTGGTCTATGCAGTGAGTTCTAGGCCAGCTACTAGGGAATGCACGGTGAAAACTGAGAGAGGCATATGAATGCATATAGGAGGCAAGAATGTTCCAGCACTAAGGAACAGCAAGAAACAAACAAACAAACTTTAAGGCAAGACAGAGCTGACTCTTAAGGAGGAATATACACTTTGGAGTTACGAAGAAGAAATCTAAACTGAAGTATAATTATCATGCAGCAAATATCAATAAAAACTCACAAGGCAAACATTTTGATGGGTACTATGTCTTATTAAGGATCCAGTTGCCATAGTCATGGTAGAGAAATGAAAGAAAAAAAAAACTCTCCTAATTGAGGGCCTCCTGCAAGGGGGGCCTGCCAGTACACATTCCAACCCTGCTATGTGCTCTCCAGTGAGAAAGAGATTACATTTTCATCTCTACCCAAAAGATGACAAGACAGACCCCGGCGGGGGGGGGGGGGGGGGTGACGGACTAGGACACTTGGCTGAGGACATATGATGAGCGGCTGAGCTGCCAAAGTCCACAGTTTTTTTTCTCTCTAGTCCATAAAGCCCAAAGCAAAACGTTCCGTATTTGGCTTGTCTAGGACTTGTATGTCTAGTCCGTGGCAATGTTTCTGCTCCAATACTCAGTCCAGTGTGACTTTGCAATGGGAAGGAATGCATGGTCTTCGGTGAGTGCTCATCAGCGTCCTGTCCCTATCAGCTACCCTGCTTCAGGTGCTCTTAGCCACAGAGAGAACCTTGGGCATCAGGCTACCCCTGCACGCAGCGCTCTTCTGTCCTGGAAACTTCTATAACAAATGCAACACATATGTCATCCCTCTGTTTTCAAGTTGGGAGGCTGCCTCCTTTAAAAGTTACACTGGTGAATTCTTTTCATTCACATTCCATGATTTTATCATAACCTTTTTTGGCAGGCTTTGCTGTGAAGACTTGCTCCACACAGTCATAAACCCCGAGGGGGGAAAATTAGGCTTTTGTTGACATAGTCCCAGAAATACTTCATATTTCAGCTCCTTCAGAAACACCCGCTGTACTTTCCCGTTCCTTCTTTTACTCTGAAGTTGGGGTTTAATGGCCCTAGAACTTACATGGGGCCTTCCCTCGCTGGTTTATTAAAGAGGCCATATGAGAGTGTTTTCAATGGCCTAATAAAATTCCCCGGCATCACAGTGCAACATCACTCAGCCTGAACACAAGGAAGAAAACAGTAAAGGATTTACACAACCACAGTGTGTAATATTTTAATTCGGTGCTTCTAAAGTCTGGCTGGGCATTAAAATCACTCACGAAGCTTTTAAAAACACCACTGTCTAGAAACCACCTCAGACCAATTAGATCCGAATGCTCAGAAGGAGATGGGGCCTGTGTATTTATTTCCACAGCTCCTAGGTGATCTTATTGTGTTATTCTGGTTAAGAAACACCCCCCCCCCAACTCCTTCAGCAAACTGAAAATCCTTACAAGGACATTCACTATGGATACAGAGTTTGACCAAGGGTGCCTTCAAACACTCAAGGCAAACCATGGGAAGTAAAGGGCCAACTGACCCTTCTAATCTGGCCAGCTCAGGGCTCCAGTCTTCAAGACATGTCTAGGGCCTTGGACCACACAGCTTTCCTAACCCAGGGTATTGGTGACCTGCTAGAGCTTACAGATTTGCTACTCCAAGTGGGGCCCCTGAGTCAGCGGCGGCGGCGGTGGCATTATTATGAAGTGGAGCCGGCTGGAAATGAGTTAACCGAGAGTGTGGCAGGGCACTGAGGCCCCAGCTGCACCTCAGCAGCAGGACACAGTCAAGTTCGTGATGGGCTGATGATGCAGGGTAGTGCTCTTCAGTGACCTCCCCCCACCCGGCCAGGGCCAACATCACCAGCATCTCCTAGGCGTTTGCCAGAAATGAACATCCTAAGGTCCACGTCTGATGTGAAGAATCAGAAACTCTGGGAATGAGACCAAGGAATCCACATCTGAAAAACTCTACAACGATTCACTAGAATAGTCCCTCTCACCCCTTGCCTCCTATCAGAATGGCCTGGGAAATAAAATCCAAAAGCTCAGAGTGCAAGCATCCTACTCCAGCAATTCAGAATTTTCAAAAGACTCCCAAGGCAATGAAAATGTGTGGTCGTGGATGTTGTGAGACCACCTGTGCCCAGCCTTGTCCCACGACCTCAGGAAATTCAAAGCTGTCTGAGTTCTTAGAAAATATGACCCAACCAGCCTTCTCTAGGATCTTCTTGGAAGAGATCAGAGTTACCTGAGAGGAGGTAAAACCTGAGATCACCTTTTGATCATGGGCGGAAGGCTTGGGGGTCACAGGGAAGAGGCAGACCCCGACTGGGAACTGTGTGCATTCTACTTCACTTTAAACAGTTTGCATGCGGCAGCAGAATGCAAGTCCGGAGAAATTTTATTGCATCATCTGTTAATTCATACCAAGAAAATGTATTCAATTTACTGCCCGACGGATTTGCCATTCAAACAATTATAGTTACATATTCATACACTATAATGAATTCCAAAACGTTACAATCTGTTTTTTAAAAAAACTCTGGCAATACGATAAGCACTAAAGATACGTTAGAATAAAGGTACAAAGAACCAAACGTTGGTCTTAAAATGATTAATTTTACCTTATAAAGCCACCTCCCGTAAATACCACATCCTCGCTTGTCATGTGCTAGTCCCACCCCACCCCCACAAAGGAATCCTAACGATTAGGTTTAGGTAATAGGACAAAATGACTACCGGAGGGGAAGCCTAAATGAACTAAATTCACAGTCAGTTCAGCAGCGTCTTAAAAAACACTCTTCCTCAACAGCTTGAAAATGTCAAGGAGGTGTAAACATTAGAGACAAGGAGCTCTCCAGGACGGGTTCTACCAGGAGGCAACATCCATTACAGAACACAAACAAAATCCTCAGTGTTGCTGCAGCATTCTGTGACTCCGGGTGCCTTCCCCGCTCGCTCGCTCGGAGTCCCCCAAGGACTGGATGTTGTAACTCAGTTCTTTCTCACAATGACGACACTGCTTTGACAAGAATACAATAAAAGGCCAGACCTTAACCGTGAGGGACGGAAGGGTCTGGTGTTCCTCAGCTGTAAATCGGAGGGCCGGCACTTTGTAGTGGGTGTGTCCTCGGTGAACACACTGCGGCCAGCTCCTAGGAGCGTTTCTTAGTCAGGTTCCAAAGCCCTTGGCCTCAGCTCATTCAAGAAGACCAATACAGGCTTCCTCCATGACAGGGGCGGCCAGCCACATTCTTTCTAAGTGACAGTTTTTGTCAACACTCTGAAGTTTTAGTAGTCCAAGAGAAAATGTGGAAACACACATGCGCACACACAGGCAGGAACATCAAACTAAAAGTATTATCAGTAATATTATCATCAACAAGTTCCTGGGTCTCAGAGGCGATATATGGACTTTTAAGAAGTCCTGGGGAATTATTTGACTGCTATTTTACGGTGGTATGAGACCTTCAGAGTTGGGTCAAAGGACATCATTTAAGTGAGGAATTCAGGAGGGCTCAGGCAGCAGGAATGAGGGACAGGTAGGGAGGGGATGGCAGAGAACGTGCTGTTGCTATTCTGTCCCCACTGAGGACAGCAGCAGAAAAGGAGGAGCAGCAGGCTGTTTAATTGTTCAACTGGTAGTTCTCACGAAGGCTCACACATGCTGGACGCAGACATGTGGCTTACATTATAAATAGATGTTTGGAAAAATATTGTGCCCGTTTTTTTTTTTTTTTTTGCTGCCTCCTTCTCTCTTTCTCCTTTTTAACCTCCAGCTCATGGATGATAATCTGTTTCTTTGAACCATTTGGTGGACACTGAACAGAGATTATTTTTAGCCACTTTCAGCCCATTTTTATATAGAAGTCAGTATCGCCGCAAAGGCTTCAGAAACAAGAACCGGGTTCAAATCTTGGCTTTTTGGAATTAGCCATCTTCACCAAATGGGTCTGGGGTGGAGTTTCCTTAGGGTTGTGATCAGCAAGATAGAGGAGGCTGCAGGAAGCCATGTGCGTGGCGCATCTCAGAAGCCAGCAGCTGACAGCTTGATGATGCCACCGCTGTACCATTACTTACTAGAACAGTCCAGGCACATGCACGAATGCACGTACACACCCATGCACCCTACACACACACACTCACCACTCACCTCTGCTGCTCTATATAAATTGCACACTTCATAGAGCCTTGGAACACTCATGTGTAAAGCTGAGAAATCTCATTCTACAAGACCGGCTTGAAGAGTAGAAGAATATATATTGTTTCCTATTATGCAGAGCATAGTAGTTTCATATAGATAAGCTCTAGAACAGTGGTTCTCAACCTGTGGGTCATGACCCCTCTGAGGCGTTGAATGTCTTTCACGGGGTTGCCAAAGACCCTCAGAACACACGGATATTTACGATTCGTAACAGTAGCACAATTACAGTTATGAAGTAGCAATGAAATTAATCTTATGGTTGGGAATCACCACAACATGAGGAACTGTATTAAAGGGTCGCAGCATTAGGAAGGTTAAGAACCACTGCTTTATAGAGTCCTGGTGCGATCTCCTTAGTTGTTTTAAATCCAATGCCTAATAGGCTATCTCAGAAGACAGACATGGTCATTGTAATACTATTGTTAATGCTAAGGTTTGATTATGAAACATAAACTTGATTATCCCTAGATAGCATAGAATGCTCCAGTCATCTTAGCAAGCCAAATGCTTCTGTTTTATCCTTAATTTCAGGGAACAGTATATAACTCCATCTATGCAGAAAGAAGAACCACCGAAGATTCTCCACCGGCTACGTCTCCACTCCAGGTATGTTGACGGGCCCCTGCTTACAGAGACGTTAAATTGATGAGTGGGCACACGATGACATCAGGTGTCTCTAATAACAAAGAAAGGCTGACAACGTTGATATGTGGGCATGGGGACGTTCTGGGTCTCTTGTCGCAGCCTCACTTCCGCTCCATGGCTTTCTCTGAAGGCTTTCCCACCCTTCTGGACTGTTTCTTCAGCTCCTGCACACACTTGCTAACAGACTAGCACTTGGGGCCAGCCCCTGAGCGGGGGCCCCACATTTCTATGGCGTCTTTGTGTCCACTGTGTACCCACTGCATAAACGCTGGTCCACAGCGACCGCCAAGAGGCACCGGAGACCACAAATATGTGGGCTGCAGCTGAGCAAAGGGATGTGTTGACTTTCCACCCTGAACTACAACTTGACCTGCGGCAAAAACAAAAATACAGCGATGTGTATTTTTTTTTCCCCAGAAATGATAATTATAGTACTCCAAACTTCAACTACCAAAATGGAAAAGGCACTTCAAAAAAATAATTTATTAAATGGGCACTTATATTCATGGTAGCCCTTACATGGAAGTTATACTTTTTTTTTTCTTTTTGTAACTATTAAAGGGTTGGGCTCTTGACTCAAAACAGTCTTTTGGGGGTGAGGGTGGGGGCTGAGTCTGGCAATAGCCCTCTAATTCATCACAATTAGCATGCTTTTTTTTTTTAAAAAAAATATCTTTTCCCATTTAAAACATACCAATAACTTAAGAATCACAGCTTATACGTCTGTCTGATTCAACGTGTCTGAGGAGTGTGAAGTCTGAAACACTCTTGGTACCAAACAGAGAAGGTGCAGTGTCCAGAATCCTTCAGGAACAGTCCAGGTATCCTGGCCTATTTTATCTCTTCCTCAGTTCCTCACTTGGTCCTTCCATTCTGGCCAAGCTCCTGGACTTAGGACTCTCATCAGAGTACACGGGATGTAACCCTCACTGTACTGATTTCTAGCTGGTTCTCACACTGAGGTATTCCAGAAGGCTTTCTGAAACACAGATCTCAGCCCAGAGTCACTGACGGGGTTGGGCTGCAATGAGGCTGGAGGAGGACCGATGGGGCTGGAGGAGGACCGTGGCTAACAAATTTGCGGGCTCCCTTGCGGCTATCCCGGTACTATGCTTGAGCACATCTGCCAGAAGACATTGGTCTCTTAGAAACTATTTTTCCTCCTTCCTAGGAAAAGTACTCGCTTCATCTTGCCCGCCTGCCTGTCTCTCCAACAGCTGTAGAGTAGAAACATGATTTCTACTCTAAATTCAATGCCTAATGACATGATTGCTGGACTGAACGGAGGTCCCATCTCATCTCATACTCTTCTAAATTAACAGCATCCCATATCTTCCCGACGTTATCACTTCTAGAGACAAACAATACAGAGGACAAACTGGCTTTCGAGCTTATGGCTGCTGCTACAGTGAACGTTACAAGGGCTTCTGTCCTGTGACTCTCCAATGTGCCAAAGGGCATCCACAAACAAATCAGGCTGGAATGAATTTCTAAGATAATTTGTAGCAAACTAAGATGGACAAATTCACACTTCCATAGGTGGGAATCTGTATTAAGTTGCTGGGGCCTGGACACTTGAAAATTACTTTCACAAACGTTATGGGAAACTAATTCCACAAAGTGCTAGGAACCTGAGTTCCCTTTATCCTTTCGTTTCTCATCCAATAATACGGTGTAGCCCTGGTCCATACAGCATTCCCAACGGTAGCAAAGCGGGAAGGGAAAGACAGTAATTTTAGGTTGCAAGATTTAAAAAGTTGTTACGTGATTACTTCTGCTAACTTTATGAAGCAGGACTTAGGTGCATGTCCTCACCCACTAGCAAGAGTGTGGGAAATGACGCCTTTAATCCAGGTGGCCAAACTTCTAATTACAAATTTCCATTTCTATAAGGAAATGAGAATGGACACATGGATCCCAGCAGGATCAACCAGATCTCCTGGCAACAAGTCCCCACAACAATTTATCATTTGGACAACGGATATATCTTTTCCTTATTTTGTTTTGTTTGAGACAAGGTCTCACTATGTAGCCCTGGCTGTCCAAAAACTCATATGTAAATCAGGCTGGCCTTGAACTCACAGAGATCCACCTGCCTCTCCCTCCCTAGCACTGGGGGCAAAGGGGTGTGCCACTACACCAGGCTTATCTTTCGTTTTTTAAGAGCAAAAGTAAACAAATCATTTTGAAGAATTGCTTGAGAAATACTCAAACTGAACATAAGCTCTCCATCTACTTGTTAAAAGTACCTGGAAGATTTAACCTCTCACGAACTTTAAAATCCTTGAGAACCAACTACCATGTAATATGCCACAGTTAAGTTGGGTATTTTAGCAAAAATGAGATGAATGAGATGAGCTTGTCATCAGTGGGCCTAGATTTCTTATGAAATGCCCTACAAATCAGAATTTAGCAAATCAATTTAACCCTGTGATTACAGTATGAAAAGGGGGGGCGACTGCAGATTTGAAGATTTAATTACACAACAGTGGATGAATTAATGTTTGTTCATGAATAAAGATGTAGGGCTGGTTCTGTCCAAAGGACTTTATTGCTAAAAGTAAACTAGTCTTCATCAGAAATCCTTAGATATTTATGAAGAAAACAGTGGCTTAGGAAGCCACTGCCCTCTCAAAAGGTCATTCAGCTAATGGCCTGAAGCCAAGTCCCCCAGGGAATTCTCTACTGATTGTAGAGACCAAGACACGGTCATTCATCATCACCCTAAACTCCTTGGCCCTCCATCTGAAGCTAGCATCTCCCTCAACAGTTATTCAAATCTCTCATATAATACTTAAGAACACTCAGGATCTAGTATAAACATGACTGTAAAGTTCCTTTATCATCCAGCCAGATAAACACACTAACGGAGCCACAACAGCAACAAAAAAAAAACCCGGCACTTTATGAAAGTGGTATGGCTGAAGAAGGTCAAAAGAGCAACCTCTGGATGTGGCCAGTTGTTGTACAGTCCCACTAGCCAGCTGCTGATGGGCTGCCCACCCGGACAGATGGAGAGCCTCATCCCGTAAGGCTTGTTGAACACAAATGTTTGGAATGCAAGGGAAGGCTTGCTGAGATGGGAGTCCAGGATGATCCTTCTTGAGACTCCAGTCTAAGGGAGACAGCGCCCATGAAGAATGCTCTCTAAAGCTGCCTAATTCCCAGGGCAGTTAGAGCTCTGGGACACTCCCTAACCCCTTCGGAACAGGAAGCCTGGGCAGAGCCAAGCAGGAACTATAACTGGATGAGTGATATGACCAGCCAGAGTTCTTCAGAATTCAAGATAGCAGAAGGACTCTTAGAAAAGCCGGGTACCTGCTCCTGGGGTCTTGGCTTGGCGGGGTTCCCACCTCTGAAAGCATTTCTATGTGCAGAGCCCCATCTGGCTGTTCCTCCATCCTTGTAGTTCAGCAACACCACCCTCGTCTTGTTCTGCTCCTGGATTTTGTGGTCAGACTGAAGTCATTCCCCTTGAGAGGGCTGAAAAGCTATCTTGACCCTAAGCAAATGCTTCTGCAAGGCCTGTCTTATGCTCTGTGCAGACCTCCGGCCTAGTAAATGAGGGAGACGGAGCCCGCCTTCCTCTTCTTCTATATCTCCCCCCACCCCCTGTCTGTTCTTCCTTTATGCTACTACTACCATCTCCTTTATTTACAGATGCTCTCATTCCTAGGGCTATCACAGTTTAAATTTTAAGTCAGATGTCAAGTCTGTCTATTCTTTGTCCCCGCTGTAACTGCAAAGAGAAAAATCTGGCTTCACGAGGGAAAGTAATATAGAGAGAAGCTTTGGAGAAAAAGGAAGTGGACGAGGAGAGAGGGAAGGAAAGAAGGAAGAGGAGATGGGAGGAGGAAGAGGAGGGGTAGGAGGTATTGGGAGGGATGCAGGCAAGGGATAATCCCGGAGGCTTTCTTTGGGGATGGGATGCTGGGAGCCCAGTGGGATAGTGATGTGTGAATTTCTACTCTAGGTGTTTTTCATAACAGACTTAGGAGCTACCTTTCCCCCCTGACTCACTACCCAGAGTCAAGAGCTCAGGGATTTACTTACACACACACACACACACACACACACACACACACACACACACACACCGTCTTTTTTTTTTTTTTTTTTTTTTGACTCCTGGTTGACTCATCTCCTGGAGATGTCAGTTTTTAGTCTTCCCCAATGCAGGACGCTTCCTCCTTAGAAGCTAACAGAAGTCCATCAGTCAGCCAGCCACTCTACTTGGAATATGTGCACAGTGTTTGATCACATGACTCGGGGCATACAGTGGGGGTGGGATTTTATCTGACCTTTCCCAAGCCTTAGAAGAGATTTGAGATCTGTCAACAGCCCTCAAGATTAACGGTTGTATTAAAAAATAGTTCATCCGATTGCTGGGCCTCTTTTGCATAAGCAATGGCAATATAGGAGACTCAGGATTTCCAAGAAGAAGTCACGGGTTACTCTAGAAAGGGCCTCATTGGTGCACCACACCACAGACTACAACCACCCTGGAGAGTGCAATGTGATTCTGGCCAGCGTGCTCTGGAGGCGTTTCCAGAAGAAACTGCTCCTCTTGGTTTGTCATACATGCATTTCAGAGACTCAAACTACTGCCAAACACAAGCATAACAGTATTTTAATTAGTCCCACATTTCAGTTTTCAGATTAACCCCCACCCCCCCCAAAAAAAAGTCCAAACCGGATCACCTTCTAGGACCCCAGTATTCCTCTTCTCCCACAATGTCGGCTCTCAGCATTGTCTATTTCATCAAGAAAAACCTTTGACCAGTTCTTGACTTCCTACGTGTGTGATAATGAGCTAAAAACAACTGGGCTGTTGGCCTGTCGCTGGGTAAATGCTCTGCTCTCGCCCAGCTGCTTTGGAGCACATCTGATTCAAATTACAAATCACTACACGCCATGGATCTCCTGGGTCAGTGTGTCATGAATAACTGAATTTGTCAGTGCTAAATCAATGAACAGCGAGGGTCCGCTGCGCTCTTTTCAGTGCGATAAATTCTGAGTAAACCCCAGTTGTGCATCTTCTGCCATGACCTACGGGTCTAACTACACTACCCACTACCCAATTAAGAATGCGCCAGAAGGCTCCACCTCATCAGGGGAGAATGTTGGCTCTCGCACTGTATATCACCACCAAGCCGCCTTTAAAAAAATTATTATCACGTTTATTTATGTGGGTGTGTGGGTGCATGCCAGGGCATGCTCGTCAAGGTCAGAGGACAGCTTGAGGGAGCAGCTGGTTATCTCCTCCCAGCATGCCTTTCCAGGGATTGACCTCAGGTTGTTAGGTCGGCCATCTCAACTTCTTCACCAGCAAGGCCATCTCACAGCCATGGGCCGCCTTTTGAGTCAGAGACCAGACTATCAATTAGCAATGCCAGGAGCACTTAACCCTTAATTATGCCACCGTAAAGAAAAAAAAAATTATCAAGAAAATGACCTTTCACATTGAAAAATAATTCAAGACTAATTTTTTTTTTTTTTTTTTTTTTTTTTTTGGTTTTTCGAGACAGGGTTTCTCTGCGTAGCTTTGCGCCTTTCCTGGAGCTAACTTGGTAGCCCAGGCTGGTCTCGAACTCACAGAGATCCACCTGGCTCTGCCTCCCAAGTGCTGGGATTAAAGGCGTGCGCCACCACCGCCCGGCTCAAGACTAATTTCTAGGGAATGACTTATTATGAATAAGAAATAATCCAAGATTAACCTGCCAAAAAGGACACGTAAAGCTGGTCAAGATGTTCACGTAAGTTAAAGGTAATGGCGTAAACCCAACATTTGCCTTTCTCGGTGTTTCTACATCAACAGTTTATGAAAACTGCCCAGAGCTACTCCCTGACACTTTTTTAGTTTCTCTGACAGCGGTGGTCTTACATCACAGCTTCATCCATCCCCTAGCTGACAATTTTTGAGGCTAGAGGCCACAGCTACAGGCTTAGGAATGCTTATCACCTACCTTCCTCACCCACACTCACCCTGCTGGCCCGACTATCAATCTACCTAGCATTTAAATGAGCACTGAAGACAGTCTAGCTAGGTATTGTGAAGGGTCTGGGGATACAAAATGGAACACGCATGGTCCCTAGGCTCAAAAGCCTACTGGTCATCATCAAGTAAAATCCGTTTTCCTGAAAGAGAAATATCTCTTCACTTCCGTCTACATCAAAGTCTGGTTTCTCCCTCTATCTAGCCCCTTTCTCATGGATCCTGCAATATACCTATTTTTAAAACGCACACGTTGCATCATTATTTATAGTTCCATCATGGAAAGCCATGACCAACGTGATGCATTTCCATGAAACTGGGACGGACCTGAGTCTTGTAAGATCTGTGTTTCTCAGATACCTAACACCTAGAGGAGCATGGCAGGACGCTCATCAGCTGCTATAGCCCTTACAGTTTTCTCTCCCACCTCCTTCCCTAGCTCCCATTATTCTCTCTTCCTGCCTGGCTCTTTCTTTCCATGGATAATTGAGTGTCCGATGGTGCTGAGCACTGATGTCCAGAAGAACGTTTCCTAGCCTCAGTTTTTAAGGAAGGTCTCATTCTCATTGTCTATATCTCTCTGTCGTCACTGTCACTCACTTGTGAGTGCTCTCTCTCATATGTGTGTATGTTGGGGGAACACGTGTGTGCCATTTCAAGTACACAGAGGGTCAGAGGACAACTTGGGCGTTGGAACTTGCCTTCCACCTTGTGTGAGAAAGGGTCTCTGTTCACTGGTGTGCACACCGGGATACCTGGCTTGGAAGCATCTGGGGATTCTCCATCACACATCTCACTGTGAGCGCTCTGGGATTAGAGATGCAAGCCACCATGCCCAGCTTTATGTGGGTTCCGGGGGTCTGAACTTAGGTCCACTTAAACCACTGGACCCTCTCCCTGGCCCTTGAGAAGTTGCTTATAGTAATCCCTGGCATGTAAATAACTATTGCTAGTTGTACTTGTAACTAACTGTTGACTTCCAAATACTTACAAAAAGTTAGGGATCTCTTTGGATCCCGGAGCCACATCAACAACGTAAACTCTAAAGAATCCCAGGACCCAGGAGAAAAAAGATTCACATAATTTACTACAATAATCAGGCATCATCAGCTTAAAGCATTCAAAACACATACGGAGTTCACAATGCATTCTATCCTAGCTACATAACAGTCTTGGTAACAGTCTGGGTTAGTAAACAGCTGGGTGCACTAATGTACTACAGTTGGGTGCTCGTTAGCAGTACTCTCTTCCTCTAGAAACATTTGCACACAATGAGCTGAACATGACTACAGCATTGCTCTGAAACCATATTGACTTTGCTAACAAAGGAATGTTATAAAATTGACACTAGGCTTAACCAGCAAAGGAGAGGGTGTGTCTCAACTATAATTGACTTTATGGATTTTTTTTTCCAGGGGTTTCCTGGTCCAACATGGTTATTTTAAACAATGAAAAGCATGCTCTTCCAGAAGTCTGATGGAACCACGTGGCGTAAGAAGAGTGGGAGGGATGCCGCGTATGGCTTCTAGGGTGCCACTCTTTACCTCAAACACAACGAAATGCTCAAAAAATTAGTTCTGCAAACGAACTGCCTAAACGCATCTGTCACTTCAAAAGCACTGCACAGTGCACTGGAGTGAATTTTAAAGTCTCTCCAAGCCCGACTTAAGGAAGCGGCTCTCACAAAGTATGAGAAGACTCCAGAATGGGAGCACTTCCCTTCTTCCCTGCACAGTCTACACCTTGTTTCCACCACATCTATTCCTACGTGCTTAGAGGCTCCTCGGAAAGAAGGTAAGGCAGGCTCTGGAGGGATAGTATTTCCGTCCCCAGATTTCAGCTTGACTTATTTAAGGAGACCAGGGAAGCTCGGCCACAGAGGACAATGGGCTGTAGGTTACAAACGTCAGCTCCAGAAGCCTCAGCAGTCACCGGCCCTGCAACCAAAGACCACGTCCAAAGCCTTCCACGAGGCTCCTGAGAGCATCGCAGAAACACAGCGGGGCATCGTCAAACATGGGTCCCCTGGTTCAGGAAGCTGACTTCTACTACAGCGTTCTACAAACGTTCGTCTCAGGAATCACATCACCCACAGAACGAAGTCTCGGCATCATCAACGCCTCCTACGATAATGCCAGGCTCCCATGACGCTCCATCTTGCAATGGTGAATTGACTCCCTAAACGACAATGTACATCTGAAGAGATAATCAGTGAAGCCACGACACACTCAACACTGGCAGTGACTGACAGCAAAACTCTTAACACCGTAGCTACCAGAACCCAATGGCCTTGGCTACCGAGGATTTTGATCAGCACTGAAAACTTCAAATACGCAGGGGAAAGAGTCTACCTTCTGTCTTAGGGTTTCTAGTGCTGTGAAGAGACACCATGACCACAGCCATCTCTCATGAAGGAAAGCATTTCATTGGGGCTGGCTGACAGTTTCGGAGGTTCAGTCCATTATGTGCATGGTGGGAAGCATGGTGGCGTGCGGGCAGACATGGTGCTTGCGGAGGCTAAGAGTTCTACATCTGGATCCACAGGCAACATGAAATGAACTGTGTACCACACTGGGTGTAGACTGTGCACAAGAGATCTCAAAGCCCACCTCCACAGTGACATACTTCTTCCAACCAGGCCACACCCACCCCTACAAAGCCACACCTCCTAACAGTGCCACTCCCCTTTAGGGGGCCATTTTCTTCCCAACCACCATCCCTTGCCAGCATCTATTAATAGGACCTTCTAAATGGAAGAGGCGGGCATATGCCAACACCCTGGCGATCGGCTAACATCCACATTAAAGGTTGAGAGTGATTGAAGCACTCTAAAGTTATTTTTGGATCAAAGAATATTAATCAGACATGACGTATAACATATACTACCAAGCTAAAGGGACAAAGTCCCTAAGAAGCACCAAAGAATTCTACAGTCAAATCACATCATTCCTCAGTCGCCTTTGGGGAGGTCTGTGGTTATTCCCATTCTGTCGCTTCTCAACACTTTCCTCTGATGCCCCCTTTGACATTAAAATTAAAAAAAAAAAAATCACTCTTGGTGCCTAACAGTTTGAACTTACGTTTCAGAAAACAAAACAAAACAAAACAAAACAAACAAACAAAAAAAAAAACCAAAAAACCCAAAGTGCTTACCTATGTTATTAAACAGGTATGACTCCATATGCCTTTGGGCTGTTTCCCAAAATAAAAACCCAACTTCTAACAGCATTCAGAAGAAAAGTCCTCAACCACCATAGACCACTATAGACAGCTAAAAACAGAAAAAGGAGCGAGGGAGGGACGGCGGGACAACCGAGTACAGGAGCCAAGTGTGATCGGGGTGCATTACATAAAGTTCCCAAGTCATCAATAAACATACTATCTTGGGGGGAAATAGTCTCCAACAGCCGGAGGACAGACGATGCATGTCCCCTAAGACCGGCTCCTACAGCGGTGCCACTGAGTCACTGGGGCCTTGGAAAGGTGGGGTTTTACGGAAGGTTCTTAGGTGGGTGTGGGATTGTGGGACTCTGGCCCCGTCACTCATCACCTTCTGGCCATGAGGTGAGCCCCCACGTTTCACCACGCAGTCAGGCATGGTGTGCTCACACTGAAACAGGGTCAGCCAGTCACAAACCAGGAGCCAAAAGGCGTCTAGTCTAACCTTTCTCTTTATGAACTGATGATCCCGGTTAGCTTGTTATAGTGCTGAAAAGCTAATACACTGCCCGAGAACCTCAACATGGTGCATATTTTCTATTCATTATGCATTATTTTTTTTGCCAGCCATTAATTCCCTTCTCCCTGCAAATCTAGAGTGTCATCCTTACAATTCCACTGAAATCATAGTGCCTTCTGGTGGACCGACAAGAGGAAAGAAAAAAAAAAAAAAAAGGCCTAGCTATGAAAGTTAAAAATGTAATACATGTTTGGTCATCTTAAGATCATGCAAACAACTAATAAAAAAAATGGCTTTTGAAAAATAAATTTGCCGGGCGGTGATGGCACACGCCTTTAATCCCAGCACTCGGGAGGCAGAGCCAGGAGGATCTCTGTGAGTTTGAGTCCAGCCTGGGCTACCAAGTGAGTTCCAGGAAAGGTGCAAAGCTACACAGGGAAACCCCCATCTTGAAAACCGCCCCCCAAAATAGATAGATAGATAGATAGATAGATAGATAGATAGATAGATAGATAGATAGATGAATGAATGAATGAATGAATGAATTCATCGAGAACATGTTTGCTTCATGAGGGTTAATTTCAATACTTCTCAGTTAAGGTGAGTAAGATTTAAACAGTATTAATTATTAAGCTTTTCACCAATGCCTAAATGATTCTTCACAGCAACATCCTCAATGCATAAATTTTCCAAAAGAAATTTAATTAGGAAAAACAAACCATGATTGCACGAAAGTTAGATATTTAAAACAATTCATGGAAAATAGGTGGTTATGATTTTTGGATTTGATTTAATAGATCCTATGTGGTTCCAAGGATCAGAAGATTGTAGGAAATCACAGCTTTTACAATGATATGCCAATGCAAATTCCTCTTAGCAAATCACTTCGTAGCCTCGGCTTCTGACAGGAGGCCTCACAGGCTTCTGGATCCTGAGTGTCTTCCATGGGGGCAGGAAGGACACAAGATGGTCAGCAACTCCACCATTGACATCTGCAACTTCTGAGCTCTCCACAGGGGGAGGGGGCTGCCTTAGATGGGGTCTCTGTTGCTGTGATGAACACCAGGACCAAAAGGCAACTCGGGGATGGGAATATTTTATTTCAGCTTGCAAGTGGTAGTCCATCATCCAGGGAAGTCAGTATGCTATAGATGTTAGTTATAGGTTAGGAAGTCCGGGCAGGAACCTGGAGGCAGGAACTGATGCAGAGGCCATGGAGCCATGCTGCTTACTGGATCGAATGTTCCTCAGGGTTTGCTCAGCCTGCCATCCTCCTATAGCACACAGGACTATCAGCCCCAGGGGTGGCACTGTCCATAGTGAACTGTGCCCTCCCCCATCAACCACCAATCAGGAAAATTCTCCACAGGCTTGCCCACAGACCCGTCTAACGGAAGCATTTTTAAAACTGAGGTTCCTTCTTCCAAAATGACTCAAGCTCGTGTCGGGTAAATACAAAACTAGCCAGCACAGGGTGAAGACTTCCCTGGCTCCCAACCAACAGCTGGGCATTGGATGGACAGGTACTTGGAAATATCTAGCAAATCACAGCTCTCCGAGGACATTTCAGACCCAGGATTGCAAGAGGAAAGGGTCTTGGCTGTACTTTCAGTCCCTGACTGGACTCTGCTGACTGCCATCACTATATTGTGATGGTCTGAACTGTTGAAGCAATAAAGGGACAGAACTGGTCATTAGCAGGAGATCCAGAGCAAAGTCACTGGGGGCCAGGGGAGGGGAGGCTCTACCTCGTTCTGGCTTTGAACATTTCCTTGGGAGGTTCTCCCACCCCTCCAACTTACTCCACAGGGTTCTTGTATTAAATAAGATAACCCACATAAAATGCCTGCTGACTTCTGGTACATGGTGAGTGTGCTATAGATGTTAGTTATTATTTTAACATTTGCAACCTCAGGAATGAGATTTGTTTTTACTTAGTCCCTTTCAAAATGTGTGTACAGTGCTAGGCGTCTAACCCAGAGTCTTGCGAATGCTAATCAAGTCATCTACCGTAAAGCTACACCTCCAGGGGACGATTTATTTTTAAATAAGTGAACACCAGTAATATGGTTTGCTGGCAGACAAGGACATTTTAACCATGGAAAGCTCTGAGAGAGAAGATAAGGGATGTAGGAAGACATCAGAAAGAGGAAAGATAGAGATAGATAGATGATAGATAGATAGATAGATAGATAGATAGATAGATAGATAGACAGACAGACAATATAAATATATGTGAATCAGTAGCACAAACAGATAGAAAATAGTAAGATGAGGAAGTCAGAAGAGAAGTGATGAAATATTTAGAAGGAACAGAGAACTGAGTGGGATTTGCATTATACGTGGTCTGAATAGAAAGATAAAACGGCGCTCCAATGCCACTAATTTGGTATTAAAATTAAATTATCAACTACTTTTTGATGTTTGTACCTTTTTTATGAATGTGTATGCCAAGCCTCGTGTGTGTGTGTGTGTGTGTGTGTGTGTGTGTGTGTGTGTGTGTGTGCGCGTGCGCGCGCATGCTTGTGGAGGCCAGAGGTCAACCTTGAGTGTTGTTTCTTGGGCAACGATCCAGCTTGTTTTTTGAGACAAGGTCTCTCATTGGTCTAGAGAGCAATGATTAGGTGAGGCTGGCTGGCCAGTGAACCCCAAGGATCCAGCTGGCTCTGTCAGCCATTACTGGGATGATAAGCATGTGGCAACACGCTTTTTTATGGATTCTGGAGGCTGAACTGAGGAGTCCATGCTTTCGCAGCAAGCACTTTTCCAACTAAGCTAGCTCCCTAGTCCCTCCCTCGTTTCTTATCTCACCACTGAATTCAACTACTGTACGTCACCACAGCCCAGTATTAAAGGCATGCTGCCCTAGCAGCCACATCAGAATAGCTCAAAAATCCCTTTACTTATTAATGCGTTTCTCATTTTAAAATAGTTGGCTCCAGGAAAAACAAAAACCCCTAAGACATTATGCTCAGCATAAATTTCAGAACAAGGGAAGCAATATTAAAAGAGCTAGTCCTTGTGGCACTTACTAAATTGGTAACACTCGTATATTCAACGTGGTAAATGCGGTATGTGTGTGTACCAAGAACTTGCCAGATTATCAAGAATGTGCAAATGTTAAAATCAGCCTGGGCTTAGTGGTAACAAGTTGCCTCCACTAAACTATCTATTCTGGGATGTCAATGAGAACTACAGCTTATACTTGTTCTAGTTTGGGTTTCTGTCACCGGGATAAACATCATGACCAAAATCAAGTCGGGGAGGAAAGGGCTTACGTCATCTAACAGCTTACAGGTCCGTTATGAGGGGAAGCCAGGGCAGGGGCTGAAGCGTGGCTACAGAGGCGCTCTGCTCTCTGGCTGACGCTCAGGCTCAGATTCAGCTACTTCTTTTTAGTACCTCCCAAGACCACCTGGCCGAGGGTGGCACTGCCCAGAGTGGGCTGGGCCCTCCCATATCAACCATTAATCAAGAAATAGCCCACAGAGCTAGCTGCCCACCGGCCAGTCAGATGGAGGCATGTTTCCCAGTTAAAGATCCCCCTTCCCAGATGACTCTAGCTTGTGTCAACCTGACAAAAGCTAACCAGCTAACAATGCTGAACGCGATCTCACCCCGACCTAAATCCCAACTGTCAGGAGCAGTTGCAAACCAAACAAAGTTATTAATGAAACTGATTCAAGTATGCATACATTTCAATGCCTCACAGGGCCCGCCAGTCCTGTCCTAACAAAATCTCCCTGCTGTTCTAAGAGTAAAGACACTTTCGCATAACTGGAATTCGGCTTAAAACTTCAAGAGTCCCTTTTCTGGCTTTTGACTCATGAAGCTTGTAGATCACTTAGCTTCTTGATTCAGAAAATTTCTTTAAACATGCGTGGGTTCGGTTAGTATAGCACTTGTATTTATCACAGCTATAGCGTGGCTAGGTCAGGCCAGTAATTAACGAGGATGAAGAGGAGGGGGGTGGGGAACAGCCCTAGAGGAAGACAGCAGTAAATGGAGGGGTAGGGCCTTGATTTGAAGGGGGGGGGGCTACAACCAAGGTTATCTCCTCATTTTAACTGTTAGGAAGGGATGGCTCCTTGGCTCCTCGAAGTGGAGGGACGAGCCTACCATCAACCCAGGGGGGGGATCTCAGGACCTCAGGTAAACAAAACGTGCATGCCTCTGGTCTCTGACTCCCATAGTGTCAAAAGGCACAGAGACCCGCGGCTGCCACTTCCCCCAGCTTTACCTCATGTCTGGCTTAGCAAGTGTACCCCACCTTCACACTACACAACAGTAAGAGGAGGCAGGCAGGACGAGACAGAACCAGAACACAAATACCAAGAGCAGAGGAAGCAGGCGTGAGGGAGTGTGGGGCCACCACACCTCTCCTGCACTGGGTCCTCCATCTGCAGGCCTGCTCACACCTAACCTTTACAATCAGGAGTACACTCTTCCTAGAGATCTCTCTTTGCCTCCGGGGAACGATTCCCCCCTACCCCCCCCCATACCGGATCCCTTCACTCCAGCCTTCTTCAAAGCACTTAATGTTCATGCCTCTCATGGATGCTCTCAAATTCTGGAGGCCCGCTCCCTGCCTCCCAGGACTTTCCTCCACAAACCTCCACCGTGGCCTTGGTCTGGAAGGTGCTCTGTCCTACACCTTCTTTAAAATCCTATGCTACTTAGGGCCAGATAAAATGCCACCTTCTCAGAGAGGAAAGACCATCCTCCACTTCCTGAATCTGACTAAGACTCCTTGGTCAGCACTCCTGTGGCCTTTTTTTTTTTTCCGAGACAGGGTTTCTCTGTGTAGCTTTGCGCCTTTTCCTGGAACTCACTTGGCAACCCAGGCTGGCCTCGAACTCACAGAGATCCACCTGGCTCTGCCTCTCAAGTACTGTGATTAAAGGTGTGCGCCACCACCGCCCGGCATCCTGTGGCCTTTTTGAAGGAACAAAATGTTCATTTCGTTCCACTAACCTATTCTGGCTCTAATACTGTCTTCTCAAGAACCCTAGACACATATCTCACATTGGGGTTGTGTCTTTTACTGTTGACTCTTGCTACATTAAAATTCTTCGGCTAAGGGGTTCACCTATTACTGATTTCTTGCAGATCTGTGTATTGTTTTCAGGATCTCACAGATGTAGTAATCAGGCCTTCAGCATGGAGACTCCTACTAGACTCCCAGACACTAAGAGACCTCTGGAATAAACAGATCGAGAAGAAGGTTACCAGAAATTAGGTACACATCATCTGTTATGATAATATTTTTATCTTCAGGCCATCAATGCTGCCACAAACTCCATTAGCACTGTTATACTGGGAAATATTTTAAGTTGGCCAAAAAAAAAAAAAATTGAGGTGGGTTATGACTCCTGGAAAGAGGCCAATAGGCTGTTTCGGGGTGGGGGGTGCGCAAGGGCTGTAGCAGAGATGGATGGAGGCAAACAAAATGATGAGCAGTATGATGGGAGCTCGGGAAGTGGAAAGGATGTCAGGAGAGGCTTAGAGCAAGCTGATCTCTAAAGACACAGGCGCTGAAGTGATCTGGATAAAAGCCAAGAAGCAGCCAGGCATGGTGGCGCACACCTTTAATCCCAGCACTTGGGAGGCAGAGGCAGGAGGATCTCTGTGAGTTCCAGGCCAGCCTGGTCTACAGAGAGAGTTCCAGGACGGGGCAAGGGAGAAGGGGGGGGCACAGATACACAGACACAGATAGAGAAACACGTCCCTGTCCCCCCCCCCCCGCAAAAAAAAAAATCAGAATGAAAGAAGAAAAGAATCCCAGGGCAGAGCCCACACGGGCTCCTGAGCACCCCAAGAAACCCCTGTTGCAGGGCCCCAGTGGGAGGCCACTGTGAGGCTGCTGCGTCTTTGTTACCAGGTGACACATCTAAACCATTCTGGATGCTCTTTCCACCTCCCCGACCCTGTCCACCAGCTCCAACTCGCAGTGGCGTTGAATCAGAAGCACGGCCCTGGCAGCAGCTGCAGGCGCGCAGCTGGTCATGTCTGCAGCCAGGACAGCCTGGGCTTGAGAAGGAGGCTTCTGAGTACAGAACAGATTCTCCCATTAATCAGGAATGCTCCTGGGAGGGAGAATCTGAGCCAGTCGGCTACTGGTCTGGATATGGCTAATAATTTCTCTCCTAAGTTTCTGGAGGGATTCATGCCAGGGTTTCTTCTAACTACAAACAGCAAATATTAGTTTCCTTTTGTATCTAAAAAGAAAAAGGGAAAAAAAAAAGCTGGTAGCAGTAATATGAAAAAGAAATGTTACCAGAGCTAAAATGGCGAGCCTAAATAAAATGACGCTCAACTAAACCCAAAAACAAAGGGAGAAAAGAACAAAAAACAAACCCAAACCCAGACCTGCTATGTCTTTTCCTCTCAGGAGACAAATGTAGGGTTATTAATGGGAGTTAGTGTCCCATTTCCTACCAACTGGGACTCTGCCTATTGGCTGAAGGGTGATCAGTGTTGCTGGTCAGGACTTTGGGATTTTTCTCAAACTCGAATGGGTTTTAAACTTCGAAATGCTTTCTGATAATCCGTCTGCATCACCTTCTTATTCTTCTTGATTGAGACCACGCTGCATTCCCAACACTGTACGTTATTTTTTTCCTTCACCCTCCTTGATGGCGATAAAATCAAGTCCAATTCATTCCTTCATTTTATCACGGGTTAGCCCTCTCATAACTTCGTTTCGGTCCATTATTTCCCCCATACATTATCTACTAATTATCCTATGTGCCAGGCACTGTCTCTGCTTCCAGGGTGACAGGTAAGAGAATAAAATATAATGGGGGTATGACTGGGACTTTGAAAGCACAACCAAGTTCCAGCACATTCAAGTGTGCACCCTCAGTTTGAGAATGGGGGACCAGGCTGGAGAGGCTCGGCATGCTGTGGAATATGCATGAGCTAGCACACACATCAACTTGTATTTGCCTCCGCTGGCTCTGGTTCTCCAGGGATTCCAGCGTGCGAACAATCATGCCTGAGACAGTAGATGCTCCTTGTTAAAAGCTTAAAGAGTCTGTGAATAATTTTAGAGGGAAGCCGAGCAAATTGGGATATGAATTTTGCTGACGTCCCTGGGGGAAGAATGGCAATCATTCTCCAAAGATCAGGAGAGGAACCTGGGCGCAAGGAAGTAGTAGGGGTCGGACCTGCCAGCAGAAGAATAAAGGAATCTGGAGTTTTCTTTCAGTGCCCCGGATACTCCAGTACCTTTGATGGCTTACCTTCCAAACATCACCAGCGTAGGAAGAAAGGGTCACAGAAACACCGCTACCTCGACACCCTGCAGCATATTCCAAAGGGCCGAGGACTCCACCCAGCCTTTGCCCGTCTCCTCATCTAGGATGGGTCGCCAGGACTCAAGCCAGAAAGTTTAGAGGTCATTTTCACACCCAGCTCCTAATCCTGACCCCCAGTATTTCAACGGAGTATTTCCAGAGGACAGGGATTCCACATCCTTCTCTCTCCCTCCTCCATGACACCCTGGTCGGGCTGACAGAATTCTCCTTCAGTGTCAAAAGGAATTCCCCTAATAGCCCTGTAGCCTCCAGGTAAAAATCCATTTTTTTTTCCCCCGAGAGGGCAGAGTGGGTCTTATACACAGCACTCCCTAACATCTCCACTCAAGCTTAATGCACTGTCCAAGACTCCAAGTGCATTGACGGAAAAATTGCAACTTACTACTTTATGTGTAAGTGAGTCCTTCCTTACCTCTCCCGCCACCTTCCCAGCCTCCAACATACCAGCCGCACCAACCCTTCCAGCTCCCAGGGCAGGGAGCTTTCCCAACAACAGGGTCACTTAACACAGGCTCCTCCTGCCTAGGATTTTTCTCCCCAGGCTTGTTATTTACTTATTTTTTTTTTTTTAAATATTATCGTTGTTGTCATTATCATGTTTTGTTTTGGCTTTGTTTTGTGTTTTTGAGACAGGGTCTCACTGTGTAGCCTTGGCTGACCTGGAACTTGCTGTGTAGACCAGGCTGGCCTCGAACTCCTAGAGATCCACTTGCATCTGCCTCCTGAGCACTGGGATTAAAGACGTGGACCACTACACCCAGTCTAAGTTGTAGTTTTGTGCCTATTTTTTTTAAGACTTACTTTTGATTATCTGTATATGTGTGTGTCTCTGTGTGGGCATGGGTAGTTAAGCACAGGTGCCCGAGACCCCCGGAGCTGGAGTTACAGGCAGTTGTGAGCTACCCAATGCGGGTGCCTGGAACTACTGTATATTATATTTATTATTATTATATATATTATATATATTATTATATAACATATTATACTTATGTTACTACCAAGAGCATAAGTGTTCTTCATGGCAGAGCTGTCTCTCTAGGTTCGCAGCATACCTCGCACCGTTCTCCTCCCGGTCCGACTTCAATAAATCAATACCACCTCTGCAGAGACAGCCTTCTCTAACTAGCCTATCTCAGTCTCAGCACCCTGCAAGCCAACTTCAACTGGAGGACTCTACCTAGGCTCCGAGCAAACCACAAGACAGGGAGGAACACTCCCTTGTCTGTCTTGTTCATTTTGAACTGTGTGGAGCACAGCAGGTGTGCAACTACTGTTGAGTGAGTGAGTGGTGAACGGATGGACGGACGGACGGACGGACGGACGGATGAACACGCTGGGGACTATGACTTCACACAAAAACTTTTGTGAATCGGTTTAGCTTTGGAAAACCACTTGGAAGGCTACTTTCAAGAACCGCCTGAAGTTTCGCTCATAATTATTCAGACATGCATAACTTCCCCTAAGTCCTCCACGTCGGAATAACACAAACTCATAAAACAGTACCGGACATCAAAAGTATGAAGATATTCTGCCAAATCAAGGTCCCACAAACCCCATCTACTTCAGAGGTGTTGTGTTATGTCAAAGTGTGAAGGAAATTTCACATACACACACACACACAAATGCATTAGAGGGAAAGCTGGGAAATCATGACAAATATGGATATACTTCCAATTTTCTGTTCTGATATGAAAATTTTACTAACAGAAAGAAAATTAGATCTCACCATTTCATTCTCGGAAGTTTAAGTGGCCTTTTACTACAGATAAATGACAGACTGGGTGAAGTACTAGGCGAGCTGAAAGGAAAGACTCCCATCAGAATATGCACGCTTTTTAAGGACTTCAATTAAGCTAAGTTGTTTTCTCAACTACAGGGGGGAAAAAAACCTTGAAGAAATAATCTTCAAACAGCTGGAAATCCATGGGAGGATCCAAAAACCACATGAGATGGAGTAAGTTCAGCACAGTTGATAAAAAGATCCAACAGGTCCAACATACAACAGCATTCGCTCTATACACGCCTTGGAGACCTGGAAGTATATTTATGCACACACGCTAGGTATCCCATTTTATATGAAATTTGTCTTTGTGTGGGTTTCTGTTTGCTTGCTCTAGGGTTCTAGGCTTCCTTGAAACAACAAAGCCATTCTATCAGACTCTGCCACTCATCGCTTTGGCCCCGTGACTGTCTTTTCCTACTTGTTTGAAAAAAAAAAAAAAAAAAAAAAAAAAAAAAACCTGTGTTGACTGTACTGTGAAAAAAAAAAAAAAGAAAGAAAAGCCCTACTGTTGTAACTGTGCCAAGAAAGTATAAAGAAACAAACCCAGATGCTAGAATTTAAGGCATTTCCTCTGCTCTGTGACCATGTCCTTTAGCTGAAGGTCAAAGGCACATGAAGGGGCTTCAAGGTTCTGAAGCCTTAAGTAGATATTTTTGTCATCCTCTGATTTTATTAGGCATGCTGGCGATACACATTTAACAGGGTAGAATTTATTCAGCAGCATTTAAGGAAAACCCTGGTTATTACTTTCGAGCACAGCTTATTTTAAATTCCTAGTGCTTTTTACTGATAGCCCACGTCCCTTCAAAGTAGCAGTGAGTGAGTGAGTGAAGTCATGTGTGTGCCCATTTCACATTGACTACCTTCTCAGGCCTTGGTGTGCCCATGGGTTGTGATTTATAACACTTTGGGGGACATTCTCTTAGTGTGGATGCTTCAGATCATAGTAAATAACACTGTATTGATTTTATTTCTCTTCATAGGAACCACTTCACCTGAGATGAATAAGGAAGTGAAATGTGTTTCCTGGTAATAAAAAAAAAAATGGTATCTCTGCCATAGGAAATACAAGGAAATCAACCATTACTCTAAATAGACGGTCATCGAGTGGGTCACCCCATTTGCTGATATGACTTGCACTTGAGTTTTCAGAAACATATTTAAAACAGAAGGAACTTTGGAGGGGGGATGGCAAAGGAATCTTGCCGGGATGGTTACAACGGCACTCGGTGGCACAAATGCATGAAACATTGAAGTCAAGGCAGGATTTTGTGAAAATCCCTCTGAACTGAGCAGTGATGTAACTCTGAGATGTGGTGAAGACTTCAGTGCCATACAATACAGCAAAGCGCTCCCACCAAAAGAATGGCCAAACATGGAGGCTTCTCCAAGACAACCTTTCTCCTAGAGCAATGCTTCTCAACCCTCCTAAGGCTGTGACCCTTTCATACGGTTCCTCACGTTGTGCTGACCCCCAACCATAAAACTGTTTTCATTGCTACTTCCTAACTGTCATTTTGTTACTGTTATGACTTATCCTGTAAATACCTGTGTTTTCTGGTGGTCTTAGGAGCCCCCATGAAAGGGTTATTCAACCCCCAAAGAGGTCATGACTCACGGGTTGAGAACCACTGACTTAAGAGAGAGCTGGAATGGCCTTGACTCTGAGACTTGGGAGACCCAACACCCTACACTGGCTTTACCTTTACCCCTACTTCTCCTTTCCATATATGGAAAAATGAAGCCAACCGTTTGGAAGTTAATAGTCATTCTTCTTCTGTTTACCAGAATTCTGGAATGTTCTAAATAATTCTGCTGGGAGTCATCACGGTTGCCAATGGGTATGCCATCTGATCATGACCCATGACACTTCTTGTCTATGCAGAGGAGACAAACTTTCTGACTTGTCCCTCTAGAAATGTCAACAGAGGGAAGACAGTATTCAACTTTATCTGTTGTGTTTCCTTCGCTACTTAGCAGGGCCAGCTTTGCTGGCATGCGGGAAGCAGATAGACAACATAGTTTCATAGCCAATCTGGGTGTGGTTGTCCTAGTGATAAGGGAAATGAAAGTGGAAGGGGTTTGAATAATATTTATTCGAAGAGTTATAGCTTGTTCCTTCTCCCTCAGATGTTTACCAAGTGTATGAATATCATACCGGCTCTTGAAAAGAATGGCTGGAATGTGTGTATGGCAGAGGTTAGCAGGGAATCCATGATCATCAAAGAGGAGCTGAACTTGTAGGAAACTTGTAACCAGGGACTACAGCACCATTAACCAGCTTTGGATATTTAACAGCACATGTGTGGATACACACACACACACACACACACACACGGTAGAGCTAATGAGATGATCACCCTGATTTCCAAGTATGACCCATCAGCCACAGATATACATTTGTCCTTACATACATGTTTAATCCCTACTGCAGTCGAAGGACTCCCAGGAGCATGTAGCAGACATGGACCCAGGCAGAGAGACACAAAGGAATTTGCAGACAACATTTTTGAGTTCCACGTCACACCAAGGTATATAACAAGACTGCAGCATAATTTCATTTGCAGCATTCCTGATGGCCAGAGACAAGCTGGCTCTCAACAGGAAGGCATTTAGAAGATTCCAGTTTGATTAGCAAGCAGAGCGCCAGCACTGGGAGTGTGTAAATCTTACTTTCTCTTCCCTACAGCAGAGGTAAACATCGCCGTAAATGTCATGTTCGAAGTATCCAGGCAGTTTAAAAACCTGACTGGTTACCTGGACCTGAATCAGACACAACCAAGGACAGGAGATTCTCTATTTCACACTCCAGGGAAGGGTGCAAGGTCCCCTGAGGTCAAAGCGCCCAGGACGACCACCATGAGACAGGTCACCAGGTTTCAAGTACACTTGCAGGAACCATTTGAATATCTGCACACCCTGCAAACTGCACCAACCCAGTCGGCAAAAGCCTTCTCACATCTACTGCTGCAAAGACACACACTGTTGGCGTTTTTAAAAAGCTCTTCAAGGCAGACTGTACTTGCTTGTGAAGAGTAAATAACAATCTTCAATGTAATATAAATACATAAATAGGACTGGGACCTCTTCCAGACACCCGGACCTGCCTTTCCAGCAGGCTCAACCAGTGTTCTTGACAACTTTTTTTAATTTTCTGCCCTTTGAACAGCACAACTCCACATTTTTAAGAAATAAAACCCATTTTGTTTTCTAAACTCGATGAAAGGAAGAAAAACATACCAAACACACAAACAACATAACATTGATGATGCTATTGGTTCATAGGACCAGCAAACAGCTTTCCTCTATTTCATAAAACCTGCTTTTTTTATCTTCAGGCAAATATATGGGTACATTAAGAGAAAGCGGTATCTTGAAACATTATTAAATTCCTGTATTGTTCTCTTGTTATTGGAACAGGAAAAGAAGGGCCTCTGATAAGCAGAAAACACCGTACTTGCTTTTCGGGAAATAAAAAAAAAAAAAAGGCAACCAAAATAAAAAAGACTTCCAGGGACAGAGAAAAGAATGAAAAGTTTCCCTACCCCTCGGAAAACTAGGAAGTTGTCGGCCAGAAACAAAGAATACATCCTTGATTCAGGGGAACATTCCAGCTCCTGAAAAACCACCCAAACATTCATCTTGTGTTAATGCCTTCCCTTCCCCGGCTTTACAGTCACCACTTATGGCTGTCACTTCCTCCTGATGCCAAAAAACACTGAGCAACAGAGGTCACAAATCAAAAGCAGGAAGGCGCCCTATAAAGGAGAATGTCCAGGGCTTCAGAGGCATCGGCAACCCACGGGAGCCCTCCGGACTTGGTCTTAGAGCCTCTACACCATTCAGAGAAGAGCCTTGCACCCCTCCAAAGAAATCATCCGAATGCCCCAGGCTACCGTATGCTTAGCGGAGGTCAACAGGTACTAGGGATGGAATCAAACTTTATCAGAACATTTCTAAACTTTTTTCAGAACCAAAGGTTGAATGTCAATGAACTCTGAAATGACTTTCTTGAGAAAGTTCCACCTTTCACAAAGAGGACAGTGGCATCAGTCAGTACTAGAGGTAAACATAGCACGTCGATGAGTCACAGAAGGGCTTTTAAAGCAATTGAAATTCAGTTCAGCGGGTGTTTTTTTGTTGTTTTGGGTGCATGAGTGTCTGTCTCCCTGAACTACCGTGCTCAGAACCACTGCACCCTGTCTCTGCTACTGCCCAGGTGAACATCTCCCTGGAGTGTAAGGAAATGTATCAAGAGGGAAACATGAGGCTGGGGTTCTGAAGCTGACAAAAACCTGAAAGAACGGGACGGGACGATCATACAGGAAAAGGACGAGCGTAGCAGCCCTCACTTTTTTTTTTTAATCCACATAAGGTTGATCCACGTGACTTTTGGCTGCACGTGGGAGAAGCTAGCTTCGCACAGATGTCCGCCTGGGTGAAGTTGTATGCATTCAACCCTGCGCCCTTTCATTGAGAAAGATTTTTTCTTTTCCATTTTCATTCTTTAGGAAAAACGAAACTCTTCTATACTCAAAGGAGCCTTTCCCACTCAGATGACCTCTTAACCAAGATACTAATATATAATACTGACATTATTATATTAATATAAAATAGTTATATAAAACTCAAGATATATAGTACTGGCAAACCTGGAAAAGCATAAAACAAGTCTACCAAAGAACCCTTACCTACCCTGACAGACCATAAGGATATTTGCAATCATCAGTTTTTTGACTGAAGACAGATTCTTGCTAAAGTCATTGTGCTCCCAAACCCAGGCTTGAACTTGCTTTCAAGGACTGTGCTCACCCCCGCTCCAGCCCCCGCTCCCGTCTCTCAAGTAAAAAGAGCAAATATAAGTTGTCAGGCTTGAGTGAAGTGTCCACAGTCCCTGATAATGGCTTGCGAATACTAATCACAGTGGTTAATGGGGTTTGAAGGGCGCAGGAAACCTGTGGTGATTCACACCCTTTGGTTGATGGAGATGACCCCCCTCCAGCTAGGGCCAGCCCCAGGCACTGCTGGCTGACTCCTACCCTCCCCGAGGACCTCAGAAAGTGCTGGTCACTCAGCTGTCTGTGTGGCCGCTCGGAGGGCTGCGATTCCATATCCTTTGCTCCTCTCAGGAAAACCCTTTTGTGTGTGGACCAGGGTGCAGCTGGACACAGCTGGGCCAGGCAGCCACTCGGCAGCTCCGTGTGTGACAGAGCACAGGCTGAGCCCTGGGAATACCTGAGAGGTCACCTCCAGCCAAGTCAGAAACCACACACACGGGAGGGACTACCTGAGAGAGAAAGCTGCAACCTGCTGAAGTCAGGCGTTAGCTAGCTCAACATCTGGAAATGCCAAGTTTAAACCTGGTTCTCAAAGAACATCATTCCCCTAGCTAACAAGGCCAGGATGCCTTTTTATCCTTTTAGCAACGATAATTGATGCATTTTTTTAAAATGTGCATGGTGTACACTGTTAAATAAAACATATCCATGTGTAGCAAAAGCTGTGCTCCACTATGTCTGGTGCGGCATGAACCTGAGGTTGGAGATAAAAAAAAAAAAAAAGGGATAGGCACGTGTTTGGTTGAACTGAGCACATCTTAGGACAGAAGAGGTGGCTTGGAAGCGAAGAGTTGTGTCTGTTCTTAAAAAGGTTAAAACAGAGAAAGAATCCAGGAATGGTACAGGACCTCAGAGCACTCACCTATATAGCACGCACCGGGAGAGCGCTATTCTAACGTAAACATGGAAACTCATTTTATGCTAACTCCTTCCTGTACTCCCAGTGCGGCGGAACAAAATTTTCCTCTTTCCCTTACCCACCTATGCTTCTCAGAGCAACAGAGACGAAATATTTAGTCAGGACTTTCTCCTATCTCGATAGAGGGGCACAAGAACACACAAACCCCAAAGGCAGGTCGCTGGCTAACACCCCACAGCTAAGGTGCAGGGGCACAATTCAAGCTGCTCCCTCCCACTGGTCTGAGGCCAAGTTCCCGAGTTTCCTGTTTTTATTTCCCAGATACTTGACACTGGTTTCCGCCTTTTGGTAGCCCTTTCTATTTTGCTTGTATCACTTATCAGAACATCAAAACAGCAAAGAATTCAAGCATGTTTTTAACAATAATTCTTCCCAAAAAATCTGTACCTATAATAGACAGCTTTCGATTTATACATCAACCTAAGTTAAGAAGTCTAAAAGTTTCAAAAATTTATTTTGACTCTGTTTTCTTTTCCCTTTTACACTGTTGGAATAAAAGAGGAAATAGAGGTTAAAGTCAGTTAAAGATACACACACACACACACACACACACACACACACACACACCCCTCTTCATATATAAGCATTTATTTTCCCCAAATGAAAAAGCAGAGTGATTCTAACTGGACAGAAGTTCACTGAGTTCTACAGACGTGCAGTCTTGTTAATGGTGCTTTGTGATGTTTTATTTGCAAGTTCTTTATCATAAAGTTTGTATAGTCTTTAAAGAACAGCATACTGTATTAGCCGCTCATGGTTGTCTTTACAAAAAAGGAAGCAGTGATACAGATTTAAAATTGCATAATGGCCTTATTGTCTTAATAAGCAGAGTAAGTATTTGTAAATGGCATTTGAGTAGCCAAAGGGAGAGCCATCCGGGACCCTGATGGTAATGAGGTCCTTGCTGCCATCTGGAAGGTGAGGATAATGTGCTTTTCACTTGGCCACAGGAAGAGCTAGCAGTTCCAAAGCTGATAAGCAATATTAATTGGGTTCCTTTAAAATTTAAATTTAAGACAATTTCTATGAGTTAAAGCAACATGTTCATAAGCATAGCCCAGCATGGCTTTCAGGTCTAATTAGCTGAAGAAAAATAGAATCTAGTTTTAATAGTTTTAATGAAGAACCTGACTTAGCAATTAGAATCTAAATACCAAAGTCCTAAAGCTGAGAAGGTAAGGTCCCTGAATTGCAGCTGGCATTAGTGTCTGGATAAACATGTGTGTTGAGTTTATCCTTTTAGGGGGGAACATATATATATATATATCTTCATATATATATATATATGTATATATATATATGCTCATATATATGTATATACATATAGCATCATCAATGAATATATTTGCAGCAGTCTGAAAAGGCCGAGTGTCTCCTAGATGCCATAAACCTCATCAGACATACAGGATACAGCCCATGTCTATCCTCTTGTGAATAGAATAATAGTCATGAATTGTTAGAAGAGCCTTGTAAGTTTAACTGTGCTAAGTCAAGTTCTTGAATAACCAGCAGTCACGTAAAACTATTTCTATGCCCTGTGAGTTAATAACCATAATGCTATTGTTTCTAATAGTCAATAATACATTAGACAATATTTGGGGGCACTGATGTGTAATACCATGTAGGATATGTCCGTGTTATCTACACCAAAATCCAAGGACGTGAGGTTTTTAGATGTATCTCTACTGCTCTGTGAGGATCAGACAGGTAAGTTACACAAAAGGTCACCTCTAGTACACACAGCTCGGTTTCTCCAGAATCTAACTTCAAGGTTTATTTTATCCTTTAGTTTGTGGTCCTGTACATACTAACACGAATAGTAGTAGCGGTGATAATAATTTTCTACATTTACTTATTGTATGTGCGTGCGTGCGTGCGTGCGTGCGTGCGTGCGTGCGTGCGTGTGTGTGTGTGTGTGTGTGTGTGTAGACAATTTGCAGGTCAGTTCTCTCCTTCCATCACATCGGTTCTGAGGATGAAACGCAGATCAAGCATCCTTACCCACTGAACCATCTTGAAGCCCATTAACAATACTAACAACAGGTAAAATGCCCTCCTCACTGCATTTTAATTTCTTTTAGCACTTACTTGGAAGAAATCTTTAATTGCATGGTGAGACCACTGTGCATTGGTATTTCAAGTATAGCAATTCGAAGCCTACGCTTTACTTGGAAAAACAAGGCAGAAGTCACTCAGAGTTGGTCCAGTGATTAAAGACACAATGTTCTCTTGGGGCAGCATCACGAATCTGTCTCTCTGGGGAGGGAAGTAGATCTGTATAAACAGGCTCTCCTTCTCAATGTGGGGAAAGCCAGCAGGAGCCCTTTCTGCTGGGGCGTGGGGGGCATGCACAGCCCCCTGCTGTAGGTGAGCCCTGGTCAGTCAAGAGCTCTGAGGAAACCAGAGACACCAGGCCCTCCCTAGGATGTAGCCCCGGGAGGGAACGCAGGGGAGAAGAGCAGGGCTTCTTCCACCTTCCCGGTGCTTGTGTGCCTTCTTATTGCAGCTGGAAGCGTCTCCATCAGGTGGTCCCAAGGGCAAGAGAAACAGGAGGGAATCCTATGCACTGCCTCACCTGAGGGATAAAAATTAACGCTACGCACCGCACTGGGTTACCTCATTTTTCTGAGGGTGTTTCCTGTGAGTACCCCCAACTTCTACCTCATAGGCACATTCAAAAAAATTTTTTTTGAGAAAGTTCTATGAAAGTACACAGTGCAATGTTGCTTTCAAAATACTAGTTAAGTTTTGTTTAGCGACAAACGTTACAAATGGCACCCAGAGAGAGCCACAGAGGACAGCTTGTACTGCTGTCAAGAGACTGGGAGAAAGATAACCATCGGGAATAAAATCTAACCTTGGCACCTGACCCTGCAGGGGAAGAGGGTGAAAGAACACGTCAAAGAAAGCCTAAAAATGCGTTAGAAAGCGACAACCTCATTTCCTCAGCCAGAACTGAAATAATACATTTAGTTGAAAGTCAATGCTCTGACGTCCTTAAACATCAAAAAAAAAAAAAAAAAAAAAAAAAAAAAAAAAAAAAAAAAAAAAACCAGAACAAAACAAAAAAACAACAAGCAAACAAAACCAGAAAGGAAGGTGTCCGACTCTGTGTCAAAATCAGGTTGGCTCCAAAGAGAACAGAACCACACAACCTAAAAACCGAACTTCCATTCGCTTTCGGCGGCAGCAGGAAAGTAAATACAGAGAGGAAACTCTGTATAAACGGAGTCTGTCTTAGGGCACTTACAGCACATCTTTTGTTAAAAAGTGAAACTCAGACTGCCCCCCTGCTCGAGCTGGTGTATGCTCCTGCACCCATCAAGCCATGCAGAAGAAGTCCTTCGCTGATGGTGCAGCAGAGTGGATCTGGGGAGCCCGGGGGTGCAGCCGGCGGCATGGGCGCCCTCGGCACCCACACAGCACCTCCTGCATGACCAGGCCCAGGGAGGAAGACTCGAGAGCTAGGCAGTGGATCTAAGGAGGAGGGGAGGGCTTTTCTGGATCCCGATCGATCGATCGTCTAGGACTATAATCCAGTAATCACCTCTTTCCAGTCATTTCCTTATCTCAGGATTTCTGCTTTGAACCAGAGCCCCATCTGTGGGATGGGCTGCCCAGCTCTCATGCCAACAGTCCTAGGAACTTTAAGGAAAGCAAAACAAAGCCACCGAGCCGACCAATCACTTAACAGTCAGCTCAAGTGACGTATCCCATGCTGCCATTCTGGTGCCAACAACGGTGTATGACTTTTTCACTCAGTTAAGAGCAACCATGACTAGGACTCATTCCCTCTGGCACTGTTTTTCACTGGACAGGTCCTTTTATATCACTTCCAGTGGGCTAACCACTCTTTCTCCTCTATTATGTCCAACCCTGTTACATTAATCTTCCTAAAAAATGGTCCACGTGCTCATATCATTGATGTACTCCAAAGTCATGGAGGATACCACATTCTCGTCATCCTTACGTCCACTTAGGACCTCCCAGCCACCCCCTGAGTTTTAGATCTATCACACACATCTTCCCTGGATTCTCCATGGATACATCAAACACAGCAAAACAAACTCTGGAGGTCCTTCTCAACCAATCTTCCATGGAGTGGCTCTCATTGTATGCCACACTTCGCCAACGACCCCTGTGTATAAGCCCCCTAAAATCTATCTTGACGACCATCCACTCATCATTTATTCTTACAAGTACCCCCCAAATCTGAGAGTTTCCCCTTCTTTATCCATTCACATCTGCCAACAAAAGCCCACCCATTCAACCAATTCCAAGGACTCCCGTCAATACCATCTTTTCTGTCCAAGCTTGCTCTTAGACCCCCACTTCTGTAGAACTACTCAACGCATTTCTCAGAGTTAAACTCAATTCCAAGTTCCTCCACTAAACCTCCTTCCACAGCAGTTTCTTTGTCCACTCAGTACAAGACAGGGATACTAAACATCGCATGTCCATACACAACTGCCCGCCTTTCTTCAATCAGCAAAAGGGTACACATGACTTTTTTTTTACATGACTCCCAAGTACTTGCAGCTAAAAATCAAGGAGTCATTTCTAAAACCCCATGTCTCTGTCTCCTTTTCCAAAATGTTTACTGTGCAATGCCAAATATGCTGTATAACCTATACTATTCTAAAAGCCCATGTAATATGTGACTAAGAAGCCTACTCCAGAATCCATTTTACAGATTGCTCTTTAGCCAAGCAGTGTGAACTGGGATGTTTCCCTATCATCTCCTAACGGGGTCATTCCTCTTTTTTGAGAGGTCTTCTTCCAGGGGTGTTTCCTTCCCCTACGTAGAAAACAGACCTTGTTCACTTGGAGTGTGTACATTCAGAGTATATCACAATGCAGCCTTATTGCATTCTATCTGCAAGCCTTCTCAGGACCTCCTCCTGATCACTCTTTATTGTTAGTTGTCATATTGTCCCTGGGGTCCTTTGCAGCTCAGATGTGATCCAGGGATCCTATTCCTGGAGTAATTCTTCAGTCGCCTCCTCTTTGCTACCTACATAAAATCTTGCTCTTATTGGCCAATTTTCCTAGTGTAAGCCACACAAATTCTCAGTTCAAAAATGGCATTCTTTAGTTCAGGTGGTTCTCAGTTCTAAAATCTACCATTATCCAAACAGACTCTACCCTCTATTGTTGTGGAATGTTATTTTAACTAGGCAAAGATGTGTTACATTTGTTTATGCTGTGGAATATTACTTGAACTGTGTAAAGATGTGTTACATTTTGTTTGTGCTGTAATTATGTGAAAAAAAAAAAGTGCTGTATTTGCTTCACCTTGCCTGCCTAAGGTACCTGATTGGTCTAATAAAGAGCGGAACGGCCAATAGCTAGGCAGAGAAAGGACAGGCGGGGCTGGCGGGTAGAGAGAATAAATAGGAGGAAAAATCTAGGCTAAAAAAAGGAAGAACAAGAGAAGAAGGAGAGAACAAGGGACATACCCAAGGCAAGAAGCCAGGCAGCCACCAGCCAGTCAGACATGAGACAGTGAATGGAACTTATACAGAAAGAAAAGATAGAAAGCCCCAAGGCAAAAGGTAGATAGAGAGAAACAAGTTACTTTAAGTTAAAAGAGCTAGCCAGAAATGAGCCTAAGCTAGGCCGAACCTTTCTAATAAGAAGTCTCCGTGTCATGTTTGGGGAGCTGGTTGGTGGTCCAGAAGGAAAAGCCTGGTACACTCTATCACATCTTAAGCTATTAATTCTAGGTCATTGTTACTTGACTGTAAGATATCTATAGTATTCCAACTATCAAGCTTCTATCACTCTTAATGACTTCATTAGACATAAGTCCAAGATCATCTTTCAGGTTTGCATGTTGAACAATAAGGAGGGATCCCCCGCAAATTACTCCTCAGAAAAGGGAAATCCCCTAATCTGGAGTTCTTGAAATGATCTCAAATATTATAGAATGTCTTATTTCGAATAACAGCATTTAGCCTTCAATAACCTCAGTCAATTCTACCTTTGGATTAGATGAAGGCCTTCTGACAAAATTAGCTAATTTTTTTTTAAGTGAAGGAATTTAACTAGATACAGTACCTACTATGGGGATGATCTCAATGTAAGAGAAGACAGACGTCACAAATAGCCATCGTAGAATCACTTTTTCAAGTCATTACACAGGTCATGAACACATGCCTAATTCATTACATATGACTGTCCTAGTTGTACGTGAACAGCAGGTCTGGTGACCAAACTTCTTTTTTTTTTTGTTTTTGTTTTTTTTGTTTTGTTTTTCGAGACAGGGTTTCTCTGTGTAGCTTTGTGCCTTTCCTGGAACTCACTTGGTAACCCAGGCTGGCCTCGAACTCACAGAGATCTGCCTGCCTCTGCCTCCCGAGCACTGGGATTAAAGGCATGTACCACCACCACCACCCAGCAAACTTTCTTATTGAAACTGATAACATCTCAAACAACCTAGAGGGCCGTGAAGAGGTCACGCCCAGGAACAGGGCGTTAGTTAAGTGACTGCCACGTGGCTGAGTGACAGCCATTGCAGAGCACTGGGAATACTGGAACAAAGCAGTTTCATAACTGTAAGAATGGCAAGAAGTGACAGAGCTAACCTGCCACATTATTTCATATAACCTGATTTAAAAAAATATGGATAAATCAGCCGATTATCAGTCATGTAACCAAATCATCTATAACCCTAGGTGTTTACAGGATGGTTAACCTTATAAACATATCTATACATTAAAATTACAATGAACAAGGTACCAACATAAGGACTGGGGTGAATGTTATTGACTACTCTCTGTAGTGATAAAACTTTAAGTCAGGCTGGGGAAGGAGAGAAGGCAGCCCACAGGATCAACTAAGCATGGCTCATAGGGGCTCACAGAGACTGAGGCAACAAGCGTGGACCTTGTGAGGTCTGACCCAGGTCCTCTGCATCTATGCTATGGTTGTGTAGCTCGTTGTTCTTGTGGGGACACAAGATGAGTGAAAGTGGGGGTGTCTCTGACCCCTTTGCCTGCTCTTGGGACCCTTTTCTTCCTACTGGGTTACCTCATCCAGCCTTAATAGGAGGATATTTGCCTAGTCTTACGTAACTTGTTATGCCGTGTTCAGTTGATATCCCTTGGAGACCTGCTCTTTTTTGAAGGGAAACAGAAGAGCAAGGGATATGGGGGAGAGGAGAGATAGGGGAGTACAGAGAGGGGTGGAGAGAGGGTAAGCTGTGGTCAGGATGTGATGTATGAGAGAATAAATAAGTAAATAAAAAAAAATGAAGTCGTAGTAAAGCCCTTGCCTAGCACGCATGAGGCCCTGCCTGGGTTCAATTACCTGGACCACAAAATACTACCATTAATAATAATTCATATTTCATTTCTAATATTTTCCTCTGTAGTCGCTCAATGATTAAGCAGTTCTGGTAAATATAAAGAGCCGTATTATTTTATAGGTTATTATAAATGCCTTATTATTTACAGCAGTTTAATAAATCCAATACATTGTAAATGTAATACATTCCAGAAGCGTCAGTCCTGCTCTACATCCCCAGGGGCTTGAATTTTGGATGCTGAAATCCTTGTTATTCCAAACTGCGTGTTTTGTCATTCTGACAAATGGCAACATTCTAAAGGAAAAAGGTGAATTTAAGACCGTCTCCTCTTAACACTTTTTTTTCTCATTTCCCCCACGAAGAAGAACCTTGGGCCGAGGAAAAACTCAGTGACGGTCAGGTAGAGCTGACATCCAAGCCTCTCTCCTCTTTAATTTTTTGTTGTGAACTCTAGTACTAAGCTCTGGGTACTTCTCTCGGGATTTCCATGTTTACAAATACATTTTCAAGTTACCCATTGCTTTTTTTTTTTCTAGGCTGTGTTACGAACAGACAAAAATGTCTGGGCCATATTAGCGTAATTTTCTTGTTTCTTTAATGTGATTTCTGACTTCTCTGCAGAGGAGAAATGTCTCACAATCCATTCATATCTGCCCGATCGTGTCTCCTGGCAAAGTTAACCTTCGCTTTCAACGTAAAGGCACACTTCTCTCCTCTGAGGCGCTCTTCCTTTCTGCCAGATGAGCCATCTTTCTAATTAGCAGAGCCCCACGCTAGGGTCAATCAAGCAGAATGGACCTGGTGACAACAGATGCCGATCCCAAGCACACCACTCATGAAATCATCCATTATGCAGAGGTGACCTAGGCCAGCTGGCACAAGGTGGTACCCCGCTCACAAGATGACAGCATACCATCTCACACTTCTGGGAAACACACACACACACACACACACACACACACACACACACACACACACACACACCTCAAATCAAATCAGTCCCTAAGACACTTTATGGATCTCAGGACTCTATAAGGTCGACCTTGCCTGTGTTGGTTCACACGCTATCACTGTTGAGAGTTACACAATGCTGAGGCTTACAGTTAAGGAAAAACCCACGCTTACCTTCAATCCTCTTTAAAGCGGAAAGGCACATATCCTTCCTTGGAAACTCAAAGGGATTGTTGCAGGTTCGGATGGTGTCACATTCACACTTCCCGTTGATGATATTGCAGCCCGAGACGAGATTTTCATTGCATGGTTCAAAACCGAGCAGCTGGTCATCATCCCAGTCCTCATCTGGAAAACAATAACCCAGAGAATGGTTTGCTCACATGCTTCCTTCAAGGGCCTTGAGATCAAACACACACTGGGATATCAATACGAGCTTCTGACTGTGAAGCCTTCACTTATGAAAGGCAATTTGGGCTGAAATTGTACGCACAAATACAACATAACCTCCTCTTGGTCACTGGGAAGCCTGGAATATAGCCACACATGTGGAAATTAAATAGTCACATACCCAAACATTTGTGACCAACATCCACGATGCCCATGTGCCACACACCAAGTATGATCCCAAAAAATACTGAATTGGGGGAGCAAGGCTTGGGAGATAGTTCAGTAGAGTGCATGCCGCACACATGGGAGGGCCTAGAAAGCCAAGGGTGTGGCTGTTACAATCCCAGTGCTGAGGAGGAGGTGACAGGAGGATCCTGGGGAGTTGCTGGCCAATCAGCCTAGCTGAATGAGTGAGCTCCACAGACCCTTTCCCAGAAAAAAAAAAAAAAAAAAAAAAAAAAAAAAAAGGGTGTATGGTGTCCGAGGAATGACATCCAAGGTTGTTCTCTGTTCCATGTGCATAGGCGTGCAACACACACACACACACACACACACACACACACACACACTTAAATTTTGAAACAAAGCTTCTTCAACTTTCACATTCATTAGGAGTATATATGAGTTACACTTGCCAATCTCAAAAGAAAACTTAGGTTAACTTTTCTCTTACTGTAGACCACAATACACTGAGGCAGCTAATACCACATCAGATACCACTGAGAGAAAGGAATGAAGTCTGTGGAAACCCACAGAGGCTTCCATTTGAGACTTTACTCAATGTCAGAGAATCTGGGCTTGCTTTACCCAGCAAGGCTGCATAAGGAGATGATTTGGTCACTGGCATGTTTACCAGGTGTTTGGAAGGGGCTATACTTGGCTGTACGGTGTGCTTTGATCCAGCAAGGAGGAGGTCCTTTGCCTCTCCCCTTGGCATATTATAAAAAGCCCTGTTGGATAAACAAAGGGGCTGTTGGGTATTGACCCAGGCCCTCCCGAAGCTATCTTGTGTCTCTATCTTTCTTCTCATCTTCTAGGTCTATCTTTCTACCTAATATTTTCTCATTCCTCTCTCCTCCACCCAAGAACCCTTCACAAGGTGGGAGCAAGGTCGGAGCTGGACTCCCACAGGCTCCAACAGAGATTTAATGGAGGAGACCACCTGTGACATATTTTGGGACCCACTGCTGGCACCCAACACTACCTACAACAAAGCTGATGATGACCACCACACAAAGAGCTACAACCCAATGAGAGACAGAAGTCATGACATTCAGAAGCTGAGACCAGTTCAGGTGCTTGCCCTGGGATGGAAGAGATGGTAATATATAAAGTAGGTTCTAGAGCTAGCCTTGGGGCTGGAGAAATGGCCCAATGGTTATCAGCAAGTACTGCTTTTGCAGAGGACCTGGGTTCTATTCCCAGCACCCACACTGGGTAGCTAACAATCTCCTGCAGTTCCATTTCTGGGAGCTCTGATACCATCTTCTGGCCTCCATCAGGATCTGTCCTCATGTGTACATACCCATACAAGTACACATAATTAAAATTAGTAAGAATTAAAATCTTTAAAACCAGCTTTTTTTTTTTTTTTTTTCCCCTGGGAGTCAGTTCAGAAAAATGCAACAAACGTGAGAAACACCGATTAGGTTCTGTTCTTAACAATGTTCCCTCTAGTTCAAATACCTCGGCACAGAAAACCCCAGTACTTCTCTACAGACAACCGGGGACATGATTCTCCCCACTTCACGTTATCTTGAGAAGACCCTATCCTGCCCGAGCTGAGGCTGCCTGCTGGATGGCAAACATGTTTCTGATAACGGTATCTAGAAAGAGTTTTTCAAAGTGCTTGGATTTGAGAGAGCACTTAACACCCGCTGTTCACACTAAAGGATACATGCCATCTTAAGACAGTACTTCCCAGCTAAGGTGTGTGGCTCTATGGCAGAGTGCTTGCCTGGCAACTGTGTGACCGTGACATGGATCCATCACATTTCAAGGGGCAAGGAAGTTACGTTTTCATGGAAGACATTGCAAACAAATAGTTATGGTTTTCACAGAGCTAACACTTAATGTATGGTGCCGTCACTCAACGCACATACTAGACAAGATTACTCCCCCACTTCCTGAATTAATTTTTTTTTTTTTTTTTTTTGCCAAGGAATCTTGAGAGAAGAAATCACAACCTGAAGAGCTAGGGGCGGTTCTTTGAGATGGCAAAGGAGAGAAATCTGTGTTGATTTTAGATGAGGTTCATGTATGTAATCAATGCCTCAGTTTTGATTATCTTTTGGTTTCAAAGTTTAGGCAGATTCCCAAGTGGTCTGTTTTATGATCTATTCTCTTACTTGGCCTGCCTTAGGTGCTCAGAAACGGCACATAAATAATGCCTCACACATACAAAGGCACACTTCATGCTAACCAAAATCACTGCAAATACGCCGAAAACCAGAAAATACACCAAGCAACTCAAGACAGAAAAAAATGTCATCTGTCCTCAGTTATGGCACGGGATGGCACCTCAAGGCTTTCTCATCTGTATGTAGCCCAGTCTAGGCACAGGTTCGGCGGAACTTGGAAAGGACTTTCTGTGACTGCCTAGTCAAAACTACAATGCAGAGACAGTTTAATCCTAAGAATGTCAAAGCTTCTAAGAAATTCATAAAATAGTTGAACCACTCGCTGCAAGACCATCCATACATCTCACTTCTTTCCCTTTTCTTTTTTAAATGAAAGGAAATCTCAGTTGCTGATTTAATAAAAATGCACAGCATTTCCAAATTAAGTTGCTTCTTCCACAATCATTCTTGCCACGGAAAAAAAGAAATCCCATGCTTCCATTATTGTGGGAGCCCGTTCTCGGGTTCCTCGTGGCTTTACCCAGCAGGTCCGCATAGAGGATGATCAGGACCACGGGCCTGAGTGCAGGTGTCTGAGATGGTCTGCACTTGGCTGTGCTGAGGGAGGAGGTCATTTGCTCCACCCCTTGGCGTCTCTATAAATACCCTGGGGCAGAGACAATTCCTGTTGGAATAGGTTCCAGGCCCTCTCGAGACTATCCTTTATTTTCTATCTGTTTATCTCCGCAATCTTCTCTGCAATAAATCCTTCTATCTAATATTTCCTGTTGCTCGCACTCAAGAAAACTCTGGGGAGCTGTGGGGTTGGTGGGTAAACACCTCACACATTATACCACCCCCACCCCCGGCGGGGGGGGGGGGGGCAGGGAATCTTCCCACCCAGTCCTCTACTGTTTTCTTACCTCTATTCCCTTGTCCTTCTGCCTCATTTCCCACACCCGTTGTCTTCCTTGAAAAGCCAAGGCTATTCAGTGGCTCTCTCTTGCCAGACACCAAAGTCTTCGCTATTGAACGTTAACATTCTTCATGATGTAGTTTGTGCCTACTTCGAGACCCCTCTTTCAGTGATCGCCCTCACAGCTCTATCCTCTATGTGCACTGACATTCTCACAGCAACCCTACAACTGTTCCCAGTGCTTTGTGTTCCTACCTAGAACACAGGTTTGCTTTCTGCTTCAGGGTAACTCTTATTTACTCTCTGAGACTCAGATCACGGTGACCTCTTTTGAGACGTTTTCTCCAAATGCCCAGCGAGAAGGAACCGTTCCGTCTTCCATCTATCTGCAAGCATATGCACAGGGTCTCTCACTTAGATCGAGCTTCTATCTAAGTTAAACATCTCCAATGGGCCAGAGACCTAACTGGTAGGAATTGGGGAATACAACTGTTAATTTCCTTAACATCAACACAGTGGGGTGTGTGTGTGTGTGTGTGTGAATACACAACAAAAAATAGTTTATTATAAAACAGACACACAATGTCACAAGAAAGTGTGTTTCAAGATGATATATAAATGAAACACTTTTAAGCAGATCTTATTTTAAAAGCTTGTCATGAAAGTACTGAGTGGGGCACATATTTTAAACTAATGCTTGCACACTGGCAGTTTCTGACTAGGAATCACCTGCCGTTAGTCTCCTTCTCAGTCCAGCTCTCGGACAGCGACCACTTAACACCTGGTGGGCATTATCATCCTTCCAAGAAACCCATTTTCAGAGCCAAGCTGTTTGGACTCCCAGATGCAGCTCCCTGTCCTCACTCAGGAAGACCGATCGCCCTGAATTCGGAATCAGTACTGAAAGGCAACAGCCCTTCACGATCCCCCCCACCCCCCCACCCCCACCCCTGGCTCTGTATTGCTTTGTTTCTCAGCCAAAGGGTCTTGGTGCGGCACGGGGCTGCACCAACAGTTCCACGGTTAAAGCTGCTGTCCCCTGGGGATGTCACCAGCACCCATTCCATCAGCCTGGAAGGGAGGCTCTCTGAAGCCAACAATATGGTCGATGTGTTTCTCGACTTTGTGGAAAGGAAACCTTTCTGTTCTCTGGCCCCACCTAATCAATACTTTGTTTTTCTTTTTAGCAAGCAGTTCCCTTAGCAACGGCTGTTTTAGAGGATCGAGAACAGCATGCTTCGAAGACAAATGCTTTTACAGTTTTCTATTACAGAACATTATACTTTGAAATAACTTAACTGAAAATCAACAGGGATTGAAAGCAAAATTTAATGAAATTTGATTAGACCACAAAGCTAATCAAGTCTGAGACGATCTGAACCCAGTGCAGGCTGAATCTTTCTTATCCTAATCCTCAAAACCAAAAATGTTTCAAATTTCAGGGGTTTTTTTGTTTTGTTTTTTTAGTAAAATATCTGAATAGACTGTGTGCTGTAACCATGCTCAGAAAACCTTGAATTTCCAAGCATTTTAGACAGCAGGATCAGGATGGTCTATCTACAGTACTACTCTACAGTGCTTGGTGAATCCTCTTTGCAGATGTCTACCCAACAAAGCATCTGATTTTTTGACATAGTTCTGGCTTCTCTTTGGGCTGGTCAGAACAGAAGTCGTCAGGATCAGGGTACTGCCCCGTGTTTATAACAAGTACATTTTTTTTCCCTAGCATTCTACATGTGACTAGGTGTAGCCTCCTAGACAGAAGGGTCAACAGATACTATTGCACATGTATTTTAAAGTTGGTATCTAACAAGGTAACAAATCAGGACTCTAGTTCCTTTCCCGGAATACACGAGAAACCTAAAGTTGGGTACAAATTCAAAGTGCTACGTTTCCAAGTCTGTCCAGGTACGTGAGTACATCCAACTGCCAACAGGACACCTCGACCCAGGTTTCACCTGGAAACGCCATATTTTTTTTTCCTCCAGATATAGCCACAGTGCAGCGTGCCACAGAAAGACTCCTCAGACACATCTCATACCACCCCACAGAACTAGTGAGATGAAGAGTTGAAAATTAGTACAATTAACAACCTTACGTTCAGTGAAGAGCCTCTTTGGGGAATTTTTTTTTTAATGTTATTTAACTGTTGCATCATTCACTGTGCAGGGTGGTAAAAAGGAAGGCTCACTGGAAGTCCGGTGCTATCTCTTCTCTTCAGACTAAGACGCCTTTAACTCCTTTAACTTGGCTTTGTTCCCCCCTCCCCCCACTGTCATCAAATGGACACTGAGGGGGTAAAGACAAATACAAATTTAGCATTAGTATAGAGACAGTTGTGCTCTTGCGTGCCATTTGAAATGGTCTTGGGGGCTTTAGAAGTCTGCAAGCCACACTTTAAGAACTGCTGTTCTGATGCATGGCCTTGCCCTGCTGGTTTCGAAGCCAAGGCAGCAGGCGATCCCAGACTAAGAAACAACAGTGAACAAGGCACACCTCTCCAGGTCATCACTGAACCAGAAAAAAATGCTTCCTGGGGAGTTTGAAAGCAAAATGCAGCCCCTGCCCCGCCCTGAGGCTCGCGGATTCGAGTTCTTGGTTCCTAGTTGGTTGGCACTGTTTAGGAAGGTTACAGAGGGGCGTGGCCTTGATGAAGGAAGGGTGTCACTGGGGGCCAGGCTCTGAGAGTTTAAAAGCCTGGCCTACTTCCCTAGTTCTTTTTCTCAGTGTGTCATGTGTACAGCTGAATATGTGATCTCTCAGCTGCCTGCTCTGGCTGCCGGCGGTCATGCCTCATACACCTTAGGGACTCTCCCTGTGAAACCATAAGGCCAGAGAAACTCTGCTGTGAGATGCTTTGGTCCTGGAATTATATCACAGCAAGAAAAGCAGGACTAATAAGCTTCTCTAAAGCAATTACAGTAACATGGGATTTGTAAGTAACAAATGTCCAAACAAAAAGCCATACTTGTTCGTGAGATCTTTTTCTAGGATATTAATGTTATTTAAAAAAAAAAAAAAAAAAAAAAAAACAGAAGCAGGTTATTTGGGACCTCTCTCTCTTTAAACAATCAGAGTAAAAGCATCACCAACGATGAAGATGCTAGCAGGTCAGCTAGTTTATATCCCTTCATTTAGTACAAAAAAAGGGGGATTTTCCCCTACTGGCTAAAATTTCTGCTACATTAAAAGCCACCTAGAAAGGTTGCCAGCAAAAATAAAAAAGCGGAAGAAACTTTGGTGTGTATTTTTTTTTTTTAAAGAAAGAAATATAGAAGTAGAGGAAGAAATGACTCTTAGATCTTGTTTAATTCTGACAAAAACTGGACTCCATCTTTAACGACCACCTACCTTCAGGCTCCAAGTTCTGAAGGGAGCAGAATAATTTTTGACTTGGGTAAACTGCCAGGTATCCAGGGCCAAGCCATGGGCAGCTTACACCTGTGTTGATATGTTCATTCAGGTTCATAGAGTTTACATTTATCCTCTAAGCACATGGCTCTATAGGTTTTAAGGGACATCCCCTCGCCCTGATTTTCTCAACAGCTCTTGTAGTCTTAGTTCAACAGGCAACTTTGCAGAATATAAGTGGCTTCCTTTTTTAATACAGAACACGTGTTGGTATTGTAAAAAACACTGCCCCCTATTTGTTTCCTCCTGGACTGCCTTTCTGCTCCATAGTATCTCCGGATGGTGTCTCTTACAGCCTTCCTCCACGTTTGATACACAAGATTTGAAATACAAAGCCTTCCAGGCTGAGATTAGAAAGGAAGAGCCAAGCAGCGGGATGTGGCAGGGCCTCATACAAGAAGTTTGGGAGGACCCCCCCCCAAACTCCAGGTCTAAGAGGAACTATGGGGTGCTCTAAGAATTTTTTGTGAACCTCTTAGTCTGATTAATCTGGGATTCAACTTCTCTGCTCATCAAAGTATTCTTCCTTATGGAAATAGGACATTTCAGGTCTGACAACACTTACTGGATACAGGGCTGTGCTCATCTGAAATCTGCCTTCCTGAAGGCTGAGGGTACAAACGTACACTCAGAGCCTCACCTTTCCTGGGTTGTCCCCGCTCAGGTTAATGGAGTTTCCTCCTAACTTAGAGATAGCTGCACCCCATTATGGAGCAGTCCACTTACCAGAAGTATGCTAGAGCAGATTATTTATAAGCAAGAAACAAACTCACGGTACACACTCAGAAGCTCACTGTAATGGAATTCTGTTGGCAGACGAGAGGCTTCTGGGAATATAGATCAAATTAATTCTTCAGCTGTTCACATATCCCTGTGGCTACGGTAAGCTGCAAACAGCTAATACTGGTATCTCTTTCCACGCCAGCCTAGAAACTCCAGTGTAAGGTCCAAGCGCTGCTCTGTGCAGCCCCAGCTCTCCGCTGGCTGTTATCAGGCATGCCATTCTGCTCCAGGAGGAGTCTAATGCAGTGAGCTTTCAGTCTCTCTGCTCTGGGCTTAAAGCCTATGTTCCAGAAGCGGCTGCTTCCCTCTGCCTCTCTTTCTTGGGCTGAAATCAGTGCAGAGCAGGAAGGTCATGTTTGTGGTTATCCGCACAAAGGACTTCTGCTATAAAATTTTGCTTTGCAGACATCTGCACAAAATGAAGCTACGTTAGGTGTCTGTCACTATACACTAGAGTGGACAAAACCAGAGTCCCTAAAACAATGGCAATACTAAAATACTCCTATGAATATTTGCTCAAGACAGAAAGGGACACAAAGCTCTAAATATGTAATGAACGAGAACACTGGCTCCTATTGTGTCTCAGCGACGAATTCATTGAAAATGAGCAATACAGTTAACTAGATCGTTTTATTATATATTGATTAATAAATACAAGGATCTACCTCTGCATTTCTCATCAGATGCTTTGGCAATGCCACTAACAGGAGGGCCAGAAATGAAGAACAAACATAAATGGACTCCTCCTTTCTTTATTCCCATCACACATTCTTCAAGCACATACTGGTCATCTATTATGTGTGCCACACTGAGCCAGGTACTAATAATGCCTTGTGATGTCCGGAAGAGGGTTTATAGTATCCATCATTCAGACCTAAGTCATGTAGCAAGTATCTGGAGATAGTATGGGAAATACATGGGAAGATTAATTTCCTTTCTGACTGCAGAACGCTGGTGAAGAATAGTAAAGGGGCTTAGGAGAAGGTAAGTCTTGATTACAGGAGCAAGGATTTAACAAACAAACAAACGTAAAACCAGGAGAGAGGACAGAAAACCTGGTGCCCATCAACACACCACAGAGTACTTCCGCCTCTGTCTAAACTAAGAATTGCCCTAAAGAGCACATGGACAGAGACTAAGACAGATGGGGTGACGTAGCAGAGGACCCCAGCCCAGGTGACCACAACCTTGGCTCTGACACTGGTTCCTGCGAAGATCCTTGGGCATTTAGCTCTCTAGGCTTCGAAATTTTAATGACTAAAAAGGCGGTGGAATGGATAATTTAGGAAGTCCCTTTAGACTTTCCTCTTAAGTTTAAGATTCTGGCAACACTGTTGAAATTGTGCATTACTACAGATTTGCTGATGGTAGTGCCACAGAATTATAAAGCTATAGAAGTCATAATTTTAAGAAGTAGTTTCCTACTAAGAGACCGGTTGAATTTTGAAAACTACTAAGTTTCAAAGTATGTATTAAGTAAAGTGAACTATGGATGCAGGCAACATGGTGATTCAATGCAAAGTAAAACATGTTAGCTCCATGTTTATCTAGCCCCAAAGACTATCAATTATCAAATGCTCTGCTGCCTAAAATTAATATGTCTTGGTTAAGGGAAAACCATCCTGGGGAAGGATCTAACATTTTGTTTCCTCTTCATCAAAATTCCCTAAAAGCCCTCAGCTGTCCCTCATGTGTCCCCATGTTTGATCTTCCTAAAGAGGTACTTCCATGTAAATCACACCCATTGAGAGAGGCATTAGGAGAACAGCCCCAAGCTTCTTAAGGACATGTTAGTTGCAAACAATGGCCTATAAAAAGTCCAACATCTGGCCATTCACATCCTTGGCATGGAGCACAAAGCCTGTTTTGACTGATCCCAACACACATCTTCAGACTCTTGTCTACCACATGCTCCCTTCCTCCAGCAACACGGACTGGTGCCTGTTGCTCACTTACTTACCCACGCCCCTTCTCAACTCCATGACCTCCAGGACTTTACCCAGCTCTGCTTACTCTTCATAGAAAGCTCCTCTGAACTCTCAAAGCCCATCCTCAGGGATGTATTGCCCGCACCAAGGCTGCACCCCCTAAACCTTCCCAAAGAGCATCACCAAATGGAACTTGCCGGGGACAGGCTCATTCACGGTGGCTTTGGTGACAGGTCTGTTTCATTACTGAGCTATCTTAGGACCCAGCAAATAGCAACTTTGCAAAACCAGTGTTGCAGAAGGGACAGGAACAGAAGACAGAAGGCCTTGAATGTGAGCTAAGCCATGTGAGTATTTGAAAGTCAGATTACTTCTAGAAAACAAGTTCGGTGCACGAGGAAGAAAGACACCAATGACTGTGAAGCATCTTTGCAGTCCAGGCTTTTAATTTGGAAAAACGAACACAAATTCGTCTTCTTTTCATCTCGACACTGTATGAAATCAAGGTTTCTGTGTATCAATATTTATGACATTTTGAATGAGTGGATGAATATAATACACCTCAACCACTTCAGAGAAATAATAACAAATAACAAACTTAGTTTCCTTTCTGCCATTTCTGCATATCACGACATTAGATAATGTGACACCAGTTAATGCTTTTCGCTAGAAAGGCACTTGGGCACATGAATAATGCACAGAACTATTTTATAAATATTAATGTATGCTGTTAGCCTCACATCTGTTAGTCAAATAACCAAGAGCAAACCAGAAGACAAGGCATGAGAATTGCACTTTTCCAAAAGTGTGAACTACTACAGTGAAAAAAAAAAAAAAGCGACTGGATCTTTAAGCAAAAACAACAAAATGACACGATACTCCGAAAGGAAGCCCTTTGAGGAATTTCAGTTTTTCAGTCACAGAGGCTCGACAGTCAGCAAAGATTAAGGAAGTACATTTCACCCCCTGCTTACAGCCAACACTTGCTAGATGGCAGCGAATGGACTTCGGGCCCCAGCAGGATTAACTTGCTTGGCTGAGGCAAGAATTGAGCCACCTAGGTCTGAATCCCATTCAGACTGTATCATAGGTAAGGAGAAGACTTGGGAACCCGGGGTAGTGAACTGAGCACAAGCTGAGCAAAGTCTCAAGTTCACCGGATGCTGAAAACCCGAGCTCTTGACAAAGCAGGGCAGGAATGCCTGACTTTCACCGTGGTGACACCTATCTCCAGGGAACATGACCTTAAGGCCCACTGCCCAGGGTCCCTTGACCACTGGGAACAAGCAGACACACCTTGTAGCCAAGACAAACAATCCGTGGGCAAACGTTTGCAACCATCAGAAGGATGGAAAATCTAAAGCATATAAACATGATCTCAACTCTTCTCCCCTCTAAGGAACAAGGGTTTCTTTGTGAGGGCGAACAATGCTTTCACATACAGCAAGACTCCTGAAGGGCATATAATGACTTTTTAAAGGTGTAATGATCTATAAGTAGCATTAAGGAATGCTTTCAGGATAATAACTTTGTGAATTCGGTCAGCATTGGTTGTGTAAGAAATGTTTTCACATATCAACTTAAGCCTACTGTGAACTTCACCTTAGTAATGTCTGCATACTTCAAGATCCATCATGTGGAAGATGATCATCTAAAGAGATATAGTCCAACAGTGATATTTCTAGTTGACTGTTACCTTCAGTACCAACACTCTTTTTCAAGGAAGTGTCTTCCCAAAAACTCTTATTTGAACATCTAAACCTTTGGGATTGGAGGGGATAGCTCAGTTTTGCCCAAGCCCTTGAGTTCAACTCTCAACATTATAGTCTCTGTGTGTGTGTGTGTGTGTGTGTGTGTGTGTGTGTGTGTGTGTGTGTGTGTGTGTAAACAAAAAGGTCAATATCCCAAACCTGTGGGCTTGGGGGGTGTGGACAGTAAAATATGTCTACATTTGATCTCACATATGTCTACCTATTACTACAGGAATCTCTTGTTATTTTGGTCCCAGCAACACATCAGTTTACTAGTTACAGTCAATGAACACAGTGATTTTTTTTGTAAGCAGCATACAGTTTCCTAGGGTTAACTCATTTCACCATCAGGGAAAGTTTGATGTGTACATCTACACTTTTTTTTTTTTTTTAAATTTTTGGCTACTATTTAGAAGAACAGTAATGTTGTAGATTAAAAAACAAGAACTAGATTAACAGCCATAACTTGTTAGGAAACCCGAACAATCGCAGAGCGTCTGACACACTGACTTGAAAGACAGTCCGTCTGTCCTTCAAATTTGCCCTGGGTTCTCCAGCAGGAAGCAAGTGCAGACTACAGGACAATGTAAAAGATTCTTGCCTTCTGACATGTCAAGGAACAAATATTCACATCTTGGGGGGAAAGGGAGGTTTATGCAGCATTGACGTAACCCCTAAAACGCAAGTGAAACCGATCATATGAGTCAAATACAACGATAGAAAAAAAGCTTTAAAAAAATCTTAAGCCGGGTAACAGCTTCATCTCTAAACGTAATGGCCACCCAGCTCAATGTCAAGGCTGAGTGTGGGGGGTCTCAGTGACTGCACACACAGGACCTAAGTCTACACCGGTTCTCCCTGCCTCTGGAGTCAGACCGATAAAGGAAGCCAGAGCCTGGCTCCAGGTGACCTTTCAACAACCTGCACTTTGCAGCCTGCTCCTGCTGCCCTTAGGGGAAGACTGGAGCCTCAGGGCCGCTGGCACTTGAGTTCCAAGGGCCTGAGACAGCCACCTTTCGGTGTGTGCAAGGTTCACAGCTTTCCACCTCCTCCTCGGCATCAACTTGGCCTCAAGACTCTCCCTAATTATTTTCTTTAAACATAAAAGCCAGCTAACACTTCCCCAGTCCCTGTCCACTCCAGGCTTTATTTACTTTGCCTTTTCTTTCAGTGGGTAGGGATTTTTGCCTGGCTTCACCTCTGTATCTCCTGGGACTGTAGTAGAATCCGGCACACATAGGTCCTCCAGAAATATTTCCTGGATGAGTCAATTCCCTGGGTCCAGGTACATTTCCATTTCCATGGGCTTCTGGAGATATCATGTCCTCTTCTTGGGAAGGCTTTCACCTCCTCTTCATCTAGATAACTGCCACTTACCCAATCTAGCTTAACCAGCTTCAAAGTTTCTGTGACTTTCTCCACACATCCCCATCTAGCATATCCATCCACAACCCTTCCCTTACCCTAAAGCATTCCAGCTGCTGCTTTGCAGCTGGACTCCTAAGTGTCTTGCAGCCAAAGGTGCCTTCTTCTCTTCTGGCCCTGTTCTATGTGGAACTGATGGACAGCCCACAGTGAGGCTATAAAACCCATTTGCTGAGTGAAGTAAGAGAATGGGATGTCTCGGCAGGTGACCAGCCAGGATGGGGCATTCCCTACAACAGTTACTATCCAAAAAAAAAAAAAAAAAAAAAAAAAAACAGCAGCAACTTTTAAAATTCTCCTGTAGGTCTCCAAGACTCGGGGGCTGCTCTCTTCACTACGTGCAGATTCATATTTAATATCACGAGATGCAAAATAAATAAACTTTACAGTAATTAGGCCTTCTGGGGGCAAGATGGTAATTTTCAGGTATTTGAAGCTATAGTAATGTCAAAGAACGACGCTCATGCATTTTTGTACTTCTAATTAGAACACATACATGCATAAGCATGCACTCGCAGAGAATAACTGGTCTGCTTCAGATGAAATGTAAACAACAAAAAAGTGTGCATCACCCAATTCTGCTCCCACATGCTCCTGCAGCACGTATTCCCATATGCAGTCAGGTAGGTGGATGTTTCAAGACCGTACTTCTGCGACGGTGTTCTATTTAAAGCCGGTCTTTGGAGTTGGAAAAAAAAAAAACAAAAACAAAAAACCATGAGGAAATAATTATTCAAACTGCAAGATTCACAACTTGTGGAACTAACTCCCCGACTCCCTTCCCAAAGGCTGAAAAATCATTTAGTAGTTTTGCTAAGTACAGGCTTCAAGAATGGATAGATTTTTAGATTAAAAAAAAAAAATGAACTAAACGGACGAACTTTCCAAAGGGCATCATAATCAAATCCACACCCTGGTTAACTGGCTGTAAGGATCACTAGTTTCCGCCAGGAACATGCAGCTGTGTGCTATTTACAGGCACCTGAAATATTCTTTAAGACTTCTGTCGGTTCGGCATTTCCAAACTTACGGCAATGGTTAGGCTCTCTGGCAGACTAGGGATGCACGCCTCAGATCATGACATTCTGGCCTTCTGGTACCTGCCTCCCTTTTTTACAGCAGCCAAGTTGAGGAAGGCCTTCTCTATACACCTTGCTTACATAGCCAATGAATGAACCGAATAGCCAAGACATTTCTGGTTAGCAACGTCGTGGATCAGCGCTTTACACAAGGTCACGTGAGAAGAAGGGACTGGAGATAGTAGCCTTGCTTCACCCAGATGCAGAATTCAGGACAACCTTGGGCTAAGGAAGAGTTAATCTCCCAGGCACAGGGATTCCAGCTGCAGAGGAAACCCAATTCCTTCAAGTCCAGGGGCAATAGGATGTCTCTACTCCAAAACAGGTGTTCCGCAAACAGACTGCCATAATTTCTACTCCTTGCACAGAGGAATGGGGTTTTAATTTTAAGCATCTCTCACGAAAATGCTGGCTCACCTTCCCGGCACATCTTACTGCAGTTTGGAAACAGTATAATTATTTCATGTCTAGAGAATGGTTTACATGAATTCTCCACCAAAGAGTTCAATTGGGAGGAAATGTCTGTCCTGCACAGGGGTAAAAAGCTGGGGGTGAAGCCGGGCGGTGGTGGCGCACGCCTTTAATCCCAGCACTTGGGAGGCAGAGGCAGGCGGATCTCTGTGAGTTCGAGGCCAGCCTGGGCTACCAAGTAAGTTCCAGGAAAGGCGCAAAGCTACATAGAGAAACCCTGTCTCGAAAAAAAACAAAAAACAAAAAACAAAAAACAAAAAACAAAAGCTGGGGGTGGGGGCATCATCACCCCAAGGTTTGTCCTGAAAACCTTTTCTAAGAGAGGTGACTGACCCCAGTGTGGTCCATGAGTAATAGAAAAGAGAGAGGCGGGTAAGTAACAATTAACCTCAATGTTCCCCTATCCCCATCAGTCACTAACTCAACACACTATTTGTCAAATGGGGTCTTCTCTGCTCTAAAAAGTGGGATGCAGTTTCTTTGGGGGTGTGGGTGTCTTTCCTACCTTCTAATACATTCGGTTTTTGAAGTTAGAAATGGGTCCAGTCAGCACAGTCACGGGACAGATCTGTTCTCGACCCATCCTTTTCAACACCCACAACTTCCTGTGCATTCTTGTATCATCTGCCTCCCTTCTTTACCTCAAATCCCTTCCTCATTACCCCACCTTCTGTGGCCCCTAGGCTGCCTGAAGCCAGCTTTGCTGAAGGTTCTCAACATCCACCTAGTCTGAAGAAAAACACACCTGTGCCTGCCTGTCAACCCTCCTCGGGGTGGAAGCCTTCTGGGCTACTTTGGGGGATGGGGGAGTTCACACCACCACCCTGTGTTTCCTTTCCCTCCATCCCACCCCAAGGCCACGGGGCAAGCCTTCCCCCCCCCCTCCCAATTCCTTCCTGTTTCCCAGGCCAGGTCCATCCAGGACACCCAACTGCCAGGGGTCAGAGTGCCACATTCCAGTGGCTTCACACCACCACAGGGAGGGCTGCGGATTCCTTCGTGGGGGGTGGGGGCAGGGCAAGGGAGGCTGGAGTTAAAAGTTCACCGGGGGGGGGCCAATTCAGCCCACTGGGCTCGACGTTCAGGACGCAACACCATGGGCATCAGGGGCGTCAAGAACCCCTTCCACAGCGGAGAAGGACAAGATCTCCAACCTCTGTGGATGAGGTAGGAAGACGAGGCCATCACTACAGATGTGGCAGAACTTTTTAAAAAATACTAAGAGCACTCTTTCAGGGTCTCAGATGTAATCGTAGAATTGGGGGACGGGGCGGGGGGGGGGGCGCGCTGGCTGGGGGAGGCTATTCTGAGGAATTCCGTAATTCTGGAATAGTTTTCTGGCCCCAGTTTCTTTCAGAGTCTGATGTACCTTTGACGGATAAAATGCCACTCCCGCGTGACATCCAGACTTCTTCACCCCACCCCCCCCCAGCGACAACATAGCTACCCTCCTCTCCCTGTACTGAACTTCTCGGCTCCAGGTTTTCTTGGTGTCGCTCTACTACAGCCTAAACTCCCACCCGCACAGACCCTGGCCTCATCAGGACTTCCCAGGTCAGCCTACTGGATGCTTGAAGCCTTATGAAATTTGGTCCCGGGATAGGCAGCCTATCATGGATGCTCTAGGGCAGAAGGCCATCAACATGATGGGAACTGACAACCTCACCCACCTACACCCCAGGCAGGGACTGGAGCAATACCGCATGGTACCCAGGACTGACCCTCCCACACTGTTAGTTCCACACCATTGGAACCCAAGAGGGGGGAAGCTGTGGAGAGATGAGGAGTTCCGGGTCAGATTGTAGGGTTAAATGAGGGCGTAGGAGAATGTGGCTGGCCTGATGGAAACGGATCTGAGAGGGAAGGACGAGAGAAGAGACACTGGAGAATAAGGAAATGAAGGAAGTAAAGAGCACCCCCCCCCCCCAGACAGGGTTTCTCTGTGTAGCTTTGCGCCTGTCCTGGAACTCGCTCTGTAGCCCAGGCTGGCCTCGAATTCACAGAGATCCGCCTGCCTCTGCCTCCCGAGTGCTGGGATTAAAGGCGTGCGCCACCACAGCCAGGCAAAGAGAGCCTTTGTAGGGCATCCTTCACATGTTAGTCAAAAAAGTCAGCCAAGGTCTGTCTCAAGACAGTGGTAGAAGCCCCTGAATGGACCAAATCTATCCGCTACACTGTTAAGAAAATGTTGTCTCCCCCAACCCTTGCTTTAAATGAATGCCCCTGAGTGAAGCTGAAGAGCAAAGACTAATAAGCAAGTGTGTAAGAGTTAATAAGACCCTCCGGAAAGAAACGCCGAGAAGCCATGTGACTCCAAGCAATTGTTCTTGTTTAAAAACAGAAGAGAAAGAATTCCTGACCAATTAACCACTTATCACCCACCCGCTTCTTATCAAGCGAGGGTGGCAATCAGGCTCTCTTATTTGTTAAGACTCCAAGCACCAGTAAGAAGATGCTCTGTCTGTGGCGGATCATCAGGGCTTGGCTAGTATCTGGGCTCCCTCCCTCCCTCCCTCCCTCCCTCCCTCTCCTGCACACACACACTACCTTCCAGAAGAAAATGGCTCAGTGTTCTGTTCACAAAAAAAACCCTGCACATTACGGCCACGAGCCGGTCTCCCAGCATTGTTGGCAGCCTGCGTTCCTGTCAGCGATGAAATAAAAGCGCCCGCGTTTCGCACATAAGCAGTGTGGGACTACAGCAGAAGCAATTAGACGGTCCATAAAGTGTGCCCATGACAGCTCTTCCTTTTATGAAGATCCAACTTTAAATGGACCGCTTCAATGTGGGTGAGACAGATGTGGAGAAGAGAAAGCGACGACCGCATGCCCTGCCATTCTTCCTACAAAAGGAAGGATCCTCCAAACCAGGGCAAAATAATCTTGCCACACAGGAATCACCCTGCAGTCATTTGCATTACAATACTTTTTTTTTTTAAAGACGTTGGGTACCAGAGAAAGATTTAATGGCAAAAAAAGAGTCCTGGAATGCACTGAGCACCAGAATAGGAAGAGAGGTTATTAAAATGACAATGAACGGTAGAAATGCTGTTTTCAAAAACAGAGCAAGCCGCTTTGTTTGCGTGAGTACATAGCCCCCCGTTTGTTTAAAGCTCTAACAAACTCCACCAGGGAAAAGGATTACTTCTACAATCCTGTAACATAAATAATCTATTTCAACCTAAATACTTTTTGAATGTGAAGAAACTTCACTTAGGGGGAAAAAAAAACCAGACACAGGACTTCCATGCACACTACACCTTTTCTAGCTAGGATGGCCTTTAAAAACTGTGACTGACTGCCAGATCCTGGAAACCAAAACTCTTGTCCTCCAGCTCAGTCTTTACCACATGAAATGCTGCCAGCAAAAACTTCTACACTTGTTTTCTTTCCTTTAGGGGAAACAAAAACACCACCAAAGACTCACCTCGTTTTGTCAGAGCTGCGATGATTCTCCTCGGGAGTAGTAGGGTGTGGACAAATCACAGAGGACCGGTGGCATCCCACCCTGCCCCACCCCGGACATCTCATCTGGACCATGTGGAGACCATTTGTTCCTCTGGTGTGTGTAGGGACTCTGAGAGGTACCCTCGGATTCAGTATCCCAGGTGGCACCTACCTATGAACAAAGTCATCAATAGATGTCCCTTCCAAGCACCTGTGCCATGGGATTGAAGAAAGATACCTATCAACTATTCATTTGTTAAAAAAAAAAAAAAGTCACTAAGCAATTGTTACTTACACGCCCCCATACTAGGTACCGAGGGGCCACAAAAGGACACAGTAACCAGCTTAATTACAAAGCATCCGTCGACCCTATTGGGATGCCCACCTGAAAGGCAGTCAGGAGTTGAGGAGGGTACAGAGTCAGCCCATAAAGAAAGAGCAGAGTCTTCTTCTTCTATCCACCGCCTCTTTTAGGAGTTTGGAATGTCCCAATAACAGTGTTTACTGGAAATAAGTCACCTGATTAAGCTCTTTCATCCTCCCCAAATTTCCCGAGGAGCCAGTAAATATTAACGAAGCTTCTGAGTGACTGGGTACGCGGGTACATTAGATCAGATCAAATCACAGGCACCCAGGGATGGAGACGGGATTTGGAACTCCCAACCAGCCAGTCCATATCCTCACGCCGACCCCCGCCGAGCTGCAAACCCCACCACACTTTTATTTAGAGTTAGTAAGAGAAAAGAAAACCACTTTCCGACCTTCCGAATGTAGCACTGAGCAGGGCATTTAACAAGCACCTGATGGGTAAAAACCACTGTTCTCCGCTAAGGTACAAAGACACAAGGACAACCCGTATTTACTGTGAGTGCACTATGCACAGCACCCTACGCTAATCCTTTTGCACGAGTGAATTGATCACATCTCATAACCACCCACAGGAGAAGACACCACCACCATCACGCCCCTTTCCAGATGGAAGGCACAAACAGAGGGGTGAGCGGGCTGGCCAGGAGAAATGCAATCCTGCAAGCACACCAGTTGCTGGGATGGGCTGGGAAACTGACGCCAGAGCTTGAACTCCCACCCAGAGGCAATCTTGCCTCTATTAATAAAACGTGGTTTCTCTCTAAGGAATCTGTCATCTGGATTTTTCCCGGGGAAGTCATTTTTCTCCAGCTAGCCTTTCTTGGAACTTTTACCCTGGACACTCCATGGAAAACGGGGGCCACGCCCATGGCACATGTGGGTATCGTGTCCCATGAGGACCCTGTCCTCCTTGTCTGGGGGAGCTAGCAAGCAGTAAGGCAGTACTGGGGGGGCTTAGATCAGTGCCACAGGGTAGGCCAGGAGGGCCTACTAATGAGGAGAGCTGCGGTCACTGGCTAGGCATATCCCCAAGTTCACGTGTGTAGAGCTGGGAGGTGGGAAATCAACTACAGACAGCTTTTCCATGTGGGCTTTTCCTGAACCCCATGGGAAAAGTCAACGGAAAGAATTCAGACCCTGTGCGAGGTAAGTCAGTGACACACAAAAGCCAAGGTTAGGCAACTGCTGCCCTAGCCATGTGCTGGACACAACGCAGGGCAGGTACTGTGCCACGAACTCTCACATGCTGCCCTGTCCATCGAAGACAGTGTGCTTGCAGTATACACAGGAGCTGTCCCCGCCCCCAAGACTTGATGCTCATTTATCTTTTTAAAATAACCCTCACAACAGGGTAAGAAGTTAGGTATCGAAATACGAATGCAGAAAGAAAGGGACAACGGTGGCTGAGGCTAGCATACTGGCGGAGACTCCGATGAGAGCCACCAAAGGAGAGCCTGACTCCAAGGTCGCCTTTTGGAAGAACTGACCCTTAATGAGGTAAAGTGTGAAGCAGCTGTAAACATCCATCCATAAACAATTCCGTCCAGCATCTCCTTCTGGCCAGGACCTCCAACTATATTTATGCCTTCTCTAGCAGTTGCACATCCCAACAGCCAGAAATAAACCCAGGGCTCTCCAACTCCAACTCCTCCTCCCCGCTCAGCTCAGCTGGCCAAACTCCAGGGCCCTGTGAGCGAGGAAACGTGGTCCAGCAACATCATATTATCATTCACCTCCTGTTTCAACACTCCCCTCTCCCGTATGCAGCTAACGGTGCCCCAGAAGCTGCAGCATCATCTACCATACGAAGATGATGCCCATCGAGTTCGTTACAAATGGATTTAAACGTTTATAAGCTGGCGTGATGGCGCACTTGTAGTCTGGGTAGATAATAATAAAGGACAGCTGATTAAAGATTAACTCCAGTACTCAAGCCGATCTATTGCGCTTCATCTTAAAATGGCTTTGTAAACAGAATTCAATAACTCAGACCCCACCCTGAGCTACACCTTAGGAAAGTCCCAGGCCCTCTCTTTTTTTTCAAACCTTTTCTGATTTGTGAGCAGCCTTCCCACACCTGTTTCTTCCTCTGGGAGACACAACGTCAGCACATACACTTCGATGGGGGTGTTAAAGGTGGAGAACGGCAATCATTTGTGTATGATTGTAGAAAATATTTGTTAAGCTAAGTGCTTTAATTTCGGAGTTTTACATGCTAACTTAATGCTATCATAAATTAATATCTCATAAATACCAAAGGTTAAATTGATGTTATTTCACCTCTAAATTATTTTTTTTAGTACCAAGTTATGTTCCTTTAAGTCAGTTCCTTTTTGGTCAAAAAATATCTCTTAAGTATTAGTTATGCACACACAACTAAGTTGCATACTATGGTAAGTATGAAAGAAGTCTAGATAGGTACTCTCTCCAAATAACAGGTAGCCTGGCACTGTTTGTGTTTTGTGGACTATCTTGATTGGCATATGTCACACATAGTTTACATTTATAATTCAGACACACACACTGTGGGGGCAGCCAAAGTTTTTTGTATTCCATATATATATATATATATATATATATATATATATATATATATATACACATACACACATATATATACATACATACATATATGTATACATATAAAAATTATATAAATATATAAAATATATATAAAACATCTATGTGAAAACTGATCATATGATTTCATAGACTATTTGTGCGACTGGTTGAGTCACGAGTTTTTAAATATTGAGAAATAACAAAACAAAACAATGTGAAACAGTGAAACACAGGCCATAGATTGACTAGGTAACTAGCGTCAGAGTCGTAGAACCAAGCAGCAAGTTGATAATAATAGGAAAAAAAATATGTTTCCCTGACAGGATTTCAACAAACAACTCTGACCATGGATCTAGTTTGTGCCTTGCTGGATAACGCAAGTCTAGGCTGCCATGTTTTATTTTATAAAATGACAGAAGTAGGGGAATTGTTTGAAATACATAAAACCCACAGTAACCACAATATATGGTATATGCAGAGTACAAAGGTTGCCAATTCACTGTGAAGTAAATGTCTAGTCCCTCTTTAGGACCGAGTTAGTTACATTCATTATTCACACTAAATAAGCATATGTAATTCTATTATATGCTACTTCACTCTCCCCCTCCCCCCCTAAAAAGCAATGAACTGAAGAACATGTCTCTCTCAGTAGGCTGACGACTTGCACAGAGCCTACAATCATCAGTTAGTTCTACAGAGCTCCAGTGCCTTTGGAGTCACAGCAGTCCTGATGATACCCTGAGCAGAGATGCAAAACTCGGATTGGAAGTCCTCAGTGGCTTGGGGGGTGGGGGGTGGGGGGTGGGGGGTGGGGAGCGGGGTGGTGAGGGGAGTTGGGGGGATGAGGGAGGTAGGAGGGCTTGGGGGGGTATGGTACAATTGCAACCAACTTCTGGAAGAGCTTATGGAACCAAGAAAACCTTTTTAAGTTCATCTGGAATGAGGTTTTTTGTTTTTTGGGTTTTTTTTCCCCCTTCTTACTTTCTAGACAGTCCAGAAAGCAATGTGGGGCAAAGAGATGAAGTAGGAAGCCTACAGCCTGTTCAACCCAATCACTTGGCTTAAATTAAGTAAGGAAGGAGATTATGTGACAGGGCAGGAAAGTGTGTCCATTAACCTGAAAGAGGCGGTGTACACAATGCACGCTTCAAAACAAAACAACTCCGTATACAGAAGAATGGACAGGAACAGATAACAGAAGCATGAAGCTGGTTCTGTGTTTTAAGGAGAGTACTGGGGATACCTTTTCCTTCGCTCTTCCCCGGTTCTCTAGTAAAAGCATGCTTCCTTTACAATAGTCTGCTTTAAAATGATGGCAGCAGCTGACATTTGGCCCCAGAACACATAGGTAGTGATGGGAATAAGATGTTCAAACTGGAACTACAAAGAAGGACCTTGGATACACTTTCCGAGGGACCATGAACGAACCTCAGGTTTCCTTATCCATGAAGGGTGCTGCATATGTAACTCAGCACCAAGGATCTTTTGAGCCCTCGAGGTTTTAAGGAATTTCTTTATCAATCCTTTTGGACAGGCTGCCTTTGTGGATGCCCTGGTCATAGCATTAGCAACTATAAACCTCTTGAGAACCCCAGTAATTTCAGAAGAGAGGAGACCCCGGGCAGACTCATGCACAGAAACAATGTACACGCATTCATCTCTACACACCAACAATGGCACGTTGCACACAGGGATGCTTGTATATGAATATGCACACATCACAAAAATCTGTAGCATATACACAGTTGTCCACTGCAGCGACACATTGTCCCCTGTGAGGAACGACAGAATGTCTTTCTCCATAGGTGCAGACTCATGGGCAACATTCCCACTCCCATTCTGCCTGTCCACCCATTACTCTGCACCATCCTAGGTCACTTCCTGTCTCTCTCTTCCTGCGCCGCCCCGGGTAGCCCTCTCATTTGCCTTCTCTACCTCAAACATCACCTTTCTCCTCAAGTGCCTTATCTCTGGGTTCAAACGCAGGCATGATAAGCTAGTCAAGAGCCAGTTCAAACACCTCTCTCCTTCCAATAGCTTTGAGGGGCTCTTTTCAAGACTCGGGGGAGCGCAGCTATCCATGTGACTGAAATGGTACTTTCTGGTTGTAATTCACACTCGCTTCTCCCGTTCTCTCCTCCCAGTCACGAGGACTGTTTGTTTGCTTTGGCTTGCAGTCTGATGGGCACGCCCTCCTTCAAGTATGCTTCCCAGGCCTCAGCTTCCATTCATTTATTTTACTGAAGTCCAAGGGTAAGTGTGCATTGCAATTGCAATGCACTGCATTGCAGCAGTAGCAGCAGCAGCAAGCAAGCATGATCAAGGTTCTTCACCTGCTCCCTGAATTAACTACGGAACCACAGGTTTAAGAACACACACCTCAGGGGGGGCTGTTTGCCATCAAGTCAAAAGTGCCGCCTGCTGATAGAGGCAAAGAGGGACAAACCTGTCCCTGAAGTCTGAAGGCTAAATTTTATTTAAACCTCCAACACTTTCTAAAGAGCCATCCGGTCAGGGGATCGCCAAAGTACTTTACTTAGACGTCTCCACTTCTCATTGCCAAGGATGGACTATGGACAACCTGAGTTAACTTTTGCCATCTGTTTCAACGCCCCCTCTTTCCAGTTCCAAAAAACCTTTAATGACAGCAAGAGGTCATTCAATAATAGGGCCTGAAAATGGGCGGCTGGTAAATCCACCAAATGGAATATGAACACTATCAACAGTTACAACTGGGTATGGGATGAGCATCTTAAATGTGAGAATGGCGGAATGCTGGAGCGGGGACGTCAAAATCAATGCGCCCTAAAGAAAATGGGGTTCCCAGGGCATGTTTGCTTCAACGATTAAACTACATGGGAGGGGGTGGTCGGAACACAAGGCCCTGCCTGGGTTTGGTCCCAGCCCTGGCTGGACCACACACTTGTCAGGGTAAGGCTTCTATGTGTCTGTGACTTGACCCCTGCACTCTATCTTGTTCCAATCTCTCTTCCTTGGCAGCAGAGAGGCTTAGTCTCATTTGCGCCAGTATCCTTAAGTATCTGATGTTGGCCTGTCTTCATTTGTAAATCACTTTAAGACCTTTGGAAAAACAAACAAACAAAAAGTTCACGGCTAGGGTTGAAGGGGAAACAACTCCCTGCCACTAAATACAACAAGTTCGGGCTCCTGCCGCCACTAATCATCAAAGATTCCTCAGTCCCTAAAATTACAGGGTTTGGAGGAAATCCAAAAGGGACTGTGCTTCCCCAAATTCCTTATATTGCATTCCTGTGGACTTGCTGCTGAAGCCACCGCCACCGGGAGGCGCTTTCAGTATCCAGTCACACACTTGTAACTCTCCTGTTCTCCGTTTAGGCTTTTCTTCCCCAGAGGAGCCTAAATTCCTCAGGACATGGGGACATCACCTGAGAGGGTGAGCTGAGCAAGCAGCCAATTCCCTGCCCTTGACACAGACCCAACATCCAAGGCATCTTGGTGGAACTCAGTTCCCTCCCAATGAGCGGACATTCTCCAGTAAGGCACCATTTTGGATTTGCTGAGACTCCAGAGGTCTGTTTTTACTGACAGGTGTGCCTGTGTGGCCATCTGACGTGTGTTCTCGAAGCTGTTCATCATCATTTCTTGGAAGTTCATCAGCAGCTGGTCACCATCCTTGCTTAGTGCCCCTGATTCCCTGGCCACCAGGAAAAGGCTAACAGCAAGCACTTCTAAAGTGTCCTTACGAGGACAATTCTTACAAGTAGGCGAGGGGGCTGCACATGAAAGGGGACACTCTGAGGACAAGATGGAGAGAGAAGTCCTGATGAATAAATGAAAAAAAAATGCTTTAAAGTACTTGTTAAAATAAATAATGGCTGAATTCAACTCAATGTGGAAACGCTACCAAAAAACATTAAGACTGGCTGAGATGGACACAGTTAAAACTCACCTGTGCATCCTTCGGGAATGGCAGGATTTCTCACGGGGGTGGGGGGGAGGTAGGGTGTGTGTGGTGGGGTGTGGGGGTGTGTGGTGGGGTGTGGGTGTGTGTGTGTTGGGGGTTAAGTCTAGAAACAGGTACGCACCTCTCATTTCAGTTTCCACAATACAAACCAAACGGCTGAGACGGAAAAGGTTTTTGTCTAATATCTTGGATGACCTTGAGTCTAGATTTAGTCAACAAATGCTCATTGAGTCCTTCCTGTGTGCCAAGCGCCAGAATAACACACAATCCTGGCACCGGAGTGGATCACACAACCCGGCAGGGAGGAAGGCAGAAATGTGAACTCTAACACAGTCTGAAAGACCTAAAAGAAGTGAAGGAAAGTGCTATTTATGGGCACCCAGGAGCAGGGGATGGTATTACTTTTTCCTGGGCAGGGCAGGAAGGCTTCACAAAGAAAGTGGCGGAGAGCGGAGAGCCTGAAGGATGAGAGTCCGTCTGAAAGGCTGTGCAGCAGGCTCAGAGAAGCTGAAAACCGACACCACACCCAGTTTCCAGTTCCTGGCCTTGCTGCTAGATCTGGTAGCGCGGGATAATGACAAATGCATTGAGCACATTTCCGAGTTTTGCATTTTTCCAAGGGTCTCGGCCCAAGATTGAAATCAGGTTGGAAAACCTAAAACTTGAGGAACAAGACCGTCAGGTCTTTTAATTTAGCACTCTTAATTTTTCCCCCTTACCTGTGGGCTTTCAGTAATATTATGTAAATTACCACGGCCCTATGGGAAGTTAAATGCTTATTACACTAAGATTAGAAACAACTGTAACGATTATGCATATAAAATATACCCCCCTCTAGAGTAAAAAAGCTGACACTTCCTTCTCTTTCTTTTTACTTCCTGATACCTTCTACTTTTCCATTCTCTCAAGAAACATTATCACCCAAGTATTTCTTACCCCCAGGGCAAAAGCTTACATATTCACAGACAATTTAAAAAATATAACACACAGGCTATTTTCATTGCCAAATGCAGCTGCAATTATGTATTTCTCTTGGATGTGTTCTATGTTATTAAAACTTGTAAATACTTTATCTCCTTCAAGTTTTCCAGGCCTCTGTTGGCAGGGTCTTTTCTTTTTCCTCTGTCTTTCTAAGTGTCTAATGTAATTTTCTGAATAGCGCCTTGATAAACTTGGCTGCCAAGGGGCTCACCTTTTCCCAGTTTAGTCTTTGAAAATAACATGACCTCTTTCCAAGCAAACACACCTTTGGCTCCTTGCCTTTTGTTTATTTCTCTACAGATATCTTCCACTTCTCACCCTAAATTTCTGTTGTTTTTTTTTTTTCTTTTGGCTCTCTCATCTAAAATTCCTTGATAAGGTCGAAAAACTATGTTTAATGATAGCCTGTTAAAAAGCATCCTTTACTGCTCCAGAGATAAAAAGTGTCTCAGTCACCAAGAAATAAATGTCAGATTATTCCTAAGCTCCACTTGCCTACTCATCGACATTCCAATTAAACAGGCAGTTTAAAAGCCTCCAAGTAGAACCTATGTTCAAATACAATAAATAAAACAGGGCTGGGGAGATGGTTCAATCCGTAGAGAGCTTGCCACATAAGCATAAGGACCTGAGTTCACGTCACCCACACTGTGTAGAGGCTGGACACATGTCATCTAAAACCCCAGCCCAGTGGGATGGAGACAGAAGAATCTTTGAAGCTCACTGGCCAGCTAGTCTGATCACACAGGGAAGCTTCCGGCTTTCAGGGAGACTCAGTTTCAAAAACTCAGATGGAGAGCAATTGAGATATCCAATGTCAACCACTAACCCAACTCCCCCACCCACTCATGCATACATACACACACACCTGCACACATCCACCCATGCATACACACATCTGCACACACACCCATGCATGTACATACACACACACACACACACACACACACACACACACACACACACACACGAACACACACCCATGCATACACATACCTGTACACACACACCCATGCATACATACACACACATCTGCATGCGCATGCATGCACACACACACCCATGCACAGACACATGCACACACACACACACACACACTCAGTAAAGCAATGTACAACCCTGAGGAGGCTTCCCCTTTGCTTTGCTGGTCTCCAGAGAGGCAACCACTCTTAGCATGCCAACCAAGAGTTGTTTGCGGCACAGCAGCAGTACCATGGAGCATTTGTCGTGGTGCAACCTAAAGGCACGTCCATAGGCACACGCCCAACTTCTAAGCCCAAAGTTAAAAGCAAAAATGAAAGAAGTGATAACAGCTGTGTCCCTCAAGGATGCTTCTGGAACTGCACCACTCAGAGCCCCGACCTGATGATGCCGCGGAAACATTTTCCCGTCCCGAGCATTTCTTTTTTAGGCCAGAAGGTAGGTTAACGACAGCCTCGTAAAGATTTTTTTGTCTTGTTTTACAAACTTCTATCACTTTTTTTGACTCATGCCATGACATGCCACGGCACCAAAGGAATGTGAAGTTCTGGGCCCCCGTGAAGATTTTCACAGAATCCTTTAGCAGTTAAGTGCAGACATGGTTGACTAGAAGAAGTCCTCACAGAGGACAGGTTGTTTGGCATTGACTTCTGGGAACAGCCAGGTCACCAATAGCCAGAGAGCAGAAAGCAAGCAGCCATGCTGGGGAGAACATGGAGGCAAGTGGGACGACAGTGAGAAGTTTTCCAAAGGCTGCCAAGGCTCCTATCCTTCGGCTTGCTTAAGGTTTTGGCAAAGGCCTGCTAGAAAAGGAGGGTCAACCACCAGGGTGGGCAATGTGGAGAATGAGCCCCATGGGTAGCCACTGGACCTTCCAGCCACCATACACTTACTGCAAAACACACACACACACACACACACACACACACACACACACACACACACACACACACCACTCTTTCTGGCTGCTTCCAAGACAGAGAGTTCTGGGTGCCAGAACTTCAGACGCTCAAAGGTCTTCGGCTAGATGTCCCAAATCAAGCAGGAAGAAACCCAAATAAAGACCTATTTATATGCCACGGAAGAATACAGGAAAACCAATCTTAGGCAAAAGCTCCAGTTGGCATTTAACACCACCCACATCTCAATGGCTAGTTTCATGGCCACTAGCTCCTTATCTAGCAAACTAGACAAGAAAAGCTAAGGTGAGCTCTGGAACAGGATTTAACTTTTGATACCATCGTCTGAAAATGAAAGAGCAAGTGCAGGAGCAATATAAAATATCCACCCAGTTGATAGTAAACTGGTAACAGTTTTTTTTTTTTTTTTTTTTTTTTTTTGGTTTTTCGAGACAGGGTTTTTCTGTGTAGCTTTGCGCCTTTCCTGGAACTCGCTTTGTAGACCAGGCTGGCCTCGAACTCACAGAGATTCGCCTGCCTCTGCCTCCCGAGTGCTGGGATTAAAGGCGTGCGCCACCACCGCCCGGCATAACAGTTTTATAGATTAGAGGAAAGGATTATTGGGGGGCAGGGTGTAAAAAGCAAACTATTACAGAAGACAACAACAACAACAAAAAAAAATAAGTTCTTATAGGTAGGGATCGGTGGCTTGGGAAATTAAACCCAGAATCAGGAAAACCACGTCATAATTATTTTTCGTGGTGCATGCTATCGTTTGGGAGTATGCGACATTCAGCAGATTTATCAATGAATAAATACTGACTGGAATTAACCAATCAGTGTCATTCTGGAAGGCTGACCTTGTAAATGTGGACCAGCCCTCAGACAAAGCAAGGTGATGGCTGTATCTGCTGGAGGCAATGTCGAGGGGTTCCTATTCTTTAGAATCACAGAGTCACCGAGTTGCAGGGCCATGGGCTCCTACCACCAAGCCTTGGGTAGAATATGCAAAGGAAAAGGAAAGTGGAAACCCCGAGAGGCAACTTCCCAAGCTTCAGCATTGGCTTGTACTTTGAAAACAAGTTAAGTGACGCTCGGTTGGGTCGCTGAGAGACCGGAAGGCTCAGTCAGTAGCCAATACAGCCAGGGGGACTTGGTCCTTACAGTTAACATCTCATCCTCCGAACTTGAGATACCAACCTCCTCCCCGCCCCCCCCCCCGCCCCCACTTTGGTGCATTAGTAGTTATGTTTCTTTAATTTCAGTCTGCTCTGTGAGGAAACTCCCTGGCAAGTGAAAACAGCCGCAAAGGTAAAAGAATGCAGAGAATCTGGCTGCTGCCGGCGGTCATTAGGAAGAGTAGCAATTACTCAGCTCTCCCCAATGTCAGAGGCGGAGAGGAGCATGCGGAGTGGGCGAGTTTTGACCCGCCTTTGCCCGAGCTTCTCCTTCTGCAGTATGTCATCTACCTACCTCGGGCCCAGGATACCTGTAATAATTAACAGAGCAAATGAGGAATGGAGAAAGAATGAAAGCCAGTATAGACAGACTTGGGTGGTTGAAGCTCAGAACACAGTTAACAGTGACAGGCTCCGAGCGCTTAATAGATGTCACTAATGTCCCAATAATGATGTGTTTGCTGTCACCGATGTGTCCCAATAAAGATAACCAGAGCAGACTTCTTGGGAGTTTTCCTGCTGAGCCCTACAGTTTCCAGCACCCAGAAGATCATCAGGTGGATGGCCTCCACTCCTCCTTCACTCCAAACACAAGCTAATACCTGATCCTTGGCCAGCTCTTCTGGGTCCTAAAAGCTCCGATCTTACGACCTAAGAGCAGTCTTGGGATCCCATCTGATTTCGTTCCCCCTTGCATTCAGGTAGGTAACTGCCTAATTTCCTTTGGACAAATGAAGACCAAGTGAAACGCTGGATAGTTACAGGGTCTTAAGTCACAGAGCTGCTTAGATGATGAGGAAAGGACCCAGAAGCCACGACTATTTTTCCTTTTCTCCTTCAGCACACTGCTCTCGGACATAAGACTCTGGTGATATTTACCTCTGTGAAAAGTCTCAAATCCTCTCCACAACAAGCCAGGACATCAACAAGTACATTCACACTTCGATTAAAATATGGAGTTAGTTGGCCTTTCAATTGTAAGTCATAGGTCGTGGTAATAATTTTTCTAACATCTGCCTGAAAATATATGAACTTGGGTTCTCAAACAGCATTCAGCATTCCCATTCTGTTTAAAGTCACTTACAGATCCTTCTACTTTGATTGGCAGTGACAGGAAGGTCTCAAACCCACCCCTTCACCTCACTCGGTTCATAACTTAAACTGAATAATAAATACATAAACAAATCAATAAGCTTCAAAGCACCAACAGGAGTAGGTAAAAAGAGACTTCGTTTTACATACGCAGAATAATAAACTCCCATTTTGGGGGATGAAGCCCTTGGCCCTGATTCTTGACATGCAGTGGGGTGGGGTGGGGTGGTCTAAATAGTTCTTGCTACTGTCTGGTTCAGGTGCAACATCCTCCAGGCAGATTTGCCTCTTTCTAGCAGGTCTTCGGGAATCTCCAAAAATGGTGTCACAACCCTTCAGCATCCAGATAGATGCCTTTGGTTTGATCACAGCTGTGAATCCTCTTCCTGAGGCCTTTGGACATGAAGTTGAGTAAGTGCACTCCAGTAAGTGGGGCTGTGCCAGCTCAGGTTTCGTCCTGCCCTGCCAGAAATTCCTTTCTGTCTTGAATCTGAGATGTTTGTTTATGATTTTTTGTTTTGAAATGCTAAACAAGACAGACACAAGTCTCCATTTATAGCTTACGGCCTAAAAGAAAAAAACAAAAACAAAAACAAAACCCCTTTGGGATAGCTGGTTGCTAGAGACTTAATTTAAACTTTTAGAGTAGGTGTGTCAAATCCTCAGGAATTAGAAATAATAATTTTTTTAAAAAATGACACTCTTAAAACATAGCCAGCCCTTAATTTCATTTTTAACAGTTTTATGTGTACGGGTGTTTTGTCTGCACACATGCATGCCTGGTGCCCACTGAAGCCAGAAAAGGGTGTCAGAGCCCCTGAAACTGGAATTACAAGAGAGCTGTGAGCCACCATGTGGGTTCTGAGAATCAAACCTGGGTCCTCTGGAAGAGCAGCCAGTACTCTTAACCACTGAGCCATCTCTCCAGCCCCTTAATTTTCCTTCTTACATACTCTTAGGACAAGTGTTCTCGGAATGTTTCTAATTAGAATGTTATACTTGGGTTTGACTAGCATTGACATAAAAGAAAACCCTGAAATTATGTTTTGTAGGGCTTTTTTCCCCTCATTTTGATTACAGGTTATATGTTTGAATACCAACACTCCTGATGAAAGAGAGGGGTCATCTCAATGATAGGTACTAACGGAGTGTCTGGGGGAAAAAAAAATTCCAGTTTCTGCTATGTTATAAGGTCTGGTTGTCCAAACGAACCAATTCTAAATGACTGATCAGAGAATTTAGTCTCCATAGGTTCTTTCTCCTTTGCTCCACAGAGGCCAATAGGAAGTATCCATCTGGGGAACGCTGGGCTAATATTGATTGACTTCCTAAATGGCACTCATTTCTAGGCAAGAAGGAAGGACACACTGTTAACAACTACCACACTGTGGGACCACACCTACCCAGGGAGCCAAAGAGGGTCAGATGTTTTAATTGCGGAATGTCTGTCCCTTCCTCTGTCACACAGACTCTCCACAGACCCTAGCAGGCCAATCTGGTGGTAGCCCTGAGGTACTCACTCACCTGAAAGGACACCACATGCTAGATGGAGACCAGTAACAACATATACCCTGGCCCTGGGTCTCGTGACGACACGTACCTTGTTAGCTTTTAAAAGATACCAATTAGAAACAGTTCTTTGAAAGTAAGAATTCAAAGCACAGAGCCAAACAAATGTTCACATTCCACCCAACTCCACAGGCCTGGGAATTAGGGTTACCCTAGGCCAAACCAAGGAACACCTTGTTCTCTGGACTATAGAGTCATTTTTCTCTGGGATAAACATCTGAGACCAGAAATTACCATCCTGAGCCTCCTGTGGAAAGAGAGTATGTGTGGAGGAGGTGTGAATATATCCACGAAGGTGACTTCCCAATTTACACACAGGGAAAGCTAACAATGATGAAAATAAAAAAGAATGCAGACTAGAATTAATATCAGTTATGTTTTAAAAAATCTACCAAGGACAGTATTTAGCATTTAAGTGTAAGCATATAATCTCAGAATACTCATATCTATCTAATCACCTACAATATATTTTCATATTTGTAATTGCTAATCTTCACTACAGTTACTTAATGAAAAGCTCGTGACACTCCAGGTTTATTTACATGAGAAACCCAAAGCCAGTGGAGACTAACCAAGGTTGGTCTCCCAGCTAAAAACTGAGTCAAGACATGAACACTGGTTGCATCTAGGCTCAAGACCCATTTTGTTGTTGTTGTTGAACAAGAAAAATGGGATAAAAGAGGGAAGAGAAGATACTCTTAGGGACTCTCTCTCTCATCTGATCCTGATGTGTTCGGTACACCTCTATCTCAGGTTTCACTGTCTAGGACTATCCCAATGAATGACCCCAGGCTTTCCCTATCCATCATTAAATCATGACCTCTAGAAAAACAGGGCCCTATCTTATTTACTATGATTGAAATACAATTGTCATAGCATGTGACAGTTTTCAGATAGACCCCTATACATCAACTTCATGCTACAAAAGCTGAACATGTGCTGGGAATGATCCTGGGACTAATAACCCTCCCGGCACCACCGGAGAGTGACAATCACCTGGTTCCACCCCAGGCCTACTGAATCAGAATCCGCTCTGTTTGTTTAGGTGTGGGGGTCAGCGCCTGGCACATGCTAGACATGTGCTCTACCACTGAACTCTAATCCCCAGTCGCCAAACCTGCATTTTTAATAAGCTCCCAGGTGACTGTGGGCCGTTAAAACTTTCAGAAGCCCAGTTTTTTTACAAAAGAGGGTCCCGGGATTTTATAACGCAGAAACCAGACCCGCAGCAGATGCCCATTAAATAATTTGCGGGCAGATGTTTCTCTGGTTAGCTGGAGCTCCCTAACTTCATAGGGAAACGAGCTGACCTAGAAAGCGGGTAAGGGGTTGAACTAGAAAGGAATGGGCTGCTTAAACTTCTGGCTTTGAGGTTTGTATCCCAGCAGCAGGTGGGCCCTACAGTTCTGAAGGTGATGGGTGGGTGGGTGGGTGGGTGGGTGGGTGGGGGTGGGGGAGGCGTTGACCTGGGCCAATACAAGTTGCCTCCTTAGCTCAAGACAGCCGCCATCCTATGCTGATCCCCAGTGTGACATCCACCCCTCCCCGCCCCCCCAAAACACCTGAGGAGCTATCAGCAAAATCTTTCCGAATAGAACATAGAAGAAAATGTACATTACTGATCTGAAAGAGTTTAGGACCCGTCCCCTTCACCTCCCCAGATGAAACAGTAACCCACAGGGAGGAAAAAAAAAAAAGAGCTGAACGTACAATTCCAACCAACGACGCAACACAAAGAATTTTAGACTCCCCCATTTACCCAAAGTATACAAACTTCGCAGGGATTATTTAGAGACAGTATAACGAACAGGTCTCGAGTGTAACTGGCTGCATTGGTGCGGCCAGGGAACAGCTGGAGGCAACAGAACTTGGCCTCACTAATAACTGGCTCTTTCCCAGGAGACCCCACCTTCTTACTCCCATCAAGGACTGAGGAACGAGAAGGTGAAGTTGATCGAGGAAATAAGCCCAGGCCATGTCGTCAGGCTAAGCCTTGCTCGATATCAACTGCTATCCTCCCTGGTGTTTTGGGGGGACACGGGGGAGTTCTTACCACAACCCTGTGATTAACCCCAATAGTCAGAGAGGGAAACACATGCTCAGACGAGGATTCCACACCAGATATCAAGTCCCTGACCTTCACATTCATCCACTAAAGCACGGGCGTTTCTCGTCTTCAGAATAAAATGGAGGTTGGAGTGGGGAGATAAGGTCTTGAAAGGTGTTCACTTTGAAACTAACAAAGAAAAATAGAATCTTTCTAAAAATCTTTTTTTCCCATCATCCACGTGGGCGGGCCCCAAACAGACACTTCAGAGTTCTGTGTTTACCCTGAGGGCATCCTTAAACAGGTGTAGTCTAGCATGCCTCTGTCCATCAATGGAGAAGGGTCTATCTAGATCTGACCAGGCCAAAGGCAAGAGGCTGGGAGAAGGTGAGGAGGCCAGAGCTGTTCATCCAGAGACTCTGCCCACACACTGGTACTGGTTTAGAGCAAGCCAGAACAAAGGAAACACACACACACACACACACACACACACACACACACACACACACACACGGCAATCTACCATTGTGAACCACATGCTAGTAAAGTATGAAGAATGCAGGCTCCTTCTTCTCAGATGTTGGAAACGCTCCGACACCTTCCTGTAAGGGCTCTTCAGAGACTAGGAAAGACTACCCTCTTCCCTGTCAACAGGAGCGCGTCAAGCCTCAGAACCTGATCCTTACACTCACAAATGTTAACCACGTGCCCAGCAAGTGAGACGACAGAAATCAAGCATCAGCTACACTTGGTTTGAACTTACATGGCCCCAACCACCTTTTTTGGTGTGTGTGTGTGTGTGTGTGTGTGTGTGTGTGTGTGTGTGTTGGGGGGGGGGGGGTCTGTCTTGTTGATCTTGACTAAAGGAGCGTACAGTACTGGTTCTCAACCTTCCTAACGCCGCAACCATTTAACAGAGTTCCTCACGGTGTGCTGACCCCCCAACCATAAAATTATTTTCGTTGCTATTTCACAACTGTAACTTTGCTACTGTTGTGAATCACTATGTAAATATCTGATAGGAGACCTCCGAAGGGGTCGTGACCCACGGGTTGAGAACTGGTGTGCAGAATGGAGACTGCCTCTGAATGATGCCCAGACTCCCTGCATTCCTTCAAGCCCTGTAGACAGGGGAAAAGAGAAATCGATGAACGACTGATTGATTTTTTTTTTAGGCAAAAATGAGCCTGATCTTTGAAAACAATGCTTTGGAGAGTTAGACCTCTATGATGACAGGAATGCATGCCTACTTGCTACTCTACCGTGATGCCTTCGTCAAATAATTCAATGGCCTATACTGAGGTGTCTCCAAAAGCCTTATCCGAAAGGTACCACCTGGATCACGGGGTAACAACTGTAAGGACGTGCCTGGCTTTGCCAAACGCGTCCACCTTCCACTCATTCCCCCGCCTCCCGCCTCGTTTACAGATGAAGGCCTCCTTGTCATCTCTCCTGCTGGCCCCATTTCCTGAGTTCAACACACCCACATTTTTCAGGAATTTCACAATTAATCTCTGGAATGTGTTTTGGATCATTCTTCAAAGGATGATATAGTTGTGCTAAGATGAATTCAATGTTTGTTTTGGTTTTTTTTCCCCCCTCCTTTTCTCATTCCTTATCCTTCAGTCCACCCACTTTCTGGGGCCACCATCTTCTCTGAATCTGCCAACTTCACAATGCCTGCACCCTGCCTTCCCAGACTCCTCACCGCGGCCACTGGACAGTAACCGGAACCACATCTCCCAGTAGCTCCCTCCTATAAATGGATGCCACATCCAGAGTTTGGGGACCGTTCACTTTTCTTCACCAATTAAGCTGTCTTGGGCAGGCGGGATGGCGCAGCTGGTAAAGGTGCTTGCCGCCAAGCATGCCAACCTGAGTTCAATCACCAGCACCGGTAGGGTAATAGGAGAGAACCAACGCCCAAATGTCCTCTGACATCCGCACACACCATGGCACACTGTACACACACTCACTGTCTCTCACACACACTCTCACAGTCACACACTTACACACATATACTCTCTCTCTCTCTCTCTCTCTCTCTCTCTCTCACACACACACACACACACACACACACACACACACACACACACTAAAACACACAGAAATGTTTTATAAATGAACGTGACTTCTGTTCACAACGATCCTTCCCAACACACAGCTTGCAAAGTTCCCTGGTCCACCCTTAACCGCATGTTTCCAGCAGCAAACCTCTCCCCACCTGCTGTTTTTGCCTTTCTGTTCTACAGTATACAACTCATCTCATCTGTCCTTGGCCGAGTGTTTTATGTGACAGGAATCCTTACCAACAGGGAACATTCTAGGCGCCTGCCTGACAGCCGAAAGGAAGGCCATTTTTGCCCTGTCATGTGTGCATGTGCCATGAATAGTTAGTTGGTCCTGTGTGTTTTGTCAATATTTACTCTGAGGAGGAACTAATTACTTCCTTGTTTACTTGAATTGGTTTCTCTTCCCATACCCTGCTAACATATTTTGGACGCCCTCTGCTTTGCCTTCCTCTCTGGCATCAAAGCACAGACCCTACCTGAAGACTTCTGCGGTAGAGAACGAACCCCATACACACTGCTCAGAAGTGAGTCTGGAACGCTGGATTTGAAAAGTTCCTCTAACTCCAGTAATAGAACTATTAACTCTGCCCCGGCTGGCCTTTACTTCATGGGTAAAAATCCATAGACTCTTAATTTCACGTCCTCCCCGAGAGTACAAGGGCAGTAGCCGTGTGCCTCACGCCAGCCAAAGCCAAATGTTTTGATGTGTCTGCCTGGTCCTGGGCAACTGCTCTCTGGGCCCTGTCCCCTCACATTCTCCCCTCTCTCCAGCAAAGCAGGCATCATCGCTACTGACTGTCCCAGGAGACAAGTGAAGGACTGGAACTTCACCAGCCCGGTTCAGAACACAAAACCGTGCTCTCTGCTTTAAGTTCCCACCACACGATCTCAAGTTCTCCCTGGGGCCGGCCCTGTGGACCACCGTGGAGAGAAAGCTAAAGTCACTGGGAAAACTGAGTTGCGACAGCAGAGGGTTTAATGGGCAGTCGTTTTGAAAGGTGTGAAGAATTCAGTTCCATACAGACTGGGGCCGTGGCGGGCACGCTGCAGAGAGCGTCGATGCCCGTCTGCAGGCATGGACACCTGCCTCAAGGCAGCGTCGTCTTCAGGGCAAAGCTCTATGGTGTCCACTCTGTCCACACAAGGTCAGGCCCACAGCAGCTTCCTCTTTATCACCCCAAGACAAAGGGCTGGTCTGCTGGTCACCTTGCCCCACCCTAAGTGAGGCATAAAGTCTGAGGCCTCATTCCCTCAGTTCCAAAGACAGTTCTCACTGTCCAATCAAAACATCCTTCCTACACAATCCCACTTCCTGAGCTCTTAAAGTTCAGACCCCTTGAAGAGATCTCCCATTCAGAGGTTTAGCAGCCAAACTTGTTTCTTTGGATGGTAGGTGATTTCCCTGGAGACAGACGCCTGTCCAAGAGAACAGTCCAGGGTTCTGTAAAAGGCTAACAGGAAGACTCACGAGATGAATGGAAATGGGAGGGGGAATTGCTCCCTCCTAAGGGCCAGAAGGCACTTGTTAAGACTGAGAGAAAACTTTGGGTACCCGGCTCTACTCTCAGTCTTTCCAATGTGCATAGTCACTAATTCAGGATTTATTGAATATCAGTCTCAATGGAGAGAAGAAACCCCGGGGTACGGGGCGCTTGATTTACAGGTCTTGATTCCTAGTCTTTCAGAAAGCCATCTTTTTCTTCGGGGTTCTTCTTATGGTTAGGATTGTTCATGTATTTTTATGGGGTCAGTGTGCCATAAAAACCCGAAACAATGAGCCATGTGTGCAAAGGGGTCTGACCCAAATCATTTCATGAACTGCATGCACTTAAAAGCATCACTCTCCTCCGACCGAAGTCAGTACGGGAAGGACCAACATTTCTGCAAGTTGACAAACAGTAATGTAAATTCGGACTTAAGCCATGTCTTCGAAAGCAGGTGGGGTAGTCATCTTTTTATAGCGTGAAATGTGTTTTCTCAGGGTAGCCAACTAAAGAAGCTTTCGAAAGATTTTTCATTAACAGATACAACCAGTAGGGGTCATTTTAGTGCAAAAAATGCAGCACGAGAGACTTGGAACATGAATTAAAATATATCCATTCCTATTCATGTGCGTTATGATAATATCCACGAATTTCTGAATAAAAATGGAAACTGAGGGAAGCGCTGGCCATTGAGAAATTTTATGCAAAGTTACAGAAAAAAAAGAAAGAAAGAAAAAAATGGGACGGGGTGGGGGGGCCTTCTAGATAATTAAGTGACTTGTAAAGATTCCTCTAATCCTGAAAGGAAAAAAAAAAAAAAAGAAAAAGAAACAGGTTCTTCAGTTAACTTATATGTTCCATACATTTTATATTAATGTGAAACTGTCTGAAAGTTTAGACACATGGCTGAAAAGGCCTCTCTAAATCTAACCCTTGCATCAGGCCAGAAAACACTGTCTCTTTTACCTTGGTTTCACGGGTTTGAGATTCTATTTGTTGCTTTTAGTGAAGGAAGGAGGAAGAGAAGGGGGCAAATAAGGAAGGAGGGAAGGAGGAAAGGAGGGAGGGAGGGAGGGAGGGAGGGAGGGAGGGAGGGGTGAAGCGAGATGTGCCCATAGCAATCAGCTGAAAACAGGCCCGCTAAACGAGGTGTGTTTCCAGAGCACACTAATTGAAATACAATCATGTGGAGAAACACTTCCAAGCATGGTCCAGGCCCACACTCACACTGCACCTGGTGTTACCAGGAGACAGGCAGCGCGTGAGGGATGGATGCATCATTCCAGAGGAATGACAGGCTCCCCGATGGACAAACTGCCAAAAACCATTCCATACTGTGACATGGGGTGTTGCTGCCAAAACACTTGATTACTGTAAATGCCCCCCCCTCCACCGCCCGCCCCAAGCATTTCCTTCACCAGAAACACATGAAAAAACAAACAAGGGTCACACTCTCCAGAGCCTTCCAAAGTCCTTCTTCACCCTGCCCCGCATTTAACTACACGCTCCTGGTTCTTTACGTGTCTGATGGGGGCAGGGGGCGGGAGGGGGGGGGCTGGGTCAAGTTTCGCTCTCCTCCACGCGGCAGGGTTCGGAGAAACACCTTTTAGTCCCAAGTCATTCAGAACGCCTCAAGTCCAAACACATGCAATCCTACCAGCCTGCCTGATGATGACCATTTCCCCTGAGCCGAGAAACGAGCCCAGGACGTTGTAAAAGGACACCAGGAGGGGCCCCGTTTCTGTGTGTCAGTAAAATGAGGGCACGATCCACAAGGAACACGGCCCTTCTTCACTCGTGACTGCCCACTAGCTCCCAAACCAGGAAGGCCTCCCCGATTTTCCACTAACTGTCCAAAACCTTAAAACCAGGGGTAAAAATAAATGCGTGTGTGTATTTAAAGAGTCACCACAGCACCGAAGCCTTCGAACACACCCACTTTTGTCCTTAAGGCCGTCACCTCCTTTTTCAGTACCCCAGCACAACAAGCAAGCGCACACACACACACACACACACACACACACACACACACACACACACACACACACCTAAGGATGCTTCAGGGTAAAACCCATGTCCCAGGGGCTGGCTGACAGCCGTGAAAGCTGGAGGCTGTCCTTCCCAGCCACTACCCCAGGAAGACTGCTGAGCCCTGCTCACTCGCAAGATACCGGGAACAACGTCACCGGGCCCCCAAAGTCTAAGTAGGCAGGGATCCCACTTGGACCAGACAAGGCAGTCCATTAGCAAAATAAAAGAACTCAGGACGCCTCTCCAAACCTCAAACAGATCGGGCACCTGGAGGCAGACGTAGAGCCACATGCAGATGGAGGCCCCAGGGCTTCCTAACCAGGGAGGCTCCACTACCAACGCCCCCACCCCTCCCTCGGTACATCTCCACACGGCGTTACACAATGCGCCGCGGTGAAGACTACAAGAGCAGACTCTGCTGTCAAACAAACAACAAACAAACAAACAAGCAAGCAAGCAAGCCATCAGCACCAGCTCAGGAAACACGCGGATGTTGGATCATGAAAGGAAACCTCTCTCTGGTCGTGAGCCCTAACTTTCCACCCCAGGTGCAGCCCCCACCCACCCCCTTTAGCCATCCAGAAGAGTACGCCTTTTGACTGTTTCCTATAGGCCAATAAATGAGTAACCACCCTGTGTAACTTCGCCTGGGCGTCTGACATATTCAGGAGCTGAAATTGATTTATTACGCGAAGGAAGAGGAGGAAGGAGGTGAAGGAAGAGCGCACAGGGAAAGAAAAAAAAAAAAAAAAAAGTAAGAGTCACCCAGGGAGTGCAAGCTGGAGCACAGGTCTTGCTCCGCTCTCAGAAGCCGGCTGCGCGGACTGCGTACAACCAACCCTGGGTGCCACACTGCGCTATGCGGGCAGGGCGGCAGGGGCGGACTCCCCAAGGGGGCTGGCGTGTGCCAGCCTCCGCAGTGTCGTGTCCCCCCCCCCCGAACGCGGTACCCCTGCTTGGGGCGGGGAAGGGCCACCCACTGTAAGCCCAGATCACTGCACGTGTGCGTGTCTATGCGGGGTTGAGAGGGAGCTTCCCCCCACCCCACCCCACCCCACCCCCCGCGCGCAATCCAACCTCGCCCGCCGCTGGACAGGCATCTCAGGGCACCCTCCCGGGGACAGCGACGGTCCCTCCTCCCCGGGAACCCTCTGTCCTCGGGGAAAAGTCTCAGGCAAACTTTGTTCCGCGCGCGGGCCAGGTGGGAAGTCGGGGGGTGGGGTGGGGTGGGGTGGGGTGGGGGGCGCGCGGCAGGGGCGGCCGTACCTTCGCAGACGCCCACTTCGTACTCGGTGATGGAGTCGCCATTGAGCGGGGGGCGGATGACACAGCGCAGCCCCCGGTCGCAGGCTCCATGGAGCCCGTAGGCTCCACCGCAGCTCTCGTTCCTCTGGCGGGCACACATGTAGCAGCAGCCGCAGACGCCCTGCACGATGCTCCCGGGGCAGCTCCGAGGCTCCTCGCACTTGGACTCGTCACAGGGCAGGCAGACCAGCGCCCGGGTGCCTGAGCGCGCCAGCAGCAGCAGCAGCCCCAGCAGCGAGACCGAGAGGTGCCCGCAGCCGGCCAGCCCCCTGCCCCCCGCCACCAAGTACATCCTCCTGCGCCGCCGCCTCCTCCTCCTCGCAGCCGGGCCGGGAGCGGGGCGGGCGCCCTCCCCTGCGCGGGGCACACGCGCCGCCGCCGCCGCCACCCGCAGCCCGCGGTCCTCGTGCCCCCCTCGGGGCCCCCGGGGTGCTCCTCCCCTCGCGGGGCGAGGCCCCCGCCGCCCCTGCGGGCCGCGCCGACCCGGAGCCCACGAGCGTTGGCGCCAGCGGCAGCGGTGGCGGGTGGCTTCCCCTCCTCCTCCTTCTCCTCCCGGGCGGGAGGGGGAAAAGAGGGGGGAAAAAAAGTTTTCCTCGCGGCAGCTCCGGTTCAACCCAAACTTCTGGCGGCGGCGGCGGCGGCGGCGGCGGCGGCGGTGGCTGCCTGCGCTCCGCTCGGGAGCAGGGCTGCTGCTGGCTCCGTCCGGCTGGTCCTCCGCTCTGCTCCTGCTCGCCCGGTCAAGACGGCGGCGGCGGCAGCGCAGCCTCCCGGCCGGTCCCCGCCTCCCGAGCCGCCGAGTGGGCGCGGTAGCACAGCAGAAGGTCCGTGGCGTCCGCTCCGTGTGCCCGGCTCGCCTCTCTCCCGCGCCGCTCCTCCGGGCGCTTGTTTATGGCTGGAGCCTCCGCCGCTCCGGCTGCGCCCTCCCCCATCCTACCTCATCCCCCCCCTCCCTCCCCGCCCTCCCCGCGCCGCGCGCTGCTCATTGGCTGCACCCCCACCCTCGGGCCGGCCGGCCCCCTCCCCTCCCCCTCGCCTCCCTCCGGGGCTGCCCGGGCCCTTCCTCCCTCCACGCCTCCTCCTCCTCCTCCTCCTCCTCCTCCTCCTCCTCCTCCTCCTCCTCCTCCTCCCCCTCTCCTTCCTCCGCAGCCCCGGCGTACCCAGAGCCGGCCCTGTGGGCCGATCATCCGGGCTCGGGCCCGGGCCCCCGCGAGCGCGCTACGGCCGGGAAATCCGAGACAGTCGTAGCGACGCTAGTCCCCGCCGGTACCGGGCCACGAGGGGGCTAGCCTGGGAGCACCGTGGGGGCGGGACGGCTGCACCTCGGGGGTGGTAGAGTTTTGAGTTCGAGAGAGTGGTGGGGATCCTAGCCGGAGCAATTGCTGCCGCCTAGGCTGGGTGGGCGCTGGGGCTGGATCGAACGAACCCCAGGAAAGGGAAGCGAACGCGTGGAATTTCCGCAAACTGGACGAGAATCCATCTTCCACTCGAGCTGGGAATAGACTTTGTAAAAGATATTATGTAATGGAGTCTTGGGAAGCCCGAGACGTCTCCAGCCAAACAGAGGCCGGTGGGTTTGAGTGCTTTAAAATGGTCTGGGTAAATGATTCTGAGCCGGGACAGTGGTGGGGAGGGCTGGATGGAGCTTGAGTTGAATTTTAATGATCCACATTCTGTATGTCTGTGCAGAGGTGCTGTATCATGGGAGGGGTGAGTGACTGGGAAGTAACCGAGCTCAATGCTTCTCTCCGGAGTAAGGCTCAAGACTGGCTTACAAGTCTTAACATGACGCTAGACTGGGCGAGCTCACGCATCCTTACATGCCCACCTGACGCTGCTGTTTTGTTTCTCAAGCTCCTGAGCAAAAGAGGTGGGCTTTCCTTCCCCTCCTCCCATGATGCCCCCTTAAAAAAGATTTATCGTGAATGTATTAATAAAGACGATGTGTGGTGAAATAGTCTTTGTGGTGAACCAAGAAACAACGGAAGAGGGGCACTGTGCACGTGTGAGGGGTTTCTCTTCAACAGATTTCACAGGAGATTCCCAGAGATGGCTCTGATCACTGATCAGGATAGAACCATGGGCTCCTTAGTGCCCTCCCCCGCCCCCAGGAGGATAAATAAAATACATTGGCAACAACAACAAAAAAAGTCATGTGAACCGTTCTGTAAAACAGGGCTGGTGCTGGGGCAGGTGTGGAGTGACTGTGGCTGCATGGCACGATTTTGCTGCAGATAGGTGGCAGCCAGCGAGACCAGGAACATCAGGACTAAGGAACCCAAAGTTAATGGCACCAGTGTAAGGAGAAAGGACACAAAGATGCCTTTGGAATCTTGTTTGTGGAACAGATTTTGTACTTGTGGAGAATGTTTTGGTTTAACCACGGTAGTCCTCAACAAAAAAGCCAAAGTCACCAGTGGAATATTCCCCCTAACCAATGACATCAGAGAGCTATAAACATGTGTACTGAAGAGAGGAAGTGTTTCATCAGTTACACTGATTGTTGAAGAAGGAGGGCATAGGGAAACATCAATACTGGAAAGGGGGAGGAAGCACCCCCTTTTCTTGGGGGGTTTAAACTGCTGTTGGGGTGACTATTTCCCAAGCGCATTTGTGGCACATTTTACATGGTCAGACTAGATCATCTCCGGAGGCCCTCACATCCTGCAGCCCTGTAAAAAAGTAAGGGGTGAAGTCATTTACAACTTGCTAGGTTTCCCTTTGGCAAAAGCAAATATTAGAGCACACAATAAATGTTTGTGTCTTGGTGCCCCGCGAGGCACCAGCACTTCACAGTGGGATCTGCCAACAATCTCTTGTCACTGGACCTTGGTAGGACATCCCTTCCACCCCTGCAGAGGTTATCTGCGCTTCTGTTCAAGTGCAAGAATAAAGACATTATTAAAAACACAGCAGATAACATTGTTAGGCTCCGGAAAAGCCAAGGTCAGGAAATAGAGAAGAGACAGAAATGAAAAGACAGTGTCGTTTGAAAGGGGTGTGCTTACATCTGTCTGAAGTTTCACTCTTGGTTTGGGTATTTGTTTTTCTTGCCTTTTCGGGCAGTATATTAAGGATTGGGAACCACTTCAGATCTGAGCATAGGCAAGCATCAATATGGTGGCCACTACCCCATCCTTCGTGAGACTTCATAGGTAGACATAGAAGACAGAAACATGGTGAGAAAGATCGACAGGTTTGGAAAGGACCAACTTGAAACAATCCAGTTACATGGCGTTCTTTGCCATAGAACTAAGTCATAGGGGTGAGCAGGATTCTCGAATGCAGTAACTAGTGCCATGTGAGAAACCTCCGAGGCTTTACCCAATTATCTGAGACCAGTACTTGAGCTCAGTTAAAACATTTCTTTCCTTCGATCCTGCAAGATATTATAAGGTGTCCAGAAACTGAGGCAATGCCAGTATAGAAGAGATCCTGTCATCTTCAGGGACCAGACTAAGGGTAAAGAAAGAGGGTAGTTCAGCTTAACATGATTAACAATTGGGTACTAAGTTGGAAAATAGGCTGGGAAAGGTTACCTGGGGTCCTGAAAAACATTTAAAAATATTAAGAAGCAGGGCCTACATGGAATATGGTTTCATGCCTCTTTCTCTGAGAACCCTTTAGCATATTCCCTTATCTGTTCTATGACATTCCAAAGTGCCTCTTTGGAATGTAGTAGTGATCATATCATAACACAATTATTAAGCACCTCTAAACTCAGATTGCCAGCCCATTGGAGGGACCCATACTTAAAACAGGCATGAGTTGAAAAGAGAATTATACACAAAAAGGCACTTGGATATTTTCTCTGACCGGTCTCCCTTAGTAAACATCTCTAAACTAAACCCATGGAAGGCCCGGTTCAGGATGGAAGGTGTCTTACAACCTGGAAGAGTCGGGGGATGACAGCCCCTAAGCAAAAGAAGTTAAGAGTCTTTCTGATGGAGAGCTGGAGGGAAGAAACAGTCTGCCCTCTGTTGGCCACTGGGCAGGTTGGATGCACTGTGAAAATCTAAGTGCCCAGTTGGGGACCCAGCAGACAGTGGGACAGTGTGCGCCCTCCATAGAGATCCTAGGAGAACCTCCCAGGCTGATGCAGTGTGTAACCAAGCTTTCCTACTGGAGTTCACATTTTCCAGGATGGGCCTGCTGTTTATGTGTCCCCGAAGCGAGAAGAAAAACGTAGACATTGTCCTTTGAGTAAGACACATGCATTATTAAAATAGAGTTATAAAGCCCGGCACAGTGGCAGGTGGCATGCGCCTGTCATCCCAGTACTCGGGAGGCAGAGGCAGAGGCAGATGAATCTCTGTGAGTTCAAGGCCAGCCTGGTCTACAAAGCGAGTTCCAGGACAGTTAGGGCTGTTATACAGAGAAATCCTGTCGTGAAAAACAAACAAACAAACAAACAAACAAGCAAACAAGAATTGAGTTATACAAGAGAAAAAAAAACCTTTTTGTTTTGTGTAAAAAACACATTGCATATATCTCACAGGAAACCATGATGACGACGACAATGAGTCAGGCTCCCTTTATCCTGTTCCTCCTGGCTCTGTGATCCCTAACTGGGTTTACCATATAAGGATACTGACGAAAGTCTAGGATCAGATAGTTGAGATCAACTTCTAGATTGAGGACTCAGCCACCCGCTTTTCCGCTCTTGATCTGATGCCTGGGCTCTGCTGTCACCGTCCCATAGGTCACCTTTCAGGGATTTCTGGTTTCATCTACTTGGTCAGTGTACAGCAGCTGCTTCAGAGACACTAACTGGGTAGCAAGACCTGAGCACGGAACAAGGATTCTCTTTAGGCTTCCATCAGATCTTGCACTTTCTTTTTACAAGTTTCAACAGGTGCTTTTGCATTCCAAAGCAGTTCTCTCCTCTGTAAAACAGAGACAAGAACACTAACTTTACAGGGTGTTGTATCGGGAAATCCACATTCTCCTATACTGTTTTTTATTGTGAGAATCTAACTGAGCACATTTCCAAGTTTAAAGCTTGAAAGGGTGACTCATCCAGCATGGCTCCAGGGATCGACAGAATGCGTAGAGAGGGAAGGAAGAAAAAGGCAGACACAGAAAAGCTGGGCTCAGGAAGACTAGGCTCTCTAGTGGAGAAGCTACAACCCCTTGGAAGCTCAGGCTGTAAACACCACGGGGTGGAGAACAGCTACACTGGATACTTTCTGCACACATGATCAACATCTGCCCATGGACCAGAGGGATGCTTCGCCACCCTGAGGCATTGGTATGTCTGTGCTCATGTCAACAACACAACATTCACTCAGAACTTGACTCTCTCTCAACAGGATAGAATCCCAACTGTCTATTTTTTTAAATCATATATTGCTGTGTAACATCTGCCTGATTTTTATTTACTTAAAAAAAACTTTCTGAGGGCCTCTGTTAGATCGGCTGTGGCAGTCTGCATTCATCTTGGGGTTTTTAGATTTTGTAATAGTTTATCAATCTCCTTCTCATCTTGAACTTAATTTAAGGGGCAGTGATTGATGATGATGGTAATAAATAATCGCTAACACTTTTTATCTTATGCTCATGGGTATTTTGCCTGCATGCATGTCTGTGAATCTCTTGCATGCTTGAAGCCTCTGAAAGAGCAGCTGGTGTTCTTAACCACAGAGCCATCCCTCCACTCCGCCCCTATCATTTATAAAAGCCAGGATGCTCAGCATTTCATAGAGGTCATTTTCATTAGTCTACAAAACCTTCTATCAGTCCAAAACTGGATCTCACATTCCATTTCAAGGATGGCTTAAGTTGTCTCCTTTATGAACTCTCGGAGATCTGGATGAATCTCTGCCTCCCGGGTGCTAGGATTAAACGTGTGTGCTACCACTGCCTGACTTCTGTGTTTAATATAGTGGCTGCCTTTGTCCTCTGATCCCCAGATAAGCTTTATTGGGGTACACAAATGAAATATCACCACAGGTGCATGTCTTTAAGCCCAGCACTTGGGAGGAAGAGGCTGGTGGATCTCTGTGAGTTTGAGGACAGTCTTGGCTACAGAGTCAGAACCTGTCTCAAAAAACAAAAAAGAAAAGAATAACTCTCAGCTTACCAATTCCACTTGTTCAGGGATTTCTAGGACTGTGGGCGATACCACCCATATTAGGCAAGAACAGAATGGAAGAAAAGACAAAGACCAAGGAAGAAAGAAAGGGAGGAGAAAGAGAGGGGAGGGAGGGGAGGAGGGAGAGAAGAGAAGAGGAGGAAGAGGAGGAGAAGGAAGAAAGGAAGGAAGGAAAAGAAACATTTGCTTCACCATTGAAATATAATAATTGACTGTATTTGTTACATAACTGTGAAGACTTATTTTTCCTATAAAATGTGAATTATAAAGTAAGATCTATACATCCTAGTTCATAATTGCTTTATTGCTCACACTGGTCTTTAGAATCAATAACTGCATCTTTTTGCTACTGATGAAAATGCCATTGAAGGGGTGACATGTTTCATGGGTGGTGTATGAATATACCTTTAAGATTTTTTTTTGTTTGACACACATTTTTCATGGTCACAAATAAAATTATGGTCACCATCAAATCATCAAATACTTGTCTGATTATTTTCTTTGGTAAACTCATGAAATGGAATTAACTGTGGGTCAAAATTTATCCCATTTTGACATGCATTGGCAAATGGCTCTCCAGAAACATTTTATCCACACGTATTCCTCCAAACTGTGAAGATTTGCATCTTCCCAGTGTGAGGCCCACACATTAAAAAAATCTTTATTCATTGCTGTAAAGAACCTTAGATGATAAAAATTTCAGCTTTTTAAACTTCAAACATTGTTTTCACATTCATTATTCCATTAAATTTTAATTTTTTCAATGTTACGAGATTTCATCTACGTATCACCAAATAGTTCAGTTTTTTATCAATTACCAACTCTTGTAACATGACAAATTGTATGTTGCATGGTTTTTAAGGGAAAGTAGTATGTAGTCAACTACAATTTTCTCCTAAAGAATGCTTTTTTTTTTTTTTTTTTTTTTTTTTTTGGTTTTTCGAGACAGGGTTTCTCTGTGTAGATTTGCGCCTCTTCTGGGACTCACTTGGTAGTCCAGGCTGGCCTCGAACTCACAGAGATCCGCCTGGCTCTGCCTCCCGAGTGCTGGGATTAAAGGCATACGCCACCACTGCCCGGCCTAAAGAATGCTTTTTAAAACTAGTCTAATTAAAGTAAATACATTATTGAGATCTCTCCCCTAAAAAAGGATAAGACTAGTTGAGATATTATAGGCTAGCCATTCTAATCTTCTTGATAGCTACAAAAAGTAGAGGAGCCAGGCTAGGTGGAACACACCTATAATCCCAGCACTTGGAAGCTTGCAGCGGGAAGATCAGGAGCTTAATTGGGCTATAGCTCAAAAACTGGAGTTGGGGAAGAAGGACAGAGAGAGACAGAGGGAAGAAATGACAGTGTAAACAAAATGGAGAATAGAGGTCTCAGGGTCATTCTATTGTGAGGAAGAGAGATTTCTACTTCCTGTCCTGCCACACAGCCCCTCCGTATTCCATACTCATCTCCTTTTCTAATGCAAAGTTTCAATACCCTGATAGATTTCATAGATTTAAATGGCGGCCATTCTTCCTCAAGTCTGTATGACATCTCTTTTAAGGAATACAGTCAAAAACTTTAACAATGATTTCATTTATCCAACAGTCTTACAGTGTTTGTTTGGGAGTCGCCATATGTAGTCCTTTGGGGAAACAATCCCCATTGCTTGTCATATGTGACTTGCCATGATTTTCTTCTCTCAAGTGGCTCTAATTTTTTATAATTGATGTGGAGTTCATCCCTAAAGGAAGATTTGCCACTGTTGGAAGTATTGGAAAGAATCAAAAACTTGTTCTAGAGAAAACAACAAAAGATTCAACAACAAAGGTAGGCAATGGTAGTACTTGTGAAATAAATACACAGCTTTTCCAAGTGATTGCTGATGAGGAAATATTACTCATCTAAATGCAAAGTTGATATGATAACGTTCACTAGAATATTGATATTTTGGTCTTCATCGTCTCAATATCATGTGACTACTTTGTTGTTGAAGATGAAAACTCCATGCCTCTTTTCTGGTGGGGAATGGTAATATTCAACAAAATCTCTGTTCCTTGTCCTCATTCTTGGACATACAGCTAACCAACGCTCATCTACTTCTCACATGTAGATGGAGCCATGAAATGTGAAATGAAGTGACTCAGGCTCTAACATACCTGACATCAAAGGACAAAACCCTCTCGACATCATCCTACATGTTGTTTTGTTTGCTTTCTGTTGGGTGGTCTTAAGGCTTTCTATAGAGAATTCTGAAGCACTAGTAGATTTTAAATCCATCAGAAGAATGAATTCTCCATCCTTGCATGACTGCGTGAATAGAGTTTCCAGACCCCCATACACATGCCTCACTCAATCTCAATGGATTCTAAATTGAATGAGAAATAAACCTCTACTATGAAAAATCACTGAAGCCTTAAGCTTGTTTGTTTCATTAGTTGTCTTTCAAAATATAATATTTCAGTTTTTATTTAGCAATCATTGTTTACTCATGCTTTGCCTTTTGATAGGCGTTGTTAGAAAAAATGCTGTTTGTATAAATACTTATGACTAACTTACACTTGTTTGTTGAGTATGTAATGGGAATCCAATGCTTAAATTACTAATATTTACATTTAAAGTATTTTCACTACTCCGGCGTTCCAAAGAGGTCCATAAACAGGTTGTTGGTACTGATGTATAGAGATTAAATTAAGTAACATCAAAACTTTGCACTTAAGTGAGAGCATGGCCATCTCTCTGATGCTACACAGTAGGTTTCAATTCCTGAGCTTTCCATGACTTCATTGTGAGAGACCAAGAGCCTGTGTGCTCCATGGAGAATGGACTCTTCAGACTTTCATCTTTTTCCTTTATCCAAGTCCCCCAGAGTCTACCAAGCCCACTCTGAAATAGCTGTATGTGCTTTCCCCCGGTTGACACTAATATTCTCATTTCATCGAGATCTAGAGATTGATTGTAAACTCTAGTACTTCCTTCTACTTACCGCTGAACTTAAAGTGTATTTTAATGTCCCAACACTGGGCCCTGAGTTCATCGTACCCACATTCGCTGTCATTGCTCTCTGATAGCTTAATGTGCTTCAGTTATTGTACAGTCTGTCTTTGGTATACAACACAAGCCTCCTGTTCAAATCCATATTAGATTTGATAAACAAAATGAAAATCATTATCCAAAATCTCATGCCAAGTGTTCTATGACTATATGGTGAGTTACTGTCCTAAAACTGGCAAGCGGGAAAAAGCAAGACTGAGCTTGTAAGCATGCAACCATGAAGGAAGAAAATACAGGAAATAGATTCCAAAATATTTCTATCACTAGCTAGTTATTGCCAATGATCATGTCATGTTTCCCATTTAGATTTTGCCAAGTAGAACTAACCAGTGATGCCAATGCAGGTGTTTTAAAAAGAGGACTATTAATTTTTCCCCTGACCAATAATTGATTAAATTAGGGCAGTCCTTGATTATGAGGATGATGATGATGATGAGGAGGAGGAGGTGGCGCTGTGCCACAAGATGCTTTAATGGAAAGAACATGATCTTAGACATTGGATTGACCTGAGATCAAATTCTAACTCTGATCACCATTTTCTATGTGAATTTGGATAAGTTATCTAACCTGGTCTTAATTTTTCTTATTAGTCACTAAAGAAATTAGTATCTATAGGACAAGATTATAAGATAGACGCTCAACAAAGAAAATTTATTTTTTACTTTATGTTTATGTGTACATAGTCCATGTGTGTTCATGTGCCCATGGAGGCCATCAGAGGGTAGTGAATCCCCTGAGCTGGAGTAATAGGAAGTTGTGTGCTGGGAAGTGAACCCGAGTTCTCTCAAAGAGCAGTAAGCAGTCTTAACCACTGAGCCATCTCTCCAGTCCCTATGATAATATTTTTATGATGAAAGTTTTTATTGAAAGCACAATATCATCTACTGTTCAATCAATGTTTGCTCCTTTAAAATCTTGAGAAATGGGATTTGGTCTATCATTTTAGTATGGGGGGTACTACTTCTGGCCACGTGACCGTGGACCCTTTGTTTCCCTCCGTAATGTCACCTTCCTTACTCCTCTCACCAGCTGATGACAAGGGACAAATAGACAAGAGAATCTTTGAAAGTAGAAGTGGCATCGTCTTTCCTCATCACTACGCTGACTGCAAAAATAAATGCAATACAGGCCACCAGGGGAGAAAAGGCATGGGTGATCTTACCCAGCTGAGTAAGACCCCAAGACCTATAATACCGACAGGCCAGGAAGAATGTGCACACTGACATAATAATGACACAGCTGTTATGAGGGCCACCAAAGGCTCTCTGGTTAGATTCGAGGCCTACACCATGAAGTTAATTCATGCCTGGCACAGTAAATATGATTAAAAACCCATGGTGAAGGAGGTCCTAGACCCTTAGGGTGGAAGAACTTACTATTGTCATTTAGCTAAATTGATACAGCACCAACCTATCTCCTACATATTTATGTTATACAAATGCTATTCTCTATCTTTTTTTTGGGGGGGGGGTTTCGAGACAGGGTTTCTCTCTGTAGCTTTGCACCTTTTCCTGGAACTCACTTGGTAGCCCAGGCTGACCTCGAACTCACAGAGATCCGCCTGCCTCCGCCTCCAAGTGCTGGGATTAAAGGCGTGCACCACCACCGCCTGGTGATACTCTCTATCTTAATCAGAGAAGTTTCTCAGGGCAATGCATGATGGTGAATGCAAAGATAAGTAACTCCCAAGTGCTCGACCCAAAGCAGGGCATTCATCCCACCCCCTGTCAGGCTCCAGGAACATGGAAGGAAAAAAGGAGGTTGTGGAATGATAGGGAGAAGATCTGTAAGATGCTATCATTGGGGTATGACATAACCAGTGCTGTCATGGACCCTAGTATGACTGGTTGCAATGGGCCTGCTCTTACAAGATAGATTGTCAATAGACAATCTATTGTCAATAGATGATCTATGATGGGGCTCACGTGGCTCTCCTTGCTGAACTATTGATTGGCTACTGATGGATTCTGGGAGGGGGGCATGTGTTGTCTTGAGTTGTGTTCCTACTGAGAGTCTCATCCTGCTCCAATGGACAGGCCACACAGACGGCTCTAGTTAAAGTCAGTGCTTCACAAAAACGAATCAAGAAGACACGAATTTGGGGAAAAGACCTATAGAGAGGAGGTAGTAATAAAATTGCTGGGAGATAAGAGAAAGTGGGAATAACAGTAATTAGAAGGCACTGTATGTGCATAATGTTGGCATAGAGCAAGTTGAATAAAAGGTTTTTTAAAAAATAAAATGTTACTTTCCTGTGCTTGAAGAGCCCAGTGCCTAGGACAGGCAATGGATAAATCAACATTTTCAACATAGTATAATAATAGAAGTTTATCACAATGAATCCGCATTAGAAAAGTGAAGAAAATTTAAGTCACATGTTCTCTGTCATCTGAAGCTCCTAGCACCGAATCTTCCAACGTGACTCCATAACCCGGAGTCACTTCAGAAACAGGAAAGTAAGAACAACCATTGTGGGGGACAGTGGGGGCATTGGAGAGGGGGAATAACAGAGTACAAGCAATCTGAAGGGGGGGGTGGGTGGAAAAAACGGTGGGGCTCTATTTAGGGGGTGAGGAGATAAATACAGAAGAAGGAGGAAGGAGGGTAAAATTACAGTAAGAATTTCCAAAGGACTCATAGGGAATAATGCTATTAACTATCGACCTAAAAATACCTACGATACATGTTAAGTTGGTATATAAATATCCATCTATAGTTTAAATGAAAATTTCCCATGTGGTCTAACAATGCTTCCTCTAAGAACCATACTGTCTAACAATACCCAAATCAGGTGTAAGACCTCTTTAGTGGTTTTGTAATGAAAACATTACAGGCTGTTGCTATTGCCCTTGTTTGCTGACCAGAAGTGGAATGCAAGTCCTTGTTGTCGAAGACATCACGTGCTTTGGGTACAGAACTCAGAGGGCTTTAGCTGGATCTGACCTGAAAGCCTCCTCCCTGAGGACTAGCTTTCATGGGTACCAGAAATCACCATGAAGGATTCCAAAGGAGAGGAGCAAGAGTTCTGCCCAGCTCTGACAGCTCTGAACTACAATGACCAGCAAGGCACTTTAACCCCAAGGGTTCAATAGTGACATGCATATCTTTGTGGTAACCAGCAGCTCTCTAATTGGGCTGAAGGTCTGCTCAACAAGAGGCAAACCATTGCTGGTACTAGAAACCTAGCCAACTACTCAGGGCTGGTGAACTCATGGATCTGGGAGGAGAACCTACAACCACCTCTTTACTAAAGCAGCACAATTCATAAACACATTCTGAATATTTGTCCTAATACCCACAGATGAGTGTCATTCTTATTCCCCATCACGGAAACTTCTCTTTGCAACAGAGACCATTACAGGAAACCACAGCGATCAAAATTCAGAGTTGTGGAGCCCAGCTCCAACTGATCTATTTGCATTATAGCTCCCACACCTAAGACTTGGGCATCATTGAGGAAGATGGGGCGGGAGGATTATAAGAACCAGAGAAACAGGGAGTTAGCTGTGAGACTTGGTCTCCTAGAAATGTCAGAAGCTACACCCAGGAACGCTCACTAACATGGCTGCCTACACATGACCGAGCAAAGAGGACACGCATAGACATACTAACATGAATGTAGGGCAGAGGAAGCTCAAGAGGCCTCAACCCTAGGCAGAGAACTACAGGGCTATAGGCAACTAAGAAATGGTGAGAGAGGGAGAAACAGTCTTTCCCAGGGAGAAGCACGCCCATTGGTTATCCAATATTAAATATTCAAACTTAAAAGACACACACACACACACACACACACACACGCACACGCACATATATCACACACACACACATATATATATTACACACACATACACCATATATATGCACACACAGATATGTAATAAAGAGAAAGAGGCCATGAGTTTGAAAGAGAGCAAGGCAGAGTACACGGGACGTTCAGTGAGAGTTAGGGGATGGGGAAATATATAATTATAATCTCAAAAAAGGTGTTTAATGAATAAACAGGGCAAGGTGCTGAGGACAATGCTTGGGATACAGTGGGTACCCAGTAACTGCCGATGAAGGAATGAAGGAATGAAGGAATGAAGGAATGAAGGAATGAAGGACGAGAAGATGTACTTTTGCAGTGTAAGATAAAGCAGCTATGAGGCTACTACCAGGTCCTCGGCAGCACGTGTTGGGACTCAAGGCCGGTGAAGCCGGATTGAATGACAAAATCCCAACATCTCACCCAACAGGCCCAGACTTCATTCTGTCAGAGACTCGTCAGAGCTTTTAGAGACAAACAGCCTCATCAGACTCTTATTTTCCACAGACACCAGATTTCATGGATCCTGAAACATCCTTTGAAGTGATCTTAATAACTGACCATAAGGCGCACAGTGGAGGCTTTACAGACAGTAGTTTATTTTCCTTCTCGGGGGTATAAGAGACAACGGTGTTGCTTACGAACAACGGCATCTTACTTAGTGGAAAATTGGGCATCATGGCAGAGGAGTAACCAAGGGACCATGAGACAAAGTGAAGAAACCCGGGAGTCCGCTGAGAGACTTACCAAACAGCAGCGAGCTGGGTGGGGTGCAGAATGAGATGTGCGGGAGCCAGAGCCTGCGATTCCAGGAGAGACTAGGAACTCTTAAGTCGACTGGGGTATGCCTGTCTTTCTGCTTTTCCCTTCGTTGTGGACTTGACTTTGCTGCACAGTTGGAACCCGGGGGAAGAGAAACCTGCAGGCTTTTCACTAGAATCACAGTTCCGCAGACGGATACTTGAAGTATAATTTTGTGTAAGGGAAGTACAAACATTTTGCACTCCATAAAAAGGACTGCTCTACCTAAGGCGTCTGTTCTTTGCGCTGAGATTTCTCGTAGAAATGAGGAGGAAAATACAGCTACAGCATCGGGCAGTCCTTAGGATGTCACCAAATCCAAAACCTTCGCGTTACAGACGGGGAAATTGGTGTCTTGGGGTTCTGACCACTTCACAATGAGCTGAATCTTTGCCGCTTCCTATACGGTGCATAGCACCAGAAGCCATCTTTGGGTGCCCCTGTAACAAGCAGCAGATTGCCTGCTTTGACCATTCCCTTAGATCTGTCTCCAGTTCCGGTCCTTGAAAGACAACGCGAAAGGCTCTTTTACTTCGCACTGCCACATTTTAGTAAATTTGTTCAAAGGTTCCCCTCTCAGTCCTTTCTCCTAGATACCTGGTTACCTGGATCGCCACCTCTGCTGATTAGATGATGGTATATCTGCAGGTGGGATCTGTTACCTGGGACTTTGATGTCCATATCTGATGGATGTGCCTTATTCATCAGATATTCCAAATACTGCCATATTACGCAAAGGCACCTTACTCTGGTGGCAAGCAGCAGTTTTTATGACACATAGCTTCCTCTCATTTCCCCTCCATTTTCAGGACCCAAGTTGACTGTTTTCTTCTCCAAGTTTAAACTCTTGAGCCCTTATCAGAATTTCTTTCCTGTCTTTAAGAAACTAGGTACATTTATCAGTGTTCAGAGATGTTTCTTTTTACTGGATGAGCAACTTTTCTGCTCATCCAGGAGCCCTCAAGTCAGCCCTGTTGGTCAGGCATCTGTTCCCATGATCAGTTCCCATGTTGCATGTTCCTTAAACATCTTTTTTTTGTTTGTTTGTTTGTTTTTTGTTTTTTGAGACAGGGTTTCTCTGTGTAGCTTTGCGCCTTTTCCTGGAACTCACAGCTGGAACTCCAGGCTGGCCTCGAACTCACAGAGATCTGCCTGGCTCTGCCTCCCAAGTGCTGGGATTAAAGGCGTGCGCCACCACCGCCCGGCTCCTTAAACATCTTTAAAAGGAATGTATTTGTCTTTTTTTTTTTTTTTTAAGTTCTACATTTTATTATCGAGCAAGTCAATTAGGTCATGAGGAACAGAAATTTAAAAATCAGACCTCCAATTCAAACATGATCAAGTCTCCAGAGGTTAAAAACATTGAGTTCCATTTGGTAAGATCGATGGCCATGATTCAGCACAACCCCTCAGCCTCGTCATTGTAGTGTATCCTAACAGACCCAGCTTCCTTCTCCTCCATGTCTTCCTTTGGAGTTGTACTTGACTTTGTTTCTAGGTTTTATTCGAATCCATTGGTGGAATAGGACCAATTTTGCTTTTGTTTCTTGGCCAGGAAGTGCTTGATTCTGAGAGTCTTGTGAAAAAAACATGTCAAGAAGAGTCAGGCACACAGTACACCATGGTGAAAGGAAGGAGAACATATTTATTTATTTTAATGTATTACATTTATTTATTTTGTGAGTGTGTGTGTTTGTTGGGGTAGCTATGTGTGTGTGTGGGGGTCAGAGGACAACTTGCAAGAATCTCTTCTCTCCTTCCACTGCGTGGGTCCTGGGGAACAAACCAGGCTGAGCAGCAGGTACCTGTACCAGCTGAGCCACCTCACCAGCCCTCATCATCCTAACACAGTCTGATCCCTCTTATACTCCCCACAGGCCTTGGCCGAGCAAGTAGAGCTGCGTGGATGCAAATACCTTGGATATCTTCTCTCCTTTAATCCTTGTAGAAATCTCACCGTAAGTCATGATCTGACACATTTTACAGACTAGGAACGGAGGCTTGGGGATATTCTGTAAACATTCTAAAAGACATAGGCTGTGCACCTGAGTCAGGATGCTCCTGTACAGTCTGACCTCCTCACATTCTCTTGCTTTTGAGATGCTCTGCTAGTAGCAAAGGTGCTTGCATGCCCTTGCTTGGTGATGAGGGAAGTGGCCATTTACCTGTTCAGAATCACAACTTCGCTGAAACCATACTGACTTAGGACTCTCAGGTCTTTCCTACCTTCTCAGTTAACTCATCCTCGTCTTGTTCCTTAGCTGTTTAATTCTGCTTAGGCAAGGCAGAAACTGCACACACACACACACACACACACACACACACACACACACACACACGTATACATACATACATACACACACATGTATACATGCATACACACATATACATACATATATACATACACACACACATATTGCTGGCCACATCTGTGCAAAGATTTGAGTGTTTCAATGCTCCTGTGATATTTGAAAGTCACCAGAGGACCAAAGGGAGAGTTCTCTTGGGTTTGTTTGTCATTCTGAACTTAAACATTTTTTCTTCTTGTTTTAAAGTTAGAGATGGAAATATTGGTGTGTAGAGTGTTAGTGGCAGCGAGGAAGAGAGACAAAATGAACAAAGTAAAACGGCATATCTCTGACAATGCCGTAGTGAAAACAGTGGCATTGTGTGCTAACTGCAAACATTAGTGCAGTTCTTAAAATAAAATCTGAGGAGTCAAAGCATATGACTATGGCAGTTTATCTGCAAGTAAGTCCATAAAACACACTAAAAGTGCCTTAAAATAAGCATAGGGGTCTATATTTGAGCTTCTCGTGAATCCAAATATTATTGCAATTAATATTAATAATTTTTTTGTAATTGCATTGTTCCCAAGTCTACTCTAAATACTCTGTGTGATCCTCTTATCTCCCAGAAGCTCTGTGTACTGGTGACTCTAATTATCTTTATTTTTCCATGGGGGAAACAAGCACAGAGCAGTTAACCTGTCTTTAGGCAGATTATAGATTACAAATGGGAGCATCAGGATTTGAAGACAGACTATTTGATTCAAGAGTGTAGCTCTTGATCCAACCTAAAAACTTCTAATGTTTTACTTAAACAAAAATGCAAGGATCGAAAAAATGTTTTCAACACATTGTTAACACTGCGGTGTGGGAAAACATACCAGTGTCCGAAGAATAATGGCATTTCTCCGTATGTTTTTGAAACTGACCATCTCAGTCAACGTTGTGTGGCTGTGAAGAGACACCATGACCATAGCAACTCTTATAAAGGGAAACATTTAATTAGGGCTGGCTTACAGTTTCAGAGGCTTAGTCCATTACCATCATGGCGGGTAGCATGGTGGCATGCAGACACACATGGTCCTGGAGAAGGAGCTGAGGGTTCTACATCCAGATCTGCAGGCAGCAGGAAGAGAGAGTCACTGGGCCTGGCTTGAGCATTTGAAACCCCAAAGCCCACCCTCAAGTGACACACTTCCTCCAACAAGGACATATCTCCAAATCCCTGTTAGGTTGTGCCACTCCCCAGTGACCAAGGATTCAAGTATATGAGCCTATGGGGGCCATTCTTATTTAAACCATCACACTGACCTTTGTGCTAGCTATCAATATAATAGAAAGAAAGTTGGCATATTACATTAATAGCTTGGTTTTGATTAGAAAGCACAATTAACTTATGAGAAAGTATGCCACCAAATATGATAAAAATACGTAAACAAAGTAAGACACTTCTCATCTTTGAAGTTCATACAAGCTTTCAAAGACTGGGAAATAGAATTCATGATAGTTAGCACTAGCAAGAGATACTTTCATGTATTATTGGCAGTTGTACTATCCAATACATTTCTTTCCTGGAAATTGTTTGGGGGTACACAGTAAACATTATCTGGACATGGCCCCTGAACCAGATGTCAGAATTTGAAAGCATTTATTCTAAGTAAAAAAAAATTAATAATTCTTGTTCTAAGGCGATTTCTTATTCTACGAACAGTTTTTCTAGGAAAGGAGGAAGGACAAAGGCAGATGCCCAGCAACCATGATGCATTGTTCAGAGTTGAAAATGTACTAAATGCTCAGTAGCAGGATGTTGATTATATAAGCCTCTGGAATAAAAAACAATGATGGCTACTGAAATATGATGTTTAATATTTACTGCATTTAGAAAGACATCTACCACATGGTGTTGATTTTTTAAAAACTAGGCAATACTGTGATGATCATAATAGCTCATCTCATTTTATCTGTATCTGCATTTATCCCCACATCTGTATCTCTACACAAAACACAAACATAAGTAAAATTCTAGAAAAAGGACTAACCAATATATATGAAGAGTTAATATCTTTGTGCATTAAGATTTCATGTGATTTTTTTATTCTTATTTTTATATTGTTGGATCTTTAAAATAAGTCTTCCTTTCGTCATTAGAACAAAACACATCACTCTGTTTACATTTTTTTTTTAAAGATTTATTTATTTGTTATGTATACAGTACTCTGTCTGCATATATGCCTGCATGCCAGAAGAGAGCACCAGATCTCATTACAGAGGGTTATGATCCCCCATGTGGTTGCTGGGAATTGAACTCAGGACCTCTGGAAGAGCAGCCGGTGCTCTTAACCTCTGAGCCACCTCTCCAGCCCCTCTGTTTACATTTTTGAGGGCGAAATTGCTATCGCCTAACTGAGCATTCACAGCCTGGACAGACACATGCTATTATAATTTGAGACTGCCTTTTAAGAAGTGAGATACATCCGCAAGTGAAGTGAGTCTTCCATGCCTGAAGGCATCTTTCCCTTACATGCAACACTGATCAGCCTCCAAGGCGAATTCATAAAAACATTTCCTAGCATGGCAATGAGAGTCTCCAAATGGTGGAGCCACTTATGTGTGCAAAATATTTTATCTGATAGTATAATTCTGGGCTATTTATGAACAAAATCATCTCCACCACAATTATTGTTGTACCTTGTGTATTTTGTTTATTCACAACAGATTTCCTCACACATTTGAGAGATCAGTCCTAAAGAAACTCTTTTACCTGGTGGTAGATGACCAAGCAATAGTTTCTTCAGCTTGGGCATGCATTGATAAGTGAATGCATATTTTTGACTTGCTTGACCAAGCTCAGAAACCTGCAAGACTGCTAACATGGCATTATGTGGACGGAGCGTGGAATAATACAATGTGCTCTGTTGCAAAAAGCTGAAGATGCGCTTGTGGAATTTATTTTATTCCGATTTATGAGGACTGCTGCACACAAATAGATTATTGTAGTGTCTGTGATTAATGGGACACCACACGGCTGTGTGGACTTCATAAATCATTTGATGCAACGTCTGAGTGAATTTTACTTGCAAAATCAGTTTCAATCAGCCTGGCTTGAGAACCAGGTAAAGCAGAGCACAGTGTCAGGCTGTGGAAGGTGGCGAGGCGGGGCAGCATTGGGTCCAGCTTCATGTCTCTAGCTATCTGTGCTGTGGAAGAGTGAATACAGACAGTACATTAATTAAATCTGCAGATAGAGTTGGAAATGGCACAGAGAGTGAGGATGTCAGGGAAATGAGACAAATTGACCTGAAGTGATGACTGGTCTGGGGGTTGGAATAAAGGGCAAAAAATACAACACATGTGCATGCAAATATATATGTATATATATATACACACATATATATTTATATTCACATGAATGTATAGGTGATTGATGATGTCGATTAATTTTGTAACTCTGTCAAGATCCCAAATAACATACAAATCCAATTTGGCAATAATGAATATTTAAAATGGCTGCAGGGTTTTATTCTGAGATCAATATTTGGCATTTGTTTTGTTTGGAAAAATAGTGCCCTTATTGCTTTTGTGAACATGGGTAATACATATTCATCACAGAAGCATCAGAAACCATAGATCAGATCAGCAACACATATTTTATATACTCTCACTGTTCAATGGGATAGATAACCATACATATGTAAAGAGAACTGAGAAAATGAATATTAAATACTGCATATTCAATTTGTCTCCCAGTTCTATTCATATAAAGGATACTTTTCTTCAAAGATCCTTAAGAAACTTGCTTGGTGTCCACCTGTCTCTGGCTCAGCGCATTCATTCTCCTCAAGATTAGTAGTTATAAGCTCTGAGAAAATGACAGAGAACTAATATTTGTAAAGGATAACTCTAGATAGAAAAGAAGAAATGAAAATCATCTTTGAGTATTCTGCCCGATCCTCAGAAATTCCTATCTACCCATTTCTCCGAGACCTGAGAGGCCAGAGGCTTACCAAGGGAGCAGGCATAGAATGCTCTCTTTCTCTCGACCCTGGGGAGAACCTGGCCTCTGGCCCTGAGAATCACTGGCAATTCAGCAGAAAGTTCAGGATGAACCAAGGAACACTGCTGTGTCTACACATGGTTTGAAAGGATGAGGGACTTCTCTATGTGAAAGATCATTCACCAGGATCAAGGAAAGTGATGATAACCTGAATCAAATGTCCTTGATTAGGAGGGAGCAAGGGAGACAGAGAGGAGGAAGAAAGACAAGGGGAGGAAACAAGGCAGGTGGGGAGGGTGGGAGAGGAAGGAAAGGAAGGAGAGAGGGAGAGGAAAATGTATTCTCCTTTTTCTCATAGACTTACTTTTAAAATGAGGAACCCCCAGGCCGAGGGTTCAGCGTTTTCCACCTGCAAGCTTGGCAACTGAGTCTGGAAAGAACTCATTCCTTGAAGTTGTTCTCTTATCTTCATGTGCACCCATATGCATATACATCACACACACGCACGCACGCACGCACGCACGCACGCACACACACGCACGCACGCACGCAATGTGGGAAAACTGTGCTCCACCACTACTTACTCTATATTTCTCTGTCTCTCTTCTCTCTCTCCTCCCCCTCCCCCCTCTTTGCCTTTCTTTCCTCCTATTCTGCCCCTTTCAGACACTGAGTATTTACTTGGTAGTCAGGCAAGGTCTCTACTTTCATAGCACTCACACACTGAAATGATTCGAGCACAAATCAGCAAGCATAAATATCTTACTGGAAATAAATGGCGTATGTAGAATTAAAGCGAGTGATACAATGAGAGCCCCAAACAGATTATTGTGGCCCCTTTAGAAGGTACTGGAATGGTAAGTTAAAAAGGGCTGGTTGGATTTTTTTTTTTTTGAGACAGGTCCCAGAATGTAGCTTAGGATAGCTCTGAGCTTGTTATGTAGTCCAACTAGCCTGAACCTCTGATTCTTCTGCTCCAGCCTACTGAGATGTAGGACGACAGGCATGTGCCATCATGCTCAGCTTGAAGAGATAATCTTTGGACTGAAGTGTGAACAAGCCCAAGGGGGTCTTTCAAGGATGAAGTATAATGTTATTCCTGGTAGGGGAATAGCCAGCGCCCATCTGAGTGTGAGCCTGGAGACCCGGGACTAGGGCAGAGTGGTGAATGGCTGGGGAAGAATGTGGGAGAGTCAGACACAGTGTGGAAGAGGTAAAGTCAGTGGGCTGGAAGTTTCAGTGAGTTTTTGCTGCAAAAGAAATTCCAGAGTAGATGAGCTGTAAGAACAGAAAGATGTGAGCGAGAAGAGAGTGCCTGAAACCAACGCTTCACAGGATGTGTACTTATTGGTTGTGACAAGGTCAAGGGTGTGAACAGGACAGTGATGGGGTGGGGTGGGGTGGAAAAAAAATCACATCATTTGACGTGAAGGGATTTTGTCAAAATGGTATGGGTTGATCAAAGTTCATTAAGAAAAGAATTGAGAAAATCCAGCAAAAGAATCAGTTGAAAAATTCTGAAATAGAGTTATACGGGACAATGGCAGTTATTATCCTGACAGATTGTAAACAAGTTTTTTTTTTTTTTTTTAACTGTACATATTGCCTTTAGGACACCTGCAGCTTAGCCTCAAATACAAATTGGGCTGGAAATGTAGCTAATCGGTCAGTGCTTACCCAGCATGAATAAGGTCCTGAGTTGCATCCTCAGTACTGGGGTGGGAGATAGGTTGGAAAATAATGTTTTGGGTTTAATTTAAATTCCCGAAATAGAAAGGATATGAATTGGCACTAACGCAGGTTTTTTTCTCCCCCAGGAAGTAGTAATTTGAGAGAAAGTACAACTTGGCAGTCATTCCCAGACCCCAGCACTCTTTTTAATGGCAAATAATTTGTAAGATCTTTTTTTTAAAGATATGTTATAATAAGTTTTAGTTAACTCAGATACATATCTGTTTTAAAATTTATTGTAATTCTCTAAAGCACAAGGAGAAATACAGAGAAAATGTCTATTTTTGAGATAGGGTTCTTGTAACCTGGGCTGATCTTGAACTCACTACATAATGAAGGCTGCTGACCGTCATCTCATGATCCTCTCAAGTGCTGGGGTTATAGGTATGTGCCACCCTAGAAAATGATAGAAAATACTATAGAATTTAAAATATGTAAGAACTAAGAGATGATTATCATAGAAGTCATAGGGAAGAAGACAGACTTGTGCACAGCTCCTCTTGTGAATGTAACAGGGAAACATGCTGATTGATATAGGAGTGTTATACTGGCGATTTAGGAATAGAAATATCATTGTTTTGAATGAGAAATATATATATATATATATATATATATATATATATATATATATATATACACACACATATATATTCAATAGATATAGATTTAGATAACAGTATGTGTCAGTGTGGTGGTTGGAAGGAAAATGGCCCCCAAAGAGAGTGACACTATTAGGAGGTGTGGCCTTGTTGGAGGAAGTGGGCCATTACAGAGACAGGCTCCTTTGCTCAAACTTCTCTCAGTGTGTGAGGTTGAGATCACTTCCTGTTGCCTGCAAGATGTAGGGCTCTCAGCTGCTTCTCTAGCACCATGTCTTGCCTGCATGCCACCATGTCCCACCATGGTGATAATGGACTCAACCTCTGAACTGTAAGCTACCCCCAATTAAATGTTTTCCTTTGTAAGAGTTGCTGTGGTCATGGTGTCTCTTCACAGCAATAGAAACCCTAAGACAGTCAGTGTGTGTGTGTGTGTGTGTGTGTGTGTGTGTGTGTGTGTGTGTGTGTGTAATTTGTAATTTTTTTTGAGTGGATAAAGAGTCACTTTCTAAGAACCCATGGTGACATTCTGAACTTGGAAAAGGTCAACCCATTTCCTTCATAGTTACATTTTTGAAAAATCTCAGTAAATATTAAAACAGCAACAGTACTTTGTGTTTACATGTAAAACACAATTAGGTTCTAGGGTGAGGTAATTATAAAACAACCCTTTTTTGGGTACGTGGAAAATCCAATAAGACATTAAGTAATAGTGCAGGATCAAGCCAATTCTTTAAGGGATTGCTTCATTTGTTTAGGGAAGCATGATTATCCCTGCCTGCTGGGGAGTGCCTCTTTCCTATGATCATTGTAGCCCCCAAAACTGCTCCATAAAATTTAAAAAGCTAAACTGTGGGCTACTTGATGGTTTGTTTAACTGAATTAATTAAGCCACTGATACAGGGAAGGCCATCCAAGTGAAGAGATAGCTAGCCGGGTAGATCTCTTACTTTCCATCAAGGTGCTCAAAATTGGCTGTGAGCTGCGTAGTCTAGTCACACAGACCGTGTTGAACCCTCCACCTGTCCTATAGAAACCATAAGGTTACTGGCTGGCTGAGGCAAAATTACATTTGAAAATACCATGTCCAAGCCGGGTGTGGTGGGTCAACTCTATAATCCCAGTCTCTGCCCTGGAGGACTGAGAGTTCAAAGCCAAGCTGGGCTAAGTCGCAAGAACTTATAAAAGAAAAAAAAAAAAGAATAAATAAAGAAGTATAAAGGAAAAGAAAAACTGTATTTAAAAAAGAAAATACATCCATTTTTGGATACCATGGATGTTTTCTTTAAGCAACTTCAATTTAGTAGCATTTTAAATTATTTAGCATGTATTTTTTCACAGATGCTAATGAGATTTATCACATACATTAAAAATTAAGCTTTATAACGTTTTCTAAAATTAAAAGTCCCACATTCCTCAAAATTTACAACCGCATCCCATCACTTGTCATTTTCTAAAAAAAAAAAAAAAAACAAAAACAAACCCTCAGTTCTATTACGGTTGGAATAAAACAAGCCTTTGAGGTCCTCCAAAGAAACATGGGGTTTCCTGAACAATGAAAAGACTAGAGATTGTAGTTACTCTCCAGAAAACTGGAAACCTATAGATTTCAGGCTGCAGAGAGTATTAATTTTGTTCCTTAGAGAAATAAATGGCAGCTGCGTGGAAGCTGGACACCGAAGGGGAAAATCTAGGGTACAGAGAAGCTTTTGGAGAACTGGGTTAATGTGTCCTGTGCTTTTGTGACGTTTGTGGGTAGATTCTACCCTCTGCAGTCCAGTCTGGGATGCAGAATAGTCGTTGGGAGATGCAGGTTGGAAAAGGTGCATGAAGCTGTTTATCACAAGCAGTTGGGATGGAGACTGAGCCCAGAGCATTGAGAGAGGCAGGGATGAGGCTGCAGACAGGAAGTCTGGTTTAGAGCTACGGAGAGCGATTGTGATCAGGAACTAACACGGGAGAGACAACATTGTAGCGACAAGATGACAGGAAACAAAGGGTCTCTGGATGTGGGAAAGGGGTGACCATGCTCTGGTTAAGCAGCCAGAGTGTTCAGAATGGAACCAGCTAAGAAACATGCCAGGCTTCCCAACCTTTACTTGAATCAGACAAAGGGAGTTTAAGAACGCAATCAGCCAGGACTCTGATCCCCCTAGGTTTAGAAGAGGATCTGACAGCTGGCATTTCCACATGTACCCGAGGGATGCATATTGCTAGTCCATGAACTAACTTTAGATAAATAACGTTCCGAAAGCACTAGAATAACCTGAATTGGCTACGGGATTTACAAGCTTTGGACCCTTCATGTGCGGACATGCAGGTAGGTTAACTGGCTAGAGAGAGGTCTGAGAGAGCAGAGTAGACAAATAATCAGTTTCTGACTGACTCAAGATGGTTTGAAGGGTAGCCTATGAAAATAGCTGCCCATGAAGACCAAAGGAGAGGATTAGTGTTTTGTTTTTTTTTTGTTTTGGTTTGGTTCCTGTTCTCAATAGGTAGCTGTTTGAAGACTTAAGAGCTGTTGGAGACGATGGAAAAGAAAGCTGTGGGCCGGGCGGTGGTGGCGCACGCCTTTAATCCCAGCACTCGGGAGGCAGAGCCAGGCGGATCTCTGAGAGTTCGAGGCCAGCCTGGGCTACCAAGTGAGCTCCAGGAAAGGCGCAAAGCTACGCAGAGAAACCCTGTCTCGCAAAACAAAAACAAAAAAACAAAAAAGAAAGCCGTGGACTCAAGCAAACGTTGCTCAGAAACTTCACGGTGGCTCTGCAGCCCGGAAGCCGCGGTTTCTGTCCCTCCCCTCAGGCAGCCAATGGGGAACAGTCCAGACTCGCTGGGATGACTGAATTTGGCCTCATCACTTTTCTGGGTTCCCTTAAAGCAGCCAAAGAGGATTTTGTTGCACTATTCAAAAGAAAAAAAAAAGTATATAGGTGCAGATAACCAGATTCTTGAATTGATTAAGTTATCATGCATTTGTTAATGTGACAGACTGAAGAGGGTTCCAGAGTCTAGGCCACATTTTCTGGAGAGCTGCCAGTAACCATTCAGCGAGAATGCACATACAGCAAGATGTTAATGTTCAGCAATGTTTCCTCTTCCTTCTTTCTTGACTTAAACTGTGAAGGTAATAGTCACACTGAGGTCGTAACCAATACAACCTGGGTAACAGATGGCAACTTGCTTAAATTGGAAGATGGATTTAAAATTGGAATTGATTAGAATGCTGATGCCTTTGCTAGATGAAAAGGAGTTGATTCATTTTCTGAGATCCTTCAAATATGGAAATTATTAATCAGTGAGTCTGCCAGTTTATCACTAGGTATTAACACGTAGAAACACCAAATTCCCTCTAACGTTATTTCTTATGCCACATAAATTCCTTTAGTTACACAAGCAAACAAACACTCCATTTTCACACCAATGAATAAACATGGGAAGTAATCAAGGCAACAGAGCAACTTGAGCAGCATTAGGTATATTCTAGGTACTTGATATGTATTTATGGGATGGATGAATAAAAAATGAATGAATGGAAGAATTAGTGAGACAGCGAGTGTCGAAGTGGAAGGTGGAAGTGACCGTTGGCTTGGCACTTGATCAGAACCATAAAAACGGATAAGTTGCTGGCTGCTGTTTGGATAAAGCTGTAAACTTAGAAAGCAGGAGGAGATCATGGAGAGGTGAGATGGCGAGAGGAGGAAAGGGAAGGATCAAGGCTGGATTCTTAGGAGGGACCTGGGAGACCTGAGAGCGGAGCACCACCACCACCACCACAGGGAACTGAAAGACAGAGCCGGTGAGAAACACTCCAGCAAGCTAGCTTGTCACACAAGAAGGGAAGGAAACCAGACTCCACACAGACGAGCTCTTGGTTCTAATCATTTGGCAAGCAAATCTGCGAATCTCAAAGAAGTTGAGTGGGTGAAGAGAGAGCTGTGATTTTGGAGTCTACTCAAGCCATCTTGAAGGCTTCTAGGGAAGCGTGAGTGTTGGAAATCTTGCAGTGTTGGGGGAACCATTGTATTCAACAAGGGTTAACTGATCTCCCAGGTACAAATATTTCATCTGATCAAAGGTCAATAATTTGTAATTCATGGTCTCAATCATCATATAACCTACATGAGGAGAAATATACTTTAGGGAAATAATTATGTATTAAGAACTTATTGACACATCAATTCTGCGAAGCAGTGGTTATTATTATGGCATTTCTCTACATGCATTTAACGTACCTTGATTATGTTACCCCTTCCATCCTTTATCTGCCCCCTCCATTTTTATGAGATTCCCCCTTTACATCCATCACCTCCTCAACCAGATTCTATATAGGAAAGAAAACATGTGACACTTGTCTTTATGAGACTGGCTAATTTCACAGAACATAATGCTCTTTGGTTTCATCCATTTTCCTGCAGATGATATAATTTCCCTCTCTCTGGGTGAATAAAATTACATTATGTACAAATACAACATTTCCATTCACCAAGGCTGACTCCATAACTTTACTATCGTGAAGAGGGAGTGCAACAATACACATGCATTTGCAGATACTTCTGTAGTAATCCATAGAAATGATACAGCTATATTATATAGTAGCTCTTTTTAAAATTTTTTCTGAGACATCTCCATACTGATTTAACAGGGCAAACTTTATTTATTTGTTTATTTCTTGAGACAGCAGCTCTTCTAGCCCAGGATGGTCTTGAACACTTTGTGTAGCCTAGGATGGTCCTGAACTCTTAATCCTCTTGTTTCTGCCTCAAAAGTGCTGGGATTACACATGTGTGCCACCACATCTGCTTAATTAAGACAACATTTGATAAATACCCAATAATGTCAGTGCAATTTAAAATATTCACCCACTCATTTTTTTTAGATTGTGTGACATTTCTTGGTTTTAGTATATTTATAAAGTTGTGTGGCCTTCAACAGTATACAACATTTTTATCCCTCAGAAACAATCCACATAACAATTAGCAGTCACTTCTTCCATCTGCTCTCTGACAGCTACTAATCTGTTTTCTACCTCTATGGATTTCTAGATTCTCCATTGATTGCCGATAATAAATGTAGAGTTTGTTTCTGGTCTTTCAGATCTGTTCCAAGGATGGTTGTGCCTACTATAATGCCAGCCAGTATCATATTCTTCATCTCCACATCCTTATAATGTTTTAAACTCAGGAAACTTGAGTCCATCAGGAAGTTTTGATCCCCTTTGACCCTCAAACTAAGTCCTTCTTGCCCTGAATCGTTTAGATATTCTGTCTCTTGCATTTCCATTTAAGTTTCAGGGTCAGCTCACCAATTTTTATAATAAAGTCAGCAGGGGCTTAATCTTTTGCCCATGGGTTGGATGTAACGTGGATAGCTACAAATATGGCTCAACACAAAACCATAAACTCATCTGAAACATAATGAGAGCTTTGCGTTTCATTTTTGGTACCTGGATCAAACATTACCTTTATAGATGACAATGTGAATCATAATATCAACAGACTGAACGTGCCTGGTTGTAGCTCAATTCGGAGAGTATTTCCATCTTAACAATATTAAATATATCAATCTATGAAAATTGATGTCTTTCCATTTATTTAGTATTTGTTTCTTATGACAATATTAAATAATTTTCAGAATACACACTTTATTGTATTATTTTATTAGACTTATTTCTATGTATTTTATTCATACTATTATTTCTATGTATTTTATTCTTGCTATTATTGTTAATAGAGTTGTTTGATTTTATTTATAAATTCCATTTTTGTAACACAGTCACATCCTGTAGATGAGACTGATCTGGAACTTAGTATGTAGCTGACTCTGGCTTCTGACTCGGGGCAATCTTCCTGCCTCAATCTCCTGAGTTCTGGGTTTACTGGGATGGGCCATCACAGCTAGGTGTTTCCTAAATTTCTTTCTGACATTCTTCATTGCTGGGTGTTTAAAAATGCATTTGACTTTTGCAGATTGCTCTTCTATTATTCATCCTTGTTGAACTCCCTAATTCAAATAGAATTTTGTGGATTTGTTAGGGTTTTTCATGGATAAAATCACAACACCTGCAAGTAGAAATGATTTTACTTCTTTTTCAATATTGATGCCTCTAATTTCCATTTTGTGCCTAATTGCCATGTTAGAACCCCCAGAAGAATGTTGAACAGGAGTGTGGAGGGTAGGTGTGTTTGCCTTATTTATGTATGTATTACCATGAAATTCCAATCTACTCATCTGTCAAGAGTTCTGTTTTTTTGTTTTGTTTCCTTTTCACTTAATACAGTATGTTGCATGGTTGTTTGTTAGATATTGAATCAACCTCATATTCTTAGGATAAGCCTCACTTGATCACAGTGTTCTTTTTAGTGTTGTTGGACTTCTTTTACTAGAGTTGTATTGGAGAAATTTTTATTCATGTAAATGGGATATTGGTCTGTAGTTTTTCTTTCTAGTTTTGACTGCATCTATTTTAGAATCAGGTTGTACTGGACTCATAGAATAAACTGGAAATATTCTCTTTTCCTGAATTTTGAAAATGTTGTGAAGGCTTAATGTTCATTTTTCCTTGATAGTTTGGTGGAATTCATAAATAAGGCCATCTTCTCCTCAGAAGATTTTAAAGATTAAACTATCGATTTAATCTCTTTTCTTGCTGTGTCTATTCAGATATTGTCTTTCTCAATGCACTTTAGGTAACTTGTGTCTGTCTAGGAGTTTGTTCATTTTATCACAATTATCGTTTCTTTGATCTACTAGTGTTTTGGAATTTGTTGTTTGATTTCCACATGTTTGTGTCTTTCTTAAAGTTCCTGCTGTTGTCTCATTTCATTTCATTGCAGTTGGAAACTACTTTGCATTATTTTAAATATTTTAATGTTTATTTTTTGATATCACAGATGGTCTGTCATAGCAAATATGCCCATGCACTTGAGAAGACAGTATGTTTTGTTGTTGTTGGCTGAAGTGTGCTATAGGTGTCATTTGGGTTTAATTGACTCATAATGTTGTGTTGTCCAAGGTTTCTGTCTTCTTGATCTTTCTTTCTTTCTTTCTCTCTTTCTTTCTTTCTTTCTTTCTTTCTTTCTTTCTTTCTTTCTTTCTTTCTTTCTTTCTTTCTTTCTTCTCTCTCTCTCTCTCTCTCTCTCTCTCTCTCTCCCTCCCTCCCTTCTTTTCTTCTTTCCTTCCTTCTTCCCTCTTTTTTTTGTTTTTGTTTTTGTTTGTTTTTTGAGACAGGGTTTCTCTGTGTAACAGCTCTGGCTGTCCTGGAACTCACCCTGTAGACCAGTCTGGCCTCAAACTCACAGAGATCCGCCTGCCTCTGCCTCCTGAGTACTGGGATTAAATGTGTGTGTCACCACCACTTGGCTTCTTGATCGTTTTCTGTTGCATTCTTCCCCTTGTTGGGAATGAGGTATTGAAGTTCCCAAATATTTTGTTTCAATTGTCTATATTCAATTCACTTATTACATGTTTTGTTTAATGCATATTGGAATCCCATGATTTGGGATTTTATTTTACTTTTTATTGAGTGTGTGTGTCTTTGTGCTATATGCATATTCGTGCATGTGAGTGGATGGGTGCAATCATCCCTGTGCGTGTGTAGAGGACAGAGGTTGATGTGGGTGTCTTCCTCTATTGCCTTCTACATAACTTATTTGAGATACATTTTTTTTTTCACTGCCATTTTGACTAGACTGACCTGCAAGCCCCTGGAGCTACAGACGAGCACAATCACATCAGCTTTTATGTAGGTGATGTTGATCTGAACTCAGACCTTCATGGTCCGAGCTGCTCTTGAACTTGGGATCATCTGCTGCCGCAGCCTCCCAAGTGCTACAATCTCAGGCACAGTCTACCTTACACAGCCTGCTTTGTGAATTTTCAAGGGAGGTAGAACATCAGGAAACATGAATCCCTCCAGACATGCACTTACACAGCTCATGTGCATTCCCATACCCACCCACAGGCTCCTTTAAACAGCCTGTTCTGCCTTCTGTGTCTTCTCAAGAAACATCCAGGAGACAGTGAGGCAACAGTTCAACAAGCTGCCAGCTAAGCACTAAGACATTCTCTGTTTGAACTAGACAGGTTGGAGCAGAGAAGCATGGAAGTGGGTGGGGTGGAAGCCAGAATTACAATCTCTTTTCTGTTCCATGGAAAATGGTATTGCAGCAACCATGGGTAAGGGAGGAAAGAATTACCTCAATGGTCCAGAGAAGCAAAAGGCTGTTTGAACTTGTATATCTTCTAAGTTATTTGGGGACCTTAAATATAATATTACTGGAGAGGCTTATGCATGTCAACGGAAGTAAGAACACTCATCTTCTAGGATCTGACATACTCCAGACATATCAAGCTTTTCTACCTTGCAAAGAAAGACAGATATTACACACACACACACACACACACACACACACACACACACACACACACACCACATACACACACTCATGGCTATTCATGGATTCACATATTTATGAATGTCTAATAATAGATATATTTATCTTTCATGATTTGTCTCAGTAGAGTATAAATATATTCTAAACATTTCTTGTGAAAACAATTCCAAGAATATCTAAACAGTCCTAATACCGTTTTATATTTTTAATTAACACTTCTTGAGAAGTTGGGCTTGTTGAATCTAGTGTTTCTTTCTTTCTTTTTTTTAAATTTACCTTCTTAATTCAAGATGTGGCTGTCTGTCTACTGGAGCTTTTGTAAGTATTGTTGTTGCTCAGTTCAGCTTTTGATAGATGTGGAGCAATTCTGAGTTTAGAATACTAGCTCCTGCTATGAAAAGCACAGGGCTAACTTTCAAAATGATGTCCTGTCCTGGGCATCAGCTCCCCTGTGAAATTGTGTAGAGAGTCATGGCAGTGGTCTATTAGGGCTACTGCCTGCGAGATGACACATGAACTCATTTTTTTTTTTTTTTTAAATTGGGTCATGCATGTATCCAGTTCATTAAAAGTCAAAAGAGTTGTATAATCTGGAGAGAAACTAGAATTTGCACCAACCAGACAACTAAAAATAATAATAAAAAACCCCAACTCTCATCATGAAAGTAGAAGGACCAGTTAGAAGGTTGCAGGCAATCGGAAGTGGGGTTGGGGGAAGGGAGGACAGTGAGAAAGGAATATGACCCAAATATTTCATATACATGCATGAAATGAGATGTATTGTTGTGTATAATTAATGTGTTCTAATAAAACACAAAGGATACAAGGAATTGTGGTCATGTTTCCATTTTTTAAAGCCATTTCATATCATTCAATCAGACAGGTCTTTATAATGCTATGCTGAATATTTGTTTTCAACATATAGCTAGATGCAGGTGTGGCCCTCATTTTAAAAGTGGGCAGTTTTACTGAGTCAATTTGAGGTGAGTCACGGTTGACTTGCCGCAAGGTCAGACATGCCCTAGAGGACAAAACTGTGTGATGTAATTTTTAACACATTTTGCTTTAAGGTGACAATAAAAATTATAAAACCGCAGAGAGCAGAACAAAAGAGTGGCTAAATTTGGTTTTCTCTCTGATCCAAATAGGTTTGATGACCATCAAGAAAGGTCACCATATAACCAGGCATGATGGTACATGACTTTAACCCCAGTACTTGGGAGGCAAAGGTAGGTGGATATTTGTGATTCCAAGGCCATCCTGGTCTCCATAAAAGATTTCCAGGTCATCCTAGGCTACTGAGAGACACCAGCTCCCCCCCCCTCCCCCAACCCAAATCCAATGTGGTTGTGCTTGAACAACTGATAAGCGAATGAGCTCAGATAGGTCTGGTCGAAGTCCAATGAGAGAGACAGAGAGAGAGAGAGAGAGAGAGAGAAGTCAGTAGAGATGACAAAGACAAACACATTTGTAAGTCAGGTCTACCGTTCATTTTGTGATGGGAAATCGCCACAGCAGGGCTGAGTCTGGAAACCTGACTGGGAGTCGTCAGAGATTACAGGAGACAGACACAAGTCACATAAAGCTGATATTGGGTGGGCTGTGTGCTCGGGTGGAGATGCACCAGAAGCCTGGATATTCAGCAAGTTTACTACATACAGCATGAGTGAGGAGGCAGGTTAGCTGATCAGGTCAGCACGTTTTACCAAGACTGCTTTTGGCTAAAGGTCAGCTGTTGGTCAATACAGGGGAAGACGGCTTCACCATTCCCACAATTCCCAGGCACTGGTGTCCGGACATGGCCATGCTCCTGTCAACAATACACTTTGACTTTGAACTTCATCTGCTCTCCATAGGAAATACTCACATTTGGCATAAGCTTTTGAATTCAACCATCGGACTGAGGGTGCAGTTCAGTGGCAGAGCGTTTGCCTAACAGAAAAAGAGCCTTGGGTTCAATCTTTATCACTGCAAAACAAACAAACAAACAACAAACAAATAATAAATAAGTGACTCCCAAACATAAAATATAAGGAATTGAAGTCAGATCAAAGATAAAATAGACTTGAGACCCGTGAAGGTAAGGGCCAAGTAACATTTGACTTATAAGTTCTGGAAAACCAGTTCCATGTTTCTATTGGGCTATAAAATATTTTAAGTTATGACATCACATTTTCCATCCAATTATTTTCCAGCTTTTATTCTCATTACATGTTTTGGTGACCAAAGTCAACCATATTTATCATATTCTTTTTTTTTTTGTAATTTCCAAAGTGAAGTTTACCAGAAGACTTCAATTTGATACATTCTAGAGGTGCTTCTTCCCCACTTTTATTTGGCATGTTACCTGAGAAGTCCTTGTCCACCCAGGACTTAGGAAGCCAACTCCATAATCTCCCACAACCCACTTCAGAACACAGTCTACTGACAGAGGAAGTATGGACACCTCTCCCAAGATACCACAGAGGTGTTCTAGAGGGTTCCTGGCTAGGGATAGATTATAAGATAAGGGGACATTTCCTTGGAGCATTATAGATATCTTGGCCCTCTAATTTCCCTTGAAGAACCAGGGGTAGAGATAAGCAACTGGGCCGGTCTACCCTAGGGCAGAGTTGAAGGCAGAGAGAGGATTCCTGGGAATGAACTCTGCAGTGAAGATCCCATCTAAACAGCTGTTGGCTCTTTGAAACTGTTGAGAAAGAGTCTGTGCTTTGGTTTAATGTTGTGTCTTTTAGATTCGAGATTTGGTCAAAATCATTTCTTCCACACATCAGAACTGTTGCTGTTTTCTACTCAGTGTCTTCTCTGGGCTGTGCAAATATTAAATACTAATTTTTTTATGACTTAAAATTGAGTGGATTTGTGGCCATAAAACTGTGGCATTGGAATAAGGACCAATGTACAATTTGGTTAGTTCAAAGCTTGTGCATCTATTGAGGAAAGAAACCATCTTTACAGAAATGGACAAATACACAGGCATGCATGTCATTCTGGCTCTGAGCTGAGTTCAGGCGACCACTAGGTGTCACCATGCACAGATCTCGGTGCTTGTAGACACCAAGGTACCAAGATACCAAGATCACTCTTCCATGGCAGAGCTGCTCTCCCAGTCCAAGACAGAGAAAAGAGGTTGCACTTAATTCCACCTTCTTCCTCAGAGGGAATCTTTACTTTTTTGTTTGTATGCGAAAGCAAACATTTTTGTGTCTCTGCTTTTCATGGGCATCTTGCTTTCTCTTGATTTCCTAAGCAAGGAAAAGCTGTTTCTTGATGAAGAAACATCTTAGGAGCTTTGAACTTTCTAGGTTGAGACTCTTTCTCTTTGGCTGGCACCGGATCAAATCTAGCATCTTTCAAGATCCCTGAGCCCTCATTGGCTAAACAAGCTTTAAGGCGTGTATGTGGCTTCATGGTATGTTTTGAAGCAATGACTTCAAGCAAGCACTCAAGTATCTACTTTATCAATGAATACTCCTTATTAAGGTGAAGGGTATACAGGGAGATACTACCCTGAGGTCAGGAACACCAAACAGGTAAACATGCTGTTATTTAGAAGGGCTTGTTCTATGCATTTCCTCATCTGCTCATGAACATGAAGTTGAGTCACACAAATACGTTAAGTTAAATCTATTCTGGTATATCCTTGAAAGAGACAGTGGGGATTCAAGGTACGTAGCTTTTATTAATACAGAAAAAGGAAGGAGAGCCAGGTCTTGGTTAAGTCCATTGAGTTGACTTGGTAGTGTCCGATGTGGTAGTGCTAGTCTTTAATCCCAGTTCTCTGGGGGCTCAGCAGGAGTTTAGCAAATGTGAGGCCATTCTGAGCTACACAGTTAACCAAAAAGACAACCAAACTGGACATGATTAGAAATGTGGAGAGGCTTAGTTTTTCAGGGTGTGCAAAGGGATGTTATTATATGCCCTTGTCTGAGCTACTTTCTCCATAACTTACATCTACAGGCCATCCATTTCCCCTTATCTGACTTGGATCATCCATGGGAAAATAATTTGGGATGGGCCCCATGCAATAGTTCACAGTGTTCAGAGTGACATATGACATGTCCATCATATTGCGACTATTATAGTCTCTATTTTTTGATCACCATCCCCATAAATGATCACTCTGGATTAGATAGAGAAAAAGAAATACTAAAGCTTCATTAACTTGCCCATGCTGTGACAATTGAGAGGAAGTGGGTTAAACCAGGTTGGCACCTTTGCTTGACTGTAAGGAGATAAGTCATTTGAATGAATTTGAATAAACCAGGGCAAGATCTCAACAACAGGATTTACAAAGGGAGTAATGACTGCTTCTAATCATGGTGCTTATAAAGTGTACCTTGGCTCTATCAGTACTTAATAGGAAAATTATCCAAGAAAGGGTATAATATGAACAGGCAAGATGCAAAAGAGTATTATATATTAGTAATTAATACATTAATAAATTAGTAATCATTAATATAACAATATATGAGTATATTATATTATTATTACACATTAGAATTATATAGAATTCTTTGGTGTTATTGTTGCTTTGTTTTGAGACAGGGCATTGCTATGTTTTTTTATTTTATTTTATTTTTTTGGTTTTTTGAGACAGGGTTTCTCTGTGTAGCTTTGCGCCTTTCCTGGAGCTCACTTGGTAGCCCAGGCTGGCCTCGAACTCACAGAGGTCCGCCTGGCTCTGCCTCCCGAGTGCTGGGATTAAAGGCGTGCGCCACCACTGCCCTGCTATGTTGTTTAAGCTGGTCTTGAAACCTGTACTCAAGCAAACGTTTTACATCAGCTTCACAATTTACACAAACACACACACCCACCATTCTCCCTACAAAAGACCTTTCTTCCTTTGTATTTTGCTCATTTATATAGCATCATTGTTTAGAACAATGCCTGGCACGGTGGCCAGACCCCAAGGTTGGTCCTTAGTAATCTCCAAATCCTGATATTCACACCTTAGCAAAATCTCCCCACCACAAGTAAGTCAGGGTCGGACCTATGGTTTGCTCCCAACCAACAGATGTCAACGGATATGTGAGATGTCATTGTCATCATTAGATTTGATTACGTCGTGTTAAGGATCACTCAGCATATTGGCGTTAGACATTCTTTTTGTAGGCCTGGTGGTATAGATGTCCTTGCTGATGATCCATGGAGTGAGGCAGTGTGAGTGGCCTCTAGAAGCCCAGATGCTGTCTTAGTCCAGAGCAATAAACCAGGCATAGGGCCACAGCAAATTAATTGTTCAAGAAACTTGAATGAATTTTGAAGTAGATTTTTCTCCAGTGGTGCCTCTAGATGAGAATCAGCCTTCTAACACTCTGTTGCTCCGTGAAACTGAGTCCTTGAGCAGAAGGCCCAGCCTGGACAAGTTTGGATCTGGAACCACAGAAGTGGGAGACCCTGAATGTGTGTTGTTTTTAAGTCACCAATTCTGTGTATTTTGTTATCCATTAAAAAAAAGAAAGAAAGAAAGAAAGAAAGAAAGAAAGAAAGAAAGAAAGAAAGAAAGAAAGAAAGAAAGAAAGAAAGAAAGAAAGAAACACAAAAAACTAAAGAACCTGGTATGGTGAACTAATACACATGTGTGTTATGCGAAATCATTGTTTTATAGATTCATGAATTTTAAAGTGTTATTGTACGCACATGCTACTTTCGTTTATTGCATTAGCTTACAGTTTAAAATTTTATCAAACCTCAAGCATGCGTAGCCAAGTCACACTTTTCGGTTCACAATGAAGATATCATCAATTCCATCACTGGTTGTGAAACACCCCTGTCTTGCACTCATTTCTTCTTCCCTTTGTTTCCTAAGACTACCCGTCTTAGTTTGGGGTTCTGTTGCTGTGATAAACCACTACGAACAAAACAAGTTGGAGAGGAAAGGAGTTATTTCAACTTGTGCTCAGGTCACATTCTGCCACTGAAGGAAGTCAGGCCAGCAATTAAAGGCAGGGACCCGGAGGCTGGAACTGAGGCAGAAGTCATGGAAGAACACTGCTTACTGCCTTGCTCCTGGAACTTGCTCAGCCTGATTTTTGGATCTACTCAGGACCACATGCCCAGGGGGGCTCATCAGCCCTGTGGTCTAGGCACGTTCACATCAATTATTAATCAAGAAAATGCCCAAAGCCTTGCCTACAGGTAATCCAGATGGAGACATTTGCTCAACTGAAGGTTCTCTTCCTTTCTTAATTTATGTCAAATTTACAAAGAGCCCAATGGTGACACCACTCATGTGTGTGTGTGTGTGTGTGTGTGTGTATTTACACGCACATTTTTATATACATCTTTGTAAAGTGTTCAGTGGTAACTGTGGCTGTGTATGGAGTGAAAAGCGAAGGGAAGGCAGGGCCATTGTTCAGCTACTGCTTCATCAGGGGGCTTGAGCCATTTCTATAGATAGAAAAAAAAAGCCCACTGGAGATTTAACGCATCCACAAGCAATAATTAGTACTGTTGTTCTTGTGTGTTTGGGGAGACGGGGAAAAGGTAGGCGGTGAAGACCGAATTAAGCAGTGGGGTCATGTCAGCTTGACCACTTTCTTCTTGGATTTTTTCCTTTAGACTAAATTGCCCAGGTGCTGGAAAAGAAACTTCTAACCAGAATCTCTTCATCAACAAATATTGTCTTAATTGCTAGGTGTGCCAAGTTTAAATAGCTGCACCAAATATGTCTATCTAAATCACTTAAAATGTGGGCTTTGGCATGAAATTAGGTCTATGTAGATTTTTCAAGACAAATTCTGTTGAAAACATGTACTTAAAAATAGGAATTTATCATTACCGTTTCATGGTGAGCTTAAATGTATCTCTCTTATACTAAACAGAAGCAAGAAGTAGATATTATAGTTCCTGACAATCTGGGCTAATGGGGGGTCTAGATTAGTGAAAACGGTGACAAAATAATTAATACCAAATGAAATAAAACCTATATTGTTTTTTTTTGAAGTGTGGTGACCCAAGAGGATGTGTGTCTGTAGTCACACACACACACACACACACACACACACACACACACACACACACCCCATTATATTGCTTTTCCTGGGAAGAAATGAACAAACATCTCATTTCAGATGGGCCACTGATGACAGACCAGAGAAACAGCTCTACTGATGCCCAACAAGGTGAACTAATACATTTAATGGGGTTACTAATTGGAGCATGGCTAGCTCAAAGGCAGCTACATCACCACAAAGGGGACCCCGGCATGAAGAGTGACTCACCATAGCTGCAACCCTAGGGTTCTCTGTACAACTCGCAGGCCCCCTGACAAGTCGGGGGGTCTGATCCAGAAAGCTCAGTGAATCTCCTCCTCCTCGGTTGCTTACTCTTTCCATAACCTCTGAGAGGGGCCTTGTAAATTTTGCTAGTCTCAGGAACTTCCTGAGATTTGTGATATGGATGGTTTATTTCCTGAAATTCATAAGGCCCCTGCTTTCTTTCTGAAGAGAATGTTTTAATTTGGGGGGAATTGCTACCTCTCTCTCTCTCTCTCTCTCTCTCTCTCTCTCTCTCTCTCTCTCTCTCTCTCTCTCTCTCTCTCACACACACACACACACACACACACACACACACACCATGAGCACTTTCAGAGGTGTGGTTCCCTGTTATCCTTTTGGGTCTTGGAAACAGTGTCCAGCTTTATCTCCCCTCCCATCAACACTGCTGACAAATGATAGAGGTATTAGGAGAGAAGGTTCTCTGTGGACCTTCAGCATCACCCAGTTTCAGCTTCCTCTTGTCATGTGGCTGTCTAAATTTTGCTTTATTATCTTGAAGGATCAAACGTCCACTGTATCCTGAAATAGCCTGGTCTACTCTCAGGCAATAAATAGAAAGTTCTAACTTTGCACTATTAAAGCAGAAATCTGCACCCACTTGATATCTTCCTATTAATCCAATTTCTGACTTTTTGGGTCACAGGAAATAACTACAGCTTATTCCCAGTGAGCATTTGGAAGACATCTGCCATTTGAATCTCAAGGGTTCTCTTGGTGAAAGAAACGTTTCTAGTTTTCATAAATTTCCTGGGCTTGACGTTTGCTCCTCTTCTTGGTGATTCTCCTCTACCTCATTTTCTAACAAACTTCAAAGTTTAGCACACCGAATCAAGGGTACTACCCCAGAAATGAAAGAAATCACCTGCGACAAAACAGGGCCAGGGAAAGGCAAATCAAAAAAGAACAAGCAAGACAAATAAACAACAACAACAACAATAGAAGGTTCAGGTGTGTGGGTGAGTACAGGTCTAGGTTGTTAAATTACTTTAGCACATGTTTTTACATCCAATTTGGTGGATACAAATATGTAGATAAAATGAGAAAATTTTTACGTGTGTATGTGTGTATGGATGCACTGTGTCTGCAGGTGCTCAGGGGTGCTCAGACCTCCCTCCCCGGTGTGTGTGTGTGTGTGTGTGTGTGTGTGTGTGTGTGTGTGTGTGTGTGTGAAGCCAGACACCGATACCCATTGCCATCTTCTAATGCTTTCAACCTTATATATTGAGGGAGAGTCTCTTACCTGAACCCAGAGCTAACCAATTTGGCTAGTCTAGATAGCCACATCAGGCCAGGAGTCTACCTGTCAGCACCTTCCCGGTGCTAGAAATCACAGTCAAGCCACCAGGCCTGGTGATACTGAGGAGAGAATAAAAATGCTTACTTCATAAAACAAACAAACAAAAACCAACCACAAAACTATCTATGGATAGTAGGGATGAAGTAATTCATAACATTAAGGCCTTTTTGAAATCTAAAGTCACTTGAAGGACCAGAAGGTAGTTGGAAGAACAGAAGAAACCCATTAATCTTTATCTTGTATCTCTTGATTAGATTCTTTTGTGTTGGGGGTGGGGTTCGAGACAGGGTTTCCCTGTGTACTTTTGGTGACTGTCCTGGATCTCCCTCTGTAGACCAGGCTGGCCTCAGACTCACAGAGATCCGCCTGCCTCTGCCTCCCAGGTGCTGGGATTAAAGGCATGTGTCACCGTCGCCTGGTGATGATTAGATTCTTGAAATAGCCTTCTCATTCTCATCCTTACCTGCTTCCCACAGTACAACTCTAGAGATCTTTCACATCTGTACTTAAATCCCCTCAGTGGCTTCCCATGTTTCCCAGTAACATTCGTAACATACTTCTGTAATTTCTCTTCAACCTGGATCTTCCTCCTAGCCTCACCCTACACTTTCTGTCTTGTCTCTGTAGCAACACTGTCTATTAGCATGATTATTAAGTTATCGTCAGCCTAACAGGCATGTGCTTAACCACTGGCCAGTCTTGAGGGAGCATGCCATCAAGACTGGCTGTGGAGACTTTTCCCTTTCACACCCAGATACTCTGTTTCTAGGATCTCATCTTGCATCTCTGGTGGGTGTGTGTCGACATTTTCTCATGGAGCAATTGGAAGCAGACGGGTGAAAGTTTTTCTTTAAGGGTGACAGGCTCTTTGCTGTCAGCACAGTGAAAAGGACTCATGTCCCACTCAGATCCCTGTTTCTGGTCACAGATGGAGCGTCTTTAGCAAGGAAGACAGACAAAAGTCAGGTTGCAAACTTTGGTGTTGCCTTTAAGCTGCCGGTTAGTGTCATCCTCAGGTCCATTCCCCGACTTCCTTCATCATCTCTTTCCCCATTTTTCTACCTTCCGACTTGTCTTCTACTTCTCTGTTTTGTAAGACGCGGTGGACAGGGGAGTGGATGCTAGAAAAAAAATTACTTAATTATTTTAAAATCTGAAGGGGGTGATGAACAGAGTAATAAAGCTCCATGCAGAGGTAATAGAACTGATTTGGAGATGAAAGGCCCAGGAGGTAGTCCAAGAGAGAATGCCATAACCCAGGCTAGACAGATAGCAAAGACAGTATGGCTCAGTGTCTGGTGAAGTAAGGAAGGGGAGCATATCTAACAAGCACAAGGCTAATGGAAATAGGAAGGCACTTCAGCGCCCACAAAAAGAGCACACTCATCTCCCAGTAAAGAGGTGATGGCAATTTTAAGTCACTTTTGGACAGGAGCCAAAAGTTGATTCTATCACCACAATAGTTGGTAATAATGCCCCACATTATTTAAGAACCTTTGAACACCAGCTAGTGTATACATATGACCTTGTCCTGCCAAGTTTTCATAGTAACCCAGCAGGTAGTATTTTATGGCATTTTACACACGGGGAATTTGAAGTTCAGAAGAGTGGCTGGCCCAAAGTGACACACCGGTCAGTGGTAGGGGAGAAGCTTGAGTTCAGGTCACGGCGACCTTAAGTGAGCGCTCTCAGGCGTGGTCATGATCACAGTCCATCAAATACTTGGTAGTTTCCAGAATGCTTGCCACTGTTTTACACCCGGAAGGCTGAGGGTATGAAGGGCAAGCGTGGCCATCCCTTTGCATGTGGACCAAGCAGCCTAGAGGAGCAGTGAGACTTTCCCAGTATCACTGAATCAGAACTGAGAAGCAGGCCTGGCCCCTCTGCATGAGATGTTCCCACTAGTTAGAAGCAGAGCTAACCAAAGAAGCAGGTGACAGCAGACAGAAGAAAGAACAAATAAAGAAGCACAAACGGAACCAGTCTTACTGCTTATTGAGGGTTTAGAGCCCAAAATGCCATTGGTCGGAGGAATAGGGGGCTAGCGAAAAATATTAAAGTCTACATAACTTGATTTGATTGACCCTGATATTACTTAATTGTCTATATTTCCAAACCCTTCAACACATTATCTTACCCAAACTTGTTTTTCTGTGCAGGAACACCAGATTACCTCTGTGATCCTCACAGCTCCAGAGAACTGCCCATTTATCCTCGGGAGCCTGCCTGACTCCCACATTTTATCCCATGTCCCACTTTTATCTACCAACCAACATTGATGAGAATTGGGTACATGACCAATTCAACTAGTTTCTATGTGTGGTCAGGACTGGTGACTGCATGAAAATTGAGCACAGGTATGAGAATATGGGAGTATGGGAGGACTAGGTATGGAAATTGAGTATGGGAGGTAGAAGGCTGGGGTTGAAGACAGAACAAGGGAAATAGAAAACAATCAGGCCGTTGATGATGAGGCGAAGAGGGGAAGCAGAGGTGAGAATTGAGAACAGGTATTGTGGGCTATGAATGCAGTTCCAGTTTGCAGTTCCATTTCTCTCTGGAGGCCTCATGTTTTCCTGCAAGGTAACTGGTCTCTGGTTTAGCTCTTGGCATCCCAGGGGTCCTCAGTGAAGCTGCCACTGCAGCTGAGGGCTGGGGGATTCTTTGCTTGAAATGATTTTTGTCTCCTTCCTCATTCATGTGTTGAAATCTCCTTCTCCTTGGGATGATATTAAGAGGTCAGACTTTGGAGGGGGCAACAGAGCTCTGAAGTGTCATGAATGGGATTGTTACCTTTGTAATAGGGACGTAGGAATTAGACTAAGGACAAAGTCATAACACTATTCATAAGAAAGTGGGTCCTGGCCGGGCGGTGGTGGCGCACGCCTTTAATCCCAGCACTCGGGAGGCAGAAGCAGGCGGATCTCTGTGAGTTCGAGGCCAGCCTGGATTACCAAGTGAGTTACAGGAAAAAAGAAAAAGAAAGTGGGTCCTGACAGACACAGAATCTATTGGAGGCACCCATCTTTGACTACTCACCCTCCAGAATTTGTCAGGTAGGTTTTATAAATTGTAAGCAATCCAGCCTATGGCATTTGGTTCTAGCGATTTCAATAGAGCAAGGCAGTAGAGAACTGGGAGATGAACAGAACGGACCCAGAGAAGACTTGTGGAAGGAGGCCCAAACTGAAGTCACAGTCTTGGAAGTGATGACCACTGCACAGGTAGAAAGCATTGGGCAGTTTGATGAATTAGATCATGACCTGATTCAATTATTTGATGAGATTCATTCATCCTCAATGAATGTAAATAAAACCCAAAGCAGCCAGGCACATTTTGTACATCTTTTCTGTATTTCTTTCTTGAGTTTCTGTTAGTATTGGGTTTTGTGATGGCTTCTTTCTAGCTTCTCCCCCTCCTCTGTTGCTATTATTGTATATCTAAATATAAAGGGTGGGGGTAATGCTATAGCTAACCTTTACAAAGTGATGTAGAGCACAGAAAAGTGTTTTATAGTGACTGTAATTTATGGAGCACATGCTGTGCACAGGTGTCCTGTCAGGACTTTATATATAATAACTCATCCCCACGGTCATACCTAGAGGAAAGCATTTTATCTCCAATTTACAAATCAGAAAACTGAGGCTTGGTGAGCTTAAATGGCCTGCTTATGAATATTCAAGCGGCAGGATTTGGACCAGGCTTTGGGACTGTAGTTGGCATTGTTCTTGTCAAGTAACGGTAGGTTCCCCCTTCCTTCATTTCCTGCCATTCATCCATACAAATGAGAGGTAATCACATCCATAAAAATATACGTGATTAGGTCAAAGCAATGTCAAGTAAAGTATTCAAAAATAATTGAGAACTATAAAATAGAAGTATAGACTGACTTCATGAAGTCAAGTGTGAAAAATATCAGATCAATCCCATCCAATTTCTCCGGCAGAGATGAGAAATGAGACGATCATCAATTTTAATTTAATTTAATTTAATTATTTGAGGAATTTAACAAACACACATTGAATGTTCTCGTCTGTTTCATGCCAGTTATTCTGTTGGCCATTTGGGATACAAAGTTGATAATATATGGGTGTAATTTCTACCCTTAATGGGTTTGTGAACCAGAAGGGAAACATATCTATAAACAATTCCAATATAGCCACTTAAAGATACTGAGTGAGATATGTGATATACTGGGTGCAATAGGAACTCAAGGAAAACGTGTATGAAATATTAATTTTTGTTCTCCTCTCTCTCTCTCTCTTTCTGTGTGTGTGTGTGTGTGTGTGTGTGTGTGTGTGTGTGTGCGCGTGTGCGCGCGCAAAAGTACTGAAAATAACAAAACAGAGGCAGTACTTAGGCTGGGATATAAATGATGAGAAAGAATTTGCTGAATTTCTAGGTGCCATTTGGAGGTTGGCATGAAAATGACCATTATTTATTCTCTTTGCTTCCAAGATTCATCTGTTTGGAATTTTCTGGGCTAGAATTCCTTCAATATATAAGTCTTTAAAACATTTCTTAGCCAGGCGGTGGTGGCACACTCCTTTAATCCCAGCACTCGGGAGGCAGAGCCAGGCGGATCTCTGTGAGTTTGAGGCTAGCCTGGTCTACAGAGAGAGAGATCCAGGACAGGCACCAAAGCAACACAGAGAAACCCTGTCTCAGGAAAAGAAAAACCAAAACATTTCTTTTACAAGGAGGATAGACTAGAAAAGGGCATTGGACAGCATGAGGGTTACTTAGTTCTAACTTGGTCCCATAGAGCCTCTCATATTTAGCTCTTTTTCATGCAGGGTGTGTGTGGTATGTTTACAATCAAACTTTGGTACCCTTTCCTTTTGCTGTGGGGCATAGTATCCATTGTGGCAATACATGTATACATTGTATCTATGATTAAATTTATTTTTTAAACTACAGTCAGTGTTTCATGGGTATCACAGTGTGAGGTAATAAAAATACATCACATTACTGAAGTGTTCTTTATTACTTTATTGCACATCCTCAGCCTCACTTAAAAGACAGTTTATTCATGCAGAATGTCATGCGATTATAAACTGTCTGGAACAATAGCATGAAATTGGAATTCTTAAATTCTCCAGTTTTCTAGATCAGTGGGAGTGTATGACACAATACTGTTTAAAATGTGACTGCGTTTAATAAATGAGTTAATAATTAGTGACCAAAGTACATGTTAAATTTGTTTGCTCATCTGTTTCCCTCATCACAGGGCAGGCTATTAAATGCACATAGATCACTAAATGACAAAGACAGGCTGCTCTCTCAACGTGAAAGTTTCTATGTGTTGAGAACACATTGTCTCAGAGTGAAATATTCTCTGTAAATTTTTTCCCCCCAGTGCTCGGGATTGAACTCAGAGCCTCGTGGGACGTGTTTTTGAAATCTTGTTTTAGTTTTAGTTTTTTGGTGCTAGGACTTGAACCTAAGGCCGGGAACATTCTAAGGAATAAATTTTCTCATCCAGTCTTTTTGTCATATTGTTCATTATTTATAAACATGAGGGCTGACAGAAACATTAGCTACAAAACTGAAGCCACAGTGGTGCTGAATGTGAACAGCCTCAACTAATTCAATTTACTCTGAGTTTAACACTACACCGTTGCTAGGGAGACGGAACGCCTCTGATAAGGGACCATGAAGGAGCAGAAACTTATGCTTGTGTGCAGGCGGGGTGTGGGGGGGAGACCTGAGGATATTTTGTAGACCACCAGTTCCGTGAAGAGTTGGTCATCTCAAAAGACTTCCACATCCTCAGGGCTGCTCGCCAAGGGGGAAAGCACTATGCACCGTGCATTTTTGTTTTAGTGCATCTGATTTCATTTCACACGGTATTTCCATTGATAAGGAGTGGCTTTTATAGTATTATTGACTTAATCTCTACCTACCTGGGTTAGCACTGTCAGTGGATAACATTGGATTTGTATTTTTTTTTTTATCACTAGCCTGGATAATGCAATTACAAACATTATCAGGTTTGCAGACTGCACCAAGATGGAAGGACTTAATACCTCAGAGCTCGCACACAAAGCGCACTGCATAATCTTTTGACTTAAGAAGTCTGAGAGCAGTTCCCAATCCTCTTTAATGACTTGGCGGCCTTCAGCTTGTTGTTAAAATGAGAACATACAGGGTGCACCTTCTATGGGACTCGTTACGTTGTAAGAATTACCTACATGATATGTCACAACTCAATACCTCTGCATTATCCAACACAGGAAGTGACAAGAAAACGCTGAACAGACATCCAGATTGTTGGCTGTGTTTTCCTTTTTTGGGTATGTCTAGGAAAACATCTCCATCACTGTTCATTTTTTCAATACGTTTCTCTCTCTCTCTCTCTCTCTCTCTCTCTCTCTCTCTCTCTCTCTCTCTCTCTCTCTTAAGATAAGGCTTCACTAGGTAGCCCAGGCTGGCCTCAAACTCACGATTCTCCTGCCTCAGTCTCTTGAGTAGTAGGTTTTAAATATGAGCCATCACACACCCCACACTTTGTCTTCATTAGTAATTATTAATTACTTATCAGGCTTACAAGATTCATAAGCATGTGGACTGCAATGGGAGTGATGGTGGTTGTTTAGAAGATTGCCGAGTTCATTCCCGAGCCTGGACAATTGAACATCCAGGAAAGAGAGAAGTCTGAGAAAGGGAAAATAGCAGTTATATACATTCAGGCAGGGCGAAGCCTAAGACTGGAAGTCTAAATGCTGTCTCAGGTATTTTGTAAAGCTCCTGGGCCCTCCCTCTTCCCTTTATGGGTCCTGTTTACACACCCACCCCTATTTCTTCCAGCTGTTTCTCCTTGCAATGTTTTCTGGGAACCAGAAGCAGCCATCCCAGGAAGTCCATGCAGCCTGGGAAAGCCCAGGTTATACTGTTGTCAAGAAAACCTTTTATATCTTGCTAGCTCATTTGTTAGCCGGCGTTAGTTAATAAAGCCAAGGGACATTTTAATTATACCTAATTGCCTCCTAAACTTCCAGTCAGAAAGAAGCTCTGGTTGGAAATTCCATGAATAACAGCAAATGCATTGTGAATGTGGCATGTGTGTGGGGCTGAAAGAAAAAAGTCACAGCCCTGGCCACATATTCAAAGAGCATATAAATTCTGAGTTTGAATATCTGTCCTGGTGAAAAACTCCAGCAAGGCAAGGCTGCATCTTTTATTTATTTATTTTTTTAAAAGATTTGCTTTATTTTTATAATTATGCATACATGGATGACTTTCACAGTACTAGAAGGTGCCATGTAGGTTGCTGGGGTATGAAGGAAGTCATTGGTAGTTTTACCTACCTGTGAAACCTGTGAACTACAATGTTTGGCATAGTAACAGGTGTCCATGGGTAGAATAGTGGCATGGATGGGCTACCTTCCCTATATAGTAACCAACCACTTCCTTATTGGAGGCCTCATTCTGCCTGGTATTTTTAATCTGGCCAAGAACCCATAGTTGGGTAGCTCCCAGGCCATAGGGTAAACCTACTATGACATTTTACTAGTGGACAGGGTATAAAATTGCCGTTTAAAGTTAAAACCTATCAGAGGTTTTTGTTGCTGATTTTTTGTCTTGTTTCTTCACTGAATGGTGGTTAATGAAGAAACTCAGAACTGGCCAAAGTGCAGAGAATTTGTGTGAGGGGTGGGAGTGCTCAGCCACAAATGGGACATCTCTATTATTTCTTCCTCACGACTCAGAGATAACCATGTCAGAAGCCAGAAAGATTGCTGAAGAGCCAGCGGTCAGGGAGGAGTGGACCCCAAACAGTGTCTTCTGGGCATATCAAATGGCTGTGCTCATGAACTCACAGAAGATGGAGTTGCCTGCAGAAGACCGGTACAAGAACAAACCAGTCAATATTCTATCACAGATAGGGGAGGGGCTTATGAGTCCCTCCTCCAGCTGAGAAGCTGTTGACAGCGGATGGCTTCTGGAAGAGGGGGAGTAGGTTTTCTTTAAGGTGTGGCCTCTGACAGGTTGGCCGCAGTGCAGTGGTTAGCACAAATTGGACTTAATGGGTAATTAAAAAACAAAAACTAGGTCACAAAGTTGGGAAGGGTTGAGTAGGTGCAAGTGGATCTGGGTAGAGTTAGGGGGAGGAACGGGAGGTGAAAATGATCAAATTTAGTGTGTGACATTTTCAAAGAACTAGTAAAATGAATCCAAATTAATAAATTTGATTAATTAAATTAAATTTGATTAATGCATTAATCAAATTTAATTTAATTAATTTTAAATTGGTAGTTGTGCTTAAATTGTTATTTTTTAAAATTATGTGTATATATGCGTGTATCTGTGTATGAGTATACACACACACAAGCAGTGCCCACAGGGTCCAGAGGACAGCATCAGATCCCCTGGAAGCAGAGTTACAGGCGACTGTGAGCCACCTGGTCCCCATGGAGAGCAGTACTCACTGTTAGCCCCTGGGCCATTTCTCCAGCCCCAAGACTCGCATCTTACCTGCTTCTGCATCCTCTGTGGCTTCCCCGGGTCTGGCATAGAGGAGAATGTTGCTTTGAACAATGCCGTATTTGACTTCATAACCCTCAGAGAGCAGAGTACGTGTAAGTCAAATGTTCAAATAAAATCATTATTTTCATAGAAAAGGGAGAAATGAAAAGTGAACAAAGGACCTTAACAAATCACACATGGCAAGATTTCTAAATTTTAAGGGAGTTTTCCATTTCTCTCTTCTTTGATCTAACAGCTGACATTGACTTAATTCTATCTTACATATTATTTTTTTATCCTGTCTTGCTTAACCTTCCTCACTAGTGCTTTCCCTTCCCTTACCCCCTCCCTCCCTCTCTCCCTCCCTCCCTCTCTCCCTCCCTCCCTCCTTCCCTCCCTTCCCTCCTCTTCTTTCTCTTCCTTAGACTGTTAGTCTACACCTCACAAGTACAGAAAGACAGTGCCTGGTGACCTAATTGTAAAAACTCAGAAGTCGTGAGATGTCACTAAAAAGTAGAAAAGCAAGAAGCCAGAGGCACAAATGTACCATCTGAGAGAAAGATCTCTATCTTCGCTTGTCAATGTTTTCTCTTTGTTCCTAGCAGTCTGGTGTGACCTGCACCATCAGAAAGCATTAGGGATACACTTACTTTATTACAGTAGAGTAATAAAAGGTCTTGGTGCCACTGTGGTAATTTAGTCGAAGGTCCATCAGATTTTTTTCCCCCTGAGATTCTATCTTAAACCTACCTGTCAATTATTATTCATCTACTGACACACACATCTCTCTTGACCAAGAGCATGCGAGACAGGCTGACACAGACTACTCAAGCTGACTTTATTTGTAGGAGCTGTAGCTCTGTGCAGACTTCTCCTGCGGTCACGGCAGAGCGGTGCCACAAGTTGCGGCAGCTGTTCCTTCTGAAAAAACCTCCCAGGAACCCCTGATCCCTGCAAGTGGTGTGCAAAAATGTTCTGATGCTAGCCCTTCCATATCGGTGGATGCTTTCCCTGCACATTGCCCCTTGATTGCCTCTGCAGAATGTCTACCAGACTGGACAAGCTGCAGGAAGCCATACATGTTTCCTTCTGAGGAGATGGGGCCTGGAGAGGGAGGTGGTGCTGACAGCCAGGAACTAGAATATTCTGGAGGCCAGAAGGACCAGCGGCTGTGCGAACCTCCATGCTTACAATATTACTTCCCATATTCTCCCTCCCATGGTGTCTCCACTGCAGACTTGGAGCTGGCAAGTACTTCAAGAGCCAGGGGCTCCACAAATGTGACATAGATTTTTGTTAACATTGCGATTCTATGCTAAATTTACATTACTTGATGATCATGCTTATTTTTCCCCTTTATTTTAATTTTATGAGTGTCTTCCTGCTTGGATGTCTGTGAACCACGGGCGTACAGTACCTGCAGAGGCCAGAAAAGGGTGTTGGATCCCCTGGGACGGGAGTTGCAGACACTGGGCTCTGTTATAGGGAGGCTGGGATTGAAATCCAGCCCTCTGGAAGAGCAGCCAGTGCTCTTCCTGGCTGAGCCATTTCTCCAGCCCCCATATGTTTATTATTGTGTTTTCCTGTTCCCATTTAGTTTGAATGCTCTGCCACAGTTGGGAGTATGTCAGTGTGTTCATATTTCAGCAAATACCAACCAACCATCCACCCAGTGTCAGTCACACGAGAAGGAAATGAATCACTTCCCGCCTTCTTCATTTATTTTATTGCTATTCATTCAGTCAACAAATATTTACCAGGTACCTGCTTCATGCCATCTATGGTTGCTATCACGGGAATACAGTAGAGCTCGGAAAAATAGACAGCTTTTCTTGCTGCAATATTCTAGAAGGGGGATGATAAACAATAAACAAATAAATACATGGCATGCCATGTGGTGAGACGTGCGACAGAGAAAAATACTACATTTCATTCAAAAATGGAATGAGTGTATTTGCCATTCTACTGGGAAGGCACTGCCCCGTCTTCAGTCTCCAGGGCAAGCCATATCCTACGTGCCCTACCAAACAATGTGCCAGTGAGTCTCAGGTCTGTTTGCACTTCATCTGATGCTTGCAGTTCATCTGAAATTAAAATTTAACAATGTGTTCTGTGTGCAAAGTGGCAACTGTAGCACCCTAACTGGCCCCATCTGGAACGATGAACTCTCCTATAAACTGTCATGTCACCCCCTTTCGTCTGTTAAGACACCCTGGGCCCCTGCAGCCTCAGTGTTACTCCGAGAAATTTAATCATCTGTGCTCAACCGAAGCCCAGCAGATTCAAACCTCACCTGCCATATTTTCTTCTCTCTCTGACATGTAGCAGAGACCTGCTACCCAGCAGGTATGTCTGCATTTATTTCAAATGATGCTAAGGACGTTGATACAGACTTTAAGATGAGAACATTCTTAAATGTGCATGTTCTATAGGGGCACAGCCATTTAACTGAGAAAATTATCGGCCGCCTAAAGTTTATGTATTACAGAATACTGACTAGGATCCTAACTCTGCCATCTCCAATACTCTTCTCCATTGCTACACAGGTTTGTATTTTGACTGCTTTTGTTCAGACAGTACATCAACGGGATTGTTCACTGCCAGCTACAATCCCATCTGGACATAAAAAGATACCCTGGTGTTTTGTGATGACTCCCAACCCCCGAGGGAGGATCTCTGAGGACTTTGAGACGGTCGGAATTGCAGAGATCTTTTAATGTGAGGAAGAGGAAGAGGGTACTGCTGAACGTGAGAAGAGAATGGGCCTGAGTCAGCTTTTGACGATAGGATGGCCAAGCATCCTAATTGTCGTGCTAGAAACCCCATCCAAGGACTGAGGGAACCGGATGCAGAGATCCACGGCCAGGCCCCAGGTGGAGCTCCAGGAGTGCAATTGGCAAGAAAGAGGAGGGTTTGTATGAGCGAGAATTGTTGAGACCAAGGTTGGAAAAAGCACAGGGACAAATATCCAAACGAAAGGAAACACATGAACTATGAACCAATAGCTGAGGGGCCCCCAACTGGATCAGGTCCTCTGGATAAGTGAGACAGTTGATTAGCTTGATCTGCTTGGGAGGCATCCAGACAGTGGGACCGGGTCCTGTCCTCAGTGCATGAGCTGGCTGTTTGGAACCTGGGGCTTATGCAGGGACACTTTGCTCAGCCTGGGAGGAGGGGACTGGACCTGCCTGGACTGAATCTACCAGGTTGAACTCAATCCCCAGGGGAGTCTTTGCCCTGGAGGAGATGGGAATGGGGGGTGCGCTGGGGGGAAGGCGGTGGGGGGCGGTGGGGCGGGAGCGGGGAGAACAAGGGAATCCGTGGCTGATATGTAAAATTAAATTTAATAAATAAATTTTAAAAAAATCAAGGTTTTCATGGTGGAGGAGCAAGGACAGCGCTTAATACGGAGGTGGAGAGTTGGCCCTCTCTTCCCCGAAGGAGCTGACCTTGCTATTGCTTGGGAGGATCATTTATTTCACCCTCTTCCTCCCCCCCAACAGGGACTTGACACATATGCTCAGCTACCAAGAACAGTAGCAAGTGCAGACACCTGCTGGTCCTGCTAATTACCAAACAGCTCCGGGGATGAGGGCATTGGTTTAACACCTGGGCAGAGGTAGCTGACTCTGTTAGATCCAGACAATGTTGGCTTTGCAGTTATTGCAGAGTCCCAGATCATTAATCAGAGAAATAGTGTCTTGTGTGCCCGGGAAGTAGGGCCGGCAGAGAGTCTTTTACCTTCCATTAGCGGGAGTTTGCTACAAAAAGAACCATAAACAGATTCCTTTAGTTTTCCTAGAGCGGAATACATTGCCATCTTGGAAATGCCTAGTGTGAACTCATTTGTATTTAGGTCAGATTGGTTGCCTGAAACATTAATGAAAGGTAGGCTCCCCATGCTGACTCCTCTGTAAATGGCTCCTACCTCTCTGGGATTGGGTCGCGCAGCCACTTGTTTTAAAGGCAGGCACTTTGTTAATGTGAGCAGGTGTCAGGGTTGTCAAAAGACTCCTTTTTATTAGGCCTTGATGACCTTCCAGCATCTCGAACTTATTTACTGCTGGAGTGGCAACATTCTCCGAGCGTCTCCACATGCCACTGTGCCGTGATGAGAACGCCATCTTGACAAGTCACTTAGGCAGTTAAGGTGTTTCACCCCCCCACCTCCCCACCAAATTGACAGATGAAGAAACTGAGGCACAGACTGGTTAAGAGATTGGACTGCCTCTTCCTATTCCCATGGGGTCTTCATTTATCATGGTCTCTCTTTCCTTGTTCTCCCACTCTGTTCCTGATTCAGCTGGGACCTCCCGCTCCCCTAAGCTCTCTTTCCCCCGACCCTTGCCCTTCATTACCCACCCCCCCCACCCCCAGTTTGCTCGTGTAGATCTCATCCATTTCTCTGTCATTGGGTGATCCCTGTGCCTTTCTTAGTGGAACCAGGACCTGTCCTTGGTGCATGAGCTGTCTTTTTGGAACCTGAGGCCTATGCTGGTACACTTTACTCAGCCTTGGTGTAGGGAAGAGGAGACTGGACCTGCCTCAACTGAATCTACCAGGCTGGGCTGACTCCCCAGGGGAGACCTTGCCCTGGAGGAGGTGGGAATGGGGTGTGGATTCGGGGGGGGGGGGAGACTGAGGGTGGGAGGAGGGAGGACGGGGAATCTGTGGGTGATACGTAAAATTAAATTAATTATAAAATAAAAATATTTAAAAAAGAGAGAGATTGGATTGGCTTGCTTTATGCCGCTTGTCCAGTCTTCCTGCCCATTTTGATTCTTTAGTGGCCAGTGTCCTGGGGCTACCTCCTGGTGCTCCTTTCAGACTGGGCTATTTTGACCCTCATCACACTTTGACTTGCTGTCACACCAGCGTTCTTTCACCACTCAGTTGATCCGCCATCTTGTGTCTGTGGGTCAGGTATGTGGCCTGGGCTCCCTAGAAAGAGAGCTATGAGCTTTGCCTATGCCGAATCCTCTCTTCTAGCACGTACAAGATCAGATTTGGAGGTAGAGGTTAAATGAAGTCATCGCCACTCTGGTCCCACACATATATTTCTTTATTGATAGTATCTTATGCTCCGTTGTAAACGTCCATCACTTCCTATTCATCTGCACTGCAGATATTTAAAGGATTTTTGTAGCTGTATTAGAGCAATAAAAATGTGAGAGTCTGTGTCTTCCATTCATGAACCTGAATATAATTTCCAATGTCAAGATAATGCAAAAAGAAATGTAGGCCACCCATGCACCATGGCTAGAAAACAGTGCCAACCACTGGCCTCTTAACACAATGAATCTTCCTCTACCTCTGCTGTAGACACAACCCCAAAGGGGACATGGTTGTTAATTCCCATCATTTATGGCAACAGCTAGAGTTAAGATTTCCACAGATCACACAACTTCTATCTGAACCTTTAAAAGGCGCCATGACTTCGTCTCAGGAAATATCTGGGATTAATAAACCTTTCTGTACACCATGGCAGGACAGATTCAAAAATCAAAGTGAAACAAATTGGATTGAGCAGCGCTTTGCCAACGTGGTCTCAGACCACCTGCATCAGACTCACATGAGGTGTCCATCAACAGTGCAGTTCTATGGGGTCCAATCAAGCAAGCCTGTTGAGCCAGAAAGGTTGTCTGGGTACCCAAGCACTGAGTTTTCAGAAAGTGTTCAGGTTGCCTCTTCCCCCTTCACTAATGTTGAGGGGCTACTAGAATTGAAGAAAAGGGTACCACTTAATGTTCTTATAGACTTGAATCATAGCTCTGTTATTACCTAGTATCACGATCTTGGCAAAATGCTTAACTGCTTGTGGTTCTGGTTTCCTCATCTGTGAAGAGTGAATGTTGCAATTTCCCCCTGGGAAGGAAAACTGGTAAACCCAGCTTACAGAGCTATTATTACTGGCCATGCATCACTACTGTGAAATGGTCCCTCCTGACACCAACAGAACGGAGAGTCACTAAGGAACCACTTTGATAGGTTGCATCAATTGACTTTCTGAGGGGTTACTTGAAGTGCGGGGAAGAAACTAATGAACTGGAAGAGTGAGTCACTGGGCAAAGCCGCTGTCACCTGTGGCTTGAGGAAGTGCTGTCTTCCAGAGCCTCAGACACCATCACACATTCCTGGAGTGCGTGCACATTCCCAGATTTCGATGCTCCAAACAGTGCCTGCCGCTTGACCCGTGGAGTGGAGAAGCAGAATCACTCTGTGTAATGAGCTTCCAAGTTGATTCTTAGAAAGCACAATTAGGGGGAAGCAGAGCCTAGTGAATGCAAGGATTTCATCATCTCTATATCAGATCACACTTTTCTTCTTGCCAATCCAAATGCTGGGATCATGACTCTGTCTGGGGGCAACAATGGCGTAGCAGTAGCAGTAATTCGAAATAGTTGTAGGTGACAGTTACCAAGTCAGGTAATTCTAAACATTACTTATAACTGTTATTATTATTATTTCATTTCTGGGTATGAGAACCAGGATTTCATATATGTTAGGCAAACACTACTGCTTAGATATCCCTAGACTCTGTTTCAAACGTTAAGTGCATCAACTCTTTAACCTTCACAGTAATACTTGACACTACTCATACTGTTATAATTATCTATGATTTATAGAGAGAGAGAGAGGAAAAAAAATACCGTCTAGCTGTTCAGTGCAAAGCAATACTGGGAGCCTGTGGAGTCAACCAGGAAGCTACACTGTATCTTGCCACTGAATCAGAGAGGATTGCAACAGCAAGCTAAGTTGCTACAGCATTTTTCACCTTGCATTCCTGAGGAGGTTTTTTCTTTCTTCCTTTTTTTAACCCTAGTTGGGAGGAAGGGTGTAGGGTTTGGAACAAGTCAGCCTTTTAGGAAGTTGGTATGGGGGAATGAGAGATCTAGATAGATTCCACACCCATTCTAAGAGAGTCTCCTCAGGTGGCTTCAACTGGATTGTGGCGAGACCAAAGTAGAGTCCTCTCTCTATTTTTCTGCAGCCTTTGGTCCACTGTGGACTCACACACAGGACAGACTTTACTTTTGGTCCCCATATATGGCCGTACTCTGAGAAGAGCTCCGCTTCAAGGCTCAGCATCATACTCCTGTTGGGAAACCAGACCGTTTCCTGCTTGGACGCCCACAGGGCTTATTTGTCATGCTTGGAGATCCGGCTGTTGCTCCTGCTTCTCCTGGCCCTGCTTTTCTCTTTCTTCTCTTCCTTTCTTTTCCTCCGCCAGGCTCAAGACTTCGTGTTTTTTACTTAACGTGTTTTTAACAGTATCAGGAGATGGCTTTGACATTGACTCTGACGAGGATAATGATGAGATGGGTCATGAAATGATCAAGGGGAGGACAACCTCGTGAGTAGCTATAGCTACTTTAATAAGATTAGCTGTATGTCTAAGGATTTGTCTGCCACTTTGGGTTATTTCCTAAACATGCATGCCGGCATTACTGTGAAGACAGCAGGGATTGGGACTTACCAACCTTCTCACGTTCTAGAACGACTGTTTAGAAGGACCATGTGGTAGTTCTTTCCTTCCAAACACTAATACTCCTGAGTCAAAGGGTAGTATCTCAAAGTTTTTTTTTTTTTTACAGTCTTATTTCCAGGCACTCTCATAAAGCTAATTGGAAGCCCCAGGCTTTATTTTTCTTTGTGTCTGAGGAATGGGGTCTTGCTAAGTATTTGTGTTATTATTCAAAAACCCTTGTCTGAGAAACAGATGTGAGGAGAACATGCAATCAAAAGTGAGAAGAACTGATTGCAGCTGAGAATAAATATTTATTTTCACACATTAGGGCCCTTTCTGTAGTGGCTTCCAGTAATAATTTAGCAACGATGAAAGTCAGATAATAAATGTATCTGCTGTTGGTGCGTAAAAATGTTATCGCTAACCTGCCATTAGGAGGGGGTGTGCATTTGGAAGGTTTTTCCATTAGTGTTGATGCATTTGGGCAATGCCAGTGGTAGGCTCTCGCTTGACCAAAATTGGTAATCAGTAGCAGGCATCTGCAGAAGAGAGAGCCAAGATTTTCTGGCATTTTCTGTGGTCAAGGAAAAGGGGCCAGATTTCCATTGCTTGGGTAGAGTGAGGCGCCCTTTCTCAATGCCACCAGCACCGTGGGTTGTGTATGTCACAAGAGTGACAAAACCACATAGCCACAGAGGGGCTTAGCATCAACCCGGAAGGTTCAGTAAGTGTCAAAATTGAAGTTTTTTATTTTTATTTTTTTTAAATTTTAATGTTTTCTTACCAGGGCAGCTGATGTACTTTATTCTTTTTTGTTGTTGTTGTTTTTTGTTTGTTTGTTTGTTTGTTTTGAGACAAGGTTTCTCTGTGTAGTTTTGGTGCCTGTCCTGGGTCTCACTCTGTAGACCAGGCTGGCCTCAAACTCACGGAGATCCGCTTGGCTCTGCCTCCCGAGTGCTGGGATTAAAGGCGTGCGCCACTGCTGCCGGGCCCTTACTCTGTTCTTATATTACACCTCACCTGCTCAAGACCAAGTACAGCAGCAGACGATGCAGAGGGTAGATAATTAGTTCTTTGTTTACATTTCAAACTGACCAGCTAATTTTTGGTTTGTTTGGCTCAACAGACTGTGCTTTATTTGCAAGCTGTTAGGTTATTAATACGTGAGATACAGTCTGGGTTTTATAAATATTTTCGAATATCTCACAACTCATTTAATGTTTTAATATGGAGAATATGGTTTAGGTGAAACGTGGTTACCTATGACTAACCCAGCCTTTCTGTCACAGTCTAATGAGCATGCAGCAGAGTAAGGGAGGGAGGCTCTGCAGCCTGCATGTAGTCAGCTCCTGACTTTACCATTGACCTTGGCAAAGCTGCCTAAAAACCCTGTGCCCCAGTGTCCTAATTATTGTCAGTGAAGGTGAGAGGCATGCCTGGTGCCCACAGTGGCCAGAAGGGGACGTTTTTTATCTCCTGGGATTGTAGTTAACAAGTGATTTTGAGCTGCCGTGTGGGTGCTGAGAACCAGACCTGAGTCCTCAATGAGAGGATTCTGTGATAGAATTCTTTTGTACATTGTTGATAGGAAGGGAAGTTTGAACGATTGAGGGAAACAGTTTGATATTCCCTCAAAAGATTAGATGTGGAATTACTATATGATATAGCAAGTTCACTACAGGATATATATCCAGAGAAAATAAAATTAGCATGTTGAGGAGATGTGTACATCCCTATGTTGAGTGCAGCACTATTCATGAAGGCCAAGCGATTGTCTTGTCCTGACAATACAGATTATAGATGAATGAATAATGTATACACACATATGATAAAACACTACTCAGGTGTAAAAGAAAATGAAATCCTGTAATTTGTGATAACACTGGTTATTAACAGGAAATTATTATGTTAAATGAATTAAGCTAGGCAGAGAACAGTCAAGCATCTCATAATTTCACGTGTGGAATGTAAGTAACAATGTGGATTCCCACAGAAATTAAAAGAGTAGATGGACAGTGGCCCACAACTTTAATCCCAGCACTTAGAAGGCAGAGGCAGGAGGATCTCTGAGTTCAAGGCCAGATTGGTCTACAGAATGAGTTCCAGGAGAGCCAGGGCTACATAGAGAAATCCTGTCTTGAAAAACCAAAATCAAAACCACACACACACACACACACACACACACACACACACACACACACACACACACGACAGAAAAGTAAAAAGAACAGGTTGGGGAGATTAGTGGAATAGGATGGGGACAAAAGTTGATTGATCAAAGATCAGTTACAATTTGACCTAATTACAATTAGGTCAAATCAAGAAGTGCTGGAATGATGGAAACAGATGTAGACCCACAGCCAAACATCAGGCAGAGCTTGGAGAATCCTGCAGAAGAGGGGGAGAAAGGATTGTAGGAGCCAGAGGGGTCAAGGACACTGCAAGAAACCCCATAGAATCCAACTAACCTGGGCTCATAGGGGCTCGCAGAGACTGAACAGACAACCAGGGAGTCTGCATGGGACTGACCTAGGCCATCTGCATGTATGTTACAGTTGTGTAGCTTGATTCTCTTGTGGGACTCCTAACAGCAGGAACAGGGGCTGTCCGAGACTCTTTCCCTGGCTTCTGGGACCCTACTCCTCATCCTAGGTCACTTTGCTCAGCCTTAATACATGGGGAGATGCTTAGTCTTACTGCAACTGGATATGCCATGTGCTTTTGATCCTTATGGGAGACCTGCCCTTTCCCAAACAAAAATGGAGGAGGAGTGGATTCGGGGGTGGGAAGAGACAGGGTGAGGGTTGGAGGAGGGACTGAGAGGAGAGGAGGACAGGAAAGCTTCAGCAGGGATGTCAAACAAACAAACAAACAAACAAATAAATTTATTATTTTTGTGAAAAGAAGCGTTAGCATAATGGCAATAGATAATGATAACTGAACTGTGTACATTGGAAAGGAATTTTACCCTGAGTGTTTGTGTTTGAGAATATAGACATATTTAACTTGATTTAAGCATTGCATGAAGTATACAACAACAAAAATATTTCATGGCTCCATTAATGGTTATAAATGACATAGTTTCATGTATTAACTAAAATAGTCCTATGAAATACTTTATTTGAACTTGATATGGTTATTTTATTTTTAATTATTTGTGTGCTTGTGTGCAGCTACTTAGGATTCCAAAAGAGGGCGTTAGACCCCTTGGGGCTGGAGTTATAGGCAGTTGTGAACCACCAGACATGAGTACTGGGAACTGAACTTGAGTCCTCTGTAAAAGTAGTATGCTGAGCCTTCTCCTCGGCCCCTAGTTGTAGATTTTTAAATAGGCTTTACTAATTTTAGTCTTCTTAATTGAGCCTCCTTGTAATAAACAACCAGTATTTTAATCTACTAAGGCTGCTGAATCAACACTTGCTAATGTAACATTTGCATTGAACAAGTCAACATTTCTTGCAGTAAATGTTGCTGGATTTGGCCTGGAGGCTTCAGTTGCATATAATTTATAATTTGGTGCATTCTTCATGAGTGGGGATGAGGAGAGAGTGATTATGTCTACAGTGAAAAGTTCTGGTTAGCAAAATATTGGCTCTATCAAACTCAGGGGTCCATCTTGATTTTTGTGGCCTCTGACTGCATCTGAGGGAAGTCTTTAGATTAGAAAGGTTGAAATGAAGGGAACACCAACTACTGATATGTAGTTCATGGTGGTGAGGTGATATGGTTACTGTTTGTACAGAGAAGCATGTACTGTCTATTAGGTTTCAAAGACTTACATTCACAAAAATGTCATGATTCTCCTTTTCATACGTCATGGCTTATATCATTGTTTTTAATATGTTTGCATCATTTATTTCTTCATCTGGTTTGGCCTGTTGCTTCCCATGATCTTTCTTGAAATATCCAGGAAAAAAACCTTTCCTCCATAAATCCACACATCTTTGGGTATATCGTCCACAACGCTGGGCATATTATGACGCTGTTGATAACTTCAGGGATTTTTTTTTTTTAATAATCTCGTCTCTGGAATTCATAGCTTGGAGTGGGAAGCTTAGAGCTGGGGTAGAAAAGAGGGTGGGCAAGGGAAGATGGGATCGTGTCGCTGTAATGTGAGTAGTAGACCCCCTCAAAGTGTAAACATTTACTCTTGCTGACTTCCAGGCTATGCCGATTTTCTTCAGCATGGCCCCCAGTTTTCCATGGTCAGAGGGGCCTGGGAACCAGAAAGCAGAGGTAGAAGGAAGAAATGACGAGTGAGGAGAATCTGAAGAGTGGCATGTGTTTTCCCTGTCTGATATGCTTTCCTACTATGCTTTAGGAACTTGAAAATACCTTTGTGGGTGTAGTCTTAAAAACCACTTTGAGCCGGGCGGTGGTGGCGCACGCCTTTAATCCCAGCACTCGGGAGGCAGAGGCAGGCGGATCTCTGTGAGTTTGAGGCCAGCCTGGTCTCCAAAGCGAGTTCCAGGAAAGGTGCAAAGCTACACAGAAAAACCCTGTCTCGAACAATACCAAAAAAATAAAAAATAAAAATAAAAAAAACCCACTTTGATATTACTAATTAGAATGAGCATTCACTCCTAGCCAAGTCTGGGACCATGGTCACAGATCAAGCTTTCCCTTTGATTATTCTCACTTCTGCTAAGAATTCTAAGCAAGCTATAAGGATTCTTAAAAAAAAAATCATCCCTGTAAAAGTGAAAATACATATTCACTGGCTCAACTCTTCAGTGAACTGCTTTGGATACATTAATTCTTAGGTTAATCTTTTGGCACGCACATCTGAGATCTCCCCACACTGACAAAGGCACATTCATGCTCTTCTTCACTGTGACACACCTTGTCTTTTGTGTAATTGATTGCCAACATCATCTCTTTTTGTTATTCCTGAAAAGCAATATTGTTTTAGTTTGCTTTCTGTTGCAGGAATAAAACTAATCAGAGCCAATTTGGGAAGAGGTTCAAATTCATTTTAAAATTCTCAGGTCACAATCCATCACTGAAGAGAGTCAAGCCAAAAATTCAAAGCTGAGATCATGGAGGAACGCTGATTACTACCTTGCTTTCTCTGGCTTGCTCAGCTACTGTTCTTATAAAGCCCAGAACTTTTAACCCAGGAATAAAACTGCTCACATCAAATCAGCAATAATAAAAAAAAAAGCCCCACAGTCATGCACATTGGCTAATCTGATTGCGAGGGTTCCTCAGCTGAAATTCCCTCTTCTTGGTGGCTGGGGTTCCTGTTAAGTTAACAGAAACTAATTACAAGAAGTATTTAGATTTCTAGGTTTATCTTTTTGCAAACTTGCATATATCAAGTTTCATTAAACAGGCCTGATATCACCAAGCACATATAGTAAATGGTGCTTGTATTACACTGTGCCTTTTTAGTAGGTCTTCTATAAGTTACTCCATTTAAGTCTTGTCTTAAGGATTCAAGACAGATATTCTTTTCACTCAAAGTAAGAGATGCTGAGAAGCAGGACACTTAAATAATAGGATGGAAGTTAAACATCTACTGGATGACATTCTAATCAAGTTCAGCTCCAAAGTCCACATTCCTTTTCTAGGTTTTGATGAATGTGCTGCCTTTTGAGTGCTGGATGACCGCAGAGTTACAGCCCTGTCTTTCTGCACGATGTGATCCCTTCTACACTCTTACTCAGCTTCAGCGCTCTTCAGCCTCTACACAAATCAGTATTATGATGCCTATGTTTCAAATAGATCGCATCAAAATAATTTCAACCCAATTCCAGCTACTGTAGGGGACGCAAAAGTAAGTGATCTATCTAGTGATGATAACCTTAAGAGATTCTGTTTTAATACCAAAGGAAGTGAGTATAGGAGCTGGAAACAAATCTATGGTATAAAACAATAAAATCACATCATTGGGAGATGGCTCATGGTAGGAATTTCCGAAAGGGAGCAGTTAATTCTAGACGCTCCGCCCCAGGGGATCTTGATTGACGTTTGGCTTGTTGGGTGTGATGCTCCCAGCAGGGAGGAGCACAGGAAGAGCTAATGACCATATCTTAATAGCTCACTGTCACCTATGTTTTGTGCCAACAGCTTATTTTTGGTGAGAAATGATAATCAATGCAAAGGAGGATTTAAGCAGTGATGGAGCATACAGATACTTTTTAACTTTGCTGACATTTTCTCTGAGCTGTGACAAGGAAGACAATGTGTGACAAAGAGTTGGGAGAAAACCTGTATTTTTTTAAAAAAATTAATCTGACATACAACAGTTCATTCATGCTAAGTACATCAATTTATGAGGTTGAGGTGCACAATGAAGAGCTTGTATTTTCCAGTGGAAATGGGCTGCCTATAAAACAATTATCCCAGGACAGAAAGTGATATAAATCATTAGAAGAGCTGGGTGGTGGTGGCGCACACCTTTAATCCCAGCACTGGGGAGGCAGAGCTAGGTGAATCTCTGTGAGTTTCGAGGCCAGCCTGGGCTACAGAGTGAGTTCCAGGAGAGGCCCAAAGCTACACAGAAAGACCCTGTCTTGAAAAAAAATCATTAGAAGAATATAGACAAAATCATGGTACTACATGAGAGAGGAAATAGTTAGCTTGAAAGCTAACATTCATATATAAAGTAAACTATACAAGTTACTAGGTACTTCTCTAAACATTAGATTTTTCTAGATACTTATCCAGATGTTAACAGGTTACGGTATAAAAGATGGCCATACATGGCTGGCCTTAGAGCAAGAAGGTACCAAGTAGCTCATCTAAATAGTGATAAAAATTGTCTTCCCACTTAGGTAAACTTTAGTGTTAGAGGTATTAGTAGAAGAAAAGGGATACTGTAATCATGGCCCTGTCAAGCCCTGGGTAGGAGAGTTTCAGGGTCATTTCACAGGTTTCTGTAAGAAGCACACATCATCTACAGCAAGGAATAGTATTTCCACTTGAAAACCAGATTCCATGTCCTGCTGTAAACCTAATGGATGATGCTATGCCACAGTCTCAAACTGCTTATCCTAAGCTAGGCGCTCTCAAAACCATCAATTGTGTCCCTCATTAATCCATTATGAAGCTATAGCTGGACATTTGGAACTAACCTTGTACAGGTATAGAGGGCACAGGTAAGTTTTATGGTTAGACATCCAGAGACCTGTAACACCACAGTTCCATAGTTGCCCTAACACACATCTCTTCCTGTACACCTAGGTCTCATGGGAAAATTTTTTTTACAACTCGATCACTAGGAAACATAAGCTCAGTTCATTGATGAGTTGTCTTCAATGTTTGTGGATGTCAACATTGACGTTTGTTGCCCCATAGCCCCATTCTAGAGAGGCCCATTCTTCTAGCTCCATTCTTCCCGGGATATTCTTTGACATTGTACTAAGAGGCTCACTCTGCCTGGAGAGAAAGACCTATCCAAAGGTAGAGTAAATGTAGACTCATGGGCAATGCCACAAAGGCTTAGCTACTTGATCATGAGCTGAGATGATTAGCACATAAGTAACAAAGACACCTGGGGAAGAGGCTTGTGGGTGAACCAAAGGTGTGGGTAAGATTGTACAAGTAGTTATGTAGGCAAATTGCTAAATGGTCTTATTAATAAAAAAAAACCTGGCTCCAGATGTTGAGGTTAAAACCGAGAGATTAGAAAAGCAGAAAGAAGCCAGCCACCTTCTCACCACTTGGAGATCCTCAGCCAAAGAGAGCTGCTTCCTGTATATTCATGCTTACATGCCTTTCTATTCTGCCTCCTCATGTCCTCTCTTTGCCCGGCTATATCACTTCCTCTTCCTGCCCAGCTCTATCACTTCCTCTTCCTGCCCAGCTCTATCACTTCCTGTCTGTCTGTACTAACCTGTTTATGGTTAGTGCTGGGATTAAAGGCATGCACCATCACGCCTGGCTCTGTTCCCAGTGTGGCTTTGAACTCACAGAGATCCAGACAGATCTCTGCCTTCTGAGTGATAGGATTAAAGGCACGTGCTACCATTGCCTGGCCTCTATGTTTACTATAGTGGCTGGCTTTTTCCTCTGATCCTCAGATAAGCTTTATTGGGGTACACAGATAAAATATCACCACACAGTTACACCATGTGGCCGTATAACCTACGTCTTTCCCTTGTGGGTGAAGCACTATAAAATGCAAATGGTGACTCCATCAATGTATGTCACCTAGGTGTAGTTGAATGAATTTCCTAATACATTGCATGTTGAGTGTGACAGTGCCAAGGATGACCCCAAGGCATTGGGTACAGCAACTAGAAAAAAAAACATTTCTGTGAACTGAGATGTGGTAAGGTGGATGTTTGCGTGATCACAAGTTCCGTTTAGGAAGTGTTGGTGTGAGACAGCTTACATGTTGAGACGCTAAGAAGGAATTTGGTAGATGAAACTGAAGCTGAGAAGAGAAGAGTTTAAACCAGGGTGGCAGAACCACAGTCATGTTAGAAAAAAGAAACCACACACACACACACACACACACACACACACACACACACACACACACTCATGATCCAAGAAGTCTTCCTGGCGTCTGGAGGGGCCCAGAACAAAGACTACCGAAATTGCTCACGGGTATCACGAAGGGCCCCAAATGTGAGAATGATGGAGCTTGGGCCAATTATACAAAACTTAGATTCTAGGTAGGAATTCCAGAGTGTGGAAAATTAAGGGCTTAACACATTAAAGCCACCATCTAGAAATTTCTAGTACTCACCCAATTATGTTATTCCTTCCTAAGAGACACAGAAAGTTTCACTTCCATGTCTCTTTAGATTTTTTGGGTTGCAAGTTGACCATGACTTCTATGCTGAAACACTTCACGCTTCAGGACCCACCAACAGTCCCTTCCCTGCCGGTGTGGCCAGGGGAATACGTGGAGAGAGTGCTGTGGAGGGAAGAAGTCAGGTCCCCGGCTACCTTTGAGGATACATGGCTCCGGACTTTTGTCTAGGCTTTGTGTGTGCCGTGCGATGGACGGTGTTCCTTCTCTCTATTGTCTGTCATTGGAGGCAAATGGAATTTCTTCTAACAGTCTTTTTGGCAGTAGAGTGATGGCAGGTGTGTGTGGGGGTGTGCTTCAGGGAAATGAGACCCTAGTTTTTTTTTTTTTTGAAGTAATAAGAACCTAAGAAAGCCAGACTTTTTTCACATTAAAAAAAAATCTTATTTTCAGATTATTCTTTCTGAAGATATCCTTTCTACAATGAATACGGAATTGTAGGAATTCTCTTTTTCTTTTTTTGGTTTTTCGAGACAGGGTTTCTCCATGTAATTTTTCGTGCCTGTCCTGGATCTTGCTCTGTAGACCAAGACCAAGGCTGGCCTTGAACTCACAGAGATCCACCTGCCTCTGCCTCCCGAGTGCTGGGATTAAAGGCATGTGCCACCACCGCCTGGCAAATATGGAACTCTTAAAAAATTTTTTTTGACAACTAGGTCTCACTATACATCATAGGCTTCCAATAATTCAGTTATTTAGCTTAGGCTGCCCTCAAATTTATGGTCTTTTGCTTCAGTCTCCCAAGTGTCAGGATCATAGGCGTACGTACCAACAATATGCCTGGTTTTTAAGTGTTTTTTTTTTTTTTAATTTTCACTTTTCTATGTTTTAAATTTTTATTTATTTTTATGTGTATGGGCATTTTGTCTGCATGTATGTCTGTGCCCCATGTGTATGGAGTACCCACAGAGGCCAGGAGTGGGAATTGAATCATTTTCTATTTCCACAAGGAATGAATGAGAATTTTTGCTGCTCTACCTGCTCATCCACACTTGGTAGTTCAGCATTTCAGATGTGGGTCGTCTTACCAGGTGTTCATGTGTACCTTGCATTAATTGCATCTCCCAGACAGCAGAGGATACACTTTGAATGATCTCTTCATTCCCCTCTTTCCAATCTGTAAGTCCTTATTGGTGAGATGTCTGTTCACATCTTTTATGGATTCTTTTTTTTTTTTTTTGGTTTTTCGAGACAGGGTTTCTTTGCGCCTTTCCTGGAGCTCACTTGGTAGCCCAGGCTGGCCTCAAACTCACAGAGATCCTCCTGGCTCTGCCTCCTGAGTGCTGAGATTAAAGTCATGCGCCACCACTGCCCAGCCCTTTTATGGGTTCTTAATTGAGTTGTTTGTTGGTGGTTGATTTTAATAAGTTCTTTGTATAGTCTAGATAGCAGTCCTTTACGTGTGTGTCCTTGGCATTTTTTTTTTCCAACTTGTGACTTTCTGTCTTTCCCCCTGGACATTGCCTTTTGCAGAGCACAGGTTTGAATTCTAAGAAGGTAGCTTATCTACTATTTCTTTTATGGATTATGTTTCTGGTGTAAATCTCAAAAAGGTCATTACCATACCCTGTGTCTAAGGTTTTACTTGAGGTTCTCTCTGGGGATTTTATAGCTTTGTGGGTTTTTTTTAGGTGCATATGATCCATTTGAGTTAATATTTTGTGAACAGTTTTTTATTTCCATTCTTCTTTTGGTTCACCTACTTTTATTTTATGCTGCTATAGAGAACTATGAGATTTATTTTGTTGATATAAGTCTATAAATATTTCCAAGTAGCCTTTAACAGTTTTAATTAACCAGGTGATTAGAAGAGCCCCTAAGTTGCTTAAAGACACCACTCAGAGGGAAAGTTTGCTTACCAGACAATTAACAATTAAACAGCAGATGGTTAATGGGGTTTCCAGTGTACTTAACTAGCATTTAATAATGATAATAATGGATTTGCATTTTTAATGATTGTCAGATTTATTAGATAACAACTCTGTAAGTCCTTCTGTCCTTGGTAGGTGAGACACGAGAAAAAAAACATGTGTGCGTATTTGTTAGAAGGCAAATTTTTATAAGGCATTGTTTTGGCCGTGTGGTGTCTTATGGTCATTTGTCAATTGTCATTCTGAAATACTCCAGAGGAATCTACTCCTAAAGTCTGAATTAAATAAGTCACACATACAACATTTTGCAATAGTTTCTAGCTCCTGGTTAGTGACCACTGGTGCCTGTTCAACTCTTACAAATGCTCAGCAGAATCAGAATCACTCAAATAAATAACACCAGTAAAATATTGAAATTAAAAGTTGAATTGACATATTTTAAAGAAGAATTTATGCACCAAGTTAAAGAATAAAAGTTAATATTGTATAGTATAGGCTAATTTAATGTATCCATTTAATTGGGTCACGGGATGCTCAGATATTTGGTGAAACATTATTCTTGTCCTTTCTTTGAGAGTGCTTTTATGTAAAAACAACAATGACCTTAGTAGATTGAGTAAAGTTAATTGTCTTTCTAACATGGGTTGGCATCACCTTAACAGTTCTCAGGCTGAATAGAAGGCCAAACATTCACAAGTAAAAAGGTAAGTCTTCCTGTTTGTTTACATAAAGTGGGATTTCAACAAAGATAGACTGTATGTATCCCAGCCTAGCCTCAAGCTCACTATGTAGCCAAGGATGTGCTCATCTCCTGAGTTCTGGGATTATAGGTATGTGTCACCATATCTAGTGTTGTGTGGCATTGGGGATCAAACCCAGGGCTCCATGAACACTAATCCAGCACTCTACTGAAGGAGCTACATCCCCAGCTCTCTTCCTGAGTTGTCAGCCCACTGTTCCTGGGGACTCTATTGTTTGTCTTCTTGCTTCTCAGGCTTTCTGAGTCATGCTGGAGCTACACCATCAGCTTCCTTGCATCTCCATCTTGTCAACCCATCATGAAGACCTTGGAACTGGACTGCCTCCAGGTCATGTGGATAACTCCCTATAATAAATCTTTACAAACTATGTGTCCTGTTGGTCTCAGTTTGGTAACAGTTTCTTTGAAACATACAAAATTGGACAATTGATAATTAAAGCTCATTGCCAAGCAACTACAAAAACAATGGATTCACCTTTGAACGATAACATTTTCATTGTCGGAACAATGGAAAAGAACTCGGGAAGCTAATGAAAAAACATAAAAATGCAAATTACTCTCAGCTAATTGGCTGTGTCTCTAAACACATTCTAAATTATTAATTAGTAAAAGAATGAGTATTTCTTTTTAAGTATAAGATGGGGAAATGGTTACTCACCTTTCCACTCCCATGTTCAGAATTAAAATGATAATGTTTCATTTTTTTTTCTTCAGTGTAATTGTATTAAAATTTTGTACAGGGGGAAGAAGTCAAAGACTTCAAATTTCCTTTGAAGTTCTAACCTCCTTACATTGAACACTTAATTACATGTTGAATTCCCGGTCTCTATATGCAATTAAAGAAGTAAACTAAGGACACACATATTATACTGTAAATTTTATGAACATTACACTTTCTGCTTTACTTGCTGAGATGTTTCAAGAAGGCTTTGTTCAAATTAAAAACACTTTATTTTGAACGAACAAACATGAAAAGAAAGGCGTAGAGATTTCTCCCATATCCCTCCATCACTGCTCACTATCTTCCTTATTATCAACATTGCCACCAGACTGGGTCGTTCTTTAAAAGCCAATAATGCATCATCACCATCCAGATGCCGCAGTTTACATTAGGGTTCCTTCTTGGTGGTGTATGGGATTGGGCAAATGTAAAAGGACGTCGCAGTCATAGAGCGTGGTGACAGGTCTTAGATGTCCCCTGTGTCCTATCAGTTTCTCTTCTCTTTTCCTAATTCTTGGCAACCAGTGATCTTATTACTGTCTTTATTATAATTCCAGGCATTTTCAACACCAGGCACAGAGCAATTTAAAGAAGAAGTGCTTACCAAGGAAGCCGACAATTTTCCGCTTGACATATCAGTGATGAGAACTTATCCTCCGCCATGCTTGGCACAGTTGATTGTTCTCTCCTTTTTGGAATGCCTCCTTCTTTATAGCTTATCAATGATTTTCTTTCTTTTTTCTACTGGATATTCTTTCCCAATTTTCTGCTCCTTTGCGTCTTTCTAACACAGTGGGGCCTCCAGGCTTGATGCTCCACTTTGGCAATGCCATTCAGTCTCAGGCTTTAATGTTACCCAGACATTAGACTTTAGGATTTTTTTTCTCTCAGCTTGATCTTTTCTCCCAAGTTTTGGAGATACATACATACATTTAATCTGTTCATGTTTTACCAAAGAATAATACAGATAAAATTATAGGTATTTCTCTCTCTCTCTCTCTCTCTCTCTCTCTCTCTCTCTCTCTCTCTCTCTCTCTCTCTCTCTCTCTCTCTCTCTCCACCCCAGTTCCTGCTACTTCCACCCCACTCTGATTTTATGAGATCAGCATCTTTAGATTACATATTTAAGTGAGAGCATGCAGTATTTGTCTTCCTGACATTTCATTTAGCAGGGATGCATGCAGCTTCATCTCTTGTTATCAATGGCAGGATCTCCTTAGTGTTTGAGGTGAATTGCCACATTTTCTTTATTCATTTGTTCATTCATTCATTCATTTGTTCATTTGTTCACTTATTCATTAATTTATTCACAGATAGGTACATAATTTGCTTTCATTTCTTGGTTGTTGTGAATAATGCTGTGAGTGACCCTGAGAGTGTAGGTATCTTCCTAAGACACTGATTTTTTATTACACAAACACACAGACTTACACACTCACACATGCACACATGTGCACCCCCCCACCACCACCAGAAAGGAGAATACTGGCTGAATCATCTGTTTTGAGGAACTTCCCTGATATTTCTGTAATGGCTGTATGGGTTCTTCTGTCTACCACCAAGATTTCCTTTCTTCCACATGGGTTTCACACTCATTTTTTTCTCTTCTGGCATATACATTTAACTACGAGTCAACATTATTTGTTAGATATGCAGTAGAACTTTAGAAACAATGTCAAATAAGATGAATAACGCTGAAGTTTTATGTTAAGTAAGCCAGAAGACTGCACGTTTTACAGTCTATCTTTTGATTTGACATCCTATTTATATGCCAGTGTGTGTGTGTGTGTGTGTGTGTGTGTGTGTGTGTGTGTGCGCGCGCGCGCACATGGATGTTGACTAAAGAGGCTTGAGGTATGCTGGAGATGTAGATAGGTTGGTAGAGTGTTTAACCACCATGCTTGAAGTCTTGTGTTCAATCTGTAGCACTATATAAACCAGCTGTGGGGCACACCTGTATTCCCAGCACTTGGCAGATGGAGGCTGGAGGGTCACAAATCAGCCTTTGATACATACCAAGTTTGAGGCCAACCTGGGCTGCATGAGACTCAGTCTCAAAAAGAAAACAAACAAAACAAAACAAAGACAGAGGGTATGGGCTAACTTTTTGGAATAGTGCAAGTATTCTAAATCTCTTTTTAAAAACTTTGTGTATTTATGTGGAGGTCTGAGGACAAGATGCCAGAGTCACTTCTCCTCTATTATTATGTGAGTTTGGGGGGATTCAAACTTGAGTCATTAGGCTTGGAAGAAAATGCTATCTCTACTGAACCATCTCCCAGGCTCCATATTCTAAATCTTATTTATGGTGGTAGGATGGTGTTTGACAATATAAATCAAATAAAACTTTTTGGACTGTAAAATGGGTGTGAAAACCATTCTTCAATAAACTTGAATTTAAGACCTCATATAACTTCTCATTACAACTAGATGAATTCCTAACACTTCTCCTTCAGTCATATTGGCCTCTGTCTGTCAACATGGCGGAAATCACCCCCACTTCCGTATGTTTACAATAACTCTTCTATTTTTCTTAAAAAAAATATGTGTGGCTGTTTTGTCTGCACGTATGTCTATGCAATGTGCAGTATCTGTGGAAGCCAGAAGAAGGTGCCATATACCCGAGGATTGGAATTACAGAGGGTTGTGAGCTACCATGTGGGTACTGGGAACTGAATCCCAGTACTCTGGAAGAGCAGCTAGTGCTCTTAACTGCTGAGCCATCTCTCCAGTCCCCTATCTTGAGTTTGCCAGGAAATGCCTTCTCCAGACATCTGAAGAGCTAACTACATTTGATTCAGAAGCCTGCCTGCCAGAGAGGCCTTCGCTCTGTGAAAAGTTTAGGGTCTTCTCCTCTATCCCACTTCTTCTCTTTATGCACTTAGCATTGCTTGAGTGGTCTCTTGAACATATTTGCTCTCCCAACCGTTTTTTTCCCCTCTCCACCCGCCAGTTGAGAGTGAAGGACAGGGAAAGAAATGGAAGCTGTCAACGGGAGTCACTGCTGAATCTCTTAAGTGAAGGCTAGTGCCTGACATACTCTGTGTCTTGAAGGGATAAAAAAAGGAGAAGCAGATGGTTGGCTAAAAGCGATTGAGCCCTCAATCATATTTGTAAAACATTGACACCTCATGTTTAACTGAAGCATCATGGCGCAAAGAACGTGGATCAGTGTTCCTAGCACAGTATGTACGTAATGCTTGCACACCCATCAGCAGGCACTTACTTAGGAGGCCTTTCCTCGTGACATGCACTCAACTGTATGTGGAAGTCACTTATTTGGAAGGTAACATTCTGCCAGTCATCTCATCCAAAATTACAAACTTGAACAGATCTCAGAGAAAAGCCTTCTGACATCTAACCCCTCCAGCAAATCCATGGAAACTTCGGAAGTTATTCTATTTATTTATTTATTTCTATATGTGAAGGATGCATTCTTTTTGCGTGTGTGTCTGATTTATGTGTGTGCGTGTGTTGCCATGAGTATGCATATGTATGTGGTTGAGTGTGTGTGAACATATGTGCATCTCTGGAGACCAGAGATGGATATCAGGTATCTCCTGCCATTCGTCACGTGTGTTGAAGAAGGATCTCTCTGGACCTGGAGTTCGCTGACTCACCTACACTATCTGGATCTCAAGCCCCAGGGTCTCTCCTGTCTCTCCCTCCCAAGGCCCATGTTACTATCCTTGGCTTTTTACGTGACTCTTAGGAATTGAATTCAGGTCCTCACGCACGCACAGCAGACACTTTACCAACTGAGCCATTTTCTAGGCTTTTGTGTAAAAAGTAGTTTATAGTATTCTTTTTAAAATACTTTTTGATATGTTTCAGAAATTCTGAAGCCAGATGTTCTTCCTAACAAGCCCTGACAGACATAGAAAAAAAACCACACTTTATTTTTATCAATAGACATAGTCCAAAAAACCTCTCACCAGCTTCACCTTTAGAAAGCACAGTAAGATATATGTCTGAAAATGTAAGTAACCAGGAAGAAAGTAGCCACACCACTGCTGGCCCTTACCTGGTGGTCAGTTTGAGAAACGCTTATCAAAATTTATACAAATCAAATGTGAATGTTCTCTTTGGGTTGTGCTAGGGTTACATGTATGTTAACCATATGTTCTACCATCGAGTCATACTCCTAACCCTGAACATGTGTTTTTATATGTAAACAACTTTAATCCCAGTGTACCCATGAGAATAGAGCTCAATAACCCTTAAAATAGTAATTTAGCTTAATAACTCACCACAGAGAACTCTGTTTTGTGAAAGCTTGGGTTTAGTATTGATTCTAGCACCTTACTTTTTTTGTTCCCATTTTGTTCTTGCTGAACATTACTAGGCCAACCTGTTCTTGATGAGAAGAGCCTCTTCTGGGATTCCAGGGCTATGCCTCACTGAGCCTTAGCAATTCATGGAGGCATCATGGCTCCCTTTAGGAAGGAACAGTGGATGGGGGACGGGTGGAGGTGAATTCAGGTGGGTGGTGGTTCAGCCATGCTGTTTGTCATGTCTGTTTTGGATCCTCTGCCTCCTGACTCCTCTAGAGTGAATGACACAGGCCTGGTATGGTCACACACACACACACACACACACACACACACACACACACACCCCTGTGGTTCCAGCCTGTGTGGAGGGCGATGCAGGAGTCACACGTGAGCCCAGGAATTGGGGCCAACCTAGGCAGCATATCAAGACCACCTCTCCCCAGATTCTTGAAGAAGTTAATAATAAATGGCAGTGCCAATTCAATAGTCCTGCTCTTATTCAAGCAGCACCAGCTCAGAAGACACAATGATGTTTCTGCAACTTCATTTATCAAAGGATGGTATTGCCAGTTAGAGGCTTGACCATGTCAACAATCTCAATCTTGTTTGCCTAGCATGTGTGAACAAGGCCCCAGGTCCAATCCCTAGTACCTAAAACCACCCTTGTAATGTTACACTTTAAAAAAACAATTCATATTATACCGTTTGCTATAATGATCGGAATTCTGCTTTAGCCTCATTTGAAAGAAACCATTTTATATTGCCTATAATCACTAATGTGGTTGTATTTGGTTAATGTATATTATTTTTATTTCTTCTTTTCTAAGATGACATGTATCGATTGTGTACTTTAGGATGACCCCCCTCTAAGGGACAGTTTAGTGACACAAACGCTCATTATTTTTGGATCTAACAGTTGTAAGCGTAGTACTCTTGTAACCCTTCAAGTGATCAGCTCTCTCTTCTTGAACTCTTACAGTTATTAAGATGAAGGCAGAAAGAAGTAATTGTCCTAGTTGGGGTTTCTATGGCTGTGATGAAACACCATGATCAAAAGGGAGTTGGGCTAGACACCAGTCTATGACTATAGCGGACTATCATTAGGAATCATTTAACTGACTTTTTTTTTTTTGGTCAGTTGTGTTTGGTTCTATCCTGGATCTCAGAGCTATCCTGCCTCTGCACCCTGGCCCTCAGGGGTGAGCTCCCTCTCATGGTATGGGTCCTAAGCTAGGTCAGTCACTGGGTGGTTACTCCCACAATTTTTGCTTCACCTTTACCTCAACACATCTTGTAGGCAGGACAACTTGTCGGTTAAAGGTTTTGTGGCTGGGTTGGTGTTCCAGTCCCTACACTTGAAGTCTTGCCTTGTTAGAGGAGATGGAAGGTTCAGGCTCCATATCCCCCATTCCTAGGAGTCTTAGCTAGGGTCACCCTCATAGATTGCTGGGAGTTTCCACTGAACTAGGTTCTAGCTAGTCCCAAAGATGGTCCCAGTTTCCAGTTGTCTCTCCCAGTATTCTTTCTCTTCATTTTCCCCCAACCAGATCCCTCCTGTTCCCATCTCCCCACCAGACCCTGCCTCATGAAACTCATTGTCTATTCTATTTCCCCTTCACAGTGAGATCATGTTTCCCCCCCTTTGAGCCCTCTTTGTTACTTAGCTTCTCTTGGGTCTGTGGATTGTAGCCTGGTTATCCTTTACGGCTAATATCCAATGATAAGTGAATACATGCCATGCTTGTCTTTCTGGGTCTAGGCTACCCTGCTCAGGATGATCTTTTCTAGTTCCATCCTGGCCCAGTCATCATCAGAGAGGCTTCTTCCAGCAACTGATAGAAACAGATGCAGAGATCCACAGCCAAACATTATGCAGCCCTCAGGGGATCCTGCAGAAGGGGGAGAAAGTATTGTAGGAGCCAGTGGGGTCAAGTGCACCATACGAAAAACCCCAAACCAACCAACCTGGGCTCCTACAGGCTCACAGAGACTGACCTAGAGCCTCTGCACATATGCAACAGTTGTGTAGCTTGGTCTTCTTGTGGGACTCTTAAGAGTTGGAGCAGGGGCTGTCTCTGACTCTGTTGCCTGCCTTTGAGACCCTTTCCTCCTACTGGGTTGCCTCATTCAGTCTTAATAGAAGAGGAGGTGCTTGCTGGCTGATAGCCACAGGAGGCCTGCCCTTTTCTGAAGAGAAACAGTGGAGGAGGAGTGGAGTTGGTGGGAGGGGGGCAGAAGGGAAGTCGATGGGGACTGGGAGGACAGGAAGAAGGGGAAACATTGGTCAGGAAGTAAAAACAAAACAAACAAACAGAAAACAAGTTGGAGAGGGAAGGGTTTATTTGGCTTAGACTTTCACATTGTGGTCCATCATTGAAGGAAGTCAGGGCAGGAACCTGGAGGCAGGGGTTGATGCAGAAGCCACGGAGGAGTGCTGCTTATTGGCTCCCTCATCATGGCTTGCTCAACCTGCTTTCTTATAGAACCCAGGACCACCAGCCCAGGGATGGCACCACCCACAGTGGGCTGGGCCCTCCCCCATCGGTCACTAATTAAGTAAATGCTTTATAGCCAGATCTTGAGACATTTTCTGAGTTGAGTCTTCCTCCTTTCAGATGACTCTAGCTTGGGTCAAGTTGACATAAAACTAACCAGTACAGCACTGAAGAGCTTCTTTTTCTGTAGGACCACAGGCAGACACCGTCTTGCGAAGTCACCTCTCCGGAGGCTTGCTCATTTTATGTCAGAACATTGAGTCCAGGAATTTTTCTAGCTCTGGCTTTACAAAGAAAACCATAAACATCATTTGAGAGTCACTGAAGAGACGTTGCAGAAGGAGGACTAGAAAAAGCTAGAACAAGAGGGAGGGGACACAAGAAAAGTAGGAATTTTTTTTTCCAGTTGCAACCTGTTGGGCACCAGGACACACGCCTTCAAATCAACTTCACGTGAACTGCTCCTGAGGTGTGGAAGGGCTAATTCTAAGTGCTTGGGATTGACAGTTAAAAACACAAAAGCCAGGATATGAGACCAAGGTACTTCACTATGATACTCCCACTTCGAGATTCTACACAGCATGTATAGACACCTTCTACTAATGTTTTGTCTCTCTTCGGTTGGACCTTGTTTGGCTGGCCTTGGTCTGCGATCAGTGTATCTTAAGTAGTTCTTATCCTGTGCTGCCCTATACAGGTTGCTCTCCCCTCTGGATCATGGCCACAAAGTGATCCACGTGGGGCCTCTAGTAGTATAAAATCCAGATTATAAGTACACAGGAAAGGATGCGCCTCACCAGGCTTTCCTTATACAATCTGCCAGTGTCTAGGAAATTACCACCTGCCAGGGCCTTCTCTGTGGGTTTGCAAGCCCAAATCTCTTCTCCTGAACACTCTCTTTGTTGACTCTTATTTCTTCGTGATCAGTGCTGTGTCTGCCTGAAGGCCTGAGGAGAATTCTTTTCTTTTTTTCTTTTGAGGGACAGACACTGTTAGGCTGGGCCAGAGCTGGAAACAAATGGTGATCCTTAGGAAATTCGTTCAAAATCCTTGTCTGGGTATAGCAGCCCTTGTTTGGATATTTGAATTATTTTATGCCCTGTGTGTATGCCGCACAACGGATGTTGCAATCAAAGAGTGCATGCCACCCAAACCAGTTGTCTGCAATTTTGCAACTAAGTGTCTATCTGACTAAATATTTCTACGTTTCCCTCACTTCGATAACTAAAAAACAGGCACCAAAACTTACTATAATAGCAAATATAAAAGATGTCATCCAAACAATCAAGATGAAGTCAAAGCTACTTCAATGTATTATACTGGTTTTCTTCTGAGAGCCACATCTAAAAGATACTTTGGACCATTTTCACTAGTTTTTTTTTTCTAATTATAATCCAATTTAACAAATTACTGAGTTGACCTGTTAGCTACTGTATTATGAGATGGAGAGTGGCACATGTAAAATGTATAAAAATATCAGGCATGATGGTGAATGTCTTTAATCCCAGTACTTGAAAGGCAGAGGCAGGTGCATCTTTGTGAGTTTGAGGCCAGCCAGGTCTATATAGTGAGTTCTAGGCCAGTCAGGGATACCTAAATGAGACTTGAGTCTCATAAAAGTGGTTTCTCTACTCAAATAATTTACTAAGATATAGTGATATAAGAATATATGTATTTGTGCATATAAAACATCTAAATAAATGTGTTTATGTCTGGATAAAGTATGCAGATACCAAGTCCAACAGGGAGTTCCAGTATCGATGGTTTTGGAACAGCTTCAGTGTGCTAGCCGTTTTTCTAATTCTTTTATCTCAGCCATGAAGCTTTGACTCGGCTTAGGAAAAAAAAATAATATCCTCAACAAAACAATTTTAAACCCGTGGCTCTCTTTGGTATCCGCTATTATTGCTTTTCTCTCCATGTAATAAAGGGGCAACTCGTGCCTTTATCCTCTTCTTACTCTGGATCTACCATGTCACTTTTTCCCCCTGCCTTTTCTGACTTCTTGCCAGCTGCATCTTATTTCTTATTTTGGATTTCTTGACTGCATTCCAAAAGGCTGACCCAGAGTCAAGTCATTCAGTTTCCAGGAAATACAGTCTCCTTCTTCCCTCCCCATGTACTCCAGCTTCAGGTTCAAAATCCATCCCTGCATTTTGCACAGCTCCATCACGTCTGCTTAAGGATGGTGTGGGGGTATCATACAATCATTTCCTTCAAAACCACTTTCCAACTTGTCAACCTAAGTGAAATATGCATTTTGGAAAAATGTGTGAGGAAAGTTTGTGCATATTTACAAATAGAGTCTTCAGAATGTGCACCATAATAAAAAATGGAAAATACACCCTGGGTTTGAAATTGTGTTTTTTTTTTTTCTTGACGAAGTGAAAGCCTATCTCATGCTATATTTAATGCTTTTTGCAAAGAGTAAACTTTGGAAAGAAAGAATCTGAAAGTTTGCTTAGCTAGAGTAATGGAAACGGAGTGTGGCACATCATGAATCAATATCAGATTATTTTTGAGGAAGGCAGATTGACCAGCCCAGACAATGAAATGTGTCAAGTACTATAAAATGTATTGACTTCCAGAAACCAGACAATATTGTGCAAAATGCCCTTCAGATTCATTTCTCCCGTGGTAATAAACAGTGGAAAAAGGCACTAAAATGTAAAAAAAATTATATTCTGAAAAGCATATTAAATCAGAGACATGATAGCATCATAATTGATTTCATAAAAACACTGAGGAAAACAAACTCTATGTAGCGAGTGTGAAGTTTCAGATGGAGTCTCCAGCTGCCTGTGGTCAATGAAAAAAAAAAAAAAAAAAACAAACAACAACCTGAAAAATAGCATCAAAAAGTTTGAGAAAACTCTCCAGATGAAGCTCCGAGAAGCAAAGCTTGAAATCACTCCAGCCCTAGTTAAAAAGAGGTTTCACACTGCATGCCTTTACTTACTCCAGTAATATGTCTGTGATGGTCCTTCATGGCTTTACTCTACATAGCACTTAGAGTAGGTTGGAACCTTCTGTTTATTTCTGGAGCTTTCATCTATTACTCTCATTAGATTATTTTGGCCTTGATATATTTATTTGATGTATTTGATTTTGTTTTCTGGAGGCTGTCCTAAGTCTTCATAAAATAAGGCAAGTGTGTTTGACTAAATGTAAGCACGCCTATTGTTCAAGCTGGGGATGATGGTATGTGATTTGTGACTATAAATGGTCAGAGAACTTTGTGTGCCATTCAGGTTTTACTTCTAGGGGAATAACTTTCTAATTGATGATTTCCAGTATACAATATTTGACAATATAGCTCAACTATTAGAATGTAATTTAAAACATAAAAATGGGTTCCTAGGATTTTTAGAATTATGTTAGTCAATGTTAATTTTTATTGTTAATATTAGTTATTTATTAAGACTTAATAATGTCTATTTTCAAGCATGTATTTCATTTTACCTTGCACATGTACATCTGTTACACACTTGTTCCTTGTTCCCTCTGTCGCTTTCCACTGGTCCCCTCCCCCTAAATAATCCTATCTCTGCTTGCATGCTACACATACACACAGGCTTATGCACGTTTAAATCTAGATTTCACCTGTGAGTGAATATATGCAAATTTGTCTTCCTCTTCCCATTGTTTTCTACGAGAAGCATCTTTAAAGTCTTTGGAAGAGTAAGCAACTGTTTAAGTGATAGTGAAACATTCTGTTATTTTCCATCTTGCTTTTGAGTGTTGGTCTCTCCAGCTTCCTTAACAGCATTGCTAAGCCTGCTCACTGTTTGAGGTTTTGATTATTGAATTTTCAGTGATTCAATTTAATCTATTTATTTTCAAGCATCCTTTTTCTCACGTTTGCTTACTTTTTGCTCAGATTTCCAAAACAAAAACTGAGCTTAGAGGTATTAAGTGTGATCGTTTTATATTCTGGGTCCACAAAAATCCTCAGTTCTAAGATCTTTTGGGTTTATAGTCTGGTCTTGAAGGTTTGAACACTACATAGAAGAATGAGTTTGTCATGGGGTTGAGTCTCAACTGGGAATTAAAAAACTGGTTACTCTCCATTGGAGCTGGGGGTAAGCAGAGACTGATCTCTCTTTCTCTGTGTGTTTGAGCATGAACAGCATGGTTCCTTGTGTGTGGGTCTTCCAGTTAGACCCTACTTGCTCTTGTGCTAAGAGTCTCTCCTTTAATCTGGGGACTCAAGAAACCACGGAAGTCCAGGGGCCCCGAGAGCTAGAAAGTGTACTTTAGCCTCTCCTTATTTTAGTTTTTTACTCACCACCCTAGGTTTCTGTTCTCTCCCACTTTTTAAAAGGACTCAAAGGAAGCCTATTTTCTGTTTTTCATTGTTTGGTACTGAGTCTGAACCCACTGTCTTGTTAACGCTAAGCCTGTGTTGGATAGTCAGAGTCTTATGCTCACTCCTTGTGTTTTCCTTGTTTTCTTTTTTTTTCTTTTTTTTTGTTTTTTTTTTTTTGGTTTTTCGAGACAGGGTTTCTCTGTGTAGCTTTGCGCCTTTCCTGGAACTCACTTGGTAGCCCAGGCTGGCCTCGAACTCACAGAGATCCACCTGGCTCTGCCTCCCGTGCTGGGACTAAAGGCGTGCGCCACCACCGCCCGGCTCCTTCTGTTTTCAAACTTGTTTAAACTATTTGGAGTGTCTCACAGTTCCATGTGACTTTTAGAATGACCTTCTAAGTGCCTGTAAAACCCAACTGGGATTCTAGCAGAGACTGAATGGATGCTGTGGATCGGTTTGTGGAACACTGTCACCTTAATCATTTTAATTTGCCCAATCAATGAATATGAGATGTCTTTTCAGTTATTGAGGTCTTGTTTTTCTTCCTGTCCCTTCCTCCCCTCCCCTCCCCTCCCCTCCCCTCCCCTCCCCTCCCCTCCCCTCCCCTCCCCTCTCCTCTCCTCCCCTCCCCTCCCCTCCCCTCCCCTCCCCTTCCTTCCTTCTTGCCTCTGCTTCCCTTCCCTAATCCTCATCTTGAGGTGTAGCCCAGAATGGCCTCCTGCCCAGAATGCTGAGCCTTTTGCTTCCCTCTCCTGATCCTAAAGGCTGGGATCCTAGATAGCCACACTAAGCTTGTTTACTTCTGTTCAATGAAATTTGTAAACATTTTTTTTCACTTTTTACCAAATTAATTCTTAAGTATTTTATTCCTTCTGGTGCTAATGAAAATTGAAGTGTTTTCTTATTTTCACTTTGGGTTGTTCATTCTAAACATAGAAATACGATTTGGATTTCCATAGAGTATCTCATAACCCTGCAAAGCTCATGTATTGGTTGTAATTATTTTTGTGAGTTACTCAAGTTTTTCTGTGTAAAATCATGTCATTCACCATTAAAGATAGTTTCACTCCTTGCTTCCCAGTCTGTATGCCTTTTGTTACTTTTTCTTGCTTAGTTAATGGTGAAAACCTCCTACATAATGGTAAATAGCGATGCTGCAGATGGACATTTTGTCTTGATCGTCATTTTAGGGGATGATGCTATCAGGTTTATAATTAAAGTTATGGCATTAGCTGTGAAGACTTCACAGATGTCCCTTATCTGCATCAACAAGTCCTTTCTTTTTCCAGTTTTTAGAAGACCTTCTTCTTATCAGAAAATGGGCTTAGAAAATGTCCTATTAATATCCAGTAGTATGATCAAGTGAGTTTTTTAAAAATTCTATTTATATTCTGTATTTTTTTAAAATATCAAATTACAAATCATCCTTACCTTTTGGAGAGGGGAAACTCACTTTACAATGGTATGTGAATTATTTTTATTTTTATTTTTATTTTTTTTTTTGTTTTTTCGAGACAGGGTTTCTCTGTGTAGCTTTGCGCCTTTCCTGGAACTCACTTGGTAGCCCCGGCTGGCCTCAAACTCACAGAGATCCGCCTGGCTCTGCCTCCCAAGTGCTGGGACTAAAGGCATGCGCCACCACCACCCGGCTGAATTATTTTTTTATGTCAGTTCACCAGTATGGTATTGAAGACTTTGATGTTTGTACTAAAAAAGTTCTACTTTGTTTTCTTTTTTCTTGTGATCTTTTTCAGGGCAATACTCATTCCAAAAGACGAATTGTGAAATTTTCTCTTTACTTTCTTTTGGAAAAGTTTATAAAACTTGATACATACACACACACACACACACACACACACACACACACACACACACGGATGTTTGTTGGAATTCAACAGTGATGCTACCATGATCTAGGTTTTTTTCTCCTGGGAAGTTTTTCATCATTTTATCAATGTTCTTTCTTAATATAGATCAATTTAGATTATAATTTTTTTTATCTTTTGCCTTATTGAATTTTGATATATTTTGGAAAATTTCTAATACCTTTAATTTTATAATTTATCATTTCATGTTACTCTTCTATAATAATTTTTATTTTTGTGAAGTTGATGGCAATATTCCATCCTGCAATTCTACTTTGAGTAATTCAAGGCTCTTTTTTTTTAAATCTCTGGTTAAAGGCTTGTTTATTTTGTCGATCTTTCCAAAGAATTAGTTTCAGATGCTTCAGTGACTTATCTTTACTTGTCTTCCATTTTCTATTTCATTTATGTATACCCATCATCATTATTATTTCTTTTACCTCCTTTAGATTAACTTTGGTGATTTATCTCAGACTCCTATAGTCATTGACGCTTTCTTGTCTAGGTATTTTCTGTTGTAAATTTTGTCGTGAGCTCTAGTTGAACTCTGTGCCCGTTGGTTTTGTGCTGCTGTGGACAAATGCGTGACACACAAATGAACACGTGTTTGGTTCAGTGTTTATGTTAATCTAGGGGGGGTTATTCTGGGATGCTTTTATTTATGAGTTCATTCCAATGATGCCGTTAAAAATAAAATAAAAGAAGAGGAATATGTATTGTATCGTTGGTTAGAAACTTCCATATATTTGTTTAGTCTGGAGAGCTTAGCACGTATTAAGACCTTTACCCCTCCCCTCCTGTTTGTGCTCATGAAACATCGCACATTGTTAAATGTGACCTCACAAAATTAAAATAGTTATGGCCCTTCTATGAACTCTTACCGTCAAAGAAGCCGAGAGAAGAAAGACAGGGATGTATTTTACAGGTTTTGTTTTATTATTCTGATTAGGTTTTGGGCTTATTTATGTATTTGTTGCTCTATGTATGGTGAAGCATTTATAGTTACTTCCTTAATCTGATATGGTTTTGTTCCTCCTCACCTGCTCTGCTCTATAATTACAGGTGTGCTGCATCTCTCTATATCCTGGAAACTTAGTCTATCTACCCTCTCATTATCTACAGGTGGCCTACACTGAGGACGTCTAAACGAGTTAAGGAGACCACTAACTATGCAATTACTCTCATTAGTGTTCTGTGTTTCTTGTGGCTATCAGTTAAGCCTGTGTTTACTTCCACCACAAAATAACTCCCTTTAGCGTTTCTTGTCAGTAGCGTCAAGTGATCTCAGTTTTTAATGTGAAAATATTCTTATTTTAACTTTCACATTGTAAAAGAAGTTTGAATTCGCTGGGTCTCCGGATGAGTGGATTAAAATTTATAAAGGGATTTGGGAAGTTCCCATCATTATTTCTTTGAGTCTTTCTTCTTCTTCCCTCCTCTACTAGTACTATTATGTTTTTGTCAGTGTGCTTAACGTCTTCATAGCTCTCTGCTCCCTTTTCTTCATATTTTCCCTCCCTCGGGTTGCAGATGGTTTTCATCGTTCTGTCAAATCTTCTGTTGAGCACATCTTGCAAATTTTTCATTTCGTTCACGATACCTTCCAACTCAAGAATTTCTCTCTCCCCTTTCATTTCCTTAATGATTTCTTGTGTTGATATTCTTCATGTGACATACCTATTCTATCTTACTGTATTTGTTTGATTATGCTTTCCTTTAGTTCTGAAGATGTGCTCAGTATCTTTATTCAAAAGGCTTTGTTAAATTTTAGCATGGGTTGTTCTCACCCACAGTTTCCTTGATTTCCTCCATTTCAACACATTTTTTTTTTTATGTTGTTGTAACTCTTTTTGTCTTATAACCCGGGTATTTTATATAATATTTTGTTGCCTTGGCCCTAATGCACCTTCTTCTGGGCTTTGTTATTGGTATTTTCTTGTTTATTTTTTAATGATTAACTGCAGCTCCTGTGTAAGGTCTGTTGTTCCACGAAGTGTGAAGTGTCTCACATTACTTTTTCAAGGACACAGGCTTGAGATTCCCCGAAGTCACCCTGATTCGACAAAGTCAACTTTTAAAAGTTGATTTATTCGATTATGTTCGGCAATACTCCAGGGTGTAGATTACTCCTCAGAATGACTAAGTGCATTTGGCTATTTATGGTCATCTTTGAAGGGATAGTGTTTGAGACATTTTATGACCTAAGAGAACTTCTCCCAGCTGTCGTTTTTTTATCACTGCTCCTTAGGCAAATCATCTAGTGACAGTCTAGCCTGTGGGTTCAATGACATCTGCTCCTCTGGTCTCAGGGGCCTTATGTCATACCTTTGGAGGATATCCTCAGGCTTCAACTTTTCCACACTCCTGTTGCAGTGAAGTCAGTTCCTTTAGGGACAGGTCAGTGACTCTATTCTATTATCTGTCTCTCCTTATGCAAAAATCTCTGAGGCCTGGCTCTGAAAATATGACGATGACGTCTTGAATCTCCTGAGGACTGAGTACCGTGGCTTACTCCTTTTCTCCATTCCATACCTGTCCAGGTAGCTGTTCTTAGACTAATCAATACTAGTTTAGATGGATGAGGTAATGTGAGACCTTAACAGCCTTTGCAGGGAATACAGCTGGAATAGTAAAAGAATAAGGGTGTCTACCTACCATGTATATGGTAGGTAGATACCACAATTAACTTATTTTTAAAGAAGACAACAGAAGAATATTTTACCTTCTGTAGACCAAGGATAGTTTAGGGATGTTTGCCTGATCTTGTTTTGGTGATCCTGAGCACACATAACACTTTTTTCTTATTGGTTCAAAGCTCTTTGTGTGTTGAATTCTGGGATGCATTGTAGTGTCTAAATTAAAGCACATAAATGTTTATTTTTTTTATATAATAGTTGCTATTCAGAAGTGTCCCTCTGCTATAAAACTGGCAGCCCTCCCAAACCTGGATACATAGTAGCAAAAGTGACAAGACTAACTATCTTTCCACATTGACAAAAATATGTCTGTTCTAGCAGAATGTGGGGTTTCTATACTTCCTGGTAGGTGTATGTAATCCCTAATACACCAGTCCTTTGTTCCTGGATTCTGTGGCTTTCCTCACATACTTCTCTGACATCTTACTCATGACACTTCAAGAAATGTTAAAGGTTTCTTTTGGTTCAGAACTGATTCACTTAGGTAATTATCTCACCATCCCACTGGGGTTCAATGAGTAGACAGATTATGATGACTTTTCAGAAGGGAAGTTAAAAAAATTGCTTGTGACTAAGAAGGAAAAAAATGAAGAACAATTGCTTTGACTAAGGCAAAGGGGAGAAGCCATTTATCCTATGTTGAAAGTTCACAGGCAGCAATTCTAAAAGCTTTTCTGGTTGCACAATCATTTGCATTGGCACATGATTGTTTTTTATCTCTATATGTACATATTAGTTAATTATAAATTGTGTTACTTCTTATAATAGCACTATATATAGAATATCCTCTTTTCCTTGAGTGCACTCATTGTTTAATGGCATTTTAAAAAGCAAAGAGGGTTACTTATACCATTTTGCACTCTGAATTTTTTGCTTGTTTGTTTGTTATGAGACAGGGTTTCTCTGTGTTGTTTTGGTGCCTGTCCTGGATCTTGCTCTGTAGACCAGGCTGGCCTCGAACTCACAGAGATCCACCTGGCTCTGCCTCCCCAGTGCTGGGATTAAAAGTGTGTGCCACCATCGCCCGCTGTACTCTGAATTTTAATTATACATTTTGTTCATGTTTCTGTTGCATTATTTGATGCAGGAAATTGATTATTGATTTAGGAAAATCAAGGTGCTGTTTGGTATAGAGGAATAATAAAATTCAAGAAAATAACTATCTCCTGGTTTAGAACATAAGAATCGTGAAACTCTCATATTCGATGTCTAAAGCACTTTGGGATTTTTATTTTCTAATTTTTTTGGTGGGGACAAAGTGTTATTATGACACCCAAGCTCACCTGGAAATCACCACATAAATGAGGCTGGCCTTGAACTCAGAGACATTGACCCCTCTCCTCCTCTTAGTGTTGGGATTAAAGGCATGGACCATTGTGCTCAGTTTTTCTAGATTCAAAAAATTTCCAATTAGATATGTATGATGTATTGTAATAACAACTAAATAACAACAAGAAAATTAAAAAAAATAGCTAAGATTACTTTGAAGCTATCATTTTTCATAAAGCATAACCTGGATCTTTTAAAATGTCAGGTTTAAATAAGGTAATCTATATTTCATATGTGTCTATCACTCCCAATTTCCATCCACTGTACTTGTGGGGACACTTCAAATCAATGACCACTTGAAAGTATTTTGGAAGTATTTCTTGAGTTAGAAGTAATTTTTAGAATAAAAAGACACATTTAGACCCCCCTGTTAGTTGTCTTTCAGATATCTGGAGAAAAGAGAAGTAACAGTGATAGGAGAGATAATTTTCAGCAGTTTCCCTGTTGATACTTTAATTCTATCATTCATCGATGCCTGTTTTTTAAAAAGCATCTCTTATACTTCAAAGACCGAGGGACAGTAAGACAATGTAATCATTGCTCCTATAGAGCTCCCAGTGAGTGTGAAAGATAATAGCGCAAACAATGACATTAATAGAGTGATTGATGACAAGTGGCAATCCTGAGCAGCAAAATAAATAAAATAAAATAAAACTGGGGTGGGGTATGGCAGCCTGAGAGCTTGAGTCAAGGATCTTATCTTGGGAGAACTATCACTTAGACTTAGCATTCAGGGGTACTATGTGAGTGAAATGATGTTGTAGTTAAATGTAGCTAAATGAAGAGAAAAGTTAGTAGGAATCACACATGCACATGTGTGGAAAAGCTAAGCTCTCACGGGTAGCAGATGTAGTGTTTGTGGCTAGACCTTTGAATACCTGTGAAGAGTAGCAGGTGAACCAGAGAGGAGAGACAATAGTTAGAACATGATTCCAAAGGCGACAGGAAACCTTTCTGCTCTACCTAGAGAAACATGATTATTAAGTTTTCCTAACTGTCCCCAAAGTAACTATCTCCCTTGAAAAATCATCGTAGGTATGACGTGGACAGATTCACCTTTTCCTGACCAGCCATCGGTTCTCTATTTCACTTCATAATATGTAGGCTCAACTCAGGTTTTCACAACCATTTGTTTAAGTTAATAATCCAAGCACAATTTCTTTTCTTCAATCTTAAATACCAGGTGGTGTGATTGTGCATTGATGTGCATCTGTTATTTGGGAAATTACCACTATTGTTGCCACCTGACAAATTGCTAACAGACACAAAGGAGAGAGGTGCCGGGTACCACAGCCATTTCACTGCTTCCTTTAGCGTTTCCCTCCACCCCCGCCGTCAATGTCATTATTATTTTATCTGCTCCGTGTTAAATCACCATCTAATTATACACCTTCACGGTGACTTATGCAGTCAAGCACGTCTCAATCTTAAGTTCTAAAAGTAACTCCACTGAGTCAGCCAGAGTGTTTCCTTGACCTTCCTTTTCCCCTCTGGTTGTTCGGGATTTTTTTTTTTTTTACAGCGATGTGCTCTGTGAGAGTTTGTTGGTTACTTGGGTAAGGTTGAAGAATGCGCAGCAAATAAAACCACAATCTTCCATTCTCCCCATTCCCAAGTCAGGTGACTTGGCTACTTTTCTAGTTTCTAATGCACATTTCTGCCAAGAAGGCAGTGAGTGACCATGTTTAAGCTGAAGGGTGACTCTTGAGCATTTCACTAAATACAATGAAATATAATGAAAATATTTTGTATTTGGGGGTCAAAGTTCTTTGCATAGTTAGAAATCAACTAAGCTGTATTTTGTAAGTTGTCAGATGATAAGAATCTGCTGTGGGATGGTCTGTATGTCAAATTGCTCTGATTGGTCAATAAATAAAACACTGATTGGTCAGTGGCCAGGCAGGAAGTATAGGCGGGACTAACAGAGAGGAGAATGGAGAGGACAGGAAGGTGGAGGGAGACATTGCCAGCCGCCGCCATGACAAGCAGCATGTGAAGATGCCGGTAAGCCACAAGCCACGTGGCAAGGTATAGATTTATAGAAATGGATTAATTTAAGATATAAGAACAGTTAGCAAGAAGCCTGTCATGGCCATACAGTTTGTAAATAATATAAGCGTTTGTGTGTTTATTTTATAATTGGGCTGTCGGACTGCCAGGGCTCAGTGGGACCCGGAGAGAAGCTCTTCAGCTATGAGAATCAATTTTTGATATCTAAGGATACAATGTCTTAAATTGTTTGTTGGCCCTAAATTATTAAAGGAAGATAATTTGACATGACTTCCATAAAATACCGTGTTTTTTCCCCTGTATGTAGTTAATGACGGGAATTTGATACTTAGAAACTGTCTATTGTAACTGACTGGAAAATTCCAGGCAGTATTTTAGGAAGAGATCCAGAAAGCACATTGATTTTGATGCTTTACATTAAGAATTTTAGTTGGCTAGACTACACAGGTAACTCATTTCCTAGTGGTCCCCTGTATATTTCCAGGGGTTTCATGCCTTCATTTTTCACTTTTTATGCATTTTAAATCTGGTGCACTTATAAAAATACCAAAGATTTTTATAAGTTCATTAATAATAATAATAATAATAATAATAATAATAATAAATCTCCTGGGATCATCACCTGTTCCCATTTATCAGCATTGGCAAGGAAAAGTGGTACATTTTTGTTTTTGTTTTTCTTAATGAAAAGGCAGATGCTTGAACAGATGTTTCATAGATGTAGAAGATACACTGAACTTCACCAGTGAATGAATGCCCGAGTGCTCTCTGCATATACAACAACTGATACAAATTCTTGGCTTTCTTGACCATTACATTTCTTGAAACCAAGAAATTCCAATTATTTAACTCTCCAGCTAAGTAATCAATGTATAATGATAGCTCACAAAGGCACATCTGTTTTCATCCTTGTGTATTTTTTTGAGAACAATTACTTAAGAATGGAAGGACACATTTGTGTGTGTGTGTTTCTATAGACTAAATTAGTACATACCCTTAATTATTAACTGGATAAAGATCCGAGGACTCTGAGATTCATACAACTGGAAGTAGTAGTCAAAATTCAAACTCAGCTTTTGCTGACTTCTAAGCACATTTATCTCTTGCCCTCTTTATCAGCAGGAATATTTCCACACAAATTTCATGATGAAAATGCAAGATATGTTCTTTTATAATTTTGTGAAGAGATGTTGTCCAAGACACTCAGGAAGGTAGCCACCGTAACCTTAAGGTATCTGGCATCGATTAGAAAGAGAAAGCACTGGAACTCAATTAAGTTGATAGAGCCAAAGGGAATTTCAGATGTCATGTGTCCTTGGAAAAAATATCCAATGGGTTTTGAGTCAATTTTCTGAAGATAAAAGTAGCCACAATGTGCTTATGCGGGTGACCAGGCAGTACCAGCGGTTTCTGTTGTATTCTAAGGTGAGTTTTTTTTTTTTTTTTTTTTTTTTTGGTCACGATTTTGAACCAATGCCCTGTCTCTGGAAGCACCCTTCTCCTCAAGAGGAGTTAATCTTATGAAGGCCACTCATTGCTTTTTGTTTGCAAATCTTTCTAGTTGTTGCTTGTCTGAAGCCACAACTCTCTGGGGATGTGGGAGATTACAGAGTGTGTCTTACAATTACATTTCAGACTTTTTAGCATCTTGCTACCAGTCAGCTTCACACAAAAACACTTGCTTTTTCAAGCAGCAGCGAGGGCTTTATCTTTTCAGAAAGGAAGGTGTTATTGATGTTTCATTTTAGTCTCTTGGAATTAATTAGGAAAGAAACAAAACATGATTTTCACTTGTTCCCCTTAATGAGTGCTCTTCCTTGTTCAAAAATCAAAGCTGAACAACTTGTCTACTGTTGCCTGAATTATTCCACCCAACCAGGCAACCCTTTCCCCATTTTCTCTTCTTACACATCCCTCATATCTCGTCAAGTATCTGTTCACTCAACCTTCCTCTAGTCATCCATTTATCTGTCCTTCCATCCATCCCTTCATTTCTCAGCACATTAGTCAGCCCCAGTGATCATTCAACTCACTGTATTTATTCATCATTGAAAGAATTTATAAAACAGTTGATGTTTTCATGTGCGTGTATTTATTTCATTACAATAAAAAGTTATTACTGAAAATTTCCAATATTCAGCCCTATATATATATCCTGATGGTGCAAATATAAATTGATGCATACTCATAAAGATAATTTGGCAATGACTTTGAAAATTTAAAATGCATCTACTTTATGACCCAGTGAATTCACCAGCAATAATTCACTCAGTACATGTTTGTATAGGCAAAGGCATATGAATAAAGATAGGAACAAATGTTGAACTACAGATAAACTAGACAACAATAAACATTTGCTAACAATAGGCAGCTATGTTCTTTTAAATTCAAGTTAAATAGTTTCCCAGTCTTAATCTTTTCAATATCATTTTATGTACTAATTAAAATAGACAAAATAATGACATTTCTTTGACAATTTACTTTTCAGGTAACAAACCTTTCTGCTCTATTCTTTCACTAAGTTTATATATTCATGAACTTTTTAAAGACTTAGTTGTTTTATGTGTATGAGTGTTTTACCTGCATGTACGTAAGTGTACCAAGTGCATGCTTGGTTTCTATGAAGGTCAGAAGAAGACACCAGACTCCCTGGAACTGGAGTTATGGATGATTGTGAGTTACCATGCGGGTGTTAGGAACCAAACCCAGGTCTTCTGAAAGAGAACAAATGCCCTCAAGCACTGAGCCATGTCTTCAAGATTCAAATACATGTTTGTATTTAACAAATATGATATTAAGCTCTTACTATATAGTTGGCAATTTTCAAAGCAGTGTTTTTTTTTTTTTTTGTTTTTGGAGTGCATTATGACAAAAGACACATGAAACCTAAAATAGGCATAAAAATTAAGCAAAGTATATAGGACACAATGGGTGGTTTGGGGGAAAATGAGCAAGTGTTTAGAATTCAGGGGATGAGAGAAACAGAATTTTTTCCCCCCGCTTCTGTCTCCTGATGTATTCTAGACTGGCCTTGAACTTGTGACCCTCCTACTTCAACTTTCCAAGTGCTGGGGTTATAGCACCACCATACACAGCCCTAGGATTAGGGGCTATTTCATTGAATATTTGGGCAAAGACATAAAGGGGAAGGCTGAGTTGGCCAAGCAGGTAGATCAAGCCTGTGAAGGCGGTAGGGTTGAAGGGAAGAATAGGCAAAGAATAAGAGGAGTCAAAGCCAGATGAGTAACAGGAGTGCGGGCCAAATGCAACCTTAGAGAACATTCTAAGGACTGCTGCTCTTAAATGAGCTGGGAACTACTGGAGACTTTTGAGCAGAGACCACATGTAGGCTCTGGTCTATTTGTTCAAGGGAGGATGTGTTATAAAAGAGATTACAGGACAGATTGTAGGCCAGAGATGGTGGCAACTTAAATAAGAGTGACAATAAAGACTATCATAAGGTCACAAGGCCAAGAGTAGAGTTGGATGAGTTTCCTAACAGGTTCGGTGTTAGATTTAAAAGCAAAGCATCAACCATGATTCTCTATCAGTTCAAATAAAGAAAACTAAGTGGACCAGATTGGAAAGGGAGATTGGATGTTCATTTTGGGGATAACTTCAATGTAAGATGTCTAGGATCCATGCTGATGGAAGTTTAAAGCTAGAATACAGGACAGAAGTCTAGTCTAGAAATTAAATCTAAGAGTCATCGGCATATAGGGACTGTCTAAAACCCTGAAGCTGCATGGGATGGGAATAGGAGTCCTCAAATCCTAACACTGGTAGTGGAGGTGAAGCCAGGCAGGACTGTGTGGAATGTCTGGTGGCGTAGGTAGAAAACAAATGGAGTATTTCCACCTCAGTGTTTTGTCCTAGCTCTGTGATAAAATGTCACACGTGTGGAGGTCAAGTAAATTATTTTTATTGTTGATTAAATTTACCTTTGGATAATTTCATGGAAGCATATAGTGATTCTATTTCCTCTCACTCCCCACCCTCTCTTACCTCCCTTCCATGCCTATTTCCCCACAGAGGTTTCTCTTTCACACTCAAGCAGTTTTGCTTTGTTTTATGGCACTCTGGTTTAACTTCTCATTTTCTAACTTCTCTATAAGCTAATGGAAGCAGATACAATTCAGTTTCATGTTTCTTTACCTAGATCAGAGAAGTACCTGGCATATAGTTCATGCTTAATAGATAACAGTTGACTGAAGGCAGGAAGCTTTAATGAGTAGCGTTACTATGCGAGGGTCTGGTTTGCTTGCTGTTCAACAGAAGCTGGATTAGTTGAAAGGAGCGAGAAGGACAGAGAAAGACCTCTATTACAACAAGGCGGTTGACCGGAAAATGGAGGACAGTCTCCCTAGAAGGGTCACCTTGCTGAGAAGCTGACTCAGGGGCAGTGTGTATCAGATATGGGATCTCAGACTTTCAGGCGCTCTTACAGACAGCTGCTTATAACCCGGTGACGCATATCAGATCATAACCAAATTGTTCCTCAGTTCTGCAGTCTCAAGTACAAAGATCATGAGTTCCTCAGGCTAACTTTGTCCATGCTACATTTGCCTGTGTGCAATTCCTGACATCTTACACAGCAGACAGGATGTGGTAAGTAGCTGCCCCCAGGCTCCATTCCTGACCAAAAACCTCAAGGTAAGGACAGAAAATATACTTCATCATATTATTATGGAAGACAAGAGTCAGGGGGTTTCAACGGGGATCTGCTCTCTACCAGTGTTTACTGTTTTGATTATATAAACATTCATGGTTTTCATATTTTGGTGTATTTTTTGGGGGGAATGTTTTGTGGAGCCCAGGATGGCCTTGCACTGTAGCTGGGGATGGTCTTGAACGTCTGCTCATCCAGTTTAGCTTGCTATCCATTTTTCCCCCTGTGATACAAGAAAGCACTCAACCCATTGCTTTCTATTACCCTGGGAGTAACTGGGTATTGTAGATGTAGTTTTCCTGCCTTGTCCACAGTCAGGACAAATCTTTGTCACCCGCCAGTCCCACAGCCGCTCAGACCTAACCAAGTAAACACAGAGACTTATATTGCTTACAAACTGTATGGCCGTGGCAGGCTTCTTGCTAACTGTTCTTATAGCTTAAATTAATCCATTTCCATAAATCTATACCTTGCCACGTGGCTGGTGGCTTACCGGTGTCTTCACATGCTGCTGGTCATGGTGGCAGCTGGCAGTTGGCAGTGTCTCCCTGCCTCAGCCTTCCGCTTCCCAGAATTCTCCTCTCTCCTTGTCCCACCTACTTCCTGCCTGACCACTGGCCAATCAGTGTTTTATTTATTGACCAATCAGAGCAATTTGACATACAGACCATCCCACAGCAGGGTATTTTCTGGGAGACAAAAATTTCAGAGGTTATAGTACATGGTGATATACACCTGTCACACCAACACTTGGGAGGAAAAGGTAAACAATACAGAGGTCAAGATCATCCTTGGCTACATGATGACTTCCAGGCCTTCCTGTGTTATTACATGAGACCCTATCTTAACAGCAACAAAATTGAAGGTTATTGATAATCTTAATGTAAAGCCTGGAGCATCTATATGGACAATTTACACTTATGTTTTTAGCCACTAGGTAATATTTAAGGCAGTTTTAAATTAGTGTTTTCCTTAGAATAGTAGAAACAGATTCTTAATAGCATATTGTACTTGAATATACATAGATACTCTAAAAAAATCTAAGCAAAGATTTCAGACACTAGTTATAAGTTCTACTTTGGGTTTAAATTGAATGCATGTATAGTTGTATATTTTGCTTAGAATGTATATGCAGTCATGCTCCTGATGTCAAACATTAAAACCCATTTCATCAGGTCTATGAGAAAGTACTCTAAAGAGTATCCCATGTAGAAATAAAGAATGACGGTGACTATAATTCAATGATACAAACAGCATGAGTATTCTACATTGCCACCTTCAGCCACATCCTCATGATTCAAAAATCTAAATGAAAATGAAAGAAAAAGCCCTGCTTCCCCAAGAAAAGTCTGGGGTCTGTTTTGTTTTGGCCAACTACTCCTGGGCACAGTGCTTGCCCTGGAGCGTGGTTGATACATCTAGTGATACTCCACAGAAGACTTATTTCCCCTTTTCCAGAAGTATTAATTGCAGATAGCTTCTTGGTTAGGGGTGGGAATTCATGTCCATTTCCCCTTTTCTGTGTTGGGACTTTGTCTGGTATGAAGTTGTGCATGTTCTAGTCGTAGGGGCATAGTCAGAGAAGGGTAGGTATGGTGATATTTTAATTGTACTGAAATGTGATTTTATTTGTATGTTAATAAATAAAGTTGCCTGGGGGTCAGAGCTAATAGCAAGCCATAGCAGAGCTGGGCGTGCAACCGCTTGGGGCTACAGGTAGGTATGGAGGTTGGTAGGATCTGAGAGAAACTGGGGAACTGAAAAACAGATTAAAATATATTGTATGAAAAAATTAAAAAAAAAAAACCAACAACCCAGAATACAGCACACAAACAAAAACTCGTGTGTGTGTGTGTGTGTGTGTGTGTGTGTGTGTGTGTGTGTGTGTACACAGCAAGCTTTCTTGGTTCTTTCTTCACCAGGCCAGCACGTGACTCTCTCTGGGCATGCCTGTTGCCAGGTGAAACCGAAGTTGAAGATAAGGCCTGACCCAACTTTGGCCTATTAACTACTGAGTCAGAATACATCTTGGGACAGAAGATGCCAGAAGCAAATATTTTGAAATATCTGAAAGCAAAGGTTAAACATGTTGACAATAACAAACACACTGGGCTCCGTTGGCCATTTCCATGCCTGCTTTAGAGGTTGCCTTATTCTCTGTGCAAATATTTGTTGACTTGGGAACCCGCAAAAGGACAAAGAAGAAATGAACCTTTGTCCGTGACCTTACGCTTTGGCTTATAGTCATTAAAATGATAAGACCGAATGAGCTGACTTTTGTTTGGCTATTTTCATTTCTCTTTTCCTCTTCGACTTTCCCTAGACACGTCTTCCATTGTTAATACTCTCTATAGTTCAAAAATCTTTTCAGATGTAAAATTCTCTCTTTCAGTTATCGGTTGGCTTTAATTTTTAATGCTTTTCTTCCCCAACTCTCTTAGTTGGAGTTTTCTTTTCGGTGGATCTAATCTCCCTGGCAGCTGGCTTCGTCTGTATCACTTCATCCTGCTCACATAAATATTGTCAAAACATTCCCTTCTATTTAACCCCAGAGACAGCGCTAATAGATGAAAAATGGGTTACACCTTTTCTTTCTTTCAGAGAGTTGGTAGCTGCTTCTCATGACGTGTTTGTATCTTAGCAGCTGCTAGGCTTAGAAAATATTGATATCTGATGCCTAGGTCCTTTTCTGGTTATCATTGAGTATATATTTTTCTATCCATTTGACTATTAATATTTTGCATTTTATGATATTTTATGGTGATATTTTATTGTGATTGCCCTTAAGCTGTAATTTTGTTTTATAAACTATCTTCATGGCACGTAATCTTTTAACTCATGACCATGGTCTCAGTTATTTAGAAGCAGTGCTACCCTAGTTTAAAGACTTGCTCTACGAATTCTTTCTTATTTCATTTTACTTTCATTTTTAAAAATTAAAATATAGTTAGATCATTTCCTCCCCCTCTTTTTTTTTTAACCTCTACTCCCTCCCATGTTCTTTCCTCAACCTCTCTTAAATTCATGGTCTCTTTTTCTTTAATTATTATTGTCACACACACAAATATATAAATATACAAATATATAAATGCAAACTGTTGAGTCTATTTAGTGTTGCTTGTAGGTGTATGTTCTCATGACTGACCACTTGGTATTAGATAACCCCAGGGAAGACTAGTTCTTGCTCTCAGTGGTCCTGAATTGGCTGTAGCTCTTTGTCTAGGAATTGGGCCCTGTGAGATTTTTTTTCTTCCATCTCAGCACATCAATTGGAGTTGTACTCACTAAGGTCTTGTTTAGGCAGCTGTATTGTTAAGGTTTCCAGGGTATGGTGGTTTGAAAGAAAATGGCTCCCAAAGGGAGTGGGGCTATTACGAAGTGTGGCTTTTTTGGAGTAGGTGTGGCCTTGGTGGAGGAAGTGTGTCACTGTGGAGATAGGCTTCGGGGTCTCATATGTGCTTAAGCCAAGCCCACTGTCTCAGTTCACTTCCTATTGCCTTTGGATCAAGATACAGAATTCTCCAGCACCATGCCTGCCTGCATGCTGCCATACTCCCAGATGCCATGTTCCTTGCCATGATGACAATAGGCTAAACCTCTGAAACTGTAAGCCACCACCTCAATGAAATGCCCTTTTAAGAGTGGTCATGGTGTTTCTCAACAGCAATAGAAACTCCAACTTAGACAATGGGTTCAGCTTTCCTGTCATTTCTAGGAGACGCAATCCTGTTGTAGACTCTCTGGTTCTTTGGCCCTTACAATCCTTCTGTCCTCTCTTCAGTGATGTTCTCTGAATCTTAGGCGTGGTGGTTGTGTTGCTGCTGTATCAGCTGCGGACAGGCACCCCAGGATCAGCTGTTCTCTGCATTTTGAGAACTTGTGAGCCACCGTGTGGTTGTTGGGAATTGAACTCAGGACCTCTGGAAGAACAGCTAGTGCTCTTAACCACTGAGCCATCTCTCCAGCCAACAAGTTGTGACTTCCTATAATAGTATCTTCTATAATAGTGTCTGTATGAAGAGATGCTTCTTTGATGAGGTGTGAGCTTCACTCATCTGTGGGTCTAGTCTAAGTATTTAGAATGCAGTTAGGAATTATACTAGGTTAGGAAAGTGGCTGTAGGAGGTTTTCTTCTAAGATCTGTGCCTCACTAGCCCTAGGTAGGTTTCCAGTACCAGGCATGATTTTCCTCCCGCTGAGCAGGCCTTGGGTCCAGTTAGAGAGTTAATGTTACCACAAAGGTATGAGTGCCACTATTGTACTTTTGTGGATATCAAGAGCTACTATTGTACTTTTGTGGATATCGGTTCTTTTTTTTGTAAGTCTTTTTCTTAAAAAAAAGATTTATTTATTTATTATGTATAGTGTTCTGCCTGAGTATATGCCTGCAGGCCAGAAGAGGGCATCAGATCCCATTCTAGATGGTTGTGAGCCATTATGTGGTTGCTGGGAATTGAACATAGGACCTCTGGAAGAGTAGTCAGTGCTCTTAACCGCTGAGCCATCTCTCCAGTCCCAGGATATCAGTTCTTATTATATATAGAAAAGGAAAATATTACCTGATTTGGAGAAGAATCAATAAAAGGTAAGAAACCAACATCACTTCATCTGTTGTGTTTCTACTCTTTCCTTAGGACAACTACACAAGGTTTGAAAGTTTATATAAATGTCAGATTTTTCACAATAATATGACACTCAGCTTTTCAGGAACCTCCCCAAAAACCAAATAGGAAAACACATCTTAAAATATAAAAATGTATATTTTACTAATATATACTTCTAAGTTTATCCAAATGGTGCTCTGTCTAGGAAACACATTCTCAATGTGTTTGCTGAAGATCTTGGTTAGTGATAACTTTATTCACTTTAATAACTTTCTGTTATTTTGTCATAAATGGGTATCCCTTAGATTCCATGCCTTCTTTGGATCTAGTCAAAGGATCTTTATGTTAATTTAGTTGAGACCCTTGTATCAGGCAGAAAAAAGTAACATTGATGGTTTGTGAAGTTTTGGGCTTGATGTAGTGTGGGGCCTAAACCCAAGGAGACTGGCTTGCTTAAAGCTGGTGGTCTCATCTTCCATGTATCTCAGAGTCATCTGGAGGGGTTCAGAAGCTGCATGTGTTTGAGCCCAAAGAGTAGAAATTTCATTAGAATTGACTAGAGAAGGGAACAGGCCAGAATGGAGTATTTCAAATCCCTCTGAGTGGATTCTAATGCATACAGTTCCTAACCACTGACTTAATAATCCGATCTGGCCCAGGTATGCATACAGCCCAACTCTGTCTGTAAGGCCTGGACAAACCCTGCAATGGTTCTTCTCCTTGGAGCACTAAAACGTGACTTAACGGCTGGCTCCCCAGTAGCTAAGTTTCCTTCGTCCTTTCTGTTGGTAGAGCTAGCGTATGCCATTCTTCTGAGAACAAATATAAATGTCTGAATTATTGATGAGCGTCTGGGTGAGAGGATTACGGACTAGGGAGAGCAGAGTGTGTCCCTTACAAGGCGGAACAATAAAAGAGAGCACGTGTGCTTTTGTCCCCAAATCTGGCAAAGCATGCTGCTGATCCGACGGTATCCATCACGCCGGCCTCACTCCCAAACTTATTATTGCCTTGTCTGTAGCGATGTGACAGTAAGTAGCCCATAGACTGTGTTATTTATTTGTTTATAGGTTAATTGTTCAGAATATTGATCTCCTGGGCTCATTTTCCCATTCCTTCTCAAACACCCTTTCAAACCAACAAACATAAAATAGGACAGCTTCTTCTCCTACGCAGGGGACTCGTAAATGATGCAGAGGCTTTCTATTTGGTTTTAAAAATCACTCTCTTAAGGAAGAAATATTCATTATGAACATTGGGACCACGTTAGAAGCTATTCCTGCTTTATGCCCTGAGTTTTTGGGTCTGAGAATCTAATCGAATTTTTGACCACTTGTAATTTGGTTAAGATTGCTATTTGTATGTTTATATAAAAAAATGTTTAAATTGCAACGTTGGGACGCCGAGGAAATGGCTCAGTAGGTAGGATAGATTGCTGACCAATCATGAGGATCTGATGAAAAACTCTACAAGCCATGCGGAGATTCAATTGTGGTCATGTATTCCTGTAACTCCAGTGTAATGTAGGAGTAGAGACAGAATCATTACTGGAGCCTGCTAACCACTAGACCAAGTCCAGGTTCAATGAGAGACCCTGTCTCAAAGGAATAAGGTGGGAGAGTGGTAGAGAAGAATACCCAGCATCCTCCTCTGGCACTTTTCAATGCCCATGGATGCTTCCCTTTCCACATGTGTATACCATATACACACTCACCACACATGTATACACACAACACACATACAAGAAATTAAAAACATTAAATAAAGAACTAACTGATAGCTGTTGTAAACCTCTAAACCATCCTGAAAAAGTATTTAAAAAAAAACAACTTAAAAGCCTATTGTAGCCAGACAGCAATATGGAAAACAGTATGGAGTCCTCTCTTCTAGAAACTAAAGGATTGCTGTAGCAATCCTACTAAGTGTATAGCCAAAGGAAATGGAATCAGTGTATCTAAGAGATAGCCACACTCTTATATCTTTACAGCATTAGTCACTATAGCCAGGAAATGGAATCAATCTAGACGTCCATTAGTAAATGAATGTGTGAGTAAAGGTAGTATATATGCATAATGGGGCAGTGCTCGGTTGTTAAAGGTTAGGAAATACACAAAGTAGATCTTTGGAAGATGGTAGGCCAACTCGGCATACAACATCACAAATGCCTCCTCCCAGGAACAGAGTAGGAGCTTCTGAAGAGCAGCTTTTCTTTGAGGAGCCAGGGGCAAGGAGGTACTGAATTCTCAGCACTGAACTCCCAGAATTGTATTTTAAAAAGAAAGTCAGAGAAGTTTGGAAGAGGAAGATGGAGGCAGTCCCAGCAGGCCGATGGTCTAGTTGCAACCAGGGCGGGGCTGAGGCAAGAGGAAGGAGACGCCCAGAAAGTGAGCTCCATAGCTTTGGTTGTGACTAGGTAGAATCTCAATTTTTTCTTTTTAAGGGAAAGGAAGCAGAAGAAAACCCTGAGTCTCAGAGAGGAGAAAGAAGGAAGTGGTAGTCTGGCAGAAGGCAGAGGCTGAGACAAATGGAAAAAGAATAGAGACTCAGAAAACTATTTGTCACCATTTACTACTGAGTAGAACGGCTGTCTAAGTGGACGCAAGTACCAGTCTCCACAGTCTACGGGCACTAAGAAAGTTCTGCGTATGTGGCTGTAGTGCAGCGGTGGGAAGCCGTTTTAAGAGGCTTTTACCTGAGTCTGGGGCATTGAGAGTCAGAAGGACCTGCATTGTCAAGTCCCCAGTTCCTCACAGCAAGGGTGATTCACTCATCTACCTGGCCCTGGCTGGGAGAGCTGGTCTACCTGCAGGGGAAACACTTTGAGTGAGAGATGTTGACAGGTGCACACAGTATGAAACTGGATAGAGATAGAGGAAGCAGAAATTTGAGGCTGTCAATCAGAGAAGCTAGCTATGAGTTCCCTAGGAAGGGAGAACAGGCAGTTTCGAGTGTTTTAAGTGTTGGTTTTAAGTTGCAGTAAGTCTAAGACCTAGAGAGGTTCAAATTCTTAAGGCGATTCTGAACTATGAGATCTTGTAAAAAAAAAAAACAAACAAAAACCAAAAAACAAGTTCTGTATCTCTAACATACAAAGGCAGAGAGAAAGCCTGGCCATTCTAAAAGATTAGGGACAGGAGAATAATAAGGAAGAAATAGACCCAAGCAAGACATAAACCAAGACAGGCAAACACCAATCCTATAACTCCATGTCCGGCGGCATCTGGGCCACACGGAGATGGGAAGTCACCTCTCAAGGATTTGGGCAACTTTGCTATCATAGCCCCATTGGCTGAATCACACAAGGCCTCTCTTCTGGACTGGTTCTGTTGCCTGCCTGTGGTTTTCTGCAGCACCCATTCCACATTGCTGGCATCTCTAACTCCACAGGGGTCTCTGTTGTAGCTGTGGCTTCACTCACAATTCCAGGCACCCATTTCTCAGGGACTAACTACAGGGACTCCGACCCTGGCACACATTTGCTGGTTTCTCTGGGTCTGCCTTTGAGATTATGGTAGAAGCTTCCGTGACTTCACAACTCTTACATTCTGAATGCTTGTGCTGGCTAGTTTTAGGTCAACTTGACACAAGTTAGAGTTACCTGAGAGGAGGGAACATCAATTAGAAAAATGCCTCTATAAGATAGGACAAGCCTGTAGGGCATTTTCTTAATTAGTGATTGATAGGGGAGGGTCCAGCCCATTGTGGGTAGGACTGCCCCTGGGCTGGTGGTCCTGGGTTCTACAAGGAAGCAGGTTGGACAAATCATGAAGAGCAAGCCAGGAAGCAGCATCCATCCATGGCCTCTGCATCGGTTCATGTGTCCAGGTTTCTGCCCTGCTTGAGTTCCTGTCCGGACTTCCGTCAGTGATGGACGACAGTGTGGTTCAGATTAACCCTTCCCTCCCCAGTTAGCTTTTGGTCATTGTGCTTCCTCGTTGCAACAGTAACCTTACCTAAGACAAGGCTGGGCCTCCTTTGACTCTGGATGCAGCAGCAGCTCTACTGTTTGTTATTTTACTTTTCCCACTCTTACCCCGGTTAACAAATATCTTCTTGTCCCGTGCTGCATTATTTTAGCACTTCTTCCTGCAGTATCAAGTGATGGGCATAATTATTTTTAATTGGTTATTATTGTGTGTCTAGAGTTGCCTCCTTTATGACTTGTTCTTGCTGCGCTCTGTGAGTGGGGCTGTAGATGGCTCCTGGTGACATGAGGAGGCTGGGATTCTGTTTAAGGACTGAGCCCAGTTGTTAAGAAACTATACCTTAGTCCTATCATGGCCTGCTCTTGCCTAGAACTTTCTTAGTATTTTAGTTGAACCAACATGGAGAACTAAGACTTCTTTAGTGACTTGACCTCAGATATGCAAACAGCAACCCAGAGACACAAGAAATATGAAAAAAAAAGTATGGACTCCTATAAAAGTACCCGGTTCCAGTGATGGTGGAGTGGATAAAATTCCTGACGAAGTATTCCAAAGGATGGATTTGGATAATCGGTGAATTAAAATAGAATATGAATAACAATGCACAGCATGAAAGAGAAATTTGATAAGGATGTGGAGATTCTGGAGAAATACTAAGTTGAAATTGTCAGCCATTAGCTCAACAAGTCGAAAAGAATCCTCAAGTAGAAGCTTGACCTGTGTAGGGTGGGTCAACTGACCGGCAGACTGCCAGAGCTTGAAGACACAAGAGCCCTCAGACTGCGCATGAGTTACTTTTCTCATTGATGAGACCCAACACCTGACACAACCATTTAAGGAAGGGCTCATTTTGGTTCATGGCTTGAGGGGACGCTGCCCATCATGGCAGGTAATGCCATTACATGAACTGACAAATAGGAGTGGCAAGAAAACGAAATCCCTGTTAAACAGGAAGGGTCAGACAGAAGGAAGCAAAAGCCCACTGAATTGGAGGAAAAAAATTGGTAGTTATTCATCCAATGGAGGATTAATATCCAGGGTACATAAAAATCTAAAATTAAAAAAGCAATTAACAACTAAAAATAACCTAATAAATGAGCCAATGAACTGAACAGACCCCCTTTAAAAGAAGAATTATGCATGGCTAATAAGAGCTCAGTTGGTAGTATGCTTTCCTGGCATGCATAAACTTTAGTTTCATTCTAATGTGTATATATATATATATATATATATATATATATATATATATACACACACATACATATATATACACACACATATATACATACATATATGTATATATACACACATATGTATATATACATACACATATATATACATATATACATATATATATCTTTAGATATCAGAGAAATTCAAATCAAAAGTGAGTTGAGATTCTGTCTTACACAAGTCAGAATGACAATTTCCAAGTACATATATAGCATATAGCCAACAATCCCGGTGAGGGTGCATGGGAAAAGGAAGAGTTATACAGTGTTGGCAGGGATATAAATTAGTTCAGATATTATGGACATCAGTATGGAGGCTCCTCAAAAAATTGAATTACAGGACTATTATATGATTGCACTGTATATACCACTGCTGGGTGTATTGGAAAAGGAATTGAAGACAGCCTAGCACAGAGATTTGTATTCTTAGGTTTATTGTGGTCCTGTTCTAAACAATATTCTCAAGGAATTAGCCTATGCCCATCCATGGATGAAAGGATAAATGAAAGTGGTGTGCATGCACCATTGAGTGCTACTCAGGCATTGTGAAGAATGAAATGCCATCTGAGGGCAATTACATGGAACTGGAGATCACTATATTAACCAAAATAATATGGACTATGACAAATATTGAGTATTTTCTCTCATGCATGGGATTAATAAGGAATACGTGAGTATAGGAGAGAAAATTTAGGGACAAGGAAGGGGATAGATGGAAGATAAAGAAAGTCTAATGTGGACAATTAGGGAAGTGAACATAATAAAATACATTATATGCATGTATGAAAACGTCATGATGAGACTCTATATCATACATTAAATATATTCTAAAAACAATAAAAAGAAGAAATCTTGAGGGGCTGGAGAGATGGCTCAGCAGTTAAGAGCACTGGCTGCTCTTCCAGAGGACCTGGGCTCAATTCCCAGCTACCCACATAGCAGCTCACACTGTCTGTAACTCCAGTTCCAATTACCCGACACCTTCACACCAAGGCACATAAAATATAGTTAACTGCTTTCTTTAAAAATAATAATTTTTTAAAAAAGAAGAAATCTTGTTGTTGGCAACAATTTGGATGCACCTAGATGACTTTATAATAAATGAAATAAGCCAGGTCCCCCAAAATAAGCATCACGATCTGATAGATGGAATTTGAAACAATTGAACTCCTGGAAGCAGAGTTGAGGGTAATTACCTACCTAGCTCAGGAAGTAGTGGGAATGAAGAGAATTTGGTTAAAGGGAGCAAAGTTTTGGTTAGGAAGAATTAGTACACTATGATCTGTTATACAGCAAGTTGACTGTAGTTAATTATAATGTATTGTACACTTGAAAATTGCTTAAAGTGTATTTTAAATGCTTTTACTTAAAAGATGTGAGAAGTGATGGGCATGCTAATTTACTTTAATCAGTCTGCAATGCATATATTAAGTATCATACTATATAGTACAAAATACATGACTTCTTATTTGCTAAATAAAGATGATATGTAAAAATAAATAGAAAAATGGCTTATTATATGCAGTGGAGGAAAAAAACTGCCACTTACTTGCATTTTCTACTTTCCACAATTGTAGTTACACAGTAGCATCTGCCTTGATTGTTTAATGTATTTCTTTTATATTTTAATCTATTTTTATTTATTATTAATATGTGTGCATTCAGTGATGTATGGTGTGTGTGTATTCAGTGATGTATGATGTATTTGTGTGTGTGCGCGCACTCAGTGGTGTATAATGTGTGTGTGGGAGCTTGTGTGGAGGGCAGAGAACAACTTCTTCTTCTTCTTCTTTTTTTTTTTTTTTTGGTTTTTCGAGACAGGGTTTCTCTGTGTAGCTTTGCGCCTTTCCTGGAACTCACTCTGTAGACCAGGCTGGCCTTGAACTCACAGCAATTCGCCTGCCTCTGCCTCCCGAGTGCTGGGATTAAAGGCATGCGCCACCACTACCCAGCTGAGAACAACTTCTTATAGTCAGTTCTCTCCTTCCAAATTCATGTGGGTCCCAGGGATCAAACTCTTCAAGCTTGTATAGAAAGTGCCTTTTCCACTGAATTATCTCATGGGCCTGCACTGTATTTATTTTTAAAATAAGAAATAAATTCAATTCTCATGCATGATGCTGCCAAACTTTATCTCATCACTCAAAGGGTTGAGGGGGCAGATCTCTCTGAGTTCAAGGCCAGTCTCGTCTACATAGTAAGATCAGCCAGGACTATACAGTAGGATCCTGCCTCAAAAATAGCTTAACTAACTACCTACCTACCTGACTGACTGACTAACTAACTAACTATTGCTTGGCTGTTAGGTGGATGTGTGAAGAAAAGCTGGAACAGGAGCTGGGCAAGAATATTTGAAAGCCATTGATGGCCTCGTGTATCAAAAGGCAATTCAGAGATTGAAGACAGCACTGAGAGCAGAACCCTGATGTGGAACACCTATGTTGAAGTCAAACACCAGCTCAGAATTGGGCTGTTTCGTGGAGTGAGCAAAGAGGAAGGGTAATGAGCTTAGAATCAGAAACCAAATAAAAAGACAAGGAAGATTCCAAACCTGAGGTCTCCGCAGTAAGTAATGGAGAGCCCAGTGTGGTTTGAATTAAAATGGCCCCCATAGGCTCACAGGGAGTGGTACTACTAGGAAGTGTGGCTTTGTTGGAGTAAGTGGCTTGTTGGAGGAAGTGTGTCACTGGGGGTGGGTATCTGAGGTTTCAGAAGCTCCAGCCAGGCCTTGTGGCTCCTGTTTCTTCCTGCTGCCTGCAGATCCAGATGTAGAACTCTCAGCTACCGCTCCAGTACTATGTCTTCCTGTGTGCCGCCATGCTTCCCACTATGATGATGACAGACGAAACCTCTGCACTGTAAGCCAGCTCCAGTTAAATGCTTTCTTTTATAAGAGTTGTCTTGGTCATGGTCTCTTCACAGCAACAGAAACCTAAACTAAGATGCCAATACAGTGATGCAGATCCAGAAGGAAATTCCTAAAGCAATAATACTCAAAACAGAGAAATTCCCGATCTATCAGAAGTGGAGTGAGATGAAGGGTGATCAGCCTGGATGACTCACCCAGGCAAGAAGAGGTGGCTGAAGTTGCCTGAGTCAGCTTTTAAGTTTTCCCTGCTTCTAAAACATTCTCTTTATTTCCTTGTTATTATTTGGGGTTATGACTAAAAGGAACATTTTGTGCTTGTAGGACCTAATGACACTTGATGTCAGACAGAGAAGATTTTACAAGTGAGAAATCTATCTTATGACAATGTAGGCACAACATCTATCAGGTGAGATTTTGGCTGGGCATTTTTCTTAACCAATATGTCTATAATTTTTCCTAACTAGTATAATTCTAACCACTCTGACTTTAAGAATTTAGCTGTCTCTAGAATCATGTGTGTACGCACATGCTCTCATTGAGTGCAGTATGACTTTATTAGTAGAGTATGTGAAAATGCTAGAGAGTAAGCTTGAAACTTTAAAAATCACTGAATATTAGGGTTAGTTTACTATCATAAATTCTGGGTGGATTCTGCACTCAACAATAGAGCACCTGTATTCACAGCTGAAACTCATCCAAGGATTACTTATTCTGGCACTAAGAGGCCTGGTATCTGACAGTGTAAGAGTGGTGCAGCAGCCCAGTGATGTTCTAGCATCCTGGGCTTTCCCATATTCTACACATCTTCAGTATGCCTCCTTCTTTACCATGCCTAGGGAGGATTGGTCTCTCATTGGCTTTCGCTTCCGTCTTCTGGGGACAAGAGTGACAGATGTTGTATGGAGTTGTGCTCAATCCCTGAAACTACTTTACCTGGCTACATAGAGTTGCAAGGAAATATGGGGAAATGAATGGTTTTGATTTAGAAACCTTGTTACCTCTGAGCAAAACTGCAGTGTTTAAGTTACAAGGTGGATTAGATATTCTACAAGGAGCTGTCAGTGACTCACAAACTCATGGATAATGCTATAAGAATAAATATATTCTTGATGCTTGTGAATTTGGAACAATATCTGAATGGATAGTAAGACTGGTTAGATACCTCTGCGCCAGCCAGTCAGTGGGTAATATCCGGGGCAATTTTTTTTCTCCACTAAAATGTTAATGTGGGCTGGAGAGATGGTTCAGTGGTTAAGAGCACTTCCAACATCCTGAGTTCAATTCCTAGCAACCACATGGTGGCTCACAACCGTCTGTAGTGAGATCTGATGCCCTCTTCTGGCCTGCAGGTATACATGCAGGCAGAACACTGTATACATAATAATAAATAAATGTTAAAAAAAATAAAATGTCAATGTTTCTGTACACTATAAATACTAGGCTGAGGAAATGGTTCAGTGGTTAAGGGGCTTCTGTGCAAGGATGCGGATCTGAGTTCAGACCCCCAAGACTGTTGTGAGAAAGCCAGGGGTGGCAGCTCTCCCCAGTAATCCTTGTGCTGGTGTATGGAGATAGGTGGACCCCAAGGCACTTACTGTACAGTCAGTCTAGATCAAATGACTAGTTCTAGGTTTAGAGAGGGACTTTGTCTGAACAAACAAAGTGGAGAAGTTATTAAGAAAGTCATCCTCTGTCCTCTATAAATGCCCACATGTGTGGAACACACACACACACACAAAGACACACAGACACATACATACACAGACACATACACATACACAGACACATAGACACACACACAGACACAGAGACACATACAGAGGCATGCACATGCACACACATGTACACACACAGACACATACACAGGCAGACATACTCACACAGACTCACAGACATACAAACACATAGATACACACATACACTCATACAGACACACACAGATGCACACAGAGATACATACACATAGAAATATATACAGACAGACATACAGGCACACACACACACACACACACACACACACACTCACACACACACACACTGTAAATATCTTCAAAGTTTTGTTAGTCTTTTCAGATCATGTTTATGAGCCAGTTTCTGGTCCCCAGTCCTCACCCATTCCACAGATTCTAAGATGTACACTTTGGCTCTTTAGCAGCAGTATGGAATTTGACCCATCATTTCATATGTTGTTTATTTTCTGAAAATATTCTATTGTTTTAAAATTTAGTTCTAAATATTAGACTTAAGTAGAATGGATCTAGAAATGCATGACTGAATTTCTGAATTTAATTTTATTTTGTAGTAATTAGACACACTGTTTATTTTACCATTTCTCCTTTCTTTCTTAAAGGGAAGGATCCTACGTACAGTCTCTAAACCTGTCATCTTGTTATCAACTATTTCTTGGGAACAATGTCTTTGCTCATAGAGATCTTCCTCACTTTTTTTTCACTGTGTATATATACACAATATATACCACTGTTTATATATACCATTTGTACTTCACAGTGTATATATACTATAGCGTAATTTAATCAATTTCTACAGTGTTCTCTAATTATCAGAGCTTGATTAGGTATGTGCTTTAGTGTGGTTGGAAGTATGTATTTGGTATAAGCTCCTAGGAGGAAGACTAGTGTCTTAATATATATATCAATCATTAGATATTGCCCAATTCCCTTCCAGTGAACTCACAATAATTGCCATCTCTACTAGCAACATATGAACATGTGTCTCCCATTGTCTCATTCCTGGAAGTGTGTTGTTAGACATTTTACTTTTGCCTAACTGATGGCAAGAAATAATATCTCAGTGTGTTTTACATAGATGTGACTCCTATCATAGATGTGAGTGTGGTGATATTATGTTCCCCAAAATATTGTGCACCCTAATAAACTTATCTGGGGTCAGAGAAGAAAACAGCCACTAAATACAGAGGCCAGAAAATGGTGGCACTCACACCTTTAATCCTAGCATTCCAGAGGCAGAGATCCATCTGGATCTCTGTGAGTTCAAAGCCACAGTGGAAACAGCCAGGTGTAGCAACCAGAGCCTTTAATCCCAGGAAGTGATAGCAGGAAGCAGAAAGATATATAAGGCATGAGGACCAGAAACTAGGCCTGGTTAGTTTTTTAGGCTTTTGAGCAATAGTTCAGCTGAGATTCATTCCGCATGAGACTGAGAGGCTTCCAGTCTGAGGAAACAGGATCAGTTGAGGAATTGGCAAGGTGAGGTGGCTGTGGCTTGTTCTGCTTCTCTGATCTTCCAGATTTAACCCAATACCTACCTCTGGGTTTGATTTTATTAGTAAGACCTTTTAAGATTCGTGCTACATGTGAGTCCAAGTGAAGAGGGCATCTTTTCACGTGTTAAGCAGTCAGGTGTACTTTTTGTTGAATTGTTTGCTCATGTCTTTTTGCCAAATTTACTATTTGCTTTCTCAAACCTGGCTGCTTTCCCGAATGTCTTGCCAACAGCCACAGTGACCTGAGGAAGAGAGCACAGACATTATGTGCAAGCAGAATCTCTTTGTACTCATCGTGTGTATCAGGTTGGTTGCTTCAAAAATCAACTAGGCAATATAGATCAAGTGTTTCTGTCTTCATGTTTGAACTCAGAAATGAAGGAGGGTCTCAGGAGTTTGCAGTGTGTGTGTGTGTGTGTGTGTGTGTGTGTGTGTGTGTGTTCATGCATGTGTGAGTACATATGTGTGCCAGTGTTAGTTTATAACTGTGTGTGTATGTATGGAGGCCAGAAGTCAATTGCAGGTGTTATTCTTCAGGAACTGTCAATCTGATCTTTTGAAACAGAGACTTGCTGAGCCCTGGGGCTCTCAGATTGCACTGGGTTGGCTGGTCAATCAGTTCAGGGCTCTTCCCGTCTCCACTTCCCCAGTGCAGAGGACTCTAAGCATGAACCATCATGCATGACTTTATATTTATGAGTTCTGGGAATCAAATGCAAGTCCTTATGTTTGTGTGGCAAGTACTCTACCAACTGAGTCAGTCATCTTTCTCACACAGGATTCTGCATTTTTTTCTTTCTTTCTTTCTTTCTTTCTTTCTTTCTTTCTTTCTTTCTTTCTTTCTTTCTTTCCTTCCTTCCTTCCTTCCTTCCTTCCTTCCTTCCTTCCTTCCTTCCTTCCTTCTTTCTTTCTTTCTTTCTTTCTTTCTTTCTTTCTTTCTTTCTTTTCTTTCCTCCCTCCCTCCCTCCCTCCCTCCCTCCCTCCCTCCTTCCTTCCTTCCTTCCTTTTTTTTTTGAGACAGGGTTCCTCTGTATAATAGCTCTGGCTGTCCTGCAGCTCTGTAGACCAGGGTAGCCTTGAACTCACAGGGATCCACCTGTCTCTGCCTCTCCGACTGCTGAGTGTTGGGATTAAAGACGTGCAACCACCACTGGGTGGATTCTGCATTTTTAACTACTACCCCTGGTGGTTTTTTGTTAGGTATCTATGTGTGGGGTCTATTGGTAAATCTGCTTCCTATGACAAACAGAATTACCTTTAGAACCCTTCACGGGGAAGATTAAGGATGACTAGCAGAGGGTGGGCTGTAGGGATGAGCATGAAACACATCTCAGGAAAGTAGCAGACCATCTTAATCCACCTGCACACTTTTCCAGGGAGCTTTGTCCTGACCAGGAAGTTAGAAGGGCTGTTCAAGCCACTTCTGATCCTTCAAATACACTTGGATTGCTAGGTTCCTCTCTACTGAATGCTAGTAAGAACCCAGTGTTAGATAAAATGCCCAGTGTTCTTTGGTCATCCACACTGGCTTAGGATTACCCATCTGATTTGCTACCTTTTTATTTCCCAGCCGTTCTGGATCTCAGAAAAATATGCTCATTCCTCAGAACTACTTTGAACTCTGCTTGTGTGGACAATCTAGCATTCTAGACAGATAGCTTTGGTCTCCTCTGTTCTTTGGGTTGTATTATGTTCTCTTGATTTCAGCTGCTTGTTTGGCTCAGGGGCCAGAGACTCTACCTCAGGATTGTAATTCCCATGTGAGTAGAGCTTAGTGTCAGCGGCAATCTGGTTCAAATATACGTCTGAAATATTTGGCCTAGCGAAGTGCCCGCATAGTGTGTGTGTGTGTGTGGGGGGGGACAGAGCTCTCCATTGATTTGTTGCTTTTCCAGATGTAGGGTTGATACATTAAAGCGCTGCTGAGTTGCTCAATTATCCATTGATGCATATATAGTAGGCTGGGCTTCGCTAAAAGAGACTCCAGTGTACAAATACACTTTATCCCTAGGTTATAATACAGTTTTGGGGAAAACCCCAGCAAGAGTCAGCCTCGTGGAGCTGCATACATGGTTTAACATTATAATTGCTTCTGAATAAATAGTAGGAAGGCATCTAAAATACAGAGCAATAGTCTGTTTTTGTAATGGAGGGACCTGTTTTGCTCGTTAGTTATTGTCAGCTTGACAGAAACTAGAGTCATCTGAGAAGAGGGAACCTGAATTGAGGATTTGCCTCTATCAGATTGGCATGGGGACATTTTCTTGATTAACAACTGGGCAGGTGATTCCGGGTTGTCTAAGAAGGCAAGCCGAGCAAGCCATGGAGAGCAAGCCAGTAAGCATCATTTCTCTATGGGCTCTGTTTTAGTTCCTACCTCCTGTGTTTTTTGCCTTGAGTTTCTGCTATGATGTCATGATAGAGTCCTTCACTTAAAGAAACCAGAAGCAGCTTTTGGCTGTGGTGTTTATTGTGGCAAAGAGAAGCAAACTATAACGCATATGTATAATGATATTATTCTTATTTAGAAAAAGGGGGGCTATTCTTATTTTCATAAGTAGCCGTTAGGTGCCAACAAGACGTGTGCTGGTTAAGAGATCTGAAAGCAACTGGAGATGGCAAAGCAGAGAATTATCATGAGAACACGCAGCTTTGATCAACACGGGAAGAATGGTTCTGTGTTAAAGCCACTCAGCTTTTGTTAGTTTTGTCTTCTGAAACCGTTGTCAAATTCTCCCACTTCAGAGCTTACGTTTACTGGCAGCATCATGCAACTAGGATTCAACCAGAGGGAGAGAGAGCCCACATGTGATTTGCACGCAGAACGTGGTTTATGAGTCATAGAAAGTGGAAAGGCACAACCAACTGAGCCCTTTGTCCAGACAATAAGCCCACACCCCTCCAGTGTGTAGATCTGGAAGGATAACTTGTAGAATCACTTTCTAAGGCATAGTCTGAAAAAAAAAAAAACCTCTTGAAATTATATAATAGTCCCAGGGCAGACATTTCTAGAATAATTTTCTTTAAAAGTCATTCTAATCATCAAAAGAAACAATACCCCCTTTTCTTGTAAGTATGGCGAACTCAGACTCTTTCTTGTTTTTTGGCCAGTTTCTTTCCTGAGGTTGGTCTGCCTTCTAGGTTTATTTCATTTATGAGTTGATTAAAATTGAATTCGTGCCCTCCACTTAAGTTATTGATTTCAAGTCCTCTAGAATCTATCTCGTCTCTTTGATGTGGCTCTCTCTCATCTACTTGCTCTTCCTGTGAAAACAGCTATATATAAAGAACTCTCTCTCTCTCTCTCTCTCTCTCTCTCTCTCTCTCTCTCTCTCTCTCTCTCTCTCTCAAAAGTATCGCCTTTAATATTGTTTTTCATACTCTCCTGAGGCATATTCACTTTGTATACAGGTTTAAAAAAATATGATTATGGGATAAACATGATATTGTTAATTAATTAAATAGAATTGGTAGAAAAAAGATTTCCTCCTCAAAATCCAGACAGGATGAAAACACATTCTCAGATTGTGCTTGTTTTTTGTTTTTTGTTTTTGTTTTTTGTAATTAGTCAAAGCATACAGGAAAAATACTTAATGTTTAAATTCTAGGGCCACAAGTATTTTCCTTAATATTCCCTTTCATAAGTTTAAGTTAAAGTGGAATATGAAACTGAAGGGTTGTACATACAAGGCAAAGGTTAGTTGGGCTCTCTTCTCAAGAGTCTGGCAGTTGACTGTAAGCACCTTTGAAGGAACGGAAGATCTGAGCCTGGGGAGACCTCCATTTTTAGGTTACCATTCAGCAGCATTTCACAAAAGGAGTCCAACTTGGAAGAGGTCACTCTGGAAGGAAGGCCATGCTGCCTTTTTATTGGCTCATTCAAGAAAGATCGTTTTTCATCTCTGCCGAGTGAAGAACAAGAGGATGTGGTTAGTTGAGAGGACGAAAGAGTTTCCATCTGGCTAGAATTTCCTTTGTGGCTCTGAGCTCTCTTCCGCAAGGAAGTGGTTTTCACTGTGGAGGGGCATCTTTCTTATCCAGGTGACCTGGTTGCTCTCTGCTGGTTTATGTGAAACCGTTTCCACTTTACATTCAACTACGTGTAAAGTAATTCACTTTCCATAAAAAAAACAATCAAATTTCCACTAAGTTTCTGAGACAAGGGAGAATAAGTCAGATGGGTGAGCCTTGAGACCTTTAGTGGCTGCAGTGATTCTGTGTTCTAAAATACACTAAATAACAAAAGGCTTCAATTTCTACTCAAAGTGATGCTGTAAAATGGTTATGTGAAGGGCTGCTTTAATTGTAAGTAAACTCAATCAACAGTACACTATGCATGACACAAATAAAAGCCAAAGTCTCCTGTCTCAGATAACACATGATTCTTCACTGTGGAAGCCAGGACTAGAATTCACGGGGAACTCAATTTCTTCAAACACTCTGTCCCACCTTGGCATAAAAAGACAGTAGATGGAGACCCAAGGGCAGTCCTTTGGTGTCTTGGCTATTGTCACAAGGCTTGGAACAGAAACATGAACAAATATACTTCTCTCATTTGTTTATTTGAACCAGAAACATGAAGGAAAGTTGCCAGACAGTCTTGGAGCCTGAGGTCAAGAAGCCAGCACGCTTGGAGTTGCAGCAAACTTATAAGCCAGTATAAACCATAGAAGATCAGGATCGTCTTCGGAGAAGAGCCAAGAATGGAGCAAGCATTCTGGGGGGAAATTGAGATGCCTCAGGAGAGAGATTATAGGGCTTCCTTGCTTCTAGTTTCTTGAAACCTCTTGAAAATATATCTCTAGTCCTGAGATTGGAGATGCTCACAGTGTTCCTAAGTACGCTCCACTCAGAATCTTTCTTGTGCCAGTTGCAGCCAGGCTAGCTAAGCTAGTAGTTATCCCTAAGCACACATCACTGTTTCAAGGATGTGGTCAGAGAGCAGTGTTTCTCATTCTTTATTTCATTGCTTCCTTTTACTCCTTTAAGAGCTAGGTTTCTTTCTGAAATATAATATTCCTTACGAATGTGACTGTTTCAAAGGATATATGTTAGTGAAATACATTTCTGAAAGGCCAAAAAAGGAGATATTAGAATATTTTGATCCAAACCCATATACTAAAATCAATTTTTACTTCTAGTAACTCCACATTTGGCATGCTCTTTTCTACATTATAGTAAACAATCTTCGTCGAGTTACAGAGAGATAATAATAAAAACCTAATGAGGAGGGAAAATGGCCATCACTGAAATCTATAGAAGCAACCAGGCATTTGATACAGCTTTCAAATTTGTACCTATAGGCATCTTCTTCTTGATCTGAACAAGAAATTGCTTTATTCTACAGAATACCAGCATACCCACTGGAGACTTAAATGTGCTTGATTTTAACGTTTTATTATTACTCTACTCCAGCTTTATCTTCTTCTGCTCAGCTGTGGCCATGGTAGATATAGGCGAAGGAGGTGGGGGATGCAGTCTGTCTCTGAGTCTCTCTTCCATCATCCTTCCTAGTTCCTGGGCTTCTCTGATACTGTAACAGGATGGAAACATATGGGGATGGTAGTCTTTTTATGTGACTGCCCCGTGTTGTGGATTAATGTCTTTTCTGCTGCCACTCTGGTTCTGATGCTGGTGGGATCTGCTAAGAATCCATGTGGTGGTGTGTTTAATTTCCTTGGACTTCTACCTTTGTTCAAGTCATTTAAGTTACTGACTTCAGGAAGCTTACACACCTCCCTGCTTCTTCCCCACCAGCACATGCTGGGATCAGAGAGCCTATTCATTGGTTCAGAAACTGCCTACGCATCCTCAGACCTTCTCTATGTTATACTTTGTAAAGGTCAACTATTTTGTTAATGTTCTAGGTGCTGTGGAACATTGAAGCCAGGTGCCTAGGAAGGATGTCAAATCCTTTAAGGTCCGTTGCTGTGAATTGTTACAGTGATCCTCATCCTTCCTAAACATCTAAGCCAGAAACAGGCACCATCATTTATATTCAGAACTATCTATGAACTTTCAAGGGTATGATGAGACACCAGTTTCCTTCCCTCCACAGTTGACAAAACAGATAAAAACCTAACAGCATAGCCTTCCTATGGAGTTCCAAAAGTCTCCTCCGAGCATCCTTCAGTATGTTCCTCCTTGGGACATTGCCCAAGAGGATGTGGAGGTTCTGTAGACCTCAAGCCTCCAGCCAGGGAAACAATTGTCAATATTCCACATTCCTGAGGCCTTTTATCTTTATGAATGATTGTCTTGGCTTTCAGGAAGTGAAACTCTTTTATTCTTTTGTTTACTTTTCACAAACACCATAGTACCTGCCTCATTTGGCTCTCTGCTGTTCTGCTTTGGCATGAGGGGGTTGAGGCGTGGGTATTGTATAATTGGTAAAAATTCTACACAACGCTTTTCAACAAGTCTGAGGAATGGAGGTTGGCTCCAATTCCAACCAAGGGTAACTTCCTGTCAACGTGAGATAACATATGCCATTTCTCTAGAAAAACACAGACCATCTCATTTTGCCCCTAAATCAGAAATTATACTTGTCCTCAGTTTTCAATATGTTCAGCATTTTTTCAAATAATAAGAATGTCATAAACTTGTTATGGAAGAACAGGAGAGTTTAGACAAGTTTAACTTTAAGTTTAGGGAAAGAACATAAAAAGCTTTCAAAACAGATGGAAAATGCCTGACAGGATGGAAAACTATAGAGGTTAGAACACATTTATTATAAGGTGTGAGGTCCAAGCAATCTGAACATAATCTCTGCTGAAAACTAGGAATTGGAAGATGGCATTTTGCAATATCATTAGCAATTTAACTTTGTCAAAACTGTGTATTTCATAAAATAGTAGAAAAATGGAGATTTGGAAATCAGTATCAAAATAAGTAGTCAGTTAATAGAAATAAGCATCACATAGTATAAACAAGTGTGCCTCCAGGATAAAGATCTCAGTAATTTTAACTTTGTGTCTTTAAGAGATCTCATCTTTTATTTGACTGACATGCTGTTTGGAGGTGTGGAAACAAGAGCTGTAATGGGTTATTCAATGAGACAGAATAAATGCAGACATGTGTTTGAAATTTTTTGTTTCATGAGGCTACCAGTGGGATTGACCTAATGCAATTTGTAGAGTGAATTTTTCTTTAAAGCTTTGCCCAACTTTTCAAAATGGAGAATTTTGGGAAATGGGCAAGAAAATGTTATTCATTTCTGTTTGCTGTAAATACCTATGCCCTCCTAACTATTGTAAATTCCCATGGCCTCCCAAACCCAGGAAGTGCACTGTTCCATTTAAGAAGCGATCCTTTCTAAAATTATGAGACTTTAGTTCTTGACAGCCTCTCCTACTGAATGCTTTAAAGCATTTAAAGACTACACTGGCTTTGTCTTTGCTTTTCTAGCAACTTTCCCACAGCTTGAGACACAGTAGACACAGTAATGGTCTAACTAATTATTGGAACCATCTATGCCAGTTTTATAACCTGACCCTGACATTTCCCATATTTAGTAGGAGATTCTACTTACTCTTAGGAGCTTCTGAAATTTCTCTGATTTTTTTTTTTCTACAACTGATGAAGTTGTTCCCTTCTTGGTTGCTGAATGAGTTCTCATCAGGATTTTCTCCCAAATTCAACTTGCTTTGCGGTGAAAGTTTGCTTGCTAATTTCCAAGGCCTTACTCCTACAAATACAGAGACTTCGCTTGCAGGTCTTTTCACAACCAAGCATGTTCTTCTAGTCATCATCATGCAAGTTTTTGCGGGTCCATGACTTTGTCTTAGGGATGCTACTGCCTTCTTGTTTGTTGCTGGTGTCTCCACCAGGTCAGAGTCTTGGAATGCTGATATTAGTTGAAAAGCATGGTCTGCCTGTCAGGCTGCTTTTGGATACCAAGCTTTTACTGCTAGGACCAGTTTCAACTTGTAGGTCAGTCAGCCATGTGGCTCCAGAGGAATGCTTTATTAACCCCCTTCTTTGACCCCAAGCTTACAGGTAATGGATATAAGATTCATACTACCTTTAGCTAACGCCACCCAGTGTGGGATAGCCTTTCACACCCCGTTATTGTATCAGCTGCCCTCTCTACCCACTGAGAACTTACAGTTCAAATAGGTCTTAGGAGGCTAAGAGGCTCCCAACACATACTAATCTTGCCATATTGGCTAGAATTTTCCCTTGGGCCAGTCATCACCCCCTCTACCCCTGCAGGGCTGTTCTGTACTAGTTGGATTCATCAAGTAAACTGGACAGTAAATATTTAAGCTGTGCTACAAATTTTGTATATTTCTTACACGGTATCGAAACATACCAGATCAATAAATGCATTTCCAGAGATGATTGCACAGTGTGTGTGTGTGTGTGTGTGTGTGTGTGTGTGTGTGTGTGTGTGGTGTTCTGAATAAAATACACAGGAGTAAGAGCAAATGAAAAAAATGGTTGACCTTTGTCCAAGCTATTAAATCTATTGACTTCTCTGAGTGACATGTCTGATGACTGGTGGGAAATAGTTCAGAGAATGAGTCAGACTTTTTATTAGAAAGGGAAAAGGCAATATTGGAAGGACTCAGATAACTAAAAACAATACATTCATTTCCCAGGCAGGACTGTTTAGTCACTGCTTGATCCTGTGAGTGCAATCAAAGGAAGAAAGGCTGATGGAATTAACATTTGCTGTCTCCAAGCTCTCTTATCTTTGCCCTTTCATCTATGAGATACTGTAGGGATTTTGGAGCTACCAAAAATTAATTTTTGCTACTTTATTATCTCATTTTTTTTCTAATGATATTTGTGGCAAATTTAACCCATTCCCTCTACTGGCTTAACTTATTTCCCCCTTTATTTTAGCAGATACAATTGGCAATAACATTACTGAAATGTTTATAAGTGTCTAAGAGGCCATCTTTAAATGTGTTACTTTTTCATAATTGTGAAAAATATCTGAGGGGGAATTAAAAGGGGAAGGATTTCCTTTGACTCACAGTTTCAGAGTATTTTTATTTTCTTTTTCCCGTGGCTGACTGACTCCATTGCTAGGGGTCTCTGAGGTAAGATAGAGTACCATGATAAAAAGAGCCTAGGAGAGCAGAGGTGATCACCTCATGGTGGCCAGGAAGCAGAGAGAGAATTGGCATGAACAAGATGCATCTTTCCAGGGCATGGCACCAATAGCTGTTTCATCTCCCCATCTCCTACTCTTCACCGCCTTCCAATCATATGATCATATTAGAATTCCATCAGAGGATTATCTATGGATTAGGACATAGTCTTCAGTATTCAGTCATTTCCCAAAAGTCCATGAGCCAAGTTCTCAACATAAGAGTGTTTGATAGGGGCATCTCAGATTTAAACATTGTACTATACTTGTTAATTTTTTGTATCTTTACCAACTTTTTTCTCATTCACTAAGACTCTGTAATATAACTCTTCTGGGCATACTAACTACGTTTGCACAGAATCACTCCGGCCTCTAATAAGACATTGCTGTGTATGTTATGTATCATAGCACAGATTGTTAGGCCTCTTGGGGAAAAAAATCATTCATTTGCCTCTTGTATTACTTAATGCTGTGCTGTTTTATCTGTTATGTTTCAACACAAAACTCAGCAGGACAATTTTGGGTATTGTTTGTTATTCCTTCAACTTTAACCCAGGCTTTCCTAGGGAATTTCCATTAGTCTTATCACTATTCTGTTGAACCCCTCCCCCAGGATTAACAACAATCTCTTAATTAGTTCTGTTCTGCTTTGTGATGTCTCCTTCTCATCTTTCGAATGACCCCACAATGCAACATATAGTGTAGTTAATCACTTCTATCTTCTTGAATGGTTCTGTTTGCATTTGTAATCCATGTAATCTTTAAAATTTGTTTCTTCCTTCTAAAATCTGAGAGCTTTATTGAGGTATTATTTTCATTTGCCATCCATGACAATTCATAGCTTACCAATGGAAATTATCGCAGCCAGTCAAGACTACTCCAGAGACACCTCCACCACTGTTGCCCGGGCTGTTTCCTTTTTCAGCTTGATTGTAAAACTCTAAGCAAAATGCTAGAGATGATGGACATACCAGACAGAGGGAGAAAAGGCAGTAGTTTGTCCTTTCTTCCCATCTAGAACTCAGAATGATCTGCTTGCCTCTGCTTTCTGAGCGCTAAGTTTAAAGGCGTGCACAACCACACTGACCCAGGCATCTAAGTGTTCGAGTTACTGTTGGAAGGGAGACAATTGACCATCAGGAGCACTTCCTTGCTATTTAATGACACAAAATAAACGTGCACTTACGTTTGAACAGTTTTGTGTGATAGAACTTGGTGTCACATTAACTAACATATAAAGATGCTACCAACTTTAAACATTCTTGCTATGGGATGGTCTTCCTGTATGCTGTGAATATGTGTTGCTACCATTGGTTAATAAAGAAGCTGCTCTGGCCTACGGCAAGACAGGTTATAGCCAGGTGGGAAATCCAAGCAAAGATACAGGAAGAAGGGCAGAGTTAACAGTAGATGCCAGCCCAACACCCAAGGAGCAACATGCCAGCAGACCAGTAATGCCACAGCTATGTGCAATACATAGATTAATAGAAATTAATTTAAGATGAAACAGCTAGCTAGCAAGAAGCCTGAGCCACAGACCAAACAGTTTGGAATTAATATAAGCCCCTGTGTGTTGACTTGGGACCGAGCGGCTATAGGACACAGGAAAACTTCTGGCTACACACTCCACCAGCATATGAAAGCCAGACAGAGCAGCACTGAATCATAGGAATCAAAATTCACTGTTTGATGGGTGATGGTGCTCTGTATGCTGTGAATGTGTTGCTCTGATTGGTTGATAAATAAAATGCTGATTGGCCAGTAGCCAGGCAGGAAGTATAGGCAGGATAAGCAGACAAGGAGGATTCTGGGAAGAGGAAGGCTGAGTCAGGAGCAGCCAGCCCACTGTCCAGGGAGCAGCACATAATGGCACACAGATAAAGGCATGGAACATGTGGTGACATATAGATTAACAGAAATTGGCTGAGTTTAAGTGTAAGAGCTAGTTAGTAGGAAGCCTGAGCTAATGACTGAGCAGTTTTAATTAATATAAGCCTCTGTGTGTTTACTTGGGTCTGAGCCACTATGGACTGGGCAGGATACAGAAAAACTTTCAGCTACAATTGTTGAAAAAAAAAACAACTTTGGTGTTCTGTATTTGTGTAATGTTTTATTTTCCATTTGTGTTTCTTTTCTGTACATTCTCTAATTATATCTTTGTTAATGTGTCTCTGAAGGTGTTCTCTGTTGATTATTCCCATTTATGTGTCATGCAAATCATGGATATTATATAGTTTTTTGCTTTGTTATAATTTATTTTTCCATAAACATTTAATAGTTTTACATAAATGTTCTTTTGTATTTTTTCCATGATTGTGTCTACCTTTGGTGTCTTTTCTAAAAACTTTTATCATCCTGGAATTATGCTACAGTATTTTCACAATTTTTTTTTAGAAATTTCTAAATTTTTAATCAATCTGGGATTTAACTTAGCATATAATTTTTTGTCCTTACTACTCAGCCCCAAGATCTAATTAATAGTAGTCTCTTAATAAAATATTTCAAAATTGAATAGTCTGCTTTTAAAACTTTAGGGTTGCAGTAGATCAGCCATAAATCCTCAGGCCAGAATAGTCGGTGGCACCTAAAACCCTGTTGGAGATTTAAACTAAAATGTCCTAGGAATACCACTCTCCTAGTTAGCAAAGCCCACTACTGTGGATGGTTGATTAATTCTTTATTTCAGTACTATAGGAAAAACAGAAAAGAGCAGGTCAGAGGTTAGTCCAAATGAGGCAAAACCATGCTTGCAACAGTGTCCACATCTACAGTGTTCACATCTCCATTTGCTGTGCCCAAGTACAAAGGCTGTTTTCTTTTCTTTTGCTCAGGCATCCAGGGGTTTCACCGAGACCTCCTTTTGCATCCATCCTGACAAATCTTTTTTCCCATATAGTACAGTAATCTGAAGCCTTACCATAATTGCAGATGAAGAGTAAGAGGTCCATCATCTCTCAGCTCTGGTGTGCCAGGTAGTGAAGACAGCTCTGATTGGCCAGTCAAGATTCTGTTTTGTTCTGGACATCCACAAGGCACACTCTGCAGCTGTCCTCTCTCAGTGCTCTTGACCTGTCCCTGGATCTGGAGTTGCAGTTCTCTGGGCTTAGAGACAGTTCAGACTGTCCCTCTGGTGGAAATCTTAGAACCTAAGCAATTATTCTTCATTTATTTCCCTTCAGCTCTATCTACACTTATCTACTGATTTGAAAATACCATCTCCTTTTGTCAAGAGGACTCCCTGAAGACCAGCCAGGAAAAATGTAATAGATACTAGACTGGGGGTTCACCCTTTACTGGCATAATATTGATTTTTCTCCACTTCAGGGTTAAGAGGGATCAATTCTTAGAAACAATATTTAGTTTCTGTTTCCTGCAGAGCAGTTAGGAGGATGTCTCAGTGCTAATACAGAAAATAGAAATGGTTGGAGTCTAGGAGTGCTGGCTAGGTCATTTCAAGAATGGCTGAAGGATGTCCCATCCATCAAAAATATAAGTGTTTTAAATACAGCCTGAGAGTTCAAGCTCTTTGACATAGGTCAAGTTGCTTCTGGATACACATTACTCTGATACCCAAATTGATATTAATGTCAAAGATATAATGGTGATACTATCTGTGTTTATATAGAGAAGGGTGAGTGCATTCGGGTAATAGATGTAGGGATTTAAGATAGAGGAATCAGAATTCCATTTAATCAGGTGTGTAGACACTGCCTAGTTATCTCGTGTGTGTGTGTGTGTGTGTGTGTGTGTGTGTGTGTGTGTGTGTGTGAGAGAGAGAGAGAGAGAGAGAGAGAGAGACAGAGACAGAGACAGAGACAGGCAGAGACAGAGACACAAGACAGACACAGACACACATAGACACAGAGAGAGACAGAGATAGAGAGAGAGACAGAGAGGAAAAGAGAGAGACAGAGACAGAGACAGACACACACAGAGACAGAGAGAGAACACCATACCCCTGTACTTGGAACAATTCCAGGATGTGCAGTGTCTTCTTTAAGAGGTCAGCAATACCAAGCCCAGACTGAGACACCCCTCAGAGCCACCCACGTCACAGAATACTTTGACCTGTTAGAACTGGAGATAAGGCAGTCTGCTTTCACACCTAGGCTCCCATTTAGAGAGCAATGCTCAGTTTGATCTGGCATCATGCTCTTTGCTGCAATTTCCAGCACTATTATTGTTAAAGGAACTTGTGTTTCCAAGGAGGGGGATGACGAGGGGAATGAGGGGGATGAGGGGGATGAGGGGGACGAAAGGGATGAGAAGGATGAGGAAGATGAGGAAGATGAGGTGGATGAGGGAGATGAGGGGGATGAGGGGGATGAGGGGGATGAGGGGGAGGTGGGGGAGTATGGTAAGTGGCAGGCTGAACATTCAGATCTTTTCACTGCCTCCTTTTTGCAACACTTGGCTTTCTCTTGTCTCCATCAGAGCTGTTGCAAGGTGTCTGCAGTGTGTTTCAAAGCTGCCTCACACAGGCAAGCGCCTCCTCCCCACCCTGACATCTCATCTCCTTCGCTGGCCTCAGATCTCGTCACCCTACACGGTTGTCTGTCAGCAGCTAATAGCGACACGACTGGGGGAAAGACAATGACAGCGATTGCTGTTTGCTATTTATTTTCCTTCTTTCCTGCCCCCCCTGCAAATGAAATTCTAGATCAGAGCTGCTGCAGGGAAAACAGACGAGAGTACACTGTGGTTTGGAGGAAGGCGCAATGCTCTGAAACCCCGCCCCACATCCTCCTACAGGACAAAAACACTGTTTGGGCCATGGTGTCTCTGGAAACGACTTAGAGCCCCTTTCACAGTAGGATTGACCAGCTGCATCATGGGCTCTATGCATTTTCCCAGGCTCTGAGATTCAGAGATATGATTCCAGTTATAGCTGCCCTTATGTGTTTGGGTGTGGGACATTCACTAGATGGTGGGAAACCCATCTGTGGCCACATCCTTAATAAAGAAAGGCTTCTCCTCCCCCAACAACTATCCACTACTAATAGCCCCTCAGTATGGGGTGTGGCCAGGAGACCATCTGCTCCATTTATGGCAGACTTTTGGCTGGATTTATCCTGTGGAGTACTTGCACAGATAATCATGGTTGCTGTGAGTTCATGGACAGCAAACAGCTGGGCTATTGTTTTGCCAGTGGGCAAATCTTGCCTGGCAGGTCAGTCTTGTAGCATACAGGGTCCAGTGCTAGGTAAGACCATTGATGTCTTTCTCCCCCAGCAGCCTGCACAGCTCCTTCTGGTACTCTGAAAACTCATCATTAGGGAAGAATGGGTAACATATTTAACTCATGTGACTCTTGTGTCCTTGCCTGTAAACTGGGTGCAACACCAAAGCCTAATGCTACTGTTTTGCCGTGTTTATGAACTAAGGTCTTCACAGGGTGTGCTCAAGAACTTGTGGTTAATTTGGGGAAATGATGTTGCTGATCTGTGTGGAAATCTCACATTTCCTATGATGTGTGTGATGGGACGGATGCAGGACCCTGAATGAATATAAAGGACCTAAGGTTTTGAAACCTATTACTTCATGTTAATGATTCTCTTTTCAACTATCTCACCTGTGAGCCTTCTGTTATTAAGTCAAGACACAGAGCTAGTGGAATATTTACTGAGATATCTATCTATCTATCATCTATCTATCTATCTATCTATCTATCTATCTATCTATCTATCATCTATCTATCTACTAAGATATCCACCCACCCATCTATCTATCTATCTATCTATCTATCTATCTATCTATCTATCTATCTATCTATCTATCTATCTATCATCTATCTATCTATCTATCTATCTATCTATCTATCTATCTATCTATCTATCTATATCTGGGTATGCTATTCTATTGTATTACATCAGTTAACAGAGTTTTGCTTCTGAGTTCTTTGCTTCTTTTTTCCTCAACTCAGGTCAGTGATGGTTGTCATTATTGTGTTTATATAACACAAGGAGAGAGCTCCATATGGGTATGTTTTAGTTTTAAAAATATCATGTCTGTACATAGTTTTCTCATGCAGTCTTTTTTATGTAATAATTTAAGCTGATTGTGTGCTCAGGTATATTGGCATCATCCATTATAATCTAAGTAAAGTGCATATTTATAGGTTAGTTGATGGGTATATTCCAGCTGTGTTTGTTCAACCAGTTTGTATTATCTCTGATTTTACTGGATATAATTCACACAGAATGATTAATAGGTGAAGTGAGACTTTAAGATGATTGAATCTCATAGCTGGTCTTGTAGGTCCACAAATTAATTTTCCATTCCAGGCTTCCATAAAGACTTCCATGCTCTTATTTTTTTTTTCTTTCCCGAGCAGGAAAATGAACTATGTGATGTTGTCCTTCCATTCTTGTCCACACATGGTCATCTCGTACTTCTTACACTTTGGTAATTCCTTCTCCTCTCCAAGTCCTTTTGCTTGAAGTTTATGATACCCTGTTTCTACTTTCTGTTTCCTTCACCTCCATATCTGAAGACAAATGCCTCCTACCCAATGGTGTGAATGAAGACTGAACATGATTGTTTAGAATGTTAAGCTTTTTTTTTTCTCCTTAAGAATTTGAAGGTTCAGTGTATTGTGAAAGCAGAGACCATTTTTGGAAGTTAGAGCTTTGGAATTCTTTCACACCACATTCCAAAAATGTAAAGTGTGTGTGTGTGTGTGTGTGTGTGTGTGTGTGTGTGTGTGTGTGTGTGTGTGTGTGTGTAGGGGTTGCTTCTTGACTAGAGGGACCATGCTATCTCCTCGTATTGTTTTCCAGTTGATTTATGAGCTCCTGTAACAAGATTGCAAGGAACCGGAGGCCAGCAAGTCTTTTAGATCTTTATATGCTTCAAAATGTTTAGCATAGTTTGGAGAAGTTGTCAGTACTCAGTGGATTCTTGCTAATTGAAATTGACAGGCACTTCCCGCTTTTCACTGCCTACCTAACTGTGGCTTGCATGAAGCTGTCTCCCAAGAATTTGCTCATTATTCCTGTTTTATACATAGTGGGGAAACGCTTACTAGAAGGAGGGTCCATTGGACACAAAGATATCCAGGCTGAAATAAATGCACCGTGCCCCCCTTTTTAATACCTAATGACTCCAAATTACTTTCAGTCGTGGAAACTCGTTAACTTTTTTTCACAGAGTGGTGAGTCAAATCTGTTCCAAAATTTGTGAGTTGCTTAAAAAACAATGTCTCCTAGAAGTCAGTCTCAAAGCAAGAAGACTTTAGACAGAGGCCCCAGCTGTTGCATGGTCTCATGGCACTCGTCAGGAGCTGTGTCGAAAGTGGAGATGCTTCTAACCAGAGCTATGATTGGGGCTGAGTAGAACGGGCAGTTACTTTCAGAGGTGCCCCCAGAAACATTTGACACCAGACTTTGTGCCCGATCACTGTTAAGGATCCTGTTTAGTGACGAACAGGTGATGGTAAGTGAGGGGCTGAATGGGAAAGACGTATGACAGGCATTGGAAAGGAAACACACTATTAAATATGCGGACACTACTTACTGGGCCAGTTTCCTTCTTCATGATGGGGGATGGGGTGGAGGGGTGGGGTGTGAAAGGAACTGTTGTTCCTTTTCACATATGTGTGTATACACACACACACACACACACACACACACACACACACACACACACGTATTTATGAGTACATGTGTGAGCCTGCATGAGTTAATGTGTATCATGTATGTGTAGGTGCTTGTGGAGAAGAGAACACTGGAGTTCTAAGAGTTTGTGAGATGCCTGATGTGGGCACTGGAAGCTCAGCTGAGTCGGCGTCTCCTGGAAGAGCAAGTGAACGCTCTTAACTGCCAAGCCATCTCTCCAGCCCTTGTAATTGCCTTTGAGTTCAGATAATTTGCTCATTTTGTGTTCTTCAGTTTCTCTAAGGAGGTCTGAGGTAAGCCTGGTTTACTGGGATTTGCTTGGGGGTAGTGGTTGTTTTAGGGTAGACAAAAGACATGGCAATTAGCTGTTAGGTCTGAGTCAACTTGGTGGAAGGTGGTGGTGTCGTTGACATGACTCTGATGTCCATGGCTGAGCTTGGGAGACTAGTCTTCCAGACCCTGTTTACCACCACCTTTCATGGACTTCTGGTTTTGTATGGAAAAAAAAAAGAGGGTGGTTTTGGAGACCGGTGTGGACTGTGGAAAGGTAACATGTTTATAACTTAGAATGCATGCTGGCAGTGATGTTCCAGAATGGGGGAAATCTCATTTTAATTTGCATAACTCAGACTGGTGATCTTTAATCAACTTTTAATTTATGGGTGTTCGGCTCCTCCTGCAAAATGCTCTGGGAAGCAAGCTTTGAGGCCCATGAGCTACAAACAAGGATTCATAATTTACTCATTAAGCCGTTACGAGTGCATTCATAATAATCATATGGAGAACTCATATACCAAAGTAAACCATAACAATGTGACTTCCTAAGTGAGGGATATAAATGCTAGTTTAGGAACGCTATGAAATATACGTCTTTTGTTGGCATCTGTCTAACTCGGTGGCTCATCACTGTGGTACGATTTAGAAATTCAGCAAAACTTGCTTCTTTAGTTTAAACACTGGCTTGACATACCTGTAGAAACTTAAAATTATGTACTGATTTTGGGTTCTGAATTTTATCTGTAAAATTTATTGTCCCCTAAAAAAGATACATTTTTAAATTATTCCATTTCAAACATTTCCCTTCACACTTTTTCTAAATATTGTTTAACTCAAAATGTTAACATAAAATTCTGTTTAAAATATTTTAGACATTTTATCATGATATATATTTTACTAAAATTGTTTTGTATTCATTTTTGTTTCTAAAAATATTTGGAGTATCAGATTCCATCAGATCATGATGATTTCATGAAAGACTTCACCGCACAGGAATGATGAGCTAGTTCATAAGTTAAAAAATGTTACACTTATTTATTTAGTGAGGGGCAGCACTCATGTGGGAGTTAAAAGGCAAGTTGTGAGAGCTGGTCACCTGTGAGTTCCTGGGATCGAACCCAGGTTGTCAGGCTTGGTGGCAGTCAACTTTACCCACCGAGACATCTTACTGGTCCCCTCTTCAAAAATGTTCAATGAAAATTCACAAGGGAATATATACAAATAAACCCTTATTACTAAGCTTTAATGATGTGAAAACACTGAGCATCAAAAAATCCATAGTTCTACAAGAACTTTGTGGATAAATGATAACCCAGTGGTAAGCCTGTTGTTGGAGAAAACTCCATTGATGTGAAACAAGCAAGTCTATAGAAAGCTGAGCAATTCAGGGCTCTGCTTGGCTTGAACTATACATCCTTTTGCTGGCAATGCTTAGCCACCTGGGCCCCCATCTTCTTGGCACCGCACATACACCCCACCCCAAACAACGCAATGCATCCCGTCACTCATAGCCACCCTTTAGTAACTCTTCCTTTGTAGCCACTGAGCATTCTGACATGTCTGAGAACATAATCTGGGAACTAGAGGCAGAGGGTGGATCTGGAATGAACTAGTTTTAAGTGCGTGGGCAGTAAGTCAGGCAAATCGTATCCTCCGAGTGAACTTTGAGAGAAAGTCTTGTGTATTGACCATCCGTGCCTACGTATGATTGAGCGTGCATATGATTAAAACCAGATGCATCATGGGGGAGGGTGTATGCAGTAAACAAAGGCTAATATAAACCATGCCTGTCCATCGAAACCAGAAAACCACCCATGCCTTGCCCTTTAGCTATCAACTCCACCCCTCGTATGCATGAAAGAAACAGTAAATCTGGTGATCTTTGGTACTCTGACTCAAGAGGCCCATGGCTCCCATGCAGTGTATCCTGTACTGTCTCTTTAAATAAAACTTCTTGGTGCCTCTCTGTTTTCTGTGTGCCTTTTCAACTTCTTGAACAAGAAGCCAAGAACCTGGGAACACCTGGTCCAGACGGCTACCCTGGTAACAAGGACGCTTAAACATCTGGAATGAGGATAAAGCTATGTTAAGTGTTCTTAGTGTGCAAACACACATCAAAACAACAAATACAAAGAACAAATAGTCATAATAATAATAAGCAAGAAGGGCAAACCCTTTGAGATAGATGCTGTTTCTAGCACAGATTTTGGTGATTATTGCAGGTTTTAAAAAATTATGTATAGCCAGGTGGTGGTGGTGGCGCACACCTTTAATCCCAGCACTCTGGAGGCAGAGGCAGGTGGATCTCTGTGAGTTTGAGGCCAGCCTGGACTACAGAGTGAGTTCTAGGAAAGGTACAAAGCTACACAGAGAAACCCTATCTTGAACCCCCCCCAATTATATATATATATATATAATTATAGTGTCCTTTGTAACATTTATATCAGATTCTGGTATATTGGTCTCAGAGATCCCTGGATCCTTGTATGCCATGGCTAGCTTGCCCCTCCAACTTTATTTTTTTTGCTTTTAGAGGCTGAATGTGGAATTCAGTTTTTTTCTGTAGTGGGTAGCCATTCCAGCTTGGATCTGGAAGCTCCAACCCCCATTGAGACTCTGGCAACTGTCACGCCTACGAGGCGGGGCGAGGGGAGGTGCTGGAAACCTAGGAGCTGGATGGGCAAGCGCTCGCTCTGGGCGCGCTCTCTGCGCCTGGACCCTGGATGGTGGAGATTGATTGTGCAGAGCTCCAGAGAACACCGCTGGATTGCTATACGCCTTCCCCAGACCCCCGCGACCTATCCATTCTTTCATTTGTAAGTCATCCACTAAATAAATCTTCCTTTTAACTACGTGGAGTGGCCTTTATAATTTTCCCCAATATCTGGCGCCCAACGTGGGGCAAATTCCAAAGGTCTGGACGGCTCCTGCCCTCAGCCTGTTCCCCGGCTGGCGGGTACCTAAACCCGCCTGCAAAGTTCCATATAACCAGTCCATTCCCGAAAAGGGGAGCAGCTAGTCCGGTCTCAGCTCCCTAGCTTAGCCCCGAGACCAGTGAAAAACCGCTGCGAGTGAGGTATCCACACCCGGCTCCCGGCCATCTCGCCCCGCCTTGATGGCTGACAGTACAAATGCAATGCTGTCCTTTCTGGACAAGCGGGACACAAGGAAAGCGACCACTGTACTCTGCCAAGACAGGGTAAGATGGTCTTTCAGAAATCCTGCTTCTGAAAATGGTCTGTCAGATACTCTAGGCCTGTAGCCAATTTGAATGCACCAACAATGCTGAGAAACATTAGGTGACTGTCCAGGCTGCCAGCTGTCTTGGTCTACTCTTGCAAGATTCCCGAAGTTGCTTGCATCCGTCTACCATTTCTCAGGTACCATTATGTTCCTTCTCAGGTCTTTGATGGGATTGAAGACTAGCAGTTATAGTTACAACTTAGTATATATAATATCTTAAATAGAACATATTAAGTATTAGATTCAGGTTCTTTAGGATAGGACACCTTTGAATGATCTTTATAACATGCCTTTTACCTATGCTCTATACTTCTCTGGATTTTAGAATGTGTTTCTTGCTTGATATTGTTTGCATTGGTTGTAGTTACATCTTATCTAGGTCATTATCCCTCATTATTTCTGGACAATATTTGATAACCATTCCTTTGTATATAGTCTTGTATTAGTTTAGAACCTTCTTATTTAGACAAAAAGGGGGAGATGTAGTGGGTAGCCATTCCAGCTTGGATCTGGAAGCTCCAACCCCCATTGAGACTCTGGCAACTGTCACGCCTACGAGGCGGGGCGAGGGGAGGTGCTGGAAACCTAGGAGCTGGATGGGCAAGCGCTCGCTCTGGGCGCGCTCTCTGTGCCTGGACCCTGGATGGTGGAGATTGATTGTGCAGAGCTCCAGAGAACACCGCTGGATTGCTATACGCCTTCCCCAGACCCCCGCGACCTATCCATTCTTTCATTTGTAAGTCATCCACTAAATAAATCTTCCTTTTAACTACGTGGAGTGGCCTTTATAATTTTCCCCAATATTTTTCCTTTACCCCTGCATTTCTCTTTTTATAATTTTTAATTTAATTTAACATTTTTTCATTTATTTTACTTACCGACCTCAGTTTCCTCTCCTTCCTCTCCCCCTGTTCCCCCTCCCTGACTCCCACCTACCTCCTCTCCATCCACTTCCCCCCATCTCCATTCAGAAAGGGGCAGGCCTCCCATGGGCTTGAACAAAACAGACCCCTGAACTTCTACTGTAACTTGTAATCAGCCTTCTAGGGCTCCCGAATTAGCCTCTGCACTGTTGGCCATAGACTGCTCTGGGATCCAGGATCAGGCCTTCCAAGTCAGTATGTAACTTGACCTGAATTTTTACCAGGTCTGCTTGACTCAGGTTGAAGTTTGAATTGAATTTTTAGTTTGGAGTAAAACATTCTTCCAATATGCTTTTGGGAATCGTTACGGAAATAAAAACAAACCAGACTCACTGTGAGGTAACTCAGTGATGTGAAACTGTGTATCTTGGCCGGGGCAGGATTTGAAGGAAGATGATTCATCAAATATTATAGGCAAATCAAATCAGTGGGCATTTTATTAATTTGTTTCATGGAAAAGAAAGTCAATCAGGTCCGTACCTCAGGGGATACTCTTGTAAAATCAGGTTCAAACATGACTGATTAAAAGGAATTTCTAAAAGTAATGTAGCCCAGAACTAGATTAAAGAGAAACAGCATCGGATGAGCCAGGTAAGAGAAACTTGGATGCTGTTCTCAGAGATACATGAGTTCTAAAGGCAAAAGTCTCAAAGAAAACAAGGTAAAAATGAAGAGGAATAAGAAACAGACTACTGAATGAGTCTTCCCAGAGCCTTGTGCTCATGGTCGAGTACAAGCTACTTGTGGGACCATGGGGAAATGAGGGGCCTCAAAGTCATAGGAGGGCCAGAAAATACAGACAGAGGAGAACAAGACAGGGAGGAGAATCAGACAGAAAATGGAGATTTTTGTTAAGCACAAGGTGGCAGTGACAGGAGAGGGTAAAAACTGGGGTTGGCATCAAGGTGAAGCAGTTTAAGGGGGTACACTAAGGTGTGGGTGAAACCGAGGGGGATCCTGAAGGATCTCACAGCAAATGTGGCACACAGATCCTGCGGGTAAAGAGTAAATTGCTACTTCTGCTCACTGGTGTGCCTTGAACGTCTTCTATGTTCCCTACTGTGTATGTGACCTTCTGAAGGAATACTGGAGGAATACCGAGATACACGAGCCATGGCCCCTGTCCTTAGGTTACCGCGGTCAAGGTATAGCCTGGCACCCAGAAATGGGTTTCCAGCTAGTCATGAGTGCCCTGGAACCAATCCATGTAAACAGTGAAAAATTTGCTACACACAAATTCACCAGTGTTGAAATTAAAGTGGGACTCATCACAGGGCTCTGTTAATGTCAAATACCTCGGAAACACACAGGCTGGGGTCAAACAAGAAACCTCTAATAATTGATTAAAATACAGTCACCTGAAAATTAGGTGTCTAGTTTTGAGGGCCGCTGTAGCACCATGATGTGTTATCTAGATTGATTCAGATGGTATTGCCATATCAGGGAAACTCACTTGGAATAATAAAACCCTTGATCCCCCAGCAGGAACAAATAAGAAGTAATTTAGTATCTCTAGGGAGTGTTAGAGCCATGAAAATCAGGATGAAATATTTTATGATGAGCTTTAAAGACTTAAAGCTCACTTACGAGAGGGTAGACGTTGAGCTAGCAGAACCGTCTAAAAATTGGTTGATGGTACATCCTCACTCTAATTTTTTACCATTTGAATTATGGCTTTTCAAATAGTGTTACACGTAGCTTAAAACTTTCATGATGTAGTCAATGGACTTTCTGCAGTGAGCTCATTTCATTTGGGGTAATACTTCTGTCTCCAGGTGCCATCCAGAATTTAGATAATGACCTCTTTTTGAGACATAAAATTGGAAAAGACTTCAAGAGATTAGAAAATGATCGGTTTAACAAACTGATGTCAGGCTTGGCTTTAGGCTTTAAAGGTTCTGAGTTCTATTTTAATTAGCAGGAAAGTTAACATACAGATAATGTTGAGGAGTGGAATAAATAAGCGGTAGAGAGAGTTTGAATCATCATTTGTTTAAACGTCAAATAAAAGATGTTAAGCACGTCCTGTATCTGTATATCTGAAAATGTATTTTGACACTCAAAGGTCTTGTGTTTTAAAAGGTAAGGTATTTTTAAAGCTAACTTTGCTGTTCTATGTTTAATTTTTGTTATGTGTGTAACTGTTTTGCCTGCATGTATGATTGTGCTCTGGGGTCATGCAGTGCCCGCAGAGGCCAGAAAGTGGTGTCAGATCTCCCGGGATTGGAGTTGTAGAGATTTATGATTGTGTGGGAATTGTGAGCCATTATGTGGATATAGGGCCTTGAACTCAGGTCCTCTGCAAGAGCAGCAAAGTGCTCTTAATCACTGAGCCATCTTCCCAGCTCTACTTTAAGTTAATTTTTAATGATACATAAATGTTGAAATTATATAGATCAATAGACTACTATAAGATGTTATGATGCATGTATACATAGTGTCATGTTTAAAACAGGGTGAGCATGTTTGTCTCCTCAAACATCTACCCTTTCTTTGTGGAGGGACCCTTTAGAACCTTTTCTTCTAGCTTTTAATTTATGGAAGACACTGCACTTTCCCCAGAGTGCATTCTTCACATCTTAGTGGAAAGTCAGTTCAGCATAGATGTGTGGGTTTATTTTTAAGCTTTATTTTGTTCCGTTGGGCTGTGTGTCTCTGTTTCAGTGACAACATCATGCTGTTTTAGTTACTGTAGCTTTGCAGTTAACTTTGAAGTCAGGTGTTACAATGCTCCCTGCTTAATTCTTAAAAAAAAAAAAAAAAGATTGTGGTGCTAATGTGTGTGTGTGTATGTGTGTGTGTGTGTGTGTGTGTGTGTGTGTGTGTATGTGTGTGTGCGTATGTTCATGTGTTCATTTAAAGAATTTATCTGGCCCTGTGAGGAATGCCTTTGGTATTTTGGTAGGGGTGATTTGAATCTGCAGATTATTCTGGGTAGTGAATAGTTGAGAAATGCTGATTCTTGGGCCCGACATATGGCTCAGGAATTATGAATACCTTTTGCTCATGCTGAAGGTCCGAGTTTGTTACTTACACACACACACACACACACACACACACACACACACACACACACACACACAGTTTTTAAAAATAAAAATAAATTATTAAAAATAAAGTTAAAGATTAAAATAGTGCTTAAATGTAAATATGTTTCTCTACCTATATCTACTTATCTAATATACCTACATTGCTTTACCTATATCTACTTACCTAATTGGCATATAAAAAACTGTGTGTGTGTGTGTGTGTGTGTGTGTGTGTGTGTGTGTGTGTGTGTATAAATTTTTAGTGCTGGGCATAGAACCCATGGTTGTTCATATGTTAAGCAAACTATTCTATTGAATTATTCTCCCCTTCCCATACCATGTTCCTTGACTGGAAGATTCAACATACTGAAGATATCAATTCCCCACAAATGGATCTATATGTTCAATGTACTTTATATCAAAATATCAGAAAAGTTTTTATAAAATACACAAACTTACACTGGATTTTATGTCCAAATGCAAGAGCTGTAAGGGCTGAGCTTATTTGTAAAAGAAGTGGGAGGAGTTACTCACATGCTATTAAATCTTACAATACAGCTACAGAGTCCAATACCATGGTATGGGCAGGCTGACAGGTTCAGGTCAATTGATTGAGGATAAGGAACTTGGAAAATAGACTGACAAATATTGTTAACTGACTTTTTAATGAAGGTTCCAAAGCAATTATTACATTTAGCGTATCTTGATAAAAGACCATGACCAGTGTCATGTTTTGTGCAAAATTGAACTCAAAGTATAAAATTGTTAGAAAACACAAATAAGAATAAGAAGATTTAGGGGACCTGGGGATGTGGGGCTAAGAATCCTTAGACTTGGGGGCTGAGAAGATTGCTGAGTGGCTAAGAAGGCCTATGCTCTTGCTAAGGACTCAGGTTTGATTTCTAGCACCATGTCAGGCAGCTCATAATCACCTGTATCTCCGTTTACAGGAGACCTGGTGCATTTAAAATAAAATTAATTAAAGGAGTTCCTAGTCGAGCAGTGGTGGTGCACACCTTTAATCCCAGCACTTAGGAGGCAGAGCCAGGCACATCTTTACGAGCTCAAGGTCAACCTGGTCTACAGAATGAGTTCAGGACATACAAGGCTACAGAGAGAAACCCTGTCTTGAAAAAAAAAGAGTTCCTAGGCATGGCACCAAAAGCATAACCACAATCTATGAAGAAAAAAATGATAAAGGAGACCTCATCAAAACTGAAAGCTTTTGTTCTGTAAAAATCCCTGCTAGGAGTATGAAAGTCCAAACTACAAGTTATGAAAAGCCTGTACATTTTCAAACCACAAATGTCATAAAAGACTTGTGGACAAAGTGTATAAAAATCTCTTGTAGCTCTATAGTTTAAAGAAAAACAAACATCTAATTCAGTCATGATCAAAAACATGGACAGTCACTTCCCCAGAAAGGATGAAGATCTGTCACATGAGCATATTATTTCATATATTATGGATATGCTAATTAGGGATATGCTCATTACAACCACAGTGCAGTATTCTTACACATCTACCAGAAAGACTGAAACAAAACCCTTATAACTCCGAGTCACAAAGTGAAGGCAGAGACACTGGACCCCTCAGATGCGTTGTAGGATTATAGTATGGTGAGACCCATAGGACAGCAACAGATTTTGTCTCTAGACTCCTTCCTGGCTTTACACACACACACACACACACACACACCCCTCATCTCTCTCTCTCACACAAACACACATTTTAAATGTAAAAATGAGTATAAATATAACTTATAAACTGTCTCTCTCCTTTGTGTGTGTGTGTGTGTGTGTGAGAGAGAGAGAGAGAGAGAGAGAGAGAAAGAGAAAGAGAAAGAGAGAGAGAGGAAGAGAGAGAGAGAGAGAGAGAGAGAGAGAGAGAGAGAGAGAGAGAGAGAGAGAAAGAGAGAGTTGTTTTCACAGATCTTGAACCAGAAGTTAGCGAAAGCACTCAGTTGCCTTGGATTTTAGTGTATAAAATGAACTGAAGTACTTCATATTTGGAAGAACAAAGTCTCATTGCTTAAAGCTGAGCCTACCATGAGACTGAGGCACCTGTGAACCACGCCAGGAAGAAAGGAGCTGTACTTTATGTGAGCTCCTGTAACTGAAGAATACAGAATTGCCCTCAAGGTCAAGAGCAAGATAAAACTATGGTCTAGTTGTTGACTTGGTGTTCCTGGGAGCTGTACAAATGTGGTATATAGAAAAGTAAAAGAATATGATGTTAGGAAAGAAAAGACCACATCAAAGTTGACATTGAAGATTCGTCTTTTTCTGTCTAATAGTGATTAAAATAAAATTTAGGTGTTAGCCTTAATGTATGGGGTTTTATTTTAATGAATTAAAACATAAAAGAATTGAGAGAGAAATCTGACAAGACACTGATTTTGTTTAATTCTTTTTATTTTAAAATGGTTATTTTCATACAATATATTTTTATTATAGTTGCCCCTCATCTCCTCCCAGATCTTTACCACCTTCCCACCCTTCCAACTCCATGCCTATTTTTCTCTCTTTCTTGAGAAAACTAACAGGCAAACAAACAAAAACAAACAAGGATAAAATGAACAAACAAACTAAATTAACTAGCAACAACAACACCCTAAAATACTGAAAAAAAAAAACATGAGAAATGTATACACATGAAGAGACACACAGCCAGACACACAAACAAAACCCATAAAAAACTCAAAATCAGAAATCATTACACACAGACAGAAGACCAGGAAGGTATAAACATATCCAAACAAAGCAATATGAGAACAAAACATCTCCAAAAATACTTTTGAGTTCATTTTGTATTGGCCACATACTGCTGGACTTGCAACCTGCTCTTAAGTATGATTTGAATACCCATTGAGACTCCCTTGGAGAGATTCATTTTTCCTTTGTGAGTGATTGTTAATTGGAGATGGCTTCTGGGTGGGGCTGTGAGTTTGAAAACACTGGATTTCAATTTATGGCACGTAAATTCACCTTAAATGAATGAACATGGACAGTGAATATCATTTTCAGTGGCTGCATCATACAAAAGCAACTATTTCCAGTACAATTATGAATAAGGAGAGGAGCCAAGTGAAGTGGTGTGTGCCTGCTAACACAGTATTTAAGGAGGCTGAGGCAAGAGGATCACAAATTCAACATAGTGAGACCCTGTTTCCAAACCCTCTAAACCAAACACACACACAGACACCAAAACCAAACCAAACCAAACAACCATGGAGTGAACTAGAAGTCTCCAAATGCCAAGAGTCACAAGAGCATCCCTCCATTAGGCCAAGGGTACAATTGCATTACCTTTCTGAAGTCATGGGCCACATGGCACTAGGTAATAGACATTTATCCTGTCCCAGTTCTGGAGGATGGAAGTAGGCAGGTCTGTTTTGTCTCCAGACCGTGAAGAAAGAGATTCCCTACCTTGCCTCTTTCAGCTTCCTGGAGTTCTTGGACTTCTTTAGTATATACTCCCATTTCTTCATGTTATCTTCCATTTTACGCATTTGTGCCTAACTCCATTTTAAATAAGGATTCTTGTATAGTGTTCAGGGCCCACTTAGATAATAGAGAATAAGCCTCCCCATCCCTATTCACAGTTGGGTCATGGAAAGTAACACTCACTTCGTTACATGGGCCAAGCTCTAGCCACATGTTCTGTGCATTTCAGACTGCTCTAATTTAAGTTGGTTGTCATGACAAATGGATTAAGCACCAGTAATTTATTATCTGTGGGGGTTAGAGGGTTAAGAACAAGGTTTCAACAGTTTCAACAAGTTCTTCTGAACTTGTTCTTCAGGACTTACGTGTGGATGGTCGTTTTCTAGCTGTGTCTGCAGAGGGTTATTCCTCTGTGTGTGTGTGTGTGTGTGTGTGTGTGTGTGTGTGTGTGTGTGTGTGTGTTTGTGCATATGTGTATGTGTTTCTGGTATCTCCTTTTGGGTCCAAATTTTCTCTTATTGTAAGAATATCAGTCAGATTGGATTAAGAGTTACCTTACTAGACTCATTTTAACATAATCATGTCTTTCAAGGAAGTCTATCTTCAGTACATTTACATTTTTGAGGTACTGAAAACAAGTATGAATTTTGATGGGCTAATACTCATCCCATTTAAAATATATAATTTTCAACTGAAATAATGAAAAATTATACTCAATATATTTATGTTCTATTTATAAATGCAGCGGAACTTTATATATTTAATAGATGGTCTTATAAAGTAGTTAAAAATAAAAAATCAAGATCATTGGAAGTTGCTGACAACTTAAAAATTACACATAATCATAGCTGAAATGAACTAATATTAAATGTAATGCTAGAATGTTGCAAAAATCTCATGCTAATGTTTATTTGGGAGTATTTTAAAAAACCATCCTTTTCAGTTTTCGGCTTACAGAGAGATGTACTAAAATTACAATAGAAAAGAATTCTTCCTCAGTTAAGAGGAAACATGTAATGTGAATGGAAGTGTAATTTACACTGCCTATTGCAGTTGCCTGACTTTAATGAGGCAATAGAGTGAATTCCAATATACTTTCCTGGGAATCATTCCAGCTCTCAATATTTTGCTGTAGTATAATGTCAAGAATGGCTGTTAAAAGAGAGAGGTGGTCAAAAGTCCTTCTTTATATATACTAATAGGCTGTTTTCTTGGTAACATTATCTTTGATTACAAAGAAGGAAAACTAATGTTAAAACAGACACACATACGTAAACATTAGCTCATCCAGATCAGTTACATTTCTATATTTTTACATATTAATTCTCACGTGGCACCAGCATGTACACAGTGTCAGGGCATCCAAGAACATGAAAACTATAGTTATAAAAATATCATACCATCTCGGGTTGTAGTTTAGTGCTAGAGTGCTTGCCTAGCATTCACTCAGACTTGGCTTTGATCCTCAGCATCCCAAAAGGAATAAAAAGAGTCACACCAAATTTCACAGATGGTCCCCTTTTAGTCTCAGAGAAAGCTAAAGTGCTGTTTCCAACCTCAACTTTCTCTGCATCTCAATTGTGCAGACACTTTTAGTTTCTCTACAATTTCCAATTTGTATGATTCTTCCAACTTACAGAATTTCAGACATAGGACTGGGCTTCAAGTACTGTACAAATTAATGCATAATAAAGTATTTCATAATTCATGATCTGTACATATACTCTATTGAATAGTTTCTTCCCTCTTGAAGTGTTCTTCTGAGGATCAAATATACTTTTCTTGATGAGGGTTGATTGAGACAGCTAATTTTTCTGTAATTTGGGCATAAAATTTTTATCTTGAAATGTGAGATGAAATCTAGTTTTTAAGATGTAACTTATATTTAGTTAATTATCTTTATTTCTTAATATATTTATTCACTCGTGTGTGTGTGTGTGTGTGTGTGTGTTAGGCATGTTTGAGATCATAGGGCAACTTTCACGGGTTGGCTTTCTCCTTCTACCAAATGGATAGATATCAACTAAGATCAGGAAGCTTTTCTAGTTCTATCCATTTGCCTGCAAATTTCATGCTGTCATTGTTTTTCTCGGCTGAGTAGTATTCCATTGTGTATATGTACCACATTTTCTTAATCCATTCTTCAGTTGACGGGCATCTAGGTTGTTTCCAGGTTCTGGCTATTATAAATAGTGCTGCTATGAACATAGTTGAGCATATGTCCTTGTGGTATGATTGAGCATTCCTTGGGTATATGCCCAAGAGTGATATGGCTGGGTCTTGAGGTAGTTCGATTCCCAATTTTCTGAGAAACCACCATACTGATTTTCACAGTGGTTATACAAGTTTGCATTCCCACCAACAGTGGAGGAGTGTTCCCTTTGCTCTGCATCCTCTCCAACATTGGCTGTCATTAGTGTTTTTGATCTTAGCCATTCTGATACATGTAAGGTGGTATCTCAGAGTTGTTTTGATTTGCATTTCTCTGATGATTAAGGATGTTGAGCATTTCTTTAAATGTCTTTCAGCCATTTGTGATTCTTCTTTTGAAAATTCTCTGTTTAGCTCTCTAGCCCATTTTTTAATTGGACGTTCAGTATTTTGATGTCTAGTTTCTTGAGTTCTTTATATATTTTGGAGATCAGTCCTCTGTCAGATAGAACTAGAAAATATCATCCTGAGTGAGGTAGTCCAAACCCAGAAGAACAAACATGGTATGTACTCACTCATAAGCAGATTCTAGTTATAAAGCAAAGAACAATCAGACTGCAACCCACAGAACCAGGGAGGCTATATAGTAGGGGGGACTCTAGAATGACTGTGGCTTGTAATAAGTTTTGGTTTTACTCAATTACTGGGCAAGCCTCAATCAAACATTTCACTATTAGGATAAGAACTTATACTGTATCAAGCTGATAATAAAAAAAAAATAAATAAAAATGGAAAAAAAGATCATGAAGCTTGATATAAGTCTTTTAACCTGCTGAGCCACCTTGCCGGCCCTAATATCTTGTTATAATTAATTTGAGACTAAACTCGTTTGGTAAAAGTTTTATGCTATTGATAAATACATAGAATAAAAAGAGAGACTCTTTGAGCTTTGCCTGCCTCTTACAGCTCTTCTCCTTAGCACCAAGCAGCCAGCACTTAGTGTTTATCTTCATGGTCCTTATTTCATGCATCTCCACACACACATACATATATACAACAGACATCTGTGCTGTTATAAAAATACAGTAAAACATAGCTTTGCATGCTCTCAAGATCTTAGTTTGTTGCTTATGTTGCTCAGTTGAATTTGGGTCCTAAATTCAAGAATTTGATACTGAATTTAAGAAATTTTAGAATTTTGAGATGGGCATGGTGGTACATGACTGTCATCCCAGCACTCTGTAAGTTGGGGCAGAACTACTGCTGAGTTTGAGGCCAGCCTGAACTGTACAGTTAGTTCCTAGCTCAACAACAGAAAGAAAAAAAATATACACGAATAGTTTTGCACTTGAAAATATCATATACATTATTGCATCTCTAATAGGAAGAAGAAGGACACAGTGAGGCTTTGTCTCAGAAAATACAGTATTTTCCCTCATATAGATTTTTAAACACACACACACACACACACACACACACACACACACACACACTCCTGACATGTTTGAAGGCGGACTATGTGGGGAAAAGAAGTCAAGGGACAGTGAGGGAGACAATAAACAGTAGTGAGTGAATATCAATAAAGTACATGATATGTATGTGTGAGAATATGATAAAGGAAGTGATGCATATATGCTAATTAAAACACATTAATCATGTAAAAATAGACGATTTCTGTTTTTATTTCTTGCTAGTCAATACCATTTAAAATTTTAACTTACATATCTAAGGGGATGGATAGCTTCAGCTTTGTGATTCTTTAATTTTAAAGCATATGTCCTATATCTTCATCTAAGTTTCTGAAAACAAAAATCAGCCACATTAGACTAAGAACATTTACTTTATTGGAGATATATTTTTGGGTAATGTTGCACTGTTAATCAATGCTATTAATGTGGAATTATTTAAGTGGTACTAAATCCACATTACAGGGATTTTTGTTACATTCCCTGAAGCTTTAGAGACGTGGTTTGTTTTTGGGTTGTGGTGTGTGGGCTAAGGCAGAAATTTAGTCTGTGTTCCTTCCTTTCCAGATAGGAATAGAGGATATGCTACAAACAAACCAGCCATTTAACATGTCATGGGAAGCTGTGAAAATGTAGTTTCACCAATCTTTATCTTTGACTCGCTAGTGTCAGGTGAAGTTGAACGCAAAATGAAACACATTCAACTTTTAGGTTTTTAGGTTTTTTTTTTTAGAAAGCTGATGAGCTCTGTATAGCATACATATGAGGAAGCTTCTCTTATTAGCCAAGTCCTCAACTTGATTCTTGTACTGTTAAAAAAGGGTAACTCAATACTTTCTGGAATGTGTCATGGTCTTTTTGTTTTGTTTTTAAGGATATTAAATGGTATTTATATATGTTTGTCGTGCAACAATGAACAATTTCTCCACCCTAGGTTCGGATGCCAAATTCCTTTCTTTTATAATGGATAAATTTGTTTTGGTTTCAGACCCTGAATGAAAAATTTACTGGAGTGATTGAGTGGGGTGGGGAACATTCACCAGAGTGGGGTGCAGATGGCTCGGGGTGGCGGGTAGTGAGGGTCGGGATGGTACTGTCTAACTTTTAGACAACTTTAGATTCTAAAACCTTAGGGATCATAGTCAGAATGGCCTGACCACAACGGGTCGGTGGTTGCTGTGAGCAAACTCCATCGGCAGGCACCTCTGCCTGTGTGCTCCCGTGTGGAGTCGATATTTTGAACATTGGTTTCTGAAGGTGGAGCTTAGATATCTGCTGGTCTCCTCAATCAGCTCCCTGGGAAATGTGCAAGAAGATTCTTTACTTTCAGTTGGAAGCAGTACGGCCCATTGCTGGCCTCAAGCAGTGGATGCTTCCTTCCTCATTGACCTAGAGCCACAAATCCCAGAAGAAGATGACAGCGGGGTTAGCTTCTTTAGGGGGTGAAGGGGAGGCTCTCTTTCAGACCCCTTTCCTTAGCTTGTAGATGGCCACCTCCCACGTGTGTCCTCATACAGTGTTCCCTCTGTTTGTCTCTGAGTCTAGATTGCTTCTCATAGAGACATTAGTCAGATCATATCCTGACTTACCTCAATGGCCTCATTTTTTATCCAATTACCTATTTAAAGACCCTGTCCCCAAATATTGTACACACCTTGTCATCCTATGACGTGGGAGGTGGAGACAAGAGGATCAGAAGTTTAAGGTCATTCCTGGCTACATCATGAGGTCAAAGCCAGCTTGGGATACTGTCTACCCCCCCCCCCCAAATGTGATGGATGGTTGGTCACCTTGGTCTATTTTGAGACTTTATGACTAGAGGAAGGTCTGCTGTTAGAAAGATCAGATAGATAATGAGAAATCAGTGGTGGTGGGGAGGGAGGAAAAGGAGGGGATGGAGAAGAGGGGGTAAAGGAGGAAAAGAGACCTTGTTTCTGATTGCAGCTCAATGCGGCTAAGCTGGATCAGAAAAACCCATAGTCCCAGCTATTCCTAAAGCTAGGCTGAGTCATTCATTTCAGTTTGGGGAAATCCTTTAAAAGTCCTCAATGGACTTTGGTTTTGCATCTATTAGTTTAAACTGGGTTGCTGTTCCTTGCCACTGAGGAAGTTTTCCTGCACAGTCCATAAAGCATTTAGCATGATGCAGGTAGGGAATTTGGAAGCTGTTTGTGGAATGTGTCTTTGCTTACAGCTTTCGGGTAAGTCTTCCCACAGTTCCAGCTCAATGCCCACAGGGCTGCTTTCACTGTGGGAGCTCACACTGTCTGAAACTTCAGATAGATCAGAACTCGGAACACTGCTTCCTTCAGCCTGTAGGACTTTTTATAAAACATTGCTGAGCAAGAGTCATGGGGGAAGTTGGGAGGGATGGGAGGAGAGGGATTGAGAAAACACGTGTGTTTCCTATTAGACTAATCGATGAGTTTTTCTGTTTGATAAAGAAGCAAATGTCAAGTCAGGTGTGGTGACTGAGCACTTGTTAGGCAATAATTCCAGCACGTGAGAAGTGGAGACAGGAGGATTGCCTATGAGCTTAAGCTTGGGTGTGATACACAATAAGTTTCAGGAAGGCCTAGGCTACAGTGTAAGGTTCAGTTTTAAACAAAACAAAACAAAATGCTAGAGTTTGGATAATAGATTACTTACCTATTGACAACTCCTGGTCACTTATGACAGAGCAAGGTCTAACGTTCACAGTAGTTCAGGGGAAGTAACAAACCGCAGTGTGCTTGAGCAAGTTTTAAATCTAGACACACACATCACCAATTGCCAAAGAAATTGCTGAGGACGGGGTGGGGTCTTTTATTTGGATCCATTCTACACGCCATCTGGAAACATGGCTTCTTCTGTTTCCTCCCCCAATAGACTACACCATCTTACCACTTAGCATTCTAGAGATAAGCATCCACACTAGTGCATGAAGTTAAGTCTCTTCTAACAATGATGAATGAATGATCCGAATATACTGAGTTGACACACACCTCGGAGGATGAAAGTGTGAAGTCTGACCTCAGCCACCATGAGAGCAACTTCTGTTCCAGGCAGCTATCCAGCACATCCTTCCTCCCCTGGCCAACATCATGCTTGATTTCCTCTGAACCAAGAGATGTGTTTTGATTTTGCCTTAATTTTCCAGGTGTCTCCTACTTTTATGCCAGCTGGGAAGCATGCAGCTGGACCAGTGGAGTGATTAGAGGGCCATGTTCTGACCATGTGTCTTCGAGTCACCTTCCAAGCTCTCAGAGATGGGTTCTCTCCTTGGCAACATCATCTTTTGTTAATTTTGCCACCTTCTGGGAAGGACATCCGGTCCTGAAACCTGATCTGATTTTTTTTTTCTATTTGGGGATGAGTGAGCCCAGTTTTTCTGCCCCTTTCTTTAAGTGGCCAGATGTACACTGATTCCAGGTTTCTTCTCTGTTCCTGGACCTGGCAAGTGAAAAAAAAATCCTACAGGGAATGCACTGGGTGATGTTTTCTCCATGTATCATGCATGTGCAGACTATCTTCAGCTCCTAATTCATGATTATGGCGTTCTCAAGGGCCAGAGAGAGCTTTGCGTACTCTCCAGGCCCCTTTAACAGCTGACAAAACCCAGATCTTGATAAGCAGCGAGGAAGTTAGGGCTTTCTATGCACAGCTGTGCATCTTATGATGATGAAGGATCCAAACAATTCCTGACTGTTACCCCTTAGGGATTGGACTGATGCTCCTAGGTTGCTGTTGTCCGTTGTACATCGAGTGACATCAGCAGCAGAAAGATAGGCTCTTAGCTAGATTCTGAAATGCAATGTCTAATATTGCAAGCAAATCTTACTGATTTTTCATCACTTATTTATAGAAGAGAACAAGTTTCAGCTTATTTCTGAGAACAGCGATGAATGGAGCGCCTTCTAATGTCCACGACTCAGAAAAGCAATGGCGGGCACTGAGTATTTGGAATTCCTGTCGCATGGATGTATATGCCCATTACGATCCTTTCTTACTGTGTGATCTTTGATGGAATTGAATGTGATGCCATTTACAATAAAAAAAACATTTATAATATTAAATTATAGCATGTAAATATTTACAGATTTTTCCAGAATAATGTTGAATGTCTCATTGGGACTCAATTATTCAAAATGTTTTTTCTTTTTTTTTTTCATGTTAGAGTTTTATTACAGTGCTCATACTCAAGACACGCACAGCACCTTAGTCTTCTAGTCTGAGTTTTGGTAACTGGTTTAAAAGTGTTACTGGAGGTGCTGTTTCTTCCACACGTCAGCTTTCAGGAAAAAGTCCTCAGTGGTAACTAAGCGACGTTAATTTGATTGAATGGTTTGTCCTTAATAACCTGAGACATCAATCCGTGGATGGCTTCTATGGTAGCTTTACAGCTGTCTCGAGTAGCTTTGGCAAATTTGTCTTCTGAGACATCAATCCGTGGATGGCTTCTATGGTAGCTTTACAGCTGTCTCAAGTAGCTTTGGCAAGTTTGTCTTCTGACTTCCGGTCATGGGTTTCTAAACCCAACATGGAACTCCCTCGCCCCAGCTGGGCTTCTGACTGCTCTAATTTTTCAGACAAATCAAATACCTGGCCAGTGGTATAGTCTGCATTAGTAAGCAAGCTAGAGGAACTCAGGGTATTCACCCCGTATTTATTCCACAAAAGCTCAAGTAGTTTACGTTCCAAAGAGGATTTGAAATATGAGACTTCTAAGGCATAATATTGTTTGCAGTGCAACGCCAGAGTCTTCTATTTTATTAAGTGGGATAGTCTGGTACTCAGAAGGACCTCCATCAGGAGGCTTGTAGCCCTTTGGATGTGTCCTAAAGGCGCCAAGATTCACTTTTCCTGCAGATATTGTTCTGGTTGGGTCAATCACTACCGCTACAAATGGTTCCTGGAACTGCTGGTTAAGCATCTGTGTACTAACGTCAATCCCAGAGAGCCAGCAACCATACCCAGGGTGGCTATGATACCAGCCAATTGCATTTTCAAGGCGGCCAACCTGTTTGGCATTTTCTATGTATGCAGCCATATACTCATATGCAGCAGCCTGAGCGTTTACTCGGGTTTCAGTGCCCTCTACAGGCAAAGCAAAGCTGTCCATGATGATCATGGTCTCTCCATCCACTTTCCCGAGCATCAAGCCCATCACTTCCAGGTTGCCTCCTGGTCTGGCATGCATCACCATTTTCAGGAGAGCCAACGCCGAGATTTTGCAGTATTTAAAGTAATGGCGATCCTTAGTCCAGGGTTTCGCCGCCAGGATTTCTTGCTGTTGTTTTTGTCATATTTGAAGATTTCATCGATACTCTGCGCTTCCTGCATGTTGTTGGCCAATGCCCAGGTTTTCTGGGCCATACCACTCCCGGAAGCCGCCATGGCCGAGGGACCGGAGAAGCTGTCGCCTCCACAGCCGAGATGCAACTTTACTTCGTGGGGCCTCCACGTGCGGACTGGGCACCTTCCCCGACCACGGGTGCACACTCACTAGACTCTCAAGGTGGCCATGACTCAAAATGTTTTCTTGAACAGCTATTATGTGTGGGTGTTGCGTATGGGTGACAAGAGTATATAGATAGTTCAAAGTTTGCGTCTTTGAGAGGAGGGAAGGGCTGAAAAATAGACTTTTAACACAATTTGGTACGAGCGATTACAGAGAAGAGATTCAGGGAGTTTAGATGGCAGAGGAGCGACACCAAGCAAACCTGGGGAGAGACGGGGAGGATCAGGAAAGGTTCTGTGGCTAGATTACACTTGGGCAGAAAATGAGCCAGGAGAGAATGGAGGTAGGTGGTGCAGGGTTGGGGTGCACGGCCTGGGGTGCATGCAGGTTGGGCGGCAGAACACATTGTCTGGGCGCAATCTCCAGCACCCAGGAAGATGAAAGATAATGCAATGAATGCGTTTAGAAGTGGCTCATGTGTGCACTCCTAGCATTTGGGAAATAGAGGCAAGAATATTAGGAATTCAAAGAGTATGATCCTGTCTCAGAACATGTATCGATCGCCAGCAAACCAATATACTATAGACACCTTCATTATACTGGGTTTTCTCTGCTTATGTCTTTTCTTTAATTCACATCGAATCTGCGCTGTTTTTCAAGTTTTTGGTCACCTGTTGACGGTTCTAGGACTTTCCCTGTTGGAGACAGGAAAGGAGGAACCAAATTCATAGAGTGTAATGAGTTTATAATTCATAGTGAAGTTGGTGTCTAAAACACTAAGAAGAAAATGACAGTACTAGAAAGACATTAAAAGTAGAAAATATTTGGTGATATAAAATTAGATGCCAGGATAGTTCAAGCCAGAAGGAACAGTAAGGCAGCAAATGTTACCGGCCTTAAATCTTGATTTTATGAGGTGAAGGCTGCCTAGCCCTGGAGCCTCTCCTGAGCTCCACCCAAGAAGTTCTGAGAGAGACTTACGGAGATGAAGGTTTATGGCTCAGGAGGACCTTGACGTTGAGCAGTTTAGGGAATAGGCTACTAAATTTCTGAAAGTCCCAGGAAATGAAAGATCTGGGTCTCAAGGCCGAGCTCAGAGAACTGAATGACACTGTACAGCTCCATTGCTTGTGGATAGACGCTAGCATTTTGCCATCTTTAATCCTATTTTCCTAATGGACAAGTTCGTTCTAATGACAGTATAATGAAGTTAATAAATGACTCACACCTAGGATGGGAAAAGTGGTTAAATGATCACTGCCCTATCAGACTATGATTTGAGTCCACCTATGGAAATTTGGCAGCTGTGTGTATGATGTACCTGTGCTGTTTAGTGGTTGGCTCTTCGGTTTTGTACTCTGTTGTTTACACATTTCTTGAGTATAGCACCCTTTAAAACGCCCTTAATGCCCTTTTCATTGACACTGTGGATGAATAACAAATCAAGGGGTAATTATGATATTTTGATAATTATGATATTTTGCTGAGAAACTGAATTTTGGAATGCTCATATTGTATTGTAGTTCCAGCACTCCAGTTGGACCTACAGGAAATCTAAACATCTGGACGAAAAACTATCATATTGAGATGGATCAGTTATTCAGTTTTGTAATACCAAGACTTAGATCACTGGAAGAGTTTTTAAATCATATATTATCAGATGTTTCACATTCTGTGGATAAAGCTAGAATACAAAATATAGATTCAGACCAGGGAAAAGCAGGGCAGTAGCTGCAGGGTGTGGTTGCACATGCCTGTAATCCTAGCACTCTGCATACTGAAGTAGGATGATCATGAGTTCAAGGCCATGCTGGGATATACAGTGAGGTCCTACCTAAGCAAAGAAGGAAGAAGGGAAGGAGGTATAAAAGGATGCACGAACAGCTTTGTAATTGAATATATTACATGCGTATTGCTTCTTGAAAAGGAGTCATTGGAGAGTGAAGTTTATAGAGATAATGGAGATGTGATCCTTAGAGTCATCATTTAAGAATGACTCAATAATATCTTGATAGGTTAAGGACATAAAAGGTAGTGGCAGAAAGATATGTAGGATTTTGTTTGACTTTGCAGTGTACACTTTTTTGTGTACTACAAGCTGAAAAGTAGTTTTTTCGTGTTAAACAAACAGAATGGTTTTCATCATTTTAGTCACAAATATTCCACTTTGAAGTGTTTAAAATAAATTTGTATTAGTTTTATACTAAAAATTTATAAGCACAGATAGGCTCTTTGAGAAACTTAATAGTGGCTGACATACTGAATTTATTTCCTACATTAATTCTTGGAATCCTACAAAAATCCAGTAATAACTTGTTTTAAAATTTGATTAACACCAACGGTAGTAAGGATCACTATGGCATTTTGCTCTGGCCCAGGCCCACTTGCTCAACACTGGTTTCTCTCCACTAGTGTTTTCCTTTCTAATATCATAGCTCACATATACACTCACCTCTCACTTACATGTACACATGTAAACCATGTAAGCTCAGATTCACTTTCCAGAGAACCTGATATTACAAATAGTTAAATAATACATCAAGACAGATTAGAGATTTAGTGGATTTGGGGCTTTCTACCTCTGGTAATCCATTCCTTATTGATAAGGTGGTTTCTTGTTATTAGGCATAGGACAGTAGTGTAGCTAGAGTTTTCCTGGTCCTGCCTGGCCCATGGTCAGGACAAATCTCTCTCACTTGCCAGTCCTGCAGCCTCTCAGACTTAACTGATAAACACACAGAGATTTATATTGTTTACAAACTGTATGGCCACGGCAGGCTTCTTGTTATCTAGTTCTTATATCTTAAATTAACCCATTTCTATAAATCTATATACCTTGCCACATGGCTCATGGCTTACCAGTATCTTACATGTTGGTACTCATGGCAGCGGCTGGCAGTGTCTCCTGACTCAGCCTTCCTATTCCCAGAATTCTCTTTTCTGCTTGTCCCGCCTATACTTCCTGCTTGGCTACTGGCCAATCAGCATTTTATTTATACAGAGCGATATCCACAGCACAGTAGGGTTTCTATTGCTGTGAAGAGACACCTTGACCACAGCAACTCTTTTAAAGATAACATTTAATTGGGACTAGCTTACAGTTCAGAGGTTCAGTCCATCATGGTGGGAATCAAGGCAGCATGCAGACAGACTTGGTGCTAGAGAAGGAACTGAGAGTTCTTACATCTTGACTCATGGGCAACAGGAAGTGGTCTGAGACACTGGGAGGTATCTTGAGCATATATGAGACCCCAACGCCCATCTTCCACAGTGACACACTTCCTCCAACAAAGCCACACCTACACCAACAAAGCCACACCTCCTAATAGTGCCACTCCCTTTGGGGGCCATTTTCTTTCAGACCACCACAGCTGGGAAATGAAAATGAATGGAGATTTTTAAGAATTTGGCAGAAGAAAGAGAAAGGGAGGAGAAAAGGGTGAAGAAGAGCATGTATACGTATATGGGTGTGAAAGATGCAATGGGAACTTCTAGGTAGCTATATGTTCTGTTTAGCTATGAGTGTGTCCTTTAACTTCTTAAGATAAACTGTCAAAGAGTACTGCAAATCATATATTAAATAGAGGATGACAACAACAGAAACCAAGCACAAACTCTCATGGGAATGTATGATCTCAGTGACCTGTGAGCTCTAGGTTGAATTCAGAAAAGCAGAGAGGGTAGTGGTGGTCACTAAGTGATAGGGGAGCGTGAGAGGAATGGGAGGGTGTGGATTAAGGCATATGAAGTTTGAAATGAATAAGTTTTGCATATTTTTAATGAATAACACAATGACTATGTAATGTAGTTGAAATTTGCTGAGACAGCAGTGCTTAAGTTTGCTTACCATGCAGATCCCAGTGATAATGTACGGGTAGATGGATGTGTTGAGCAGGTCAATAGTGATCATTCTACAATATGTACATAAAACAGAACATCATACTGTCTACTTCAAATGTATATAATTTTATCTGTTAATTATACTTCAGTAAAGCTGGAAAAAATGTGATTATGTGAACAGTCAACTGTGATAAATATTTTGCTCCTATCTAATATAGAAGAAATTAATTCAGAAGAAATTGATAAGAATACAATACATTTGGGTCCGAGATGTCAATCTCTAAGCACTGTAATTAGCAAAGTAATGTTAACTAAATCGTTTGTTATTGATGTGGAACATTCAGGTATTTGGGAAAAAAATGTCATTTCAGAAACTATGCCTTTACCAAACACTGGCTATGAATTATTCAATGAATGTGCGGGGGTGATATTGTTTATAACACATTTCCTGCCAACTTCTGTTTTTCACTAAATGTTTAAAAAAATTGAGGCAGCTTCACAATGTAATTGGTAATAGAAGCAGATGGCACCTTTCTGACCCTTCATTTTAGCTCCTAGGCATCTGCAATCAGTTATATGCTAGATATGCAGACAGACAATATGCATTGAAATTAGCCCCATCTTTTTTAGCTGTCAAAAAGTAGACTTGGCCATAAAATTTGAGAGTAAAGAATCTGAGAGATCATCTAGTTCAATTCTTGTATTTTACAGGTGAGGAAATTCTTGGTCGGAGAGAGGCAGTAAATTGACTAGTTCAAGGTCATAGAGGAAGGAGACGGGACTAGATCACAGCCCCTTGACTTACAGCCAGAGCCCACTCACTTCCAGGATCAAGGCTGCCTTTTATTCTAGGGGAGATCTGAATATTTATGCGAAATTATAAAACATACCAAGATCCTTGTAAATTAACAAGAATAATAACATGGAAGTATCTTTTTTTACCCAGTTCTGCTAAAATTTTGGAAACTCCAATATGCACTGGAGTTTAAAAAAAAGTTGTGGTGAAATTTAAGTATTCTTAGATCAGATTCCTTCAAATTATGGTAAAATAACAGCAACTTAGATATCAATTAATTTATAGTTCTTTGAAAGTTAATTGTATTAAGTATTTCTGATTCCCTGAAAGTAATAATTCACATAGTACTATCTATCACTACAACACAGGATTCTCATATACATGCATTGCATTATGTTATATAAAATGACACCTTGCTATTGTCTTAGAATCAATTCATTTTCTTTCTGTGAATTTTAAAATAAGTATTTTATGTCATGGGTGTTTTGTTTGCATGAGTGTCTGCTCCACATGTATGCAGTGCCCAAGGAGGCCAGAAGAGGGCACCCGATCCCCTAGGACTGGGGTTAACTAGTTGTGAGCCACACTCTGGGTGCTGGGAAATGAACCCAGATCCTGTGAAAGGCAAGCCAGAGCTTTTAACCACAGAGCCATCTCTCCAACCTCCTTAGAGAAAGTTGTCTCTATTTAGTTGTCTTTTTATTTTTATTTTTATTTTTTTTGGTGGCTGAAATAGCATGTCATATATACCCAGTATTTTTTTCTAGTGGGCCCAAAGACCTCTAGTAGCCTGAATAGTTTATATGTAGAGAAAAAAAAATACTCCTGTTTGGGGCCGACAGCACCTCTTGTCTGTCTCACAAGTTGAGCTGTCTGGCTTAGGTCTTCCTTGTTCCTGAGCCAAACCTCCATGTAAAGCCAACCCATATGCATTAGCAGCTGAAAGCCCCCAAAGAGAAGGTTCACAGGTCTGTGAGTGGCGAAGTTCAGAGCGTGGCCAACTTGAGTGAAGGATATTGTGAAAGTATTTGAACTTGGGTGAGTTTTTTTTTTTTTTTTTTTGCTTCTGTTTGAATATTGGTTACGCCTGATTTCCTGAAAATTCACATCAAAGAGAATGGAGAAGTTGAGCTGTGAATGAAGTTCTGACTGGAGAGAAGATGGGAATCTGTGATGGTTGGTCTTAAGGTCATCTGATCACAAGTTAGAGTCAGCTGAACAGAGAGCCTCAACCGAGCAACTGTCCTGATTGTCTTAACTGATGTGAAAAGACTCACCATCCAAATGTAGGTGGTATATTATGGTAGCAGCCCTGATTTAAAAAAAAGGAGGGGGGCATGGCAGAAAGAATATTAGTCCCTCTTTTTACTCTTGGCCTTCCCTTTCTCTGCCAAGTTAATTTATTCTGCTGCTGCTGCTGCTGCTGCTGCTGCTATAGTTGATGTTGGAGTGAGCATTTGCAGGCTTCCATTGTTAACTGAGGACCAGCAGCTCTCTAGTAACCCTCCAGCTCTTCAGCACTGGTTGGGACTCCTGAAACACTCACCACACAGATTGAGCAACTATCAGGTTCTCAGCATCTTCAATGTGAGACAGCCATTGTGAGGCTACTCTGACCACTGAGTCACCCAGCCTCAAGGCCTGAGCAAGTACGGGATTCCCAGCCTGTCAGGTGAGGAATTGCTATTTTGACATAAGCCAATAAATAAACAAGCAAATTAGCTCTTATCAGTTCTGTTCCTTTAGAGAACTCTGATAAATACAGAACCCTTCTAGATTTTTGTCTTCAAAATCAAACCTATGGAAGTGATTTTGGGTAGAACTGATTGGATTTGAAAGCACATTCTTTCTGACAATCACATAGACTTTAAAGGTAAAGAACTCCTCTCCTACATTGTGGAGGGGCTACCCACCATCCCCACATTTCCTCACAGTGCTCTTGAGTAGGAGCAGCAGGGAATATTAGATAGAAGGATATTGAGGAGGGAGATAAAGATAGAAAATACAGGATAGCCTCGAAAGGGCATGGATCCTAATCATCGGGCCCTGACTGTCTCCGCCCTAGGGTATTTATAGACATGCCAAGGGGTGGAGCCAAAGACCTCCCCCCAGCACAGCCAAGTGCAGACCATCTCAGACACCTGCACTCAGGTCCGTGGTCCAGTCATCCTCTCTATGCAGACCTGCTGGGTAAAGCCACTAGGAAACCTGACAATGGGCTCCCACACTTCATCTCATATAAGTTCATCAGTGTGACCTAATGGTCAATGAGGGTGAGATAATGTATAATACAGAATCCCACCTACCCCCAGGTCCCTCACCTGGAAGTTTCCCCAACTTTTCTGTGTTTACCCTCGCTCAATCCCTACCACTTTATATTCCATCCACTTGAGCGGCTCCTCTTTCTCCAAGCAGATTTTGTTCATGCCCTTATTCCCTGTCTGGAATTTCTTCCTTCCCACCCCCTATCTTCTTTTAAAGAAAAACTCATAAAACTTGCAACTAAGTTTCAAGATGAATGTACCTCAGGAAAATGAATCGGTCACAGAGAGGTGCAATGCAAATTTGAGGCTGGGGTGTAACTCAGGGCAGAGGAAGTGCCTATCATTTACAAAGTCTTGGGTTAGAGCTATAGTGGTGGGAAAAGGTAGAAATCTGGAGAGACAAGCAAAAGGGGAAAAATCATTATTAAAATTCATCTGGTGAATCAGAAGTCTCAATTTGATAAAGTAACTAGTGCATGCATGGGACGCACTCCCGATGTTAATGAATAGATGAAGTCCGTCATGTGCTTGATCATTTTTGTTGGACTGAAACAACAAGAAACTCCCCTGTACCCTTTAGCTTCACCGAGGCCCTCATATACAGCATCACCCAGAAGCACCTGCATCAGTCTTCTTTGCTTTGTTGTATTAAGTGAGGCTCACTGCTCCGATGAATCACTGATGACTGTGTTCTTGAGATGAGCCCAGCAAACTCATGGATCTGACATGCATTCTTTAGTCCCATTGTGTTTATTTATACTTGGTTTCCCCCTCCCCCATCTTTCAGTTCCTTGGTTTGCTATTCCAGCTTCTTCCCAGAATCTGGAGCCTACCCTGAATCCCGGCTCACTTAATTCAAGTCTGGGGACATTTGGTTGTGTTTCGCTATTTAGTGGACATCCAGATCCCCTTACCTAGATGTTAGCTATGGGTTCTGTCTCCAGACTGGGCATTGAGAATTTTGACACCGTTTCCGTTCCAATGTGGAATATCTCTATTTTGTGGCACACCCCAGAAGTCAAGGGCAAGGGAGTCATATATGGACTTGAACTGGAGTCGACCTGCCTTTATACCAGAATTTGGTCAGAGCTTTCAGCCTTTGATTTGTCAATTGGGGTTAACAGAAAATCTCCATGTTATGAAGATTCTATAGTAATGTGTACAGCCAGCAATATGGTACACACGGGAGTGATGAGTATCTTCTCACCTTATAAGGGTGAAAACACTGGCCTAAAGCCACAGGAACATGCTCTTAGAAGGGATGTTGGCTCACTTATGTTCTGACTACACTTCTAAGGTTCTAACCCAGGGTTGAATATGCAGTGCTTTCTACTGCCAAACTCTAACAAGCAAAAGTTGGGAGGTTTGCAGAAACCTTCGACTGTTTTTATCATGTTGCTTTTGCCCTGCCAAGATAAAGGAGATTGATTCTTTTAAAGACACAGTAATTAAGTAGGCAGACTATGAACTGTCAATAATATCAACAAAGCAATTCATTAAGACAGAGTAGATGCTATTCATTTATATACTGATTTTGAACAAACAAAAGTTTACCACAGGTAAGCCCAAATTCTTCATAATTCATCTAAAATTGATAACATGTTGACTTCATTCTTCAGCGTTTTCTAGATGTTATTCATAATGGCACGAAATAAATATTCTTGGAAACCAACCAACATATTTCTCTAGAAACAGCAAGTGGGAAAATGGTGCTCAAATTCATGGAAATTGCATTTGTGTTCAACGTATTTCATTGTTTCATTCTAACCATGTGGTAAAATGGCCATAGATTTTGGAATCAGACAAATATGATTTTTGAATTCTGTTAGATTAATACCATGGAGATGTTGTTTTTATTTTCTCTATTTTTCAACACAGAGGCAAGTCAAGAGACTCCTGTTGTTTAGCTTGAACTGTTTAGGGGGCCCCCCAGGCAGTAGGATCAAGACCCATCCCTGGTGCATGAGCTGGCTTTTTGGAGCCTAGTGCCTATGGTGAGACACTTTGCACAGCCTTGGTGCAGGGAGGAGGGGCTTGGACCTGCCTCAACTGAATGTACCAGGCTCTGCTGACTCCCCATAAGAGACTTTGCCTTGTAGGAGGTGTGTAGCAGGAATCTTAAAAGGTCTTATTAATAAAATCAAACCTGAGGCCAGTTATTGGGGTGAACGCTGGAAGATCAGAGAAGCAGAACAAGCCACGGCTTCCTCACCTCACCAATTCCTCCCCTGATCCTGTTTCCTCAGACTGGAAGCCTCTGAGTCCTCATCCAGAATGAATCTCAGCTGAACTGCTTCTCGAAAGCCTGAATGCTTAACCAGCTAAAAGCTTCTACTTTCTGGTCTTTACACCTTATATACCTTTCTGCTTTCTGCCTTCACTCCCTGTGATTAAAGGATCACTTTCTGAGATTAAAGGTGTGAGTCACCACGCTTGGCTGTATCCTTGAACACACAGAGATCCTGGTAGATCTCTGCCTCTGGAATGCTAGGATTAAAGGTGTGAGTCACCATGCTTGGCTGTATCCTTAAACACACAGAGATCCAGGTAGATCTCTGTCTCTGGAATGCTAGGATTAAAGCGTGTGCTACCACCAACTAACCTCTACGTTTAATATTGTGGCTGTTCTGTTCTCTGACCCCAGATAAGTTTATTAGTGTGCACAATATTACGGAGAACACAATACCACCACAGAGGTGGGAATGGGGGGTGGGTTGGGGGAGGGAGGCTGGGGGGCAGGAGGAGGGAGGACAGGGGAATCTGTGGTTGGTATGTAAAATGAATAGAAAATCTCTTAACAACAGTAAAAAAGAACAACTAAAAAAGAAAAAAAAAGAAAACTGGAGCTAAAACAGTGAGATTAAAGTTAAATATGCAATGAAGTGTAGGAAATACAGAGAAGAGAGTTGTCAGTGAGCTCATTAGATGAGATGTACAAGAATTCATGTACAAAATATTCCTAAGATTATAGTACATAAAATTCATCCTGAAAAGGTGATCCTTTGGGATATAGACAGTACAGGAGGATGCTAAAAGGACACTGGTAATCATGGATCATATTCAATGCACAGATGGGTTGAGGCGAGAGGTATGTGTGCTGCCTTTTCAGATTACTCTGTCCTGTTCTGAAATAAATTTGTGTAACAACTATTTTGATGAACACACACACACACACACACACACACACACACACACACACACACTCTGTCATGCCACAGCAGTTTCTATGTTTTGATTTCTAAATAAATGCCCACTTTAAGTGTAGTTAATGGGAACTTACTTTGGAACTACTCTACATTCACCTTCTCATATAATGAGTGTCAATGTGGTCTAATATAGGACTTGCATATTTTTTTTTCCTTTTGTCAGTACAACTCAAGGATTTCACAAGGAGATGGGTAGGGGAAAGGGAAATGATTGCATTCATTAACTTGGTAAACAAAAAAATGGGTGTTATTTTGTGCTATTATGTGTGAAATTGTGAAATTGTGCCCATTCATTGCACAGAAAATTACTGGGTTCTGTTTTAAATGTATATATATATTATATAATAGTGAACAAGAACAGTCTTGAGCATTATTCAAATAATAATGCCCAAGGGAATATAGAAGATTAAATAGGTAAATTATGTTTCACTAGAAACTAAACATGATATCCAGAAAGCAAGGTAAATTAAGGGGAAGGTGTGTTGCTAAGGTGTGGAAGTTTTTCTTAGACGATGTGGCTGAAGAACGATCCTCATAAAGTGACATTTGAGCAGGGGTCCAAAGAGAACAAAGGAGATTGGAGATAATAAAGCTAAAAGTGTTCTATGCAGAGAATCAATACCTTGCAACAGCACTTGAGGAAGGAGACCACATAGACTGTTTGTAGAATACCATTGTTTTGAACAAGTGGACCATGAGAGAGATGAGATGGAGTGGATGAGATGAACTGGTAATACAGAACTGATGCACAGCGTCTAAGTAATGATGCTATATTGTGCTCCCAACTCTCAAGTATTATTAACTATTGCCATTGACCTTGGTTACCCTCCCAAACTTGACAGTAAGATTCTAATGTCAAAGACATTGCACACTTGAGTAATAGAATTTGGAGAATCAAGCTGCTTCTGACCTGGAAATGCCATCCCTACTGGTAGCTTTTTACAGTGATAGCATGTACTAAGCATCCTACTGGAGAAGAAAAGCAATCATCAATATTACACACCAATGAGCCCTGTGAACTATGATAATGACCTGCATGGCAAGTGCCTCCTGGTGCTATAGTGGCATGAATGTCATGGGAGTAACCAACCACTTTTTTTTTTGGCTGCTCCACAAGATAAAACCCATGACTAAATACTTATTGGGGCCAACAACCTGTGGCTAAACATGTCATAGCCCTAGGGGAGAACTTACTACTATTATTTCTTTAGTGAGACATAGTATTAACCATCTCCTAACAACTTCTCACTATACCCAGAGATTAGTGCACTTCACAGACATTTATCAGAGATTATGTCTTCTCTGATATTGCTTCTTTTGGCAATAGATGGTGACTAACACATTTACCAACAGATGGTCAAGATGTAGAGGGTAAGTTATCATGGAGTTCTCAGTCATATAGGACATCTACATCATCGACATGCTTTCAAAGGTTCAAGCATCATTGCAGAAGTGGGGGATGAAAGATCGTAAGGGCTGGAGATGTTGGGATGACTACAAGAAACTCATGCTTTCCAGAAACAGTAGGGCAGTTGCACACACGAACTCACAATAGTTGTGGCATCATGCACAAGACCTGTGGAAGCTGAAATGAGACAAAACACCAGCATCGAAGTGGGGAGGTGGGTGTGAAGTCTAGCCGAGCAGCTATGGGTAGTCGGCAGCTGATCAGAAAGGAGAGTCAGCTTTTCTTTAAAGGTGTGGTCCTGGGCAGGTGGAACACTCTTCAGTGGATGGTCACATATCCAAGAGTCTATAGGCAGAAAGGATTACATTTAGTGGGTTGAAAACATGAGTGAGCTCACAAAATTTCGTGGCGATGGAATGGAAATGATTCTGAGAGAAAATGGGGGAGAGAACAAATATAATAAAAACACACAGGGCCCCATCCTTCAGGGGCTACAGGCAACTAAGGAACACTGAGAGTGGGAGACACAGTTTTCCCCAGAGATGAGCTCCCTAATTGGTTATGCAGTTCAATTGGCCACCCCTGAAATCACAGACATACAAGAAAGACTAAACAGATGTAGCAAGTTGTTCATCTACACACACACACACACACACACACACACACACACACACACACACACAGAGAGAGACACAGACACACACACACACACAAGTTTGTGTGTGTGTGTGTGTGTGTGTATAACAATAACAAAAAACCCCCCATGAATTTGAGGTAGAGAGGAGGTTGGGGGACATAAGGGGACTTCTTGAGAAGAAAAGGAAGGAGAGAAAAATGATGTAACTGTATTTTAATTTCAAAACATAAAAAACAAAAAATATATGAAATTCTCAAAAACTTAACAAGGAAACAAAGATATTTAAAAAAACTTTTTGAAAAGGTTAAGTATTATTAGCATAATAACAATACTGATGATAACTAATAAAGAGATCAGAGGTATAACATATGAATGGGCTGTTCTCAGATGGACAGTCCGTCATTCTGTGATGAGATTTGGGGTGTCACTGTGATTGAGGTATACTACTGTAGATGTAACCAACCGTCTTATTAAATAAGAAACACAGAAACAATGTAAAAGAGAAAGCCGAGAAGTCAGAGCTCAGAGCTAAAATCTCACCCTTCTTCCTGCTGTCCCAGCTTCGCGAAAAAAGACCTACTTCCTGTCGGTTCGTTTTTTTATAGTATGTTGTTCTGCCTTCTCATTGGTTGTAAACCCAAACACATGACTGCCTCGTCACTGTCTGAATGTACAGCCCCCTAGGTCTTAAAGGCATATGTCTCCAATGCTGACTGTATCCCTGAACACACAGAGATCTTATGGGATTAAAGGCGTGTGCCACCACCGCCACACTCTTGCTATGGCTCTAATAACTCTGACCCTGAACACACAGATATCTATGGGATTAAAGGCGTGTGCCACCACCGCCACACTCTTGCTATGGCTCTAATAGCTCTGACCCCCAGACAACTTTATTTATTAACATACAATCAAAATAATATTTCAGTACAATTAGATTACCACCACATTTCCCCTTTTCTATTTTAATAAAAAGAAAAAAAGCAAAAGGTTATAACTAACAAAAGAAAAACTATATACAAAAGTACAATAACTATATACAATATATACAAGTAATAAATACCTAAACAGGTATTTGACAAATCAGAGAAAATAATTCCATTATCTATCCTATTTTGGTAATTCCAAGATGTATCTAATGTACTTTCTATCCTAATTAATGTTCAACTATAACTAACTAATCTTCAACCATAACTAACTAATCTTCAACTCCCTCAGAGACCCAAGAAGGGAATAATTAGCTAACAAAAATAAAAAACAGGAAGTGCATGCAAGCAACTTCCAAAAAATTTTGTGAGTTGACAGAAACAGCCAGCTGCCTGGGCAGTCACCTGAGGTTTCTCCGCAGTGTTGGGGCATCATCTTCAGCCTATAGGCTTAGTGTATCTGACAGACTCATTTGTGAAGTAGGATGTACACAAGGTCAACAGTTCAACCTCACATTGGGTGAGAGAAGTCCATGTACCAGAAACACCTGAATTCCACTAGTGTCCTGTCATGATTCAGGATTTTAAATTCTGGAAATTGTTGACAGTTTTTTAATTCAGCTGTCCATTCTTCTTGGCTGTGTATATATGGCTTCATCTCAGCATCCCCTTCTTCTCCACATCCCTCTATTAAATGCCAGTCTACTTTTGAGAGGCATGAGCTTTCAGCTGCTGTTCCATTGTACAACAGAATCCATCGGCCCTCTGCCTGTTAAGCTGCCTTCGAAGAAAAGGGCACTGTACCTTTTCCGGACGCGAAGGCCACTTCAGGGATGGGGCCATATTGTCCTGGCCTCAGAAGATGCCTTTTGATAAAGCCATAACCACACTTGTTTTGGCAAGAATCAGTAGTCCCTTGTTTCGTGATCTGTCTGTCCATTTTGTCCTGTTGATTCGAGGATACTTTGTTGTCCAGTGGCTAACTTTTGCCAGAATGAAAGTTGACTCCATATGCAGTTTCAAAGTAGATTGGTACTGCCAGGAGCCGACATGTCTCAAAAAAAGAAAAATTTTCTAAGTTATTAAAACATTTTAAATGCCATATTCTGTAGATCTCTGAAGGGTTTGAAGATGACCTGTCTAAAACATCTCTGCTCAATTTTTAAAACATATCTAATATGACTACAAGTTCTATGATAATGTCTAACTACTAGCTTTCATTTCTTTATATCCTAATAGTTGATAATAATAACATTCAAGGATCAGAAATTTGCATTACATTGTTAAATGAATGGTATAAATACAATTAGAAATATACATATAGCATTTTCTAATAATATCAATTTCAAATTAAAACAATCCAATCCAATGTAAAGTATTTAAAATTAGTAATTGTCTTTTTCTTTTCTTTCTTTCTTTTTCTTTCTTTCCTTTTCTTTTTTTTAAACAAGAACCTTAAATCTAATCTCCTTTGCTTAGCCTTTTTCCTAACCCTTGACAATAACTTGTAACCAACCCCCCTATTTACTAAAAATTATCCCAGACCCAAAACCCATTAAAAAGACCAAAAAACCACCTGCCCCACACCACCTCTTTGGGAATGTGGGCGTCGTATTCTTAAAATTGCTTCCTGCTGGGTATGGGCGAAGTTTTCTTTATCCTGAAAGAAAAATTTTAGGTTAATTGTCAAATTCTAGGAGAGGTAACTATATCCTTCATTATCCAGTCTGTGTATAATGCCAAAGTTCAGGGTTTATCTCAAGTCCTTATTCAAGTAGTCTTTGAGACTGGATCATCTCAGCTAGTCATCTCAAATTTGCTCTGAGCACTTTGTAGTTCAAAGCTGATCTGTGGCTGATGTTTGTCAGCTTAATGATATTATTATTGTCCACGTGGAATTGTTGTTGTTGTGGGGCCCCATCTTCTTTCTGGAGACTTCAGTTGATGTTAGGCCTGGCCATGATTTCCTGCAGAAAACTGATAAGAGACTCGAACACAAAAACATATATATGCAGTTAGCCTTTTTTCTAGAATTAGTTAGTACTCTATGTGACCATTCATATCTTAACAAAGTTTAAAATGTATATATATATATTAATCTTGTAAATTTTGATATAAAATTTATACTTTGAGAAAAGTTTAAAGAATCAGAATAGAATTAAAGAGTTGAGATTAGTAATAGAATAGTCCCTTAATTAATTTTGCTTTTGTCCTATACCATAGCAGAAGATGGCTCTTATTCTGGCATGATACAGGGAGTTTGCATTTTCCTTTTAACAACATGCTTGAGTTTAAAGAAGGAGAGAGCCATTCTCCGACTCCAAAGTCAGCTTTAAATTTTAATTGAACTGGGACTATTAGAAAACCAATAGTGTTAAATCTTTAGAGAAAAGCAGAAACAAACATTTAGGAAGACATAAAATTTTTTAGATAATATATACCCATACACCGTTTCACTCTGTTTCTTGGGATAGATGATTTGTCACTTTTCTTCAGTTGTCTCATTTGTCCAGTGTTCTTCAGATTCCTTAACCTTCATTCTCCTAAAAGACAAAAACAAAAACCTTTCCCCAAGACTAATTTTGGGGATGTTTCCTTTTGACAAGTTATTATCTGATTAAATGAAAAGGCATGTGTTATTGATACAAGTTAGTTTAAATTGGATGTTCATGCTGGTTAATGAACTATCACCTCCTCAATTAAGAGGTCTCTCTTGTTCAAATCGAACCTTTATCAATTTTGACGGTACCCACAGTTTATCTTCTCCTGTAGAAACAAAAGCAAAACCTCGTCCCCAATGTAATACATACCCTGGTTTCCATTCTGAGGTCAGCACATACTTAAAGTATATAGGCTGATTTAATTCTGTAGTTTTTTCTATTATCCAATGTCTCTCTGCAGCTGTTGTTCCTTTCTCATTGGCATTCAGAAAATTCAAAGTTAGAAGAGCATTATGCAGTCTATTTCTGGGGGTTTTTGTTACCCATTTCTGTTTATTTAGCATATCCTTTAGAGTTCTGTTTGATCTTTCTATAACTGCTTGACCTGTAGGATTATGTGGTATGCCTGTAATATGCTTTATATTGTAATAAGCAAAAAACTGTTTCATTTTAACAGAGACATATGATGGAGCATTGTCAGTTTTGATTTGTGCAGGTATACCCATGATGGCCATAACTTCTAGCAAATGAGTGATTACAGAATCAGCTTTTTCAGAACTCAAAGCAGTTGCCCATTGAAATCCTGAATAAGTATCGATAGTGTGGTGTACATATTTCAATTTTCCAAATTCTGCAAAGTGAAACACGTCCATCTGCCAGATTTCATTTCTCTGAGTACCCTTTGGGTTACATCCTGCTGGTAATGGCGTCTGATTGTAGAAGGAACAAGTAGGACATTTCTTTACTATTTCTTTGGCTTGTTGCCAGGTTATGGAAAAATCCTTTTTTAAACCTTTACTATTGACGTGATGTTTTTTATGAAATTCTGAGGCCTCCAGCACATTTCCTATCAATAATTTATCAATCTCATCATTGCCTTGTGCTAGAGGGCCTGGCAGACCAGTATGGGATCGAATGTGAGTTATATATAAAGGATGATTCCTTTTCCTGATTGTATCTTGTAATTGAATAAATAGTGAAGTTAATTCTGAAGCATCAGGGATAAATTCTGCAGTCTCAATATGTAACACCACTCTTTCAGCATACTGAGAGTCAGTTACTATGTTGAGAGGTTCTGAAAAATCCATTAATACCAACAGAATAGCATACAATTCTGATTTTTGAACTGAATTATACGGACTTTGAACCACTTTACTTAAATTTTCTGATTTGTAACCTGCCTTTCCTTCTTTGTTGGCATCTGTATAAAATGTACGAACTCCAGATATGGGTTTTTGCCGTACAATTCGAGGCAAGATCCAATCAGCTCTCTTTATAAGATCAATTCTATTGCTTTTGGGATATTTGCTGTTAATTTCTCCCAAAAAATTACTGCAAGCTCTTTGCCAAGGTTCACTTTCTGTCCATAATTTTTCAATGTCCTCCTTAGTTAATGGTACGACAATTTCTGCTGGGTCTATGCCTGCTAATTGACAAAGTCTCAGTTTTCCTTTGTAAATCAAGTCAGAGATTTTTTTCCACATAAGTTTTTAATTTTTTATTTGGTTTATTTGGTAAAAATATCCATTCCAATATAATATCTTCCCTCTGCATTAATATTCCAGTAGGAGAACGCCTAGAAGGTAAAATAACCAAAATGCAATCCAGCTTTGGATCAATACGATTCACGTGTCCTTCATGCACTTTCTTTTCTACCAAGGCTAATTCTTTCTCAGCTTCAGGTGATAATTCTCTTGGACTATTTAAGTCCTTGTCACCTTCTAAGGTTTTGAACAAATTAGTCAGTTCATCATTTTTTACCCCAACAATAGTTCGTAGATGAGAAATATCTCCAAATAATCTTTGAAAGTCATTAAGAGTCTGTAGTCTATCTCTCCGAATTTGCACCTTTTGGGGTCTAATTTTTTGTAGCTCTATTTTATATCCTAAATAATTAATAGAATCTCCTCTTTGTATCTTTTCAGGAGCAATTTGTAATCCCCAGCAAGGCAAAATTTTCTTTACTTCTTCAAACATTATTTCTAAAGTATCTGCATTTGAGTCAGCTAGTAAAATATCGTCCATATAATGATAAATTATAGATTTAGGAAATTTTTTACGTATCACTTCCAATGGCTGTTGCACAAAATATTGGCACAGAGTTGGGCTATTCAACATTCCCTGTGGGAGGACCCTCCATTGAAATCTTTTAACCGGTTGAGAATTATTATAAGTAGGCACTGTAAAAGCAAATCTTTCTCTGTCTTTTTCTTGTAAGGGTATTGAAAAGAAACAGTCTTTTAAATCAATAACTATGAGAGGCCATCCTTTTGGTAACAGAGTAGGCAAAGGCATCCCAGATTGTAGAGAGCCCATTGGCTGAATTATTTTGTTAATTGCTCTAAGGTCTGTTACCATTCTCCATTTACCAGATTTCTTTTTAATAACAAATACAGGAGAATTCCAAGGGCTGGTTGATTCTTCAATATGCTGAGCATTTAACTGTTCTTCTACCAGCTCTTCTAAAGCCTGGAGTTTCTCTGTTGTTAAAGGACATTGCTGGACCCATACAGGCTTGTCTGTTAACCATTTTAAAGGTAGAGCTGTTGGTGTCTTTGGAAGATCATCAGTTATTGTGCCCTGTTCTTGTATAATATGGATGGCTGGTGACCACTCATTAGAACAATATCTTCTAATATTTCTCTCAGTAACATGTGCTAGTTTATGATTTGTTTCTGAGATTGGAGGGATGTTAATCTGAGTATTCCATTGTTGCAACAAGTCTCGACCCCACAGGTTCATAGTTATGTTAGCCACATATGGTTTTAATTTTCCTCTCTGTCCTTCTGGACCTATACATTCGAGCCATCTTGCACTCTGTTTCACCTGAGATAATGTCCCAATTCCTAACAGTTGAACGTTTACCTCCTGAAGAGGCCAAGTTGGATGCCAAAATTCTGGTGCAATTATGGTAACGTCCGCACCTGTGTCTACCAGACCAGACAACAAAACACCATTTATTTTTATTGTTAATTTTGGTCTTTGTTCATTAATAGAAGTTTGCCAAAAAATTTTCTTTATGTTTTCTCCTGAATTTTCTATTCTCTCTGTTTCATCATCCTGACCAGCATGATTTATTCCAATAGGCATTTGGTTATTTAATCGCTCTCCAGAGCAGGCATTTCCTCTATGGCTGCAGGAAAGGTTTGAACTGGATTTGCACTGGGGGCCTGCCTGAGGCCCCTCTGGGAGTTTCCCGAAGACTGAGGCAAAGGATTACCCTGTCTGTTCTTTGTTGATCTACATTCCTTGGTCCAGTGTTTTCCCTTACCACACCTTCTGCATACTCCAGAAGGAAGGGGCATTCTGTTGCCATTGTTCCTTGAAGAAACATTGTTTCTGGGAATGACCTGTCTACAGTCCCTTTTCAAATGTCCTTGCTTTCCACATCCAAAACATCTAACACTCCTCAAACCTTTTGAAATTACTTCTCCTACCCATGTATCATCATGCTCATCAGCTTCAACATTAATTGTTTCTCTAATCCAATCTTCCATAGGTGCAGATCTTGCCCTTAATGGCCTGATTATTCTTTTGCATGCTGCATTCGCATTCTCAAAGGCCAAAGATTCAATTATTGCCTTACTAGCTTCTGAATCCGAGACCATTCTCTTTACTGCTGAAGCCAGTCTTTGTAAAAAATCTGTAAAAGACTCTTTTGGGCCTTGCATCACCTTTGTAAATGACTCAGATTTTTTTCCTGGTTCCTCAACTCTGTCCCATGCATTCAAGGCTGCCGTTCGACATAAAATTAGGGTTTGGACATCATATAAACATTGTGTTTGTGCTGAAGCATATTGGCCTTCGCCCATAAGCTGATCCTGGCAAACTTGTACTCCTTTATCCCTCCATTGTTTTTCTATGTTTTTAGCCTCCTCCTTAAACCAAGTCAGAAATTGAAGTCTCTGGCTGGGTTCCAGAACACCTTGTGCAAGGTCCCGCCAGTCCTGTGGTACTATCCTATTATATGTTGACCAAGTGTTTAACATTTGCTTTACATATGGGGAATGCATGCCATAAGATACTATTGCCTCCTTAAACCTTTTTAAATCCAACATTTCAATTGGAGCCCAAGTATTTTGTGTAGCCATTTGATCAGGCATCTGCTGTACGGTTACAGGATAAATTAAGGGTGACTGTGTGAAAACAGGCTTTCTTTCTACAACCTTATGATCCCGACTTGAAACAACTTCACTGTTAATTTCTTCTGTCTGAATTTTTACAGGTTTAACAAGTTCTTCTAAAGCTGTTATCCTGGCACTTAAATTGACTATCTTTTTAAATATTAAAATGTGGATTATTATAGTGATAAGGTGCATAATTCCACCAATACTAATATTATATAGTTGTTCCATTGCCAGACTGCCTAAAATTTCGAACAAAAACCAATTTTCTTCCAATGTACACATAAACCCATTTGTTTTTTAATGTGGAAAAAAATTCTCTTTTAGATACTTTCCTTTAAAATATCTGATATATTATGACTTACCAAATCTGCGTAGAACAGTAGAAATTCGAGGGGATTTTCAAAGCAGCCACCTAGTGTCCCAGGTGTAAATCCAAAGAGAAAGAGAGAGAGAGAGAGAGAGAGAGAGAGAGAGAGAGAGAGAACAAGAAAGCGTAGCTGGCTAAAGTTTAAATGCAGCCACGTGTTCCCTCTTGTGCCGAGTCAAGGCTTGGGTCTGACTTCCTTAAGCTCCGACCACGTGCGTTGGCTTTACAGGCAGGGCCCTGTTCGGCAGGGCAGGTCTGAGTTGTTTGTAGCACCGGCTTTAAGCAAGCAGGATTTAAGCAAGCAGCTCACCGATAGTCCAGCCTGAGGTCAAGCAGAACTAGACCCAGGCTAAGAAGCCGCTGCTCGGACTAAGAAGCTGATCGCCGCCGGCCGCCGCGTGCCGCCTGCCGCCCTTGCGGGAAAGCAGACCTGCCGCCAAGCCAAGCAGTTTTTAATGGATTCTTGTCACGTTGGGCGCCAGATGTAGATGTAACCAACCGTCTTATTAAATAAGAAACACAGAAACAATATAAAAGAGAAAGCCGAGAAGTCAGAGCTCAGAGCTAAAATCTCACCCTTCTTCCTGCTGTCCCAGCTTCGCGAAAAAAGACCTACTTCCTGTCGGTTCGTTTTTTTATAGTATGTTGTTCTGCCTTCTCATTGGTTGTAAACCCAAACACATGACTGCCTCGTCACTGTCTGAATGTACAGCCCCCTAGGTCTTAAAGGCATATGTCTCCAATGCTGACTGTATCCCTGAACACACAGAGATCTTATGGGATTAAAGGCGTGTGCCACCACCGCCACACTCTTGCTATGGCTCTAATAACTCTGACCCTGAACACACAGATATCTATGGGATTAAAGGCGTGTGCCACCACCGCCACACTCTTGCTATGGCTCTAATAGCTCTGACCCCCAGACAACTTTATTTATTAACATACAATCAAAATAATATTTCAGTACAATTAGATTACCACCACATACTACTGTCGGGATTAGTTGAGTCCAGGGATGCTCGATGCGTTGTGGTACATGAGAAGGTTCAACAGAGTGAAGGGCTGTCTTCTATCTCACACAGCAGTCACAACCAGGAATAAGAATTTGTGTCACATAGGTATCCCCCAAGCAGTCATGGTCACACAGGTCGTGGGCAGCAGAACTGATGGACCCACTGACAGAGTCCTGCTGGGTCCAGATGCCAGACATATTCAGCTCTGAGTGGTACCCTTGTGCATCCATAAACTTTAGTTTTCTGACTCCATAGTTTTTTTTTTTTTAATCTTCTCACCGTTTTATAACCACTGCATTTCTTAAGAATACAATCACTATGCAGCTGGAAGACAACTGTTTTATTTTGCCCAGAGCTTTATTAAGAAGTTTTCATGTTTGTTTTAGCCAGGGTCTTATCTGTAAAGAGAGACCAAAAGGGAAAACTTGAATGCACACTAGTGAGTCCAGTGTCGAATTAGCTGGGAAGAGTGTGATTCATAGGACAGTTATGGGATGAGTCTCTGACAAGTGCACCAGCCTGGGTAAATTCCTTTGAATTTCTTTAATATAAGACACACTAAGGACATCTGTAATCCTGGTGACGTGACTCTCACTAAACGCCCCCATTTGCCTTGATCTTTCTTTCCTCCAGGACCCCTTTCCCCTCCAGAATCTACTTGCCCAGCTAACTCGATCAGACATATTTCTGCAGTTTTAACCTGGGCCATTTTCTCTGGGATTTGAGTTTATAATGTCCTCTTAGCACACATACACACACACACTGGCAGCTTTAAGGTGAGACGAGCTTTTCCTGGGCTGCTCTTCTCTGCAGAAACTGGCTTATGGGATGCCCCTGGCCATTTATTCCAGTCTCTGAACTCAAAACTTTCTCCTCAGTGGTGTCAGAACAGATCAGTGTTCGCTAATATGATGGGATTGAATTTCTCCATTCTCGGGTTAGCGTGACACGCAGAGAATTGTTCAGACCCTGTGCTGAAGCCTCGCTTTCAGACGCACGCGCTCTTTCTATAAAAATAACTCAGGAATTTCCAGAGTGGGGTAGAGCGGTGGGACGAGTGGTTTTTTTTTTTTTTTTTTGAGGTCCCCAGTGTTCACATTGTAAATCATATGGGGGCAGCTGACATTCTTCTAAATGGGTGGCTAAGAAATTGCCCTTCTTCCAGTGACTAGCCAGTGTCTTCCTGCGGGCATGTGCGTAGAGGTAATCACAAGCAGATGGGAAGCCCCGGGCATAATTGCACTCTCTTCATTTATTAGAGAGCTCTGTGCAAGGGAAGGAGAAAAAGCCAGTAGGGTAAAAGGGCAGCTTTTGTGTCATTTTGCTGCTCGAGACAAATTGGATACAATTACAATTAGGATATGGGGGATGTGGATCCAGGAGCATTCATCTTCAAATATTGAATCTTAAGGTGATTCCCAGTCATGTGGTAAGATAAAAGGAGAACATTTTGAAAGCGTGGTCAGATGATAGCGAAGGTCTGAGGTTTTCTATTGCAATTTCCTTAACTGGGAGATCGCCCGAAAACCTTCTAAGAAATATCACATGATGCTTTGAAGAATTGTCCCACGTACCCTCAATATTTATCTTCTGTGAAGTTTTCCCACTTCACCTTCAAAAGAGAAAGAGGAGTATTTCTTTTTTTCATTTCAGTCAATTAATGAGACAGAACATTAAGACAAGTCATTCCGGGTTCTTAAAATCTGGAATTCAGGAGTTATTTTCTAAGCAGGTTCAGATCACAGAGACACCGGATGACAGGGAAAGACATTAATTATCAATTCCCATTCCCCAGTAAAACTCTTAGTTCTATTTTCTCCCGGTATTTGCCTAGACCCCAGCAAGCAGTTTTGCTCTCCAACTTTTGTGTGTAATAATATAAGACCTAATAAAATATTTCTAGACTGATTCAAAGCTTGTGAAATGATCCTACAAAAAAACACAAGCAAAGGAAATATGTGAGGAGGCGATAGGATGAACAGAAAGTACTTCCTGGTAGTGTGAATACGGTGATGTGGTTTAAATAAAACAGAAGCTAAAAGTGACTATGTTTCAGCTCGGACCTCCTGTCTTCACTATGTGGAGTGTAACAGAATAAGTGAACATGAAATCCTTTATTAAAGGATTAAATTAAACCTGTTATATACACAAAGATTCATCTGAATATGTGTGTGTGTGTGTGTGTGTGTGTACTTGTGATTATGATGGCATCATCTCTCCTCACACACATCAACTCAATCAATACAATAGATTTTCTGTTGATAACAGCTTTGAGTCTAATGGAAAAAAATGCGTTTATCTGATAAAGCACAGCAGGTTACAGTTGCTAAGTGATTGCTTGATCTCACTGCCTCTTGCCTGGATTCTCTGTACTTGTTTTCTCAGACAAGCAGAATGGTAATGTCCTGTCTACTTCTGTCAGCAAGGTCATTCATAGGATCAAGAACCCCCTGAAACCCAAGGTCTCCACCGCAGCCTCCTAAGCAAATTTGATTGCATTCCATCTGTCCTCGGATTCACTAAGGGGATGTCACACATTCTTTGATTACAGGCACCATGCTTCTGTTTGCATATTGACTAATCTTGGAGGTTAGGGGTCACACTTAGCCTTGTCTTCATGTCTCTTGATGAATGGGCACACACCCTGCTTGTCCCAGGGCTGCTGTTGGTCACCTTCAAAATGAGAGATAGTTCCATATTAAAAAATACAGTAGTGCTTTGAGAATATCCTTGGTGTTTTTTTTTTTTTTTTTTTTTTTTTGGTTTCTGGATATCTTTGCACTTTCACAGCTAAGGATGGGTCAAAGCAAATCTTGCCCTCTGGGAGTTTCAGATACAAGCATCCAGTGCATGCATGTGGCTTTTCCTTTCAGGTTAAGTGACTCCCAGTTCCTAGAGTCGTGATTTATGGAGCCTATTTTCCAACTCTAATCATTTCACTGCTTTTCCCTGGAACATCTCCAAGTTCTCAATTGACTTATGTTTCAGGCTCCAAACGATGTGGTATCGAAACACCGAGGGGAAGCAGTGCCTTCATACTCTTATAGTCACTATTCTTATTTGTACATAAATGCTTTTTCTCCTGATCAGTCTATAAATGATGACCAGGCTCTTTGTCCTAGCACTGGGCTTTGAAGTTTTGGGCCAACTGTAAATGATATTATAAGAGTGGAGAGGCTTTTTATGTCAATAAATGATGCTACCTCTTATCAGGCTTGGTTACATTAAATTAATTTAATGGCCCATCTGCTGTATGCATATAACAAGTTGAATTCTCATTCCACATTATGCTGTAATGTTCAAAGAAGCAGAAAATGATCTAGTGATTTTTTTGTTTTATATACTTTCAAATTTTATTCTGTTGTGTAGAATGTATTTTAGATCAGCTGTCTTGTTTTTCTCTGTAATGTCACTAGAGTGATTTCAGTGAACACTACAATATTAATAGCATGTGCCAACTTAAACACAGTAAAGTGATATCCCTGTAATGTGCCGTCTTTTTTTTTTTTTTTTTTTTTGAGAGCATTCCTTGTTTGAGTTAATTATCATCAAAGTCATGGTAGTGAGGAATGGTAGGGATAATCATCACACATGCACTTCTTTTTAGCTTGCTACTAAGCGAAGTTTAAAAGTTGCTTTATTAATTTCAGTACCAAATTTAATAAACATGTCGATCTCTTCAAATGGCCAAAGCCATCTCCCCGTCCCTGCTTTGGTTGATCATGAAGCCTACTTGTGCCCTGGAATCAAGTGCATGTGTGGATTTGAGATCAACCAAAGCAGGGACTGGGAGATGGCTTTGGCCAGTGGTCCTCAACTTTCCTAAAGCTTTGAACTTTGAATACAGTTCCTCAAGTTGTGGTGACGCCTTCACCATAAAACTATTTCATTGCTACTTCACAACTGTAATTTTGCTACTGCTATGAATTGCAATGTAAATATCTGATATGCAGGATATCTGATATTTGATTCCCAAAAGGGTCAAGACCCATGGGTTAAGAACCACTGGCTTAGGCAATTATGAGGACTCAGGCTCAGTACTAGAACACATTTTTTTTTTTTAAAGCCTTGACTAGTGGCTCACCTTGGCAATAGTGCTTCCAAAGTGAACAGAGGATGATCCCTGGGCTCAGTGACCAGCTTGGCCTACTTGGTGAGTTCTATGCCAATGAAAAACCCTGTTTCAAAAAAATATTAAGTTTAGTGATACTTAAGGAATGACACCTAGAACATCTGAGGTTGATCTCTGGTTTCTGATATCCATAGGCTCATGAACACATGTGCATGTAACCCCCCCTCCCCCCCCCCACACAATCAGAGAAGCATCATAGTTAACAGGGAACTAAACGTTCTGATTTGTGGTTTGGGTTTTTCCAGCAGATTTTCCCAAACCTTGGGAAAAATGGAACCATTACTAATATACAAGACTCCTAGATTAAAACTTTCCCAGAAGCCAAAACAGGGTCATAAAAATTAAGGGATAGTACACACGCTATTTTAATGAAGAAATTTTTTGAACTCATATGATACTATGTACCATGAAATAATTGCCACCCTTAATATAATCAAAGGATGGATAGCAATAATTCTTCACAGATTATTGTAGATTTTGTAGTCTGGAAGAAAAGCAAGACATAAAAAATTTATGTTAGTCAAGTATTCTCCAGAGGAACAGAAGTAATAGTGTTCTTCAGGGAAATATATTTATTAGGGAGAAATTGGCTTGCATAATAAAGGAGGCACAGACGTACAAGTTCAGCTTGTTGTAGAGGCAGGAGAGTTGGCATGTAACTGTAGTCTGAATCTGGAGGGCAAATCCAGGAAAGCTGTTGTGTCGGTCTGAGTACAAAGACGGGTGTTATGGTGTGAACATAAAATGCCCCCTGTAGGCTCACATGTTTGAACACCTGGTCCCCAACTGGTGTCTCCCTTTTGGGAGGTTTCGACACCTTTGGGATGGGTGCAGGCCAGCAGAGGTGGATCATGGGGCTGGGTCTTTAAGGTTCACGGCTCAGTCCATTTCCGGTATGCTCCTTGCTTCCGGTTGGCATCATGTGGAAACCAGTTGTTGCAAGCTCCTGCCATTGGTGACCTAGCCACTACGGGCTGTTCCCTCTGAATCACAAGCCCAAACAAGCCTCTGCTTCCGTGAGTTTCTCTTGTGAGATATTGTTGTTGCAGTGATAAGAGTGGTAATCGACACAGAGTGTGTGTGTGTGTGTGTGTGTGTGTGTGTGTGTGTGTGTGTGTGTGTGTGTAGGGGGGGAATGAAACAAAACAAACAAACAAAAACAGGGCTCTCATTCAAGAATTGAACCTTGAAGATTTTTCCTTTTAGCTTTTCAGCTCTCATCAAACCCACTGGAGACTGGTGGCCTCACCCACTGTAAATCTACTGCTTTCTTTAGATCGCTGATTCAAATGTGAATTTCATCCAGAAACACTCTCTCTCTCTCTCTCTCTCTCTCTCTCTCTCTCTCTCTCTCTCTCTCTCTCTCTCTCTCTCCCCCTCCCTCCCTCCCTCCCTCCCTCCCTCCCTCCCTCCCTCCCTCCCTCCCTCCCTCCCTCTCTCTCTCTCTCTCTCTCTCTCTCTCTCTCTCTCTCTCTCTCTCACACACACACACACACACACACACACACACACACACACGAGTAACATTCAGCCAAATATCTGGGCACTCTAAATCCTGGCCAAGCTGATATATAAGTCTGCCAGCACAATCAAAAGAAACATGGTAGACATTTTTTTCCCTCCTCACAGGTTGTCTGTGTCTCTTCCACTGTGGTGTAAATTCGAAGACAGTGTCAAAATTGTAACTTTTTGGTCTTCTGAGAAAACAAATCATGGCACATATGTAGGTTCTAAACTCTGTCTTACCAGGTGCCAACAGACTTATTTCTCAAGACAGAACTCTAAAGAAGCTACAAAAGTTAACACGACCCCCGGCATTGTTCATAACCTGATATTTTCTAGTATCATTAGGATAGATTTTCTTTAAATTACATTCTTTTTAATGCACTGCACCAAACATGTTTAATACACAAAAAATCACAATTTTATTTTAATACTCAGTTTTAAAAATATTGAACTTAATGAATAATTCTTTTTTTCTGAAATGGTGGTGAAAATTTTGTCTATTTCTTTGGGAAAGATTGATTTTTCTCCTGTTTAAAAGACTTTCTTTGAGTGCTTTGACTTTTGTATATATTTTCATCATATTCATATATTGTAATTCTTTCCAGACCTAATTCCATTACTTTACTCACCAAATGTGTTTTAACCCTTCAAGACAAATGTATGCTGCCCAAAATATTCTTGGGTGTGAACAAACGGTAATAATCATATATGAATATAATGTGTTGGGATCAAATCAAATTTATATTCCATTCTTTCCCATCAAGTTCTTCTCCTATTCCTCCCTACTTCATGTTCTCTCTCTCTCTCTCTCTCTCTCTCTCTCTCTCTCTCTCTCTCTCTCTCTCTCTCTCTCTCTCTCAATTTAATATGGAGTCAATTTAGTGCTGCTCATATCTACATGGGTGTGGGACCATCTACTGGAGTGTGGGTAGCCTCTCAGGGACCACATACCCAAAGAATTGACCCTCCTTCCCTCAGCAGCCACCAACTGCCAATGGCTCCTCAGAAAAGGGTGGGACTCATGAGCCATGAGGAGCAAGCCAGTAAGCAGCACTCCCTGTGGCCTTGGCATCAGCTCCTGCCTCCAGGATCCTGCCTTGTTTGAATTCCTGTCCTGACTTCCTTTGATGCTGAACAGTGATGTGGAAGTGTAAGCCTAATAAACCCTTTCTTCCCCAACTTTCTTTTTTGGTCATGGTGTTTCATCATAGCAACAGAAACTCTAATTAGGACACCTATTATTTATTATTTTTACTTGTTGTTTATGCTTTTGGGGTTATAGCCAGTAGCAATAAAACAAAACAAAACAATGAACCAAAAATTCATTTTCTAATTCAAAATAAAAAAATAATTACTTGTGTTTTTTTCCCTAAAGTGTTTTTTTTTTTGTTTGTTTGTTTTTGTTTTTTGATTTTCAAGACAGGGTTTCTCTGTGTAACAGCCTTGGCTGGCTATCCTGGAACTTTATCTGTTGACCAGACTGGCATCAAACTCATAGTTTTTAATCTTCTACTTGACTACAACCAACTTTACACTTATTTTGCACATGATATAAGGAAATGGTCTGGTATTTTTCTTTTGTATATGAATATTGTACTTCTTACTTCAATTTAGAAAAATTAATTTAGATTGTCTTTGAAAACAGAAACCCATCGAATTGTTTTGGTATTCTTATCAAAATCAGTTGGCCAGGCTGCTACCTTTACTATTACTCTAGCTTTGTAGTAAATTTAAAATCAAGAAATACAAATCCTCCAAGTTTATTCTACTTTTAAGATCCATTTGGCTGTTCTCAAAGTTTTAAATTCCTGTATAGATTTTAATATATTGTTATTTTGTATGTAACACATGGACTTTTTCCCCCTACAAAATAAGGATTTTAATAGTGATTATGTTGGTTGTGCTAATCATTCTGCAGGAAAGTATAAAGAGGTTTTGTACTCTATTCATAAGTCTTTTAATTAATGGATATGAGATGCATTCTCAATTATTTAGGTTTTTAAAATTTTCATTAAATACAGTTTTGTATTTTTTAGAGTACAAATTGTGTATTTTTTTATTAAATTCACTGTTTTATATTTTGTTGTTCTTTTAAGTGGGATTATGTTCTTAATTTTAAAAATCCTTTAATCTCTATTAAATGTAATAAAACTGATTATTGTTTATTGATGTTATATCCTGGAACCTTACTGAACATTTTTAACTTTATTTTTACTTATTCTTTATGTTGAAAGACATTTTTAGTGGATTCTCAGGATTTTCTGTATACAAAGTTGTGTGACAAAACACTGTGAGACAAACATCTTAAAATGAGGAAAGATTTATTTTTATTTGGTTAAGAGGTCTCAGTGTATAATTTGTCTCTGTTCTGGGTTTGTGTGAAGCTGAGCGTCATGGCAGAGAAGGTGTGAGAGTTGACAGCTGGCTTCCTGGCAGCCAGGAAGTAGATGAAGGGAGGTGGGAGGGATATGGATGGGAGGTAGGAGAGAGAGAAGAAAGAGGAGGGAAGAGGAGAGAGAAGAGAGGGTAGCAGGGAGGGAGGGAAGGAGAGAGAGAGAGAGAGAGAGAGAGAGAGAGAGAGAGAGAGAGAGAGAGAGAGAGAGAGAGAGAGAGAGACACACACACACGAGTAACATTCAGCCAAATATCTGGGCACTCTAAATCCTGGCCAAGCTGATATATAAGTCTGCCAGCACAATCAAAAGAAACATGGTAGACATTTTTTTCCCTCCTCACAGGTTGTCTGTGTCTCTTCCACTGTGGTGTAAATTCGAAGACAGTGTCAAAATTGTAACTTTTTGGTCTTCTGAGAAAACAAATCATGGCACATATGTAGGTTCTAAACTCTGTCTTACCAGGTGCCAACAGACTTATTTCTCAAGACAGAACTCTAAAGAAGCTACAAAAGTTAACACGACCCCCGGCATTGTTCATAACCTGATATTTTCTAGTATCATTAGGATAGATTTTCTTTAAATTACATTCTTTTTAATGCACTGCACCAAACATGTTTAATACACAAAAAATCACAATTTTATTTTAATACTCAGTTTTAAAAATATTGAACTTAATGAATAATTCTTTTTTTCTGAAATGGTGGTGAAAATTTTGTCTATTTCTTTGGGAAAGATTGATTTTTCTCCTGTTTAAAAGACTTTCTTTGAGTGCTTTGACTTTTGTATATATTTTCATCATATTCATATATTGTAATTCTTTCCAGACCTAATTCCATTACTTTACTCACCAAATGTGTTTTAACCCTTCAAGACAAATGTATGCTGCCCAAAATATTCTTGGGTGTGAACAAACGGTAATAATCATATATGAATATAATGTGTTGGGATCAAATCAAATTTATATTCCATTCTTTCCCATCAAGTTCTTCTCCTATTCCTCCCTACTTCATGTTCTCTCTCTCTCTCTCTCTCTCTCTCTCTCTCTCTCTCTCTCTCTCTCTCTCAATTTAATATGGAGTCAATTTAGTGCTGCTCATATCTACATGGGTGTGGGACCATCTACTGGAGTGTGGGTAGCCTCTCAGGGACCACATACCCAAAGAATTGACCCTCCTTCCCTCAGCAGCCACCAACTGCCAATGGCTCCTCAGAAAAGGGTGGGACTCATGAGCCATGAGGAGCAAGCCAGTAAGCAGCACTCCCTGTGGCCTTGGCATCAGCTCCTGCCTCCAGGATCCTGCCTTGTTTGAATTCCTGTCCTGACTTCCTTTGATGCTGAACAGTGATGTGGAAGTGTAAGCCTAATAAACCCTTTCTTCCCCAACTTTCTTTTTTGGTCATGGTGTTTCATCATAGCAACAGAAACTCTAATTAGGACACCTATTATTTATTATTTTTACTTGTTGTTTATGCTTTTGGGGTTATAGCCAGTAGCAATAAAACAAAACAAAACAATGAACCAAAAATTCATTTTCTAATTCAAAATAAAAAAATAATTACTTGTGTTTTTTTCCCTAAAGTGTTTTTTTTTTTGTTTGTTTGTTTTTGTTTTTTGATTTTCAAGACAGGGTTTCTCTGTGTAACAGCCTTGGCTGGCTATCCTGGAACTTTATCTGTTGACCAGACTGGCATCAAACTCATAGTTTTTAATCTTCTACTTGACTACAACCAACTTTACACTTATTTTGCACATGATATAAGGAAATGGTCTGGTATTTTTCTTTTGTATATGAATATTGTACTTCTTACTTCAATTTAGAAAAATTAATTTAGATTGTCTTTGAAAACAGAAACCCATCGAATTGTTTTGGTATTCTTATCAAAATCAGTTGGCCAGGCTGCTACCTTTACTATTACTCTAGCTTTGTAGTAAATTTAAAATCAAGAAATACAAATCCTCCAAGTTTATTCTACTTTTAAGATCCATTTGGCTGTTCTCAAAGTTTTAAATTCCTGTATAGATTTTAATATATTGTTATTTTGTATGTAACACATGGACTTTTTCCCCCTACAAAATAAGGATTTTAATAGTGATTATGTTGGTTGTGCTAATCATTCTGCAGGAAAGTATAAAGAGGTTTTGTACTCTATTCATAAGTCTTTTAATTAATGGATATGAGATGCATTCTCAATTATTTAGGTTTTTAAAATTTTCATTAAATACAGTTTTGTATTTTTTAGAGTACAAATTGTGTATTTTTTTATTAAATTCACTGTTTTATATTTTGTTGTTCTTTTAAGTGGGATTATGTTCTTAATTTTAAAAATCCTTTAATCTCTATTAAATGTAATAAAACTGATTATTGTTTATTGATGTTATATCCTGGAACCTTACTGAACATTTTTAACTTTATTTTTACTTATTCTTTATGTTGAAAGACATTTTTAGTGGATTCTCAGGATTTTCTGTATACAAAGTTGTGTGACAAAACACTGTGAGACAAACATCTTAAAATGAGGAAAGATTTATTTTTATTTGGTTAAGAGGTCTCAGTGTATAATTTGTCTCTGTTCTGGGTTTGTGTGAAGCTGAGCGTCATGGCAGAGAAGGTGTGAGAGTTGACAGCTGGCTTCCTGGCAGCCAGGAAGTAGATGAAGGGAGGTGGGAGGGATATGGATGGGAGGTAGGAGAGAGAGAAGAAAGAGGAGGGAAGAGGAGAGAGAAGAGAGGGTAGCAGGGAGGGAGGGAAGGAGAGAGAGAGAGAGAGAGAGAGAGAGAGAGAGAGAGAGAGAGAGACACACACACACACACACACACACACACACACACACACACACAGATTTTCTTCAGTTATGTTTTGCCTGAGTAGATTCATCCACTAATAAGATTAGTGCCCTCTTGATCCAATTGCATTCCAAAAACCCCGGCTCCATGGGGATCAAACCTTTAAAACCTAAGCATTTGGGAAACATTTTATATCCAAACCACAGAAAAATCATATCATTTGTTAATAGAAATAGTTTCACTTCTCTCCAATATTAATGTTTTATTATTTTTCTGGAATAAAATCATCTAATCTAATACTGAATCTACAATGGCAGGCACTGTTTCTTGGTGGGCTCCTGCCTTTAGTTTCTGTGGTTAAGTGGGGTGTTAGTTATAATGTTTTCATAGATATTGGATTCTTGTCCAATGTTGTCATTTCTCTACTTTAAGTATATAACTGTCTTTCAGTTATCATAGTTTCTGATAATAAGTCAGCTCTTTAATTTATTGAGGGTCCCTTGAATGGGGTTACTCTCTTTTCTCTTGGTGATTTCAGTATTGTCTCTTTGTCTTGGACTCTAGGCCATGATGTCTGATTATACATACTTAGAATTAATTGGGTTTATACTTGAATTTTTACTTCTAATTAATTGGGGTTCTTTGATATATACATTCATATTTTACATCAGATGTTTAAATTTACCAACTATTATTTTAAAAAAATCATATATTACATTTGTGTCATTACATTCTGATAACTCTATTACACATATGTTAGTGGACTTAGTAGTATCACACAAATTAGTCTTCAAATTTTCCTGTTTTTCAGACTGCTTAGATTTTGTTGATTTATCTTTGGGATGATTTAGCTTTTTAGTCTAAAATTACCTATTGAGGCTGCCCAATAAAATGTTCATTTTGGCCATAATTTTTATCTCCATAATTCTATTTGATTTTTTTACTATCTAGTTCAATTTTTATCTCTATTAATGTTCTATATTGATGGGCATTTGTCGACACAATTCCTTTTGCTTCTTTAAGTGTGAATTTCTTTCACTTTTTGAACATACATGAAGTAACATGTTGGAGGCAGCTTATTATTATAGCATCAGCATTTTTACATTCCGAAAAGCAATGCATGTTGCATGATTTTTTTTTCTTTTTTATGGGTCACATTTTTGTTTTTCTCTGTTTTCACATTTTTAAATTGAAAATGGGAAATTTTAGGTAATATGCTGTGGTGATTCTGTATCCTGAGCCTATTTCCTCTCCAGGCTTTATTATTGTTGTTGTTGTTGTTTTTACATGCACGGTGAATTTTCCAGTCAATTTTAGTAAAATCTCTTTATCCCTTGGTGTATAATGTCTGATTGCTCTATGGGAAGAAGAAAATCAATGTCTGCATTACTCTTTGATTTCCTCTTTCCCTGATCATACTATGGAGTTTCTGTCTTTCTCTGTCTACTGTCATCAAAAACTGCTACATTGAACTAATGGCCAACTTATTGCTCTATTATGTTTGACCACTAACTGGTTGGAATTATTCCAAAGTCCCATTGCAATAACTTTGGTACCTTTTATAGGAGTAAGCCTTTGAGAGCAGTTTTGGGGAAGGCTCTTTTTAACTGGTTATCACTATTAAACTTCTAGGGAATATAATGTTTTTAACTTACTGCTTTTTATAAAAATACCATTCTCCTTTGAATCGATTAATAACCAGACTGCCTATTGCTTTTACATTGTCTTTGGAATTGAAGTTGTCTGTGCTCTGCTCTAAATGAAGTCATTATCTTAGTGGTATACATATATACGACTCTCTCTTTTTGAGGAGCTCCCATCCCCCAGGGATACTGTTTGCACCACTGCTGTAGATATGTAGGTGAGGACAGTGGCCTGATCTTCTCTGCATGATGCCTCTGCTTTGGAGAAGGGATGTTGGACTAGAATGATGGTCACCTTTGCCCTTGGCACAGAAATTTTACACTATAAATGAACTTAGGTAAGAGTGTTCAGGAACTGTCATCTTTATCACTCCATGCCTAGAGCAGACTATCATCTGAGTAGGGGTTGAGTATTCCCAGATGTCTCAACTTCTCTTGCCTTCAAGAGAGATTCACAGCAGAGCTAGGGAGTATAAAAATACTGATATCTAGATCTTTAAGTGGAGACACTATTGACTTAGACTCAGAGATAATGGGACAGAGATGAAATGCTGAGTTCTTGGCTACTTGAGTAGAGCTTGGAGCAAGTCAGCCTGGTAAAGGAGAGGAACATGCTATGTGGCTCAAACATTACAGACTCATTTTTCTTATAGATATTTAGTATATTTTCTCAATAAAGGAGTCCTCAGTTGCTGTGTGCTCTCTGAACTGCTTCCAGAGATGTTTTAACAATTGACTAATTTCCAATAGTTACGGTTATCTTACCGAAGAGAGCGCCATGGTGCGGCATGTGCTGCCATTCTAGATCAAGATAACCCTGTTGTTCTTAACTTCAAGATAAATTAGGAAGCTTAATTGGCCCCGGGAGATGAAATCCTAGAACAAGAGTCGTGGTGGTTATTTATTGTGCCAATTTTAAAAACCAAAACCTCACAATGGTGCGATGCCAGCTAGGGGGTGGAACAGCTTGCCAAACCATACAAGACATCCTCCTACACAGATCTTCTTCTTGCCAATCATTTCAAATGAATTGCTGTGTTTTGTACTATCAATATCTTCACTCATTAAATTATCTATCTCTTCCCCGTGGGCATTTTAGTTCGCAATCCTTCGCAATGGAACATCTTGGAGTGAGCTCGAACAGTGCGACCTTTCACACAAAGTGTATTTTGCTCACCAGACAGCTGCCTCTCACCTTTGCATTTGAGCTCCACTGATCCTATGATTTGTTCGCTCCAGCACTTATTGTCTCATATCATTCAAAAATAGGTCAATAATATGTAGTGAGTGTTATCTTTTGTACTGCATGATGGTAACTAGGTATTTCTCGCTGTCCCCTTTGTGGCTTTTTAAAGGATTTGCTATTCTCTTTAGCGTCTCCCCATTTTATAGAAATTTGTGATACCAGCCTTCTTGGCAGGTTGGCCTTCTGATTTACAGGGTTCACTGCTGAGCAGCACCGATAATGCCTCTTCTTCTTCAGCACCCTCTGAAGTCTTGAATACTGGCCATCAGGGAAGATGTTTCCAGCTTTATCCAAGCTTGCTTTCTCTGTATCTTGTAACCAAGGTGTGTGGTATTTGAAAGATGGTGTTATCTTCTAGATCTGGCAGTAAAACCAAGAGGATTGGCAAGAGCCTGTCTTGTATTGGGGTTATTGGTGCTTCGGTGGAGTCTCACACCTGGGACTGGGAACTGTGGTGGTATTGTGTTCCCCAAAATATTGTGTACCCTAAAAAACTTATCTGGGGTCAGAAAACAGAACAGCAACTAGATATAGAGGCCAGAAAATGGTGGCACACATGCCTTTAATCCTATCACTTGGGAGGCAGAGATCCAACCGGATCTCTGTGAGTTTAAAGCCACACAGGAAACAGCCAGGCATGGTGACTCATGCCTTTAATCCCAGGAAGTGATAGCAGAAAGCAGAAAGGTATATAGGGCGTGAGGACCAGGAATTAGCCTGGTTAAGCTTTCAGGCTTTCGAGAAGCAGTTCAGCTGAGATCCATTTGGATGAGGACTCAGAAGCTTCCAGTCTGAGGAAACAGGATCAGCTGAGGAATTGGCAAGGTGAGGTGGCTGTGGCTTGTTCTGCTTCTCTGATCTTTCAGCATTCACCCCAATACCTGGCTTCAGGTTTGATTTTATTAACAAAACCTCATAACAATTCACGTTACAGGGAACTACATTCAGTAACCTTCTAGCTATGTAGGGCAACTTCCTTTATTCCATCTTTTGTATTTATTTTTATTAATTTGGATTATAAGATAGCAGGCTTCCATATGGCTTCTTTATGTCTCCTTGTCCTGATCACCTCTCCCCACCATGCCAACTTTGTCTTCTCAATTCCTTTGGCTTCTTCCCGATTTAAGCTTCCTGCCCACGGTATTTCCCCTCTTTCTTTTCTTTTTACCTACATTCTACCATCTCTCTGTGATAAGTCATGCCTCCCATGCTCCTTCCTACTTTTCCTAGGTCCTACAGGTAGTCTATATTAAACAGAACTAAAGACTTGAAAGCTAGGATCTGCAAATGAGAGACAATATTTGTCCCTCTGGGCCATGATTGCCTCACTCTGTATACTTTTTTCTAGTTCTGTGTATTTTCCTGCAAATTCCATTATTTTGGTTTTCTTTTCAGTTGAATAAAATCCTCTTGGGATGTGGACTAGATGTTCAGTATCTATTCTTCAGTTGTCAGTTAGTTATCTAGTTATGTCTATTCCCTAGTTATTGTGGATAATGCAACAATGAACATGGCTATGTAAGTATCTGCGTAGTATGATTTAAAATCCTTTAGGTAAACTCCCAGGAGTTGTACAGCTGGAGTATATGGTAGTTTCATTTTTAGCCTTTTGAGAAATCGCCAGACTGTTTTCTAAAGTGACTGCACTAGGTCACATTCACAGCAACAGTGTGTAAGGGTTCCGCTTTCTCCATATCCACATTAGCAATTTGTTTTTATTGGTATTCTTCATGATGGCCATTTTGACTGGGGTGAGGAAGAATCTTAAAGTGGTTTCAGTCAAATTTTCCTATTGGCTAGGGATATTGAACGCTGTTCTAATTGTTTCCTCGCCATTTGTAATTCTTCTTTTGAGAACTCCCTGTTTAGTTCTGTACCCCATTTTTGAATTGGATTGTCTGTGCCCACCTATGCATCAGTGGCTTAACTTTTGTGAGGGTAACCAACAACACTCTGACTGGATTTTAGACCTACCCTAAGGCAGGAGACTCATTGGTACTGTAACCTTCAGGTGACAACCTAGACCTGGAGAGGTTGTAGGTCTGGGTTAAGAGCTTATTATTGTTATTTAACTAAGTTGACATAGCATAAAACTGCCTTCTGAATATTTATGTTTGTGTCCATAGACAAAAGCTGCTCCTAACGAGAGTCAGAGGTGTCTCTCCTTACAGAGATTCTTGACTACCCAAGAAACTGAGAATAAGTGATGGTTGTGGGCTTAACCTTAAACAAGACATTTATACTACCTCCTCCAAGCCTCAGGGAACCTGAAGGAAGAGGGGTTAGAAAGCCCGCCAGAGCCAGAAGATAAGGTGAATGTTGTATAATGCTGTTCTCTAGAGTTGATATAGCCATTGCAGTCAGTTCACAGCTCTGTTATCTGCAGCGGGCCCACACAAGACCATGTATTTAAAGTGTATCAGCAATCAATCAAGAAGGGATCGAGGCTCATGAGACTCTATATTTTACTGCTGACCTACTAATAGATTTGAGGAGAGGGGAAAAGCATTGTCTTTATTTATGTACCTACTGCTGAGTCCACTGGGCTCCAATAGATAGACCCAGACACATGGTCACAGCGATGGGCCTGCTTCAATGATGTGATTCACAAAATAAGACATATATATGTGAGCATGAGAGTGATTTGTGGGGAGGAAGGACATTGGACAGGAATCATAGGGAGATGGGAAAGAGTGGGGGAAGTGAGTGGTCAGTATATTCTATAAACATGTATGAAATTGCCTATGAATAAATTTAATTAAAAACAATCTATATGACTGTGTTGTCTATGTAAATTAAATTCTATTTAAATTAAGTCTATGTAAAAAAAGAAATTAGTGATACAGGACTACACACATGCATAAATAAGATTTATAGATTATCTATTAAACTAGAGAATATAATATTTGAAACAGCAATCATTGCTTTTTTTCCTGCCATTGAAATCTTCCTTTTGTGCTGAAATTTCAAAATCTCAATAATTAGATACTCCCCCAAAATTGGTTATATAATATACACTTGAAATTTCTTGTTTTTGTTGAAGAAGATTATTTCTTAAAGGCTCAAACATTTTCTTTCTAATTTATTTAACTGGTATATGAATTCTTCTTTCAATAAGATAACTTAAATTCTTAAAAAAATATTTATCCTGTTATGACTAATGGAGTGATATGTTTGACACATAAGAACACTGTAGGAGGCCTGGAGAGATGGCTTAGTAGTTACTAGCATGTATTGCCCCCTCAGAAAATGCAATTTCAGTTCCCAGTACCCTTATCAGGCACCTGTAACTGCAGCTCCCAGTGATTCAATGCCCTCTTCTGGCCTCTCAGAGCACCTGCACTCATGTGCACATACTCCCCTAATGTAATTAAAAGTTACAAAAATAAATGCTTTAAAAAAGAATATGCTAAAACTGTTTATTTGAAAAACACTTGTTGATATCCTATCTCCTCTTTAGTATCAGCAGTCATCAGAAGTGATAATGATAATAATACAAAATACTCATGATAAATCAATCATACTTGGGAAATGACCTATTTTAGGTCATACCATTTATTAGGAACATGGTATAACCACTGGTTCAATGACCAGAGAGTCAGATTTCCATCTCGATGGATAGAGCATAGACTATTCCAACCAGGGAAAGGCCAGATCAAGTTGATGTGTGAGGGTAGAGAGATGGAGACAATTGCTTAGGGGGGGGGGTAGTGCTTAAAGGTGTTTGGTATTATTCATGGACCCATACTTCTCCATCAAGAAGATGAAAGATTCTTAATTTTGGAAATTGAACTGACTATAAAAATCAGGTGAACTCTTTAAGGGTGTGTTCCATGGTTTGCATGTCAAGGATGAAGTTTGGAGGAATGAAAGCCTGGGCGTGAGAATCATCTAGACAAGGTATTGAGTCCAGTCCTGCCTGCCATGTACCAGATGTGTGACTAGACCAGCATTGCCCATCTGTGAAACAGAGATAACAATAACAACTTTGTTAGAGGAAACCAGGATAAACATGTAGAAATAATTTAGTACAATTCCAGGAAAATAATGAATGCCAATAAAGACCGACTCTTCCAGTGGCAACCAACCATATCAATCCCACAGCAGCTGTGATTCCCTGCACCAGGGCTGTCAATAGTCAGTCATGAATGGAGAGGGGGTTCAGGTGACCCTGCCACTTCCTGGACAACTATTGGTTATTGATGGATCCTGAGAGAGGAGGAGGCAGGGTCTTTAGTTGTGTGCCCATTAGTGAGCTCCTCAGGCTCCAGTGGCTAGGTCCACACTCAGGGCCATAGTACTGCCCTGGCTAAACTCAAGTTCAGTGGGACACACACACACAGAGACACACGCAGAGACACACACAGATATGATTATGGGCAAGGGGCTTGTAGGGAGTAGAGTTGACGAGGGTGGGGGAGAGAGACAGAGAGGGTGGAGAGTAATCAGAAAGCAACTTTGTTTTATTTTAGTACTTATATTTTATAAACAGCAGATCACTAATAGTAAACGCTTTATAATAAGTGGAAATTTCAAATGTGTCAGTGTATGAACAAAAATACCCACAGCAAATTTTGCATATCACTCCTGTAATCCACTTGAAGCTTATCGACCAAATCCAAGCCCATTAGTCCTTTTCTAAAACGTTTGGGCTCAGCAGGAAACCCATGGATTTCTTTCTATTTGCTGACTTGTGACCATAGTGAAATCAAGCATATCTAGACGATGTTGAGTGGAAGGGAAGGGGTCCATTCTTTTACAGTACAAAGATTAACTCCTTGTACATGTATAAGGAATGGTACTGTCTTAGGACTTGTATGGACTGCTGTGGGATGCTATGGTCAGTAGCCATGTATTATATTGAACATGGGAAAGCCAGCTAGAAGAGTGGAGGAAATGTTTTTTTTTTTTGAACATTAGTTATATTTGATGAATTTGAATTTAAATAGCCACATATGTAGAGTGTCTGGTGTGGTGGTGTGTTAGACTACATCAGATACCCGAGGTAACTTACAAAGAGAAACATTGATTTTGGCTTCTGGCTGTGAAGGTTACAGTCCACGATTGGCTGGCTGTTGCTTTTCAGCTTATGGGGAGGGGCACCGCATGGTGGGAGGGAGGAAGTGGTCAAAGAAGGTACTCATGTCATGGGCAAGAAGCGGCAGAAATAAAGAGGAAGTGAATCCCACTTAATACTACACTCTCTGTGGCCGGGGGAAATCACTCAGTTAGTAAAATGCTTGCTGTGTGAGTCTGTGGACTTAAGTTGGATTTTCAGAAGCCATGTGAAAGAGCCTGGTGTGGTGGCATGGGCTTGTAATCTCAGGGGTGGGGAGACGGAGACAGGCAGATCCCTGAGGCTCACTGGCCAGCCAGCCTAGCCTAGTTAGTCTGTGAGCTCCAAGCCAATGAGTGATGATGTCTCAAAACACAAGGTGAGTACGGAGTGAATGGCACCCGAGGAATGACAGCTGAGGTTTACCATTGTTTTCACATGCATCTGTACACATGTGCACACGCACACACTTGCAAAAGCACATGTGCATACTCCCCCCCCCCACACACACATGCATTTAATATTACCTCACGGTCTTTCTTGAGACCCCACAGCTTAATGTTCCTACAGTCTTCAACAGTACCCCTGTATAGACCAAACTACCAAGAGTTAGTCCTTTGCTGTATACTTTCGAGTTAAACTATTGCAAATGGACAACACAGGCAAAACAAATCTTTCGTGTGTGTGTGTGTGTGTGTGTGTGTGTGTGTGTGTGTGTGTGTGTGTGTGAGAGAGAGAGAGAGAGAGAGAGAGAGAGAGAGAGAGAGAGAGAGAGAGAGAGAATCCTCCCTTTACAGTTACTCTTCACTCACTGGCCAGTGGGAGAGTTAAATGTCTACCTGGCTTTGACAGCACACACATTCATTCTGATCTGAATTCTCTCAGTCTCTGTCTCTCTGTCTCTGGTCTCTCTGTCTCTGTTTCTCTCTTGCTCTCTCCCCCACCCCACTCTCTGTTGTATGGTAAAAGAAGCCTGAAATGTTGAGAAAATTATTCAGATAAAATTTTCTTCCAAATAATCCAGTCCCCAGCAGACTAAAATCTCTTCTGGTGGTTGATCTTGAAAAAATATTTTAATAAATATTCAAATCACTTTAAGTGTCTGGGTCCTTATAAACTTACTAGCAGAGTTCTGCATCTAAATCTAATTATCTTCCTCAGAATAAGTAAGCATAGAACTAAATTATTCAGTCTGAACAGAACTGGACTTTTGATGCATTTTCTTTGAGGAAAATATCAAAGCCTTAAAATTTTGTCCTCTTTGCTAACATTCCCAGAAGATGGTCTTTAATGACATTTTCCCCACCTTTGCAAGAGAAAAACAGAAAAAAGATGCGCATAAAGTTTTTCTCTAGTTGCTTGATGGCCTTAGAATACAGTTTAGATGAAGTTTTCAAGGATTTAGGGGATGGTCTTGGAACATAGCTTGCTAGGGAAAGATCACCACCAAGGCTCATCCTCCTGAGCATCATTAGAGAAGCAATCTATGAGAGAAGCCTCCCTCACTGGCCAGGGGAACAGCTAAGTGTCTATCCAGCTCTGGTTGCACACGGCTGCATTCTCATCTGAATTCTACTGTTCTTTGATTTCATCAAAAGACATATTTGCATATGGGCTGATAAGGCACCTTGGCACCAGGACCGTGGAATTTGTACAGGCACAGATCTGGCACAGGCCTGCTGAAAACTCAATTATGATTTATGTCTATGCAACAGAATTTCCTATTGATTACTTGCCAGGACCGTGATAAAGCAATGTTAGGCTCAAAGCCAATCCTTCCCTGCCATAATCTTTCCTCAGATTTTATACTCTGTGCCCTTCCTTGAGTTTTTTGAACATTTGTGAACAACAATGGTTCAGAAAAAAAAAATGAACCTTAGATATGCAAATTTGTGTACAACAAAAGACCCTATTCTTAGTGTTCAAAGTTGAGTTTGTAGCTAGCTTTCAATTATTTGGGATTTATCCAACACCTGCTCACGTGTACCACACTGCTTTAAATTTTGTAAAATGTGGGAGAAATGGAACCCACCGCTCATGCTTTGAAGTATTTGCTCACGGCAGCCTGGGAAAACAGGCTATCTTGAGGTGAAGATGCTGGGAATGAAGTAATCTAATGTGGATATGCTGACCCTGCTGGGTGAAGGGGGGCGGTGGTCAGAGCGAGTTGAAAGTACCCTGCAAGTCTGCTTAGTTATGAGTCTCAAGGGTATTAGAAACAAAATAATCATAATAGGCTTGAAAGAATATGAAATAAGAGCCATTAAGGGATTAAGGAAGAATTCCTGTTTTCTGACCAGCAATATCCTGTTGAGAAAGGGAACATGATTTTTTTTCACTGTTACAAATGAAATCTTTACTTAAAATATAGCACTTGCCCTGGTATAAGTATTTACATATCTGAATCATTTAAATCCCACAACACTCCTGTGAAGCAAATGCCATTATAATCTTCATTTTACAGATGAGTTAACTGAAGATTAGCGAGATGATAAAAGATTTGTTGAGTATTCTACACCTTGTAGGGAGTAGTGTTGGGATTTGAACTGGCTCCATGATTTAGCACATAGGTTCTGGTCCCATAATCTGGCTTAAGATAGTGGTCCTTGCTCCAGGATCCACCTCCTGGGCAGTGGTCCTAGTATCATAACCCAACTGTCAGGTTCGTGGTTCTCAATCTGGGGTGGCAACACTTTGGGGGGTGGAACAATCCTTTCACAGAGGTAGCCTAAGACCATTGGTAAACACAGATATTTCCCTTATGATCCATAACCATAGTTAAAAAAGAAAAAAATTAAAGTAAAACTACAGTGATGAAGAAGCAATGAGGATAATTTTATGGTTGAAGGTCACCATAACATGAGGATCTGTATTAAAGGGTCGCAGCATTAGGAAGGTCGAGAACCACTGTGTTACATAGTTTTGCTGGCCCTATGATCTAGGACCTAGGTAGTGGTGATGCCCCCATGATCCAGCTTATATGGAGCTAGAGTTTGTAACCAGACCTCATTGATTCAGGCTCTGTGCTATCAATCACAGCCCCACAGGGCCTCCTTTCTGTAGAGAAGATACAGATGCTTACAGGAATGACAAAGTTGGCCTTTGTTGGGGTGAGAAGCATAGGGTCATTGCTCTTGTTCTTTAGCTTAGGGGCACTTGATCTTGGGTAGGTGAAGAGTCTACAGCTTTAGCAGCCTGAAGAATCTTACTCAGCCTTGCTGAATAAGCCAGAGAACATTGTGTTATGGTTTGAACTGCGCCCTCAAAAACAGACACATTGAAGTCCTACACTCTACATCACAGATGACCTCATTTGTAAATAGAATCTCCATAGAGACGATCAAGTTGCCCTAGAGAATTCATGCAGGTTGAGAGTGGTTTTCAAGTGGGTGTGGTGGTCTCATCAGCCAATGACTAAGTTCCTCAGAGGTTACCTCTTCTTCTTCTTTCTATTCCATAAAGAATAGAAAAACTTAAACATCTTCAGTGAGGTTAATGAGGTAACACATGAAATAAAACAAACAAACAAACAACATTTTACAGGACCACTTGGAAACATATACAATTAAAAAATTAAGAAATATGATATTATTTCAAAAAAAGCTGCCCTTATATAGAGATGTCAAAGTCTGAATGAGGCTGCTGGATCAGACAGTGGGAGTTTACATTCTTTGAACATCCAAACCCATTCAAAGACACCCTCTACTCACCACGTTCTTACTACTTACATTTTAATAATTTTATTTTTTGTTTTACCCATTGACAGCATCATCTATTTATATTTCAGTCATTTTCTAACCCCATTTCCCTCTCTCATCCCCCTCCCTCTCCTGTGGAAACCCTTCTTCCCAACTCGATTTCCCATTCTCATTGATACTCCAGTCAGAACTCCACCCCACTGGATGAACAATATAAATTATTCTACATTCTAAAAGGAAAAAAACAAACACCTATTCCATGCTGCAGCCTTTCTTTATTGAGCAATGACCCTAAAATCAATCTCTGGTGGTCAAGTCATAGTCTTCGTTTCATAGGCCAACACTGTATATGAAAAACCAGAGCCCTTTGTCCCCAAGCCCAGCTTGCTTATATCCTCTGTGGTCGTTTAGGAAAACCTGGGTAAAACATCACATTGCTGCTGCATTTATGGGCAGTCCCCTCATTTTTGGCCCTATGTTCAAAGTTTGGCTGATTTAAAAGAGTGAGCTCAAGTTAGCTGGAGCCCTAGGTGCAGATATTTATACAGAAGTAACCCTGTTGTGATTTTGCTTGGACCAGAGCCAACTGAAACAGTCCTTTGCCACGGCATTCTATTGCCACTGGGGTTACAAAGGATTGTGTGTAACTTTCTGTTTTCTAAAACTTGGCTCTTAATGATCTCGTTGAGCTGACTTCAACCCTTCCTTCTGCTGGCACCGAGAAGAAGAATAACAAAACCATTCTTCCTAACATGAATATTATGGGCGCTATTTTTCAGATAAGGCGTGGCTTTAAAAGGTCTCTGACCCGCTGGCCAATTATTGTCCAAAGAAAGAAAGAAAGAAAGTCACTGATAAGTCTTGTATCCTTTTTGTCTTTATTCTTTCTGTTTCCTAACAAGTTATTGTTTATCATAGATGTTCTCATATTTAGTTGGCTGATAAATAACAAACAACCTCATAAACTTCCTGCTGTTTCCTTGATGTGAATGTTACAATGTTTCAAAAACAATTATTTTGTGTTTACATATGTGCACGTGTGTGTTCTATACATTGCTGTGTGCTTGGTTGTGTGTGTGTGTGTGTGTGTGTGTGTGTGTGTGTGTGTGTGTGTAAGTCAAAAGTCAACTTTGGGTGGCATTTGGAGATTTCTACTTTATTTTTTGAGACAGGATATTGACTAGGATATGAGGCTTCACATTTATAGGTTACTATGGCAAGCAAGCACCAGGATCTTTCTGTCTCTATTTCCCTAAAGCTGCAGGTGGGCACATCGTGCCTGGATTTCTGCATGGGAACCCATGATTAAACTCAGATTCTCATGCTCGCACAGAAAACACTTTATTGATAGATCTTCTCCTGCCTTTGGAATTTTGTCTTGAAATACATACTAGAACTATCCTGCCCAAACCTAAAGATGCCAGTGCTCTGTTGATGTCTTATTTTGGCCAGCACAGGTAACTTCTTGCCTTTGTTGGTGAAGGCTAGTCCTATTTTGCCATACTAAAAATTGGGGTACAGTTTGGGCCTTGACTATGTATGTTTAAAATAATTATTTTTCCTTTTAAAAATGTGCCTATTTCTTAAGAGAAAGGTCAAGAAAGGATGTAGATTTGGGTGAATGGGGAGGTGGAGAGGATCTGAGAGGAGCTGGTGGGGGGCACCATCATCAGAATATAGCATTTGGAAAAAAAAATCCATTATCAATTAACAAAAATCCATCCTAATACTTCTTGCCAGTGTTTTCTCTATTCAAGTAAGATACGGTGGTGGCTCAGCTGTCCGTTAGATATGCACTTTAAAAAAAATTTTTTTTTTTGAGACAGGGTTTCTTTGAGTCACTTTGTGCCTTTCCTGGAACTTGCTTTGTAGACCAGGCTGGCCCCGAACTCACAGAGATCCGCCTGCCTCTGCATCCTGAGTGCTGGGATTAAAGGCGTGCACCACCACCGCCTGGCAAGATGTACTTTTCTGTACTTACTAGCTTTTGCAGAATATCTTGTCTTCTAGCCAATGTCTGGGGTCTGCCTAGGCATTGAACGGTGAGCTCAATGGCACAGCACACAGTTGTCCTTTGTGCACTTGTCACATTGACCCACAAGCTTGTCATTACACAATGTTAATTAAAAGCTAGCTGAAACAATATTTGAGATTTTTTTTTAATTTTCTTTTGTTATTCTAAATGGTGTGTCTGAGCACAGCTGATCAGAGGTGGCTGGAACAGGTGTTGCTGCTCTGGTGGCCATTTCTGCGATCTCCCTTTCCTATTCCAAAGGGCGTCTTCTCCTGACTGGTGCTTGTGAATGTGCCCTTAGCAGGTATCAGTAGTCAACTTAATAAGCTTCCCACTGATCTCACATGAAGAATAAAGGAACTATGGTGACTGTTTATCACATCACCCATTTATGGGAATCCTGGACAATGTCCCCATATAGTTGGACTACCAGGAATAATTAGACTTCCCCAGGAACTATAAATTGTTAGTGTTTCATGGGAACAGAGTTATGTGACTGATAAGACTTTGCTTCTCACGTTGGCGGCCAGATCATGTAGGGCTAGTTTTATGGCCCACCTGTGTATATGTGTGGGGCACTGTATATGTATGCATCATTAGACTCACACTTGTGTGCATCTCATCTCCAGTCTTGTTTACTCTTTCCTCCTGTTCTATTTTTAACGGATGCTATTGTATTATCTTCCAGGTGTCTTACTATAAACTGCATCACATTTTTCCAGGAATAGACAAAAGTATCAAAATAAGCATGTATATTGAAATTAATCAATTTCAAATGGGGTCTGTAGGGAGTATTGCATGCACTGGTGAACAGGAAATGGGGATTCTTGATGCAGAGGATAATACAAAGAAACACAGAAAGGAATGGATGTGGTTTTGATGGGATTAGAATTTGAAAATGAAAAGACTCAACTTCCTTGTCCAAGTCAAGTCAATGTATAGCAGAGCTGCCCAGCTGAGAGCGCTAAACTAGAACATGGGAAAAGATGCACTACTTTAAAATGAAACTGCTCAGCCTTGGTGCAGGGGGGAGGGGCTAGGTCCAGCCTCAATGTGGTATGCCAGCCTGTGTTGACTACCCAAGGGGGGCCTTACCCTCTATGAGGAGGGGATGGGGGTAGGGTGGGGGGTAAGGGGGGAGTGGGAGAAAGGGAAGGAAGGGGAACAGGGGTTGGTATGTAAAAGGAAAGAAAAAATTTTTTAAAATAAATTATAAAAAATAAAACTGCTTTTAATGTTTCTTAGTATGATGAATTTTATTTTATATATGAATATGTGAAAATATTTTCAATGATGCACACTGGAATAGAACCTACTGAATCTCTGAGGGGGCAGGAAGATCACTGAGATAAGAAGATCTTACCAGTACATTGGTGTTTAATACAGCTTTGTTTGCTATTTCAATACTTCAGAAATAGGTGACAGCATTGTTTCAATTTTATGCATGCCTTTTTTACAGGCCACATGTAGATCTATTTTAAGGACAGATACAACAAAACAGTATCATTTTGTGAAATTAGGTATAAATTGGAAACTCAGGTGAATAATTTATGGAAATCAAAGATAAGAAGCATTCTGTCTGCTCTACTTACCTGGAAATTTCTAAGTCTCAAGGCTCCATTTTCGTTGGGTGTTTTCACAAGGTTAAGGGCCAGCAGACTAGGGCTCTATCCTGATTATTCAGCTTTTTGTTCTGCATACAGTAGAGAACCGGTGAAGCACATTAAGATGAGTGAAGGACATACAAGTGAGGTGTGGTCTGTATATCTGCAATCAAGATGAAGTTTGTTTTGTCTTGGAGAAATAAGAATGACAATTTGGCTTGTTCCCCATTTGGAAAGTATAGGCTAAGATACAATGCTTTGCAGACTCAGTATCTCAGAAAACAGTTGAATGTTATTTTTACAGATAATTTGAAGATCCACTTGTCCTCCACAGTGTGGAGCCTACACCATGGAGAACCCGTCCTTCTGTTCTTAGAATAAGGAATTGTGGTGTTGGGGAGATTGGAAGACCAGTGATTCCAATGACAGAAAGATTCTATCCACTCACAGAAGTCACCAGAAGCATCTCCGTCAGAGCTATGGTTCCGGTGCATTAGCACACTCACTCTGGAGACTGATGGCTTCTGCTAGAAGTATGGTTCACATATAAGATGAGGATAATAATTCCTACCTCATAGGGTTATTTGGAGAAAGTGATAGTGATAAATGCAAACAGTGTAGCATAGTGTTTGTGACTCCTTCCATCATGCTTCCAAACCAAGGCCAAGTTTTATTACTAGGAAGTCAAGTACAACTACCCTTAGAGTCTAAAGTCATAATTCCATATAAACAATGTCTTGATACCCAAACTGGATGTCTTTTCCTCCAAAACATGCGTTGATTGCTTCCATGACCACCTCTTCAATATTAGCTCTTTAAGGGTAATGTCTGCTTACACTGTAGGCACTTTAAACATGTCTGTTCATTGTCCCTGAATAATTGCCAACAACATCCTTCATTGAAATTAATGTATTATTCTGGGACCGAGGCATGACACACACAGATGCTTTTAATGATTAACCCAATTATTCAAACTGCAGAGCTTTTGCCCTTGCTCCAGGGCTCCGAAAAAAGAAATGATTAAGCTTCATTGGTTGTCTAGATCAGTGTGTTTCAACCTTGGCAGTCCTGACATTATGGGCTGGGTGATGTTTTACTCTACCAGGCTGTCTTCTCCATTGTACAGAGCTGAGCAGTGGTCCTTGGCTTCTTCAATCAGACATCAGGAGCACAAACTTACTCCACCGATTGTAATGATATAGAAAATCCATCTCCAGATACTGCCAGATGTTTCCTAGATATTGCTGGGCCAGCATCATCACACCTCTAGTTGAGAGTCACTAGGGGTGATTGTGTCAAAGTGTCTCTTCTCTCCACTACGTTATATAATAATGATGGTCTAGAATATGCTTTGGAATTAAATTATGGAATCTTCCATCAGAATCAATTTAAAACCAGACCAGTGATTTTCAATTCTGTAAGGTTCAGAGTATTAGATCAAATCTCTCTTTGAGATAGCTCTCGTGTCTCTGGCTTAAAAGCCCATATTCTTTCCGAGGCAGCTTCCCCTCTGCCTTCCTGATATAAGTATAGCTGTATTTTGCCTTTCTATAATGCATTGCATATGAGTCTTCTTGCTATGATTACTGAGAAATAGTCACAAATCTTGCATTCTTTAAGATATTTTTGTGTCTTATCAGTTCCCAACTTTCGAACGTTCTCTTGTCCATCAAGCTTCACAAATTACCCTGTATCATTTTTTTTTTCCGGATGGATGAGTATATTAGGGTCAGAGGTTTGCAGTTGCTGTGACCATTTTTCGTGTACTGGAGCCCTGATTTTGCACCTCAGTAGCAGGTGTTACACACAGTGCTTGGAACACATACTAGCTGGGCTGCCATGGCCCATTGTCAGTACTATTCCAACAGATAATCAGCACATTGTGCAGAACAATCCCAGAGTTCTTAGAAGAGAATAGCCCAGGGCCCAAGAGCTGCTGTTTCTGTGTGGCACACAATCAAGAATGATATGGCAACCACTTGATGGGTGTGCTTAGGAATAGCTTGTGCCAACAGTGCCCGAGGGCCTCACCCTTACTCACAGCCCTTTGCTGTCATTGGAAACAACGCTGTATGTATTTGAGAAGTGTGGACATGTTCTGGGGTAACATGCCCGAGGAATTCACACAAGCCCACAGTGGTCATTCCACCTGCTGGGACATCTCTTAGTATTTCCGTTTCAGGCCTACATTGCTATCCGAGGGAGGAAGAGCAGAGGTGGTGCGTGATTTTCTAGGTGTATACTGGGCCTCTTGGTCAGGGTGAGGATGGAGAATCACGGGAGAATATGAGGGACAAGAGGCAAGATGCCTCCTGATTCCACGAAGTAGCCTTGCCTTGCTTCCTTCAAAAATTGTGTGTGTGTGTGTGTGTGTGTGTGTGTGTGTGTGTGTGTGTATGCATGTGTGTGTGTGTGTGTGTGTACATGTGTATATGCAGATACATGTATGGTGTATGTGGCAAGCAGCAGACAATTTTGGGTTTTATTCCTCACATGCCACCCATCATCTTTTGAGACAGGGTCTCTTACTGGATTGGAAGTTGCTAAGTAGTTGGGGCTGGCTGCCTGGCCAGGGAGTCCCTGTGATCTATCTCTTTCTGCCTCCATCAATTTCAAGTGTGCACTACCATGCCTGGCTTTTTTTTTGTTTGTTTGTACATGGATTCTGGGAATTCAACTCCTATCCTTGTGCTTGCAAGGGAAGGAATTTATTGACTGAGCAATTGCTCCAACTCCTCGTCCCCAAACTCATTCAAAACAAATTTGAATAAAGATTTTTTTCCCTCAGTTTGTTGTACTTCAATTGTGTATGAGGTCAAACTAAAATAAATCATTTTGTGAGCTATTACCACATAATGCACAATGTATGTGTTAATACAAAGTTATTAAGATGGGTGGGTGAGAATGTAGTTCAGCTGGTAGAGTGTTTTCTAGCACACACAAAGCCCTGGGTTTGATCACCAGCACTGCACAAATATGAACAGGTACAAAAAGTGCCCACAACTTCATGATGGTGGAAAAGTATCTGTTATGGGAAGATTGGTTAAGGGAAGGGTCAACTGTCAGAAAATTTATACCTTTACATGGCCCATGGCTTTGGGTTAAATACACAGAAGAAGACTTGTGAAAAAGATTCGGAAACAATTCACAAGGGTGGGCTCCCATGGGTTTAAGTATTCCTTTAGCACTAAGTTTATATGAAAGACGGAAGGAAATTTACTTTCAACGTAGTGACTTGTGTTGGTACAATGTTTTTATTGACTGTTATTTTAAGCTATGGCTTTTATATTTCTGTTCTCTTTGACCGATATTTAATGAGTACACTTTAAAGAACATTTTTGCTATTTTATAGTCAGAATGCTAGGCTCTAACAACTGAAAATTTGTAAAACTGTACAATACAGTCATTCCAACATGCTTCCATCAGTTATACACCAATAAATAACAGTGATTTCAAGGGTGATTAATCATAATCATTATAAAGCACTTTGGCCAAGCCAACATCTGTTTCCATGGATACAGCGGCTGGCCATCACAGTTTTGTAATTTATATACTTTACTTATTGTTCTCAGATGACTAGGAAGGCCATTGTACACAGTATGACCTTTTAGCTTTAGGCCCCAATGGGCTCTCAAGAGAGTTACACATAGCCTATAGTTCTTTTGAAAGGTTTTTTCTTTTGTTGTTGTTGTTAAAAAATTGTTGAGATCTGAGAAAATGAAGTAAGACTTCAGAGGTCTTCTCTCCATTGCTTTCTTAAAGGGGCAAAGGGAAGAAGATAATCAAGCTCATGATCCTCTCAGTGAATTGGAGACTTGAGGCTGGCTATAGGAAGTCCTAGTCTTCTCCTGCTCAGTAGGGTGACTATAGTTCAATACCACCTTTTACATCCTGATGAATCTGATAGAGGGAATTTAATGGCTCCAAACAGGAAGTAATGACCAGAAGAGGGATACAGTAGTCACTGGTTTGCCAGTGTGCATTCTTGTGTGTGTATGCATATGTGTGTTGAGTTAACTCTTTCATTTTGGAAAGATGTAAACAAACAAATGTCTCCCCACACCATATAAAGAACCAATGACAAATCAAAGCACAATTAATTCTATTCACATTCTACCTGTTGGACTAATGATTTAATTGAACTTACTTTTAGAGACTGGAGAGGAGTTACTTACAGGATCTTGGGTAACTCAGAAGTAACAACATCACTGAAAAGTTTTACTGACTCCTGTGTGGAAGAGCCACCCCTCTTCAGTTAACTTTCTAGATACTATATGCTATGCTAATCCTTGAGATCGTGAGGCCATGTGCACCAACGCCAAAATCACATACACCTAGATGGGAAGTGCAGGAGCGAACATATGGACTCTCAAATGGAGGCTCAATGATACTGTTCATCACTTCCTTCTATGGGGGGAAGATCAACAGCCAATAGGCTTGGACTTGTGAATCTCTTGTAAATGTTCAGCCATAGTTGAGCTAATGAAGATAATGATTGTTATGCTCAGAGAATAGGACCCTACAACACATGTGTGCATGTGCATACTGTGTGTTTTAAAATATTACTATAAAATAAGTAATGTATAACCACTGCATGTTAATAAAAATTGTTGCAAGGAGATTGGGGACACAGCTCACTTGACAGAATGCTGGACTGGCACACACGATGCCCCTCATTTGACCCTCAGAGCCACATACAATGGGAATGATAATACACACCTATAATCTAAGTACTCAGAGGAGGAGGCAGAAAGATGGAGAGTTCAAAGTCAGCCTTGCTTGTATATCAACTTTGAAGCCAGTGTGGGATATATGATCCCCACCTAAGTTAAAAAGAAGTTTGACAAAGAACTATTAGCTACATTGCTTTGTATTGTTGTAACAAATTAACATACCGCATCCTGTATGTATGTAAATAAAAAATGATATTTATTCTAGAATTTGAAAAAGGACTCTCAAGTCACTAGAGTTACTGAGGGTCAGAGGTTTTCATGGTCCACTCTCTGTCTTGATCAACCTGAGTGGAAATCTGGCTCACACCTATCTTCTGAATCTTCTGTCAGAGTTCTCATCTTTTTTCTTTGATTACTTTAAACAAATGCTATTATTTTGGGCCTTGACTGACTGATTGATTGATTGATTGATTGATTGTGTGTGTGTGTGTGTGTGTGTGTGTGTGTGTGTGTGTGTGTGTGTGTTGAGCTATATCAAGTACCAAGCCCTTGTCTCAGTACTAGTAAGTCCAGAGCAAGTCATTACAGGATAGTCCAGGCCTACTCAGGTCAGAAAGACACTACTAGAAGGAGCTCACATTCAACAAAGTCACATAGGCAGCTGAAGAACTGTGAATTCATGCTGAGTGTTGAGCCAGTGAGATCTGCTGCACTCCAAAGGGCTTCCATTGGGCGTTAGGTCTCGTTTTAGAGGGAACAATAGATTTGCTTAGATCAAGGTCACCCGAGCTGAGAGCTGAAGAACTTTTAACTGTGTGAAAGCTAGAGACCAACCTGTGAAATGCTCGCCCCATGGCAAGAGGAAGCAATAATGAATACCAGCAGCACTGGAATACATAGTGGGAATGTAGACATTGAAGAAGATAATGCTGTAAAGCTGGTTACTGAGGACCCATGTAGCCCACAGTGAAAAGTTCTAGTTAAGCTGTCTCTAGTCTTTAGGACTCTGCTACAGGAGCCCAGCTCATCTGGGCTGTAGAAGAATCAGAACAGGGAAGAACTAGTAGTTAGGGTCTTTCTTGCTTGTAAAATGAACTCATGCTTGGTCCTTAGGTCCTTTAAGCCTTCCTTAATTTTTTTTTTTTTTTAACTGCAGCACTTTCATTTCCTTTACACAATGACGTGTTGCTGGGGCCTAATGTTCTCACTGAACAGTAGAAAACCAAAATTTGTCATTTCTTAAAAGAATTGAGTACAAAAAACCTTACATAAATTAAAAGGATGAATACATTTACAGGTGTCAATGCAAACTTTCCCAACTCAAGGCAAGTAACAACCACGGCTGTCAGGAGGGAAACACCAGAACGGAAACCGGTCCTAAGGCTCGGACTTTCCCACCGTTAGACCGGCAAGACGGAAGTGGTAACTGGTTCAGGAACCCTTGCCAGCCTCGAGAAATCCTGGAAGTCAGCTGTTGGTTTTAATACCCTGCACAGATCACTGCATGGTGATTCACAGATCCACCAGGCTGGGGTTCTCCTCCACAGCTGTGCTCTCCCCAGCCACCAAGTGACCGAGCCACATGACTAAGGACTAAATCAAGATATGCACAGGGTATTAAACATATACCAAGGGAACAGTTAACTTGAATACAAGGTCAAAAATCAGCAACAAGTTCTACGATCCAGTGCTGATATTGGATACAAGCTTCAAGGACAAATTTCTTTTCAAAGGCTTATTCCAGTTTCATGAAGCTAGCATGAGGTGTGTACATTTGCCAGGGCAAATTGATACTTCAGAATTAGCTCATGCAGCAGATGCCTGGCACCTGCTCAGTCCATCTAGAAGCATTTGCGGTGGACGATGGAGGGGCCCGACTCGTCATACTCCTGCTTGCTGATCCACATCTGCTGGAAGGTGGACAGTGAGGCCAGAATGGAGCCGCCAATCCAGACTGAGTACTTGCGCTCAGGGGGAGCAATGATCTTAATCTTCATTGTGCTGGGTGCTAGGGCCGTGATCTCCTTCTGCATCCTGTCAGCAATGCCTGGATACATGGTGGTTCCACCAGACAGCACTGTGTTGGCATACAGGTCCTTGCGGATGTCTACATCACACTTCATGATAGAGTTGAAGGTGGTCTCGTGGATGCCACAGGACTCCATGCCCAGGAAGGAAGGCTGGAAGAGCGCCTCTGGACACCGGAAGCGCTCATTGCCGATGGTGATCACCTGCCCATCAGGCAGCTCATAGCTCTTCTCCAAGGAAGAGGACGATGCAGCAGTAGCCATTTCTTGTTCAAAATCCAGGGCAACGTAGCACAGCTTCTCCTTAATGTCACGCACAATTTCTCGCTCGGCCGTGGTGGTGAAGCTGTAGCCCCTCTCAGTCAGGATCTTCATGAGGTAGTCTGTCAGGTCCCGGCCAGCCAGGTCCAGACGCAAGATGGCGTGGGGCAGGGCGTAGCCCTCGTAGATGGGCACAGTGTGTGTGACCCCGTCACCAGAGTCCATGACGATGCCAGTGGTGCGCCCAGACGCATACAGGGACAGCACCGCCTTGAATGGCCACGTACATGGCTGGGGTGTTGAAGGTCTCAAACATGATCTGCGTCATCTTCTCTCTGTTCGCTTTGGGGTTCAGGGGGGCCTCGGTCAGAAGCACCGGGTGCTCCTCGGGGGCCACACGCAGTTCATTGTAGAAAGTGTGATGCCAGATCTTCTCCATGTCATCCCAGTTGGTGACAATGCCGTGCTCGATAGGATACTTCAGGGTCAGGATACCTCTCTTGCTCTGGGCCTCGTCACCCACATACGAGTCCTTCTGGCCCATGCCCACCATGACGCCCTGGTGTCGGGGGCGCCCGACAATCGAAGGGAACACGGCCCTGGGGGCGTCGTCGCCAGCAAAGCCAGCTTTGCACATGCCGGAGCCATTGTCAATGACGAGTGCGGCGATTTCTTCTTCCATTGCGATTGGCGAAGGACTGGGCGACGGAGCAGCGAAAAGACACGCAGCGCAAATCGGCGGCGGAGTGTCAAGCCTTCCTTAATTTAATTGATGTAGTCTTCTGGATAGATTAGATGTTAGAATTCCTTATGTTTTGATCGGTGTTGGCTAATCTGTTTTTAAACTAGTTATTCAACCACCAGCGTTCTTATCTCTTCCCTACAAAATAAGACCGTACAGTGATATACTGTCATGGGGCTGAAGGACTAGGCCTGGTGTATATGGTTCTCTTTCTACACACAGTATTCAAACATGCTGGAATTTGTGCATCTGCATTAATTTTCTATGCTGTGTGCAAAATTAAGATGTATTTAGTAACTGCAAAAACACATGTTCGTTATTGCACAGATTTTTGGGGTCAAAAGTCTCTCCAAGATTCAGTTGGGACCCCTGTGAGGTTTCCATGAAGGTGTTGTCCAGAGCTGTGTTCTCCTGTGGAGGCTCAAATATGACAAGGGTCATTATTTCATAGCTCGCTCGGGTCCTGGACTACATTGCCTTTTTAGGAAGCAATACTTAGGAAACCAGCAAGGAAGAAAAACACTGGTCAGCAAGAGCCTTTTATCACGTGACATTTCATCATTCATGCTATATTTTTATGCTTCCACTCAAAGGGTGTGCTACATTACCTGGTAACGAATGTCAGGAGACAGGGATTATAGAGCCACACAGGATGTCACACTTCTATAGTCTAGCTTCATCCACAGCCTGGGGGATTTCATGTTCTTCCTGATTTGTGCCAGAGACACCACAGAACATACTTTGGCTGTCACTTGAGTACAGCGTGAAAGGTCAACAGCATGTGAAAATTCTTACTGTAGGGTGTCCCCAGCTCTGCATCTTCTGCCCTTCCTTCAGTTTATTGCAAGTTGTCCTTGCAGCTCTGACTTCTGTGAGCAGCCTTCATTTACAGTCAGGTTGGATACTGAGTTTCTTCATAGTCAAAGATACAACTTGCTTGGTTCTCTCTCCTAAGGCAGGTGCCTTGGATCCCTTTGATTTCTCCTAAGCATCAGCTGTGCAGCATCTCCCTGGTTTGTCATGGAATGACTACCTGCTTTGGCATGGCCAATCTGACAAATTCTCTATCTACCCTCTCCATCATCAGGAGCAGCAGATCTACTTCAGTGTTAGTCCCAAATAGACTCATATGCAGAGGTGTAATTTGCTTTTCAGAGGTCATATGTATGACATCTACATCATACACACATAAATACACACACACAGACACACACAAACATACAGAGAGTCATATGCACATACAGTCACACAGACACACATACAGGCAGTCATACATACATACAGACACACATACAGACAGACATACACATTATGATTTAAGTCCAGATTTCCCTCTTCACATAGCACAACACTCCTGTGACCTATCCGATTTTGTTACCCATCTCAATATTTTGTTCCCATTGATTGCCAAGTAGTATATCATTTTATGAACATAATAGTATTAGCTTTTTATTAAACAATGGGAAGTTTTGTAAAATGCAGGTTTTAACAGTTATCAATCATGTTGCATGCACGTTTGCATGGAGATTTTTGTGTAGACATATATTTGTTTCTCTCTGATAAATAGTGGGAGAAATAATTTTTGCCAGTTACCTTTAGTGAGTAAAGTGATGTGCTATCATAGGTACTAGACGTACTGAAGATATGATGAGGAAATCGCAACATTTTGAGAGGTGTAGTGAGAGATGTTAAGAATGTTTTCTTGGATGCCACTTTCTGATTCCTGGGAAAGGTAATGTTCTCTTTTTTTTTTTTTTTTCTGTGTGACCTCACCTTTCTTTCTGTCTAGTAGAAATGGCTCAAGGAATAGAATTAATTGCTCATGGTCTGATCTTTGATTACACAGAGCAAATCCAAGGCCACATTTCTTTATTAGGATGCTCTCCCAGGACTTGTGGCGTTATTGCCACTCTGCCTCTGGTGCTGAACTCTCTGGTATGACTCTTACAAACCTATACCCTTTCAGAGAAGGTGGCTCTGAGACACTTCCGTTAGTTGTGGCTGTATTCTTTTTTTCTATTAGGGACTGGAATTGGACCCATTGATGTAATACAATCCCACTCCTTTCCAGGTGGCCAGTGCTTCAGCAGTGTTGGGATGGTCCTTGAATATGCCTCGTCTCCTGCTCAGGTCTCTGTATATACAGTCCCCTCCCTTGTGATTTTTGTTTTGGTCCTGCTTATGCACTACTTCTTCCTTGGGGGAGGACATTTAGGCATTTGAGTCATGATCTTAATAGGTTTTGTAATTAATTGGCCATAATTTGCATAAGTTATAATGTCCTTCCCTGTTGTTTTCATGGAAGAGCCACCGTTTTTATCTTCTTATGCTATTTCTATGGTGGAATCTGTGTCTTTCTGTGTGTGTGTGTGTGTGTGTGTGTGTGTGTGTGTGTGTGTGTGTGTGTGTTTCTCAGGGACCTAGCCTGGATCCTGGAGGAACGCATGGACATATAGAATACCACCTTCTGTGAGTGATGGGGGAATGGAACATTCCAATTTCTGGATCATTCTCTTTCCCTGGTAAGAGTATGCAAATCAGATGGGCAAATGGGGAAACTGACAGCAAAAAAGAAGTGAAAAGAGCAAGCTGGAAGCCGGAAAAGACTGTGGTTGAGTCTGAGGCTCAGCTTTACTGTCTCTTTCTCTCCCATGTGATGTGCTAATTGAAATGAAAGGAACAACCTGAGACAGGTGATGCTTATAAGAGAGAGAGAGAGAGAGAGAGAGAGAGAGAGAGAGAGAGAGAGAGAGAACATGTGAGAGGACAGAGGGAGAGAGCAGGAGAGAGAGAGAGAGAGAGAGAGAGAGAGAGAGAGAGAGAGAGAGAGAGAGACCTAGGTCAGACAAGGTCAAGCTCAAATCTTGAGCTTAGGTAGCCAGTGGATATGTGTTAATCCCATTATCATGATTAAAGTCCCGAGAAAACAATTTAAAAGGAAAAGTTTGTCTTGGCTTATGAGTTGAGTGCATGGTCACCTAACCCTGTTGCTCCAGGCTCGTGTATGTTGAGGCAAAACTTTATGGTGGGAAGCATCTGGTTTAGTAAGGAGACTTGCCTTGTGGAAGACAGATGATAGAAGGAGAAATTTAGGATGGACGGGGCCTGGTACAAGATAATATGTGTCCAGAGTATATCTGCAGGAACGTACTTTCTATAATCAGACTTCACCTCCTAAGATTTCCCTCATCTTTCAATAATGCCATCAAATCACACATCTACCAATGGATTGTTCCACTGATGAGGTCAAACCCTCATGATCCCATCACCTTTACAGAGAGCCCCTTCTCTGAACACTGTGAATTTAATGCATGAGTCTCTGAGAGATATTTCAGAGCCAAATCAAAACAGCATGGAGGAGAACAAGAACAATGGAGGCATCAGGATATAGAACATGCCTTTGGCATTGGTTTTCACCCTATGAAAATGATTCAAGAGCAGAAGAGTTACCCAGGCATCTTGGTAGTTAGTTTACAAGCAGGGCTAGACCTGAGACTGGTATGGGCATTCAGTTAGTTTGCATAACCCTAGAACAAAGATCCTACCAAGACAAGAATAGTGGCAGAATGCTGTCATCTGTGGCTAAGGTGGCCCTCAGCAAGTCACAGAGGGAAAGCTTCACTTGGGTTTCCTTATAAGTAAACTTGGGGATACACATGGAACAAGAGTTAGCTACAAATGCCAACTGCTTGTACAGCAAACAAAGAGAAAGACTGAAATTGTGTGTGATGTAGCCACTGAAGGGAGCATGCCATCAGAGTTGGTGTTTTGTTTTGTTTTGTTTTGTTTGTTTATGTTTCTAAATCTCCAAAGAAGCTGAGCAAGTAGGCCAGCTCTAAGTTGCTTTTTATACAGTACTGTGTGTGAAAGCAAAATTTTCAAAATAATGTACATGTGGAGAAAACAAAAGGAAAAATCCACAAAGAATAAACATCATGGTGAAAATATAGAGACAGAGAAATCAGACCCAGGGACAAAGGAAAACAAGTCTAGCCTTCTACACAAATGGATGGATCCCAAGACAAGCCATTAGGGAGAACAGTGAAATTTATTTAATATTGAAAAGCAAGAGAGGAGCAATGGAATTTACTGTTTCTGGATATATTTATATGTATACAAGTATAAAAATGGACTAGAAGGTTAAACAGTACCAGTGATAATTGCTTCTAAGAGAGAGAGAGAACAGAGGGAGGGAGGGGAAAAGGGAGGGAGTGAGGGAGGAAGGGAGAGAGAGAGAGAAAACAGGGAGGGAGGGAAGAAGGGAGAGAGGGAGAGAGAGAACAGAGGGAGGGAAAATGGAGGGAGGGAGGAAGGGAGAGAGAGAGAGAGAGAGAGAGAGAGAGAGAGAGAGAGAGAGAGAGAGAGAGAGAGAGAGAAAGGATGAGAAGAGAAGCAAAAGAAACCAGGAGAGAGAAATTTTACATTTTCAATTGATCAGCAAGAAAGTAAATTCCCTTTACTTACCAACTGAAAACATTGGAATGTGAATCTCTCTCCCTGTGTGTAAGGTGACGAGGGGGCAACCTGACATAAGTGATTTCAGCAGAATTCAACATAAAGCGTTTTTGGCACAATTATGGGGCTATAATTTAAGACCAGACAAAGGTGCATAAGACGGGACTATAAACAGGCAATAACACCTAAAAACAATCCTTTTATACACATTCTGGTAAATTTGGATCTGTAAAGTACTTTCAAGCAAGGCACCAAAAGTTAACTAAGAGCTCACTGATTTGGATATATACAACAGTGTAGCTAATTTTATTTTCAATAGAGTGACTTTTGGTACCCTAGGAAAATCCAGGGAATAATTTTTTAAATTTTATGGAAGAATTCCAGATTGGTTCTGATTGTGAAGGACACCTCCTTTGTGAAAGGTTTTCTGATGTTCAGGTGTGTAGCCGTGGGAGGAAGGCACTTAGTGAGTTAGCAGGGACACAATACACCTATAGTTTTGAAAGCAGTCAGCATTTTCAGAAGTAAACATTTCCATTCAATAATTCTCAGAAAACTGAACCCCTTGCTGCTTTGATTGCCAGAGCAAAACAAAAAGAAAAAAAGAAAAGAAGAAAAAAAGAGAGAGCTCTAAAGACACTGCTGGAAACAGTCTTTGATTTCTGTAAAATATGAAGTGATTGAGATAAACTATTGTGTAATCATAGATTTCTGAACTGTGGGTGAGCATCAGTAGAGCTATGCCTCATCAGTAAATTATTTCAAGGTTATTAGTTTTACTTTTGCTTATGATTGTGTAATCATTTTGTATATGATTGTGTATAGTACATATGATGTATTCCCAATCAATACCAGCAGTACAATAAGACAATAAACAAATGCTTCCCACATCAGAAACTAGCCCACTGTCCCGCTCATCCTTGCTCATCAAGGAAGTCTTTCTGTCCCAGTTCATGTCTTTTCTTCCAAAGAAGACTTCTGAAGGAATCTCTAATTCTGCCGCTAATTCTGAGTTTTGTAGAAACTTTCAAAACTCTCTAACACCATTCAAATGTCATCAGACCTTATCATTCCAAGCCAATATTCTTCTCTAAAACCATTTCCCATCATTTCACAGAGTGCTGAGCCAAGATGTTAGACACTGAGGCCCTTCTTTCTCCATTTTAACTGGAACACTTCTCATTGGTCAGAGTACCTGACGTGATATCTCATTAATCATTGCAAGGATTATCGCAAAATTGTTTCTGTTTAAACTTCATGATGGATTCTGTACTTTTTGCATAGCATTTGAAGAATGAGTTCTTTACATACATTTTAAAATAATTTTTCTTTGAATTTTGAGATTATAATATAATTACATAATTCCTTCCCTCCCTTTTCTCCCTCCAAATCCTCTTGTGTATCTCTCCTTGTTCCTTTTCAAATCTGTGGCTCTTTTTATTTTTATTAATTGTTGTTGCACACACACACACACACACACACACACACACACACACACACACTTATGTACATATTTATGCCCTGCTCAGTCTGTTACGTGCATGTACATTTTCAGGGCAGACCATTTCGCACTGGATATCAATTTGGGTGCTCTTCCCAAGGGAAGACTAGTTCTCCTGATCTCAGCATTCCTTTTGAGAATTACATTTATTTTTCCCATTTTGTTATAAGTTCTCCAAAAGTCAGACTCACAACTCATTCATAATATGTCTCATGTATTAGCTCATACATAGCAATTAATTAATTAACTAATTAACATTTGATACTTTATTATTATATGACCAAATTGTTATGGAGAAATTGGTACCAGTCAGTTATTAACTGATCCAGATTCAATCCTCAGCTTTTTAGTTGTTTTTATAAAACTAAGAAAGTTATTTTATAATCTAAGACATATGTTCCAGGTGAGAACTGTCCTAGAATAGGCTTAGATTCAAAGGTATTCTATTGTTTTGGCCATTAGAAAATATGCTAATGAGAATATGTTAATGGCTTAGCAAGAATATATTAATGGTTTGGTGAGATCAGAGCTGAACAACTCAAAAGAACCTCACTGTATACAATTCTGCCTTTTCTCATGGAAGAAAAGGATTTCTTTTGCTGGCTAGTTTCCCATTTAGGAACCCTACAGAACTCCCCCAGCAACATTTGGCAGCTCCTCTATGGAGACTAGCTTTACTCAGGCTTTCTCTCTTTCTTTCTCCCTTCCTTCCTTCCTTCCTTCCTTCCTTCCTTCCTTCCTTCCTTCCTTCCTTCCTTCCTTCCTTCCTTCCTTTCCTTTCTCTCTCTCTCTCTCTCTCTCTCTCTCTCTCTCTCTCTCTCTCTCTCTCTCTCTCTCTTTCTCTCTCTCTTTCAAGAGTCAACTAGAAAACTGTTTTTTAGCTCTGTTTTAGAATCTCTTTTTTTTCAAGCTTTCTCAGGTTTTAGGTAGAAACTCTTGCTCCACATTGGGCACCATTTGTAGCTAAAAGTTTTCCTGTGTCCTGACCTGCTGGTGGCTGCTCACACCCAAGTAAACACACAGAGGCTTATATTAATTAAAACTACTTGGCCATTAGCTCAGGCCTACCACTGACTAGCTCTTCCACTTAAACTCAGCCCAATTCTGTTAATCTATATGTTGCCACATGCTCCATGGCTTTACCTATGTGCCATTACATGCTCCTTCCTGGATGACAGGCTGGCATCTCCTAACTCAGCCTTCCTTTTCCCAGAATTCTCCTTGTCTGCTTATGCTGCCTATACTCCCTGCCTGGCTACTGGCCAATCAGCATTTTATTTATCAAGCAATTAGAGCAACACATTCACAGTATACAGAACATCCCACAGAATTCTCTCTCTCTTTCTTTCTCTCTTTTTCTCTCTCTCCTTCCCTCTCTCACTCCTTCCCTCCCTCCCTTCCTTAATGTTGCAGACTTCTTTTGTGTGAAATTAAGTATTTATTGTGAAATATTCTCATTTCAACTTGTGGTTGACACAAAGAATTACTACTAGGATGATTTTGCTTCCTTTTATTAAAAATAGATTTTTTTCCCCTCACATAATATATCCTGATTACAATTCCCCCCATCTCCTCCTCCCAGTTCCTTCCCACCTCCCTTCCCATTCTATCTGGGTTCATCCATTTTCTGTCTCTCATTAGAAAGCAAACATGTTTCTAAGGGATAACAATGAAATAAAATAAAACAAAAATGAATACAACAGAATTGAACAAAACAAACAAACAGAAGGAAAAGAGCCCAAGAGAAGGCACAAGAAACAGAGATCAATTTATTTGCATACTCAGGAATTCTGTAAAAACTCTAAACTGGAAGCCATAACACACACACACACACACACACACACACACACACACACACACACACACGTAAAAGACTTATAGCTTAAAAAGAGAGAAGAAAACAGATAAATAAAATAAAATGAAAATAAAAAAATAAAATAAGATAAAGTTTAAAAAGAAGAAAAGACAGAGCCCTGACATGACACCGTGATGCTTTTGAGTTTGTTCTTTGCTGGCCATCTACTTCTGGGCATGCAGCCCACCATTAAAGGTAGTTTGTTTTCCCAGTGAGACTCCTTTGGAGAAAGCTAAATATTCATTTTCAAGTGGTTATCAATTGGAGATAGCTTCCAGTTTTAGGGAGAGGGTCATGTGTTAACTTCTTTTTGGCTCTAGGACTCCATCTTGTTCAGACTCTTGCAAGCCCTGTACATGCTGCCTCAGTCCCTTAGCGTTCATATGTGCATTGATCATGTTGATTTAGAAGGTCTTGTTTCTTTGGTGTCCTCCATTCTTTCCAGCACTTAGCACTCTTTCTGTCCCCTCTTCTACAGGGTTCCACGATCCCTGAACAGAAAGATTTAATGGAGACTTAGATCAGTTTAGGCTGGTGTGTTCCAGGTGCTCTCACTTTCTGAATAATGTTTGGCCATGGGTCTCTTTGTTTGTTTCCATTTGCTGAAGGAGGAAGCTTCTCTGATGATGGTGGAGCAAGATACTGATCTATGAGTATGGCAGAATGTCATTAGGAGTCATTTTATTGCTACATTTTTACTATTGTTGTGTATTTTAAAACAGTAGTATTACCCAAAGTCCCTAGACTATCTAGTCTCAGGTCCAATGTTGGGTATGGTTTCCATCTCCTGGCATGGGCCTTAAGTCCAATCAATATTGATTGGTTACCTCCACAAACTTTATGCCACCATTGTACCAGTGTGTCTTGTAGGCAGGACATCATTGTAGATCAAAGGGTTTGTGACTGGGTTGGTCTTTACACTTCTTCTTTGATAATCCGCAGAGTACCTTCCGGTGCCAGAGGCATTAGAATGTAGGAGCGACGGTCTTGTGTAGGCGTCAGTTCAGTTCCTCCATGTGCAATGAGCTGTGTAGGTATTGTCTTCAGCAAGGAGGCTTTGCTCTCCGTTTGTGGAAAGCAAATTTTATCTTGGTAACAGCCTGAGTTGTTTGGTGGTTTCCATGGAAACCCTCTGGACGACAACTCAATTAGATGCCAAACCAGTCCTGGTACTGGAAACTTCATTGGGTTACAAGAGATACTGAGTTGGGTCATCTTTGTATCCCCCATTATTTGGTGATTTTATTTATGTATATGTATTTTTTTTTTTAGGAAGCTTCAACTCAATTAGGTTTCCATACTACCTCTCAAATGGCCCTTAATCTTAGTGGTCTCTCTCTGTATTCCTTCCTTTGCCCCTTCCCTTCTCTCCCCTCCCCCCATTTGATCTTCCTAATACAGTCACCCCTTCATCCATCTATAACTGTCTACTCTATTTCTGTTTCCTAGGGTGGACTATCTGTTCCTACTAGCCCCTTAATGTATACCAACCCTCTGTGGTTCTATGAATTGTAGCTTTGTTATCACCGACTTAACAGCTAATATCCACATCTAAGTGAATACATATGAAATTTGTCTTTCTGCACCTGGGTATAGTGGAAGTTTCTCAGTCCTGCTCAGCCCCATGGTCCAGACAAACCTCTCCCACCCATGGTCCTGCAGTCACTTCTGAAATAATCACTCAGAGGCTTAATATTAATTCCAAATAGCCCTTAATCTTAGTGGTCCCTCTCTGTATTCCTTCCTCTGCCCCTTTCCTTCCCTTCCCTTCCCTTCCCTATATGGCCTATAGCTTCAGTTTCTGGCTAGCTGACTCTTTCATCTTAAATTAATCCATTCCTATTAATCCATATGTTGTCACATGAATGTGGCTTTACCTGTCTGCTGGTATCTTGCTGTTCCTTTAGTGGTGGATGGCGTCTCCCTCAACTCTGCCCTTCTTCTCTCTGTATCTCTGCTTGAATTTCCCATCTCAATATAAGCTTTCTTGCCATAGGCCAAAACAGCTTTATTTATTATCCATTGGGAGCCACACATATTCACAGCATACAGAAAGACATCATACAGCACCCGGGTTACCTCACTCAGGATAATTTTTTTTCTAGTTCTTTTTATCCGTGGATTTCATTTTTTAACAACAACATCTTTTTCATTTAAATTTCTTAATATAATTTTTGTTATTAATTCTTTGATAATTTCATACAATATCTTGAACTAATTACCCTCTATCAACTCTCCCATACCTGTCTTCCCAAATTTGAGATTTCTTTTTTCCCCTCTACAAAGTATTTCTGTATAAGATCTGATTTCTTCCTCTGGATAAGCAATATAGTTGTTTAGCTTGAACTGTTTAGGGGGCCCCCAGGCAGTGGGACTAGGACCTGTCCCTAGTGCATGAGCCAGCTTTTTGGAACCAAGTGCCTATAGTGAAACACTTTGTGCAGCCTTGGTGAAGGGAGGAGGGGCTTGGACCTGTCTCAACTGAATGTACCAGGCTCTACTGATTCTCCATGGGAGACCTTGCCTTGGAGGAGGTGGAAATAAAGGGTGGGTTGGGGGGAAGGCTGGGGAACAGGGGAATCTCTGGTTGGTATGTAAAATGAATAGAAAATCTCTTAATAAAAAAAGATCTGATTTCTTTTGGTGGGGTGGTTCTGGAAAGATGCTGGGGAATCAGGACTACCAGGATGAAAATGGCCTTGAAAGTCATGTTTTCAGGTCAGTCAAGGCCACCTGTATTCACCTGAAATACTTCTATGTTGGACTTTTACAATTTTTATCTTTTATTTATCATCTATCTATCTATCTATCTATCTATCTATCTATCTATCTATCTATCTATCTATCTATCTATCAATCAATCATCTGTCTGTCTACTACTTGTATTGCTTAGATTTTGCCAAAATGACATAAGCTAGAATGTTACAAAGCAAGAAGAAACTTCAATTGATGAATGACCTCCATTAGGTTGCCCCATGGGCATGTCTACATGGTGTTTTCTTGACTAATGGCTGATGTGGGGCAGGGAGCAGCCCACTGTGGGTGGTACCATTCCCAGCAGGTGTTCCTGAGTTGTCCAAGAAAACACATTAAGCAAGCCATGGGAGTAAACCTTTAAGAAGTGTTCCTTCATGGTTTCTCCTGTTCCTGCCTCCAGATTCTTGCCTTCAGTTCTTGTCTTGCCTTTCCTCCATCCTTCAGGGATACTTTGTAATCTGGAAGTTGTAAGACAAAATTATTCACTTCCTCTCCAAGTTGGTTTTAGTCAGTGTTTTATCACAACAACAGAGAGCAAACTAGAATTCTCTCTCTCTCTCTCTCTCTCTCTCTCTCTCTCTCTCTCTCTCTCTCTCTCTCTCTCTCTCCTGTGTGTATGTGTGTGTGTGTGTGTGTGAGTGTATGTGTATGTGTGTGTGTGTGTGTGTGTGTGTGTTTGTGTGCCCATGCAGAAGCAATTGTGTGGTATTCAGCGAACACCTTTGCAGGAGTCAGTCCCCTCTTTTACTATTTAGGTTTGGGGTATCAAACTCAGCTTGTCAGGCTGAGCAGCAAGTGCCTTTAACTACCCTGTGGTGATATATTGTGTCCCCCGATATATAGTGTACTCTAATAAAATTTATCTGGGGTCAGAGAACAGAACAGCCACTAGATTACACATAGGGGCCAGACTGTGATGGCACACACTTTTGATCCTAACATTCCAGAGGCAGAGATCCATCCAGATCTCTGTGAGTTCAAAACCACACTAGGAACAGAGACAGGTGTGGTGGCACACTCCTTTAATCCCAGCACTTGAGGTCTCATGTCTTGCTTGGGAAAGACATATATGCCTTTAATCCCAGGAAGTGATGGCAGGAAGCCGAAAGACATATAAGGTGTGCGGACCAGGAACTAGAGAGGCTTTTAAGCTTTTAGGCTTTGTAGCAGTTCAGATGAGATTCACTCTGGATGAGGACTCAGAGGCATTCAGTCTGAGGAAACAGAATCCGTTGAAGAGTTGGCAAGGTTAGGTTGGTTGAGGCTTGTTCTGCTTCTCTGATCTTTGAGCATTCACCCCAATATCAGGCTCTGGGTTTTTTTTATTAATAAGACCATTTAGCAATTCAGATGAATTGCTAAGATTACACTACCCCACTGAGTTATCTTGCCAACTCCGTAAGTTGGACTATTGCACATTTGTTTATCTATTCCTTGCCTTGTCCTATAATGCACTCTAGAGTAAAGCTGCAAGGTTTTAGAAGATGGAAGTTAAGATGGGTGATGGAAGGAAGATGAGAACCACACATTGTCACATTGTGTGAGTCTTCACAGCTACTAGACATGAACAAGAAACCGGGCTCCGTGTTTCCTGGCAGCTAGCATGAAAACCAAAATTGGTCTGGGACATAGTTTTAATAACCAGGGAGAATAATCATACCGATTTTGGTGAGAAACAAATGCTTCACTTGGTTAAAGTTTAAACTAAATTTTTAACATGGAAATTCCCCTAGGGCAGCATATGATGCTCTTAAATAATACCACATACAGCTGTGAGACGTCAGCTTCGTTCCTCCTGAGTGACAGGGACGTTACATAACCCCATCTCAAGGGCTGACATAATATGGGACAATGCTATACTTTTCTGAGGGATCAACTTGATTCGAGACCAAACTCACAATACCAAGAAAAACAAAACCAAAATAAAAAAGAAAGAAAGGAAAAAATAAAAGGAAAACAAAACCCCAAACTTAAAAACCAAAAACCAAACTTGTTTATCAAAAGATGTTTCATAAGTAGCTCCTTCTTCAAAAAGACTTTGGAACCCAGGGGAAAATCTTAGTTCATGCTTGCATTTTTCATGAGCCCACCAGGATTATCCTTATCAGTTTATTAGTGTTATTGTTAATTGATTCACATTGCATTGAATTATCCTTTTCTTCATCACCACCACCAACCTCACCCAGTTCTCAGAGAACAGTGTTCTTTCTAATCCCTGCCTTCATACTCATTTGGTTGTTTACAGATGGGCATGAGTTTAACCAGCAGTTGAAAGTGAGACCCAAGTTCATTACTCTTTTATAAGAGAACGTCTGGTAATCACTAAGGATGTCTCTATTTCCCATTCTCAGGGAGATTCCAATATCCCCCCACCCCCCTTGAGCCCTCTGTGTTACTTAGCCTCTCTGGGTCTGTGGACTGCATGATCATCAGAGCCTGCATGGGTCTGAGCTGGGTCCTCTGAATACGTTATGGTGTATAGCTTTTTTTTTGTTTGTTTGTTTGTTTTTTGAGACAGGGTTTCTCTGTGTAGTTTTGGTGTCTGTCCTGGAACTCACTCTGTAGCCCAGGCTGGCCTCAAACTCATAGAGATCTGCCTGCTTCTGCCTCCCAAGTGCTGGGATTAAAGGCATGCGCCACCACCGCCTGGCGGTTTTTTTTTTTTTTTGAGGGTTATTTTTTTTTCATTTTTAAAAATTTCTTTATTGATTCTTTCAGAATTTCACATCATGCACCCCAATTCTGCTCACCTCCTGGTCCCCCTGTATTCTCTCCTCATCCCTGCAGCAGCCCCCCCCAAACAAAACAAAACACAGTCAGCAAGCAAACAAATAACAAAAACAAGAACAAACTAAACCAAACAGACTAAAGTGACAGTCACAGAGTGTGCATAGGTCTGAGTATATGTTATGATTGTGCAGCTTGGTGTTTCTATAAGACTCCTAACAGCGGGAGTGACAGTTGTCCCTGACTCTTTTGCCTGCTCTTGGAACCCTTTTCCTCCTACTGAGTTGCCTCATCCAGTCTTGATTCGAGGGCTTGTGCCTAGTCTTATAACTTGTCATGCCATGTTAGGTTGATATCCCTGGGAGGCCTGTTCTCTTCTAAAGGGAAATAGAGGGGTGGATCTGGGGTAGGAAAAAGGGTGACTGGGAGAAGTGGAGGGAGAGAAAACTATGTATTCAGCTATCCTCCCTGTGTGGGTTGAAAGCAATTGGCCCCCACAATCTCACAGGGAGCGGCACTGTTAGGAGGTGTGGCCTTGTTGGAGGAAGTGTGACACTGTGAGGGTGGGCTTTGACATTTCCTACGCTCAGTATGCCACTCAGTATCTCAGTTGACTTCCTGTTGTCTGCAAGACACAGGACTCTCAGCTACTCCTCCAGCTCCACATCTGCCTGCAGGCCACTATGCTCTCCATCATGATAGTAATGGACTGAACCTTTGAAACTATAAGTGAGCCTCCCCCAACAAGTTAAATGTTTTCCTTGTAAGAGTTGCCATGGTCATGATGTCTCTTCACAGCAACTAAAAAAAAAAAAAAAAAAAAATGCCCCTAACTAAGACACTCCCTTTAATTTCCATATCCTTTCCAATTTCCAATAAAAAGACAGAGCAGAGGGTATAGCACCCAGTGGGCATTGGTACCCATAGAATGAGTTTTAAATTTAGGAAGTGTGGTAAGAAAAATATTCCCTGACATACAGTTTCTCTTCAAGGAAGAACAAAACAATTTCCACTTCACAAATCAGCTGGGAATCGGATTCAACTGAAGTATCAAATACTAGAAATAGTTGTGGGCCTACTTAAAACAGGCAATTCTCTCTCATATGCAGCAGGCTGAGCATCTAAGAGTGAAATACCCTAAGGCCAGATCAAGGGCTTGGAATTTTTAGTTTTTTTTTTTTTTTTCTTGCTCATCGGTTTAGTTATAACAGCCAGGAATCACCTCTGTTGGGGACAGGTCTTTGGTGTCCTGTCATTACCTCTAGAATAAGGTACCCACATCTTCTTTTTAAGCGGGGGGGGGGGGGGGGGAATGGCGAGGGAGGGGAGATAACAAGATGGTTAAGTTTTTAATTTTGATCATACTGGGCTGGGGTGTGATTCAGCAGTAAGCCACTTGGGTAGTGAGTGCGAGTGTGAAGAAAGAGTCAGATTGTGTGCTCCACAAGGCTGCAGAGGACATTGAAAAATCAAGATAGCTCCTGGATGTGCTATGCTCTATTAAAAAATAAATTAGGGGGTTGTTATTGAGAAAGAAGGAAGAGAGAAGAGACTAGCCTAGGAGCCACTACCCTCTTGTAAAGGATGCAGGATGCTGGATTTATTTAGAATTTATAGTTCCTCTGGATTACAGCTTCAGGAAATTATTTTTCATCCTATTCCAGTGGTTTTCCTACTTAGCCTGCTCTTTGTGCATTTTGTCTACTCTTGACCTTATTTAAATAAAAATAAATCATTTTTCATATTTTATAAAAAGCCTAAAGAAAAAATTCCATTCGTAACTCATTTCTTTTATTTCTGTACTTCATCAAAAAGTTCTCAGAGTGCTTATAATATGATTTAAACATGCTGCCATCCATTACTTCCTGGATATTAACCTGCATCCCACCTCGAATCTGCAGGATTAACCCTCTTGTTCTTTGAAAACTAAAGATTTTTCCAGCCACATATGAAGTTACCACATGGGTTTTGTTGTTTTTGGTCTTGTTTTGGGTATGATTTTTATATAAGGTTAGAGCTACATATCTTAAAAATTCTTGTGCCAAACTCAACTATGCCTTCACATGGAACCTCTTTCTTGAAAGAGGAGAAGAGAGGCAGAATCACAGCTATTTTCAGTTTTAAAATTTTATCCCAAGATGCAGGATTCCTGATGCTTCTGAAGTTAAACACAAAAGAAAATTGTATCCTGCAAGTCACAGGGTAGATTAGAAAACATTTTGGGGTCTCTGCTTAGTCTCTCTGAGTTGCTAAAAATAGATTCCCTTCTTTGGAATCCTTCCTCTCTCTTCCTCATCTTGAAAAAATGGTTTGCTCACTTAACATAACAATTCTTTACAGATGCATGGAACTCTAGAATTTTCCATCACCTGTCAGAGACATTTGTCTCTGTTCTTCTGTTATCCTTTTAACATTATTACTAGAAGATGTGTGATTTTTGAACAAGGGCAAAAGGAAACAGAATCCCTCAACTTTAGTGTAAGTTTTATGTTTGTTTCTTCTGTCTAGCACCACATTTAATTTGAACTAATATACATTATTATTTTATTTAGCACAAAGAAAAGAATGCTTCCGATCAAAATCTGAGGCTGTGTTGATTATAATATCTATTCTGACTTCGTAGCTGGTGACATACCCAATATATACCTTTTAGAATCTAGAAAATACAATGTATTTCTACACCAATGCATATTTTAGTTGCAGTCATAGGTTATGAAGCTCTTTTTATTTTTCATTTACACTGTAAAACATAAACAGTTCTCATATTTCCATATTAAATTTATAATTGCCATTTTAATGGCAGCAACAATTTCCATCAATTTGATGTTCTGTAATTTATAAAATTATTTTGCTGTTGTATGCTTAAGGATTTTCTAGGTGTTTGAAGATGAATATCTTATGCATGTAATTTTTTTTAACTATTGGATAATTTGTTTATCCTAATTCCCAGGAGAAGCATTTTTTTTTTCAGGATCAAAACTCATGAAAATTTGCTGTTTTTCTAGAGTGTACCAATTTCCAATGACACCAGCAGTAAATTAGTGTGTCCCAATTTTACAGTAACCATTCCAAACACTAAAAGCTATTAGGAGAACCTTGGCTTTTATTATTACTTTAAAATATATTTTAAAAAATGTTGTCCTAATTTTTCTGGTGCTCATTTGAAAAAAAATTTCTTCATTAAAGGCTCCTTTACCAATCAATTCTATTTTTTAGACTCTCTAATCTATTTCCATTTGTCATTGGGACAATGTAAAAAAAAATAGTTATACTGTTAATGGAATAGAAAAAAAATGCTGAATCGTGTGTAGGTGTGGGAGAGCAGACCCTTGAGGTGTGAAAGCAGGGGAACTGCCCCCCTCCCCACTGTGGTGATAGATTGTGTATCAAATAAAGCCTGCCTGAGGATCGGAGGCAGAGCCAATCACTAGATTAAACACAGAGGCCAGGCAGTGGTGACACACACCTTTAATCCTAGCACTCTGTGAGTTCAAAGCCACCCGGACTACATGAGACTGATTCAGTCTAGGAGAGAAACAGAGCCAGGCAGTGGTGGCACACATCTTTAATCACACGCCTATAATCCCAGCACTAGGAGGGAAGTGAAATAGTTGGGCGGAGAAAGGCATGTAAGGCATGAGGAGACATGGACCAGAGCCTTTTTTTTGGCTGAGGACTCAGAGGATTGCAGTGGAGATTCCATTCAGGCTGGGGATTTGGTAGTGGTGAGAAGTTTCTCTAGTGACTTGTGTCTTTGTCTCTCTGGTCTTTCAGCATCCACTCCAATATCTGGCTCCAGGTTTCTTATTGTAAGACCTTTAGGGACTCGTGCTACATACCCCTCACTCATCCCTGCAAGAGGCGATTTAGCCAGGATAATGCTGAAGAGCTCACCCTGGTGGTAAGGACAAGGGAGACGTGGTGGGCAGACCAACCCTGCAGCTGCCCCAGGCCCAGAACCAGGCTTATGACTTGGCCACCCCAACATCCACCTCCATCTATGATCTGCTGAAGCATGTGAAGGAACCTGTCCCCCAGACCCAAAGCTGCAGGATCTCCATCGCACAGGGCAACAACAGGATATCCGAGAAGACTCCCAGTGAGGACCCAGCATGGATAGTGGAATAGAAACCAGAGGTCTTGAACCAGACCAATGATTCTTTGCAATGAACACTTGCAAGTAAAGATCCATGACAAAGGGCTTTTACTATGTGACTCACTGTGTCACGCTGTAGCTTCCAGGTCGAGATTTTTTAATTTTTCCCAGCTATAGTGAATAAAGTTGCTATGAACTCAAGAGTACAGATATAATGCAGAGACCCTGACTTAAAAATTCCAAGAAGCGGGATTAGAATTTCACATGGTAACTCCCTTTTTAATTTTTGAGGCGCCTCCACATGTTATTTTACCTTCCCGCTGTACCATCTTTCATTACCACAGACAGTGTAGGTTCTTTCTACCTCCACTGTTATATTTGCTAACACTTGTTATGCGTTTGTTTTTATTCTGCCAGTAGTTCAGATTCTGTCACTTCATTGGCTGTATAACACTAGAGAAATGACTGGAAATGCTATTTAAATTAAGCAGGACATTATACCTACTATGGTATTAAAAACCTTAAGTAAGTGAATGTGTGAAAAATGCTTCACACGAGCCCACCTGTACAGCCCCCCCCCCACATTACTCTCTGTGCTACTATAGATGCAAGAGCAGCGCATACGGTGAGAGGGTACCACACCTACAGGGATTCCAGCTGTACACTAGTCACTGTGGGTTAACATATTTATTGAATGTGATATAGATTACTTAGTGATGTCTTATTCTAAGTCAGCAATGTATTATTTTAATTTAGTGACTTCTTTTCATCAGAGTAAAGGTCTTGAGGAAAAACCATTTGTTTAAATTTGCAGAACGAAACAAAGTCACTGGTTAGATGAAGGTTTTAAGAGTGAGTAAGCTATAAATACCTATTGTTTTTCTCATCACAAAGTAATCTACATTTGCAATAGGCAGAGTATACTGTTTCCTCTCTCTCCTTCCTCCACTGGTACTAAAGACGCCTGTGTTCCCAGAACCTGTGCCTGTGTTCCCTTACATGCCAACACAAATTAAAGTTCTAGGCAACTGACCTTAAAATGGGGAATTCTTCCTGGGTTATCCAACCGTACCCCATGTAATTGACCCTTACAAGTGAACACAATGCTATAAAAAAGAGACTCTTGTTGCTTTATAAGTCATGGTTTATGGTGCCACTAGTAGATTTGACATTGAACTTAGAAAGAAAAAAAAAAGATGATTATGTACTACCTGCCAACTACTAAATGTTTTAGGTGGATTATTTTATTAAGCCCTCAAAGATATCCTCAAAGGCAGGTGGTGTTCTTAGCCTATGTCTTATTTCTATAAAGACAGGTTAAGTAACATGGCTGGAGACACATTGTTACCAAGCAGCAGAATTAAGTCGTAACCCCTGCAGGCTGGATCTAGCCAGGACATTCGAACATTGTACTATGCTATCTCTTGAGGACTAGTTATGTAAACTGAGTGGGGTGAGAAATTACTGAACTTGTTCTGTGTAAAGGAGTGCTGTGGAATTATCTTTTTGTACACTGTGAAGATGTGGCTTTGCCAAGGTGCCTTCTTATTGGTTTAATAAAAAGCTAAACGGCTATTAGCTAGGCAGGAGGTATACAGGGGACAGCCAGGCACAGAGGAAGCTGGGAAGAAGAAAGGGAGAGTCGCCAGCCAGACGGAGAGGGAACAGGATAGGGAGTAGAGAATAAAGATAACCAAGCCACTTAAAAGAATGTCAATTAAAATATATGGGTTAATTTAAATTATAAGAACTAGTTAGGAACAAGCCTAAGCTATTGGCCCAGCTCTCATAATTAATAAGAAGTCTCTGTGTGATTATTCGGGAGCTAGCCAGCAGGACAGAAAAATCTGCCTACAGAGGAGTTACTATTGGACAACAGCATCCTCTCCAGCTGTCTTGTGTCCACCCAGTTATTGGGTTTATGTAAGATAGGTAGTAAGTACAAGAAAGATTAAATTAGAAAGTTCCACTCTACTCTAATGTGACGTTGCCAGTCTATTTAATATTAAACTCATCTATGACATATTATTTTAACATTTGTCCCAAATATGTTTCTACAGCATCATGTTTCCTGGCATTATAATATCGTATCACTTCAACATAACAGACTTCCAGGTGTCAAAAGCAATACTTAACCAACCAACCACCACCACCACAACAACAGAAAAACCACACAAAATATAGGGAGAAAATGGGGTTGTCCTGGCTAATTTTTATGTCAGCTTGACCGGGGCAAGAGTCATTTGGAAAGGGAGAACCTCACGTGAGAAAATGCCCTCATCAGATTGCCCTGTATGCAAGCCTATCAGGCATTTTCTTAGTGACTGATTTGCAAGGGCCAGTCCCATTGTGGGTGGTCCCTTGGGCAGATACCTTGGGGTGTATAGAAAGCAAGCTGAGCAAGCCATAGGGAACAAACCGGTCCGCAGCATTCGTTCTATGACCTCTGCATCAGTTTCTACCTTCAGGTTTCTGCCTTGAGTTCCTGCCCTGAATTACCTCAATGATGGAGTATGACCTGAGTGTTGTAAGCAGAAGTAAACTCTTCCCTCCCCAAGCATCTCTTGGTCATAGTGTTTTGTCATAGCAATAGAAACTCTAACTAAGAGAGTTGGCAATGCCTTCAGAATGCTTCTCAAACTGGAAAATGCTATGTAAACATTAAACATCCTTTTAGAACTCACTTTTAAAATTAGAATTCTTTTTATGCAAATGTTCATACATACATTTCTAGGCTGATGTACTTTTATCTTTGTTTCTGTCGTGCACATTTCTTTGTGAGTAGAATTAAACTCCTACTAAAAACAGAATTTCATTTATTAGCACCTGGTGCAATTGTTCTGAAAAGCCGATATTTTCCCCCATGATGGAAAATGTTTCCTACACTAATGTTCAATTGAATGTGCATGTTCAGAATGTGTGTGCTGCCTTTTTTATAATTAAAGATAAGATTAACCTGGGTGTTGGAATTTCCTCTAACAACTACTTGAAACATTTTCATGTTAATTTCGCTGAAGTCAGGGTGAGAGTAATGGGTAATTATTTTCTGTTGACATTCTTTCCTGTTAGACTGAATGTGCATTTGGGGGCTCAGCTGTCAAGTTTGATTTCAGCTTAGTTTTCATGGAGATTTGGCGCACTGAGATTATTTTCCCATTATTGTTTAATGTGTGCTTTTTCTGAGGGAGTAGAAGCAATATTTGGCCATCCTGTCAATCATATCCTCATAATTTGGACATATATATGAGAAATGCAGAGGATGCAGCTTAACCAGCTGTTTTAGTCTAATCTATCTGGTTACATAAAACCCCTGGTTTTGCATCCTTCATTAGAACCCACCATGATTTAAGTTAAATAATGTAATGAAAATCTATATAGTGCTAATGTTGTGGACCAAAAGTCATTTTATTTGTTTATACAAATGAATCTGTTCATTCATTTTTAATGCCACGCTGCTATGTGTTTTGCACCATCTTACTAGCATTCATTTAGGTTGCTAGGAATAAAATATCATCTGACCTTTTATGGCTATCTTAAAATTTGGAGTTCTGAATCCCAGGAAGAAATGATGATTAATATAATTATTAATTCATAAAGAGAATTTGCCCATTTTCACTTTATACACTGATTGTTTAATAACAGTGTTTTCGGTTTGTTATTCATTCTCAGACTTTTATATCTGCTAGTAATGACCACTGAGACGTAGTACAAAGTCTGGGAGCTCTACATACCAACAATTCTGCATCCAATAAAAGCTGAGTTTGGTCATTATTTGATATGCTTTGAGAAAATAAACGTGTGTACTTGATCAGCACATCTCATATAAATATGGTGGCATAGAATATCTAGTTGACTGTGGTATGCGAACTGTTGAGGTTAGAAGATTATAATTTGGGATAACTGGCACCCATGTACAGTTTTAAGCCCAAGGCCCAACTCTGGGGATCCCATCCAATTAAGTTCAGTCACTCTCCAAAACAAATAGAATGATTAATGGTGCAAAATAAGGAAGGACTTTACTTTGTATAGCTCTACTGAGAATACCAGTGGGCCGACATCCCCAACTCTGTCTTTATGGGTGCTCACATGAGCTTCAGTATTACTTATAGAGGGGTGGAAAAAGGCATGCAAAGTTAACTAATCTTCAGTGAACTGGATGATTGTTATCTCAGGGTTTGTCAGTCAAGGCTTTGTCTGCCATATAGAAGCTGTCACCAGAGAGACAATTTGGACTCTTGTCTCAAGATGTTTATCCATCAGACCTGTTGTTCCTGGAATCCAAGGTGACTGCATGAGTAATAGACAGGTACAAAATGGAGGCAGAGAGGCCAAGGTCTTATCCTGCTTTTCAATATCCATTGGGTGTCTTCAGGGAATGTTTCTATTGAGAGCACTGAACATGTTCTTCATGCAGGACAACAGCACTACTGGAGTAAATTAAAGCAGTAACATTTAGATGAACGATACAGGAACCAAAGTGGGTGAGAAGGATCATAGATGCGTGCTGACAGCTGACTAACTCTGAGGGTTTGCATATGAGTGTCTGGATGGATTATTTGAGACATGGTCGTGTTGGGGAGAGGCGCTGTGTAGGAGCGAAGGTGGTAGATGTTTTAAGAAGGTTGAATTTTGGAGTTGGTGGGATGTTCAGTAGACAGATGGGGACACAGACAGACAGGAAAAGGAGGAAGAGATCATTTCTAGATTCCACTTCTTTTCAGAAGTTGGAATTTAGTAGGTGTCAGAATGGCCAGTCTGTTGCTTTTAAGTATTGTTGACTCACAGTAAGAAATACATTTCACATCACGACTCAATGCACATATGCATGTATGCATAGATGGATATTTTTACAGTGTGTCACACACATTTATATATAGTACTCACATAAACTTAATTTTCCTCAAAACTTTATTCTCATTATATTTAGTGTATTTTGATAATATTAAACTCATTTAGGGAACCTTCATTTATTAAAGTGTTAGTTGACTGATTTGACCACCAGGCAGTGGTGGCACATGCCTTTAATCCTAGCACTCGGGAGGCAGAGGCAGGTGGATCTCTGTGAGTTCGAGGCCAGCCTGGGCTACAGAGTGAGTTCCAGAAAAGGTGCCAAAGCTACACAGAGAAACCCTGTCTTGAAAAACAAAACAAAACAAAACAAAACAAAACAAAACAAAACAAAACAAAACAAAACAAAACAAAACAAAAGACTGATTTGACTTCAAACTGCACAATCAGTCATGCACAGTAGCTGAAGACCATCTTGCATGGATGAAATTCCACATGTTCATCCTTATTGTCACATCTCTTCCCAGTATAGATAAAGGAGAGTAAAAATGCCAGGTGGAATTTCCAGCAGGCTGTGCACAGCTAGGGACGGCCACAGTCACTGCATCTGCTGCTCTATCCTTCCCCACCCATCTGAAATTCAACTCAATGGAAGCAATAATTGCTGTGGATATTGTTCTGTATGCTGTGAATATGTTGCTCTGATTTGGTTGATAAATAAAATGCTGATTGACCAGTAGCCAGGCAGGAAGTATAGTATAGGCGGGACAAGCAGAGAGGAGAATTTTGGGAACAGGAAGGCTGAGTCAGGAGTCACTAGCCAGACACAGAGGAAGCAAAATGGGAAAGCAGAACTGAGAAAAGGTACCAAGCCACGTAGCTAAACATAAATAAGAATTATGGGTTAATTTAAGTATAAGAGCTAGTCAATAGTTAGCCTGAGCTAATGGCTGAGCAGTTTTAATTAATATAAGCCTCTGTGTGTTTACTTGGATCCAAGCAACTGCAGGGCCTCAGGAGCTGGGCAGGACCATAGGAAAACTTCAGCTACAAATAATATTTAATTAAAGATGAGTCTTCTAATTCTTAGGACTCCAGCATGTATAGAGTCTGGTTCTATTTTATACATGGTAAAGAGAGAGAGAGGGAGAGAGGGAGAGAGAGAGAGAGAGAGAGAGAGAGAGAGAGAGAGAGAGAGAGAGAGAGAGAGAGAGAAGCAAAATGCTAAGAGATAATATATAATAAAAGAAAGAGAAAAACTTTGCTATGCCTCCAAAATCCTTTGCATGATGGTGATGGTAGGTTCCTGGTAATTGAAATTTTTTTTAGTGTATTGTGTCCTTTATTTATTTGTTTGTTTGGTTTTTGTATTTTATTTATTTATTTATTTATTTATTTATTTATTTATTTATTTATTTATTTATGTGTGTATGTGTGTGTATGTGAGTACGCATGTGGATGGGGTACATGTGCAAGTGTGTGTGCATATATCTGGAAGCCAAGGGTTGATACCAGGTGGTTTTTCTCAATTACTCCCCTGCCTTATGTTTTGAAATAGCCTCTCACTGAATCTGGACCTTGATGACTTGGCTAGTCTTGATCAATGTAGCTCCGGGGACCTTTCTGTCTCTTCATATGTCATCCTTGGTGTATAGCAACAACATTCTTCTCCTTCTCCTTCTCCGTCTCCTTCTCCTTCTCCTTCTCCTTCTCCTTCTCCTTCTCCTTCTCCTTCTTCTTCTTCTTCTCCTTTTCTCCTCCTTCTCCTCCTCCTCTTCCTCCTTTTCCTTGTCTTCTTCTTAAGGATGGCAAAACCATAACTGGGGGGGCTTAGATCTAAGAGGCCTAAGATCTAGATGTTACCCTTGACTCCTCCTTTACTCTGAGGATCCATATTCAGTCTGTAAGAAATCCTAGTAACATCCTCCTAATTGATCCTGAGTTCAAAGGCTTTTCAAAATCTCCATATAGCAACTGTAGTCTAAGATGCCATCCTGTCTCCACTGGACCACGGCTACAGCCAAACAGCCTTCCTACTCTGCCCTAAGCTCTTTAAAACCAGGGCCAGGGCAGTAGCCAGAAGGATCCTTGACATGCAGTATATAGAAGAGCATGTTCATATTTATGCATTTGCATATTTAAGACTTTAAAATATCTTTTTTAAATCAAAGTACTTGATTATTTCTTCACAAAAATGCAGAAGTGTGACAAATATACATACCACATGAGACTTGTTTATTCTTGGATATATTTTAAGAAACTCCCTAAGGACTATTTCAGAAAGTGACTGAGGATTCTACCTGAGTCAAAAATCACCAGAAAGGCCTAGAAAATATACACTTTTATCCTTTAAAAGCTTTATATCTTCATTTAAAATTTTTATTTCTTTTTGTGTGTGTATGGGTGTTTTGTTGACGTGGATACCTGGATACCACCAGTGTGCCTGGTGCCTGTGCAAGGCAGAATAGGGTGATTGATCCCCTGGAATTGGAGTTACAGAAAGTTGCAAACCATTGTATGGGTGCTGGGAATTGAACCAGAGTCCTCTGGAAGAACAGCCAGTCCTCTTAACCACTGAGCCATCTCCCCAGCTTCTGCCTTATGTCTTCTTGCTGGCAAAATAGATGCAAAGGGAATGGCTTAGCCCAGGACAGGGTAGCTTATCATACAAATAAATTGCTTCTGAGAAAAAGTGGCTGCATCGTCTTTGAATTAGAATCCCAAATCTACAGAGGAAGACATTTCCAGTCCTGGTTTAGGTTTAGAGACTGCACAGTCTCTTGGCTCCCAGAACATGCCAAGGCAGCTCTTCTCCAGATGGGATGATGAGAGTTGCAGGAGAGAGGGCCATGTCTTTGATCCACTACCCACATAACATTCTTGACAGGATTATGTAAATGACCCGTAAGAAGTATTTTGGAGCACACAGACCTGGGAACATTTATAGATCTCCCAATCTGAGTAGCTAATCGAACGAGAGAGAAATTAAACTTTTCTTCGTCTGCTTGAACTTCAAGCTCCCCCTTTTGAATTCTCTTTTCTTCAACAGTGGGCACTGCTGCTAGATGCACTCTGTCAAGCAGAGCAAGGGAAGGGGAATGGAATAAGGGAGGCACAGTTCAAGCATCTGGATCAACCTTCCTCTCAGGAGACTTGGGTATAGGGGGTGGTGAGAGGTTTGGGAAATTAGATCAGGGGTTTCCAGCAGGGAGGAGGAGTTGAACTGGCAGTAACATATGTGTCTAGAGGTATGTGAGACATTTAATATAGCTAATTAGCTAGGCTATTGTCCTACAGGGAACTAGCTCTTGTCTGATGATATACCCATTCTGATCACTGGATGATTACAATGGGAGTACCAAAGTCATGACCTGTGTCAGGCTGGAGTCTGTAGGGGAGCTACAGTCTCAGCCCTGGTTTCCAAGCTCTGCAAAGGGTCTCATATCCCGCCAGGGCTAAAAACAAGTGATGTACAAACTGCCTTTCATTTTATAGGGAGCGAAACTCAGACTTCGGCCTGTGACTGGTGCAAGGCTGCATTTAACTTAGCTCTAGTCAGCAGATATATATTTAATTCTGATGCAAAGGTAGAAATTGGCTCTTGAGTTTAAGGACACAGGGATAGGGGCATTGCTTGTTTGGAATAGAGTAGACGTATCTTGAGTGTCTCTGTCTTGTTATTTCATGAAGTTATTATTTTACTGGGATCTTGCTCTGGCCTCTTCTTAGTTCTTGGTCTTCATGTTTGTCTTTATTCTATTGAATAAATACAGATGAGACACAAGAAAAAGAAAACTCTCAAGCTCTGTCTAATGACAAAGGGATTATTGCTAGTTTTCTGTTTTTTAACTTCACTTTTGAGATTATAATAAAATAACATTTCTTCTTTCCCTTTTCCCCCTCCAAACCCGCTCATATATCCTTCAAATTCTCTTTGCAACAGATAGAACACTACTGAAACTCACAATCAATTAAAATGCAGTTATGGAGCTCAGTCCCAGCGGATACATCTACAAAATATTCCTGCTCCGAAGGTGCAGGGAACATTGTATCTTCCCCTCTTCAGGAGTGGATGGATTGTAATTCCAGATGATCAGAGCCTTTGCTATGAGATTGTATCTCCTAGTAATATTATTGAACTTTCTTCTATGTCCCAGAACTGTCTGCCCAGAGAGTGATGCTGCCCACCTAGGGATTGGCCCTCCTATACCAATTAATAATCCAGATAATTCCCCATACACATGACCGCATGCTTTAATTGATATTCCTGTCTCAGGCAACCTTAGGCAGTTAAAACTAAGGAGGCCAGCTGCCATCTTGATGGGATTTAGAATTGCCATGAAATTCTATACTCCTCGCGGCATATCTGTGAGGGAGTTTCTAGATTACATTCATTGTGGTTAGAAAATAAACCCAAATTGTGCATGACATCCTTCACATGAACCAGGGTCCTGGACTGAATAAAAAGGCTGCTTATATGAGCATTCAGTGTTCTCTCCTTCCTGACTCTGATCAGCGCCTCTAAGCCCCACTGCCCTGACTTTATTGTGATGGGCTGTATCCTGGTCTTTATTGAGCCAAAGTAAACATTTACTTCCTTAAAATTCTTTGGTATTTTTTTTAACAGCAATGAGACAAAGGGCAATAAAGATAATATGAGCCTATGGACATATTAGACCATATCAGAAAAACTAGATCTGAAAACTTCCTGAGCACATCAGACTAACTCACAATGGGCATAGCACCCTCACCTGGACCTAATCAAGAACAGGACACCCAGCACTGAGATTCTGCACACTGACTTGTCATCAGAACATCTGGTGTGTGCATTGTGACTGGGGCCACTGGGTCTCGGTTCATCTCAGACCTCATTGCTAACACATCTTTGTCAAGATGCTGCCTGTCATCTACCCATCATTCTTTGGTCAAGACATGGTCCCGTACTTTGCCTCTGCAGCTTGACTCAGCTGTGAAAGCCAACTCAATCCAGAGACCCCATGTCTTGTCTCTGTGCTGCAAACTCTCTGATCATCCCGAATTGCAATTAGGTTCCTTACTATCTAATCTCTGACAGAACTTCCGGTACTGTATGTTAGCACCACCCTGTCTCTGCCTTTAGTAGGATGTCTTTCAACTCCTTGGGTTCTGCTGTGGTTTCTTTAAGCATTTTGTAGTCGTCCTGTAATCTAATTACATACCTAAGTAGAGATATTTACTGTGTGAAGTGTAATATTATTTGTGAGCGAATGTTAGTAATTAGAATCGGAATAAGAGAAAGTGTGCATCAATGGCTATCTACCAGAGGAACAATTTCACCCAATGAAACGGACACAGCTTGTGAATTCATTGTAATTCAATCCATTCTAACACTGTGGAAAGACATCCACATGCCCATCTGTGCTTCCGACATAGCGTATTCTCAGCAAACCCCTACTCAGGAAATTTCTCCGTTACAGGCTTTTAACTCGCTCCCTGGAACACTGCAGTGCTGACCATTGAAATTGTCCTTTGATTTGACCTCCTCAGATTTCTTCAAAGTTATAATGGTCCTGAGGCAGGGAGAGGGGGCCAGACACACGCGGCTGAGTGGTAAGGCTAATTCTGGAATGTAGCAACTGACAAAAACAGTCCCCTTTAATGCTATGGACTGCCCTGAGGATTACATGAACTGCTTCTAAAAACAAAGAAATCACTCCTGAGAATCCAAGAAGGGTCCATCCATTCAGAGAATTCCCTTTCTTTTGGGATAACCCTCTCAAAACCCTGGCCCCTAAAATGAGGCTCTCAAGCAACAAGCTTACTCGAGCTTACCTGTGCCCTGTGGAGTGTATATATATACTTAAAAAACAAAACAAAACAACAGCAAATCCATACTTCGCTACTACTATCCTATTTCTTGCTTAGTTCTTTGTTCAGAACACATGGAACTTGGACATCATATCACTGGAGAGCCCCCATACTCCGTCTGGTCATAGACTACTTTGATTTCCAAGGTCACTCAATCTGTTACAGGCTCACTGGGGTTTACATCTTATATTCACTCCTGTTGGTGAACTGGCCCTTTGGAAAAGTGGAATGGACTCATCAGACCACATTGTTAATCACTGTAAAGCTTTTTCAGGGCACTCAACTTACCTACAGGACCCCATCACCAATAGCTCTCCTTCTAGTCCATATAGCCTGCCCAGTCTCAGTCCTTTGGATGTGCTCAACGGGCACCCCACTTTTATTTATTTTTTTGCATGTTTTTTTTGGTGGGCCTTTTGGTTCGGTTTGGCTTTCTTCTTCATCTTATATTTTTGTTGTTTTATGGTTTTTTTTTGTTTCCTTTGGTTTTCATTTTTTTTTCCGAGACAGAAAACATAAAGCTATGTGGATAGGGAGGTGGGGAGGAGAGAACATATCCAAATATATTGTATGAATTTTTAAAAATAATAATAGAGAAAAATTAGGATTTAAAATACCATGTGAAAGGTATTTAGTTGCTTTTCCTGTATCAAAAGACCCGATAACAGCGTTTTAAGGAAGGGAGAGTTTACGTCACAGTTTGCAGCTCTGGTCCTCTTGGCATGGAGGACATGGGCGACAGGAGCCTGAGGCAGCTGCTCACATTGCCTCTGAAGTCATGAAGCAGAGAACGTGAATGCTGCTACTCCGCTCGCTTTCCCCTTCTCAATCAGCCAGGATCCTAGCCCAGCGGATGGTGCCACTACATCTAGGGTAGGCCTTCCATCTCAATTAAAGCTGCCACACAGACATTCCAGAGTGTTGTTCCCATGGTCTTCTCAACTGCCTGAAGTGGACAATGCAAATTAACCATTACATGGGGTGAAGCATCACAACTGTACCTCCTCAAGATTTAAAATAGCACATGAGAGAGAAGAAGATGGAGTTGTAGGCTTGGCTGAACCCCACCAATGGAAGGCTAGTTTCTCCTGGTAAAGCATGACTATTTGGTAGACTTTTTAAAATTTTTTTCTTTATTTCCTTGAATCTATTCTGTACTTCTGATCCTGAGTAGAGAGACTTACATTCTAGACTGACCTTAAGATGGTAAGATTACAAGATGCATTCCAGCCCCTTCCTTTAAGAGTTATTTCCAAACATGCCTGTCAGTCATCTGAATGGGAAATTGCCCTTCAGGAAAAGGATCTGTTCCAGAAGTCTCAAGGATCATGATACAATAGAAGCCACGTTGGAAAGATTGGAGGAATAGATGTGTTCCTAATGAGGTATGAGGTATGGGCTTTCTGCTCTGGAGACTCCTCTAGCTCAGTTGCTGATATACCCTCACTGCTAACGCTGTCTGTCTCCTGAGTTCTAACTCAGAAAGCCTAACTTCCTTTTCTCCCCTCCTTCTATCTATTTTTATGGACACTGGTTCCAATCTCAAGCCTTCTTGCCCTGACACTCCATGAATTCACTTCCTCTCCTAAATCTGCACCCATCACGCAGGATTCTTACTGAGCCTGCCTGCTTTTATGTTTAATTTGACCTTTACCTCATAATCATTGCTTTCTCTATTCCTCTCAACCATTTCCACCCTCCTGGCAGCCACTACGACCTCCAACTTATTTGCCTCATCTTTTCCACTTCTTAAACTTTAATTAAATTGTCTGAGAATTACTCTCTGAGTTAATCTTTAAATATCTTAAATTTATGTGACGAAGAATTTGAAAGGAGTATCCTGAGTTCCTTGGTGACATAAGAGAAGTCTTATAGTCCTACCTGCAATTTTAAGATTTACCCATGGCTCTGTTTCAGGAGTGATGATTGAGGTGGAAGTCAGCTGGAGCCAAGGGCTTTCTCATTCCAGGGCCAATATTTGAGAATCTACTCTGGTACCTTTTTATTCTTATGGTTTTATGCTTGCTTGTGCTCTACCCGGCCATACTGGGGGCAATGATTCTTAGGGGATGTCCAATATTTGGGCAATGTTTTTTTTTCCAATGACTCTTCTGCCCAGATATAAAGCATTAATTTGCTAGTCTATTTCCTATGGCAGAGGAATGAGTGGGAAATCTCCAGTCACCCCATGAGGTTCCGAGGAATTCAGTATGTCCTTTGTGTGTGCATTCTCTGGCAGATTTATATTCTTCCAGTGCCTCTGTTCTTTCTGTTATAGTAAACAAATTTGCCATATCTAATTGGCCCCCAATGGGAGTCTTGAGTCTCAGTGACAATTTTTGTAACTTCCTTCTGATATCAGACACTGATTAAATAAGAAAGATTAAATAAGATCAAATAAGAAATCTATTCTGGAAAAGGATTTTTGCCTTTTGAGGAGGAACGATCAGTTAGAATGCCCTTTTGAATGACCTCAATGGACTCTAAAAAGACAAAAAACAAAAACAAAAACAAAAACCCCCAAACCCCAAACCAAACCAAACCAAACAACAACAACAACAATAACAACAACAACAACAACCAAGAACTGGGTTTCAACAAGATCCCTGGTCAACAATTGACAGATAGCAGTCATTCTTTCTGGCTTGTATATTAACTTCAATTGCAAAATAATCTTGTTTTTACAAAGCCAAATTAACTTCATTGCTTTTGTAGTGGGGGAAGAGGAGAATCAAATTTGTACAAATCTGGGAAGTGTCCCCGAAGGAATCAAAAGAGTTATCTAGAAAGAAGACAAATTAAAAAAAAAAAAGAACAATTGGCGTGAATTCCTTTTACTCAGGAGACTGCGTATGGGAAATTACATAGTTGACTGGTTCTGAAACTTCTTTTATTAGTGGGGACTCTGGGTCCTCCTAGACAGGCAAAGATCCACAAGTTTCTTGGGAATCAGGAGTAGCATAATCTACCTGATTGTTGGGATGCTTTGGGTGGTAGGAACATGGGCTGGTGGGGAAAAAGGACCATACACTTATTGGGAATAAAAATCAATTCTAGAATTGCCTTGGTAGAGAACAAGATTTATCATCACATTTTTGTAAGTGTATAATTGCCTTTCTCAGATGCAGCACACATTTTCTTCCTAAAAGGGTCTAGAAAGACCAGAAAGAAGCAAACAAACAAACAAACAGTCACCCCAAAACCAAGTATCCCTTAGGACTCAGTTAATACATTATGCAAAATTATGCCTCAGCTAGAGCTGGTGCTAGAGAGATGACTCAGCAGCTAAGAATGCTTGCTGCACAATCATGAGGACTGGAACTCAGATCCTAGCATCTATATAACAATCTGAGCATCCTGAAAATGCCCATAACTTCAACCCTGAGGGGGCTTATGCCCCCTTGTGTATACCTAGATGTGTATGTGTACCAACTAGAGAAAGAGCAACAATCTCTCTCTCTCTCTCTCTCTCTCTCTCTCTCTCTCTCTCTCTCTCTCTCTCTCTCTCTCTTTCTCTCTCTCCTCTCTTACACACACACACACACACAATTTTTAAGCAAGATTTTTAAAGACAGAGGAAACCAACATTTGGGGGCTGGTACTACATCATTAATCCAACATAGAAAATGTATTGCCTTATCAAATGGCAGTAGAAACACCCAGAACACATTATATTAACATAACCACCAATTTTAGAAAACAACAACAACAAAAAAAAGCCCTATTTTAGTTTACTCTGGATATAGCTGGAGACATGTATTTTTGAAAATGAGAAAGTGAAATATCCTGTACCCCAGAGCCGAAGTAGATACGCTATGGGGACTAGTAGACAGAAAGGTACTACTACTAAGTCTCATGGTCTCAACCTAAGGGAGTGAAGTCTACCACTTACCACAATGAAGACAGGGAAAATCCCATGACAACTTGAGAGAACACTGAAAGATGTTGGGATCTTTTTTGGTCTTCCTGAAACTCTGAAGTCCTGTGTTCTTTGTTTACTGGATTTCGATGAGACACACCAAACATAGTATAGAAAATCAAGCAGTTTGTCATGGAGTAACAGGGTATGAAAGTGGGCAAAGTCAAAGGGACCATTGAAGGGGCAAACACACTGTGAGGGTGGATAACGACAAGAGAATCACTGTAGGAGTCATATACTGGCCATTGGCTGAGGAAAGACCTCTCATGGAGACAGAGTGGACAATGGCAGAGAGATCACTGTGGTCATTTATATCCTGAGGTGGGTTTTATATTATTCCCTAAAGTTTCTAAACAGACAGCTTTCCAGAGGGACGGTTTTCTCTTCCGTTAAGTTGACAGACCCATTTGGATAACTCTTAAGATAGGGAACACTAGCCTGCTCTCATTCCTTCCCCAGAAAGCCTCTCTGTTAGGTGGTAATCTTAGGATCCGTTGGGAAGTTCGGAATGTCATGTCTCTACCAAGGGATAAAGATACAACCCAGTTGCCTCCCAAACTGATCAAACCAATCAACTGTCTCACCTATTCAGAGGGCCTGATCCATCTGGGGGCCCCTCAGCCTTTGGTTCATAGTTCATGTGTTTCCATTCATTTGGCTATTTTTTTTCAATAATTGAGTAAAGTCCTGTGCTCATTGCATGAGGTGGCTGTTTGAAACCTGGGGCTTATGCAGGGACACTTGGCTCAGTCTGGGAGGAAGGGACAGGACCTGCCTGGACTGAGTCTACCAGGTTGATCGCAGTCCTTGGGGGAGGATTTGCCCTGGAGGAGGTGGGAATGGGGGGTGGGCTGGGGGTAAGGGGACGGGGTGGGAGGGGGGAGAATAGGGGAACCCGTGGCTGATATGTAGAACTGAATGGTATTGTAAAATAAAATAAATAAAATTAAAAAAAGATACAACCCAGAAGCTATTATTTAGCTCTGATATCATGTAACATAACCGACTAAAAACAATTAAAGAATACACACAAAATAAAATAACTGGGAGGATCTGGAGAGATGGCTCAGTGGTTAAAAGAGCTCACTGCTCCTTTGGAAGACCCAGTTTCAACTTTTATCACCCACGTGGCAGCTCACACCATCTGTAACTTTGTTTCTGGGAAATCCAACACTGTCTTCCGGCCTCTGTAAGCACCAGGCACACAGGTGGTGCACAGACAAAACACTCATACACATAAAATAAAAATAAATCTTTAAAAAGTCTATAAAATAGCCATTCTCTACCAGGAGGAAATAGCTTTTCCTTTTTGGGCTTCAACCAAGCCCTGCTTCCTATGATTTCTTCCATTTCCTCTTCCTTGAGATCAGTGTACTAGCAGGGACAGAGGAGTAGGTTCCAAAGCTGATTATGAGGAAAAGATCCATCTCCCATGACCTTCAAGCTTGCTAATTTCCAACTACTTATCTAGCATTGTAGCCCTCACAGGATATTTCTTTTAAGAATATCTTCATAATTTCTGCAACCCTATACATGGGCAAATCAATATTCACCTATGATAAATTTCCACAGGCTAAGTGCATGCTCACATGTGAATTCTGTTTATTGGGTCCTATAGACTTTGTTTCTTGCTCAAGATCCATCACTCCAGTATTCTTATTTTATAATGCTTTATCCTCCAATGTGATGGTATTGGGGGTACTGGAACCTTTAGTAGGTGATTATTACCTGGGAGCAGAACCCTCATGGATGGGATTAGTGACCTTGTTAGAATAGTCATGAGAACACTTGCTTTCTTCATTTCTATGCCATATGAAGAGGGAGGAGGCAGCTTTCTCTGAGCCAGACAGGAACCCATCACCAGATGCTGATTGCGCCAGTTCTGTGACCTTCCACTGTCCAAGATCCAGAATTCAAAGAAATCAGTATTTGCTGGATCCAGTCAGTCTGTAGCATCTCATTATAACTGCCCAAGCCGACTAAGATACAAGACCTGTGGTGCTCACATGATGACACCAAGATCTGGTCTGGGGCCGGGCGGTGATGGCGCACGCCTTTAATCCCAGCACACGGGAGGCAGAGGCAGGTGGATCTCTGTGAGTTCGAGGCCAGCCTGGGCTACCAAGTGAGTTCCAGGAAAAGGCGCAAAGCTATACAGAGAAACCCTGCCTCAAAAAACCAAAAAAAAAAAAAAAAAAAGATCTGGTCTGGGAGCAAGTATAATGTAATGTTACAGCATCACTTCTAGAATCAAAATTCACAGTCAATCCTGGCTTCTCACGAACTAATTCTCTGACTATGTTAAAAATGATTTATTTTTGTGCTCATTTTCCTTATATATGCAGATGATGATAATAACTGTTTGGGTAGGAGTTATTTGAAAATATCTGTCAAGTAGTCATGTTGGCGGGAAAATGACCTACTGTGAGCGTCAGCTGTTGTTAGTGGGGTGTTTTGACTCCACCCCTCTTCTCTGCCAGCTTGTCTTCAGGTCTGACTCTAATGCTATAGAAAGTATCAGATTGTCACTCGCTGTGCATTTCTGTCAACCCTGATAATCAAGGAGTATGAGAGAAATGAGATCCACAAATTGTATTCTTTTTCATTGTTGATAGCAGCCAGCCGCCAGTCATAGGGGCTGGATCTCATGATGTTGAGGTGGAAGGACAATGGTGTGTCAGGGGCAGGGAACATAAAAGGAGCAGCTATGGAGTCCAGAAAAGAGACAGGGGACTGCCTTGGCTTACCTTAGAGATGTATCTAGAACAGGGCACCTCAAACTTTGCATAAATGAAAATCCTTACAATAGTTTTATCGTTGTCCCCATACTATGAACCACACTAAAAAACAAATAAGAGTTTTGCAACATGAAAGAAAACCTGGTGATACAGTTAACAAGGATTGGGCCGTTTTGAACAAGATTTCTTCATTTACAGACCCTTTTGAAATCTTACTTTGAGACCAAGAAATATGCAACATATGCAACATATTCTAACCTCAAGTATTCCTTATCACAACCAATGATCATTCATAATTCACACCTTCAGGGTGGGAAAATATAGTTTCTGGTGAAGTGTGTGTGTGTGTGTGTGTGTGTGTGTGTGTGTGTGTGTGTGTGAAGAAGTAAATGTTCTTGCTTGTAGCTCCCAACGAGAAGCAACTTCTAGCTTTTCCTTTGTCTGGTTGCCTTTGGTAGTTTTGTTGAAGCAAAAGGCTTTATGTCCAAGAGAGAAATGTTTCTACATATATATCTAGATGTATGTGTGTGATTTTGCAAGCATCTATTTAAGTTAAAACATAATATGTAATTTCATTTACTGAAGTTTAGAGTTCTCAAATAATCTAAAAATCTAAAAGGTGGGTATGGCCTGGATAGTTGCTGGGTGAGATGCAGGATGCTTTAGTTGTTTGAGGCAAAATGTCCAGGAAATGTTTCTTTTAGTTACCATAGCAACCATGAGATATTGTTTTGTACCATTCTTATTTTCCCCTAAATAACTTACTGATACTTTGTTAGAGTTGAAAATAGAGTCAGCACTTGATTGTGTGGAAAGAAATGAATTCTCTAAAATCGCCCCTTAGTTTTGGATAATTTGGTGAGTTGCATAAACTGCTGTAACCAAACCTGGAGATGTCACAGGCACTGAATACTAACCGCAAAACTTGTGAGGCTTCCCACAAATGAAAACTCTAGGTTTCATTTTCAAAAAGTAGAGAGCAATAGCAGATCATTCAGCCATGTGTGGGCTCTGGTGTCCTGTGGACTTGCCTAAACCAGCCACACACTTCAGGTGACACCAAGACAGAGTCATTGAGAGTCTCAGAGGTACAACAAAATGGACACTTTCCTAGAGAGAGAGAGAGGTGCTGTCTGTATGGATTGAGGGCTCTACCAGACGCAGGAGACAGAAGGAAGAATGGGCTGGTGACTTACAGGGTTCTATTTGTAAGAAATGTTTCTACTCTTCCCTGTCCATTGCCTTTGGAGGGCCTGAAACTGGAGCGCAATGTGGGGAATCCAACATTTGATCAACTTGCCTCATGGTGCCCATGTGACCAGGAACTTGTGGGTAACTTTCCAGGGTCCAGACCTGATGGCAAAAGCAGGAGGGAGAGCTGGAGGTCTCTGTCTTCTCTGTTCCTGCTCCATCCTCCTGCAGTAGGCAGCCATGAAAGAAGGGAGATGCTGTCTGGATGCTGTGTCTAGAGAATAGGCTCCATAAGACAAGAAAGATACAGAACAGTAGGGAATGTTGGGTAAGGGGCTGGAAGTGTGAATTCAAACCACAGGACCCAAATATGCAGCCCTGCTGGCATTTTTTTCTCCATCACTTCCATTCCTTAAGGAACTTCAGTTAGGACCAAGGCCATTACTTCAAATGAATAAGTGATCTGCTCCACAGGAGAAAATATTAAATATTTGAGGAACATAAACTGAAAACCAGAACTGAAATTACAAACTCTTTTAGTGGAAGCAGAGCCAATGAAACAGGATATGCATGTAAAATGATTTTATGAGATAAGAGAATCTAACTCTGCAGCAGTAAAAAGAAGAAAATTGATGCAAAATTGTGGTATGAAACTGCAAGTTTGATATTAAAAAATTTGTAACAATGACCATGACAGTGGGAATAGCAGAATGCATGGCTTCAGTACAAAGTAATAAAGGAACTGGTAAAAGAATATCTTCCTGAAGATATGAGTAGTACATTAGGAAGACATCTTCAATGAAAAGGGCTGAGCCATGAAGAGTAGTAGTGTCAAAAATCAGTCTTGAAATTAGAATTCTCAGAAAGTGAAATGGAAGCAAACAAAATATTAATCAGAAGTTTTAAGGATCAAAGAAAGATAGAGAAACTCAGAATAAAATGCCAACTTGAGTACTCAGTGGACAGATAAGAAAATGAATATCTGGATAGATAATGAAATTTAAGAGCATAGAGACTAAGAAATTTCAGATGTTTCTAGGTAAAATAAAAGACCTAAGGTAATGCCACATTTATATCAGTTCTCTTAGCAGGGACAATGGGTAATGTCTTCAAAGTTTTGAAGGAAAGGAATTTAGATATTAGCATTTCATATCCAGATGAATTATCATTTTCATAAAGACACTGTCAGAGCTACAATTTTAAGAAAAAGTTTCCTACTCCAAAATTCTCTTTGAAATACTCCTGGGAGATACGCTGTGCCAGAAAGAAAGGTCAATGTCTTAGTCTTTTCAGGCTTCTATTGCCAGCTATCATTGGTTAGATGGTTTATGAGCATCCTACTCATCCTCAGCAGCAGCAGCAGCAGCAGCAGCAGCAGCAGCAGCAGCAGCAGCAGCAGCAGCAGCAGCAGCACATTTCTTATAATTAGGCTGGAAGTCCCAGATCCAGGGGCTAATATGGTCAGGTTCTAGTGAGGACCCTCTTCTGGAATGCAGCCTACTGAGGTCTTGTGTTGCATTCTTGTACAGTGGAAGGAGTTAGCAAACTCTTTGGTGCCCCTTCATCAGGACACTAATAATGTTCATAAAGACTCCACACTCATGACCAGTTTATTTCCCAAATGCTCCCAATACCATCACTCTGGTAATAAGAATTTCAATATATGGATTTAAGAGAATATATTCAATCCATTGCACTTAGTTATGGAAGGAGAAATAAGCTTTCACCAAGAAGTTAATTAATTTTATTAATGTATGAAGAGGCAATGGTCTAAAAAACACCAGAATTTTAATAATCAAGAATTAGCATGCTAGATGAGACCACTAAGGCAAGGGTAAAGGGTAAATTATGTTTAATACATTTAAGCACAGATAAGGTGAGACTAGACCACAGGTCTTAGTGAATTAAGAATAGTCTCCAGGATGAAAAGGAAAAAATGTCATTCAAATGATAAGAGAAACTTTTACCTAAATAGGGGATCGCTCCATGCCATGGAGATGAATACACAAACTTTGTGATCAATATTCCTGAGTCCAAAGCCTGATGTGCCAATCATCACTGTATGATAACAAGCATTCATGAACCTTGGCTCTATATCTGAGGGACTAGAATAGCAATATATAGCTTGAAGAAATTAAGTAAGGGTGAGATACAATGATTTCTGTATTGGGCTTAGTGTAATACCAGGAAATAGAATGGTAAACACTCAACAAATAAAGGGTGGGTCAGCTTAAGCTCATGTTCCTGGTGCTACCTAGTGAAGCTTGATCCTAATAGTCTTAGCAATAAAAGCCCTGAGCCAGGTATCAGTGTGAAAGCTGGAAGATCAGAGAAGCAGAGAAACTAGTCACTAGAGACTTTTTACCTCTATGAAATCTCAGACTGAATGGGTGATTCCTGTCCCTACGAAGCCTCAGACTAAATGGAGGCACAGATCCTGTCTCTACCCACCTCATATTCCTGTCTCTACCTCCCTAGTGCTGGGATTAAAGGTGTGAGCCACCACTGCCTGGCTTCTTTGGTTAACTAGTGGCTAGCTCTGCTCTCTGATCTCCAGGTAAGCTTTGTTTGTCAGAACACAAACAAATTATCTTACAATAACTTAGCCCTACCCTGTCTTTGGCACCAAAGGCACTGAGATTGTTGGTCAGGGTTTTCTATCACTAAGGGGTTTACCCCTTAGGCCACTTATTTGTAACCTGGAATCTAAATGCCACAATTTCATTACACTATTGTGAAGATTAAGTATTTGAATATATGGGTATGCTTAAGACTTACAAGTGCTTTGATTGTTAACCATTATCATGTTTTTAATGATTCATCTTAGATTGAGGCTTCTGGATTACACCCCCCCCCCAATGTAGTTACAATAAATATACAGCCAGCCTTAACAGAAATTAAGGCTAAGCAATGAATTGAACATCCACCTAGATCGGTCTCTCTGAAATGGTAGTCATTCATCAAAGAAGGACCTGCACATTCTTTGTGTGTGCAGAATCATTCTTGATGTAGAACTTTAGCATCTGCTTTGTTGGACAGAATAAACCAGCTTCCTAAAGGTGGTGATCTACTCTTCATTTGCTCACCAATTTAATGAAGTCTGATTACTTACTCATAATAGCATGCTGGGTGCTCACTGCTTTCTTCCTTTGGTGGGGCAGGTTGGGCATGCAGGCTTATTTACGTGGTTTTTTTTTTTTTTTTGTGAATAGATGTTTCTGTAGACTTATGGTGATCGAACTCATGCTTTGCTTACTTTCTCCAGAAGCAGTTAATCCTATGTGAAAGCACACTGTGTAGCCTAGCAGTTAACATTGTAGTTAATGTGGCTTGACCTGGTTTTTATGCCCCAGGTTACTGACTCTCCAATTTATTTGACTTTAATGTCCCTTTATTTCCTCATACCTATGTCCTATACTATGGTGTTATTGTTAGAACCTAGCTCATTGAGTTATTCTTGAGCATTAAAAAAGATTAGGCATATACAATACCAGGAACATAATACATCCTCAGTAACTGTAAATGTTGATGGTAATTAATGTGATGGTGATGATGATGATGATATTGTTGATGATGATGACAGTGGTCCTGAGGTGGGGGCAGAACACTTTTTCTTTTTTCCCTTGTATGGGTGCAAAGTTAAATACTAAGTGTTAGAATTAAGTCTAATTATCCTAGTTAAGCAATATGAATAGACCAAATGCTTATGAACATGATACAGGATGTCTGTTTCTTTTCTTTCTCTAATCAGGATTCATTACAAGTAGCTTCAACTTTAGTCAGCTAAGAGCTTAGGTCTGACATTCCTTATGCTTAAATGGGATGATATTCCTCATGCAAGGACACAATATACAGAAAGATTAAAGGTCACATTTTCTATGAGACATGGAAGACACCTTTCTTCTCAATCATTCCCTTGACAAAAAGGTGGATCTATGACATATTTTTGTGCAAAATTTATTAAAATGTCAGAGAGAACTATACATGCTCTAGTAGAAGATACTAATGATGATTCTAACTATGGATCTCTTTGTAACCTTCAGGCTGTAATAGTGTCAAAACCAATGCCTGATATGAAACTCCCCCCAAAAAGAGATGGAGACAGAGCAATATGTCAGCAAGAGTGAAGCTATACATCCATTTTGACATGCTCCTTAGCATTCTATTTCATGGAAGTGACTCTGAATAGTGAAAAGGAACTCAATGTATTTGGCTGGAGGCAACTTCTGAAAGTGCTGAAAAGAAATCAGTGTGTGAAGAATAATGGGGAGGCCAAATGCCTAGGCATTTTCAGGAGCCCGAAGTAACCAGTCACATAAATGCAGACGACCTAGACAGAAGGGTGTGTGACAAGATGGGCCAGGTGGTCAAGAATTGACAAGGAGGGCAAGACTGGACTCTAGAAGTCCTAATGACTCGCTCAAGGAGGAAGAGGGCGGTCGCTAGGCTGGCGACATATAACTCGCTGCCTGTGATGTGCCAGACTCTCTGATAATCTGTTTATACCTGTTAACTGTTATCCTATGGCCTTATGAGCCATTGAAAACTATTCCCATTTACAGACGAGGAAGCTGAGACACCAAAGGTTAAGTAACTCTCCAAACTCACACGCTTTGGAATTAAATCTCTGAGATTTGGTTCTGTAGCTGAGAAATAGGAAACCACCATTCAAAGCCGAGGAGCAGGGGTTAGAGAAAGGCTGAGCCCTGGTGCTCATCCACTAGGCCACACTCTCTTTGGCGAGTGTAATGTAAGTGAGCCCATTCTGTAAGTCCCTGGAAAGAAACGAACGTCTTGTGGAAGATTTTTGTAAGACCGGAGTCACACACAGTTGCATTTTCAATTCCCAACAGTGTTATACGCTCGGGTTTGTCCAAGACAGTTCCAAGTTTATGCACGCTGTCAAGCAGTAATCAATAATGCTACACTGAAAAGTGTCCCAATTGGAAAGATAAAGTGTGTCGCCACCCCTCATAGACAGCCAAATAGTTAATCCCTGGGTGACGCTAAACCCACTTTGAAGTCCTTACGCTGCCGCACTAATGGCTTCCTGTATGGATGGGAATGAGGGGAGACTTACTCTGAAGTAGGAGCAATCCTTGCACCGGTCAAAGACCACAACAAACAGAAGAACAAAGCAGAAAACAGCGGAGCCCACAGACAAGGGGCATAATTAGATTGTGCAACATATACTCCAAAGGGTGTGGCGATTGAGCTTCCTCTGCCACAGTCGCAGAGAAGATAAAAGACTGATTTCCTCAGAGAAACAACTGAGGGGAACTTCACACATGTCTGGGTTGTGTTAAGATCCACCCAGGTGTTAGAACTCAGCCTTAAACACTAGGCGTTCGAGGACACAAATGGAGTTAATTCACGAGATTCTGTTCGCAGCTCTTTGGCGTGAGCCGGTTGCCAACGTCAATATGTTAATGCTCGTAGGGAGTTCACACGTGGGGTCGGTCACACGCGAGTGAGTGTACAGCAGCCATTAAATTAATGAATCGATGATCAGATTACCTCTCATGGGGTTCTTCCTTGCTTATGTCATGAAATGTAATAGTTATTCATGAAATATATGTTGAATTTTGCTTTTTCCTACTTAAAAAAAAAAAACTGTAAGAACTGGGCATGGTAGTGTGTGCCTATAATCCCAGCACTTGAGAGGAGGTTGGAGGGGGATCTGAAGTTAAAAGTTAGCCTTGGACACAGAAGATCTCAAATAAATAAATATATAACCGCAAGGACATCCTTGACTTCAGAGAACCCCGTCAATGTCAGCGAGTCAGTTTTTTTTCTTTGACATTTTGTGCAGTCTTATGCAATTGTAGTTCTCCATTCTATATTATTTTTAAAAGTCATCTGTGTTGCTGAATAAGATGGTGTTTTTTTCATTTTATGAGATGGTGTTTGTTTTGCTATGCTGTCCAGGCTGGGTTCAAACTCCAGAGGTCCAATGATTCTCCCATCTCAGCCTCCTGAGTAGCTAGGACTGTGGACAGATTGCTATGCCCACTTAATGCACTGACTGACCTGAGCCTTTCTGACGTGGTCACCTACAACAGAGACAACAGGAAGCCACTAACTTCCACAGGTGATTCCTCCAGAGAATGTGTCAACCCATCTTCCATCCTACAAGAATGTAATCTCTCAATGTCTGCTCTGCAAGAGGCAGCGATACTAAATGTGAGATTGTAGCTGGAACGATAAATTATTATTTGTTATTTTTTATTTTTGTGAACTACACTTCCTTTGCCAAGCAAAATGGCCATGGGATCTTCTAGCCAGAGCAAGAAGCTTCCTATAACCTTTCTATAATCCAGAGATGACTAGAAGAGAAAGAGGTGGGGGCCCAATCTTGGGTGTTGTCTGGATGTGAAATGTCACCCAAATAGATTTCCCATGAATACATGTCAGTATGTAGTGAAAGGAAGAAAAATAATATATTCAGTGAGATATAAAATGCCAAGGCTGATCCCCCCAATTGGGTTCCTAGTGTTAAAACAGCAGAATGGGGTTCTTTATGGGTTTATATTGCAGTGGGAATGCACTGTGAGAAGTGAGAGATCTGTTAGAATTCATTCCTTTATAATTACTGGGTAGGAAATTACTTAGAAAGCTCTTGAAACCTGGTCAAGTACTCCTATTTACTTCTCATCGTTTGGTTCTGTTTCATTTCCCATCTAGCGTTCTGCTGATAAACCTGGAGCTGAGGCAGATGGGTTTCTGTGCTGCTAATGTATACCATGCTCTAGGATGCTCAAAATAATTGCCCTTATATTGGCTCAAAATTGTGAGGCAGAAACATCCGAGGAACTTTCACTTGGCCTCTGGTATTTTCAAGCCCATTACTTGTCCTGTCTTTCCCACTGGAAATGTGTCTTCCTTCCCTATTTTGATGAGGGGCACAAAAACTAGGACAACGTTGTAGAAAGCCAGGTGAGAGTTTCGCAGTATTTTCCCTTCAGAGTCCTCTCTGTAACCATCCAGTATTTATTCATTCTCTCTCCATCTACAAGGGCATCTGGGGTCCATCCATCCACACAGAGGACTATGCTGGGTCCTACATGAGCGATTTAATGCAAACAACCAACTCCATCCGTTTGCAATTACTATCTATGTTGGCCAGGAGAATCTAGTGGTTGTAATAAGCAACACATCCACCATTAGTAGGTTGATATGAAGAGACATTAGTTTCTCACTCGTTTCATAGTTCAGTAAGGGGCAGCAGATGGCTGTACTTCATGCACCTGTGGTGTAAGAGCTCAGAGGCCTCCACCCAACTCCTAACTCCAGGAATCAGAGGAAAGCAACAGGGAAATTGTACATAGGCATTTTGTTTAGGGCGTGTCTGAAATTTGTGGTCTCTTCCAACAATAACGGGCCGGCAAATTTGATTTCCATGTGAGCCAAGGAGGGAAAACTAAACAGTTCAGCAGAGATTTGTGAACACATATCTGTTTCTCCATATCAGACACTATCTGAAGCGGAATGTCACCTTAAACAGCAGAGCCACCCTGTAGCACTGCGTTCTCTTTGTCTTCTAGTGTTTGATTCTAGAGATTATAGTTGGTGCCATGGGTCACTCAGTTTTCTGTTACTGTAACAAACACCTGAAATATATATCAACTTATAAAGAGAGAAGGTTTATTTTGACTCACAGCTATACAGGTTTCAGATTGTCATCATTTGGCTGCTGTTGTTTTGGGGTCTCTAAATCAGCAACATATCCCAGCAAGGAAAGTGTGGTAGAGCAATTGGCTCAACTATCAGCAGCCAAAAAATTAATGAGAGAAACGGGAGAGAATAGGATCTACAGTCTTCTTGGAGGGATGTCCTCAGTGACCTAAAACATCTTACTAGATTGTCCTATAACTCCACAATACTAATCAAAGAAATCTTGATAAATGTGGGATAAACCCCAACTGAGGGACATTCTACAAAACATAACTCATACTTCTTGGAAGTGTCAATGTTATGAAAGTCAGGCAAGGCAGAGAAACACACAGAGATGGGGGGAGAGGAAGGAAGCCACGATGGTTAAATGTTATGTGATTTCTTGGATGAGATCCTTGGACAGAACAATTATAGTGGTGAAACAAATGGACCAATCGGTTTTTTTTTTAGCAAAACAGAATCAATATGATATTTGGATTGCTAAAATAGAAATTGGCTCATGTGATTTTGGGAGCTATGAAGTCCTAATAACCTATCATTTTATGAGCTGTTGATCAGAATAAATTAATGTAATTCATTTGGATGCTAAAAGTCCAAGAACCAGGGAGTGGATAGGTAGATTCCCAACCCAAGCTTTATGGCATAAGAAAAATCTCCCTTATGTACGGGTTGGAGTATAAGGTCCTAATCTGAATATAAATTCCTGGTAACTAAAAGAAGTTGGAGGAGGCAGGAGTTTCATCTGAGACAGAAGCAAGCTTCTTGTTTCTATACTGTGCTATCCAGGCCTTCAGTCGGTTGAGTGATGACTACTGCTAGGTTGGGTGATGTTGGGTGATGCCTACTTGTACTGTTAGGTTGGGTGATGTTGGGTGATGCCTACTTGTACTGCTAGGTTGGGTGTTGTTGGGTGATGACTACTTGTACTGCTAGGTTGGGTGATGTTGGGTGATGCCTACGTGTACTGCTAGGTTGGGTGATGTTAGGTGATGCCTACGTGTACTGCTAGGTTTGGTGATGTTGGGTGATGCCTACTCTTCTTCCCTCAGTCTCCTGGTCCAATGCTTTGCCAGCTACCTCAGTATCTCCTCACCAACCAAGTTTGCACACAAAATTAACCATCACATTGAATAAAACCTGTAGATTTGTTAACAGCAAGGAACCCATGCCAATTTATTTCTTTTGATAAGTGAGTTATACCTGTGTAACATGGTAACATGAGAGGCCTCTCAGAGAAGAATGTGTGGAATGGCTAAGTTTGAAAATTTGTCTGTATAGCTAATTTTCTTTCAGTGTTAATAGTCCCAATCAAAACAAAAACAGGAAGTGTAAAAGAGGTGATTAGCCCAGGGGAGGGAAACAAATTTGACAGTGACACAAAGGTTATAGAGATATTATACAACATGCCAATTCGCCAATTCATTTTGCAAAAGAAGAAAACAAAGCTTGGACAGACATAACAGCTAAGGATTTCATAGGCAATGAATAGTCCCTGCTACGAAGTGAATGACTTACTACCTTCAATCCATTTTGGTGTAGATGTTGCAAGCTAAAGCCATTATGTATGTCCCACATACTAGGACTACTGTATTTACACACACACACACACACACACACACACACACACACACACACACACACACACACACACAAAACCTTCTGGTTAATTCTTGGGGATAATCAGTTCTTCCTGTTTTGCAAGTTCCTTTACCTGCTGAACCATCTCACTAGCCTGGGGAGGGGTATTTTAAGTAGCCAGGTGAGTGGCTGGCAATAGCTCATTTGAAAATATCCCTTGGGGCCAGAACTGTAGGTTATACCCTTAAATTTCTGAAAAGGTGCAGATCCTAAGTGCAGAAGAGAGCCCAAGGCCAAATGGACCAGTTGCCTATAATTTTAGTTATGCTGTCTTAGATAAAGGATTCAAATGGCTGTGATAGTCTCCTCTTTAATTCTTGATGCACATAATAATACTGACCATTTAAAAATATTTCCATCTTTGTGATGGAGTGATATATCAATTTATTATTTTTATTTCATACCCCAACATTGGATTGGAATATTATTTCCATTTTTCAAAATATAAAACAACCTAACCATTTCCCATATCCCATATATAAAACAGTTTACACAGGAAGCTAAGATTAAAATATGACAGATGATTACTACATCTCTCAACCCCCACCAGAAAAGGTTCTTTCTTCATTCAGTAGGTAACAGTTAACACAGAGGACCCACAATTGGACTGCAGACTGCGGAGCTCTGAGTGGGACACCTATGTCATACCCCTTCTTTCCAAGGCTCCGAAGCATGGAGAAGGGACAGAAAGATGATGAGAGCCAGAGGTGGTAGGTGGCTACAATGAAACAGTGTTTTCTAGACACAACAGGGCAGTTGCACGTATGCACTCACAGTGGTTGTGTCAGCATACACAAGAGCTATGCAAGCTCAAACCAGTTAATATTCTAGCATAGCAAGGTGAGTGGGCACAAACTCCCACCCTTTAGTTAAGGATCTGTCTGCTATTGATAGCAGCAGGAAGAAGGAGAGTTAGTTCTCGTTGAGAGTGTGGTCCCTGGTAGGCCAGTCACTCTCCAGTGGGTGATCACATGTTTACCCAAGAGTATAAGGATAATACAAATCAGACATGATGGGATTACTGTGGACAGCCAGGAAGGGGAGGTGGATCTGGGAAGAATTAGGAGGATAAATGAATATGAACAAATACATTGTATCAGTTCTTGAAGAATTATTTTTAAAAGGCAACTACTTATCTATCTATCATCTATCTATCTATCTATCTATCTATCTATCTATCTATCTATCTATCTATCTATTTATCTATCTATCTACCCATCTATCTATCTATTTATTTATTTACTTACTGTTTTTCGAGACAGGGTTTCTCTGTGCTGGGATTAAAGGCATATGCCACTGCTGCCTGGCAGCAACAATTTTATTAAAGATTGTTGTCAAAGGTAGACTTTTCTAGTAGATTTCTCCATTCTGTGCATTTTTGTAGCCATTCGTAGGTATTATATAGTGAAACAGCTATGATGTTAGTGGCATACTCAACCTCTGATTTGATTGATGCCACCTTCATTTCTGTAAATAGAAATATACGGAAACAGTAGAAGTGAAATGAACAGCAGTTCATCTTGTGAGATGGCTTATCCTTTCCTTTTGTATTCAGTCCCTCTTTAGGCTAAGGCCGCGGCTTCCTGGTTTCTTAGCATACACAGGAGTTCATTTTCATGCCCACCAGCTCAGGAGTCCTTGGTCTTGTGACCTGACTGAAGAGGAAGCAATTCCTTGCTGTGGATGATTGATTGACAAATAAAACACTGATTGGCCAGTAGCCAGGCAGGAAGTATAGGCGGGACTAGTAGAGAGGAGAATGGAGAGAACAGGAAGGCGGAGAGGAGGAGATGCCAGCCTGCCATCAAGGGAGCATCATGTAAAGGCAGCAGGTAAAGCCACAGAACACGTGGCAACATATAGATTAACAGAAATGGGCTGAATATAAGAGAGTAAGAGCTAGACAATGGTAGGCCTGAGCTAATGGCTGAGCAGTTTAAATAATATTTTTATAAGTGGGCTACGAGAGCCGGGCGGTGGTGGCACACGCCTTTAATCCCAGCACTCGGGAGGCAGAGGCAGGCGGATCTTTGTGAGTTCGAGGCCAGCCTGGTCTACAGAGCGAGATCCAGGAAAGGCGCAAAGCTACACAGAGAAACCCTGTCTCGGAAAAAAAAAAAAAAAAAAAAAAAAAAAAGTGGACTACGAGACTGCCAGGGCTTGGCAGGACCCAGAGAGAAAACTCTAGCTACAGTTCCTTTTCACTCCCTGGGCATCTCCAGAAGCACTTAGCTGGAACTAGGTCTTTGATCCATCTGTATTTAATATGTTCCTTCCTTTACCAACCAGGACTCCATCAATCATCATGGAACTGATAGAGGCTACAGATGATTCCCAAGCTCCTGTATTACCAGTCCTGTATTGCTAAACAAGTATCTTGTAAATTCATGTGTAAGAGTTTGTATTCCTGTTAGTTGACAGAGTTTCCCACATACAGTTTTTAAATTACAGGGTCTCCATGTATAGCCCTGGCTGGCCTGAAATTATTTATGTAGATTTGCCTGTCTCTGCCTCCCAAGTACTAGGAATAAAAGTGTGCACCCCTGTGCCTGGAATGTTCATGTTTTTAATTATTGTTTTAAATTATTATTTCATCATTATTATGGATATCAATGCTTTGGACCACAGGATTTAATAGATGTGCTAGATAGAAATGAAAACAATCTCTTCTAATAGCATATAGACTATAATTTTCTTTGGCCTCCAATCTGAGTATGTAGCTTGAGTTAATATCTTGCTGATAACAACTGATGAAATATTTCATAGGCATGACTATAAGAGGGAACAAAAATAACAAAGTGGAACAAAAATAACAAAGGAAAACAAACTTTATGGTTTCATTCTCTTTAATGAGACTGTAAAATATGTAAGTTAGAATCAAACTGATTTGTAGTGAGCCATGTATATCATATTTCCTAGATTTTTTTTTTTAGCAAAAATGAGAAAATATCATGAAGGAAGAGGAAATGGCTATCCCTCTATAATGGACATTTTCTCCATTTTCCTTAGTGTAGTTCACAATTACGAGTTTCAAAATTATTAATGTAATCAAATAGTATGTGTTCAGTGTATCCTGAGAACTGATCCCCATGCTAGAATTTAAAGAAATATCCTGGACACAGTTCTTGCTCTTTTAGAAGCAAGAATCAGGTAAATAGTAAATTTTGCATCAATAAAAGTATAAGCACACTAGAAAGATGGAAGTAATTCACCAGTGAGGGTGGACTTTTGAAGAACAGATAGGATGTTATTTACAAGAACGTCAACTGAAGTGTGTTATGTATACAAACTGTACAGGATCAGTTTAAGTATAATAATGGAGTAATAGTGTATGGAGATACACTATTTTAGTGTTTGGAGAGCTCTAAGGAGCTTTTTACTAGTTGCTGGAGGGATACTTGTCAGGAACGATGATGGAGACATAGTAGGAAGCATTGCCAAAGAATGAAACAAACAGTAGACTGACAAGAGCCCATTAGAATGCATTAAGTCCTCAGTATTATGTTAGATGTGAGGTGTGAAACAAGAGACGTCACCGAGTTCATAGACTTCATGTTGTTGCTCTTAAACATTTATGACCAAGCTGAAGCTGAGAAGGCAAACCAGTACAGAAGAAATTAACACGTGGTTATGTAGTCAGCGGTATATTATTGGCTTGAAGTGCAGTTTGAATTCCAATAAGGTACAAAAATCAATGTAATCTGGAATAATCAGAGTTCAACAGGAGTAGAGCTGGTCCTTGAACAATGGGTAGTCCTTAACTGGGATGAGTACTACCCCCTAGTGGTCATACAGAGATGATGGATATCTTTGTGTATGTGTCCTTTTAAAAAATTAGTATATATTCATTGTACATAGTATTGTGTTGTATATAGACAGCTTATTTCAGCTACAACATGTCATTAGACCATACTAATGACCCCCTAGGTCCTCTTTTTATTTTTTCTCACTCTTCCATTCTCCCACTGGTCTCCTCTTTCCTCTAGTCTTTCTGCTCTTATGTTGTACCATTTATCTATCTATCTATCTATCTATCTATCTATCTATCTATCTATCTATCTATCTATCATATAAACAAATAAATGGTCTTATGCATCTATAAAATATAGGATGCACAAATGAGAGAAAATATGGCAGATTTGTCTTTCTGCATCTGACTTATTGTTTCAGACACTATGTAAATCAATATGGATGTTCTTTAAGACATTAAAATTAGAATTTTCATTAGAACCAGATACATACTATGCTGGCTAGCCTTATGCTAACTTGACATACTAGCTAGAAGCATCTGAAAGGGGGAGACCTTAATTGAGAAGATGTCTCCATAAGATCCGGCCATAAGGCATTTTCGTAATTAATGATAGATGGGGGAGGCCCAGCCCCATGTGGGTGGTACCATCCCTGGGCTGCCTGTCCTGGCTCCTATAAGAAAGCAAACTGAGCAAACCATAAAAACAAGCCAGTAAGCAGCACCCTCCATGGTCTCTACATCAGCTCCTGCCTCCAGGTTTGTGCCTTGTTTGAGTTCCTGTTCTTAGAATTTTTTTCTAAGATCAACAGTACTCTGGAAGTGTAAGACAAATAAACCCTTTCCTCTCCAAATTGTGTTTTGTTGCAGTAATAGAAACCCTAACTAAGACACCTGCATTCTGAGCACATAGCCAAAGGACTGTAAGTCAACATATCACAATATACCTGCACACCCATGTATATTGCAATGCTATTCACAATAGTCAAGTTATAAAATCAGTCTAGGTGTCATCAACAGATAAATAGAGTTTTAGTCAGCTACAGAGAAAAACGAAATTGCATCTTTTGCCAGAAAATAGAAGGAACTGGATTCGACTTTAAATACCACAGTGGAGAGGAGGAAGAGGGTTGTTTTAGGCATCATTTGGACAAGGATGCTAAATGCCTTGCAAAGCTCAGGAGCTCCTTCATGAAGAATTGTCTTTTTCAAAAGTCTAAAAGTGCTCCAAGTATGAAGCCCTAAGTAGACAAGTAGAGGATAAAGAGTAGATTCCAGACAGTGAGAACAAAACAATTACAAGAACCACAGCTATATAACTCTTAGTCAATAACAACATTTAATTTAATGAAAAAATTTGACTTCATTCCTTATAAAGACTTATTAACACTCTTTTCTCCCAGAAATTACATGATGAAGTAGTTGTTTTGTACAGAACTACAATCTTAAATACCGTTAAGGGTTAGACATAGAATATAAGCATGCAAGTTACAATTTAACTAGAGCTCAAGGCTCCAGTCAGTCCAGGCATGGATTAACTTAGCAATGGCCATCTTGTTGCCACACTGGGCAGAATTTATCTGCTGTCCTTCTGACCAGTCACTTTGGGGTGTGTGGTGGTTTGAATGAAAATAGACCCCATAGACTCATAGGGAGTGGCATTATTGAAGGTGTGGCCTTGTTGGAGTAGGTGTGGCCTTATTGGAGGAAGTGTGTTATAGGGGCTGGGCTTTGAGGTTTCAGAAGCTCAAACCAGGACCAATGTCACTCTCTGTTCCTGCTGCTGGAGGATCTGGATGGAGAACTCTAAGCTACTTCTCTAGCACCATGTCTGCCTGCATGCCTGACACCATGCCATGTTTCCTGCCATAATAATGATGAACTAAATCCCTGAACTGTAAGCCAGCCCCAATTAAATGTTTTTCTTTATAAGATTTGTCATGATCATGATGTTTACTCACAGCAATAAAACCCTGCCTAAGATAGGGTGACTCAACCTTTGTTGGCCTCAGCTGCTTCCGCTTGTCTTTGTACTGGATCCATCGCTTTGTCAGCTATCAGCTTCCATTTGGTTCCTTCTCTGAGCATCTCAGCTTCTTCCCTTATCTCTAACTGCTGAAAACCAACATCTCACATTCAGAGTGCCTAGAATTGTGAATCTGGCCAGTTTGGTTTATGGGCACTCTGTCCAAAGCAGTAAGATTTGTGGGCTCCTGGATGACTTGTAGGTTGTTTGCCCGGGACCTTGAGTTCGTTTGTCCCTAAATCAGTTAGATGTGGATAAAATGATGTAGCCAAAGCACAGAGTAGGTGAAACTATGTAAAGGAAAAGCAAGCAAACAAACAAATGAACAAAAAAACCCAACCCAACCAGCAAAACTGGGCTACAGAACCAACAAAAGTCGTAGCTGTTTAAAAATGATAGCAATTCTCAACCCATGGGTCTTGACCTCTTTGGCAAAACTCTATCTCCAAAAATATTTACATTACAATTCATAACGGCAGCAAAATTACAGTTATGAAGTAGCAATGAAAATAATTCTATGGTTAGGGGTCACCACAACATTGAGGAACTGTATTAAAGGGTCACAGCATTAGGAAGGTTGAGAACCACTGATCTAGACTAAAATAAGGAGATTTAATTGGAGTGGAATTTTAAGATATGCTTCATAGAACCACAATTAGGGAAAAATCTGAAGCCAATTTTGTTGCACACACTTGAGGAAGAGATTGCTATCCATTTAAAACTCTCTCACATTTATACTCATGCTTGTGCTCACTGTTAATGTCGGAGAGCATTATTTTCAAATATAAAGTTCAGTGGCTTTACTCTCACTTCCAATTCAGTAACTACAAAACTTAATTCAGATTTCTCCCCACTCTGAAGCACCCTCCACCCTCCTCTGTCTTAATTTATAGTAAGAACCTTTCTGGGAATCAATTGCTAAGTAAGGGCATCATGACTGTGAATGGCTTCACTTTTTTTAATGACCTAGGGTCTTGTTTGATGGAAAGAAATATATCAATAATCCATAGAAGACAAAGTTTATAGCCTGCTAGTCTGCCAGCCAAATTGGGCCCAGAAATGCTTTTCATTTTGGCAAGCTTTGCATTTCATAAACATTTGAATTACAGTATATATGAAGATGTCACATACCAGGTAGCGATACCAGCACTCCACCAATCAGAAGGGCCTAATTGAAGAAAAAGACGGGTACTAATTCCTAAGAGGAAAGGTATAGGGGTATCAGTGGAAAAGGACAGGGTGATGAGGTCAAGGTCAGGTGGGCAATTTTCTTTGGTTTAGGCTTTTAAATAATTACCCTGCGCATCTGTTGAGATGGTCACGCTTCCTAGCTCCTGTTTGACACTGATAGCCGGGGGTGGGGATGCTGTCTCTCCCCCCCCCCCCCCCATGTAGGGCTGGTCTAGCGGGGAAAGGAGATGTGCACTCAGAAGTCTAATTAAAACACACGCTGTCAGCAACAGCATCCCGAAATGCGCCATTAAGCATTTTATGAATGCCCAAGAGCTTCCCTGCACCATGTTTGGAGTGACACATTTTGGCTTTGCTGGTAACAATTAGGATTAGACCTAGGACACCGGAGAATATGCACTGCATCCCATATGGCCAAGTCTGTAGGTGGATTGTTCTCCTGGTGCTTCAAACTCAATGAAAAAGCTCTGGGTAGGAATTAGGCGCGAACCATGGAGAATGCAGATGAACACTGGATGCATGGCTTTACATTCTGTATGGCTATGTTATGGATTGGATTCAACTGTCAGATGGTTATGTATTATTCATGATCAAATTCAGGGTAAAGATAACAGATGGCAAAGGCATATTCATGGTCAAATCATAGTTGTTAGATTAATTATAAATCTACATAAGAATTGGATAATAATAATTTAGACTGCTCTCAAAAGAATGCTGTGCAGATCATCTAATAGAAAGAATTTTTAAAATAAGATGCAAAGGTTATTAGGTGACATTAAACATTTTATGTTGCCATAAGTTATTTTCCAAAAGGACTCCCTAGTAGCATAAACAGTTTTTGTATTTTGTTAACCTGTGGCTTATTTGATATAGCTGGTGGTAACAGTGTCATTTCTTTAAGGGACTACCGATGATTTACACTTAGCCAGAATGTCAGGGGACTAACCAAGCTCTGAAAGACACTGAAAATGTTTTTGTCTGCATCACCACACCTCATCATGTATAATACAAAAAGGCTCCAAGCCCAGATTCTGCATAACTGTAGTCAGCATCCCTGTGCATCAGTTATCTTGCAACTTCCTCCCTGAATCCCCCTCCCCCTTCTTCTCCATTTATATTATTCCCCATAGCACTGACCTGTACAGGTTGTGGTAGTGAACTCTTTTGGTCCTGCATATTCCCACTGTTCGGTACTGAGGAGTACGAGTATGAGGTGGAGGGTGGTGGGGAACAGACCCTCAGATCCCACCCTGCAGCATCTATCTCCTCAGGCTGGCTAAGTCTAGCTACTGTTGTTAGGTGACCAGTTTCACATATGTCTCTCTGGGTTGTGGAAACTTAATGGGTAGATGAGGTTCCCTATTATCAACAAAAGGTTCTGTATTATCCTTGTGGTTTCCATAGATCCTGCACATATTCCTTGTATTAAATTCTTATCCATTAATCTCTTTGAGGATGCCATCTGTTTCCTACAGTCAGAAACATTTCCTAATTCCAGGCTTATAGAATCAGAGGAAATCTTGCTGCGGTGGAACGTGGAGCAGATCTAGTTAATCCCCATTTCATTGATGAAGAAACTGAGGTGGACAGATGTTAGGGGATTTGCTCAGTCATTAGCTGCTATGTGACAAACTGGGGACTAAAATCAAGATCTTCATTTAAAATTTTTTTATTTGTTCTTTCTCTTTCTCTTTTTTCATTTGTGGTTCTAGAATTGAACTCAGGGCCTTGTGGATCTTTACCCCTGACACTGGAGTATGTTCTCAAGACAGAATACTACATAGCATGTCATGGGATCACAAGAAGATAAATGAGGAAGGTTTAAATCCATGACAATTAGCCAGTAGGCTGACAAACAGTACAAATTTCTATGTATACAACAGCTTCTAGTCAAGGTATTGACAAATTGATGAAGGGACTCAGTTAAGATGTTGGTGACAATAAAATGATTCCTAATGATACCCTTATATACCCATAGACTGGTGCCCAGCCCAATCATCATCAAAGAGGCTAGTGCTGGCAGCTGATGGGAGCAGATGCAGAGACTCATAGCCAAACATTAGGCAGACAGAGAATCCAAATTGGAGGTCTCATTGGATCCCTCCCCTTGGAGCTCGGGGAACCCTGTGGAAGAAAGGGAGGAAGAACTGTAGGAGCCAGAGGGGTCAAGGACACCTCAAGAATACAGCCTACAGAATCCACTAAGCAGGGCTCACAGGGGCTCACAGAGACTGAAGGGACAGTCACGGAGCCTGCATTGGTCTACGCTAGGTCCTCTGCATATATGTTATGGTTGTTAGTTTGGTGTTTTTGTGGGACTCCTAACAGAGGGAGTGGGGGCATCTGATATTTTTGCCTGCTCTTGGGAGGACCCCTTTCCTCCTACTGGGTTGCCTCACCCAGCCTTGATATGAGGGTTTGTGCCTAGTCTTATTGTATCTTTTCATGCTGCATCTGGTGGATGTTCCTGAGAGGTCTGTTCTTTTCTGAAAGGAAATGGAAGAAGAGTGAATCTAGGGAAGAGGGGAGGTAGGGTGGGAAAGACTGAGGAGAGGAGGGGGGAGAAACTGTGGCCAAGACGTATCGAAGCAAAGAGACAAGAGAAGAAACAAGCCAACGATGGGGAGAGAAGGAATTCAGAAATCCATTTATTTCTTGTACTAGTCTCTAGTAACTTGGTAAATTGGCTTCTTGAATTTTGCTTTAACTAGTCACCATAACAAAGGGGAAGAACATGAGGAGGAGACTCCAGTTCTCAGGTCCCAGTTACTCCTCAAAGACAGGTGGAGGGGATGGGCAGGGGAATGGTCAAGTTTAGGAGAAACAGGTGCCACTTCACAGGCATCCAGGAAGCGACACAAAGACAAAACAATGAACACAAATCGAATGCCTGTGTGCCAGGCACTACTCTGAGGGGTTTATGCTCATTATTTCATGCAAACCTAATCACAATGCTTATTTCATGGGTGAATAAAGTGAAGTTAAGATAAGGTATACCTGTAGTGAAGGAGAAACCCAGAGTTCAATGCGTATTCATACTAAGGAATGAACTCAGGGCCTCGTGTTCATTGGCGAGTGCTCTACTGTTGAGATAGATCCCCAGACCCTTATCTAGGCTCTTTTGTATATAACTGAGATTCACTATTCCAAATTATTTGTCGGGTACTGAATAGTCTTTTCTTCAATCTATTTCTGGAGAATTATTTTTCTCCTTTGGAGATCTGTTTCCTTTTATATTTCTTGTATCCTTACTTTTGATATCTGTGCATCTAGTATAGTGTTCACCTTTCTAATTATAAGAAGTAGCTTTCGGAGGAAACTAACTTTTTTCATTACATGAGATGTGTGATGTCAGTTGGATGGGGAGTTCTGGGTTTTGTTAGAGGGAATTTCAAAGAAAAGTGATTTGCTTCTCTTTAGTGTCAACAGTGTCTATGAGTACCTCAGCAGTTTAGACTGTAGCAGTTCATGAAAGTAGTTGTATGACTTCCAGTCAGCAGAGACTTCCAGGGAAAAATGTCTTCAGGTTTCCCAGAACTAGTTAAACCATCATCACACCACTGGGACTCATGATAGTGACTTCCTGTCTCCCCGATGTGTAATACTGACAGGACTACCTCCAGCTCTGTCATGCAAAGCGCAGGTGATGTTCAGGGTTGTGTCAGCAGAGGCCATGGTTTCTTAGCCACCTAATGTGAAATAGATCTTAACTAGGACTTCTGGGGTGACTGAAGGGGTTCCCAAGCTATGGCATCATCAGACATAGTTCTGGAGCCACAGAATAGGTCAAGGTGTTTTCTATGCCCCACTTAGACAATATGTACTGATGTCTGTGACACTAATCATCATAGGATTTTACAACCATCCTGTGGAGTTATGACAGTTAGCTCTGAAGCTCATGCAACAACTAGCTGCTTTTGTAGACTGACAGAACTGATATGACACCTTCATCGGAGACAAACACAGTGTTAGTACTTTTGACTCTAGCGTCTGTGGCCCAAAGTGGGCTATGTAGAAAATATTCTCTCGACTGCCTGGGGCATGTAGAGGTAACATTGGAGTTAGTGATACTGATATTCATGCTTTTTGAGGTACAGGATACAGAGAAGACATCTACTAGATCTTCACCTCGAAGCTTAAATGGGGATGCTAAGGCTTATGGGCTGTGGCTCTGGAGTTCCAGGTCACAGGTGGAAATGCCCTAAGTTCCTACAGATCTCTGTTGAGGAAAAGGATTTTGTTGTTGATAATCTAGCGCCAACTAACATGAAAGTGCCCTTCTCCTGGTCTCTATGAACAAATTTGAGTGGTGCTGAAGGTTTTTGCGCCAGTAGGTGCAGTTCCAAATTTTTAGGGACCTTCCACAGACTGCCAGTCAAGTACACATGTTTGCTTGGGTTGAGGCAACTGTTACCATGTTCTCTGCCAAGAGTTGTCCAGCCTCTCAGAGGTATATAAAGATAAATAGGTAAACAGGGAATGTATAGTAACATCTATAATATCAAGGAAGTCCCAAGGGATCATCCCTAGATTATGCCAGTGAAATATAGGTAATGACTTGGCCTCTGGCTACTGGAGCTATTTCTGGACCTGTGGGTTCTGATAGGACATTTCCCACATTTAGAGTGACAGGCACAAGAAAAATAGAGTATTAGGATAATATTTACCAACGGAAAGTCATGGTCTGAGGAGGAGGCATTCTCTACTTTCCACGGGGTAAGACAGGTGGGAATCAAGAGTAGCCACTGCAGCCCCCGGTCCTGAAGCTGCAGAAGTGTGAGTTTTCTGCTGTCTAAAAGACACCAGTAGATCTAGGACTTTTGGAAGGGATAAGCATTGAACTGCCAGCTCCTAAGATGACGTCTGTGCTTTGGTGTCATGGAGGTCCAAAGTGAGTACTTTCTTTGGAGTAAAAGGGTCGCTTTAGACCATTCAGCACCCTGAACTGGATTTCAAGCTTGTAAGTACCGAGGGTCCCCGCTACAGTTAGCACTGATGCTCTGTTCTTGTATTAGGGTGCCTGGCCATTTCCCTTTACCTCATGTTAATAGATTTGGACTCTGCTGCCAGCCAGGAGTCAGGGTTGCTTTGTTCCTTTCTTTAGGCTGACTCTTTGATTTTTTTTTAATTCTGTTTTAGAACTCTAATCACGTTTTTGCTGTTTCCAGAATTGTCTCTTTCTCATCCTTCTTCAAATGTCGTTTCTTGGCAGTCCTGACACCTCTCTGTGGCAGATTTGTACAAAGGTTGCTTCTGTGCATCCCTCTTGGCTCTCTCCTCATTTTCCCATCCCCCCATATTTCCCCCTCCTATTCCTGGTTATCCTCCTTACCTTGTCTGTCTCCATCTTCCTCTGTTTCCTTCCCCCTCCTCTTCTCCTCCCTCTCCCACAGCCCTCTGCTCCCCTTCTTCTTCCGGGTCCACCCCTTATTTTCCTTTACGTCTCCTCCTTTCCCTTCTCTTCCTTTTACTCTCTCTTTCTCTCACTACCTTCTCATCTTGTCCCATACCTCCTCCTCTCCCCACTTTTGCTCCTCTCTTTCCTTCTTCCTCCCCCATTTCCTCACTTCCTGCGTACCCCTCCCCCCATCCCAGTGTTGTGCCCCCGCTCTCCAGTTCCATGTCCTGGTTTAAAGGAGAAACCAAGATGTTTTTCAAAATAAGTGGAAAATCATTTTCATAGTGTGATATTATAAGTCGTTACCATCTCTTTTTAACCAACGCCTGTACTACCCTTGTTCCATTCAATAAGCTTCCCACACTGAGCTGGACAAATGTCCCGTGATTTAACTCCCTTGGGTAACTTGACCTTGAGCTTGGCTCCAATTGCGTGATATAATAAGATCTTACAGGGTTTTGAAACAGGACAGGTATTTTGAGGAATGGAGAAGCAGAAGAACTCTGACTTTAGTTGTTTCTGTCTCTCTGTGTGTGCATTAAACTGTCCACAACGTTATTTAACATACTGAATGAAAGAATGAAGAGTGTGGCTGTTCTCTATAATTGAGTCTAAATCTCCACGAAGCAGCACCTACCTCACACATTCATTTCCATCCTTTCCCGATTCTCCTTTCTTCTCCTCCATCTCATTAAACCTACAAAGAAAATGTGGGTGATAAAAATTGATTTCAGAACTCACCAGTGTTTGGCTATCACCTGCCTCTGGGCTTAAAAAGCACGATTGTAGAATTTTTAACTAAAACCTGCTTTTCTTAGCATTTCACCACGGAAAAGCAAAACAAAACAAAACAACAAAAACAAAACAAGTGAAAAAAAAAACATCACTACTAACAACATAAATGATTCTACCAGAATGATGCATTTTTGAAGTCCTACCTAGTCGCCTAAGGGTGGCTGAGGACCTGACCTGATTTCCACGGACTTGCTTCATTAGAAGAACAGCAGCATCACTGCTATAAAAAGACATCTGTATGCGGCTATGGGGTCGCCATCCATTCAATTACATCTTACATAGGGGTATTTAGAAGTGTTCCACAGCTGCGTAATGTTTTTCTTTTTTTCTTCCCTACAAGAAATCTATTTTTCAACCCAAACTAATTAGAGAGTTATTCTTCTGACCAAAACAAATGACATGGCAGATACTGCTGATCACTAACTCCCCAAACAGCTGACTAGAATCGAGAATACCGAAATAGGAGATTGAGAAAGCTGCAAGGCAAACCATTTAGGAAAAAAAAGTATCATTCTTGTGCTGGTCAGGAACTAGGAGCAAGCATTATTTTAGTCTGCTGAAGGAAGCAGTCCCAGGTAGCACTGTCGTTAATTGCATCTCAGTCCTGAAAATAAGTGAATGAACACGGGCTTGATGTTCTTTCATTGCGATGATGGAAACATACTGTTTCAAGGATAGAGGAGATGCCTCTGTGGGTAAACAGCCTGCCATGCAAGCATGAAGAACTGAATTTGGATCCCTAGAACCCACAAAGCCTGATATGGTAGCCCACCTATGTAATCCCAGTACCCCTATAGAGATAGGAGAGTTCCTAAAAGCCCATGGCCAGCTCTGGCATACACAGTGATGAACAAGAGACCCCATCTCAAACAAAGTGGAGGTGGAGATGAACATCTGGTTGTCCGTTGACCTCCACATAGGGACTGTGCAACACACGGGCCCTTGCTCCACAGAAACATGAACACACAAAGCTGCAAAAAAAAAAAGCAAGCAGAAATAAATCTTTCAAGCATTTGCTTGTGTGGAATAAAACGATGGAAAAGATGTTATCCTGAAAATGAAAACCAGGACAGTAAAGTGAAGGGGAAGGGGAGCCATAAGTGAAATATTCGCCATCCCTATGAGGCGCAGGTTGAACCCAACAATGTAAATCATTGCCATGAATTTACGGATGCTCTGCTACTGTAGGACAGATGTTATTCTGTCTGTGTGCCTTGACATTGAACCCTATGCATAACCAAAGCCCAGCAAATACATGTCGGTGGTTACAAGTGTTCACCTTCCTCAGTGTTCCAGCATGTGTCTGTTTCACTATGGAGGAAAATCCAGCTCTCAGAATGAGTTTCAAAGCTTTGATGCCAGTTATGTGGTGATAAGAAATCATGTTCCCATTCAATGAAGGGAACACATCAATGCCCCTGTGTTATTAGGAAGAAAGGAAAATGGAAGCTATGGGTCACAAAGAATCCAAGTTTATTGGTAGTAGAGAAAGCAATATTTTTCAACAAACAAGGCCTTCTCACCTCTCTTTTCAAAACCAAAAGAAAAATAAACATTTGCAGTGTTTACAAGTTGAGTATGTAGATGAGTAGAAATTGTTTTACTCTTGGGCTACTGACTTACAGCAAAGTATAATTTTGAACACATTGTTTAGAATTCTAAATAGTCAGGGAAATCAGTTACTATCAGGGAATTTTGCAAGAAAAAGCTCTGGTGAGGGGTATCCTGGCCAGTGTTGGTCAAACTGATAAAAGCCAGAGTTATCTGGGATGAGGACTCTCAACTGGGAAAATGTCTCCATCAAATTACCTATCTGTAGAGCATTTTCTTGATTAATGATTGACATGGCAGGGCCTAGCTCACTGAGGACAGTGCCATCCCCTGGGCAGGTGGTCCCGGGTGATATAAGAAAGCAGGCTGAGGGAGCCATGGTGAGCAAGTCAGTAAACAGAATCCCTTCATGGTTTCTGATCCAGTTCCTGCCTCCAGGTTTCTGTCCTGGCTTCCTTCCATTTAAGGCTGTAAAGTGAAGTGAACTCCTTTTTCCCCAGATTGTTTTTGGTCTTAGTGTTTTATCAGAGCAATAGAAATCATAAGTAAGATAAGGGGTGGAACCCATGCAAAGACTGGAACTATACACCTGTTGAGTATAAAGATGAAATTTAGAATGCAATCAGGAATTGTGTTGGTTTAAGAAGGTTGCCATATTGGGTTCTCCTCTAAGATCCACAGTATTGCAAGCCACATGTAGTTGACTAGGTTATAGTACCAGGCATGATTTCTCTCCCATTAAGCAGGCCTGCAGTCAGTCCAAGTTGACAGCTATTGGTTACTCCCAAGATATAAATGTCTCTATTGCATCATTAGGGATATCTTGCCATGCTGGTCATTGCTGGTATCATAGCTTGGTATGATTATTAATTGCTTCCCTTCATTAGCATCTTGCATACTACCTTCATATTTTCTTTACTAAAAATGAGTGATAGTATCCCAAGAGTGCTGAGGTTTCTATGTTATATGCTTAGAATAAAATTTTGTGAGTTCTTTTGGTTTCCCCTTTTATGATTCTCTAAGTTAACTCATTGAGTTATAGCTTTCATTTATCAAATGAAGACTTGCCAATTATTGTCTCTTCCCACGTTAATTTTATATTATTTATATTTGCTCCATTTAGAGCTAAGATTAAATGAATCATAGTACCTTATCATCTATATTTTGTGTTTTAATATTTCATATTTTCTATCTCTTTGTGCAAAGCTAATTTCTCAGTACATATTGTGTGGCCCACAAATTCTTCTCTCCACATTTTTAAAGAAACTTAGTCATTATCTTTAATAATTCAGTTAGGATATTTGTGACTTGAGTGTTTTGAAATTTTTATGAACTGATTTATTCCATAAGTCTGTGTATGAAGGTAGTATTGAGGTAGTCCCTATTCCCTACTTGCTCTTAGCCATTTAACTAAGCAAGCATGTGAAACCTAAAACATTTTAAATAAATTAAAACAAATAAAGAAAAGACTTCTTTATTATAGATACAGCCCTTGCAATATTGTAGACATTATATGAAGAAAATATTGCTTATTTGAAATTCAAATTTAGCTGATTGCCTTATGTTTTTATTTGCTAAATCTGGGACCTCTTGGAAATGTTGAATCCCTGTATGAAATAATCTGACATCATTCTTACTCATTACTAAACATTGAAAAGCATGTTCTGTTAGTTTTCAGTAACCATGTGTTTTTGGGTTTAAACATGTGTCAATAACACATACTGAATTCTTTAGATATGTACCAGTGTGTTCTCTTGGAGAGCCCTACCCTATCCTTTCCAAATCACGTGTGTGGATTCTGGGTGATCTGTGCATATTTTTATACTTTTTAAAGACTCATCAATTAAGTGACTGACTCCCAATATATTCTTAAATACATTTTGTTTATATATTTATATACAATCTAGCAATATATTTCAGCAATATAAAGATGGCTTGATAATGGGAAAACATGATGATTATGTATAGGAAGCCATCTTATAATTATTTCCACAAATTTTAAGGGGCATCTTGTGATATCCTATGTCTCACAGTTTTGCAATGCATGGTTCAAGCTGATGGCTAAGAAACCTGACAAATGATTCCTTGTCCCAGACCTTCCCAATGGGTCACACACTGTCAACAGTGGAAATGTGAAGAAGTGACCATTTTAGAAGTACTCAGTTCTGCTGAGCACTGTGCTCTATTGGGCCCCAGGGGTCCTCTGAGGGCATCCTGAGAGTGAGGCCCATCCCCAGTGGGATGCAGGTCACTTCCTCTGTATCTATGTTATGCATTTAGGTCCCACAAAAGACTTTGTCCAAAGAAAATGTCATATTCTTAAGTCATTTAAAAAACAAATTTTTGGAAAGATGTAGGTTTTGGTGTGATAAAAAAAATGTGTTCTCTCAGTTGGAATATTTCTATTCTTTATAGAACCATGGACTGATTAATTTAACCTCTTTCAGGCTCCTTTCCTTCAAAATAGTAAATGGGATAATAGACTTACCTTAGAGATTTTTTTTTTTGGTAAGGAAAAACTAAGATAAATAATGTAATCTACCATCTGGTATATAGTAAATAAATAATAAACATTAGCTGCTGTAGTTATTGTTCATTTGCTGCTAAAACTAATGTTTGACTCAATAATCTGTGAAATTAATATACTTGAGGCGTCATTGATGAAGATGCTTATTCAACATTTACCACAGCATGGGAAGGTCAATGTATTGTTATCTTCTGAGGAAGAACACAGTTTCGTAATTGCCAGCTTTTCTATCGTGGTAAATTTAAGAGATGAATTTTGAACTTGGGAGTCTAAAATGCACGTCTAGTACTCTTTCTATTAATCTCAAACTATTTTCTCCAGAGTCAATTAGGAACAAGGCAAGCATGATTTATGACATCACAAACTTATAGATCTGCAGATTTTATACTTTTGTAGAAAAATCTCAGTATTAGTTACTCAGGGTCTTTTGGGAGTCATTGTCAATGTGGTCAGTGTAAGTAATCCTAGCTTTTAACTTTTAGCACACTTTTGAATTTGTTTCAAGCACTCTGTAATTACTTATTTTCTGGACCCCAGAGGACCATTGTCTGCCGTGTTCATCAGTGTAGCTTCCAGGAGCATAGGAAAGCTCTGTGTGCCTCTCACCACATGAATGCTTTTGCATTACTTTTCTATCATTTCTGCAGGTTAATGAACTCAAAAAACATTGTCTAACAGACAGAATAAACTGCTTCTGCCAAATATGTTTCATGGCAAATCACACCAAGCCTGGTTTCTTTTCTATGCTATTGAAATGCAAAATATTTTATAATTCACACCAGACTCTCTCATTCATTGGGAATAGGAACATAAAGTCAGTTCACTGGGGATTTTCATCTGTGTGATGAACTGGCATAAAATTGAAATATCATTTCTCTGTTCAAATTTCTATTTTAATGTGTCGCAATGAAGTGCCATGGAACACTGATCTCTTGTTTTAGTTTCTATAATTTTGTTGGTGTTTGTCACTTTGTGTGTGGGTGCGTTTGGCACATCGCACAGATTATTTCAGTTAACCATTTACTTGTATTTTCTTTTTTAACAACTCCAGAAATGTAGGTCTATGTCATGTTAAAGAGAAGAAAACAAAAATCAAGAGTTAAACTGCCCACTGAAGGCTCTACTCCCTGTAGGTGAAGAAGATGGACCACGTTATGGGCTTTGTTAACTCTACCCCCTCACAATGCAAAGGCAAGCAAGCTTACATCTCCAGCACACATAGGAAAATAAGTTAGGGTCTAGTGGAAATTGGAAATGTGGTAATAGTTCAACATTTATCGAGGGCTTAGCATGAGCTACACATCAGGAAGCATTTTACAAATACTGACTAATATATTCAAAAGACCGTTGGCATAAAAATTTTAAACTCAAATTACAGATAAGAGAACTAAGGTGTAAAACATTAAGCTGGTTACCATACTTCACCTTTAGGGCAGTCAAATCTCTTTCTGTGGCTTAAGGCATTCTTTTCTCCTCAGGAGCATGTTGTGATACTTTTTCTAGCCATTATCTCCTTGCTCTTATCTTGCTTGGTTCTGATTTTGTGCCTTACTTTGGATACTTTTGTACAAACTTTGTGTCGATCTGGTCTAGAGGGCTTGCTGTCTGATTTGTCATCCAGGCTTATCAACCTCATGTCTTCTGGAAGTAAGGGAGAATGTTTGCAACTCTAGTTGACTGTTAATTTAGTGTAGTCATGCTGTGGAGTCAAATATAATGTTTACTTTCAGTTTATAAAGTGCACTTTACCTATGTATGTATGTATGTATGTATGTATGTATGTATGTATGTATCTATCTATCTATCTATCTATCTATCTATTTGAGACAGGGTTTCTCTGTGTTGCCCTGGCCATTCTAGAACTTTCTCTATAGAGCAGGCTGGCCTCGAACTCAGAGATCCACCTGCTTTTGCCCCCTGAGTGCTGAGATTAAAGGCATGTGCCACCATCACCTACCTGCCTTCGTTTTATTTTAATCACTAAAAACAAATAGTCTTGATTCTGTTTCTGGTTTCATGGATGAAGTAGAAATCACATACATGTAACATGAAGAGGCCTTGGAGTTGCCCCTTTGTAGATGGATTAATATAAATTATCCTCTGTGGTGGGTAATTTTGAGATCGACACTATGGAGTCTCTATTAGGATCGCATGGAATCACTGCTTGTAACATGCCCAGCTTCAAGCTCAGGCTAGCAGTCATGGAGTCTTGGCCCCAAATTATCTTGTATTGGCTAATTTTCTCATTTCTGTGACCAATTTGGGAAGTGACCAGGGCTGCAGCAGTCAAACACAACTTTTGGGAAGAGGAATTCTTTTTCCTCATAACTGAAGGAGAAGATTTCAATCATGGCAGGGGAGCCAGGGGAGAATTCATGTTTGTAGGAGACTAAGGCTGAGACTCTTCACCTCTTGGTGGATCAGAAAACGGAGAAATGTAATGCTGGCATGGATCTGGCTTTCTTCCCTTCCCATTTTTTTATTCAGTTTAGAATCCCAGCCCAGGGGTTAGAGCCACCCACATTTAGGGTGGGTAATCCTTGCTTTGTTAAACTGCTCTAGGAACTCCCTCAAAGACACTCAGAGTTGTGTTTCCTAGGGAATTCCAAATCCAGTGAAATAGGTGTGAAGTTCAATCGTTATAGGATTGTTACCCATTTTTCCACTTTTCAGAAATGTGTTATATTTCAAATCTATTCTTAGTGACCTAGGAGAGATTGTCTTAGCAAAATTCTTTTTCAATGAGGATATTGTGATAATAGCAATAACTCTCCTATTGTGCTTATATTACAATGCTTGGTGATTAACACAGGGTATCCTATTTAATACCCAACATAGCCTATGCAAATAGGGGAAAAGAGATATAGAGAAAGTTATGAGTGCCCAACCTAGTGAGCAAAGAGAGGCTGGCTTTGAAAGTATGAGCTTTCTCTGAAATCAGCTCTCAATGATTACATTCATATGTAACATCACATATGAACCTATTAGTACCAACTGAATGCATTAAAGTCAGCTCATGGTGTTTCTGATTGTAAAAAGAATAAACTTAATAGGATCTGGCTTATTATTACAACAGCAGTAATTCATTCCACCATTTAGCCCCCTTTTTATGGGGTTCCTGATGTGTGCTTGTCACCGTGTGAAGCATAGATAGTATAAAATAGAGTCCCCGATTTTATAGACAACTCAGTCTGTTTGGAATACAGGTCTACAGACGAATAATTTCAGGGGAGTACACACAATTTATGACATGATGAGCACAGACTATCCGACTAGTATACCCATGTCCCTGTATAATAAGGAAGGGCTTTTTGGAGTAACATCCCATGGAAGGATCAAGGATGAGGGGAAGTCTCTTATGTAAAGAGGATGAGGAGAGGAGTTTTGAGGTGCAGGTAGCAAGAGGTAGGCAGGTAGTGGAGAGGATAATCCATACCTCAATGATTTGAGCTTAGTGTGTAGAAATAGAAGGAATGGGGCTAAAGAGCTAAGCAGACTGATTATAGACAGATAGAGCTATGGAAGTGATTGAGATTCCTCCTGTATCCAAAGGACAAAAAGAATCTACACAGTTTATTTAAAGCTGGGCAGTGACATGACTAGGTTTGCATTTTTTTTTTCTTCGAGACAGGGTTTCTCTGTGTAGCTTTGCGCCTTTCCTGGGACTCATTTGGTAGTCCAGGCTGGCCTCGAACTCACAGAGATCCGCCTGGCTCTGCCTCCCGAGTGCTGTGATTAAAGGCGTGCGCCGCCGCCGCCGCTGCCGCCGCCGCCGCCACCACCACCACCGCCCGGCTAGGTTTGCATTTTACAAAGAATGTTTCGACTGTTATGCAAAGATTAGGCTGGAAGTTTATGTTTTGAAAAGAGAAGTCTGGAGGTGGGGAGACCATTTAGGAGACTGAGGTGGTGGTGGCCAGGTCTAGACTGTGAGTGGAAATATACACAAATGAACAGGTTTAAGAAATATTTAAGCAGCTCAATCAGTGGAATATATTGGCTAGTTGCCTGTGAAGATGAGCAGTCGAAAGACATCCCCATCCCTTTTAGTGGGGAAGAGGGACCTGGCATTCACTGAGATGGAGAAAGCTGGAGCTATGTAGAGGTGTGGAGGAAAGATGATGATAATGATATTATCTTATGTAGGTTGAGCTTTGGTGCCTCCCAGGCATGTTAAATTGCTAAGAGCATGGAACAGTGCATAATGTACAGTAGGTCCTTGGTAAATCTTGATGAGTTACATGAATATATGGTAGACATTCAAAGGCAGGCTTCCAAGATGCAGATAGATTTTTCGAAAATTGTAGAAAACAGTTGAGGACTTGAGCCTAGGCAATTGGGAACTGGAGTTAAGATGGGGGGGGTGTTTGAAGAGCGAGAAAAGCAGAAAGCTCATGACTGGTCATTGGGCAGTGCCTGTGTTCAAAAAATGGGCAGAGGAAGAGGAGACTGTACAAGACACAGAGAAGATACAGCCAAGGATGTGGGAGGAGTACCATAATAATTGCTGTCCCGTGGAAGCCAAGGGATAGTTTATTTTCAGAGGCCAAACTGCCAACTATCTCAATCAGATGAAGTATAAGGATTGAAATGGTGTTTTCTTTTTCTGTGTTGGGAACGAGGAAGTCATAAATGCGCTGGAGACTTTGGAGTCATGAGAGCTTTGGGCAAATGGGAGGGACTATGTACACAATAATGTTTGAGACAATGGAAATGGCATTTGTAGACATATAACTTATGAGGAAATACTAGGGTAGATAGAAGAAAAAATGAGTAAGGTAAACATGAAGAACAGTGTCGCTTTTTTCTTTTCTTTTGTACCTCTCTGAATGATTCAGTCCTAAAGCCAGGGGAAGGGACTAGAGAAACATCTAAATGAGGAACTGGATGGTACATGATATTGGAGCCCAAACACAGTGAAGGGTGTGTCTGATACACATTTTGCCAATCCTCCTGCTTGTTGCCAATTACCCCTAACCACTACTTTCCTCTCCTCACTGAAGATGCCCTGGCCATATCCCACTCTAGGATACTTCACCATACAGTTACCCTCTCACTCATCTCAGATTCTGATACCCCATATTGGCTGTGCTCAAGCTCTGATGTGCCACACAGTGACTCTCTTTTCACCTTAAGTCCCTATGCCTCATACTGAATATCTCCAAATGCACACTGCTCATTCTGTGAGGGCTCAGACACCTGCACAAAACCACTTCTCAGTATGACACTATCCTGCATAAGCCCATACTATGATCCTATACCATACTTTCCACATGCATTGATGTGCTTTCCATGAATGTTGAATCTTCAGTTCATATAGACAATCGGTTTTCTTGAGGGTGGCTCTTGGTTTGCCCCATTGAGTGGTTTAGCATTAAGTTATTCAGAAAGGAGAAAATGATTTAATTTTATTATACTTGTTGATCTTATTTCTTGTTCAGTTCACTCCTGATACTGTTTTAAAAGCTATCTGTATTATGTGTATATGCATATGTCTCTTAGCTCTCTATAGTAACAAGATCTTGAAATAGGTACTCTGTGTTAGCAAAGACTACTTCCAAAGCCCATAGTTATAGCTTCCCATATCATTCTGCACATTGAAAACTTAAAAGCAGCAAAGTCTCTGTGGAGAAATGGCTGATCCTAGAACTGGGACAAGACAAAATCACGTGAGCCTGGAACAGCTTTTGTATCATAATGAAGTATGAAAGAAGACAGGGCTTATTAAAATGACAGTTTGGCTTTTATTGGCCAAATCTTGATCTACTTGAGTCTTAAAAAAAAAAAAAGAGCCACGGAACAAAAGAAATGATGAGAACGTATAAATGAATACTTTGAAACCTTTGTGAGAAAGATGATATTTCTAGTTTCAAAATGCTTTTTCAATAAAGAATTTTTCCATAAAGATTTTTTTCAACAAAATACATATGAATGGTTGATACATTAAGTTCAAAGGTGAAAAGCCTGGTGGCAGACACCACCTTCACCAGGTATCAAAGTCTGCATCATGGGTAATGACAAGCCCATCGTGGACCACATAAGAGAAGAATCCAACATCAATCCTGTCTAATTTCTGCCAAGACTCATAGCTGAAATCTCATTATGGGAATCAACAGAGAGAAATTTATGGGCCCCTCATAAAAGTCCTGTCCTTTAATCTTCAAATGTCAGTGTCATATAAGTCGAGGGAAAGCTGAGGTACTGTTCCAGAATAAGGAGAGATTAAAGAGACATGACAACTAAATAAGACACATTCTGGAGACATCTGGAAATTCTTAGAGGGATTGTATATTAGCAATATATCCATGTTAATTCTCAGATTTGGCTGGTCCTGATGTTATGTTGGACAATGTTTTTGTTTGTAGAAAACATATACTAAAGTATTAGGAGGTAATTAGAGCAGAAACTTGACATCATGTTCCTAAATGGAGCAAATGTTCCTTATGCCATCCTTAAACAATTCACAGCATTTGCAGTCATCTCAAAGGAATATACCACCCCTATTATGCACAGTCTGGAGAATGATAACCATGCTTTTGTTTGTAATGAGAGAGTTTATTAGGTATATGGCATGTCTGAGTGAGAGAATATATATCAAGTTGAGTCAGACAAACATAGGAAACAATTTAGTAGCCTGGGACCTCAATTTGTTTTAGGTTATACACACAACCTCTTGCGATAATGCACTCAGGAGCCTTGATTCTTGACTTGTATAGGCTATGCTTACCCATCTCCACACAATTCATCTAGAAACTTCAGAACCCTCTCACCCTCTATCTGCATCACACAGTACATGCTACAGCCCTGACAAATAATATACAATTTCCTCATTTCTGTGAGCAATCAGATTTAGGTAGTGTCTATTCAAGTGTATTTCCAACATACCCAAGTATGAAAAAATAGGAAGACAAATCTGGCCTAAACTGATTTTGGGTATGTGTGTAGTAAGGAAAAGCTATCTTTTACTAATCCTTTACAAAGAGTACCTTATTTACCATATTATATCTACAAATAATTGGGCTAGCATGTGATTAAAACAAGATGCATTGTGGGAAGCAACAGGGGCAGTAGAAGAAAGGAATATATAGCCTAATCTATTAATCAAACCAAACCAAACCAAAACAAAAACAACAAAATCCACCTAAACTCCATGCCTAGGTAATCAGCCTTTTCTTGCTTAGCCTCAGTAAAAGGAGACCCCAGCCTGAAGCTTGAGGCCCTTGAGTACTCTCACTCATGTGAACTGCTGTCAATCTTGAAAGTATCTTTTTCTATTGTCTGCACCATCACTTTGATCCAATATGGTTATTTTGCATCTTTTACATATCTGCATGAGCACTTATTTTCAGTTTTTTGAATTAGAGGCAAATAACCTCAGAACACACTTCCCAGACCCAAACCACCAGTAGCAAAGAGATCAATGGATGACAGATATATAGATAGATTACACACACACACACACACACACACACACACACACACGCACGCACGCACGCACGCACACCAAACCATCCCCAAATCAAGTAAGATATTCAAAACATCCATCAGAAATTGATGGGGCAAGTTCAGTGTCATCCTCAGCTACACGGTGAGTTTGAAGTCAGCCTGGGCTCCATGAGCACCTGACTCAGAAAAACAAAAAAGAACAAAAGTGTGTGGGATGGTGAATGTGTTTACCATAGGGGTAGCCATGGTAGACAAGCTTTAAAAGGGAATAGACAGGGGTTCTCATTACTACTGAGGAGCTGAATAACTTCTGAAGTTCACAGAGTTAGAATTGGTTGAACTAGTGGTCGTGGGATTTAATTTTACTCCGTATGTCTGGTTTGGTATTCACTAGAGCGGTTGTAGTGATTCTGAAAAAGCAAATTAAAGAAAAAAACAGACTATGGGAAACTGATGACAGATGGGAAGAGCGATGATGGACAGAAGGAGAAGGTGCAAGTGAAAGATGTGAATATAGAGTACAGAATGGTGGTGGTTTTCTTTGTTGTTGTTAAAGAAGGGAAGGATCCTCAGTAGTTCTGCACAGAGGAAGTGACGTCAGCGGTAGGGCTCACAACCTTTTCCTGGGAGTGTGGTTTTATGTCAGTGATTGGCAGTCACCTTACATGGGTGGGAGCCACCATCAGAGGTCAGAGTGGGCTACCTTGGAGCATGGAGTGAAGGCCAGACTCCCTGCATTCTCACTCTGATTTTGCCATATTTAGTTGAAACATTGTGCAATTTAACACAGTCTTCCTCCTGTTATGTCTGCATCTTTACGATGGGAGGTTATGAAGTCCCCATTTGAACTGTTAAATATACTAAACTATATAAATCTGGGAAGTGTCCAAAATATGACACAGAATAATTATTAACAGTTATTATTTTAGATGACTTAATGGCCAAGGAGCTTTTTTTTTTTTTCAATAGTTGACAGGAGATGTGATGAGCATTGGAATCACAGTTGTGGTAAAGAGATTTTTAAGGAAGGGCTAATTTCAGGACTTCTGAGAAACTCAAGCATGATGGGATTTGAGGGCTCACTGAGGTGCAAAGTGAGGGACTAGATTTATGGGCTTTCAGTGGATCATATCTCCAGTCACTGAAATGGGAAACGGTGAATTGAAGATCGTGAATTCGTTTTGGGATGCATTCACACTGAAGGAACCCTCAAATGTCTAGGCCTAGGAGTCTGGGTTGACGGAGGAAAATGATTGGCTATAAACTAGCTAACCCAAGGGACCAGAGGTGGGAGCAGCACAAGAAAACAGAGAGGAGAATGTGAAACACATTGGCGTAGATTCTGCAGAAAATTCAGTTAGAAATAAACTCAAGAACATAAAGAGGAGCATTTGTGGGCTGGTATAAGGCAGGGTTTCAGTTTAGTTATGGGGAAAAAAGCCTTTTATAGTCCAAACTGTCTATGTTAAGGTAGGACTGATGGCAAATAAGGAAGTTGACATTGTGTGGCAGAAGATTTGCAAACTTCAGATACAGCTTCCATTGTGCTGACCCAAACACTAAGCCTTTGTAATTGATTATGGCCACACATGACAACCATAATGTTTTCCATTGCCCAGAGCTAAACAGAGAGTCTAACTGGGCAGAACAGTTGTTGCAATCAGCATGGTTTATGTCAGATCCCATCTTCTGTTGATTGCTAGGCTTCAAATGTCCTGGCTAGGTACCCCTGTGTGGCACCATGCCTCCCCAGCAGATGAGAATAAGTACACTTAGATACTCAATGATTTGGTATGTGCATTTCTTTTAATGATCAAAGCAGAGTTTTTCTTGCAGAGTATCAAGGCATGAAGTGAAAAGGATAGAATGCCATTGTTTCTCTAGTGCAGACCTACATTAATACTGAAAAATCTAAGAATTGCTCATGAGAGTTAAAAGTTTGCTAAATTTCACTCTGCATTTGTGTTCATCTGGGGGCTTATGATAATGAAGTCTTTATGTCCCAATGCAGCTCTCTAGAGGTAAAGCACACACAAATCCTTTTAATAACCCAGACTGACTTTTATCTTGGAACAGATGAATCAGGCACAAGAAAGGGATCTTTCTGTCTCACATCACGTTGCTTCTGCACAATTTTGAGTTTCTCTAGAGATAAGTGAAAAGATACAATTAAATGAAAGGATTCAAGAATGACAGTCTATAAACTATATGTGAGAATTTTAAACATATAAGCAATTTTGGCCACAGAGTCGGAATTATAAGACTATATCTACACATTTTAGAGAGTTGGGAATGGTAACTTAGGAATCTCAGATAATTACAGCAAATACATGTCCCTCAATTATCTTGATTTTTTTTAGTTAAAATTCCATTTTTATAAGACTTACAATTTTTAATTTTGCTTCTAGTCAATAATGTACATTTTCATATGAAATTATAATCACATGTGGGTGTGTATTTCAGTTCTTTCCTCTGTGACAAATTACCCCCAAATGCTGGACTTGAAATAAACACTACTTTTATTTATAATTTTACAATCATGAAACTTATGGGGAGTAGATTGTCCATCTCTGCTAAAAGGGCTAGCTATTGGTGTGGCTACAGCTGCAGGTTCCCCTCCAGGACATGCAGTTGTGGAGGAGTCAAGCAGGGACTTCCTTACTCTCAGAATCCATCTTGAACAAGCTTATACTGCACATGGTGATCTACCCACATAATGTTTATTTCAGTTATGGTCTCTATGAGTTCAACTCTTACTGTTACATGCAAATGCACGTGATGGAGGAAAACAGAGGGCCAATCTGACACCTGCACACATGAAGAAACCAATGATTCAAAAATGTACATGTACAAACACATTTTTGATAATATTAGAATGAATGAAATCAACATAGATGAATGAATAAGATCAACAGATGAACGAATCAGAAGAGCTTAGTTTATATATACACTTCAATGTTACTCAGCTGAAAAGAAATGTGAAATTTGAAGATGAATGGATTGAGCTGGAAAAAAATATGAAGTGGGGTAACTCAGGCCTAGAAGGATAAAAGCCGTATGTTTTCTCTGATAAATGTTTCAAGTCTTTTGTTTTTCATGTTTATATTAAGATACAAGTGAAATCCAGGAAATTGAAAGGAGCCATTTCAATTAATGGGGGCACATTAAAAGAGAGAGAATAGTACATTACAGATAAAACAAAGATAGATGTACAGGGAATGGAAAGGCTTAAGTAGGGAGATACCCTGGAGTATGGGAGAAATTGAGGTAAAGGAGAGAGCTAACCTTAACCTGAGGTAAAGAAAGAGCTATAAAAAGCCATACTGAAGTCTACTATCACACATCCCAATTAAAATAATATGGATAATAGAATACACTGGATGTGAAAGCAGAGAGGGTATACTGTGGGTTTAAGGATGAAGTGAGGTTGGAGGCAGGGGTTAGAGGAGGAGGTAGTAGGTGGGTTAACTAAAGCTAAGGATGTATGAAGAAGCTTTATGGAGCCCACTAGTTAGTAAACCGTTTCCAAAATATACCTCAAAATTTCCACAGGGAGTTCCCTCTCGTGGGGGGACAATGACTCTTCTAGAATATGTAGGTTATTAAATAAAAAAAAGTGCAAGGTGTGGGATACATCTCAAAGGATTATTTGTCAAGGACGTGCTGGAGGTCTTTAAAACAACGAGGGATATTGCCACTGCCCTTGGTTACTCATCATAAGTACGAGGTAAGGTCCTATTGATGAAGACACCTCAGACTTTGCAGAGTTGAGAAAAATCAACCTTAAAAACAAGGACACTTCCTCTCTGCTGGTCAGCTTTCACGGTGCCAAGGGAAGGTGTTGCACCAGCCACTGGGAGAGGAAAGATATCGATTTTCTTACCCAGTACTGGGCCCTGCTTACTACAATACCAATCTACCAGGAAACATATATCCACTGGTGTAGTAACGGCACAGCTGTTATGGGCAACTAACTGCTTTCTGGTTGGATTTGAGGTCTGCTCTCCAAGAGGGCACTGGATGCCTGTTACTCCTGGTCAAAAGCCCATGGATGAGAAAGTCACAGGCCCTAGGATAGAACCCGATCTTGTTATTGCCATGGTTAGCTTCAGCTGTCGAATTGGCACAAAACTGGGAAGATGGAACCTCACCTGAATCATTATATAGATCAAATTGGCCTGTGGCCATGTCTGTGAGGCATCTTAATTGCTATTGATGTAAGAGGGCCCAACCCACTATGTGTAGTCCTATCAATAGGCATGTGGCTCTGAACTACATAAGAAAACCTAGCTAAGCAAACCAGAAAAGAAGCCAGTCAGTAAGCAGCATTTTCCTGTGGACTCTGGTTCAGTTCCTGCCTTGAGTTCTTTCCCTGACTTCCCCTAATAATGTATTATGACCAGGGAATTGTAAGATGAAATAAAATCCGCCCCCCCATAAGTTACTTTTGGTCATGATATTTACTCACAGCAACAAAACTCAATTTAAGACAGTTACTCTGCTAATGACTCATCCTGTCAAATTGCATTCTACTACCAACCTTGGTCAGAGAAACTTCTTTTTCGCAGTGGCCAGCAGTCACAGGAGAGATGAATAGCTGATCACAGTGTTGAGGACAGCTGTATTAAATACATTACCACCAAGGTTCAGGGAATGTTGTGTTAGGTGAGATGGAAAGAATGTAAGAGTCAGAGGATGGGAACAATGATGTGACATGTCTCCTGGACATGACTTGACCACTGAACTCATGAACTTATAGTAGCCATGGTAACACACACAAGATCAAGCTAGCCAAAATCTTAGTATAGATGGAAGAGATGATCTCTAGGTCCCATGTGTTACTGAGGAGATATTGGCAGTGGACAGTTGCTGGTGCAGGGAAAATCTTTCTTTACTGATACCGTGGTCACTGGTAAGTTCCCCATATTCCAGTGGGTGGCTTCACATGCATGTATGTGTGTGTGTGTGTGTGTGTGTGTGTGTGTGTGTAACTCTAACTGGATACAGTGGGTTATTAAAAACAATAAAGAAAAATGAAGTGGTGAGGGGCATATTGAAGGGTTATGGGCAGTGTTGGATGAGAGAAATAAAGGTAGGTATGATCATATTACATTATCTGCATATATGAAAACCTCCAAGTAAAAGCTTAAAAAAATCTAAGAAACAAATGTACAAAAATATTAAGTACTGTAAACGAACTCTGAGAAGGCCAAGTTGATCTTGAAAAATGTTATGCTTTGAGTTTCCCCAAAGCCTGAGAGGAGAGCTTCCTTGAAATGTTTTATTCTGTTGTTCGTGCTAGTGGATATGGATGTGAAAATAACACAGGAAAAATGGTCACTGTGTGTTCATGACAATAAATGAAGGGAGTAGTGTTGAGAAATCAAAAGTGCTCAGGTCCTGTTTCTCATCACCCACAGTCCCTGCAGAAATCCTTCTTTGTAAAGAGACAACATGCTGGGAGTCTTGCACTTAAATGTATCTACACAACCCGGAATGAAATGAGAAACAGACCCAGGGAGAGGTCCATTCACAGTGACGGAATGGTTCTTTACACACTTTGTAAAATTCTGTGTACTGTCCCTTAAGGAAAAATCCCCTCATTTATATGGTGACTGTCTTTCTGGGATCATTCAGAGGACAGTGGGTGACAGTGATTTATATTTATGTAGGTGAAAAAGTCATGAAACATTTCTAATTATGGACTATTTCTGTCCTCTGTTTTCTTCTTCACCCTTGTATTTTCTAAAGTTTTCCTTCGCATTTGTGAAGGAAATTTGTTTCTCTTATTTATTTGTTTGTTTTTTTTTACCACTGTGTATCAACTTATCTAATATTTATCCATGGTATTTATGACAGATCAAGGAGGCAACAGAATAGCTAACACTTGTTGAACATTTATGTACCAGAAAGTTTTTATTTCCTTCTGTCTTCCCCTCAGCTTTATTTCTTGACTGTCCAGGAAGAATACTTTTGTCTTAAATTTTGAGGGGCTTGAGATGTAGCTCAGTTGGCAGAATGCTTTCCTAAGCATATGCAAAGCCCTGCGTTTCATCCCTGGTACTGTATAAACTGGGTATGGTGGTAGATGCCTATAATTTCAGCACTTGGGAGGTGGAGGGTAGAGAATCAGAAATTCAAGACCGTCTTCAAATACATAGAAAAGTCCAGAACAAGTGGGACTATGTGAGTTCATCTCAAACACACACACACACACACACACACACACACACACACACACACACACAAACGAACAACCTTTAAAATATTACGGCCATATATTTTCCTGGTTTCTTTTTATCAGAGCTATGGGAACAAGTCATGAATGTAAGCTCTTATTCTATCCTGATGGGTTTAAAATCTAAGAGGTAAAGTCATGGTGGAGCAAAGGACAAACTTATTCATTATTTGTATTTAACAATGCTTCATCCCAGGCATTGTATCTAAGAACTGATTGTTCTGTGTCTTTGTTAATACATTTTGTGACTGAGCTTGTGCTAAAGGCTTCACTCTGTGTTCTCCCTCCCACACACATGGAAGTCCAAACACTGATGGCGCCCCAGGGAACAGTAGATCTAAGAAAAGTCTGACTCTATCTGACCTTCCTTGGCCCCTAAGGGTCGAGAATTTATTGGAAGAGGAGGTGGGCATGAGTTCTCCTACATGAGTTGCATTTTTAAAAAACAGACGCAACACTTTAGCGTAGTATTGGAGTAAAAACTACAGAGTACAAAGGTTCTGTTTTGCCAAGTCTATCTGTGATATTTTCTCTCATCTCTGGCACTTTTTAATGAGATAGCATCCTCATGAAGTTCATTTAGATATTTTCTTTACTCATATGAAGTATGGGACTAGCAAGAAGTTTGTTTCTTTTATCAAGTTTAAAAAGATAGTCGAGTAGATAACCTTTACAATAAATTTTCCAAAATGGTAAAATTAAGTCAATCCAAGGAGTTTATTTTCTCTGTGACTGCTTGAGTACAACCCACTTATCCATAAAACTTAACTGTCAGCACTGGACATATATGTAGAGCTTTAGCATATATTGGATTCCAGGCACAGGCATAAGTTCATCTCTATAGTCCGAAACCAGAAGGAAGCTCAAATTAAAGTAGCCTGAGTGCAGTGAACAGGAGGAAACCATGTAGGATGCCCCCCAACACGGACTTCTTTGGGACCAACCACTGCCACAATTGTTCCCTTTGGAGACTCATTGAGCCTTGACTTGAGGAGGAAAATGAGGAGGAAAGGTAGTAGTAGCATGAATTATTCCGGGTTATCTTTCAACTGTTGTCTTGACTCTAGCCAATGAGGCCTATAGAGTGTAGACAAAAGATTGCAAGTGGCGAAGTCCCGTTGCTACAGCCTGGATGTGGTATGATCTGAGCCATTGCTTCCTTGTAAGGTTATATGTACGCCACTGTAAACATTTGCTGTTCCACTGAGCAGCAGGGGCCTCAGATGTCTTCTTTAAATAACTATGTCACCAAGGCAAGAACTTTTACAGTACCAGCTCAGGCCCAGAATAGCTCTTACCTGTTTTTTTTTTTTTTAATGTGTGTATGTATGTACATCTTTTATTATGTTGATATGTTACTTAATTTGTATATGTATATGTATATATACTGGGTACTGGGAATCAAACTAGGGTCCTTTGGAAGAACAGCCAGTCCTCTTAACTGCCTAGCCATCTTTCCAGGCCCAGCTTTTAATTTCTTTCTTACTTGTACAGAAAGGGGATTACCAAGAAACCAATAGCCATCTCCTCCACACACCACAAACATAAGCCAAGGGCCTCGGGGTTTCCAGTCTCCAGGCTGGAAAATCTGGGTAGCTAACCTGTTCGGAATATCCACATACTTGGAATTTTCTGCAGCATCTGAGTATGGGACTGCTGGTAAGTTAATATTAAAAAACAGTGTGATTTGTCAGCCTGGGTTGTGATCAACTGCTTTTGGAGGGACCAACAAGCGCTCTAAACACTTCATTTTAGAAAACCCCCAGCAACACTGGCCTGTTAGCAACTCAGCATTCAGTTTGGCTGTAACTGGGAATCTGGCCCTCTGTTCTTGAGAGCATCCTTTTGGTGCTTTTGTTCGATATTGCTTTTGTCAGAAAAATCATTTTTTTTAAATCAAACTTTTCTGCTCCCCTTTGTCAGTCATTTCAAATTCACAGATGGGAAGATTAGAGCCAGGGGAGCAGTCTGCAGCATTGTTCACGGCCCATTTTGGCACTAGAATGTAGCTAGCTGTGGTTTTCATCAGCTTCTCCATGCAAAACAGAACACACAAGTAACACACAGCTCCAAAAAGCCCCAAAGAACAAGTGTTTGTTTTTAAAAAGGTTCTTCAAAAGCCAGTTTTGTACAATGCATAAAGACAGCATTCCTTATGGTCAAGGGATCAACATGCTTTCTATGAAAAACAAAATTGAATGTCTCATCTTCATCTCAAATCTCTTCTGCCCAGGAATCCAGGAATGAATCTTCATTCATGGATTATTTTATTGTTACCATATTGCCATGCAACTCACTGCTTTATCAATAGTGGTCCACCTTCCCATTTTGAACCAGGTTCCTATCTGGGAAACAAATCTAATGACGTTAGTCTCCTACCTGCAATACCTGTGAGGAAGGTCCTCTGTCTGCACGAGCAACGTCAAATTTAATAGCCTGACATAAAAGTCACATGTCACTGTCCCCAACCTGCTTTCATCTTCAATGTTTCTGTGTTTTTAATCTAGTTATATGTCAATGGCTTTTAGAAATGCATGCAATCTAATAAGCTAAAAAGTAAAGGAGAAAAGAATCAAATCAAAGGGATTGATGATGCTCTGCTTTTTCCTTTTGTTTTGCCAAATAGGAAAAAATTGTCCTGTCAAAGCAGCGTGCAAGTCATTGCTGTATTGATGGAGTCAGCCACTGGAAATGTTACCAGTGTGCTGTAGTTAAGCAGATAGAAGAATTCGCTTGCACATTCTTTTTTTTTTTTTTTTCCAAGATAGGTTTTCTCTGTGTAGTTTTGGTACCTGTCCTGAATCTCGCTCTGTAGACCAGGCTGGCTTCAAACTCACAGAGATCTGCTTGCCTCTGCCTCACAAGTGCTGGAATTAAAGGCATGCATCACTACCACCCGGCCCCATTCTTCCTTCTTGAGTCTCATTTTCTGACTTGAAATCTCGTTGACTGAATAGCATAATTTACATGCCCAAGTTCGAGTTTTGTTATGATTGCATCAGCATTATTATGTAGGCATTGCTTTTCTAGCAAGTAGGAAGACAAGTTTTAAAGCCTGGAGTTTAGAAAGAATTGAGGTAGCATATTGTCTTCCATTGTCTATACTTCAGCAAAAGCAGAAATTAGATTAAGGTATGATGTAGATGCATGGAAAAGCAAGACATAAAATGTGGTCAGTGGATATAATCTTATGGAGTAGGGAATTTTAAGTGGTTGGAACTATGTAAACAAATGTACAAAACCTGAAAAAGGTATGTTTTCATTGGGATAAATTTAAAAGTATGAGAAAAAAGGAATATCTATCTATATCTATCTATCTATCTATCTATCTATCTATCTATCTATCTATCTATCTATCCATCCATGTATGTATGTATGTATGTATGTATCTATCTATCTATCTATCTATCTATCATCTGTCTACCTATCTATCTCTGTAAAATTTAAGAAATATGAAGAGAAATTGTCTTGATAACAGAGCACAGACAATCTGCAGTGCTAAGATAAGGTAAATGAATGTGGTTGTATGGTGGGTGAAAATGAATATGCCTCTACACATTTAGTTTTGAGATGCTATTTGTATATACAGCAGAAGGCATGCTGAGTAACATGCTAGGTAGATTTGTCCTGAACCAACCCAGCCCTCTCTGGCATGAACTGAAAAAAAAAATCCTAGATCTGATATTTATTTTTCAAAAAATCATGCACTTTGAGAACATTTCCACTCCTTCTCCTACCCCTCCCAATTCTTATTATTGCCTTTGTTTCCCAGAATGCTTGGCTTCCACTTTGATACCATCTGTACCTAGATGACTTTATATACCTACAAAATACAGGACCAACAAATAAGAGAAAACATGGTATTTATCTTTCTGAGACACACTTAATTCACTTATTCTAATCAGTACCATTTTTACCCATCTTCTGGCAAATGCCATAACTTCATTTTTATTTACAGCTGAAAAACTAGTACATGTATATATACTATATATATGCACACATATATATGTGTATATATATATTACATCTATGTGTACACACACACACACAGAGATAATCTCACAGTTTCTTTAATCACACCTTTGTTGGTGGACACCTAGGTTGTTTCCACAACTTATTCCATTGTGAATAGTTCTATAATAAAGATTAATGTGTAAGTATCTCTGTGATATGTTGACCAGGAGTCTTTTGAGTAAACATTGTGGAGTGGTGTAGATGTTCATATGGTATATATGTTTTTAGGTTGTTGTTTTAAATTTCCATAATGATTTTTTAAAGTGTCTGCATTATACACAGCAATGCATAAGGCCTCTTTTTTCTCCCTATCCCTGCTAAGATTCATCATTTGTTGATTGCCATTCTGGGTGAAGTAAGATGGTGTCTTGAAGTAGCTTTTATTTGCATTTATCTGATTGTCAGTGAGAGGGAACATTTTTATTTTGGAGGGGTCTCCATTGTGTGTGTGTGTGTGTGTGTGTGTGTGTGTGTGTGTGTGTGTGTGTATGTAGATTTCTATTTTGACCAGGAATGGAATATGCGGATGTTGACGTTTTGCTGGTAACTGGCTAGCGATGCACACTTAAATTGCACCTGAGATGATGTGACTGCAGGACTCCACTGTCACTGTGTTTCCCGAGCAGAAGAAGAGTTAATACTGGGGTTGCATGGTGGGTGGTGGTGCACAAACAGGTTGCAATATTACAGTGAGGGCCTTGGTAACTTTAAGAAGGTGGTGTCAGAGGCTTCCCATGGAGAGCTAGTAAATGGACAGAACCCTAAGTCCAGAAAAGCCCGGCTTTCTACCGTGTAGGAGGAAGTCACCGTCCTCAATACCATGATAGCTTTTAAGAAGTCTGACATCCAGTTGTTTACAACAGTGATTGTGGTCATGCGTTAAAAATGGAGATTTCAGTGTAAGTAGTAAAAGGAAAATTAAAACGTCTTTGAAATCTAATTGTCCAGTGGTAATCACCAACATCTTGGTAAATATACAGATTTCCCTCTCTCTCCCAAACACTGAGTAACATTATCCTGTTCAGACACACTGCTTTATAGCCTATTACTTCCTTCTTTGCTTTATTTATTTCACTAAGCCAGGTAGTCTTTTTCTCTTAGAAGTAACTAAATGCCAATCTGAGGCCAGCTTGCTTCCATCATTGCCAGCTGAGGACAAAAATGGCTGCTTTAATTGGCTATTTAGTAAAAATATTATCATTTTAATACATTTTAAAATAAAATCAAATTATATCACACTCCCTTTCCTCTCTGTCCCACCTACCCTCTCATATTGATAGCTTCCTTTTCATCTATTGTGATTATTACACACATATTTGCGTGTATATGTATACCCACATGTATAAATACAACTTTCTGAGTCCATTTTTGTTGTTTCTGTGTATGATTTCAGGGCTGGCCACTCCGTACTGGATAACCAACAAGGGGTCTCATCCCTTGGAGAGGCCAGTTCTCCCATTCCTAACAGTCATTAATTGCCTGCAGATTTCTGTCTGGGGATGAGATTCCATGAAAGTTTCCCTCTTCCATGTTAGCATGTCAGTTGCTACTGCTATCATTCCCATCTTGTTTGTGCAGCCATTCTAGGAGAGACTTTCACAGCCGACTTCTTGGTATTCTGGCTCTTATAATCTTCCTGTCTCCTCTTCCACAGTTCCACTGAGCCATAGATACAGGCTCTGTGATGTAGAATGATCTATTGGGGCTGGGCTCCTCGTGGTCCATTGATCTTTGCATTGTGTCCAGTGTGGTTTTCTGTGATGGTCTCCATTTTCTCGAAAAGAGAAGCTTCTTTGATGAGGAGTGGAAGCTACATTTAGATCTGAAAAATTGGAGCTGGATACCACAGATGAGAGAGAACATGCAGTGTTTGTCTTTCTGGATGTAGGGTACCTCATTCAATAGAACACTTTCTAAGTCTAACTACTTACCTGAAAATTCATGTTTTCATTTTTTTCCTTTGCAGCTGAATAGTATTCCATTGTGTATACACACCACATTTCCATCATCCATTCATCTGTTGAAGGACATATATGTTGTTTCCCTTCCCTGGCTATTGTGAGTAGAGTGTCAATGAATATGGCTAAGCAAATATCTGTGAAGAAGGACAGTGAGTCCTTTGTTCCTATGCCAAGGAATGGTATAGATAGATAATATGCTAATTTAGTTTGAGCTGTTTGAGGACTCTTCATGCTGATTTCCACAGGACCTGCACCCGTTTGCAATTCCACCAACGGTGAATGTGAGTTCCTCTTCTTTTTTTTTTTTTTTTTACAACCTCAACATTTGTTGTCAGTCATTTTATTGATCTTAGCCAAGCCATTCTGATGAGGGTAACATGAATTCTCAAAGTTGTTTTAATTTGCATTTACCTAATTGTTAAGGATGATGAACTTTTTTTTTTTTTTTTTAGGAATTTCTTAGGTATTTTTATTTCTTCTATTGAGAACTCTCTGTTTAGTTCCCTAGCCCATTTTTTTCAGTTGGGTGATTTAATTCTTTGACTCTTTATTTTATGAGTTCTTTGTATATTCTGGGTATTAATTAATAATGTGTTAGATGTATGGCTGGCAAAAGATTATCTCCCACCCTGTGGGTTTCTTCTTCACTCAACTGCTTCCTATAAAGAGGTTTTTTTAGTTTTCAACTGTTGGTCTTAATTCTTGAGCACCTGGAGTCTTCTTAGAGAGTCTCCTCCCACATCTTGTAGGGTACTACCTATGTTTTCTTTTCTAGCTATTTTAGTGTTCCAGGTTTCAAATTGAGGACTTTGATCCACTTGGATCTAGTATTTGTTCACAGTGATAGATATGGGTCTGATTTCATTTTTTTCTACATGTGAACATCTAGCTTTCCCAGCACAATTTATTGAAGAGTCTGTCTTTTCTACAGTGTGTGTGTGTGTGTGTGTGTGTGTGTGTGTGTGTGTGTGTGTGTATGTGCCTTTGTCAAATGCCAGAGGGCTGTAGTTATGAGTTCTCATATGTGGGTCTTCTACTTTATTCCAGGGATCTACATGTACCTTTGTGTGTGTGTGTGTGTGTGTGTGTGTGTGTGTGTGTGTGCCAGTATCATGTTTTCTTATTACTATAGCTCTATAATATATCTTGAAATCTGAAATAGCAATCCCATCAGTATTCTTATTTGCCCAGAATTCCTTTGGCTAACCAGAGTCTATTTTGGTTCTATATGAGTTTTAGGATAGATTATTCTTTTCTAATTTTGTATGGACTTGTGGGTATTTTGGCTAGGATTTTGCTAATTCTATTAATTGCTTTTGGTTGGAGTGTCTTTTTCGCAGTATTAATTCTACCGATCCATGAACATGGAATGTCTACATTTTTCTAGTATTGTTTTCAATTTCTTGCTTCAGAGATTTAAAGTTTTCATTGTAAAGGTCTTTCCTCTTCTTGGTCCTGTTTATTAAAAGATATTTTATTGTCTTGATGCTGTCATTAACAGGGTGTGTCCATGATCTCATTCTCAGTATATTTGCTGCCACTGTATAAAAAGGCCACTTCTTTTTAAGTTGATTTTGTACACCACCTCCTTTGCCAAAATTGTTGATTGTTTCAATAAGTTTTCTGGTGGAATTTTGAGTATCTCTTATATAGAAAATATTACCTGTAACTTGATTTCTTTTTTTCTTTGTACCTCTTTAATTTTTTCTCTTGCCTTATTACTACAGCTAGTGCTTCCAACACAAAATTGAAAGGAACAGGGAGAGTGGGCATCCCTTCTTGTGCCTGATTTTAATGGGTTTGCTCCAAATTTTTCTCCATTTTTGATAACATTGATTGTGGGTTTGTCACACACATCTTTTATTATGTTGAAGTATGTTTCTTCATCCCTAGTCTCTTTAGGACTTATATCATGAAAACATGTCAGATTTTTGTCAAAGGCTTTTTCTGTATCTATTGAGGTAATCATGTGATTTTTGTTTTTAAGTCCATTTATGTAATTTATTATAATTACTGACTTATGTATATTGAACATAATATACATAATATACAAATCCCCTTCATTTGGAGGATGAAGCCAACTTGATCATGGTAGATGATCTTTTTGATATATGCTTGTATTTCGTTTGATAGTATGTTATTGGAATTTTTTTTAATCTATGTTATTCAGGGATATTTGCCTACAGTTTTGGATTTGTGCTGTGTTTTTATCTGGTTTGGGTATTAGGACAATATTCTCTCCAATGCTTCTATTTCTCGATTGAATCAAGTTTTCAAATCTTGAATTATATTTGTCATTTCATTCAGCTCTGCATTTATATTTTCTTGGATATCACTCCAGCATTTATTGTTATCTTCTTGGAATTCAGTGTGGTGTTTGTGCCTTCTTTAAATTCCCTGAATTCTTTGATAATGTTTATGATTATTCTTTTAAATTCTACGTCCTGCGGTTCTTCCAGGTAATTCTCGGTAGGGAATACTTCTGTAGGATTATTGGGAGAAATTCTGTCTTAGACATTCATGCTATTCTTCTTTTTGCTATTTAACCTGGGCATATGGACTTTTTTCCTTTGGTTTGTCTGATATGATAATCTGGCCTTCCTTTGATTTGGCCGGTGGCGTAGATTCATGACCGCAGCTAGGTCAGCAAAGTAGGTGAATGGTCTATTTAACTGGACCAGGGAAAGATGGCAGCCAAACAATGGGTGTGTTGCTCAGTGTGTAGGTGCTGAGATGACCCTCATAGAGGGAAGAATTGGAGAGGAAAGGGCTATCTCAGGCATCAAAAGTGGCTTACACTGAAAGTAGTTTCAAAAGCAACTAATCTGACTAATCTGGATCTAGGCTACAGATGTGGAGATAGCTATGGGCAGTGGGGGTGGGTGGGGAAGGAATGAGAGACGATGGGAGGTGGGATAGAGAAGGTAGAGCTAGATACAGGGTTCCGAGTAGTTGACAGTCAGTGAAGGAAAGATAAACGGGAGATAGGACCTAACCAGGCCAAGATTGTTCATAAACGAACAGGGTTCAAGGCCACATCTCTGGAATTGCAGTATGAGACTGCAGATGGTGGCAGGTAAGGACAAAGGACAAGCTTAATTCTAAAAGTATTATGATTTTATAAATCTCAGGCTGGACCATGCTAGCCACAGTGGTATAAATACTACTGTGGCAACCATAAATTACTTTGAGTATTTGTTTGCTTCTCTAGGATAAATTTAAAGAAGTAGAATTTCTGGGTCAAAACATTGAGAACAAGTTTATAGATGGTAATGAGTATTTTCAAATTATGCCCTGGGAGGTTTTAAGAATTTACATGCTTTCATTTCCCACGCGTGTGTTAATCTTCAGATTTCAGAGATAATTACTTAATGAATCAATTAATAAGACCCATGGATGTGAAATGGGCCAGGAGTGAAGTATCAGAGCTGGGTGATTGGTCATGGCTGTATACAGATTGTCACTTCCCTTGACACTTCTGAAATAGTTTAAAAGGTTCTTAATAGACAGCAAGCAACATGCATCACGCCTTTTGATTAAACATAAAACATTTATTCTAACTCCTGAAGGTATTGGAAAAATCAGCAAAGCATGGGAAAATACTCAATCTAGCCACTTGCACATTTATAACGTGAGAGGGACTTTTCATGTGTTTATTAAAGTGCAATCAGATTGCAGAATTCTCAATAATTTGAATAAAATGTTCCCACAGTAGGCACCATATGTTACTCTCTCAGTTTCATATGATTTATTAATTCAGGAAGGAAGAAAGTATCTTGAGAGCTTCAGGCAAACCACATTCAAATTTAACTGAAACATTTATTTCTGAGTCATTCAAAGAATGTGGCTTTATAGGTACAACACAAATATTGTTCAATCAAGCTCTTAAGTCTATAAGGAGTCCAAACAGTCAGACTCTGTTGTGGATGATTGATTGATAAATAAAACACTGATTGGCCAGTAACCAGGCAGGAAGTATAGGCGGGACTAGCAGAGAGGAGAATTGAGAGAACAGGAAGATGGAAAGGAGGAGACGCCAGCCTGCCGTCCAGGGAGCATAATGTAAAGGCAGCAGGTACAGCCACAGAACATGTGGCGACATATAGATGAACAGAAATGGGCTGAGTATAAGAGTAAGAGCTAGACAATGATAGGCCTGAGCTAATGGACAATGATAGGCCTGAGCTAATGGCTGAGCAGTTTAAATAATATACGTGTCTGTATATTAATTTTTTAAGTGGGCTACGGGACTGCTGGGGCTTGGCAGGACCTGGAGAGAAAAGCTTTAGCCATAAGACTCACTTCCTCAAATGGATGAACTAACACAAACATCAAAAAGTCATGACAGAAAGTGGTGTCTATCAGGATGTAATTAACTTAGCCACCCCCCCCCCACTTCCTCTCTCTGGTAGAATATTAGTTACAAAGTATTCCATTTGTGAAGGACAGCCCATGATGAACTTGGAGAATCTGCTTTGCAAGCACTCAGTTATCACCACCACATGCAAAATATCCAGGGTGCTGAAGGGAGCATAGGGGTGACGTTATTCTTCACGTTGACAGTGTTTAGTAACAGAATTTATGGTTAACTGAGGTCTTGATTTGTAATCTCTGTCTTTACTGGAACTGGATTTTAAAGAGTTCTTTCAGCATTTAAATATTGGGTTAATTTAGTGGAGTAGATTTTTTTTTTTTAATTTTAAAATTTTTCTAAAGTTAAAATATAAAAACACATCTTTCTCCCCTTTCCCTTTTCCCCCTCCAACCCTTCTCATGTACCCTCTCACAGTTCTTCCTCAAGTTCATGTCCCTTTTCTTTGTTTTCATATATGTATTTATATACATTTATATTCCTAAATATACAAACCCAGTCTACTCCTCCATATAACATTACCTGCGTGTGCATTGAGGGCTGACCACTCAGTATTGGCTAACTAATTGGGGAAGACTATTTCTACCGCTCTCAGCATTCCTTTGCCTGTGGTTCTTTGTCTAGTGTTGGGGCCCCACGAAATTTTCCTTCTTCACGTTAGCATGCCTGCTGGTATGATTCTTGTTTGGGCCTTGTTTAGGCATCTGTGTTGTTGAGACTTCATGAGCGGTCAACCCCCAATCAAAGAAACTTTTCTTTGCAACAAATGGACTCATTTTTAAAAGATGGGTCTTGCTTTAATAAATAAGGTTTCTGAGGGCCCTAGGAATATATAGAATATGTACTTTCTTGGCAATGTGCATAGCCACTATTTTGTAAGAAATGAAGTTGACCTGTACACATTGGAGGAGCATTTGTATATGCAAGCAGTCAATGCACACTAGCTGTTTTTATTTAAAAGTAATAACATTTATTGCTGATTCTGGTGTGCTCTGAGAATTATTGTTATTGCTACAACAGAAAAGTGAAGTTAACCTTTTTCTTCTATCCTTTCAGAGACTGCTGACTTGTGGGAGAGATATGACTGTCCAAGCAGGGCAGATGTATCTGTCGTGCATTGCACTAGATAATTTTATTATGCTGAGATTTACAATGGGGCTCTTTAACACTCTACTGAAAATAAACTAAAATTTAAAATAGCAGTATGACTGCCCCAAATGATGCTGCCTGCACACCGTTGGAGTCATAAATGATGGTTGTTTAGGTGGGGTGTTGAAGGAAGCTCCATACCATAGTATTCATTTGAATTTCTGGAACTGTGACCTAATCAAGACTAACAGGGTCCCAGGCATTCCTTTTCTCTAATCTTCGTACCTCATAAGACAATGTCAAGGTCTCCAAAGGAGGAAAAAGACCATCTGATATATTTTCTTGTCCTTAAAAATAATTCAAATGACCTCATTTTCTTTCTAAATCTTAAGTGACAAAGACCAAGAAAATGCTTTGTTCTTAAGATCATGTCTGTTGTCTTCCTTTATACAGAATAAAACAGTCTACATTATCATGTAACATTTAGGATTAATGCTAAGAGAACACCTATGGAGCTATCTTTCTGACCACCCTTTCCGATCCTCTTTCTTCTTTTTGAAATTTCTGTATAGCTGTTTCAGTGAACACCACTTTCTTATATGATCTTTCCTAATACCAAGAATGAAGGAATCTATATGGATAAAACATACCCCCCCAAAAAATGAAGAGAAAGAGAAGGAGAAGCATTCATGGCACTTATGAGCCCTCATCTATTCCTAGATCTTCCTGCCAACATGAGACCTATCTATTTTAGTATGGGATTTGTTTTATTACACGAGATCTACATTACTGATCAGCAGGACCCTTTTCCCACCAGAGTTAGATACCTGATTCAAACAGCATCACTTATAAAAAATAGAACCTCACTTAATGTAAGTCTATATTTTTAAAAGCTTAAAATCACATGTTTTAGTGACTGGTCATGTGTGAGACATCTATTTGTAGTCTCTTCCTGTTAACCCTTTCACTTTCTACTCTCTTCCATTTGCCATGTGGCCAAAGCACAGAAAGGCGTCACTTCTTTAATTGAGATGACAAAGAGAATTTCAAATTAAATTTAAAATTCACAGGGAAGGCACTGAAGTTTGGAAGATTCTAAAGCAAGTCTTCTGGAGATGTAGTTACTTCAGGTTTAGTGGAGTTTAACATACTCAAGTTAGTTATGCATTTTTCATAGCTTAGTCAGAGGCATCCCTATCTGTTTTCCAAATATAGTAAAGATGCAGAAAAGGATGATAAATTCAGTTAGGGATGCATTTTATATGTGTCCAATTTCGCCTAATTACGTGAATGACAGGATCACCAATTTCTATTTTGACATGCATTATAAATAAACCAGGAACCAGTCCATAAGGGTTTGACCCGCTGAAAGGCAGGGTTGGGTCTTCAATATGTAAGAATAAGAATCATGTGAAACATTTTCCTTAACCTTGACCTAGCTGTTAGTGTATTATAAGCTAGTGTAAGGAATGTCCATCTGTAAAATTAAAATGAATAGCGTATTATATGCAATAAATTGAGGATCAAGAATAATTATGAATGGTATCAGACAGCCAATAACTGTTTGTTTAGCAGCGCTTCCAGCTTGACCTCCTTTTCTTCACCAGGAAGGGCATCACGTCAGTGACACACAGGTTTGTCCCAGAGGCATTGTCTAAGAGCAGGAAGCATGTTGAACTCAAGCTCATGTCCTCAGCTGAGTCACTCTTGATTCTCCAGTTTGAACATGCAGAATATCCCGAAGGTCCTCTCCAGCCAGTTAGTTCTGGTATAAATAGCTTCCTTGAAAATAATACTGTATTTTATTTTATGTGTGTGAGTGTTTTGTCTACATGTATAGCTGTGCACCACCTACAAGCAATGACCCTTGAGGTCAGAAGATGGCATCAGAACCCCTGGACCTGGAGTTACAAACATTTGTGAGCTCCCATGTACGTGCTGGGAATGGAATCCCTGTCCTCTGGAAGAGCAATCAGGTCTCTTAACCACTAAGTCATCCCTCTAGTTCCATGATTACTTCCTTAATTAAATTACTCTGTAGGCTCTTTAGTTGCTGGGCTGCCATGGGCAGCCACGTTGGTAACTTTGTTCTCTGTTTATCTTCTTGACTTTACCCCACTTTGCCTGTTGGTGGCTCTGGTTTTCCAGCTCTTTTAAGTCTCAGATGTTCTAGCTCTTCCTATTTTTTTAAAATTATTTTTCAGATGTTTTAATTGAAAATAGTTTTTTTCTTACAATACATTCTGACTATGGTTTCCGCCTCCCACAAATCCTCCCAGATCCTCCCCACTACATCTTCCCAAACCCACATGCCTTCTTGTTTCCTCATTAGAAAACAGACATCTAAAAACAGAAAAAGAAATAAAACCAAACCAACCTGAAAAGGACAAAACAAATCAAAGAACAGGAAAACAAAGAGCCAAAGAAGGTTCTCGATGGCATCTTCAGCTGTCACTTATACAGGGAGGGATCTAGATTCCGTTTTTCACCGGTGTAGGAGGCCTAGGGACCACTGGGACTTGCAGTCTTCTATGAAGAATGAATAAATGGAAATGTACAGGTAAATGTGGACTTGGTCATGTGTGGGGGGCCATCCCACCCCCACTTTCCTCCAGGGTACTCTTGAGCAGGAGCAGCAGGAAATATTAGATAGAAATATAGCCAGAGCGAGACAGACAGAAAACACAGGACAGCCTCGGGAGGGCCTGGATCCTAATCCATCGGGCCCCGACTGTCTCTGCCAAAGGGCTTTTAAAGGAATGCCAAGGGGTGGAGTGAAAGACCTCCCCCCAGCAGAGCCAAGTGCAGACCATCTCAGACACCTGGTGACTATGCACGTGGTCAAAGCATTCCCTAATGCAGCCCTGTTGTGTAAAGCAAGCTCAAATCTCACTAGGAAACCTCTGTGGACCCTAACAGTCATGGATTTAAGACAGGTGAGCTGCGGTGGGATCACTCACAGTTCGGCTCAGAAACAGGATGCCCTTTGACCCAAAGGCAAAGACTAGACCCCTCCTACCCTATCTCAAGTGTAGTTAAAAGGGAAGCGTGTCAGAAAGCCCACCTATTTCCATAGCAATTCACAGCAACCTATTTGGGATTAGTGTTTCCAAGATTAGCCATATTTTGACAATGCACTTCCAAGCAGACCCTGCCTTACACATTTAAGCTTTGTTTTTTTTTCCAACCAAGATTTGAGGTCACACACCCCTCATCTCATAGTGCACAATGCTCAGAAGGTAGCATGTGACAAGTAGTTGCTCACTTTAATTAAAGTTCAGCATGTTCAGGGGCGCTCACATCCATGTATGCCTCTCTTGTAGTCAGTCATTTGGTTCTTGCTTATAGAGATCATTAGCAAGTCTACATTTCTCAAAAATTAGCATCAGAAGAATTCTTCTTGCTCTTGAACTCTATAGTTCAATGATTGAGAGCCTTTATTCTCTCTTCTGAAACAGTCAGACCCGATGTATATCTTTCTCATCCTATTCTATTTGTCTTACCTGTCACAGGATTTCTTTTATATTAATATGTGTATGCCAGACTCGGTGGCTTCTGAGCTTTCATCTTCTCATAGAAGCCCTGGGATTACAGATGGACACTATTTCATTTGGCTTTACCCTGGTACTAGGGATTCAAACTCACTTCGTCATCTCCCCAGACTGATTTACTCTCTTTCACAGTAAACTTGACTTCTTTATAAGCTTAGTGGCCATCAACAACAAATAGGGAGTTTAACAGTCTCCGTAAATCCACACAAGACACACCCCTTCCTTGCCCCAACAATTAAAATGGGAAAGCACTAACAAAAGCAGAGTATCAGGACTGCTTTCAAAACACCACGTGGGGCTCACATAACCATGTGATCGAATGTTCTCTCTAGTAAAATGTTCGCTGCAGAGTTGAGCTCTGAATGTTTGCTTTAACCATGCAGGGCATATGCCATCTGGCATATTTCACATAAAAATGAAACTGCTTTCATGGCTGACTAGATGCCAAAATGGAATTGTATAACAGTCATAAGCTCTATTCTGGTTCATGAACACACCTTAGGTGCTGTTTCAAGCATGAAACTATGGATGATGCTAAAATTGTCATTGCATTCTCCCTTTTGAGGGGGATGATATACTAAGATTGAAGTTTCTCCCTTTAATGAGCTTAGATCCTGGAGACAAGTTTTTGAGTGAAGAAAAATAATCACAGAGTGATTTTTTCCCCCATGACTTGTGAAATGTAATTCAGAGGCTCCGCTTAATTCTGAGTTTATGCTTCTTCAAAGTACCTGGATGCTAAGAGAAATACAAAGTTCAGACTATGAATTGGAATATTGGCGGGGGGGGGGGGGGGCGGGGGACTGTCTTATTTAGTTTTTTATTGCTGTAAAGAAACACCATGACCATGGCAATTCTCTTACAAAGAAAACATTTAATTGCAGTGGTGGCTTACAGTTTCAGAGGTTCAATCCATCATCATGCAGGCAGACATGGTGCTGCCTACATCCTGACCAGAAGGCAGCAAGAAGTCAACTGACTGTCACACTAAGTGAAGCTTGGGAAAAGAGACCTCAAAGCCTGCCCCAACAATGGCACACTTCCTCCAACAAAGCCATATCTACTCCAACAAAGCCACATCTCCTAATAGCGCCACTCCCTTTGGGAGTCATTTTCTTTCAAATCACCACATTCTACTCCCTCAAAGGCTCCCCCAAAGGCTTATAGCCATATTATAATGCAAAAAGTGCATTTAATCCAACTTCAAAAGTCCCCATAGTCTATAACAGTCTCAAACTTGTTTCAAAGTCCAAAGTCTCTTCTGAGATGCATGGCAATCTCTTAACTGTAATCCCCCTACAAAAATCAAAATAAAATAGCAGATCACATACTTCCATCATATAGTGGCATAGGATATACATTACCATTCCAAAACATAGGGAAGAGGAGATACTGGACAAAATCAAGACTAAAAACTAGCTGGGCAAACTCCAAATTTTGCATCTCCATGTCTGATGTCAAAATGCTCTTCAGACCTCCATTTCCATTTATGTTTGACTGCAAAATACTTCTTTCTCTTGGTTAGCAGCTCTTCTGGGCAGGTATTCCAAGACTTTGGCATCTATAACATCTTGGGTTCTCTAAGACAATCCAGGCTTCAATCTCATAGCTTCACACAATGGCCTCTCTACTTGGCCTCCATTCAGGGACACCCCTGATACATGCCTGGCCTCAGTGGCTGTTATTAGGTACAGAGGCAACTTCTATAAACCATTTCTTCTATCCTTAACTCTAAAGCCAGAACCACATGACCAAAGCTACCAAGTTCTGCTGTTTACTGGGGCTGGAACATACCCCTACCTCCCTGTTCAGTTACATCATCACCAGCTTCCTGTCTTTCACTGTCTAAGCCTGGCTGTCCTGAAACTTGCTCTGTGTATTAGGCTGGCCTCATACTCAGAGATCCGCCAGCCTCTGCCTTTCCAGTGCTGGAATTAAAACTGTGTTCCACCACACTCAGCTCTAAGCTTTTCTCCAGTTCCTTTTCACAAATTGGAAACTTGAGTGGGATCCGGCCTCAAGGTCACCACTTCCTTTATTCCATTTCTTAATCTGTTTATCTCCTTGAATAGAGGATTTAGCTCCATTCTTGTGTCCCTTTTCTCCTCAAATATCTTTTCTTGCTCAGCTCACTCCTTTTCACTATATATCTTCATTAGAGTTAACACTAATATCTACATGACAGAGTCTATACTACACTGTTTGAGGATTTCTTCTGCCAACGCAATTAATCCAAAACTCTTCACTTTAGCCTCAGGCAGACTCTTGGGACAAGGGCAAAAGGCATCCCTTTTCTTCACCACAATATCTCCAGAATGATTTCTAGGCAACATACTAAAATTCTTCTCTGAAACCTCTTGAGCCAACTCCAGACAGTTCAAATTATTATCAACACCATTGTCGTCCATGCCCCTACTAGTATGCCTCATTAAGCAATGCTTAAAGCATTCCACTGTTTTCCTAACGCAAAGTACTAAAGTCCATACTACTCCAAACAAAAGCATGGTCAGGCCTATCACAACAGTACCCCAGTCCCTGGTACCAACTTCTGTCTTAGTTAGGTTTTTATTGCTGTGAAGAGACACCATGACCATGGTAACTCTTACAAAGAAAACATTTAATTGAGGTGGTGGCTTACAGTTTCAGAGGTTCAGTCCATTATCATCATGATGGTGACGCGCAGGTGGATGTGGTGCTCGTTACATCTTGACCAGAAGGCAGCAGCAAGTCTACTGACTATAACACTAGGTGAAGCTTGAGAAAAGAGACCTCAAAGCCTGGCCCCACAGTGACACAATTCCTTCTCCAAGACCACACCTACCCCCAACAAGGCCACACCTCCTAGTAGTGCCACTCCCTTTGGGAGCCATTTTCTTTTAAACCATCATAGGGACCTTCAGAAGGAAAAGACTATAAATGCCTAGAAGCCTAGGGTTTCTAGAATATATCCAGTGATCGGTGATTGACAGAATTAATTCCTTTTTCATTACTTAATGTCATTTGCCCTGTCTCCCTTCCCCACCTCCCCCCAGTGTTATATATACTTTAAGACATTGCCTCTTTCCATTGACAATCTCTGAGTTTCTGTTGCAGCTTTAAATAATCTTATATAATCTTATAGAACTCAGTATTAATTCCAGCAAAATTTATCACTCAAGTTGAAGAGACGCTAAGAATGGTTCAAGTATTTGGAGAATATTTTGTACACCTCTGCCATGTTGTACAGCCCAATGGCATATCCTCCTCTGTCTGTTATAATTTACTTTTTTGGGCAAACTTGGGACCCAATATTTGTCATGCTTGATATTCAGTTTTATACTGGAGTGTTTTCTTAATATATCTTTATGCATCTCATACATATTTGTATTCTTTCCAGCATAATTTTAAGCCCAGTAGAGTTTGGTAATAAAGTTTTTCTCTTGATGTCAGCACCGGCATCTAAGCGATTTTCAAGTCATTCAAGTCATTTATTGCAAGTGCTTACTGTAGTATGGCGTGAATGTAATCAGAAAGAGGCCTCACATTTACTTTTCTCGTCAACTTGCCTGAATGCATATTGGTCCCTCTGCATGCAGTTATGAAACCCTTTACCTCCCAAATGGCATGTCCTTATGTCACATGCGTAACTTTATGTCTATTAGCTGTGAAAAACGCTTGAAAATTAGGTTCCTTCCTTCCTTCCTTCCTTCCTTCCTTCCTTCCTTCCTTCCTTCCTTCCTTCCTTTCTTTCTTCCTTCCTTCCTCCCTTCCTTGCTCTATCACTCCCTCTGTCCCTTCCTCCTTCTATTTCTTCCCTCCTTCTTTCCCTCCCTCCCACTCCTCTCTGTCTTTTGTTCTTTCTTTTTTTCTTCTGGAGCTGAGGACCAAAGCACTTTATATGCAAGTGCTCTACCACTGAGTTAAATCCCTAACCCCAGAAAAACTCAGCTTCTTATTTGCTTCATAGCTTATCCCTTTAAAGCTGGTGGAAAAATTGTCCCAACAGTGCTCACCTGCCTCTGTTAAGAGGGAAGATTTTGTTTCTATGCTCATAGGCATTTTGCAAGATCTTTTGCTGAAGCAGGTTCTGCAGGCTAATTCTTTCCAGCTCCAGTTTACAAAGGATCTGCTATAATCATTGTTAACAATGTCTCAGGATCAAATAGAGAGGAACCGAGGCTTCTCTTCATTTGCAATCAAATTTCCAACTATGTTAGGCAGCTGTACTGTAAAGTACGGAATTAAAATTTAGTAAATGTTCTGAAGGAACTGGTTTACATTTCACAAGTCTTTGATGAAGAGGCACTTGGAATTCGGGAGCCCTAGATTTCTTTTCACAATATTCTGTTTATAGTTTCTTAAAAGGCATAGATCCCTGTTAGGTTTCTTACATGAGCTCTTATCACTGAGGATAAAAACTTATTTGAATAATTTAGCTATAAACTTGTCTTTCATAGGCAGCATCCTTTCTATTAGTCCAGTTAGAATGTTAGAGTATTCAATATTATAGCTGATTATCAGAGTCTGATTGTTATCCTGTTTATCTAGGATTTTAGCAAATCTCTGCCACTTCTGTGTACAGAAATAACCTTGCTTAAAAGCAAAGGCCCTGGGACTTCAGTGAAATATGTGCATACGGCTGCCATTTTTCCTCCTTTTCCAATTTGTAGATGGCCTTTTTGATGAAATGGCCACTATGAAGCCGACTGCTGCTATGGGTCTTAGATGACCTGGTAGATAAAATGGCTCAGATGTTCAGCTGATTTTGTGTTGATGGAATCACAGTTACTGAACCCTAGAACAATATCATAGTGGACACAGGAGAGTGGTGTTTAGTGTGGCCCAGAAGGAGTGAGAATTGGCAGTGAGGACCATTTACTGCCTATCCCCTGCTGCCTCCTCAGCGACTATGATGTTCTAAAGATAATATTTAGCTTATATGTTAGAATGGATGAAGAGTTTTGAATTTCTGAACATGCATCATATCCTTATTCACTCTCATTTAGAACTTTTCAATTCAATCTCAAAATGTTCAGGGGCTACAGAGGATGGAATAGAGATTGTAGGGGGGTAGTATTGCCTGGATTTCATCAGAACAACATCCAGATAGGATGATGAGGAGAGAGAACCATTGTCAATTACTCAATGATATACAGAAACGTAAATATCCTTTAGTACATGGAAATTTCAGCTTTGGTATTGAGTACAAAAAGTATTTTCTCAACAGCTGAATTTTTAATTTATGGTTTTTTTCCCTTTCAAATGCTTTAGAGATATATTGTCCCAGAGTGAGAATTAAGTATGTATTGATCATCTCTTAAAAGGCAGGTGGATGACCCAGAAGGTCACACACTTAGGTGCCTAGTGGTCACCTGAGGGTAGTTATGCATGGAGTCTTAAAGCTGTTCTTCTGGAAGGATTCATCTGTGGATATGATCTCATGGGTAGCAGGGTGCCTATATTTTGGTGTGTGGGAAATATCTCTCATTACTTTCCTATACAAAACTTATAGTTTATAGTTAAACAAATTGATTTGCTAGAATATTCAAATGGAAAGAGAGACAGGTAAAAATAACTGGAAACTCCTTTTATATGTCTAGTAAGAGACATAGTGTTATGTTTCGAACTTGTGAAGGACAATAATATCTTAAGAGTATTTTCCTTCTGTGACAGAAATGTCATTGTCGCTTGGGTGTCCATTTTTTTTTTTAAAAAAAGTAAAAACGTGTGGTTTTTAGATGGTGGTACTGCTGCTTTTTTATGTGACATGTGCATTTTATAGATTGACTTTAAGTTTAGAAGTAAATAGCTTCAAGGACATACATTGTAAAAGAAAAAAATTAATATTTTAGGGACATTCTTAAGTGTGTTCTCAGTAAGCAATGGTTTTTAAGATAAAATTTAGATCGTTTTAAGGTTTTCTTTGTGAAATGTGTACTGAACACACACTCTCAGACATAGACAATAACAAAGTAAGTCTGTAGCTTGCAGTAATCTTCTCCGGGATGGAGTAAAGGAACACAGCCATGCTTTATGAAATATCTTTGCTATCCTGGCATGGAAGTGACGTCATGGGTTTTTAAAATATCCTTCCGGAGTCACATAAGTGAAAACACATTTTCTTCTCATTTCCTTCTAATTGCTCCAGGGCAGCCTGTGGTTTTTCTGCTTTTATCTATTGCCTTTTTCCTGTTTTCCCGCCTCCTCACCCCACCACCTTGATCTGCGGCTCCTCACACTTCCCCCCTCCACTTCTCCTCCATGGGAAGCATCCTTCTTTCCCTTCCTAGCCTCTTGACTGTCCTGTACTTGAATCTTTCAGATCAAGCAGTTGCAGAAAACTGTCAGATGTTGCCTTTTGCCCATATGTAATAATAACCATAAATTAAAAGATCAAAATAGTCTTATTTCATTTTTAAGAAGAGAGTTTTGCTGCGTATCTGTGATGCAGTTTAATCACAGACTGCTTGTGTTTGAAGAAAAAAATGATGATGACACATAGTGCTGTTGGCACTTATTGATGTTTTTATCTGAACAGCTTTTCTCATTAAGTACAATTACAGATCTGACTTCTCTGAACCCCCAACGTGAGTAGACTGATGAGGTTCAGTCAGCCATGGCTGCTGGAGGAAGGAGATGATACCACAGATGGTCCTTGGAAAACCCCTCTGGGAGGAATGGCATTTATGTGCCACTTAAGAGTGCTACTTGGGTTTGCATCTCTCATGGTGACTGATGTCACCCTCTAACCCAGGACTCTTTTCTGTTCAAGAGGAGTAAGGCTTACCGTTCTTCTTAGTAATATAGACAGTCATTAAAGTGCCCCTTGAAGTCAAGCTATTTTTTCTCTGCCTTTGACTGTGTTCTTGGTGACATACTATCTTAAAGCTATGATTAAAAGAAACAAAACAAAACAAAACAAAAAAAACAAACCCCAAAACAACAACAACAAAAACAACAAAACAAAGCAGAAAAACTGCAGGATTATTTTAAATATTTCACAAGAGGACATCTTGGAAATAAGATATACTTTAAGGAATTACTAAGGTCACACACTAGTAATAGGAATATTTTTAGTATTCAGATGGCAAGATCGCTACTCTGTTCTGTGTCTCACATAGCTATCCATGAACACTGTGCCTTAGAAATCTCCTAAAGAGATAGTTAGCAGGTGATACAAGAGGACAGTTAATTTAAGGGGCATTCTTGTCCCAGGGTTTCAGCAGATGATGTTAAGGTTTGATATTGGGTGTAAACAAAACAGACAATTTTTATCTACTCGAGACAGAAGAGAAACATTAAAAGACACAATACTCCAATGAAATTCCATTTATTTTTGTCAATTCTACATAGACCAGTGGTTCTCAACTTCCCTAATGCAACTCCTCATGTTGTGACAACCCACAACCATAAAATTATTTTTATTGCTACTTCATAACTGTAATTTTGCTATTGTTATTAATCATACTGTAAATATCTGATATGCAGGATGTCTGATATACAAGCCTGTGAAAGGGTCATTCCAAACAACTGACATAGACACACCTGACTCTTTGTACTTTCTCACTGAGGTTAGTTAGCACTGATGAATTGAAACACTAATTCATAGCACTTAGTGGAAAAGAGTGTGTAAAATCACTATGTGCAACACTGAAAAGATACAAGAGTACCGTGTGTGTGTGTGTGTGTGTGTGTGTGTGTGTGTATGTGTGTGTGTGTGTGTGTGTGTGTGTGTGTGTGTGTGTGTGTGTGTGTGTTGGGGTTGGATTTTAAAGCTTGGGGGCTTACCAAGAATGACAGACTGAGATGAGATTAGCTCTGAAATGACAACCACCATGCATCTAAGAGACACTCAGTCTTTTGATGTTAAAGGAGACAGGCCTGCAACAATCCACGGAAGACTCTATGCCTTTTCCTCTTTCTTAGAACCTTTTCTCTTGCCTTTAGCATCTAGGGAAAGATGCTACATTTTTCAAGCAATCTGTGCAAAGATATTCTCCCATTAGTATTTATAAGATTAAATGTATATCCTTTGAAATTCATTGATGGGTTTTTATATATATACATATATATGTGTATATATATATATATATTATATATATATATTTGTGTGTGTGTGTGTGTGTGTGTGTGTGTGTGTGTGTGTGTGTGTGTGTATGGGATTGAGAGCTAAGTATGGTGTGGTTTGGTGTTTGTGTATGTTGGAGAAGCCAGTAATATTTACTCTATTGTTTGCTTTAATAAGCTGAGAATTGCCATACAATCATAAAGCAGAATCAGCAAATGGATAACATATACTGCCAATTTGACTTTCACTTTAATTCACTGCTGTTTTAATTGAATTCCAGTTTAAAGTACTTTTCTGCTTCATTGTTACACATTGACAAATACAAAATCCTGTCTTAGAATAAATATGATATTTCAAGAGGCATCCTATTTGTCATACAAGAAAATACTTCATGGCTTGATGAGTTGGCTCAGTGTATAAAGAAAGTTCTAGACAAGTTTGATGTCTTGATTTGAATCTCCAGAAACTATGTAGAGGTGGAAAGAGAACCAACTCCCTAATGTCATCCTCTGACCTCCACACAGATACCCTCTGATCTCACATACATCCTGTGCCACTCACCTAATATTTGACCCCTGTCATAATATACAATAATAATTAACAAATAAAATTTAAGGTAACATGCCTCTTTTCTAATTCTGTTTCTTAACTAAGATTGGGAGGGGAGCCTCAGCAAGTTCTATGACCCTGCCCCCCAAAATGTGCAGAGTTCTGAATGCTCATTGGGTCTAACAGTTACTTAATTCTGCAATCCTGCAGGGAACTTATTTTGAGACTTTTGTCTTGAAGACCATAATGCTTACCTATGAGTGTAAAATATTTTATGTTCCTTATTTATATGCTGATGAGTAGGTATTATTTCCATTTAATTTTGATGAATATTTCCAGAAGAATTACCTGTAGAAATGAGTTGTTTAAAAGTCACTTATGTGAAAAATTGAGTCCTCTCTGCATTTCATTCTATTTAGTATCAACAAATTTGAAAATTAATATCTATATTATTCATCTCATTTAAGGAAATGGAAATTAAATTTAATTTTAGGAGATAGTATTTGCTCATTGATCTCTCTAGGGTGAACTGTTGAAGAAACAAGAGTATAAATACATTTAAGAAGGGGTTAAGTTGTAATGTAAATTTATGGATATGAATATTGCACATAACGCTGTCATAAATTCATCTCTATAATTTCTCAGGATAGAAATAATATTTATGCCCACATGAATATTGGAATTAAATATGCTTTTGGAAATTATAATTGTTAAGTTTTCCTAGACCACAAAATCTCAAAACAAGGTTATAACACACAAGATGTACTCATGAATGCATCTGAGTTCTGTGTTTCTGGGAGACTGAACAATTATTGGTCAGCAGGCTGTAAATGAGCAAATGTTTATAATGTTCATTCAGAGCCTCTACTTGGGGAGTTGGCATATATTCCTCAGAAGCAGAAATAGCTCTGTTTTCCCTAGAGAGAGCTGCTTGACCTAAAGAACAGGAAATAAAAGTCAATATGCGACCTTCTCAGGTAAGTAGAGAGCAAGAAAGCCGTGTTTGGGGAGTAGACAGATTAGCGGATGTTTCTCTTATTGAGATTAATTTTCTAGATCCCTGGGGGATAAAAACCCGAACCCAACCTACAGCTGCCTAACTATCACTGTCCTCATGGTCTAACTGAGTGCTTCTGACCTTCATTTCAAAGCTCTCCGGTGTTCTATTTTTATCTACTGTGTTGAGGGTCTGTAGAACAGATGTTCGGTTCTGAATCCATGTGCCTGGAGTTATTTTATCTTCCTCACCCAATCATACTTCCATTCCATTTCCTGTAAACAGTCCTTCTGGAAAAGGTGACCGGAGCTGAACATTTTAGACAAAAGAAGGGAGGGCATCAGCTGGACATGTTGCCCCGATTGTCCACTGTCATCTTCATATCTAACTACATCTTGGTTCTTTGAAATAAACGAATCAAAACCATTCTTCATAGTGATAAAAATAAAAGGAAATACTTGGAGGCTAAGGGTACACAATATCTTCCAGATAGACTCTGAAACAGAGCCTACTGTGATCTACTTGTCAAAACTTCCGTCAGAAAGAAGGTGATTTGAAGGAAGCCTCAATTGCCCTTTCTAAGTGGGGTCAGTTGAGACAAACTGTCACCCAGCTCTGATGTTGCCCCACCTTCCTGTCTCCCTTGGCATTCATTAGCACCCTAGTCCCACATAACACATTATTTTAGAGAATTTTTTTTTTCTCCTTAGGAAATAAAATGGAGGTTGTGTGCTGAAATGTTCAGACCTTGTGGGAGCAAAGGTACTCTCCACATTGGCCGGATACACTTGTCACTCGATGGAAAATGATCTGACTTTTAATTTCACTTTCACAGCATGATGGTGGCCACTGTCTGCTGGACGCATTGGAAAACGTAATTAGATGCTCAGGGGTAGACATTTTACTTTCAGCCGCGGGAATATTCCTCCTGGATAAATCACTGCGAGACCCAGAAAAATAATGGTGTTTGACTGGAGTGATTTTTAAAAGAGTGGAGTGGGAACACCAACTGACTTTATTTGATACTTTAGTACAGGGTACGATCTACTAGATGCATAGTTGTGAAATGTCTTTTGTTTTCCTTGAGGGTAATTTTTAGACCGGTGTTCTAAACAACTGGGCTCTGCTGGGCCGAAATTAAAATGTAGCTTGTAACATCTCCCAATTTTCATAGCTCCCTTTGCTTAACAAAAGACTTCAGTTTCTCCCTTCCTTTTCTTTGCACCCCTCTTGTAAGGCTGTTTTATAGACAGGATTGCCCTTTCAGGAAGAAAGACTCGGGGAACTTATATGAAAAGCTCTCTTGCATCTTTATTTGCCCTGGTCTTCATGTGTGTTTCTTCCAAGTGGGCACTGGGAGAGATCTTTTACTAGAAGTGGCCACAGACTTTTTCAAGCCAACCCATTGCCTGTTTGGGGATCGTCCTTCTCTTGGGTGGCTACAGCTATGGGAATTTTAAATCTTCCCCATCCATGCACAGAAAAAAAAAAAAAAAAAACCTGTTTCCTAAGACTTTGGCTTACAAAGTAGCTGATCTGGTGCCAAGCCTTCCATAGAGTACACACGAAGTCAGCGATGGACAGGGTCCAGAGTTTGCTATGCTCATTCAATCTGATAATGAGATGGAGCAAACTCGAAGCTATGTCTGTGGAAGCCTTTCTCAGCCCCTGTTTTGTTATTTTTTCCCACTCTCAGAGTCTAAATTAGTCTTTCAGTTTTCTTATGGGAACTGAAAGCACAGGTCACTTCTCATTTGCTGAGGTGGAGCTCTGTCTTCTCTGGGCTCTGTTGATCTTTGAGAAGTCTGGTCTCAGCTCTTAGGATCATCCCATTTAGACCTCAGCTGAATGACAAGGATTTGATACCAATGGCAGGCAAATGCTGCTCTGTTTGTGCCTCTAAGCTGAGTGGATTGAGTAGAGTTGGCCTAGATTTTGGTGACAAGTTTTATCAAGTCCACTTAACTCACCCATAGACAACTGTGTTGTGCTGGTAGACAACCTTATTATTTTTACCTTTTCAGTCTGATCTCACAATAGCTATACTTCACTCTTTCCCAAATTCCAATATTCCAGTATAGTCAAAAGCTTCACCCTACTTACATTCTTAATTCATTTTTTTACAATTTATTTATTTTTATTTTATGTATACTGGTGTTTTGCCTGCATGAATATCTGAGTGAGGATGTCCCCTAGAACTGAAGTTGTTAGCCACCATGTGGGTGCTGGTAATTGAACCCGGGTCCTTTGGAAGAGCAGTCAGTGCTCTAAACTACTGAGCCATCTCTCCAGCCCTAAATTACTAATTATTAAATCCTTTTTCGTATCTTTCCCCAAAGTCTTGGATGAGATTGGTGGCAAATCAAGTAATATTGATGAAGTAGATGGGAATAGACAGCAAACAAATTTATCCAAAGAGTATTGTAATGAAGCTAAGAAAAGTAGAGTCTCATACTAGTATTATGCTTACTAATTAGGGATAGTAGACTCATAATTGTGAGTTCCCTCCCTCTAGGGATGGCTTTTACAAGCAGCCAACAAGATTCCCATCTAACTGCCTCAACTTCTTCATAAGCAGTGATCAGTGATACACATGATAATTTTGTTCTGTGGTACTTTCAGGTGATAATGTCACACAGGTTTATCAAGTAGAAGGCTTCTACTGTGCATATGGAATAATGCCTGTGACATTCTAAAGATGGGCATTCCAACTAAATCACTCAGACCACAGGGGCTTTGATGGGTATTGTAGGTAAAAAGTTGATTATTTTAGTCATCTACACACAATATACTGGGTGGGCTTGACAAGAAGACATTGCTTCCTTACAGGTTTAGATGATATGATCAAAGTGCCAGAAGGGTCAGATTCTTGGTGATGGCCTCTCACTCTTTGTACAATTGTCTTTCTGAATGGAGAAGGAAAGTTATCTGGTCTCTTCTTAGAAGGACACTAAATACATCCTGGGAGCTTCACTTTCACGAACTCATCTAAGCCTAAGTACTTCTCAAAGGTCGTACATCCAAATATTGTTACATTGGTAGTTAGGACATCAACATATTCAACACATGGCTTCTGAGAGATCACAAACTTTTAGCCTATCTACATCATTTGTTAGCTGAGTTGTGTCCCAATTGCTTGGCACTTTTGTGAGGATACTCAACATTGTTTTTCTACTTAGCTGTTCTGTATTGAGTTATTTACATTTATTCTATTTTAATTTTTATTGGTCCAGATGAAATGTCTCTCTCTCACACACACATAAAATGTGGTCATCTATTGTAAAGTAGATATAGCCTACTCTTAACTTTGTCCTCTCCATCATTCTTCTGTAACTCAGCCATAAATGACTTTGCCTTCCTGTTAATTACCACTATACTCAATAATTAAATTTTTTCCAATATACTTCATGGGTAGAATTCATATTTTTTTGTTCTTCTGTGCGTTGCAGAATTGCTGTTACAATGAGAGCACTTAAAATGCTGAATAAACTAATGAATGGATTTTTAAAAAAATATATGTTTTATTCTAGAATAATTTCATATTGACACGTAATTTGAAGGATAATATTGAGAGACCTAGACCCAACACTAAATTAGTGCCATTATTATGACCCTATATTAATATTGTATGAATAAGTTTTATTTTGGCATTACATTTAAATGCCATCTTGAAAAATATGTCATAGGTTGAAAAACCCTTAATGGTTCACTGAAATCAAGACTTTAATTTACAGATGGCAAGATTCAGAATTGGAGAGGAAATCTGTAGAATATGGTGCAATGAGAGCCTGACTCTCCCATCTTTCAATGTGAGGCTCTTTGCTTTTTGATGTTCTACATGAAGTGACCCTTTCTACAGTGTCAGTAAACCCACTGTGTTCCATGTAGGCTGGTTGAATCTTCATCTGTTGAGGAAAGTGGATCATTAAAAGATTCTGCTGCACTCAGGAAAACGCCGGACCTGCATCTGCTTTACAAAGTGGCCTTTCAAAGATCTCTGAGGCATTGCTGCAGATGATGAGTGGATTGCTAAGGATGATGATGAGGTGACTGATGAACTAGATCAGTAGAAAGTCTCTGAAGGTGGAGGCTACACCAGTGGCCATGGAAAGACAAAAGCAGATATATTGAGAGCCATTAAAGAGTATAACCAGTATGATCTGGTCACCAATGGATGTAGGAATCGAGAAAGTAGGAAATGTTGGAGGTGACTCTGAGACCCCCGGCTGGGGCAATTAGATGAAAAGTGCTATTGCTAGTCAAGACACAGCATGTTTGGAAGAGAAGAAAGGCTGGTTAGGTGTTAGATGACTGCAGGACTGTCAGTGCTCTCACTAGACAGCAGGTGATATATGTGTGGAACTTAAGAAAGAAGTTAAATCCCAAGGCATTAATCTAAGAGTTAATATCAAGGTGGTTGATGATGCCATTAGAGGGGGTGATATCCCCTAAGGAAGACAGAGAAAGATGGAGGACAGAATATCTGAGTTCATTTGGAATAGAGGACAGCAGAAGGAAGTAATAAGAAGCAGAGAACCCACACTGGGGTGGTATGAGGAGCCTGAGAGAAGACAGTGAAGGGTGTCGAATTCTTCAGTGAGGTCCAACAAAGTAAGACTTAAAGGATAGCATGGAGCCGTGGCTGAACTTAGCAAGTGCCTTTCCTTTGGAGGAGGGGGAAAGGCAGAAAGAGCTAACCCTAGAGAGAGAGGAGGCTGGGCAGATATACAGAATTTTCATTAAGGTTTTCTGTCGATCAAGGTGTCTTTATGTCTCACATTTAAAGACAGTTACATGAGAAAAATTCAAGCTGAATAAAAACATCATCTCCATTGTTACTATGAGATATAAAGAGAGGCAGCAGATTTTTTGAATCTCATCTGCGAGAGTTTCAGGACTAAATATGCAGGCCTTTTAGGATAGGGCAGCTTAGTCTCACATGAATGAAGAATATTCCTGAATTCCTCTTTCAGCCTTTGGCTTTTATTCCATGAGGTTGAACAAATAAGACTACAGGAGACAGCTTTCATTTTTGCATTATACTCATAGGATAAATTTTCCCTGTCTGAAAATATTGAATTTTCTAACGAGTTGATTTATTCAGAGGTCTCTGAATATTTCAGCATATAATCAATTGCACTTTTAATAAACCATAAACTATGTTTACTGCCATATTTATTGATTTAATCAAAGTGACTTGATGGCTAACTGGTAGAGTGCTTTCCATGGGTCCCAGATATTAAGCCTAATAATCATTGGAAACAATAAAACAGTAAGGCGAGAGAGTGGTTTTATTCCTGAGAAATCAAATGGAACGAAACAAAATAAAAATACTTTCCTGTTCATTTGGAGGTAGAGATTGCCTGAAAGACAGGCCAGCATTATGAAAAAACCCTCCCCCGTGGCTCCTGGAATCTTTCAAGCAGGTGCAGACAGTACTAGACCCCTATTAAAGAATAGCCTGTGTACCCCCTCCCAGCTTCACTGCTGTTTCGCCTAGAGGTGTAAATGGATTCAAAGGTCATCTGCTTCTTCCTTAACATCCTATTCCTCTCCCTTTGGCATGGTTTCAGGTTGAATTAGAGGCATTAAGATGAGGCTGCTCCCTAGTCAATGGGAGAGAATCAAAAGAGCCCTTCTGTCCCCTGCTGATCCTTTGAAAGTCCTCTAGGTCTTAACACTCCAAATGATTTGATTATGTTTGGTTATAGTTGCAATATTGATTTGAGTTAAAGGTGGCCAGCAAGGGTCTAGCTGTGTTTTATGTTTTCTTGTGGTCCTATGGGTCAGACTGCATTACTTCCACCCCATCGGCTGCAGAGAATCGCCATCATCCTTCCAGGAACAAAATGTGCCATGACATATTTTAGAGACCTTGAGAGAACTTGGAAAAATGGCTTGACACAATAATAATTTGGTTTCTTTCTTTCTTTTTTTTTCATGAAGCCATTTTCTTTGGAGAATAAACAGCACTATATTTACACACAGAATAGAGCTCACTGCAAATCCCTCTCTATTTGGCTTTGACAAATTTGCTGAAATTTTGACAAAGAAAACATTTATTTTGGATAGCGTTAGCCAATTCAGTACCAATCTAGTGAACTGAAATTTTAAGTTTTATTTTAATTTCAGTGTACATTCACAGATTAGAGGTTTGTTTTCAGCACTTCTTATATTTCCACTTCAGATGTGCATAACTGAATTGCAATCCATAATACTTGATTTAGAGAAGACTCTAGTGGGAAGGACCAAATAGGTTTTGTAGTTGTATTATAGTTGGCAGGAGTCCATCGATACTGGAGGAAAGCATAGTCTAGTAACAGGCTACCCCTGTGCCACAGTCACAACATTTTAGATATAACTTAGGGAAAAGAAGCCATCCAGTATACTCTGGGCAAGTGATGATTAAGTGACCTATGAGTTTTCAATGTCTAGGACCTCCCAATACGTGTCACCCCCAGATCACTTACCATCATTGAAAAGGAAAAAAGACAAAACACAATCCTGGACCATGAGGCTTCCAGTAGCAAATCTTTACACCAGGTTGCCTTTGCTGAAATCAGAGGCAATTTGTTTTTTGACATATGTCTCTGCTTGTGTGTAGGGGAGGGAGAAACAGAGACAAAGCAGCCTATAGAAATGTTAAAGAGAAAGCAAAGGGAAAACACACAGAGCTCCGCTGGCAGATGAGTGTTTTCTTAGAGGTAAAGATAAAATGAAAGTGAGTTTGCTGTAATTTCATTTTATAATTTAATCTGATGTGTGTTTACTAATATCCACAATAATATAATAACTTTGACTTGACATTTCTTGTATCTACATACAGATCTGATTTAATTGAAATAACACTATATTAGTTTTAAATAAAACAAACAATGGATAAAAGATGGAGGATGAAGAAAACCTTGTTGGGTTACAGTGCCTACACATCCTAGTACACCAGAAAAATTGGAAGTGAGTGTATTGAGAGAACAATAAAGTATACAGGAGAAACTGTGAGATCATTTATAAGCATTGTTAGGACCATAATTATGTTTGGATCCTTCTTACTTTCCACAGTACCTAGCATTAGTGAATATTCAAAACTATACTTTCTGAATGAATAATCTGTACACCAGAAACTTTTCAAAAATAATAGTTTTGTTCTGTGAGAATTTCATACAATTCACTGCCAACTTCTCCCCTTATCTCTGCCCAGGTCTCCTCCCACCTCCTTACCCTCTCACCTCCATGCTCTTTTTTTAATTTAACAATTCATCGACTCCAGCACCTTTTAGTAGTGGCTTCCTTGTTTAGGTGGATTTTCTCATAGTGCTTTCATGCACTGGAAAAAAAGACTGAAAGCATGTTACAGGGTGTAAAGGAGCTGAAATGAGAAAAGTAGAGATGGTTACGCCTAGGGACAGGGAGTGCAAAAGAGACTGAGGAAAATGGGAGCCATTTTGCTTGTGTAGGTTGGGTTTAGATCCAAGAACCTTATGCTGCAGAACCAAATGATCCCAAGATGCTCCAGTCTTGGCTCCACTTCATCTCAAGCAGTGATCTTCAACTTCCCACTAGTGCTTTCTGAAACAAAAGACCACTTTTGGGACCCCACTAGTCCATTATTCTTCAAAACAACTAAACTGCAGTAGTATCTTGGGAAATGTTTTCAGAGTCAAGAGGAAGTTTCCAACATGTGTCCTAAACCTGTACTTAACTTTTCAAACCCTTATCCTGAAGTTTTACTCAATAAGACTGTATTAGGGGGTAGCCTAGGTTCCACTGCAGACACATGGGTGAATGGTGCCCAGGCCATTTATAGGGCATAAAGTAAACTGGAGCATTTGGAATCATTAGAAAGGTGGAAGAATTTGAAGGCTCAGGAAATCTAAAGGCTTCAGAATCTTGTTCAGACTTTACTGTAAGTACAGAGAGTAACTTATAAGACAGACTGTGAGGAGGCATTTATTTCTAGCTGACTTCTAAACAGAACAGTCTGTCCACTATGTGTTGAAGATGTCCTAAGATTCCCCCACTGATCTCATTACTAAGCAAGATTGCTTTGTTCTTTGAGTACTTGTAAAAGGGGGAAATATCTCTCCATCTTTGACTTCAAATTATATTTAGCCTTGTATTCCAACATCTCTCCCCTTCCCTCCTCAACGTCCCCTCCCTCCCTTCCCTTCTCTTGCTGCCCCCCCCCCCCCTTGATTCATTACTAAACATTTTCAGAAAACTTCCTATGTGGATATTTAGTTAGGTGGAAGTATAAAGACAAAGTTACTCTCGATGTAAAAATATCTAAAAAATATAGGAATGTGATATACCCTTTGTGTGGGGCCACTTGGCACGGCAGTGGTGGACTGGGAACGCGTGGGTGTGTAGCTACATCCTAAAGGATTTGATACACAAGGCCATGCAGGCAACTGGTCATTTTCAGGTCACAAGCTTGAGTATTTTTAAATGAGAAAGGAAATAGAACATTTAGTTCATGAGTGACATCTCTATTAGCTATAAAAATGTGTGTTGAGTATATTTCAAAGGAAAGAATGTTCTACACACAAAGAATGGGAAGCTGACATTGTTCTGTGAAATTTTTATCTTCAGGATTTTCATTAGGCCCCACAAAACCCATAAAAGGCATTTTCCTCATTTCCTCTTCAGCTGTAGAAAGTGATGTCCCATGAGAGATTCACAAATTGTCCAAGCCAGCATGACTGTCAATACTGGCCTGCAGACTCACATTTCTTTGGGATTAGAATGTTATAAAACATGGTGAGGGTGGGGATTAAAAAGACAAGTCAAGGATCTATTTTAAGTGTCTTTTTGCAATTCCTGGAAAATGATAAAATGGATTTCTTATTTCTAGTGCTCTTTTAGACGCACAAAAAAAATCTCTTTGCAATAGAAATTAGACAAATTCTGTTAATATTTTTTAGAGAGTCCAAATCGTTGTATTTCCATAGCAATCTTCAATCTTCACGCTTGGTCAAATCCCAACCATTCTGGAGAAAATTTAGAAATACTGATATCCTCTAAATAGAAAGTAGAGGGTGACTGGTCAGAAAAGTGGTCATGAATCCAATCTAAATAAAATTTCACACATACCCTTTATCAGTAAAAAGGTGAACTCTTAACTACTTTCCCAAGGAGTTAATTGAATATTTTAGAGGAATTTCTAATTGCAATGTCATTGTATTGCCTTTCCTTAGTGCTTAGCCCTCTAATTTGAGATCTACTGGAGGGCAACATTTACAAATTAGAAACATAATTGAAATCTACTGCTGAATAAATTGATGCTTACTGCAACATAAAATTAGAGAAATCATTTAAAATGGTATAGAATCTGTTTTCTTTTCACTTCACTGGCTTGTCGTTTGTTGTAGGAATTTGTAGCTTGAAGTTTCTCTCAGAAAAGGAAAGCTTTCTCCTTTGAAATACTTGCAAATGAACAGCATGGCCAAGCAGACAGAGAGGCCTTAGTTAGGGACCACGGGATGCTATGATCTCACATGATGGAGGGTCCTCAGAGCTCCCTGAATTTGACTGAAACTGAGTAAAAGGTGCTACTGGGAGACTAATTCTACCTACACAGGTTATTAAAAATTGAGTTTGAAAGATATAAGAAAGTGAAAATTCATATTTAAATTGGTACGATACTTAGTATCTTATCCCAGATTCAATTCCAAGTTCTTAAAACAAATACATTAAATAAAACACACTGTTAAGAAAATGCCAATATACATACACACACACATCACATATATATGTAAAATCTAGATTGTATTTCTAGAATATGCAAAATGTCTTTGAACTGAAAGAAGATAAGCCAATAAAAATGAGCATATGTCAGAATAGTCACCTCACCAAAGAAGAATTGGATGTAAATATGCAGCAGAAGATGCCAATCATGTTTTTTTTTTTTTTTTTTTTTTTTTTTTTTTTTGGTTTTTTGAGACAGGGTTTCTCTGTGTAGCTTTGCGCCTTTCCTGGAGCTCACTTGCTTGGTAGCCCAGGCTGGCCTCGAACTCACAGAGATCCGCCTGGCTCTGCCTCCCGAGTGCTGGGATTAAAGGCGTGCGCCACCAACGCCCGGCCGCCAATCATGTTTTATTATAAAGGAGCAGGAAGAAAAATGGTAGACTACCTGCAACTGTAGAATTCTAAAATCCAAACATTCGATCATATGAATTACTGATGAGGCTACATAATCATAAGAAATCATATGGGTTGCTTTTGGGCATTGAAAATGGCATAATTGTTTGTGAAGAAAATTTGGTAGTTTTTAAAATTGATGATGATGATGATGAAGATGATGATGATAGATCTGAGGGCACCTGTCACAGTACACATGTGGAGGTCAGAGGACAACCTAGAGGAGTTGTTTATTTCCTGTTCACCTTTGTGCAACTTCTGGGAGTTGAAACCAGGTCATGGGGCTTTTATGGCAATCACCCTTATCCATTGAATCATTTCCGTGGTACCTGGTAGTTTGTGACAAAGCTAAATTCTTATTAAAAAAAACAAAACTGATGAACTTTTGACAAAGCTAAACATTTTACCAGACATTTGCTCAACTGACTTAAAGATGTGTGTGTTGGGATACTTATGGAAACTTTATTGATAATTATCCCAAACTGAAATTAACTAAGGTCTTTTGCCAGCCAAGAATAGGTCAAATGTAGTTGATCACCATAATGGAATATTATGCTGTGATTAAAAATACATAATAGGCATGCTATAATATCAGCACTCAGGATGCCAAATCAGGAGTATCACAAATTGAAAGCCAGCCTTGAAAAAAAAAATAGTGAGACCTTGTCTCAAACAAACAAATGATCCAATACGCACAGTAGAATGAGATAGGAAGCCAAAGAGAGGTACAGGTGAATCGTGAATGTATATTTCTAAGGAAAAAGAAAAACAGTTCGCAAAGGATACATGCTCCGGAGTTTCAGGATTGAAAAATATATTCTGGAAAAAGCAATAACTAAAGACATTAAATAGTTCAGTGTTTAGCATGGCTTAGGGAAGGAGGCAAGATTAAATGAAAACGGGTTTTGTTTGTTTGGTTTTTAAATTGGTGAAATGTCCTGTGTGATGCTGTACTGGTAGATACATGCATCATGCAGTAGTCAGTAACTCTAGAAATGCACTACACAAAGGACCTTCACCTCAGCCACGGGGTCTTATTAATGTTATTGTTCGAACAATTGTCTTACAGTTGCTCCGTAGTAAATATGGCTGCCAACAGTAGGAAATAACATGGAAACTGTGCATATGTGTGTGGTGGTGGTGGTGGTGGGGTGTTTTTGAATTCTCCATGGTTTCGCTGCAATTTTTCTATGAACTTAAAACTACTTTAAATATAAATTTATTTCTACTAAATTTCTACTAGAAGTAGAAAAATTGTGACATAAGTTAGTTAGGGTTTCTGTTGCTGTGACAAACACCATGACCAAAGCAAACTTGGAGAGGGAAGGGATTATCGGGCTTACACTTCCACACTGTAAGTCATCATTGAGGGAAGTCAGGGCAGGAACTGAAACAGGTCAGGAACTAGGAGGCAGAAGCTGATACGGAGGCTGTGGAAGAATGCTGCTTCCTGGCTTTCTCTCCAAGGCTTGCTCAGCCTGCTTTCTTATAGAACCCAAGACTACAAGCCCAGGAATGGCCCCACACAAAATGAACTGGGTCCTCTCATATCAAACACTAGAGGTTTGCCTGCCTATAGCTCAGTTTTATGGAGGCATTTTCTCAACTGAGGCTCTTGGATGACTCTAGCTTGTATCAAGTTGACATAAAACTAACCAGTGCAGTGGCTTTGGAAATGAACGGACACTTTAAAAACCAGCTCTACCTAAGCATTGCTGTCTTGTGTTATTGCTTGTGAGTCACCAGGTTTACATTTCTGGAACCACAGGTTAGGGTTGAGCAAGAAATAATTGGGTGTCTGAATGGTGGGAGACAATCTTATTACTTTATTTTATTTTAAGCTTTCTAAAATTTTATTTCATCATTTATTAGTTGTTTCCTTTCAAGAGTAGAGGATCAGAAAGGGGGGTGGGTGGGCAGAAGATGTTTTGTAGCATGGAAGTTTGAAGTCACTCTGTTTTGAGTTACGTCCAATGTCTTGCAGCACACAGAGACCATCGAAGAAAACTACCTAGTCAAAATGCCAAGAACAGCTAACAGTGTCTCATTTTAAAAAATGCTTGTCATAGAATTTTTTTTCAATTTTTTAAATTAAAACACGCATTTCTCCCTTCTCTCTCCTCTCTCCTACCCCTTGCATATTTCTCATTTCCCAAATTCAAGCTCCCCCCTTTAACATTGTTGTTATATACACATATTAGTGTATCAACCTATAAATACAACCAGCTGAGTCCATTCACAGTTGTCTTCACATATAATGTGTATGTTTCTAGGGCCGACTCTTCCATATTGGATAACCACTCAGGAGGCCTATCCCTGGGGAAGACTTTTTTCCTTTCTTAGCAGTTAATTGCCTGTGGCTCTTCATGTAGAGGTCCGGCCCTTTAGATTTCTCTCATGTACCTGGGATGTTCTCTCTGATTGGAATGCTTAGATCTTCTTTAGTCACCCATACTGTTGAGATTTCATAGGTGTAGACTCCTTATAGCTAGAAGGCATGATTTCACAGTGGACTTCCTAGTCCTGAATCTTACACTGTTTCAACTTTTGTTTCCATGATGTGCCCTAAGCCTTGGATTCATGAGTTGTGTTGCAGTTGTATTTACTGGAGATGAGCACCCCACTGTTAGCTGTTCTTGGCATTTTGACTAGGTGGTTTTCTTTGATGGTCTCTGTGTGCTGCAAAGAGAAATCTCTTTGATGAGGATTGAGGGCTACACTTATCTGTGGGTGTAGAGATGAGTACTTAGAATGCAGTTAGGTCTTTTGTTGCCTTAAGAAAGTGGGAATAGTTCTTCCTCTAACTTTCCATATTCCAATATCATCCTTCAGTTCTTTTAAACAGCCTGTCCCCCATGCAAACTGCTTTTCTCTCTCTGCCAAATGCATACAATGGACCTCCTGCTCCAGTTACTCACATAAGTGCATTTTCCTCTTGCAGTGCCTACCATCCATCCTGAAATTCTAATCATATATAAAGAATTCTTTTCCTTTCCTTGATTAACTCAGCCAGACAAGGCTCCCTCTTCCTTTGACTTACAAAGTCACTCTATTGGCTCCCCATTGGCTATTGGATACTCTGGAGGTGGGACTCTGATGTGCACATCTTTGTATTCCTATTGGTTTCCTCTTGGGTTTTATAAAAAAAAGTTTGATTGAATTAATGTTATCAATGTTATACATTCATTTTTCAGTTAAGGGAAAACTCGAAATCTATGTCAATTGGACTAAATTAAAAAGAAAAGTTATTTGTCATGGAAGTCACATGATGAAGAGGGATGATGTGTTTCCCCACATCTGCTATTATTGTGGTCTCTCTATTTGTGGTTGATAACGCATGTTGGGTAATGCCTTCTGTGTGTGAGCCATTATTACAATAATTAATAACAATGGCAGTTCAGTTGATAGGAACTTGGCAGTGTGTGTCTCCTTATCTTCAAAGCTCCAAACAGTTTGGAATTTGGCTCTTTGTAAAACCATTTAATAGGAAAGTGTGTGTTTAGAATCTGTTCCCAGCACAAAGCCTGACCCTTATCTCTAAAGTCGTTAATGAGAAAGCACCTGACAAATTGACTGGCATTCTCCACCCCTCCACAGAATTCCCCTTTCTGCCAAACAGGTTTCTAGCAGTCTCCACTTAGAGCTTGGAAGCTGTTGAATGGCAAGCACCGTGAAGCCAGTGTTTAAAGCACCAGAAAGCTTTCTTCAAAAGCCGTCTGTACAAAGTCACATTAATTTATTGAAAAAGGTGGGAAATTAATCAACCCTCCTATTCATTGGACCAATTGGATATTTGTTAAGTTTTACTTTAATGAATGGGCTGGTGGTTTTAGTACCTCACAGCTGCCCAGAATGGAATCTTCAGAATGACTATGTTCTCTTTTGTTTAATGATGCATAGTTGCACAAAGCAGCAATGCAAATAAACAAAAATTCAGTGCATTAGTAGTACTCACCAATAGTCCTCAATTCTATTTATAAGTCTCCTAAGTGGACTTTACTATCTATTTATCAGTTTAACAAATACCCGAAGAATAATTTAAAGTGTGTAGGAATACCACTGTGACAAAAATATCAAAAACTGTAGATGAAAATATCTGACTCTATTCCATTGAAAATAAAAGTAAAAGTGAAAATTTTCAGTTAACAAGAACCCTACAAAATGGATCTAGAAAAATTGTAAGTGTTATCTCTATTGTCCTTATAGATAATTAGTTTGTCATATGTATATTTCTATTGTGGGAAATGATAATTTCAAAATATGTGGTAATATTTATTTAAGGAAAAATTCTCAAAGTATACACTGTTTATTTTTTGTCCACAGAAATTAGTAAGCTTTTTAAAATGAGCTACAAATCTAAACAGAGAATTCTCAAAAGAGGAAACTCAAATGGCTGAGAAACAAAGAGATGCTCATCATCCTTAGTCATTAAAGAAATGCAAATCAAAACTATTTTGAGATTTCATCTTGTACCCATCCGAATGTCTAAGATCAATAAAACAAGTGACAGCTCATGCTGGCAAAGATGTGGAGTAAGGGGGGAACACTTATCCATTGTTGGTGTGAGTACAAACTTCTATGGCCATCATGGAAATCAGTATGACAGTTCCTCAGGTAGATGGGAATTGATCTGCCTCAAGATCTAACTATACCATTCTTAGGCATATACCCAAAGGACGTTTCATCCTACCACAAAGACACTTGCTCATTGCTTCTCTATTAATAATAACTAGGAATTGGAAACAGCTTGCTTGTCCATCAACAGATGAATGGATAGAGAAAATGTGGTGCATTTACACAATGGAGTATTAGTTAGCTGTAAAAAAATGAAATTATCAGGTAAATGGATGTAACTAGAAAAAAAATCATGAGACCCAGAAAAATAAATATAGTATTTATTAGCTTATGTGTGCATATTAGCTGTTAACCCAGTGATAACCAAACTACAATCCCTAGAAACACAGAGGTTAGATATAGAAATGGGGGGTTGGGGTGGGGGTCAGGAGAAACAGATTGATCTCTCTAGGAAATGGAAACATAATAATTGTGCATGGATGGGTAGAAAGTTAGAACAGGAGGATAAAATGTGGAGGGAGTGGGGACCGGAGGAAGCATAGGGAGAGACCGGTAAAACTAAGGGGCACTTGAAGGATAGTATGGAAACAATACAGTAGAATCTTCCTAAAATATATACATGTATGAAGGCGATTGAAATGAAATTCCCAAATAATGTGGGAGACAGAGCCCCAATGGGACATCTCTTGTCACCAAATGAAGCTCCCAGTGCCAGGACTGGGTTATATCTAATTGATTTATTGGCCAAAGGGGTATCATAGGAACTGCCAAACAACCCAGACTATTGCCAAGACTAGAAGTTGCTCTCCACAAACTGACAGCAAGGCCCCATTGCTGAAGACAATATCTACACAACACATTAAAATGGAGAAGCCAGGTTGGTGCCTACATAGAGCCTTCGGTTCTAAGTTCTAATGCCTTTGGCACAGAAAGGTACTCAGCTTGCTACCAATAGAAATGTCAATACCAACCCAGTCACAAACTTTTTGATCTGCAATAGTGTCCTGTCTGCAAGATATGCTAGTGCAGTCACGGCACGAAGCTTGTGGAAGTAACCCACCAATATCTGACTTAAATTAAGGCCCACTTCAGGAGGTAGAACCCATACCTGACACTGCTTGGGTGACCAAGAATCTCCATAAACCTAGGAACTAGGGTAAAACTAAATACTACTGATCTTTAAAAAAAGTAGCAATAAAATAACTCTTAACAACATTTTGCTATACTCATAGATCAATGCCTTGCTCAGCTGTCATTAGAGAAGCTTCCTCCTGCAGCAGATGGGAACAAATATAGAGACTCACAGCCAGACAATATGCAGAGAATGAGAGACTTCAGAACACAGAACCTTCCATGGGATATCTCCATCAAATCCTATTCCTCATGGCTTAGGAAACCCGAGCAAGAGGAAGCAGATAGAGTGTAAGGGAACGCTAGTGGAGGACATCAAGAAAACCAGGCCTTCTCAATCAACTTAATCAAAGCTCATATGAACTCACAGAGACTGAGGAAGCATGCACAGGGACTGATCCAAGTCCTTTGTGTAGATATGATGGTTTCCATTTGATTGTCTTTAGGGGATTCCTGAGTGTGTGAATGAGTAGGTCTCTGTTTCTTGTGTCTCCTCTTGGGCTTTGTTACCTTCTATTTGTTTGTTTTGTCCAATTCTGATGTGTCTGTTTTTGTGCTTATTATATTTTGTTATTAGCCTTTCAAAGCTTATTTGTTCTCTAAGGAGAGATAGAAAGGAGGTGTATCCAGATGAGAGGGGAGATAGGGAGGAATTTGGAGGAGTACAGGGAGAGGAAACCATAATCAGCATATATTGTTTGAGAAAAAAATCTATTTTTAATAAAGGAAAATATTTAAAAATTGATTTTTAATTCTAAAAATGTTGCCCTTTATTCTAATACATCAATCTTATTAACAAAGTTATTAGCTGCACATGTTTAAAAAATCAAATAATGCTTAAAAAAATCACAATGGGTACAAACAAGTTTTTTTATGGTCCATTGGACACAAACTAGAATCACTTGGGGCAAGGGAATCTCATTTGAGAAACTGCCCCCATTAGATTGGCCTGTGGTCATGTCTATGGGAATTGTCTCAATTGATGATTGTAGAAAGAGGCCTTAGCCCACTGTTGGAAGGACCATGCCTAGGAGAGTGGGCATGGGCTGTATAGGAAAGCTAGCTGGGTGGGTCAGAAGGAGCAAGCCAATATGCAGAGTTTCTCCATTGTTTCTGCTCCAGGTTCCTGCCTAGACTTCTTTCTAAGATGAAAACAAACAAACAAACAAACAAACAAACAACACAAAAAACCTCTTTGCTCCCCTAAGTTGCTTTTGGTTAGTTTTTATAACAGCAATGTGAAAGCCAGCTAGAATGAAGTATACCTTTCAGGGATTATAGATTTAATCTAGAATTAATTGGTCATGAGGACAGGACTATTCTTTCAAGAATCGTTGCTACATACAAAGAGATCAACAGGACAGTTGCTAAGAGGGATGCCAGAGGAAAGGAAACTTTAAAAAGTCTATAAATTCAGTTCATTGTTTGACTGCTTGCTTTTGTTTGTAGACAGGGTCTTTTGTAGCTCGTGCTAGGCTCAAACTTCCTATATGGCTGAGGATGACTTAGAACTTCCAATTCTTCTTATACATCCCCAATGCTGGGATTCTAGGAGTGCACTATCACACCATTTTTATATGGTGCTGGGATGGAACCCAGGACTCTGGGTATAATAGAGAAGAACTCTGCCAACTGAGCTATGTCCATAGGCACGGTTGATTGTTTTAATAAGCTAAGAAATAATACCTGTGAAGAACAGACTAAAGACTATGAAAGAGAGGTCATTAATCAGAGTGAAGGAATTAAGAGCAATAATAAAGACATTATTCTACAATAAAATAATAATTCCTAATCTTAGATGGTTAAAGGAGGATGGAAAGGTCAGAAATATGAATTTTCATAGAGGTTAAATTCCTGAGAAGACAATTAAGATTTGGAATAAGACCAGCAATATGAAATGAGCCATTAACTAAACCCAAAGATCCATAAATACATGATGAACAGGATCTGAGGGCACACAAACATGGCATTATTAGCATTTTTGTTGTTCTCAACCTTTTGATTACAATAATGGTCATAGTAACTTATTGTGCTAGCAATTGTGCTTGGGTTAGCTCATTAAGTCTCCCCAAATGGCCCCTGGGAAAAGAAGAATTATTATTTCTATTGTGCTAACAAGGAAAGTAAGGTTTAGAGCTGAGAAACTGGTCTAAAAATATAGGATGGTATGGGTTAATATCAATGTTTACTTGAGCCCAGGCCATCTTGATTTAGAGACCAGGCTTATGCTAAGGTGATTAACTTTGGAGATACATTGTTTTCAACGAGAGACTTTAGCACTAAAGGCCACACAAAAAAAGTAAAGCTACAAGGAAGTTCAACAGGACAAAGGACTGGATTCTTCTGTTGGTCTGTAGAACTATTCAGGGAAGTGGTCATGGCATCTGGGTTGGACGGGGGTGGGCTAGGAGGAGTGGTCAACTGGGAACCCTGGAGGAACAGAGAGGTTATAGGCACAGGTACAAGGTACTATAAGTTTCCAAAGAATCTCATTTCAGAGTGGTGACCATTTATGTGAGTAGTTTCAGTGAGCAAACCAGAGACAAAATAAAGGACTCCGTGGGATGTAAGTGACTAGAGGAACCATGATGGCTTCCTGTTTATATAGAAGGCTTTGTTGAGGAATATTCATGTCTGAAAGATATTTTTCACTATGGAGACATTTATGAGCCTGATGTATGACAGGCAGTGTATCAGTCTGTCAGCAGAGAGTAGTGGGTACACATTCAAGCTACTGACCCTTTACAACTTATTTTTGAGTGTCTGTGTGTCACATGGTGATGAGTGTCTAAGAAGTAAAAATCAGACAGAGGAAGTATGATGGTTAATTTCACGAGTCATCCCACTTGGTTCCTAGGATGCCCAGACTATCTGTCTGAGCATCATTTCTCGGCATGCTTGAGAGGATGTTTATGCAAGAGATTAGCACCTAAGTTAGGGGACCTGAATTGGTGGATTGTGCTCCAAATTTGTGTGGGAATCATTCAATCTGTTGAGGGTTTACATGGAGTCAAAAGGTGGAAGAAAGAAGGATTTGCAATATTTTCCAGAGTCTTTGGGTGGGGACATCCATCTTCATATGCTTTCACAGATTCTGGATCTTAGGTCTTCACACTCAGACTGTCCTTCTGAACTCCCTGGCTATCTAGTATTTGAAATAACTGCACTAAAGGACTTCTCGCCTTTCCTCTACACATGACATAAATCACAGAAGTTCTTAGCTTGTGTAACTATGTAAGCCGATCTTTATCTGTCCGTCATTATTGCCTGTCATCACCACCACCACCACCACCACCACCACCGACTGTAGCCAGGGTCTGTGTTGATGTTTGTGGTCCTTGCTGTTACCACTGAAATCATGCAGATGTCCACGGTCTGTGCTGCATCTTAAATCCATGTTGATGTCTGCTGCCTGTGCTGCCGCTGGAGGCCATGTTGATTCAGGTGGCCTGTGCTGCCATCTGAGACCAGGGTGAGGTCCTTGTTGTGCTGCAGCCGAGGGCCATGTCTGGGTCCATGGTCCCACTGTGGCCAGGGTCTGTGTTGATGTCAATGGCATTTGTTGTCACCAAAGGCCATTTGATGTCTATGGTCTGTGCTGTAGCCTGAACCCATGTTGATGTCCGAGGGCTGTCCTGCCACCCAGGGCCATACTGATCTGTGTGGCCTGCGCTACCACCTGAGACCAGATTGATATCTGTGGTCCAGGTTGCCTTAGAGGGCCTTATCTGGGTCTGTGTCCATACTTCAGTCTGGTGGGAGCTGTGCTCATGGCCATCTGAGCTGTCACCAGAAACTATGTGGAGGCCTGTGATCCATGCTCTGACTGTGAAAAGCAAGGAGGCTATGTTTGCTGTGGTATCAATGACTGTGGATGTACAGTTGAGAGGGAGGGACATGGAAGGTTTCTATGACAACTCCTACTCCCTCCAAAATGGTAACACCCTAAACAGAAAGAGAACTCCCCCCTGCCTCTGGCAGGGTTTCTCTATATAACAACCCTGGCTGTCCTGGAACTTGCTTTGTAGGTCAGGCTGGCCTCAAACTTATGATCCACCTGCCTCTGCCTCCCAAGTACTGGGGTTAAAGGCACGTGCCACTACATCTGGCTAGTAAGAGAACTCTTATAAAGTGTGATGAGGATGCTGAAGTGTAGTCTTCACAATTGATGGTTTCTGGGGTTCAGGAGGGGAAAGACTCAGTTCCATTAAAGGTTCAGGTCACTGAGAGTTTGACCATGTCCCAGTGATTATATAGATAACACAAATTGGACTTTGCTTTCCTTTTTCTTCTCTCATTTTATGTTTCAGATTTAGTGTATTTTTTTTTTTTTCCAGGGGAGGATGTGGGTGTGAACATGGAAGCACTGGGAAGTGTGATTGGAATGCAAGATGTGAAACTCCCAGAGAATCAATAAAAATGCTGTGTTGGAAAAAAACAAAACAGAAGAGGTTCAAAAAAAAAATCAGAAAGAGGAATAAAGATGTGGATTTTGTATAGAAATTCAGAAGTCTAGTCAGCCATTAGAATCATACTAATAAGTAAGACATACCACAAAATCATTAAGGAAGAGAGAGTAGATACAGATATGAATTTTGATGATGAATACATGCAGAGATTGGAAAATATGGTTTTATAAATATTCAGCAAGATATAAAGGAAACTTGAGATAGACACATGTTAAATGATGCGTACTGTTATGGATGTCATATGAAGGATGTGTGTTAAGGAGGTAGAACCATCATTTGAGCCAATATTACTGAGAAGTAAGAGAAAATGAAGGCTGACAGTTGCCCTCTGGGCTTGGCAATATGGAGTTTCTTAGTCATTTTGACAGAGCACCTTCATTGTTGATAGGTCAACAGTGATAGAGAAGGGAAAAAATGAACTGAGAAAGCATTGCCCATCTTCCCAGGAGCTTTTCTGTCAAGCAGAGCAGTAAAACGCAGTGAGAGTTCCAGAGTTATATGGCATCAAAGGAAGTTTTAATGTTCAAAATGGAACAAGTTCCAGCATACTCATGGATGCATGGAAGCGAATGAGTGGAGAAGCAGAGATTGATGCTGCAGGAAAGAGGGAGATCCAAGCACAGTGGGCTCATTTTACTCTGGAACACGAACCATTCATAATTATAGTTCCAAACAGGTAAGAAGCTGAGAGGCTGGTGGGTGGGAAACAGGGGCACTATTTATCCTGGCTAACACTGAAAAAAAATCTAGACTCTAGAAAGCGAGGATTAATATTGAACACAGGAGATTTAGACAATGGAATTGTACTTCTGCCTAGGTGAACATTGAGTAGTGGAATGAGCAATGCAGACAGACTGTTACAATTAAAATACGCAAATGGTGTGATGCGACTTTCACTGTCAGAAATGACAATCCTTTATAGGAAATTGCTTATCCTACAATATACAGTTACATAAAAATACTCATATAAAAGAGTTTAATTGAAGTTGCCCTGCCCAAGAGATCATGTTTGTCCCAGAAGCCATTGGTCGTCAAATAAAAGCACATTACCATGTGTGGTATACTTTCTCTTGAGTTTTTGTTCAGAGACCCTTAAAACAATACAGGCTATTTTTGCTACTATTGGTGTACCGTGAGAACTTCATGGTAAGACCCTATTTCTGAAGACACTGTGCATATTGGTCATAGTGCATGGAGAAATCAAGTTGGCATTGACCAGGAAGTTTCTTCTTTTCTGGTAGCCTTCACCAGAAGGTGCTTAAGAGAAAAAGTTATTGATAGTCTTACCCATCTGTGAACTCTGTGAACTTTAGTAAAGTAACAGTTGTCATGACAAGATATGCCCATGGGCTCAAGAGTGGCATGGATGTTATGATAGCCAACTGCATTCTGATTGGATTTAAGAACACCTCTATGGGAAGAAAAACATACTTAGCACCATCAATCTGACCTAAAACCCATGGTTTGGGAGGTCATAGGTCCCCTGAACCTATTACTATTATTCTACTAAATAAACATAATATCAAACTGACCTCCAAGCTCATAAATTAGCACAGCTCTCAGATCTCAGCAGAGAAGTTTCTTTGGGCAGTGGAGAATGGTTAAGGATGAAATTTACAACCAGTCAAAATGCAGGGAATAAATATTAGTGGAACTAATGCTTACTCATAAATGGGACAACTATATCACTTCCTACCCCAAGGCGCAGGGACTACCAGGAAAGAAGACACAGAAAGATTGTGAGAGCCTGATGTCTAGGAGGACTGAATTGACACATTGTCCTCTGGACATGACAAGACCTCTACACTTAAGAGCTCACAGCATCCGTGACTATGGGCAGTTGATGGCTCCAGTATAGAAAGAAGAATCACTTTTAGTTAAGGATTTGGCCCTTGGTAGACTGGTCATGCTCCAGTAGATGGCTTCACACCCAGGAAGATATGGACAGCACTAAGTGGATATGATGAGTCATTCACAAAAAAGGAGGAAACAGTTTTAGGGGGATAGGGAGATGGGATAGATCTGGGAAGAATTATAAAATAATCCATGTCTGAAATTCTTAAAGACAGTAAAATATTTGGAAAAGATCTCATTATGTAAAACTGTACTATAGTAAATAAACATTCATGATAATTCAAAACAAGCTACATACCAGTTCTACACAGAAAATTGCAGTCTTTAGCAAGACGGATCACTTCCCCCTACTGCTCTCTGCTCTGAAGAAGGAAAGACCTGCTGTCACCCACATTAATGGTCTATGGTCACCCACATTGACAGTCTAATCATTATATTTTGTAGCTATTTAAAATGTCCCCTTAATATTTTACCTCTGTAAATAGGACCCACTTTTGCAAACCAAGAGGGACTGGATTCTCCTACCATTTTATTGTCAAAAAAACGAGGCATGCCATAGTAGAAAGGTATCTGAAATGGGAATCAGGGCTCTGTGTTTCATGCTCTGTTCTGCTGCTAACTCACTGGGAATTGGTTTTCTCTCTGGAAAATAAAGTGGTTAATTCAGAGGATCCAGAAAGCCATGTCTGGACTCAAGTAATGGAATCATAATAACAATCTAAATAATTCAGAAATTCACAGCTGATGCCCTTTATTTTATATGCCCATAATATTCTATGTCAAGATAAGTCACATTTATATTGTGGAAAGGTTAGCAGTCACCCATCATTAATATCTTACAGGGTTATTGTGATGATTAAAAGAAGAAATATGAAGGAAATTCTCAATAGTCACTGGTATCAGTTAAGTGCCAAAATCTCACATCTTTTACTATCATCTAGAATCTGATTTTACAATAATGACATTTGAGATATCAAGTGAAGTCAACCTCCAAATAATGCAGATGGAGAAGGAATGGGTTTTATTTCAATAAAACCTTTTTAAAACATCTTTTTGCTGTTGTTGGAAAATGGCCTTTATGTGTTGCAGGAATAAAAGATGAAGGAAAGTATTGGGGTAAGTTTAAGGGCTGATGGTAAAGTTAGCCTCAAATATTGATAGCAGGCAGGGCAGCATGGGGAGAAATACCATCAGATTATACAAAGTACTCTTTGCTGTGTAAAAAATGAAATACTACAAAATTTGTAATTTAATTGGTTAATATGGTAAGATATAAGGTTAAGTTAGTATTTTTTGCTTTTTTTTTTTTTTCAAGACAGGGTTTCTCTGTGTAACCACTCTGGCTGTGAAACTCACTTTGCAAACCAAGCTGGTCTCAAACTCACAGAGATCCACCTGCCTATGCCTCCTGAGTGCTGGGATTAAAGGCGTGCGCCGCCGCCACCACCACCCAATAGGTGAGTAATTTTTAATTCAAGTCTATTGTGGTTTTGCTTTCTACCAAATTTACTTCTTGCATTTTCTCAAATTTCTTATTTACATAGATTATTTGTGTGCAGAAAGGTAATTTAATAATGCTAATCTATATATTTTATAATAAGAATTATAGCTTCCTGATGGACAAAGTGTTGAAATGAATGTGCTATGGTATAAATAATTTTGGTGAAATTTTACCTTTGTATGACACTTGTTTCAGAGAAGCAGAATAGTCACATGACCAGACAAAACCTTCCTGACCTCAGCAGGAGTGGTCAGAGTAGAATTTCTCTGAAATAACTCTGTGAATATTAATGATTTTATCCAATGTAAAACACTGAAAACAGTGCCTGGTACATAGTAAACACTTAATGAATGATTGCTGTGATTGCAACCATTGTCCCTGCCATTGGTTTCAAGATGATAAGGGTATTAGTTGCTATTCCTTCTTGTAGTGACTCAGTTGTCATCATTTTTATTATAAAGCCAGTGTCTGAAGGTATTGAACAAAAATGTCAATGAATCAAGCACACTGAGTGTGACTGTAGCAAAGCACATATCACAGAGCTCTAAACTAGTGTTTCTCCTCCAGTCCCAGGAAACGCTCTCAATACAGAAATCACCCTTAGTATTATCATACTGCCTGTTCGACTCAAACTCCTAACATAAGCTTGACAAGCTATTTAATTTTTTTGGTGAAATAGTATGTGGACCAAATGCACAGATCTGTGAGAGGGCTTAAAACTGTGGAGAGGAGCATGTGTGTGGGCTCACATTACTGTAGGGTACTGAAAAGGTCTCAGTGGGAATCTTGGCAGGCTATCAAATGGAGGAATAGTAGGCAGTTGGAAGACTGGAGCATGTTAAAAATAGATATTAAATTGATACGCACCTCAGATATCTGCAGTCTTATGCAGTTGCAGCCGTTGTCCCCAATTGTTAAGACATGGAACTAGCTAGGTATCCATCAGTAAGTGAATGGATGACGAAAATGTAGTCAATATCCATGATAGAGTAGTATTTAGCTTAAAAGTGACTGAAGCATTTATGTCATTCCAAATGACAAATAATTAGGACTGAACCTGGAGAAGATTATACTAAGTTAACTAGGCCTGGTAGAGGGATGCAAATAATTCTTTGTCTTAGTCATATGTGGAATCTGAAAAAATGGAATTTGGGAGAGAGCAAAATCATTACTAGTGATTAGAGGTGGGGTGGGAGCTGGGGAGATACTGATCAAATGACTAATAAAGAAGCGTGTAATTCAGTTTCCCAATAGATTAGAACTTTCCTGATATTTTTGTTTTATAGTTTTTTTTTCATATATTTAGAAAAGATAGCTGAGTGTGGTGGTACATGCTTTTAATTCCAGTACTTGGGATGCAGAGGCCGGTAGATCTCTGAGTTCGAGGTCAGCCTGGTCTACAGAGTGAGTTTCATGACTGCCAGGACTACACCGAGGAAAATTAAAAGATCAGTGAATAAAGTTGAATTCTTACAAATTTGCCAAGGTTCGTTTTCTGACTTGGGATATGCCTATTCTAGATAAATGTTTTGTATCATTCTTTTTTTATCTAATTTTATTTAGTATATTGTAAATATCCGGTAACAAATAGGCATAGAAACTCCTCCACAGCTGATAGGAGGGGAGAGAGTGGGAAAACTAAACTGGTAGCTGAAGATCAAAAAGATGCTATCTGGATCCAGAGGGCTCCTGGGATATAGTGAAGACCATCTTTATAGATTCCTTGATATTTTTAAATGCAGGATTGTGGGCAAGAAGGCAGATAAAGCAGAAAGTACAGAGGGATGGGGGACCTCAAAACAGAAGAAAGATTCCAGTCAAAGTCCATGCTTTGAGATTTCCTGATTAACTCTAAATCGAGTTAACAATTGCACAGCTCTTTCCAGGTGCAAGTATGTTGAGCTTTAACGGGGCTGTGCTTGAGGGTTCTGACAGAATTTGTGTACATTTCAAACCCAGGTAGCCATTATCAATGCTGTGCTTGTTCTTACAAAAGAAGATGTTGATGGTACCAGTTGAGAGCCAGATAAATGTGCTTTTCTGCCTTCATAGGCAGGGAAAAGCCTTTGTCAGTGATGTGGACAAACGGCTTACCTTCAGTCTTATTTAACTCCATGGACACATTATTTTTTTATGACTTAAATAACAAAACAAGTTAAATCAGCTTGTGTGTCAGTTCTTTGATGATTCCTCTGTCACAGAGGAGACTTTTAGATAATTGAAAAGGGATGGGACATAATGAGTTTTCCTTACACGTTTCTTCTCATCACTAATTCCACTGATAGTCTACAGGGAACATAAAGAGCCTCTCATCTCACTCTTAGATGGTATGAAAAGGCCTACATCTGACACCTGGAGCTTGGCGCTGCCCTTTCTGCACTGGATGGGCTGCTGTAGAGTCAGCAAGGGAAGGGATTTGTTTGCTGGCCTCTCTTCTCCACAAAAGCTCTAATCCAATTAAGTTTACCCTGGTGCCATGCTCCGTCATTATCTTCCCTACACTCATCCAGCACTGCACCTGTGCTCTGTAGTTCTCCCACAGGGATAGAATAGTTAGATAAAAAGACGCTAATTCCACATTCAGCTCAAATGTTATTGTTCTTAAAATGTTGCTCATCCCATTGGCTAACCTAATATTCCATTAGTACACAGCTTTGCTTTTCAGCTCTACAATGATTTTTTAAAAAATCATTTAAACAATATATCTCCTTCAATTTTTACACCCTCAAATCCTATCGTTCCCAATGACCACACTATAAATGAATCCATCAATGCTTACCTGTACAAATAAAACTGTAACAATGGATACACTCAAAATGTTGACATACATATATAAATTTATATTTAGATAACTTTGTAGATTTAGGGCTTTTCATTAGGATAATAATTAATCCTCCACTGATTTGAGACAGAAGATTCCGGTAACTGTGATGTTTTTTCAGAAGTCAATGGTGGCACATGCCTTTAATCCCAGCACTCAGGAGGCAGAAGCAGGAGAATCTCTGTGATTTCGAAGCCAGCCTGGTCTACAGAGAGAGTTTCGGGACAGCCAGGGCTATACCGAGAAACCCTGGCCACAAAAACCAAAATCCAAAAACCAAACCAAACCAACCAACTAAACAACAGCAACAAACAGAAGTCATTAAACAAGTAAACAAAGACTTCTGGAACGTTGGGGCAGAAAAAGAGTTAATGCAAAGTGTATGTGCATACAGTAAGTTAGGCACAGGCTCTGGTATTGGAGTCAGTGAGTGAAAGAGTGTGGTTGAACAGAAGAGCATAAGTATTTCTTTTCTAAAATTTCTAAAATGAACAGGGGTGAGAGAGCAGAGCTATGCTGAGGTATGCAAGAGCATAAAGCCAAAAACCAGCAGTGCCAACTTGGATTTCATTTGAAATTTCGGCACTTCGCTCAGCATGAATTTTGTTCACGTTAATTTTTAAAATTTTCACAAAATATAATTTCATTGAGAGTCTTCTAGTTTTTACGCAGATTGAGTGCCTCACTTGCCTTTTATCCTCGCCCAGCCCGGAATGTTAAAGCAGAGGCACTTAATATATGGCTGGTATAATTTAGGGGGAAAAGTTAAATTTACATCTTAATGTGAAGCTGAGTCATTAAGGAAAAAAAGTCTTCAAAATCCAATCTATTATCTCTAATAAGGGAGCAAAGATGTATTTTCGAAAGATTTCTATCAGATAAAATTTAAACAACCTTTAGATGTGCTTTTAGCTGTAATGACACATTCATTCCAGAGGTTTTAAAATTTAAATTAGGTGTTTGATTTTGTTTTTTTTTTCTCTTATACAAAAAGTGATCTGGATGTAAGCAATTGTGGACTTCCTTCCCAAGTCTTCTATATGCTAACGTCTTTCCAGAAGCCAGTGTCTTCACTCACATATCTTTTCTTAATAATGTACCAATCTTGTGTCTTCAAGAGGTGCAGACTCTCACCAGAACCTGCCTTGGTTGTCTTCCCCGAGTTAAGTCCATTGCTTAAGTAAACAGCATGAAAGCAGCTACTAGTCTATGAGTGATAACTGTCTGAATTTCTGTAGCATTTGTGTGACCGATGCTTAAACAACCTGATGGTACAAATGCATCATTGTGCTAAGATGACTTTTCTGCTTGATGCTGGGGATTAAACATGATCTTGTCCATGCGAGGTCAAAGTTCTGCCACTGATACATCTTTTAGCTTAAGAATTACCTTTTGTTGTTGTTGTTGGGGGACAGGAGAATTGCTCAGTGGTAAGAGTGTTTGCTTTGCATACATGACCAAGGGCTAGGTTCAAGAGAAACACATTCTTGAGTGATATTTAAAGACTTTGCAGTTTTCAACTTTTATTTTACTTTATTTTTATAAACAAGCATTCAGTCCCATATGATTAAATTCCCATTGATCAATCTAACTGTAAATGACCATAAATAGACTGGTGACAATTATCTGCCAGAAAAAAAAAATGGGTGAATGGGACATATCAGCAAATGTTTAAATATTCAGTCTGTTAGACAGAATTTAATTTACCTCGTCATTTTCAACCAATAGGCTCTCACCCACCAGCCTGCAAAAGTAAATGGTAGCCCACCAACTTTTCTTTTCAGCCACACTGACCTATATGTTGGCTGGCCTCTTTTGACCAGAGTTTATGACAGAGTTTTGAGTGAATTATTTGCTACCAGGAAACAAATGTACATAATTTAGTTACTCATCTACATTCTCTCTTCAGACTATTAGTTTAGATATTTTACCTTTGAAATGCAGGACGAATGTTTTTCTGGTCTTGCCTGGCCCCCATGAACGTACAACCATTTATAAAATAATCACTCAGAGCCTTAATATTATTTATAACTGCTCAGCCATTAGCTTAGGCTTATTACTGACTAGCTCTTACACTTAAATTAACCTGTAATTTTTATGTATGTTTAGCCAGGTGGCTTGGTACCTTTTTTCAGTTCTGTCTTGACATCTTGCTTGTCTGTGTCTGCTTGCCCCATCTATACTTCCTGTCTGGCTACTAGCCAATCAGTGTTTTGTTTATCAACCAATCAGAGCAACACATACTCACAGCATACAGAATGACATCCCACAGCATTGAAAGTATAAATATCTCAAAACTTTAAAGAATTTAGTGGATTTCTCAAAGTCCATAAAATAGGATAGCATTTACTTTCCCTTTTCTAGTCCCAGAGTGTGATAGAGAACTGTTAACTGTTAATTAGCTGTATGTCAGGTAAGCACAGCACATTTAAGGAACCCAGGAATGAGGTATAGGGGGCACAAATAATCATTGTAGGTTTAATGTGGTAGGTCTCAAAGATCTACCTGATAATAAGCATTGAATACAGAAATATGCACATGTTATGATACCTGAAGTAGTGGTATTTGGGAAATAACTTCATTGCTTCATTATTTTTAGAGTACTTCAAACTCTAAAGAATATGATGTGTTGGGCCACTTAGGACTGATTAGAAAAAGCATGTGCCTGTATTTCGGAAGAGATCTCAGGTTGGCTAATGACTTGCCAGTGTCTACTTATGACCATTAGTTACTTATACTGCATCTTGGGATTTGATTTCCTTATTCATAACATTACCTAAAGATAACCTTCACAAATCTAGTGTTACAGATCATTCTGCCAAGAAACTGTGGCAGAAGAGTTGTGATACAGATTTATATATTTGTGCATACACATACATTTATTACTTATGTATGAAAATATATATGCATGTAACAATTATAATAAAATTAAAAGGCTATTCAATTTGAAAGTGTTGGAGGGAGAGTATCTTGGAGAAAATAGAGAGAGGAAAGGGAAGAAAGAAAGTGATGCAGTTTTATTTTAATTTAAAATGTATAAAAATGAATAAATTTTTAATTACTTATGTATACTTTTTTTAGCTATAAAAAAAGAAACTGACAGGTGAAGTCAGAAACTGTGCTTAAAGATAGGTAGGGACATCCTAAAATTCTCCCTGAGTTCTCATAGAATAAATACTGTCTTAATCTTTGAGTTTGTCAACAAAATCCATATGAGTCAGGTGAGTACGTTCAAACAATACAGAGCGGTGATCTTCAAAATAGGGGTTGCGACCCCTTTAAGGATCACATATCAGATATCCTGTATTATGATTCCTAACAGTAGCAAAGTTACAATTATGAAGCAGCAACAAAATAATTTTATAGTTGGGGGTCACTGCAACATGAAGAACTCTATTAAGGGATCTCAGCATTAGGAAGATTGAGAACCACTGTAGAGAGGGAGTGTGAAGAATGAAAACTGTGGCTAATATCTGAAGAGGAGAATGAAAACTTCTTTTGCTGTCTCCCTCTTCCTCTTCCTTCCTCCTTCTCTCTCCTTGCTTAAAAATACTGGGAAAGCGCTTCCATGCTCTATCATACAATTACTTTAATTAATCTGCTTGTAGGTGGATAATTGTCCTCATTCTGGTTATTTTTTTTTCTTTGTATGTCACATCTATTCTCATTTACTGACATGTGTAGACAACATCTGCATCAACAATTGTCTTAATTTAATTTAAAGCTGCTTTATTATTCAAAGAACAAAATCGCGTAGGATGGTTGTCACCAAGTAATCATTTATGGAACCACCACACAGGCCAAGAAATGTAGCATTGCCAGAATTTTAGAAAGGAGCCCGTGGCCATGATTCTCTGCATTCAGTACCCATCAGAGCTTCCTCCCTTTGTTATTCTGGCCCAGAGATAGCTGAATAGCATGCCACATTTTTTTTTTTTCACATTTGGACGCCTCATTGTTCCTCTTTGGTTCTCTCAATCTTGTTCACAACTGTTCGTTGATCTGTCTTCAGTTGAACTGCTTCTGTGTGCCATATGTTTTTTTGCCTGTAATTTGGCTGGCCTGAGACCCTTTTAGAACAGTTAATAGAAAGACAAAGGAGATGGTGTGTCAGTACAGTTCTTACCTTGCATACAAGAGTCTCTGATTTAAAGTGTCCTGAACATAAAACGCCAGCATGCTGGCTCACACCAATAATCCCAGCACTTGGGGAGCTGTTGCAGGTGGGTCCCCAGAGCTCACTGGCCAGCTAGCCTAGCCAAATCAGTGAACTCTCAGTTCAGTGAGAGACCCTCTCTCAAAAAAATGTAAGGTAGAGAGCAATTGAGGAAGATATCAGGCATCCACATACCCACACAAATTCGTACACATGTACACACACAGGAAAAGATACTTAATATATAAGCCATATACATAAAGAATGTTTAATAGATAAAGTATTAATAGTCAAAGTAGAAGTTACTTTAACTTAAAGATTAATTATGCTTGCTGTGATTTTTAAACATATTTGTACATATACTTATATTATCAGAATTAAGATGTTCTCTTTTGTTTCAACTGTTAATTTTCTCCATAAATGGATAGTCAGTTTTATTGAAAAATATTTCTGCATTTGTTAAGACGACTTTGACTTCTTTCCTTGATCTTGTTCATATTTGATTTACATTAACTGATTTTTTTTTCTTTTGGAGACTGGGTCTCACTGTATAGTGCTAGCTGGCTTTGAACTCATTATGTAGACCATGCTGGCCTTGAACTCATAGAGATCTGCCCACTTCTGCCTTCTCAGTGCTAGGATTAAAGCTAAGCACCATCATGACCCACTCATTAATAATTTTTTAAATGTTAAAATTTGTCTATCTTCTGAATAGCATGTCTTTTTAGTATATTTTATTTTTAAACTATTGTGGAGTTCTATTTACATACATCTTGTTTAGTTATACCTAAATTTATCTAATTTTTATGCTGAGAACCCAAACAGGAACATCTTCTAATATGGCCTTTCATCCACTGAATCTAACATGGCATCTCTTCCACTGACTGTGAACCTCATCCTCCCTCTGACCTGGTCCATGACACACCTTTGTATAGCTTACCCTGCTAATCCTTCCATTACAAGCACAATGTTTGGAAAGCCTCCCATCAGTTCACCAAAGATGTGGGGTTATTCAGTGAGACACCACAGACCTCACAGGAAAATTGTTGCATGACGTTTATTTTAGTAATTGATTGATGTCTGTCTTTAATATTATGTACTACTTTGGATATTGTAAATACTAGTTTATTCATTTTTTTTCATTCATTTGTTTAAATTAAATGTATCTTTAGCAAGTAACATGATTCTGAATACCAAGTATATGACTTATAAAAATATGCCAAACAAATGCTTTGTACTAGCTGATAGTGAAATTGTTAGTCAAATATAAAAGGGTAAGTATCTATAAGCTGTCTAGTAAGAGAAATCTAAGTGGACACTGGATAAAAGAGGAAGAAATTAAATCTGTAACATTAGATCCATAGCTTTTTTTGGTGTGTGCTCACACATAAAAAATGTGTAGAGGATTAACAGCTACTTGAGGGTGCTTCAGGAATATTAAGAATGATTACAATCTTAAAAAACAAAAATCTTACTTTCAATTTTTTAGCAGTGTATTTCTTTCTTTCTATTACAATCCATGAGGTTTAAAAATTTTTCATTTACATGAAACATAAAGTCTCTGATTTTTATTGCCCTGTGTGTCCTCACGTATCAGTTCTTTCTTAATCATGCTGACTCTCTACTTGTATTATCCCCAAGGTAGGAGAATACAGATATATGTATGTCTATTATAAAAACATAGAGGGAAAAAAAAACCATGATCATCTTTTTAAACCTGCTCCCAAATGCCTCTTTCACACACTGAGGTTATTTTCATGGTTTGAGATTTTGGCTAGAACTCTGATAATGTTGTGCCTGAGATTATTTTTCATTTTTAACAAAGGATTTGCATTTCCTATGAGGTCTATAAAGTAACTAACATAGGCCCTACACCTTGAGGAAGCTTGTAAATTATTAACCGAGCAGGAGGAAATAAATGAGCTTTGGGAAGGTTCCTCTCTTTTAGGATGTACGCACTTAAGCTCTGGAAGAGGCTGAGTCCTGGTACGGTCTGCTGGTAAGACTGGCTTCGCATCAAGATTGCACATTCACACTCAAGGCTTAACTCTCTGCTCAAGATTGGGGGAGGTAACTCGAGGCAGACAACTATTGACAAAGACTTAGGTGAGATTGATAATTTATTTCAGAGGAGGTTGACATTCATCTAGTTACTTATTTGTACACTTACTTCAACATTAGCAAAGAAACAATGGACACTACTTTATGCAAAATGTGGTCACCCGGACATAGAAGTGATTCGTTTAGCTTACAAACAATGAAGGGTGTTAAAGTGTAGTGGGCCATGTGCTATATGAGGAGACCGGGAGGGGAGTGTGTCCCGAGTCAGGTAGCACGGCTCCCATGATTTGGTCACATTGGAAAGGCAGCTGCCTCAGGCGGCAGCCCTCTGGTATTTCCCCATCTTGACCATTTTCATTACAGCACCTCCAGTTTTGGCTTCTCTATGGTCTGAGCACCTTTCTTCTGTTTCCACTGGGAAGAGATAGTGACCAGCACATTATGATGCTTTTGTCCTGACTGTGTCTTCTGCGCTGGCTGCTCACTTGGCTGTCCCTGCTCTTCACTAACTTACATTGTAGTTGTTTGTTGATCCCTGCTCAGTGAGTTGCTTTCTTCCATCTTGGAAAGACCTTCCATGTCCTCTCTGCATCCATATATCTGTGACTGGAAGATTCCTCTTCCAAGGATTGTTTCTGTGCCCAGGTCCTTCATAAAGCTCCTCTGGTCTGAATTTTGCATTCTTTTAATACCCAGAGTATTACACACCACTCCAGGATCATATCGTGTTCATACTAGATGTGTGTTGACTGAATGAGCATGAAAAATGGAAAAATGTGCTGGGCAGTGGTGGTGCACGCCTTTAATTCCAGCACTTGGGAGGCAGAGGCAGGCAGATCTTTGTGAGTTCGAGGCCAGCCTGGTCTACAGAGCAAGATCCAGGAAAGGCACAAAGCTACACAGAGAAACTATGTCTCGAAAAAGCAAAAAAGAAAAATGAAAAAGAAATCAAGATATATCTGAAAGACCCTGTGAGTTTAGTTGTAGGAAACGTACACATTCTCATTTTTTAATTTGACTTTTATGAATTTTATACTATTTAATTTTTTACTTAAAACAGTAAGGATAAGCAGAGGAATATAGAAAAGCTCATGTTTCTCCAGGGCAAGTTACTCTGATTTCTTTTTACATTTTTTATTTTATGTGCATTGGTGCTTTGCCTGCATGTGTGTCTGTGTGAGGGTGTTGGATCCCCTGGAACTGGGGTAACAGACAGCTGTGCGCTGCCATGTGGAAGCTAGGAATTGAACCGGGGTCCTCTGAAAGAGCAACCAGTGCTCTTAACTGCTGAGCCATCTCTCTAGCCTCAAGTTATTCTAATTTTTAAGAACTACCTCACCTTAAAGAAAGACCAGTGTCATGAGCCTAAAATATGTTAGAGATTTTAGACTTACAGTTTCTCAGAAAATTGGCTTCCCTTATAGTATATTTCTTCCTATTTCAACCTATTTCAGGTAGAAGAGTATCTACTTCCCTGTGCATCTACCTACTCTGGGGGATATGGCATTAAGTGAGACATAATTTTGAGTTTCAAAACTCACAGTTCAGCAGAGCGACTGTTTCTAGGAGACCAACACTGCAGCCTGTGGTGGTAAGAGTCAAGAATCAGAGTGCAAGAGAAAATAAAAGAGGCTGAGAGATCAGTTTTCTCCGAAGGGGATCCTGAGCACACCCCATAGAGGAAGCGTCGCCTGAAGACTATGTAGAAATTCAATAGTGGGAAATGAAAGCAGAGTATTGAATAGCTCAGGGTACAACACGGGAAAGCGTGGGGTCCGGAAATCGTAGGAAATGTTTGTGATGTAGTAGGATGCACATGGGGCTCAGCATTGGCTTTTAGACTGCGAGGAAGAAACGTGAATTGCCTACTGCATCCCATTTGTAAAATATATGTGACTTTATATGTAGTAGGAACATTGGTCTGAGAAGGGAATAAAGTGAGACAATTAGATTTGGGTTTAGATTTAATGTTGGTGTCAGGGTAGAAGAAGACAGAACATTTAGGAAACTACGATATACTCCAGATAAGCTTTTGCTATGGCTGGGTCCAGGATAATCATGAAGAACTCAGATTTAAGCACTGAGGGTAAAAGATGCCCTAAGAACCAACTGACAAAATTTAATGCTGCTTGGAGAGAGGAAATAAAGATAATATATTTACCCCACTGCTGGCAATGGAGCCCAGGGCTTGCACGTGCCAGGCAAATAAATGTCTCCCATTGAGCTATATCCCTGGCTCTAAAGTCCTCTAATAGGTAAAGAACTTGCGGATGTCTCCAAAGCTCTGAGACTGAAATGATGTGAAGCTTCATGGTTATTCAAAACATAAATTAAAATAGACAATGTATTGCCAAAGAATTAGTGGAGGGCTGCGGTGTGTTTAATGGCTACCAGTTGTCCTTGATATCCATGGAATGTTGGGTTCAGAGTCCTTGGTGAAAATCACAGCCTGTGGATGCTTAAGTGCCTTGTGTAAAATGGTAAAGCAATTGCATTCAACCTCCCCATTCTCTTATTTTCTCATATGCTTTAAATCATCTCCAGATCACTTATTCTCCCTACATTATAAATAGTATGCAAATGGGTTCTCTACTCTCTTATTTAGAAATAGCAAGAAAAAAAGTCTACATACATTTATCATGTATGAAATATTTTTCCAAGTATTTTGTTCTTTGGTTGGTTGAAAACATGTGTTTAGGAGCACAATTATATAAATTAGCTTTCCAATGCCTGTCAGCTACATGTGGAGGGCTGTTCCATGGTAATTAAAGACATATGATTTGATGAGTCCATTAAACAGAGATGTATTTGGGAATCATTACTATAGAGTGATAATTAAGTAATAAGCCATGGGGGGGGCAAAGAAAGCAGATGAAATATCTTCATACAAAATCTGGCTGAAAAAGAGGTGATGGAAAAGTAAAGTTCTAAAACTAGATTAACTCCATAGAAGGAAGCTCTCAGAATTATAAATAGCAGATACAGAAGGAAATGATGATGCAGAAGGAAAAGATGAATTTACTATTCAAGTAGATATTAGTTCCATAGATGGTTAGTGATGGATTGCAGATGAGATGACGTTGAGACATTAATAATAGGGCAAAATAGCAGAGGAGCTTGAGGAGGATACAAACAGGAGGACGGCTGATTCTTAGAATATTCTCTCAGTGTTTTTGCTGATTTTCACAAGGCATGACAGGCTCTTCTCAGATATTACAGTACTCGTAGATCTAGCTCTAATGATACTGGAGAAATGAGTAGCTGTGATGAATGAAACCAGTAGAGCGCTGCTGGAAAACAGAACCACGGTATAAGGAGGGTGGACAACAGCAGGCCAATGTCACATCCATGGGCATCAGAAAACTCTGCCAGCCAAGACAATCCCCTGACCGCCCAGCTTGCAGTACAACCATGTTGGTCACATATGGTGTGTACGCACTGGGAGAGAAGCCAAGTCTCAATAGCTTTATCTCCAAAGAAGGCCTAAGGAGGGGGCAGACCAGGTGCTTGGACTCTGGGCTCTCTCATACTATTATGATGTGACAAAGGCAGCAAGTGTGGGCCTGGTGCTGTTCCGGTAGAGAAACTAACGGGGGGTGGGGAGGGGAAGGGGGGAGCATGCCCTGGGCAGGAGCTTGGAGAGAGTAAAGATAGGAAACCAAGAGGGAAGGGAGTTTAGTTTTGCAAAACCAGGTCAATATGAATTTGTATTGTTATATCATGTAGGTCCTGCAGGCTCGTCACTTCACATCTGGATTTTGATTACTCAGTATGGTTGAGGATTATTCCTTTACACTGTGTGAAGATGTGTCACTGTGATTGGTTTAATAAAGAGCTACATGGCCAATAGCTAGGCAGGAAGAGGTTAGGTGGGACTTCAGGTGAGACACAAATGTCTCAGAGAAAAAGAAGGCAGGGTTACCAGCCAGATGCAGGAGGAGAGGTGAAAGCCGCGAGCCCTGTGACAACACATAGATGAATGGAAATGGGTTAGTTTAAGTTATAAGAGCTATTTAGAAATAAGCCTAAGCTAAGGACAAGCTTTCATAATTAATAATAAGCCTCTGCATCATGATTTGGGGGCTGGCAGTTCAACAAAGCCTGCTAGGTCTGCTACACAGTGTTAGGTTAAAAAGCCAGGTGATGATAAAACCACAGCACACAGCATCCTTACTGCTCAGCAGTGCTGCTTACAGAGAAGCCCGAGTTGTAGCATGGGGGCCTGTGACTCTCCTACCAGCCTTAGAGGGAATCTGACTTCAGAGAAACCTTTCCTGGACTGACTTAGGAAGACAGCAGATCAACAGTGGGAGAAAATTTAAACTGTGAAAGGCTAAAGGGTGGCTGACTGTGCCAGTTACTTTGGATGAGGAAGGAGACTTTGCCCAAATCGTGAGTGAACAGCAAGTCAGTTAAATCGGAATGAGGACAAGAAATGTAATGAAAAAAAGATGAGGCTGAGAATGTCCTTGAGGTTGTGAGTAAGGGAGCTAAGAGATCCACTAACCTTCAACATCCCTCCAAATGCTGAGATGGGAAGTGTTCTGGGAAGAGAGAGGGTGGGAAGTTCTTTAGCCATTCCTGTTGGCACCTTAATGGAAAACCTGTGAATGGGCTGATAGAAATCATGAATGGGAACAGAAAAGTCTTGGGTGGGAGGCAGTAGAAGAAAAGAGAAACCAGAAAAGGGCCAGGGCAAGGGCTGGGAAAATGAAGGGCTGGATGCAGAAGAGTGGGGGCCAGCGGTGGTGTTAGTGCAGGTGAATGACTACCTGGGTGGAGGACTGCATTCACCCTTCAAGGCACTATGAGGAATAACACACCATTCCTCAGACGAACTCCCTCCCTAAAGCACTCCTGGTTAGGTGGAAAGGGAAACCTGGACCTCCCAAACACTGGTGGGTTGTATTGGCAACACACATTTTCTAAAGGCCACATTGCAAACCAAGTACAATGGGTTTTGCGATTCATATTGTGCAGCTTAATATGTCTAAGACATTATCATTTCAAGCTGTCATCAACAGAACCACCAATCTACTTTTGTTCTTTTTTTTCCTTAGTGATTCTTTCAAGTCTTATTGTTCTGAGTTTACCCCAGTACATCTTAGTTTTGTCACTGAATTTTTACCATAAATATATGGTTTATGGGTATATATGGAGAGATGGTTCAGTGGGTAAAGCTCTTGCCATGTGACCATAAGGATTTGAGATGAAATCTCCAGAACTTAGGCCAATGCAAATTTTAGGCAGGGGTGGTGGCCTCCCCTGTAGTCCTGGAGGTTGGGAAGCAGAGGCGGGAGGTACCAAGATCAAGCTGGATAGCTAGAATATCCAAATTGATGTTTGTTTTTGTTTTTAATTCAAGCATGATACTATGCCTCAGTATTTAAAATGGAGTACAATTGCGGATGACACCTGATGTCAACATATGTCCTCCACAGTCATGGAAGCATACATGTACATAAGGGCAACTGTACACATAATTACATCCCCACGCATGAAAACATGCAATCAGATAATTACACACATGTACATGCAAAAAGAAAAATATATGACTTTTATATTTAGATTTTATATAAATTACTGTCATAAAACTGAAATTCATCGTCATCATTTATCATTACAAAGTTCCCAGTCATACAATTGCAGATCAGATTTAAACTGAAATTCGTGTGAATTAAAATTAAATAAAATCAGAGGTACACTTAGCAAGTAGATAGCACAAGGACTGTGTACTCCCAGCTACCAGGTAATTGCCAGCATTATTAGGGGGACTTGACTGTAATTGGAGTTAATGCACTGCTTAATTAAAGTTAGGAGGTGAGAATTGGACTCTATACTTTGAAAAACTGTGAACGTGTACATCTGGTTGTCATTACATGGGAAAGTGTTAGGAGAGACCTGAGTGTGTGTGTGTGTGTGTGTGTGTGTGTGTGTGTGTGTGTGTGTGTGTATCATTTCCTCAGCCTTTCCTGTGGAAAGTTTCTGTATATTCCCTTACACTCAGGTGAGTCATAAAACTAGCCCTTTCTTGTTAAAATGTCTTCATCGTTAAAATGCAAATGATGATAACTAAAATATCAAATTATTCTATTTTGCAAATCCTTTTGCTCGACTATTAAGGAGCTTCTTAGAATTATCTTCCATGTTCGTTATTTCGAAAAGCATTTGGCTCACATTGTCCCAATTAGCAAGCGTAGATAAAAGGAGCTGGTGAGAGTGGAAAAAAGCCCCTTGCTAGTGTGGCTTAGGCTGCCTGCTCTGACTCACCTGCAGACAGCTCATAATCAATTTGCGCATAAAGTTGATTGAGCTCTATGGGAATATTTAGATGGAAGAAACTCTGTAAATGCCAGATATTAATTATCTTCATTATATTGTATAATGTGGTAATAACAAGAATGTTACAATTGATTTAATGGAGCCTTGTAATTTGAAGCAAGCTTTTAACGGCACCATTGCAAAGTTCTCTCTTGACTTTCTACATAATTTTATGCATATTGTTGCATCTGTGAACGTTTTCAGAGCGCCACTGGACACTGAAAAGAATGTACCTTCTTTTAGAGGCATGACAACAGTGTTCCATGTGCACACTTTACAAAGAAAAATAGCACACGCTGTTGCTATTGTGAAGTAAGAGATGTAGGATCAGACTTCAGTGGTAGATAGGAGAGCATAGAGACAGGAAGTGAAGAAGACATATTTGGTAACTTGCTCTCCAAAGGCTAGTCCTTAAAGCTGTTCTGTCCTTCCCTCTGTCCCCCCTCCCTCACTTCCTCCGCATCTCATGTTAAATGTTGTGATATCAGAGACATCAAGACTATCCCTACCAGGAAACTTTCCTCATGCCTCAGTCATCCCCTTTTCTTAGTCTCTCTTTCTCTGTGGTCAAGATTATCATTGGGACTCATTTTTTTAAAAATTAACTGAATTCACTCATCCATGAATGATCTGAACAGGGATATCTGAGAACTACATACAACAACTTTTTTTTGAATATGTCTGTTTCTGAGTTTGAGTTCTATCATGCTGTTAATCAAGTCTGTTACTAAGGGTATTCTTCTGTCACTAAAACTGCATGGATAGAATAAGTAGTTAATGCTTTGTTGTTCACGCTGCCTTTTAAAACCACTTATGTTTTGTGTGGCATATTCACTTTTTAAAACCAATTTTAGAAAAATGATTGAGAGAATTTGCACTTACATTTCTATTTATGCATTTGATTATTTCTTTAAGATACAAAGTAGAAATGGAAGCTTAAAAAGGAGGCAATTTTGAAAAGACTTTTCTGTATTTGGATAAAAGTCTTTCTAGAGTTGTTACAGCCAGTAAATGCCACTTGATATGGAAAAAGAGTCTTTGTCGATATAACTAAAGTGAGGACTGTGTGGCTGGGGGTGGCTGTGTTGGATTATATAGTTGTATACTAGATGTAATTGCAGGTATCCTTGGGAAGATGAAGATGGAGGAGATTGAAGACGCCACAGTGCTGCTTTTGCAGATGAAGCAGCCAGTGTTCTTAGCTCATGAATCAAATGACGTGACAGATGCAACCCACTGCATCTGGAAAAGAGTCAGAAAAAGAATTCTGTTTACCATCTCCCAGTAAGTATGGACCTGTCTGCTCTTTGTTTTTTTCCCAGTGAAACTCATTTTGGTTTTTACCTACAAAATTGTGTGAGACATAGTATATGTTTCTTACATAGCTATTTTAAAACACATATTTTCATTTTATTTATAAGAATGTTTTACTGATGTTTATGTATGTGTACCATACACATGCCTGGTGCCTTTAGAGGCCAGAGGAAGATGTTAGATCCCCTGGAAATGGAGTTACAGGTGATGTGGATGCTTGAATCAAACTCCTGAACTCTGGAAGAGCAGCAAGTGCTCTTACCTACAGAGCTGTCCCTCAAGACCCTTAGAAACAATTATGTGTTCCTTTAATCCATGAAGTTTGCAATAAATTGCTACACCAGCTATATAAATTAACACATAATTTTAATAACAATTGAGATATGTATTCTGAATCATTCATTAGGGCTACCCAGTGATTTTTTTTTTAATAACAGACATATTTAAATGTTCCAAATTTTGTTCCAGAAAAACACATTTCTTTCCTATTGAATAAAATTTTTGTAGATTTTGAATGTTCTTGCACTGGTATTTCCATATATGTATAAGATAATAATACTTTAATAATATAATACTTATAATGTTCAGAGATTCAGAAGTGTATTTTCTTTGTAGCAATTTTCCTTAGCATAGAAGGAAAAATTGAGTGCCATAAAGATTGGCATGAGCTGGGCATTTAACAGGTCAACTTCTATAATATTATATGAGAAACAAAATTTCCCTCCTTAAAAGAGGTTAGCTTAAAGAAATAAATTTACAGTTTCTCCCAAATTATCTCATTCTTCAAAATGCTCTGTCCTGAGCAGTTTCATTCACTGTGTGATTACAGATGATGAATAAATGGAAATACAAAAACCATGTTATCTCTCTAAAATATTGGATTTTTTTATAGCACTGGGTGAGAATATATTTATAACTATTTTTTAAGACTTATACGCAGTGGCTGTGGAGGAAGCTCAGTGGTTGAAGACCTGACTGCTCATGCTCCAGGAGTGGAATTTGGATCTTCTGAGTTCCTGGAAATGCTGAGATGATCAGTAGCCTACTAATAATTCTAGTCTCAGAATGAAGAGCAAGTTGGTTGGCAAGACCGCTAAATGGGCAAAGTCTGGGTTTGATTGAGAGACCCTGCCACAAGGAATAAGGTAGAAGATCACTGAGGATGATTCCCACATCAATCATCTCATGCTTCCAGATGCTACACATGTAGCCATACACATGCAAACGTGTAGACTCATACACGAAAATGGAAAAAAAATTAAAGCCTTGCCATTTTGAGGTATTTCTTACAAATCCATCTTCTCCTGTAAGCAATTGATATTTATTTTTTTTTCATATCTTTGAGACAAGGCTTTGAGTATCCCAGGTTGACCTCAAACTCATCTATGTAACCAAAGACGACTCAGAACTCCAGATCTTCCTTCCTCTACCTCTCAAGTGTTGAGATTACAAGTGTGTGTTACCGAACAAGGTTGGTCTATGTAGTGCTTGAAATCAAACTCAGAGCTTTGGATATACTAGGGAAACATAAGCTAAGCTATATCCCCACCCAGTTACTTGTATTGATAACCAAGTAATTATGCCAGTGGAGATACGGGGTATTATAACTTCGTGTTTCAGAAGTACACATGAGAGGAAAAGTTGACATGCCAGAGGGGAGTTATTGTGTCTCAATGAGACAATTTGGGCAGAGGGCATTTCTAGTTTTTGATACTAGTAGGTAGATATCAGGATCCTATAGAAAAAATATAGATGGATATTCCTTCCCTACAATGTTCAAGAAGAACCACAGCCTCTGTATTTCTAAAAATTCCTCATTCTTGGGGTATATCACGAGCACCCGGGAACAACCCAAATGTATTAAATATAAATGTGTTCCACTCTATGAGCTAGATAGAGAATCTAGTACCTGACCATTTACTCCAGTGTGTCTCAGTCTCGGTGTGTTCTATATAGTAAATCTTTTCTTACTTAAGAAATTTTTTATTCATTTTACATACCCACCACAGATCCCCCTTTCCTCCCTCCTCTTGTTCTCCCCTAGTCCTCCTTCCCCCGACCCACCCCCCACCCCCTCCTCCAAAAGGGTAAGGGCTCCCAATACTGAAGGGTGACAAAAGGCAACTCAAACTTGTCAGCACATTTTACTGCTTTTTATGGCAAAGATTGTATGGTAGTGTAGCATTTGTGAACTGAAGGTTAAAACGTTCTCCAGTGTATGTCTTTCAAATGCACATGGTTTATAGTGATACCAATATAATGAATAAAAGTTTGACAAGAAATCAGAAAATAACAAAATGATGACTTTGGGGGCATAGAACTGTGGTCTTTAACAAGCAAGCAAACAAACAAATAGACAGACAAAGAAATTTTCTGGTCCTACATCTCTTTCTTGGAGCTCTTGGATGATTCCTCAATGCCACCTAACAGTAAGACTTCTCTTTTGTAATTGTGAGCCATGGGCAGTCATTTTGGCGCCTGAATATTGTGGCCCGTACTATTCTTCAATTATTTCATTTTTAATTTTTCACATCAGGTTTATGAGATTCTTTAGCCCCGAGAGCTTTGGAACACTAGTGTGTTGAGAATATTCTCTGGTGTTCCTAACTGGGAGAAACTTACATTTCAAAGACCTATAAACATTTTTCTTAATAATTCTTTTCTGTTTGTTTCAGCTAAGCAAGCTGCCATTAACCTTTTCTTTTTCTTTTTTTTTTTTTTGGTTTTTCGAGACAGGGTTTCTCTGTGTAGCTTTGCGCCTTTCCTGGAAAGAAAAGGTTTCTTTTTGGAGACCACTTTGGAGACCAGGCTGGCCTCGAACTCACAGAGATCCGCCTGCCTCTGCCTCCCGAGTGCTGGGATTAAAGGCGTGCGCCACCACTGCCCGGCCTTCTTTTTTTCTTTATAGTTAACTTTTCTCCCCCTTCATGTCACTGGTCCTCAGTAACATGACTACTCTTTTGGTGGTTGACTAATAGTCTTTTTGTACAAATATATTCCCAAGCTACCCTTATCATCTGTGCACACAAAAAAATGAACTTTCTGTATAACGTATGCATGCAGTGTATGAATATATTTAAATGTTTTTACAGCTATGCTTTGCTTAAACATGTGGATGGCTTTTATTACAATTATCAAAGTGGTAACTGTATGGGAAACATATGACCGGCCTTAGGTGCAAGATAATTAATTCACGAATGCAGGACTTTGTTTAGCATGACTCTCGTGCTTCCACAGGACTGATTTTGTAGAAATGCTGGCATAAAGATGTGTTGTCATCATAGCGCTTGCTACAGAAATGACATCACAAATGCTCCTTTTTGTTGTATACGTGTGGAATCAAAACACTATTGCAGAAAGCAACGTTCTTCTAATTACAGCATCAGTGAGAATAGGCAATCGACATAAGTTCTGTCCCTTATCTTTTTTCCCCAGATGCTCTGATTCTCCTAAAAATCAACTTCTCTTGGTGGTTTCTGTTAATAGGTAATAAGGCCATTGATTTCAGTCACTGATTACTCCCTTTCGCCTTCCAGACTATTTTAGTATGCTTCTAGTTAGAATAATGATTGCAGTGATGGGTCAATAACAGAGAGGGTGATTTATACATTGCTATTCACTGAAGTTCTCGATTCACATTATATTCTTGCATTGACAAAAAAGTTCTAATAACAGAAGAAATATTTATGAACATCTGAAATATATATGTGCCCTGTAGCAAGACTGGATGTATACCCAGACCAGTTGAGATTTATTCATTACTGAAACAAGACATTTATTTTCACTATTAGTAACTGGTAAACATAGACACTCAATGTTTTTGTTGTATGACTCTCAAAATGCTCTATTTTGATAACAACTTAGTCCCCACCACCTTGATGTCTTTCAAAGGACATTCATTTAGCTTTAGAAGACAAGTTTTGAATATAATTGGACATCCCCCTGTCTCTCCTACATCCTCTTTATAGGCTGCACAGGTACCTAAAGACTCAATTATGTTTATCACTCCTGTCCATGGAATCTCAGCGAACTGGTGACTCACTCTGACCTACCTGCTATTAACTCTGACACAGAAGAAGATGTATACTTTTTAATTGGAAGGGGCTCGGTTCTCAAATTCCTTTGCAAACCATTACTTAGCACAAAGTCACTTTGGAATCAATTAAATATGAACCTTTGTCACATCAGTATTCATGGAAAAGCACTTAGGTGATTAAAGACCCCTGGCCTCTAAATATTTGACTACTTAACAGCACCAGCCATTTAGAAAGCCTTATTAGCTCTTTTATACTTCCAGGGATGACAGTATGAAAAAGTAAAACAAAATTAGTGGAAATATAATTGCCTTCAAATGAATGTTCCTTGAGAACCATTCCAGTGTGCTTTTTGAAGGTGCTGCTATTCCCTGTCTAGCTATTTGTGTGCCTTGCTTCTAGCTTCTGGGGTCTGTCCTGCTCAGCTTCTACATGCCGTTTTTTTTTTTTTTCCTTAAGACCAGTAAAAATCCAAAGAAGCAAATAAAGTTATCAATCTCTGTCACCCAGATACAAAGGGGCTAAACCAGGCATTTCCCACTTAGTAAGTGAAATAGGTTTCAGAATGGCTTAGCATTTCATAAACAGTTTTTGACTTAATGTTTGTGTGAATGACATTAGTTCCCAGTAATTGTCTATAATGATTGTGACCACGTTAACCAGTATTTTAGAAGCAGTCTTTGACTTAATGTTTATGTGAATGATTCTAGTTGTAAATAATTGTTGATAATGGTTCTAATCATATTAACTTGCTTTGTTGGTGGGGGTGTTTGTATGTTAAATTGCATGGTGAACATGTAGTTTCATTTCATCTCCCTGAAATGGATGGTACTGGAGAGGTACTCACAATCATATTTTACATATGTAGAGACTGAGACTCTTGGAATGTGTGTGTGTGTGTGTGTGCGCGCGCGCACATGCGCGTGTGTATGAGGGGTGTGTGCACAGGCACATATGTAAATGTGCATGCAGAGACCAGAGGTCAACTTTGGGTGCCATTCTTCCATCACCATTCACCTTGTTTTCTGGGATAAGGTCCCTTGATGCCTGGAACTCACAAATTAGGCTCGGCTGACATGATGGCAGGCTTCAGCAGTCTGTTTCTGTCTCTCTATCAATTGACATTACAACTGTGGGCCACCATATCTGAATTGTTTTCAATAGAGATTTTGGAGATAAATCTCTGGTCTTCATGAAAGTACCTTACTAACTGAGGGATTTCCCTAGCCTTGACTCACAGAACTTTTAAGTAGTGTAAACAATCTGCAGAAGATTATAGAGTAAGCGCTCTGTATAAGAATAGACTCCAGGGTTTTCTAATGTCATGGTATTTTTTCTTGACTACTATAAGCAATAGGTCTTCATATAGTTGTCATGTGGCTCTACAAAGAAATTGTCTGAGAACTATTCCAGGCACAAGACTAGTAGATTTGCTGAGATAGTTAGTGAATAAATGTGAAAGCATTTCTGGGAAACAACTTTAGCTTAATTTGTTTAAAATTCTTTTTCCTGTTCAAACAGACCTTTCTTGTCCTCATGAATCTGGTGCGTTAGCAGATTCTAATCTTTAATCTTTATAATTCTTATGTATTTAAGTCTATATAGTCATAAACATAGATGGATCTTATGATGGGCTAAATTTTTCAAAATATTTACTTGTATTTTATATAGATAATCACAAAATGTGTTAAAAATATTCTATTCCATACATATGCTAATTGAAAGACAAAATGGGCCTTAACAAGTAGCAAGTGATTATAGAAATAATACTTTCATTTAGTAGCATCAATGACCACTCATGTTTGTCAGTGAGTGGCATGTTTTCTTTAATCTTCAAAAATTATTTTTTATCACAAATTATACAGAATTATGAGAAGTGTTAACAGAAGTGAGAGCTTAGTTTTAATGTTTTCTCTCTTTCTGTAACTTTATTCCAACCTGTAGTCTTCTGAAGCTCCGTGTTTTAGGCACAGCCTTGGTATCATTTTTCACACCTTGCCCCCTTTCTCTTCTCAACATGAAGTTTTCTTCTGTTCATTCCTCTCAAGGTCAGGCACACGTGGTAATCTTACACATGTTTTAGTCTCCTTGGAACTTAATGTAAGACTCTGGTGGTGATCACATGACACGTGGCCATATCATAAAGTACAGATGGGAAAAGAGAAATAACTCTCAGGGGCCAATCTACTAGCAGGAAGGTTGAGATGATGCAGGTCAGTCAGAGGTTATAGTAAATTAATGTAAGAATTCTACTCAAATATTTCTATTTCCCCATGGACCACAAAGCAATATTTTGATACACGATGAAGAGTAAACTTAAAAAGGGGGTCATAACATCTCTGAATAACTAACTGCCTCGGGGACTATGAGGGGAGCTGACTAGGAACAAGATAAGCAATAATGATCAGGCCTCAACACCCCCCATGAAGTCTGGGTGGGTTTGCCTTATGTGGCCCTTTGTGATTTCATGAAGTATGATGATATGTTGCCTCTGGGATGTCAAGGCCTAAGTATGTTTAGATATTAATTTAGTAGCTAAAAAAAGAGACACTTTTCTCAGTTACACTATTTCTTTAAATTAAATATATGTCATAAGATTATTTTCTCCAATGCTGTAAGGAAAGTTCCATTGTCAAATGCAAAACAAAAAGACTTGGAAGGGAGATGGGGCATGCTGGTGGCATTGGAGGGCAACCAGAGAGGGTGAAGGTGTGGTGTGCCCAGAATGCGATATATACATGTGCATAATTGTCAATGAATAAACCAATGAATAATGTTTAAAGAACTAAGAGAGTCTACTCAGAATATAGATAAAGAGGAAGCTATGGTACTATGAAACTGAAAATGAAAATTAAGCTAAAAACCAAGCGGGTCCTGAAAACAAGACCAAAAGCAAAGCCAAATGCAGCTTTAAAGTTTTGTTCTAAAGCAGACATGCGCACACATGTACACACACACACACACACACACACACACACACACACACACACACACACACTCACCAACAAATATGTACATGCACACAAGTATAAGGAGGACTGTTTTTCAAGAGGGTAGAGCTGGGGGAGAGGAGGCAGGGACAAGAAGTGAGTATGGTCAAAGTACTTGGTATAATTGAATCAAACAGTCCTCATAAAACCTATCACTTTGTATGGTGAATATACACTAATAGGTTATTTTTTAAAGATTAGAAAAGTTCTGTTAATTTTAAATTTCACAATGCCAGGAAACTATAGTGTATCAAAGCACCTGATTATTTCACACAGCAAAAAGATCAAGATGGGACGATGCATATCTACACAGAGCTCACACAAGTGTACTAAATCACATTGCAAAAAAATGTGTGTGTTGGCATATGACTGCAGCTCAGCTTCAGAGTTATTGCCTAGCATGCATGAAGCTCTGGGTCCTAACTCCAGCACCTTAGAAAGCAGGTGTAGCAGCATATACCCACAATCCTAGCGTTTGGGAAGTAGAGACTAAAGGATCAGAAATACTAGGTTATTCTCGGCTTGAGGGCAGCTTGGGAGACATGAGAGTATCTCAACAAATAAATATTGTGTCTAATATGATCATATTTTGAGTAAGCTGTGAGGATGGTTAATGTGGGGAATTTACAAGGCAACTCCACATAGTTAAAAAGGAGGTTTATTTTTGGGTGACTTACAGCCAATAAAGGCGTTGGTTACAAGATCTGGGAGAGGTGAGGTGCAGTCCAGTGGGGTTCTCTGATTCAGCCTGCCATCCAGCATCCAGGATAATGAGGGACCAAGAGGCCCAGCATGTCTGAAACTCTGGTCTTAAGCACTCCCGTCTTGGCCCTGTCCCAGGGGCAAGTCATAGGTAGGCATGGCAGTTACCAGAAGCCTCACTAGGTGTAGTACTTCCAGGTCAAACCTGGAACAGCTACCCACTACAGATGGGGAATATGATCATGCTTTGAGTAAGTTGTGAGGATGGTGAGATGAGTCAGTGCTTCCCTTTTACTTGTGAGGACCCAGAATCCACACAAAGAAGGATGTAGTAGTCATGTGTAATCCATTATGAAATGGGAGACAGAGATAGAAGAATCCTCAGAAGATTATGAGCCAGCTAGGCTAGCATACACAACTTCAAACAATAAGAGAGACCCTGTCTCAAACAACATACAAAGTGAAGACTGACACATGAGGCTGTTCTCCAATCTTCACACATGTACCATGGTACACATGCCCATACTCAACTACAAGAACATGCACACACATATACATGCATGTATCACACACATATATACACACAAAAAATGTAAGTTGTGTTTGAAGCATACTCACAGAATGTTTCTTGTCTATAGAGAGCAGGTAGAAGATTATAGATCCATCAAGCATGGAAATTGAAATTGTGCAGCAGTGTATTGTTTTCATGGCTAAATGATAATAGAAGGGGGTTTACTATCTTACCCTGTATTGACAGGACTCTGGATGGAGCCATTTGTGTATGTGTGATGAGTGCAGCTTGGAGTCTATAATCTGGCTAGAGCCACTAGAGGCTAATGTAAAAGTCATGCTTGTAGAAACTGAAGGATTTCCCAGGTTCTCACTATTAGTGAAATATGGGGGAGAGTGAATGCTTTGTTAATTCTGGGGGCCAAAGCTTCAACATTTACTTAAGCTGGAAGCATTGGGGTGATGACACAGCTCTCTGAGGTGGGCAGCCATGCAGCATGGGCAGGCAGAAGGCACCCTGTGGAGTCTGTTACCTCACTTTGCTCCTCCAAGAATGTTGTAGTGGTTTTGTTGAAAACGAAAGAAAATAAAAATACTGTGATCATCTCGGTAGCAGCTCTTTGACATATTGTAAGACACAGTATAAGACAAGTCCATAAATAAACAAGAGGCTTTTGTTTCCAGATATAGCTAGAAAATAATATCAACTCTCTCACTGAACATCACTAGATAGTAATATATGTTTCTGAGCTCATGAGGCCTCAGCCCTACACAAAGAACTATGGATGCTGAGAGCGGGAGAAATAGTCTTTACCAGTGAAGAGCTCATGAATTGGTTATCTGATACCAAATGGTCAATCCTGAGAGCATACACCTAGAAAGAACATTAGATAGACTGAGAAGCTTGCATTTGTCTGTTTAGGAATACACACAATTATATTACCAATATACTTAAATTTAAAAAGTATACACACTTATGTATGTAACAGTAACAGATGAAAACAGAGGCCATACATTTGAGAGAAAGAGGGGGTATACATGAAGAAAAGCAAAGTGGAAAACTATGTAATTTATATTAATCTCAATTTAAAAAAAAATGTTGGAAGTTGGAGCTGGAGAGATGGCTTAGTGCTTAAGAGCATGTACAACTCTTGCAGAGGACCCGAGTTGGGTTCCTAGCACCCTTGATGGGCAGGTTCACAATTGTCTGTTACTCTTGCTCCAGGGGGTCTAACGCCTTCTCCTGGCTTCACTCACAAACAAGTACAGATCATTCCAAGTGACTATCCCTTTCAGGAAGATAGTCGCAGGGATTCTCATTGTAGTATAGATACTTATATGTGAATTTCAGATAAATGATGTATACTTTTTCACATGGGTGAAAGGAAAAGTGAATATACACCAGAGCTTCAGCACATCTGGTATTGCAAAAATAGAATGTTGACATGCTTTATGGCTGTGTAAGGTTTTTTTTTGTGTGTGTGTGTGGTTAGATAATACTTTGATGCCAGTAATTTGTTATGACAACTACCAGTTTTGTTTTTCCTTGCTCTCGTGAAAAGTATGACACATTTGTGAGGCTTGAAAGGAGATTGGCTTGACTTTGTCAGAAAAAGGAGGGGTAAGTGAGGCTGTTTAGGAAGGTTTTGTTCTCTTTCCTTGTACACTCATACACATATGCATATGTGCACACATGCAATAGAAGTTGGAGTGAGGGAGCAGATTTCCCCTTATTTTCAGAAGATCTAAGAGAAAGGAAATTTGTAAATTTCTTCACATAGGAGGGTAGTTGAAGCATCTAAGGAACATAGCTGGAAGGGAACAGAAGAAATGTCTGTATGACATGTGGAGGTAGAAGGGAGGAGGGCTAGGAAAATGTTTCCGATAGTTTCCAAGATTAGTAGAGAACGAAACTGGCCCTGAATGAATATAAGCATAGCAGAGGCTAAAAGCCAAGGAGCCTCCTGCAAATTTACAGACCATAGTGTGAGAAGGATATCCCACGGCATCAGTTAAGGAACAGATAGCCATGCCGTGGATACCTAGTTTACATAGTGGACATCTGCAAGAAGCCCTGTACAGAGAACAGCAGCTGGGCTGCTCTAAGAAGTGAATTACTGGGGTTGGGGATTTAGCTCAGTGGTAGAGCACTTGCCTAGCAAGCACAAGGCCCTGGGTTTGGTCCTCAGCTCAAAAAAAAAAAAAAAAAGTGAATTACTAGGAGGGGCATGTCTGAAAAGGCTTGTTGTTTATAATGGCTTTATGTTTTAAAATATATTTTTATCATTTTTTGTGAAGATTTATTTTTGCGTGTGGATTATCTATGTACGTGTTTGTTCTCATGCGTGTAAGTGTGTGTGTATTTGTGTGTGTGTGTGTGTATGTGTGTGTGTGTGTGTGTGTGTGTGTAAGAGGTTGAAGTTGGGTATTTTCCTCTATTGTCCTCCATTTTTATGTTTTGAGAAAGGGTCTCTCACTGAATGTGGAGTTAACTGATTTGGCAAGAATAGCCAGGTAGCAAACTCCAGGCTGTCCTTCTGTCTTAATCCCCAAAAGTTAAGCTTTCAAGAACATGGTACTACAGCTGGTCCTTTATGTGGGTCCTAGGGAACCCAACTCAGAACTTCATGCTTGGGCAACTAGCATTTTACTAACTGAGACACTTCTCCAGCTCCAATTCTTCATTTATCCTGTTGGCTCATAGTCATAGAAAGCCAACATTATACAAATGAGAGAGAAAGCCAATGTAGAGAAAACCTTGGAATGAGCATTAAGCTTTCTTGAGTCATAAAAAAAGTCAATGAAATGATTCCTAATGATACTCTGCTATGCTCATAGATTGGTGCCTAGCCCAACTGTCATCAGAGAGACTTCACCCACCAACTGATGGAAACAGATGCAGAGATCCACAGCCAAACATTAGACAGAGCTCTGGGAATCTTTCAGAGGAGTGGGGCAGGGAGGGGCTGAGGATTGTAGGAGCCAGTGGGGTCAAAGACACCACAAGAAAACCCACAGAGTTAACTAATCTGGGCTCATAGAGGCTCACAGAGATTGAACCAAAAACCAGGGAGCGTGCATGGGACTGACCTAGGCCCTCTGCGTATACATTACAGTTGTGTAGCTTGGTTTTCTTGTGGGGCTCCTAACAGAGGGAGTAGAGGCTGTCTCTGTCTCTTGCCTGCTTTTGGGACACTTTCCTACAACTGGGTTGGATTGCCTCCTCTAGCCTTTATAGGAGAGGAGGTGCCTAGCCTCACTGCAACTTGATATACGATGGCTGCTTGATATCCATGGCAGGTCTGCCCTTTTCTGAAGAGAAACAGAGAAGGAGTAGTGGATCCAGGGTGGGAGTTGGGGGTTGGGAGGGAGAAGGGAGGTGGGGGGAGGGACTAGGATGAGAAGAGGGAGGGGAAACTGAAGTCAGGATGTAAAAACAAACAAACACACAAACAAGAAATCAGAGCCCAGTATTTGCAAAACAAAAGGCCTTCTTATTTTTTGTAGAATAAGGAATATGGGTTGTGAGTTTTATACTTATGTTGGCAAATGCATAGGATTAATCTGAAGAAAACTTCAAACCAAATGGGCTGGGCTTGAGGGGAATGGTGTGGGAATGTGTGGTTATAGCAATCTCCCATCAGTATATTATATATTATCTTTGTTAAATATTTGGACTTTTTTTTTTTTTTTTTTTGGTTTTTTCGAGACAGGGTTTCTCTGTGTAGCTTTGCGCCTTTCCTGGAACTCACTTGGTAGCCCAGGCTGGCCTTGAACTCACAGAGATCCGCCTGCCTCTGCCTCCCGAGTGCTGGGATTAAAGGCGTGCGCCACCAACGCCCGGCTAAATATTTGGACTTTTATATGAAAAAATTTAGTGGGAAAGAAATTATCCTAAACACAACATAAGTTTATTATTGTTATTATTATTATACTACTATTGTTGTTTACTATTATTATAGATCTTACTTCTAATTGGAACATTAACTACTAGCCTAGAAATGAAAACTCTGGAAAGAAGGCTACATTCTACAGCCAAGGCATCAGGCACACTGATGAGAAAACACACATTCACACACCCTTGTTGTAATGGTGAGGTGAGTGAGAGTATGTTGGCTGCACTGTGGATCTGTGACTTTGGCAAACCCTGTGGTTATGCTGAGCTCTGGTCCAATCATTCAGAACACCTCAGCTCTGCAGGTAGAAAAACTGACAAGTCATGCAATGGTGCATCTCAAAAAGAAATTCTTTTCCCAATGAATCCCAGGTAGAGTGGAGTGTCTCTTGTCCATGGAGCTGGGAGAGGAGAGTTGAGGACGTGGGGAAGCCTCCTCATTATGCCTCAGTAAAGATGATGAGGTCCAGGCCTGTGCACTCCTGTTGGAAATACTCAGCACAGCTCTGACTACCTGACAGTCCAGGGTGCAGAAGAGATGAAGTGAGCACATGCTTAGGAGATTCTCCATCGATTTGCACTTTCCAACAGAGCCAGCCCAGAAGAGCAGGTGGCTCCAATTGAGGAGGCTGCAACATTAAATGTGAAAAGTGGAATCAATAGTGCTAAAACCGAGTTTGTGATCAGAAGATTAACTGGAGGAAGCAGCTCTCCACACAAAAGAGAAGCACTCCGAAATGCTAATCGTGGTTGAAAGATGAGAGGCATGGTGGGCAATCCCTGGAGATACAATACGCAAGGAGAAGGCACAGATGGAAGAGGAACCAGTAATCAAAGCAATAATCTTCAGCTCCTTTATTTGAAAAAAAGATCAAAAGCGCCCACAAATACCAGGCGGAAGTAATGAAAAAGAGAAACATCAAGACATGTCTCTTGGAAATTCCTGGTCTCTTTAGAAAGGCAAAGCACACACACTTTCAGACAGATAGAAAAGTTTACTTATAATGGGGAAAGACTCAGGAAACATTTATAGGCCACCTTGGAAGTTAATAAGACATTTATAAGTTTAAGAGGGAAGATCTGGGCTGTAACAATATGATTTACCATTCGTATGATCACACACACACACACACACACACACACACACACACACACACACACACACACACACAGGAAATTTGAGGGAGATTTAAGAAATGAAATTGTTCCTCTGATGTTTCCTCTCAAAATTACCTAAGGACACACTCTATCTCAAATAATGTTAAACTTGGACAGATTTCTAAAACAAGCAAGTGATAATGAAATAAATCATTTTGAATGAATCAAGTAAAGATGAGTAGCTTGTTCTGTGTTAATGATAACAAAGTGATTCCAAATGGTAATGTAATCATTAAATGCAACAGGAAAAGAAAAGGCATACTGTTCAGAAAACTGAAAAATAATGCAGAATCAGATTTTAAGTAATTTGGAAAATGTAGGGTTTGGAAATGGTATGAATAAGTGGAAGAGTAGATTATTCTTTTTTTTTTTTACAACACATAATGATAAGGTATGGGTTTTAACAGAGTTGTACAGCTGTGAATAAGGGGAGCAGCAGGATAGCTTAGTGGATAATGGTGTTTCTACTAAGCCTGATGGTCTGAGTTCAATACCCGGACCCCACCTGTTAAGAGGATGGAACCAAGTTGTCCTCTGACTTAAACATGTGTACTGTGTACATGAACACATAAACATGCAGCCAAACACAGACACACAATCACAAAGTAAACAAGTAAATGCTAAAAAACAGTAGCTATTTGAAAATGTCAATGGGTGGGCTTGTAGAGGGATGCTACTTTCAAGCCATAAGTAGGAAGCAAAGGGAAATATAAATTAAACCAAATAGGAGAGAAAATATTAGAATAATTTCACAAATTTGTAGGATACAAAAATATATAGACTATGTCTATACTGGTCACAAAAATACAGAAATGGAGTTTTAAAATCCTTTTAAAGTAGAATCAAACACTAAAGAATTTAAGAACAAATAGAAAAAAAAGTATAAAACTTGCACACGAAAACCAGAAACATTGAAATAGAAGAAAAAAAACATAAATAAATGGAATGACTTGCCACATCCTGAAAGTGGCAATGGTCCTCAAACATATCTATGGGTTCAGTGACCTCTTCTTTGTTTCCTTAAAGAATTCATGAGGTAATACTAAAATCTATATGGAAATGCAAAGGACTCAGATTCGTCAAAACAATCCTGGAAAGTTCAGTTGGAATACTCACACTTTAAGATTTCAAAATACACGGCAAAATTACCATAATCCCGACAGTTGAATAAAGGTGGACAAGTGTTAGTGGAACACAAGTGAGTATCCAGCCCCCATCCCCCCCAAAAAAAACCATATATGTAGTCAACTAATTTTCCAGCAAAGGTGCCTCTCTTATTCAATGATAAAAGAATAATATTTAAGAGTGCTCAGGCATTGCAATCTTCAGAAGAATGAATAACCCCTACCTCACATCACAAATGCAAATTAACTCCAGATGGATCATAGGTCCACTTGTAAGATCTTGTAAAGTTTGGAAGAAGATATTGATGTAGGAAAAAAAAAAGGAACAGATTTTACCTCAAAGGTAAAAATCTTTTTTTGAGCTTTTTAATTTTTTAACTTTTAAAATTAGTTTATTTAAAAAATTCATACAATATATATTGATCATATTCTTCCTCTCCCTCAGCTCCTCCTAGATCCTCCTCCATTTCCTTACCCACCCAGCTTCACTTTTTTCCTCTCTCTTTCAAAAAGAAATAAAGACAAAAAATAATAATAAAATCAAATTAAAAAAAAGAATTAAGACAAAATCATACCAAAGCAAAATAAGATTGGCACAGAAAACATGGAGTTTGTCTGACAGTCAAGTGCTCCTGGGCATGGAGACTGGCCTGGAGTGATACACCCAGTGACATTCCATTGAAGAAAACAGGTACCAAGTACAAAGACCTTCTTGGTTGAAGGTGGGGCTTCATGTCCAGTTCACCTGGGATTTTTTTTTTTTGACTAGTTTGAACCTGTGTAGGTCTTATGGGTACTGTCACAAAATCTCTGCACATTCATATATGTATCAGTTGTGACTGATCGACGCTGTTTTCTGAGAGTCATTCACCACCTGTAGCTCTAACAAGCTTTCTGCCTCCCCTTTTGCATAGACCCCTGAATCTTGAAGTGGGGAGATCGATGAAGACATACTATTTAGGGCTGTGAACTTCAAAATCTTTCACTCTCTGCCCATTGTTTATTTGTGTGTTTCTGTTCATTACCATCTACTACAACAAGTTTCCCTGATGAGGACTAAGTGATACTCTGATCTATCGGTGTAGCAATATGTCACTAGGAGTCATTTTATTGGTATGTCCCTTTACCAGAATAATAGTAGTAAGTTTTCCCCTAGGCCTATTACTATTTAGTCTCAGGCTCATGGCCACTGGCCACTTTAGCAGTGTCAGATATGGGTTCTAGCTCATGGGGTGGCCCTTAAATCCATTAAACTGTGTTTGATTACTCCTGTAACATTTATGACACTATTACACCAATATATCTCCCAGGCAGGTCACTGTTGTAAGCCACAGGGCTTGTAGCTGGATGATACTAGTGATTACCATTCTTCTTTAGTAATACACAAGTACTTTCCAGTACCATGAATGACAGTCAGTAGAGCTGCTGCTTCCTGTTGGACACCAGCTCAATCTCTCTCTTTGATTACATAAGTAAGTTCTGTCATTTTCAGTGATAGGACCTTATCATTAGGCCATGGAGTGTAACCAATAGCCTTAGCAACAGCCTGTGATGCTTAGGAGAGGTCTATGGAACCCATTTGGCCAAGGACTCAAAAAAAATGTAACCCATTCTTATTATTGGAGGTTTTATTTCATGATATGAGAGATCTAGTTGGGTCATTGTCTCCCCCATTATATGGTGATGCCATTTAAATTCCTTTATTCCGTGTATGTATTTTAGAGGCTTCTACAGTAGTAAGTTTATATACAAATCTTCAAATGGCCTTTAATGTTAGTTGTTGCTTTGCATGTTCCAACCTTTACCCTGTCTTCTCATCCAGTTTCCCATTTAATCCCCCTTTTCTAGTTTTGCAAGATCATTTTTAAGAAAGTGAAAAGTAACCCATGGTATTGGAGACACTATTAACTAAATATGTACTAAATGTGTTTATTATTTTTTATTTGTGTATGTGTTTGTGCATGCGTGAATTTATATACACAATATGCATGCAGGTGCCCTCAGAGGGCAGATGGTGTTGGATCCCATAGAACTGTAGTGAAAGGTAATTGTGAGCTGACTAATGTGTTTACTGTGAAACACATCTGGATTCTTTGCAAGAACAGTATGTATTCTTAACCTCTAAGCCATCTATCTCTATAGCATCCAGAAGGTAGAAATAAACCAAAAGTTCCTAGTGGTGAGCAAATATATAAATAGAATATCAGGTCAAATATTTTTTTCTCATTGAAATAAGTGAAGTACTAATAATGTTGCAACATAGGTGACCTTTGAAAGCACAAAGTAAAAGAAGCCAGACACAAGAAGCCACACACGGTACGATCCTTTTTATATGAACTACTTACAATAGGAAATCCATATACACAATGATTAGTGGTTGCCAGAGGCTTAGAGATAAAAGATGAGGAATAGGAATCAATTTATAAGATTATTCTTTTATTCTTGTCAGGAGATAAAAGTGTTCTGAAACATAGTAGTGCTGACTGTATAATTTTGTGGATATGATAAAATCAGAGAAGTATATAATTTAATAAAATAAACCTATAGTATGTACATTGATTGTAACTTATATTTAAGAAAAATATGATTTGTTTTGCTCAGGGTGTGACTAATATCTTTGCTATATCATTGAACCAAAGTTTAATACCCCAAACTGGGACTTCATTGGAAGTTCCTAAGGGGCATCAATTTGGTAAACAAATGGGTTTGTTATCTTAATTTAACAAAAGGAAACAAAAAATTATTCTGCTTACAGAGTTTAAGATCATAAGGAACACAATGCCCCAGAGAGCAGGGCATGTTTTGTATAGTTGAACTGTATCTGGCAGAGTGATAGGCAATAATAGGGAAAATATAGACATCTTTCATAATAAGATGAAAACAATGATATTTTTCATTTAGACCAAGTATTTGCAAGAATAACATTACTTAACCACTGAAAAAACTTGTGAAAGTATCCTACTATTTTCTATAATGTTACCTCAAATCTGTAGATCCATCATTACATAGACACAGTGACTCTGTATTTATGACTCCCACCAGGATTTTTAAGGTCTAGACACATTCTCAAAATGCCCTGGTAAGCAACTTGAAGAGGTTCTAAATTAGTGCAATGACTTAGTAAAGGATGGGAAAGAGTCCAAAGTATTAGAGGGTCCCACTAAAATTTATTCCACCAGTATTTTCTTTTGACTAATTTTTAAGTTTAGTTCATAATACAAAATACCGAATCAATCCTCATAAAGATTGGAATCTGTTTTTGCAAAATTCAGAATAGAGAAAAGAAGAATTAAAATAATAATGCTAACCTTCCTAGCATCAGTGGTTGGATAAGTGGTTGATGTAGACAAAACATATCAAAATAGGGGCTCTAATGATAACACCAGCAAATCTACCTGCCAGATACGGATATTATACAAATTCACTGATATAGTCATGGTTCATTTATGAAATCATTTGTTACACTTACTTTCCTTTTATTGACATGAGACCTGTAGCAGGAGACAGAAGTCCACTGCTGCAGGTCCTGTAGGTTGGGAAATTAAGAAGATGGAGACACAGTTGCATCAGGTAAAGAGCCCAGAGTGAATTAAGTGATGTATCAAAATAAAGTATCATTTTTATGGAGTTACTTTACACATGACTTCCCAGGGCCACCAATATTTACTGTGGGGAAGATATTCTCTATTGGCTATACAGATGATTTTTCTGGAATCCCATGAATCCTTTGAATGGTGTAAAGATTTATCATGTGTATCCCTTCCCAGCTTCTTCATTGAAAAAGGATCAGTAACTTCAGTTAAAAAAAATCTACTTTCTTAGCCCTGAAAAATCTCTCTTTTGTACTATTTATCCTATTTCATTACATACATGATAAGTTTCACATGGAAAGCTTCTTGTAAATGGGTATGGCTATGATCACGGAGAAGAGAACATCTCTACTTTTCTAACCCATACCTGAGGTCTTTTGCAAACATGTTACTGAGTGTGTGTTCAGGCAGGTATCCTTCATTCACATACTGCATCCAACTTGAATGCCACAATTTGAACACTCAAATATGGGGTAAGTGTGGATTTATCCTTTTGCCTCATAGTAAGAGTTTATTTATTTCTAAAAATAAATACTAGAATTGTATGAATTATTATTGTGCCTGAAAATGATTTTCCCTAACCCTCTTGTCTCACATATCCTGCACCCACAGCTGAATCTTCTTCTTCTTCTTCTTCTTCTTCTTCTTCTTCTTCTTCTTCTTCTTCTTCTTCTTCTTCTTCTTCTTCTTCTTCTTCTTCTTCTTCTTCTCCTCTTCCTCCTCCTCCTCCTCCTTCTCCTCCTCCTCCTCCTCCTCCTCCTCCTTTTCTTCTTCTTTGGTTTTTGGAGACAGGGTTTCTCTGTAGCTTTGGAGCCTGTTCTGGACTAGCTCTGTAAACCAGGCTGGCCTCAAACTCACAGAGATCCACCTGCCTCTGCCTCCTGAGTCCTGGAATTATAGGTGGGCACCACTAGTGCCCAGCCAACCCACAGCGTCTGTGGAACAGTTTTTCTGAGCATAGTACTCCTCAACTTCAAAGCAGAGCTCCACAGGCTGAAGGCTACACTAATTTACAGGTATCTATCAGTAGTATGTACTTTACCCGGTACATGCACATTCCTTCAAATAGGCTCCCAGACTTCCAAGACAGAGTTCTAATGTCAGCACATTCTAAAGTTAAGCTTAATTTTGAGAGAAAATTTCACAGAAGTTATTCAAAGCTAGTATCTAGTAGCACTTCAAATCTTGAAAGTTAGGTAAAAAAGACATTTTGAAGTCAGGTCTTGTAGTTAAAGCATACTTTAAAATGCAGCTCAGAGTCTATAGCATGAGAATTACCAAAGATGTTTGTTGAAAATTGTGCATACCCAGGCTCCACACAAACTCTCTTTGGACCTCATCATCAATATGCTCTTTAGGTGTTTCTTGTATAATCTGAGAGAGCTTGTATGGCTGGGAAGATCTGAAGCTAAACTCTAAGGTGAAGTATATTAAAAGTGCAGAACTGATGTGAGACTTCTAGACATGGCTCGGCTAGACTTTTAGTCCTTTTTAGCTCCTGTACAACTTCTAATTAAAGCAACTAAATGTCACTGTGTAGCCAGGATGTGGTTGGGACCCTATTGTTTTCAATGAAGTATACCATGGAATCTGCCCAGCCAACCAGTGAGTAGGACTCCATTATTATCCCCAATTCAGAGATTAGAAGGCTGAGGCTTAGAGATTTATGTTGCTCACCTAGTACATTGAGGTAGTTTGAATAGGAATGGATCCCATAGCCTCATATATTTGAATGCTTGTTCATTAGGCAGTGGTGATACAGGATGGGAATTAGGAGATGTGGCCTTGTTGGAGGAAGTGTGTCACTGGGCAGGGTGTGGGGGTAATATTGAAGTTTCAAAAGCTAAAACCAGTCCCATTGTCTCTCTCTTCTTGCTGCCAAGGGATCCAGATGTAGAATTCTCAGCCGCCTCTCAGCATCATGTCTGAAGCCTTGCTTCCTTCCATGATGATAGAGGATTAAACTTCTGAAATTGTAAGCCAAGCCCAAATTAAATGCTTTCTTTTATAAGAGTTACTGTGGTCATGGCATCTCTTCACAACAGTAGAACACTGACTAATATATACATCATTTGTAACTGGGCAAGCCTTCCCACCACTGATATCCCATGGCCCTGCCTTGTGTTATACACACCACAGCAATCATGTGTATATCTTTCAGCTCCTGGTAGCTAGTTCACCTTCCATGCCTCTGTATTCCTGACTGTGACAATACCCAGTGCTTTAAGACATAAACAAAACCTGTCTCTTTCGTAATGGAAAAATTACCTAGTTTTTAGAAAAGTATCTCTCATTCAAAGTTATTCTTTCCATCTCAAAAGTCATAAAATACTTATAAGTGAAAAGAATGTTCCAATAATCTTGTCAACTTCTTCCATTTTCTATGCTAGGAAACCCAGGTCTAGATGAAGTGAGGCTGCTTCTTCATGTTCAGGAAGCTCTTTGATGCTTAAAGAGTTTTTCTTCCTAGACAATAAGAAAAAGAATGAGAGAAGGGAGGGAACAGAGTGAAGAGAGAACAGAATAGAAGATCAGAGGGTATCAGAGAAATGGAGTGGAGAGATCATCTATTTGTGAACGCGGTGTTGTTACCATGGGCTCAATGTCTGTAAATCCTTCTCTTGCCGATCTGTGGATGACTCACACCAAATAGCACTCAATGCTTTGACCTTTGCACCACAATCCAGTACGAACTCCTACACGGTTAGCAACTATGTTTCTGCAGAGTTCATTTTAACAGGTATATAATTATATAGAGGACTCCCTTCTTTGTAGATCTGGTGGTTGGAAGTTTAAATTTCTTATTTCTTCTATTTTTCTTTTATTGAAAATAGATTTTATTTACAACATATTCTGAGTATGATTTCCCCTCCTCCAACTCCTTTGAGAAGACCCTCCCTACCTCCCCTCCAATCTAAATTTAACAACCTTTTATGTTTCCTTAGAAAACAAATAGACAACAACAACAAAAATAGCCAGGCAGTGGTGGTGCATGCCTTTAATCCCAGCATTCAGGAGGCAGAGCTAGATGGATCTCTGTTGAGTTCAAGGCCAGCCTGGTCCAAAGAGCGAGATCCAGGACAGGCATCAAAACTACAAAGAGAAACCCTGTCTCAAAAAAACCAAAAAAAAAAACAAACCCAAAAAAAGAAGTAGAAAAGAAATATACATCAAAAGAATAATAATATAATAAAACAACAAAAGAAAAGAAAGAAAAGCAGCAAAACCAGGGTAGGACAAACCAAACAAATAGAAGAAAAAGAACCAAAGAAAAATGCCGAGAAACCAGAGACATAAAGGTTACATATTTGTGCATACAAGAATCCCATAAATACACAAAACCAGAAACCATAATAAATATTTAAAAGATCTGAAAGATTTTTTTAAGTAAACAACAACAACAACAACAACAAAACTTAAGAAAACAGCCCTGACAAAACTATGAGACCAAGGCTTTCCAAAGATGCCACTGAATTCATTTTGTGTTAGCCATCTACTGGTGGGCATGGGGCCTAGCCTTAAGAGTGGTTTGTATCCTCAGTGAGACTCCATTGGTGAAAACTAATATTTTATTTCCAAATGGTAACCAATTGGGCACAGCTTCTGGGTTTGGGACCGGGCTTCGTGTCCACTTCCTCTGTAAGTCCTGAGACCCCATCTAGCTCAGACCTGTGTAGGTCCCATGCCTGCAGCCATAATATTTGTGAGTTCATATGTGCACTGATCCTCCTGTGTATAGAAGGACTTGTTTCCTTGGGTCCTTCATCCCCTCTGACTCTCGCAATCTCTTTACCTCCTCTTCTGCAGTGTTTTCTGAACCGGAGGGAAGGGATTTGATGGAGTCATCCCATTTAGGATTTAGTGTTCTGAGGTTTCTCACTCTCTGCACATTGTTTGGCTGTGGTTCTTTGTATTTGTTTCCATCTAATGCAGGAGGAAGTTTCTCTAATGATGGATGGCTAAGCAAGGCAGTGATTGAGTATAGCAGAATGTCCTTAACAGTCATCTTATGACTTTGTTTCTTTAGTGGAATAGTAGTTTTCCTCTAGGTCCCTGGTTTATCTGGTCTCAGATTTGGGGCCACCCAAGCAGTGTCTGAGATGAGTTCCATCTCATGGAGTGGACCTTAAATCAAATCAGATAGTGGCTGGTGACTCCCACAAGTTTGTGGCACCATTGCACCAGAATAACCTGCAGGGATGACATCATTGTTGATGGAAGGGTATGCAGCTGAGTTGGTGTTTACCATTCTCCTTTGGTAGCCCGCAGAGTACCTTCCTGTACTACGAACATAGTTGGCAGAGATGAAGTTTCTAGGTCGGCACCAGCTCAATTTCTCCATGTTCAGTGAATTGTAGGTTTTGTCTTCAGTGGTTGTTTGGGTGTTCCTATGGAGCCTTGTTGGCCAACAACTCAATTCAATGTAATCCATTCTGGCACTGGAAGCTTCATTTGGAGATGAGAGATGTCCAGTTGGGGTTCCATTTCCCCTGTTTGGAAATTTCATTTAGATTGCCTTCATATATGTATATATTTAGTAAACATCTACTGTATTAGGTTTCCATACGAACTCTCAAATGGCTCTTAGTTTTAGCTCTCCCTCACAATATTTCCCGCTTCGCTCCTGTATTTCTCCCCTTCTCTGTTTGATCCTCCAATTCCTGTCCCCTTCCATTCTTAGCTATTAATTCTATTTTCCCTTCCTAGGGAGATCCATCAGCCTCCCCTATTCCATTACTCTATACATAACCTCTGTAGTTATATGGATTGTAGCTTGCTTATTGAAGACTTATAAGCTAACAATCACACATAAGTGAATACATACCATATTTATCTTTTTTGATTTGAGTTATTTCACTCACGGTAATTTTTTCTAGCTACATCCACTTACTTGTGAATTCCATGATTAAATTTTCTTAAAATGTTGAAAGACATATAGGTTGTTTCCAATTTCCAGACACTTAATGAATAGAGGAGCAAGGAACATGGTTGAGCAAGTTTCTCTGTGGTAGGATGAAATGTTTTTTTGGGTGTATGTCTAAGAGTGGTAAAGCTAGATCTTGGAGATGATTGATTCCTATCTTCATGAGGAACTGCCACATTTATTTCCGTAGGGGCTACACAAGTTTGCACTCCCTCCAGCAATGGAGGAGCGTTCCCCATACTCTGCATCTTTTGCAGCATAAGCCGTCATTTGTTTTATTGATTTTAGCCATTCTGGTGGTTGTCAGATGAAATCTCAAAGTGGTTTTGATTTCCATTTCCCTGGTGGCTATGGATGCTGAATATTTCTTAATGTGCTTCTCAGCCATTTATGTTTCCTCTTTTGAGTATTCTCTGTTTATATTTTTACCTTATTTTTTAAGTAGGTTGTTTGTTTTATTGATGTCCAGTTTTTTTTGTGCTCTTTATATATTTTAGATACCAGCCCTCTTCCAGAAATATATACTGGAAAAGAGACAGCATTTTCAACAAATGGTGCTGGTCAAGCTGGATGGCTGCATGTGGAAGAATGAAAATGGATCCATACTTATCTCTCTGTACAAAACTCAACTTCAGATGGAACAAAAACATCAACATAAAATGGGATTCACTGACCCTGATAGAAGAGAAAGAGAAGAATAGCCTTAAACTCGTTAGCAAAGGAAATGAATTCTGAACAGAACACCAATAGCAAGGCACTAAGAACTACTAATAATTAATAACACTAATTACTAATATAAATGTTGACAATAATAATATTTTATCATATTTATATTATATACACAATTATATATACTATAACAAATAATCATCATAATAAATAATTATATTAATAATAATATTAATAATATATTAATTAATTACAACAAATTAATTACAAATAAACAATAATAATAGATCAACAAAGTAATAATAATAATTAATGACAATTAATAAATGGAACCTCATGAAACTGAAAAGCTTCTAGGTGGCAAAGGACATCATCATTTGGAGAAAGGGGCAGCCTGTAGAAGGAGAAGAGATTTTTACAAACTAGACATCTGATGGAAGTTTAGATTTCAATAAGAAGCAGAAGGTCAAAGATTATCAGGTTTTTGTTCACCTTCTTCACTTTTCTCCACACACCAGCATCATTAGCACACTGTGACTGTGAACTTAGTAGGAAACTCATTGCTTCCTTCTCTGTTTACAACTTAAAAGGCTCCCAGTTTCAATACGAACCACAGGTCTGTTCTCAAAAGAGAGAGAATGAAATAAAGGAAGAAAGGAGAGGGAGGTCCACCAGGAAAGCAGGACATAGGGCTGTCGGACCCCAGCAGCTGCTGTGGTTCCTGAGGGAGCCACCAAGGCAGAACTCAGCAGAAATTTGGAGAATGGGAGGAAATGCTGAGCTAAGAAAGGGATGATGCTCTACTCAGGTGTATGTGTGGGAGGTAAGGAGGAAGGGGCCCTATCCAGTCATACATGTTCTATGGAGTAGATTCCTAGAGCTTTAACTTCATAGGTCCACACACAAAAACAGCATCAGCAGATCATATAGCCAAATAATTGATAGCAAATGAATACAGGGAATGAAATATAACAAGCAGAAATTTAAAGCAATAAAAACCCAGCTACTTGTAAGATCTCTTTGTTCCAGCACAGATGTGTCATGTTTTAAGTAAATCTGTGACAGTTACTATAAAATAAACGTTGAATGCCTATACCATGTCAAGAATGAATGAAATCAGTGTATTTAGAGCAATTATGTTTTGATGGATTGCATTGGCCCCAACTTTCTAAGATTTTGAATATGGATGCTTCCTCAAAATTTATAGCTAGAAAATTTAAGTTTTAGTTTTGAGAGTAATTAGAAATTTTAACTCAAAGTCATTGAAGCACAATGGATTTTCTGGATTTGGTGGATAGTAGTTTATCCTAGAGGAGTGATAGATAAACTGCAGCTTTGAATAATTTGAAGTTTTCTCAACTGGCTTGGACTCTTTTTTATGGAGACAAAGTCCCCCTCCCCTTGACACTCCCATGCTACCTGAACAGCTATTTAATTGGTTTCTTTGCCATTTGTTTATTAATTTTACTCTGAAGATCTAAAATTTTATATATTGTCATATTGGAAATGAAAGAGAATGGGCTATTTCTATGATCATAGATTATACATGACTGAGTAAAATCCTGTCTCTTAAATGAGTAATAAATATAGCTGGTTTAAGCAGAAAGGGATTTGTTATGGAGTATTAAATATTGTACAGGATTCCTGAGAGTCCATAGAGACAGATTTGTATTGCATTCAGTCGAAATGAAAAGCAGCCACAAGAAAGGCTCATTCCAGAGGAACAATTCCCCCACCTCACCTAGGACCTATGGGCTAATGGTTTCGGTGGCACTAGTAAGTTGACCATGCACCTCTAAGCAATCTCTAGCCTATGCTCCTGCAGGTAACCCTAACCAAACTCATCATTTGCCCCCATACACCACGCATACATGCATGCATGCACACATGCATGCACCAATTGAAAAATATCCTGTGAAAATAGAAGAGGAAATGGTTTGGAAGTGGAAGAGAAGAGGGATCAGCAAGAGTAGAATGGGACAAGAAAGGGTAACAGGGATGAATGTTATCAAAGTAGATTATATGCATGTAGGAAAATGTCATAATAAATCCATTATTGTATACAAACAATGGATGCTAATAAAATGCTTAATGAAAAGAAAATCTGCTGACACTGTGCACTGGGCAAATGGGCACAGACTTGACACTATCTGTCTCAGAGGTATCCTTCCCCAATCAATATCTTCACAGCTGAGAAGCCAAGACTGACCTAGTGTATACAGCTGTTACTTGTCTTGATTACTGGCTTCCCATATAGTTATGTCATACTGAAACTTATCTGGCTTTAAGATTCAAGAGAACTTGGGGGTGTGTGTGAAAATGTCTGCCTATCCAGTCTCAGAAGTATGCTGACACAAGCTACCAGAAAGCTAGACTAGTTGGCGAAGGCTATCCCAAAAGATCAACTTACCAGGCTAGCCAATTAGTTGATAATTTTCTCTTTTCAGTAAATATTGTTTTTGTTTATTTTGTTTGTTTGTTTTTTCCAAATAAGGACATAGTTAATCTACACGAGGGCTAATTATATGTATCAGCATGGTTAGATAATTGTATATACCCAGATATTTAATCAAACAGTAATCAAGGTGTTACTGTGAAGGAATTTCCTAGATGTTGCTAACATTCATAAACAGATGTCTTTAAGGGAAGGGAAGGAAGTTTTTTTATTGGTAATGTGAGGGAAATACATCAATGGCTTGGAGATTTTTGTGCAAAAATATCTAATACCCCAAATCTTAGTTGTATGACAATAAATACTTACTGTGTGAAATACAACCTTCAGGGCCAACAAAGGAGAAAGAGGGGGGAATTAAATCTCTCTGAACTCCTACTACCTATTGTTTTCATTCATTGGCCAGAGACAGTCATGTGCTCTCTACTAAATTGCAGGAGTATTTGGGAAATGTGGAAGATAACACAATATTTGAAATCGCCATTAGGTGCTACCTATATTCCCAACAGGACATTTAAATAAATCATGCTATATGCATGTTGCTATTTAAAAATTTATTAGTGGGGAGGGAAGGGGAGAAATTATTTATACTGTAGTGATTTTATTGCCACAGGACATATTCCACAGTAGAGTGATGGGGCAGGCTATATTTATATCATAAATTTAGTACATCCTTGAAATGTAATTTCTGAAAAAGTCACAATTTTCCTAGTAGCATTAGGAGGAATATTTTGTTTCCTTCACTCTCATCATCATTGGGTGTTATTCATATTTTGAAACTTTTCCATTATGTGATGATATTTTCAAGTTATATGCTTTCTTATTGGTTATGTGTACATCTTACATATTTACTGATTATATTTCATCTCTCTCTCTCCAGAGTTACTTGTAATATAATTCTCTCATTTCTCTATCTGATGAAAGGACATATTCTTATCTTGAGGAACTGACTCTATTTTGTGAGAATTACCCCCTGCCTATTATTTCCATGCAGATATATTCTTGCTTTGTTAATGTTACTGCTTGTAATTTTATGTGCTGAAACCCATTACATTCTTCCTCTATGATATGGAATGTCTTACTTAGGATATAATCAAAGCCAAAGTTATATGAAGCACTTATCTACAAAATTTCTTCTGGTTCATTATATCTTATTTTCCTCACTGGGTTTTTTGTTACTCTACAATTTGTTTCTGTGTTGTGTATATTTAATACAAAACTGTATTTGCTTACAGATTTGTGGTTAAACAGTGAAAATGTTTATCAGTGGGGTGTTCTTTCCTCCACATAACAGAATAGAATCTTTGACATATTCATTCTTCATAAACAAACTTCTTTTGGGATCTCTGCTGACTCTTCTAGCTGCTCTCTCTTTTTAAGCAGTACCACACTGACAATTTTAATAGCTAGAGTAAGACCAGTCCTAGCCATGGTATGGGTTTTTCAGTATTTACTTAGCTACATTATACGTGACTAATATGGTGCTAGATGCTTGTAAATGTGTTTGTCTCTCCAGTTTCCCTGGCCTCTCCTTTTTTTGCCTTACGTTTTACACTGCTTAACTATGAATCTCTTGTCTCCTTGTTCATTTGGGTTTTGCCAATAGAAAGCTGTGACAGGACCCTGAAGGATGGATGGGTTCTTTCTTCCCCCAGGTCTTTCTTTGTCCCATGGTTCAGGTGTCATCTTCTCTCTCTTCTACACCTAGGGTTGACACTTTTGTTAGCACCTCCTCCATTTCTGCTTTTATCCCTTGGGATTAATGTTCCCTGGAAATACTGCATTTCAGTTGCAGGTCAAGAATGAAAAGAACATTTTTTTTTTTATTTCAAAGACTTTGTTTTCTAAAAGTAATAGCATCTTGTTCCTTTATGGTTTATTTTTTCTTAATCTTTCAACTAATTCAAATCGGATCTTTTAAAAAGTGTTTTTTTTTTCTTCTTTGTATTCTGTATGTTTCCTATTTTTTTCTGTTCATTAATGTATCTGACATTCATGCTGGACCTATTATCAATTTTACTTAGTTTGTGTTATATAAAATGGCAGATTTCATAGTTTTACCAAGTATCTAATTTTAGTTTGTTTAAAAGTTAGCCTATCTAAGGGTGATGGTGTTCATGATGAATGGATATTATAACTTTTCACAGAACATGTACTGTACTTGCATCCTGTTTAATTCACTTGTATATCAGGCTTTATAGATAATTAGGGATACCACCCATCCCATACTCTGCCATTTGTATTTTCAGTCAACAAAACCCCTGCAACTTATACGTTTGAAAATATATCTTATCTTTGAAGGCACATGATTTTTTTCTGTTTTTTTTTCATAAGATTCTCTTTTGTTGTCAAAACACTTAGCAATAGGCATCGTTTTGACAAGACAGTGAGAACAAGTTTTATGACCAGAGAAAGCTACTCAAAATAGATTATTGTTTGATGAGTTCCAACAGCACTCAGCAGTAGGAACAATTTTGCGAGTTGTGTCCAATAAACAAACTGTAACGCAAACTAAAAAATAATGTCAAACTCTAGTATTTCTCATATGTCACTTTGTGAGGGTTGAGTTAATTAATTACTAAATATAGTTTTTTTCCTTTCAGATATGTATATTGTAACTTAATTATATCTTGACAGTTGGTGCTGATATGATGATTTTGAAAAACAAAACAGATGATGTACCCAGTAAATTTCCATTATGGTTAAATCATGCCATATGTCATATGCTGTCCAAGACTGAAGGTCATGGAAGCTGCACTGTATTTCATTCCCCCCCCTTTATCCACAGATATTTATTGATCATCTACTATGTGATATTATTCTTCAACAAGTCATAAAAATCAGTCAACTAATGATGCAAAACCTCTGTTTTTAGGAGGGAGAAAGTAGATAGTGAAACTTCTTTTAAATATTGACTTATACTAAGTGCCAGGTTTTGGAAACATCATTTTGAGCTTTTGAGACTGTATTTCTATGCTGTAAAATGATTGAATTCTAATAGTCTCCTACAGTTACACATTCATATCATACTTTAGATAGATTTTGTTTTGTTTTTAACCACCCAGTAAAGATAAGTTGGTTGATGTATTGATGAAATAAGGAAGTGAAAAAGAATTTCTGTTAAAGTCTCATATTGATTTTTAAATTGTTCGGGCATATATGATGTAAATGTATTTGTATTTCTCTACAAATATTCTATGTTAAAAATTGAAGAATAGACCACAGATGTATTAATTTTACACAATCATTTGATACCCATTCAGCTAACCATTACATGCATTTTGATGTCTATTATGTGCTGAGCACTGAGACTTTTGTAAGAGACATATTTTCTATTTTCATAAAACTACAGTTTGAGACTTAAATACTGTCTCAATAAACATAAAAATGCAGATTACATTTCAAGTAGTAGTCAATACTGTGAAGAAGTTCTTAATAAAAAGAAGCTGGTAGGAATTAGGCAGTAACATAGGATGAAAGACCTCTATTTTATCAGGAGTAAGATTATCTGATAAAATGAAAGATGAACCATTAAATTTGAATTTCAAATAAATAAAGAATACATTTTCAATGTAAGGATGTCCCCCACACATTTGAGAAATAGATAATGACAATATTTATTATTTATTAGAAATTCAATTTAACTGGGCTGTTAGGATTTTTATATTCTATTTGATAGATAACATTTGAACCAATTGCTGAAAATAGTGAGGATAGGGCTCATATAACAGAACCAGAGATATAGACTCTGAGAGAAAGAACAAGTGCAAAGCTTCGGGTAGGAATGTGCATCACTGTTGAAGAACTAGTTAAATAAGGAGGTGAGTGGCTATCTGTGCTGGGGATAAAAGAAAAGCTACACTATGTCATTAAAATGGATGTAATCTGTAAGAAAGCCACTTGGTGAGCAACGATGAGACCTCATTTAGTTGAAAATCTACAAATCCTACTCTGACTGCCATGTGGACAAATCTGATAATTGTAAGCTATGAAGGAGGAGGGAGTGTTTAGAAGGAATGGAACAGATCATTTCAGAACACAGCTTTGGAAAATTAGTGTTCTGAATAGAGGTTGGGCACTGGCATCTAAGATGGCAATGAGAGGGCTCATCCCTGAGAGTGGTGAATTCTCCCTTTCTCAGCTAGCATTAATTGCCTGTATACTTCTTTGTCTAGAGACAGGACTCTGTGAAAATTTCTTCCTTCCACATTAGCATGTCTATTGATACTGCTATCACTTCAGTCCTTGTTAAGGCAGCAATTTCTAGGAGTGATTGTTTCATAGCAGGTTTTCTGGGATTCTGGTTCTTACAATCTTTTTGTCTCATCTTCTGTGATGTTTTCTGAACCATAGATGCAGGAACTATGATGTAGATGTATTACTCAGAGATGGGCTTCCCAACATCTGTTGACCTCTACATTGTGTCCACCTGTGGTTTTCTGTGCTGGTCTCCATTTATTGCTTCTTTGATGAGGGGTCGTAGCTATACTTATTTGTGGATCTAAGGATGTAATTTTTAATGTGGTAAGAAATTTTCCCTGCTCAGTGAAGTGATGATAGTAGATTTTTTCTAAGGTCCATGACCTTACTACCCTTGGGAATCTGGGGAGGTTTCCAGTAAATAAACATGTTTTCCCTCCTGTTCAGTAGGATTTAAGCCCAATTAGATATCTGTTGCCTGCCACTGACATGTGAGTGGTACATAACTTGCCATCTACAGGTGTTGCAGCTAGGTAGGGCTGTTTAATTGTGCCCCTTTCTTGGCAGCTTGCACAATATTTTCATGAACCATGGAAGCTAGTCTGAAGGCTAGAAGCTTTCAGAAGATGAAGTGGGATTTTTTGTGTAATTTATGAATTTTATACATATTATATATGTATTATATCTAATATATAATATATTAAATACATTATTATGTATATATCACCTATGATATGTCATATACATAGAATATACAACACACTATATATTATATACATATGTGGTATTTACCATATACATCACATATATCAGATATATGATATATCTACTATATGCATAATAATACATAATATGATATAGCCAATATATTATATATCTAAGATATTTAATAAATTATATATGATATACCTAATATATAATACGTAATAATATGATATGTAATAGATATCATGTATCGTATATATATGTAGTAAGGAACTTTGCTGGTCTAGCAAATAATAATAGTAGATTCTTTTGTAAGGTCTTTTTGTAGGGTTGTAATATATAATAAACCTCTAATAGACACCTACAATAAAACACCTGCACTCAAGGCTTAGGAGTGATTGTAGAAGTAAGAACAGAAAGACTCTAAGAGCTGTAGGAACAGGAAGTTTGCTGTGAGATTGTGTCTCCCAGAAATATGAGAGAAGCAACACCTACTAAGTCTCATCAACCTAGCTGCCTAATTAAGACCTGAACAAAGGCTGCAACAATAGATGTACTAACATGGACTGGGGGATGCTCATGAGGCCTCAAGCGTAGACAAAGAACTACTGCTTATAGTTTAAAGGAAGAACCACAGGCCTTGCTAGAGACCTCTGTGAGAAAGAAGAATCAGAGATGCTTTCTTCATCTCTGGCCTGAGTAAGAGGACATTGGCTGTTAGAAAGAACTATAAAAATGAAATGGAATCAAATTTCTTTAAACAGATATTTTAGGAAACACACACACACACACACACCTACGCATACACACTTTGTACAGTGCTGGTCAGGGGATTTAAATCAGGTTACTGTTGTATCTCATCATTTCTTGTCATCAACATCATTTTTATGTACTTACTGTACCATGAGTATGACAAGCCCACCACATCTATTAGCCAGTTATCAAAACAAGCAATGATAGAGTTCCTACTACTATGATAAGGTTTCTGCTATAACCATTCTCATATTACAAGTGAGGAAAATGAATCTCATAGAGATCAGTCCACTCATGGAAGTCACAGAGTGGGAACTGATATACTGAAACACTCCTTAATCCCTGTGTTTTTCAAAAACAAAGGAAAACCAATAGTGACCCAAATAATTTTGAATATTAAATACAATATTCATTCAATTCAGTGTCCTACTCAAGGAGTCAGAAAAATTCAAAACTTTCAATAAGAGACTATAGGACACATGTAAACACATGACATTAATATGTGACAAAAAGATGGCACAAATGTATGGTTAGTGCTTTGTTCTTGTGTGGTGAAAACAAATGAATGATATAATCAGTTTTCCAAATTAATCAGCTGTCTAGCTTCCATAAAAATCAGTCTGTACATGCTTGTACATGTACTTGTTTGAATTTCCTCATACCATGAAACAGATCATCTGCAGCTGATCTTAAGAATGAAGATAGAAAACACAAACCTCAAGCAGGAAACAGTGAAAGCAGTGTGAGAAACACTGGATGTTAAAAGATGACATTACGCTTACTTTTATCCTAAATCTATTCAGAGACACCTGAAAATCCCGTTGATTCAGAAATAGTTCAGGTGTACATGTGTGTTGACAAGAATACAGTGAGGGACAATGAGAGCCACACTGCTATGTATTTACACTCATTTTAATCTCCACACAGAAACCATAAAAATACAACAAGAAAGGCATCAATGATATGACTCAGGGTCAGGAATGGCAGTGCAAAAATTATACCAATTTAGAATTTGGAAAGCAATATGAGCACACCGTATTTAGGAAAAACAAGGCAATCACCATTGTGTTGTTATAGAGCATATTTTAAGTGTCAGCTCTACAAAAGTTGATGGGTGACCTATAAAGCCTGCTTTGGTTGTGAAGCCAAGTGATTCTGGTCAAATAAACTGCTGGATGATTTTCCCATGTCTCTCAACACCTACTGATTCTGAAAAAAGGTAATCATTTTGACATCATAGTCTATGTTTGATCCCAGTCTGCATTGCTAGCTTGATTTGCTTTCTTGTCATCTCTGGAGCAATGCCTGAGGAGGGTTTCGGTTCCAGAGATAAAAGAGAAAAATTACTAACTAAAGGTGATGCATTAATTTATCCTGTTCTGCACATGATTCTATGATACCACACTTCTTTGTGCAATTTATTTTTTAAAAGAACATAAATATTTCCAAGTTTAATGTTTTAAAACTGGATTTTTTTTGACAGTTTCACAATTATCTTTTCTATTTCATAACAAGCACCAAAATAGTTTTGAACAAATTTTAACAAATTTGATCATATTGTTCTCTAGAGTGATTGTAGTTTGCATAATTCTCCCCAGTTCTGACATTTGAGTAGGATATGTGATTTATTCAGGATGATTTTTCTTTCTTGCATTTCCATAAAATTACCCAATAATCCTTCATTTTAGTCTGTGAATACTTTGCTTAGTTGAACTTGGAGATTATACAATGCCCATTTTTTATTTTCACTTTTGTATTGCATTTACTGAAAGTTGAAAGTTTGAGAAATTATCATTATATTTTTTGAAACTCTTGGAGATTGTGCTGTTGCTATTAGAGTTGTTTTATTCCCCAGAGGACAGAGAGGCTACAGGACATGGAAACAGAAAAAGAACTTTTGGACAAGACCACAAAAGCACAGGAAATGAAAACAACATTCTGTCATCAGTATTATATCTTACTAAACAGTTTCTGTTCAACAAAGGAAACAATCAGAATAAAGGAGTCAGCCTACAGAACGGGGCAAAAGTTTTGTTGACAAGGAATTCATTAATATGTAGAAAATATTTAAACAAAAACTCGGGGAACTCAATAACAAAAAAAAAATAAATACCCACATAAAAAATATCTTAGAGATGTCTCCGAAGACATACACATAGAATACAGATGTAACACTAAAACAGTATCTTAATGCTCCTGATCTTAGGGAAATGCAAATAAAATACATCTCACTTTTGGAAGATGTCAATTTTCACAATGACAAAAGGTGACAAGAGTTAGCAAGAGTATGGAGACAAGAGGACCTTTGTACTCTGTTGGTAGGACTGTAAATGGCTACGACCAGAGTGTAAAATAGTGGAGATTTCCCAAGTAGTAGAGTTTAATGTATAGTTCAGCAGTGAAACACATGCTTAGCATTCATGAGGCTCTACCTATATACACATGCACACATTTAAACCTTTACCTATATGTACATGCACACTAACACAGTGTCAGTCACCAATCTCACTGCAAAGTAAATGGGGGAATTAAGTGGGTATACTACAAAGACATCTATACTCCCGTGTTTACTGCAGTACCACTTACAATAGCTATGATATGGGTTATACTAAAATGTCCACCAGTTGATGAACGCATAAATAAAATGTTGCACATACACAATGCAATACAATTCAGACCTAAAAAGTCATCTTGTCTTCAGTGGTAGCATGAAACTAGAGATCATGATGGGTAGTGACATAAGCCATGTGCAGAAGGAGAAATGCTACATGATCTCACTCATGTGTGGAATCTAAAAACCTGATATTTTGAAGTTGACAAAATGGAGATGACCCCAGGTGAGGAGAGCAGTGAAGAATAAAATAGAGGAAGATTAATCAATGGATAGGAAGCTGCAGTCCGATGGGAGGAAACAGTTTGGTCTATTACTACACAATACAGTCAAGAGAGGTAACAATAATCTACTGTACATTTCAAAAAGCCTAAAGGAAGATTCTTGAAGGTCTTTACTCGAAACAAAATGAAAAATATTGGGGGATATACATTTATATGATTATATATATTTACATGACTATATATATTGTTGTACCCATGTCACAAAACCCCCAGAAATCACCAAGGAGCTGGTTTCCTATGCAAGCACACAAGGGTCTTTTTATTGTCAGGTTCGAACCTGGACCACCACCTGGCAGATGGAGGGAAATGCGGCGGGGCAGACTCAGGGATGGGAAGGTTTCTAAAGGAAAAAAAAAACCCACAAGCTGGGAATTACATGCCTTAGTGTTTTGGGATCAGGTAAAAGGGATAGGAGGCAAGGTGACTTTTTAAAGTATTGGTCTAGAACTTTGGCACAAAACCACATTTGAAACTATTGGGTTAGACTTTTGGTGTGAAACCACAACCTGCTGACAGGATATCTGGATATCTGCAGGGGCCATAAACCTCCAAAAGGATGTCTGCAGGAGCATCTGGATCTTGCTAAACTTTACTGTCCTGTTTCTAATTGGCTGCTTCTAGGGTATCTGTTCAAGTTGTCATGGCACATTCCTGAGGTTCTTCCTGGAACTGAGTACATCCCTCAGTCACCAGGTGGCCTAAGATAGTGGCCCTTCCCTAAGATGGAGTCTGCAAAGTGACTTCATATTGCCTTCACAATATATTTACATGACTATATATTAACATTATGTAACAGCATATAAATACGTATACTTTTAAGTTTTATTTAATGATCAAAAATTAATTTGTGGGTAAGTGTGTGGTATATGTGTGCATATGTGTGTATTTACAGGTACCTTTGCCTGTGTGGGACATGTGGAGGCCCGATGTTGACTTTAGATATCTTCCTTGATTGCAATCCCCCTGAATTTTTTGAGACAGCATCGCTTCAATGAACCTGGAATACACTGTTTTAGATAGACAGGCTTGCTAGTGCCTACTAGAATCTGGCTGCCTATGCCTTATCTCAGTAATTTTAAGCTTACAGGCATGTGCTAACATGCCTGAATTTCATGTGGGTACTGGATATCTAAATTCATATCCAAATACTTTCACAGCAAGCATCCTGCCCATTGAGCTATCACTTTAGCCATCCAAATAAATCTTTAAAGGGGAAGACATGAAGGTCATTATTTGCTGTAGCTAGAGTTTTCCTGCCTTGCCCACAGTCAGGACAAATCTTTGTCACCCGCCAGTCCCACAGCTGCTCAGACCCAACCAAGTAAACACAGAGACTTATATTGCTTACAAACTGTATGGCCGTGGCAGGCTTCTTCCTAACTGTTCTTATAGCTTAAATTAATCCATTTCCATAAATCTATACCTTGCCACGTGGCTCGTGGCTTACCGGCATCTTCACATGCTGCTTGTCCTGGCGGTGGCTGGCAGTGACCCCTTCTGCCTTCCTTTTCTTTCTTTTCTCCTCTCTGTTAGTCCCGCCTATACTTCCTGCCTAGGCACTGGCCAATCAGTGTTTTATTTATTGACCAATCAGAGCAACACATTTGCCATACAGAACATCCCACAGCAATTTGCTCTTAAAAATCTTCATTTCTGTGGCCAGAGAATAGCTTATTGGCTAACAGGGCTTGTTGCTTTTCCAGAGGACCTGAGTTATTTTCACACTTCCTGAATCCAAAGGCTCACAACTGCCTGTAACTCCAGCTCCATGTGATCCAAAGCCCTCATTTGGTCTCTATGAGCACCAGTACACAACCTGAATACAAGCACAGACAGTCCTATGCACACATAAATAAAATGTGAAAGTAGATATTAAACAATGTTGGCTTCCCTTGGATGTCTTTTCTGTAAGAGTCTGAGAATGGCTGAAGGAAGACCCTAGACTCAAATAGTGTGCAAAAACAAAGAGTGTTTATTCTGCAGAAACAGCCAGCATGCAGGGTTGACCACCTGTACAAAATGGGGACCCTCAGAGGAGCACGCAGTCTCCTTTTAAGTACAACTAAGGGAAATTCCCAGAACAGTTAGGTCATCTCAAGCATGATTGGTCTAGCAAGCAGCAGTTACACTAGTATACTTTTGATTGGCTGAGGTTAGTTTTACCATCTTTGGACATGCAAGGGCAGGTTCAGGCAAATCCAGACATGTTTTGTGGGGTTTACAGGAACCGTCCTTATTTGGTCACTGCCTTGAGATACTGTAAGGGCTGACTCAGGCATGGTACATGCTATCTCTCTCATCCTTGCGGTTAAGGGGTGGTGTAAAATGGCCCTTTGCCTGTGATTTTTCTGAGAAAGCCTTGCTGTCCTTTCAAGAAACTGAAACTCAGGCCCCATTGTACAAAGTGAAAAAGTTTAAACCTGTAATTATTTCCTTGGCTCCATTCCCCACATAGTACTCCATGATGCTCCTAGATTTTATTAAGGAGGAAGTCATGCAGTGCTTCCTTCCTGGGAGCTGGCAACAGTTGTGGGACATGGACAAAGTTCAAACATGGTTAAATTGACATAAAGACCTGTTTCTGTTTTAGGAAAAAAACAGTTACAATTCACTTCAAGTATTGAAAAGCATTCTCATGCTTACTACCTGAAATCACTTAGACATTACAAGATGACACAACAAAAAGAACTTTTGGAGCTCTCCCCGTGCTGTGGAAGCAGATACTTGCAGCCTTTACCCCCCATAGAGACTGTAGGAATGGTGATGAAATAAATCTGTGCTGACCGTAATATTTCGAGAAGTTCATTGCCATTGAAAGATAGTGAAGTCACTTAAGGAGATACTTGGTGTGCTTAGATTCTGGTTGTATAGGGGCCATTAAAGGGATAGATCTAAAGCTTTGTATAAGTGCTGGAGGCATCTCTGATACACTGGAGTAAAAATTATCAGGATGGGCTTTGAAAAGAAGGTCACGACAGGATGTGGGAAAGTTGCAGTAGGGATGGTGTGGAAAATGAAGCAGGGGCTTAGAGAGGATGGAGATGGGCAGAAGCCACTGAGGCCCTGGCAAGATGTGACTCTTGCTTTTCCTTCTGTTTCTCTTCCCTCATTTCAATTTACTTAGAGAACTATTTTACTCAACTTATTAATTCTGGTACTTCTTGGAGTTCTAGCTAATTTTGTATTTTCAGTATATCCTCCTTTTAGATAGTGAGTCAATCTACTTCAACAATTTCAATTATTACTAATATGAATGTGAACATGACTCATTTCCATCAGAAGGTTTCCACCTTGAGATTTCAGGCTCACATCTTTTTCTGAACATGGAAATACAGATATTCACTCTTTCAGAAGTAACATGCTAAAATGTGCTATTTTATGCAAAAAATCCCTATTAAAAATATTGTGATTGTCCATTTCCTTGCTTGGTTTTCCTAGTAGGCTTGGAATCATACTTATAGAATAGGAACAAAATGAGTTCTTGTTGATAGTTGTTAAACTTGGTTGCATATGGTACTTATAACAAGATGACAAAACAGGTCAGATTTTATGTTTATGTAGATGGCAGTAGGTCCATGGACCATATTTCCTTCATACATAGGTGCTCTACTGAAAAGATATGTCCTTTTTCAGGGGATGGGTGCTCAGTGCTGCTTGAGAAGATACTAGGTGAGGAGGGAGTTTATCCACTTTCAGTATGGTTCTGTAAGGTTAATGTGGTTTTCCTATTATGTTTATTATCATAAACTGTGATTGATATAAACATGTATTTACATTTTGAACAGCATTCTGCATGGGAAGTAGCACCTAATCCTTTATATACTCAAATACCATACTGTGTGCTAACATCTTGATTTTAGTTTTTTTGAATCCAGAATTGAGAAAGTTTACATGTATAATGGTAGTGATGAAGACATATTAATCTACTAGTCAATGCATATACAATCCACCTGATACATATCAACTGTTACATAGAGAAGAATAGAAACTATAGATATTGTCTTCTCGTATAGAAGAGATAAGGGGGAATTCATGTTAAAATACTTGGAGAAATCTCACCAGAGGTGAATTGTTATTGAGGCTTTAAATATAACTTTGTATTTAAGTGTATGAAGGAAGAACATAAACTAGTTTTTACAAAAGAGGAATAAAACTAAAATGAGAATAAAACATATCTTAGAATAAGTGAACATAACATTGAGGTGATTTAGATTTCATCTTTCATTAGAATCCACTCTGATCCAGTGCTGGTAAACTTTTATTCTTGATAGCTGTTCAACATGGCTGCATATGGTGCTTAAAAACAGCAGATGAAACCAGTAAGTTGATTTTTGTGTCTAATGTAGGCTGTTTTGGGTCCATTGGCCAAGACTACATATCCTTCATACTTAGGCACTCTATTGCAAAGATATATCCTTTCTCATAGGATGAGTACTCAATGTGGCTTGGGAAGACCTTGGTGGGTAGGGGGTTTGTCTGCCTTTTGCATGGCTCCAGACAGAGAATGTTTTTTTTTTTTTTTCCAATTTTGTCTTCGTGGATAACTAGAACATCATTCTCTGAGCTTTGTAGTCAATAACTACAAGCCAGGGATAGTCTATTTAGTTTTCCTTGAAAAGAGGCATATGTTAAATTGTCTCCTTTCTTCCTACTGTCCCTAATTTATATGTTGAAGTCATAAAACTTCATAACCTCAAATACAATAACATTTAGAGACAGAGGCCTTAATCAGATTATTAATACAAAACAAAAATCTTTAGAGTGGACTGCAATCAAATCTGTCTGGTGTCATTAAAAACCTGGGGAACATGAGCATATAAGAGTTTGGCAGGAAGTTGGTGGTGGCACATGCCTTTAATCCCAGCACTCGGGAGGCAGAGGCAGGCGGATCTCTGTGAGTTCGAGGCCAGCCTGGTCTACAGAGCCAGTTTCAAGACAGGCTCCAAAGCCACCCAGAGAAAACCTGTTTTGAAACAAAAAAGAAAAAAGAAAACAATTTAAAAACTCAGGTAAGAGACTGCCATTTTCAGGAAGAGAGATGATAAGGAAACCCACTTTATTGACACATTGATTTCAGACTTCGAGGTTCTAGGGGTGTGACAAATACTTTCTTGTTCTTCATGACTTCTGATCAACGGCCTAACAAACTAACAAGACAGGGAAGATAAAGAATTTATTCTTCAGATCAAATTTCCACCCTTTATTAGGATAATGCTCTTGGTTTATATTTTTAGGTTGAGAGTCTTTAAATGACTTTAAAATAAATAAGATTTGGATTTGCTATGGACAATAAAAGAATAATGCAACTTAAATACCAATTTACAATTTCCCATAAATTTTCAGACATTGCCTTACTCTGAGGACTCTTGCTTTGGTAAAAACTCCCTATAAGACAAGGAATGTGGCACAGCCATATATGTGGATCATTGCATATTCTGGTACAATCTAGACCTCATTTAAAAAGAGATCAGAAAATTCTCTTTGTAACAGGCTTAAACCACAAGTAATAATGTTATTTTATGTTATTTTAAATGGATTGTACATTAAGGTTGAAATGCCAGTCCTATAATTAAAGTTAGAGTCATTTCCATTTTGAGCTCTTATTTTCCCTTCTTTATATATATATATTTAAATTATTTGCTGAAATTTCTCATGCTTAATTTCAAGTTAAAGTCACATATTTTGAGTTTACACAAAAACTCAATTCTGAATCATCCATATAAGAAAGGGTTTTTTTGTCTGTTTGTTTTTAAATTATGTTTTGAAATCTATTTTAAGGTTTGATCATTGAAAATGATTTGACTCTTTCTTTAATGCATCTACTTGACTCAAGTAGATTATTATATAGAAATAATACTCAAGTATTATTTCAAAATAATTTGAATGTCAAGGAGCCAAAAAGGCTGTGTGGAAGAGGTTCTCTGTTTATTGGCTGTCTGTTTCATTAATGATACCATCTTAGTGGGCTTCCAGTTCTCCCCCAGTGAAGGTGTTCATAGGTCACAGTAAAGTAGCACTCATTGAGAGATGGCAGCTCATGTGCTCTTCCCACTTCCTTTATCAACAATGGCCCAAACAAGCTCAGATCTTCCTTTTGTACTATACTCAGGCCTTTCTCAAATCTCTCTTTTCCTCTTTTTACATCACAGTCTGTAATCTATTACAGGATATATATCTGCTAAATATTCTATTGAAGTCAAAGTATACATGGTCACTTTCATAAGCATGTACTCCCACATATATGCACATAAGTGTCCCCAACCCCAGACACAGTCATGACATTTAGGATTGTCAGGATATTTTAGGTCAAAGTTGTGATAAAAATATTGTTTTAGCAGGGGAGTGGTGGCACATGCCTTTAATCCCAGCACTTGGGAGGCAGAGGCAGGCAGACCTCTATGAGTTCAAGGGCAGTCTGGTCTACAAACCGAATTCCAGGAAAGCCAGAATTGTTACACAGAGAAACCTTGTCTCAACAACTCTCCCTTTAAATATTGTTCTATACAACTGGAGAAACTGGGAGAAAGGTGAGAAAGCACAGTTTCCAATTGACAGTAGCCAATAAGAGATGTGACATGGGGACTAATTCAATTTGTTTATTTATACTGATGTGTTAATGCCAGCATTTCCCCCACAGCACTTGATTCTACTCTAACTTATTTTATTTTCATTTATGAAAATGTATTATGCATGTATAATAGAGTATTATAGTATAGAAATATGAAATAATCACAGACTATGAAGTAGAGAATGTGCTTATTTATCCCTGTATATCTGTTTTTGTTCTTTCTTAAATATGATTTGGGTAATAGATATTCATAGTTTTATATCCTGTAATTTAAAGATGTAATATCCCAGTCTTCTTTTGCCATATTAAATATTCTTTAAGAGCTGGATATGCAATCATTATGAATTTTTTTTTTTTACTTCTCTACAACTGTTCAGTTGTTTCAGTTTTTGTATTATAATAAATTCAGTGAAGATTACACCTCTTGTAACAGCATCATTACTGTCTGGGAAATTCATTGCTGGAACAATGGCAGGTGTCCAGATAAGACATCATTGGAGCTTTGCATCTGGTGGGGCAGTGCTGAGACATGACTTCAGCTCCAAAGGTCCCCGAGGGAAGGGATCAGCAGGAGCTTGCCTGAAGCTTTACTTGTAATTGCATCCTTGCTTGGTCTCCCTGCTTTTTCTGCTGGTGACTCTTCTGCCTCCATACACCTTTCCCTGGGAGCCCTTCCTTAGGTAATCACTTGTGATAAATCCTTGTCTTTGGGTCTGCTTCAGGGTCATTTGAGCTAAGGCATCTTTTTATAAGTTGATGAATATTCTCATAAGATAATGTTTTGTGATTATCCACTCCCAGGATACACCTCAAAGGGTTTGATATATATTACCTCCTTGCTATCTAGAACAGTTGGATGGATTTCAGTTTCTGTCACCAATATATGCAGACTCATTTCATTGTATTCTCTGGAAGGTTACTGTTATCATTTGAATGGATCTTTATCTGACAAATAAGAAAATAGATTTTATTGTCAGAAGTATTTAGGGGCTTCTTAAAGAATATAACACAACTCTGTCAATTGTGAATGGACACAATCTATGGACCAATCCTTTTCTACACTGTGAATATGTATTACCCTCATTTCCTAATAAAAAGTTGATTGGCCAATAGCTGGGCAGCAAGGGATTGAGCACAATAGCCAGTGTAGGAGAATTCTGGGAAGAGGAAAGGCGTAGTCAGGGAGTCACAGACAAATGCAGAGAAGCAAGATGAGAATGTCATACTGAGAAAAGGTACTAAGACATGTGGCTAAACATAAAGAACAATTATGGGTTAATTTAAATTTAAGAGATAGTAATAATCCTGAGCTACCAGCCGAGCATTTGTAATTAATATGAGCCTCTGTATGGTAATTTGGGAAGCAGCTGCCAGGTATTTGGAAACAGAGGGTCAGGACAGGAAACATCCGATTATACACAGTGTCACGCTGATGCCCAGAAGCCTCCATTTCTTGTAGTAGCTTCACCATCTCTGGATGCCAAAGCAAACCCTTGTGGCTCTATCTGTGCTGTATAGAGATTCAGATCCCCTGTTACAACTGCTGGGATTTGGAATAGAACCTGGATTGACTGCAATTGTTAGGTTCTGTGTCTTGCGATTATGATAGCTGGGTTTAAATCAAGCAAGTCTAAAAGCCACAGAATCCAGTGAACGAGGGTAGCACCCCCCCCCTCCAAATGATCATGAGCTAAAATCAGAGAAAGAAACAGAGGGTCTAAAACTTGCTTCAGACTAGTTAAAAAAAGGAGGTGGTTTTTGTACGAGTCAGATGGGAGAGCAGGCATTAAAGAAAGGACTGAAGCTGGCTAGTCAAAGCATTGGCCATGCAATATTGATAACCAGAGGTGTATCCCTAAAACACATGTAAAAGAGGTAGATAAGATGGCTGATCCCTGTCACTCCAGCCGTGGCACCTCATCACAGAGAATGGAAGGCAAAGATGGTATAATTACCCAGGAGCTTCTGTCCAGCAACAGAAATCATAGGAGAGACTCTGCTTCAAAAACAAGGTGGAAGAAGGGAGCCAACTCCTGAAGAGCTGTCTTCTGTCCTCCACATTCATGCCGTGGCATACACACACCACACTATAACACACACATATACATATATGTACATGCACACACACACGCACATACACACTAATACACACACACACTCTACACCACATTAGACGAAGATATACGCACACACCACACTACACACACATACACACACCACAGTACACTACACACATACCACACCACACAACACACACACACCACAGTACACCACATACACACACACACCACACTACACCACACACACCACACTATAACACACACACACACACACACACACACACACACACACACACACACACACACATCTTTCTCTGATCTATGGGACTGTTGAGAGTCCCATTCTTATAGGCCCTTTGCTGATGGCCACAGCTGCTGTGAGATCATGATTTTATTGGCTATAATCATGCCTATAAGAATCCATTGCAGAACTCTTCCTCCTGTATTCTGGCTCTTATATTCTCCCTATACATTCTTTTGTGTTTTCTGATCCTTAGAAAGAGTAAATGTCTGTTGAGGGCTGAGCACTTATTCTTGGTATCTTGAGCAGCCACGTGTCTTTGTGTTCACCGTTTTCATTGTGAAGTAGAATTTCTCTAAGACTGAGAGTAGCCTTTGTATATACACTTTGTATGTGTGTATAGCCATAAGTATTTAGTAGGCAATCTACTGCTGTGTCCATTTAGTTAGATACTAAGTTGCTCCACCAGCAAAACTAATGACTCAGCCATGAATATTTAACCATCAAAAGATTTCCTCTTCTGAAAAAGGCCTCAAAACCAATCAGAGAATGTTTGGTTGCTCCCATCACAGGCATGCAACCATTGCACCTGTTGGTACATCTTTCCTGGAAGGTGAATAGTGTTTCTAGGGTTCTTATCTGGGTAAGCCAACTGAGGCTGTTTCTTACTGAGCAGCCTACTTCTGTCACTGTGAAAGCTGATCAGCGGGGAGGACTCTTCTAGCTCAGATCCATATTTATTTCTTACAAAAGTGGTCACTAAGAAAATAAAAAGTTCTGTACTGGGAGGAGTTGTATGATAAACATAAGAATGATGGTAATTAGTATTCCTATAGTATAAAGAGGGTGTCTATAAGTAAAACAAGTAATGTGGTAGAGAAAGGGACAGTAGGTATGAAAACATTGTGGATGAGACTGTGCATGATTCACAAGTGTGAAAATATACTTACTGATATTAGTAAATCAGGGAATGAAAACTTAAAACAATGTAATAATTCCATTATCCTGCTAAATGGACATAGTAAGGAACTGCCCCCTATGTAATATGAATTGCTAAATGGTCTTATTAATAAAAAACAAACCCAGAGCCAGATATTGGGGTGAATGCTGAAAGATCAGAGAAGCACAGCCAACATCACATGGACAACTCCTCAATCAATCCTGTTTTCATAAATCCTCAGACTGAAAGTCTCTGAGTCCTCTCCCCTGAGGGTCTCAGTTGAACTGCTGCTAAAAGCCTCTAGTTCCTGGTCCTCAAGCCTTATATACCTTTTTGCTTCCTGCCATCACTTCCTGGGATTAAAGTTGTATGTCCTTCCCAAGCAAAGACATGAGATCTCAAGTGCTGGGATTAAAGTTGTATACCATCATGCCTGGCTCTGTTCCCAGTGTGGCCTTGAACTCATAGAGATCCAGATTGGATATCTGCTTCCCCAGTGACAGAATTAAAGGTATGTGTACCACTATTGTCTGGCCTCTATATCTAATCTAGTGGCTGTTCTGTTCTCTGATCCCCAGGAAAGCTTTATTAGGGTGCACAATATATCACCCACACCCCTAAGTTCTTATCTTTGAATCTATAGATTAGTGTATCTCTGAAGACTCATCCAAGAATATATATGTATTTATATGTGTGTGTAAATATGAATGATGGTGATTAACACAGTGACCCCAAACCTCAGCAATATGCAGAGAGTAAGAGACTGTGGTGTGATTAGCTCTAAATCAGATTCCTACACCATGTCCTTGTCCCCAAAGTTTCTAGATCATTGTGGAAGAAGGGCTGGAAAGATTGTAAGACTCAGATAGTGAACATGCAGTTAAACAGTATGTGCTGTATATGACAGTGCCATTACACATGTGATCTCACTGCAGCTGTGACGTATATAGACCTGCACAGTATCAAGCTAGCCAAAGTCCCAGAATGCATGAGACAGGCTTATGAAGTCCCACCCCTTGTCTAGATACTTTTAGCAATGAACTGTTTGGGGACAGAGACAGTCATTTTTTTTCTGGGTATGTGAATCCCACTCATGCTTCAGTGAATGATTCTATACTTACATTCGTACAAAAAACACAAGGAGGGCTCAGTTAGCTTAATTAAAAGAGAGAGTGGAGTGAGAACATGAATTAGGGGGGCAAAGTGGTGTGGAAGATAAAGGAGGAATCAAGTGGGAGAAATGGGCATGGCACTTGTCAAAATGCATCACCTGCATGTATGAGGTTGTCAAATACTAAAAAGTAACATTAAAAGAGGGAAGCCTTACATCTTCATAAGAACCTATGCACAACCCATTACCCTTGATCGCAAAAACAGTAATTGGAGCACATATCATAGCACATAATATGCTATAATGTTTGTCAATACATATGCAATGTTTTTTTTTAAAGCTGTTTATAACAAATGAATAGCTAGGGACCACAACAAGAAAAAAATTAAAAGTAAACAGAAATCCTATGATTAATAGTAAAATACTTTAAAATTAAAAAAAAAATCATTCTAGAAGAAAGCATAGGTAAGAATTGTTCCTCCATCACTAGAAGGTGTCTAACCCAAAGAAAAGATGATTAAAATAATGAGGGGGAAACTATGTAATAGGATACTATGGATGGGTCTGGAATATGTGTGATTGACTGGATGGATCAGGCATATGTGTAATTGACTATGGATGGATCCAGCATATGTGTAAATGGACAGGGATGTGGAGAAAATATAAAAGAGAAGAGTTAAAGCCAAACACACTCAAAGGATGAGAGGCATACACCTAAAAAATTGGCAAACACCAATTAAAGATGATACCTTGTCAGAAATGTATTGGTTAGAAATCAAGGACAAAGACAAAAAAAAAAAAACCTTATTTCAACTAGAAATAAAATGACACATCCACATGATCATCATAAATAGTAAAGAACAATGTCAGTCGAGTGTTAGACTTCCTGTCGAGGGGGTAGCTAACTAGAATTCTGTATCTACAGAAACACTCTTAAAGAATGGAGCTAGCTAAAAATGTTTGAGATGTATAAACTTCAGAGAGTTCATTGCCAGTAACTGCAGGACAAGGGATGCCAAGGTAACTCGTTTATGCTGAAGGAAAATGGTGTTGAACGGAAAATCCACTCTGCAGTAATGGAAAATGCCAACATGTAACTTAATAAACATATACATAAATAGATAATAAGCTTTGTTTTGCTAAAATGCTTAGAGGACATATGATAGTTTAAAACAAAACTCATAAAACTGTGCTGCAAGACTTGCAGATACTTTTGGTATGTCTGCAATTTGTATAACACTGCAAAGTTTCAGTAAGTAGAATGACACTATTGGAATCACACTGTGTGAAAACTTTAGGAGGTGAGAATCGGTTGAGTGGAACAGGTCACAATATATGGTTCCATAGGGACATCCTTGTCCCTGGATCCTTGTTGCTTAGTTACTGGGCTTCCTGTTTTCTACAGGGTGAGAATATCCCCATCACATGCTCTCACCACAATGTTCTGCTTGAACACAAGGGACCAAATGACAGCTTAGGGAGCCCTTTGAAACTGTAGACCAAATAAAAATTCTTTTTCTTTGACGTTCTTTCTATCATGTATCTGGTCACATCAACTCAAATGCAACACAGCAAACATCTACATTATATGTATCACATCTTCATATGTGCATACAGCACACACATACATTCATATTTGTGTGTATGTGTGTGTGTGCATGTATGTATGTGTTTATATGTCTCTTAGAAGATCCTGGAAACCAAACCAGACAAATTGAGCTAAAGTGTATAGCTGAAACCCAGTAGAGGCACTGAAATAAAATCTGAAAACACCGGACAAATTAAAAAAAGAAGCAGAAGCATGAAGCAAAAGGACAAAAACCAAAACAAACACAAATAAAACAAATAGGAAAATGGTCTTTACCCATTTAAGCCTCAGTAAGAAGGCAGCAAAGGTCATGGCCTGCAAACTACAGAAGATTCTATCTTGTGTGGAGGCTGCCAATCTGAGGTTCTGGGGCTAGCATGGCCAAGTGAGGTCCCGTTTTAAGTTAGAGGCAGCTGACTTATTGCAAATTTATGTGGCAGAGAACTGTGCTAGGATAATCTGTGGGTCATTTTCATAAAGGCATGAATACCAATTACGACAGCCCCACCCTCATGGCCAGAATTCAACCTCCAAACTCTACCCCTTGAACCTAGTAATTGGAGGGTTTAGAGAACATTCAATCATAATATCCATGGAGTTAAACAAAAATGGAGTAAAACTTTAAAGGCATTGGTTCTCAGATGAAAACCCAAAACCATTCCTATACTATCACCTGGAATGGCATTGCAAACCCTTAAAGCTTTATTTATGTTCTCTAGTCTCTGCATCTAAGATGTTGCCTTAAAATATAAATATAATCTCCACTTACTTTTGGTTATGGTAATAATCCCATTAAAGGTGATGTTTTTTTCACCTGGTCCTTAGCCTACCCCCTATCACAGTACTCCCAAATAAATACTTCTTTTAAAGTCTTTTATCATCTGAGATAAATCATACTTAAAGCAGCTTCACAAATAAGTAGATTTTCCCCCTCACTTATCCTTTCTCTGTCCTTATCAATTTGGCTAATTTTATACATTATAAGCTTTGAAATCGACTAGTATTCATAATTTTTTGTCATCACTGGCTCACATTAATTTTATTTTTTTTTGTCCAGAATATCTTTCTACTGCTGCTACCACATAGGTCAATATTATTGTGTGTATTTTGCATAGTACTAAGTGTTTGAGCAGAAGAGAAAGGGGTTACCTGTATGTGCTATTCCAGTTTTTGCACACATTTTAACTTTCCCCATGTTCCCTTCACATTTCCTTCTATGTTCATAAATGGAAGTGATTAAAACATTCCCTGGTAACTGTTCTTACACCTTTAATTGATTTCTATTGCATTTCAAGCTCAAGGAATTGTGGGCATCTACTGCCTGAATTTCCTTAAAAATGTTTAATGTTGAGGGGACAGCGTATTAGTTGGAGGAGGAGCACACTTATATCTAAAGTTTTTAGCACTGAAAATTTGTACTACTTAATGTAAGCTCTTAAGTACATTTTACTTTTAATGCTCTATTAAGTCATGTGCTGTAACTGATTTACGATGTCCCCCAGTGTTCAAAATCATTCAACATTTTGTCCTCATATGTAATTCTTTGATACATATTCTGCATACTTCATTTATTATGATTAATATTATTATAAATGCTCAAGAATTGAATTGGTGTATCAGAAACTAAGAACATTTTTCTGACTGATATATTTTACTGAAATTATTTCCAAATGTGTGGCAGTTACTTATGAAATGTCCTATCCCTTTCTAAAGCAATATATTTTTATGCAACTCTGAGTAATTCTTTTCAATTGTAACTTGTGTTGAAATGACTTCAAATGTATAGAAGAGTTGTATGTTTAGAATAAAATACTTTATCCAGCCCCTTATTCAACCAAATTTCTCATCTATTAGAATTTCATTGCATCCTGCTCTACCAGTTCCCTTCTTTATCATTAGTTAATTTTTATATTTTTTTGTTTGAATGAAATTACTCAGTTGTAAATGTTTTAAATCATCATGCCCATTTCCAAGCCAGGAAATCAATACATATATCACACTATTGTCCAATGCATAGATTCCAATTCAAACTCATCACGTAATCTCCAAACATGTCATCTTTCTTTATATTCAAGAACCTCACCTAGGAATTCATATACTATCAAATTATGATTTAGTTTAGTCTTGTACAATCTGGAACAACTGTCAATCTTTCCCTGTGTGGCATATTCTTGATAGCCTTATGTTCTGTGAGATGTCATTCACCTTGGGTTCACCTGGTGTTTCTTGATGACCAAACCAAGTCCAAGTAATTATGTGCCCTTCCTGCATTCAGGTGAGAAGGAAATGTCCTTTTCAATAATAAACACAGCTGGATTCTCAGGTAGAAAGATGAACTTCAAAACTTATTTCACACCTTACACGAAAAGGACTTTGAAATAGACCATAAGTCCACACATGAAAGTTTCCAGAAGCAAACACAGGAGAATATTCCTGTGGTGAGGCTAAATAAATATTTCTCAGCTGGGACATAGAAAGCAACATCACAAAACAAATATTAAAAATTCATTTGAAAAGGTTGATAGTTCCCCTAGTTATACACAGAACTTAGAACCTATATTGTTATAAAGCTATCTTTAGAAAAGAATGTAGAAGACAGTATCCATAAAATGTCCTTATAGCAGATTATAAAGAAAATAACAACAAATGGTAAAAACACCCTAACAAGAACTCTGCATCATAAAAAGAGACTCAGTGGCAGAAGCTAGGCATGAATAAAAGCATTCACCATCATTGGTCACCATGGAAACAAAAAACTAGCACCAGCTAAAATGACAGTACATTGCTCAAACATTAGTATAGATAAAACAGAATGTATCAGTAATACCTAGGATTAGTCAGGACATCGTGCTCCAAAAAATGACTTTTTGCTGTTGTCATTTTTGTGTTTGTAAGTATTAAAATCTATTTCAGTTTGTAAAGCTAACGTAGAAAAGCTATAGCCTAAACAACAGCATGACATATTAGCCACAGAAGTCTATTTCATGAGGGAGTTGTTAGTTTTGTGAAATACGACAGTTGTGTAGTGATGGAAGAAAATGTTCTTCCACTTCAAAGGAATATACATATATGACACAAATCATGTTGTCTCAATATATTAAAGGGTAATTAAATCTAGAAAATAATAAAATTATTATCAAATGTTTATAAGGAAATATAGGTGATTTATGTATGCAAGGTTTGTTACAATAGGTCCGTAGTTTGATATTTCATAATGAGAACTATATTAGAAATAGAAAAAGTAAAATTGCTATAATGTCAAGAAAGACAGGTCCTCTTGTTCTGTGTCCTCGTCTTTCTCATGTAAGGTGATAGGAGAAAGTATTTTTGATCTAGTAACATCTGGGAAGACACTAGAATGTTGTCAGGAAGCAGACTACATTTCATTTCAGGAAAAAATAGCATGTCATATTGTACTAGTCAGGGTTCTCTAGAGCCACAGAACTTATGGAATGAATTTCTCCCTCTCTTTATATAAGGGAAATTATTGGAATGACTTACAGGCTACAGTCCGACAATGGCTATCTGTAAATGGAAAGTCCAAGAATCTAGTAGTTGCTCAGTCCCACAAGGCTGGATGTCTCAGCTGGTCTTCTGTACAAGCTGGAATCCTGAAGAAGTAGGCTGCAATGCCAGTGAAGGAATGGGTGTGCTGATAAGGTGAGGCAAGCGCCCTTGTTCTATGTGCCCTCCATTTCTGGATTATAGTTGATTCCAGATAGGATCAAGTTGACAATCGAGAATAGCCAACACACATAGGCAAAGGACAGATGCATGTGAGCTGAGCTGGGAGTGTGCTTGTCATGTTTGTGGCACACTTCTGTAGGTCAGTTTGGGAGATTATTAGTCTGGATAAAGTACCCGATGTCTGTCATTAGCAAGTGCCGTGGACATTTTATACTTTAGAAGTTTAGACCAGAATTCTTTAGCAGTTAAAAAACAATTATTTATCCTTCTAAAAATCATTAAAGATGTCAACGAATTTTATTATACAGAAGCCATACTTATTAGCATTTATTATATTGGAAATTAAATTGCTAGAAATTTAAAATATTTACATATTGATTCCTTTAAGATTAAAAAAAATACATCCAGGGCTAGAGAGATGATTCAATGGTTAAGACTACTTGTTGCTCTTGAAAAGAACTGGAGTTCCCAGCACACACATCAGCTGCTCACAACTATGATAGTTCTAGAGGATCCAGTGCCCTCTTCTGGCCTCTGTTGACACTGTATGCATGTGGTGCACATACCTGCATGCAGGCATACAGGCACTCTCTCACATACACACATGCATGCAGCACACACCACACACACATTTAAATACATTAAAAGTTTGGACATACTGAAAAATTCATTGTTATCATGAAAAACACTGTTTGAAGAGAGATTTTTCAAAATAAAGAAAATCGAGTGACATTGTTTGAATCTGATGCAGATATCGCTCCTTAGAAGTCAGAATTTCATCTCTGCTTCTGAATCAAAATTATTTGTGATTATAGGTTTTAAACATTTGAATAAAATTTAGCCTCACCTAGACCAACATTTGTAAAGATGAATTATTTTATTAGCTTTTAGAGATAATGATAGATATTATTTAATGTTATATTTAAACTCTATAACTGATAGTTTTGCATATATATATTTTATAAATTAATATAAATTAGATAGAGGAATGAATTTCATTAGTAAATATCCACATATAGCTCTAATATATTTTTGTCATATTACTCCATCTATTAACTATTTCTTATTTTTCCACGCTTCTTCCCCTTCTACATTCATCATAACTCCCATTTATTTCCAAGATCTTCTCCGTCTAATAAACTTCCACATATGAGAGAAAACACAAGAAACATGTTGTCATGAGACTATCTTGTTTTGCTTAATGTAATGATCCTTCAAAAGACATCATTTTATTCCTTTTTTTAATGGCTGACTCAAGCTGCCTTATATATGAATGTGATATTTCCTTTATTCAGTGCACTGATGATTGACTTAATAATAAGACTATTATAAACAATGATAAACATGAGCAATCAGGTATCTCTTTAATAAGTGAGCCTTGAAATGGTTGAAAATTCCTTGAACATTAGTTATAGTAAGGATTATGAAAACATCATTTCTGGGATGTGAAAATTCATTTCTTTATCTTGTACTTTGAATATGATTTTTAACAATATTCATCAATTCTTTGATTTCTTCATGTGTGACAAATTATCCAAAACGAAAGCACATTTTATATAATATTAAAATATTTTAATATAACCACTATTTTCATCAAAATGATTACTGTTGAGAATCAGGCTGCCACACAATGGTAAATACAAGTCTTATAAAAATCCTAAATTTATTTGCAAATTCAGATTTTATCATGTCATTAAATACTGTCAGTGATTATTCTTGAAGTGACAGGCAAAACTCTCTTTTGTTTATTTCTTTGAAAGCACTTCACCAATTGTCTAAGTCTGAAAATTTTTAACGTGTCAGATATGCTTTCAAGTAGAAATGATACTTCATGAAGAAGTATCAAGTTGGTTCAGATTATATAGCATAATTGTGAGTGGTTTTCCACAAGGCAAGTGTGGTTCTCAGTCTTGATGAATCCTGTTATCATCCTCAAGGAGTGGGAACTAGGTTCAACTGTTGAAGGGAGGAAAGACAAGGTCACATTGCTGTGTCATGAATTTGAGGAACACAGTTAGTGCTCACTGGGTTACATCTGTGTAGTTGACAACCACAGAGATTAGGTGACTATAGGAACTAGCCAGCTAGGTTTCTTGAGGTACTGAGTATGATCTTTGGGAGAGAAATGAGTCAATAACACCATTTTATCATCTGGAGTATCGAAGTGTCAATGTTTTTGCATTTATTTGATATGTAAAGGATCAGAAGAGCATAACTGCAGGAGAGAAATTAATTTAAGTTATAATAAGTTTGAAATGCCTGTGAGATATACAAGTAAGTGCATTATATAGGCATTTGTGTGCATCTAGAACACACAGAAAAATGTGAAATAGACATTAAATATGTGAGTATTCATTGGACAGATGGTATATAAAACCACTAATTTGAAGGATACTTTCTTGATAGTAAATGGATAAGGTAGGAGGGTTTTGCATTAGGGTTCTCCTGAGAATAATACTTATATGATATATATATATATATATATATATATATATATATATATGCTGCATATATACTTAATAAGTTATTCATTGGCTCACACAATTACTGAGGGTAAGAAGTTTCTTGATGTGTCTTTTGGAAACCTGGTGTTTTAATCTCAGACCAAGGGGAATGAGAAGAAATAGGTCCCAGCTCAAGCAGTCAGGCAGGCAGAGAGTTGAGTCCCTCCTACCTTTTTGTTTTATGAACGTCTCCAGTGGAGAGGACAGTGCCCATAAGCACCAGGAAGAGCTGTTTATTTTCCACAGTCTACCAATTCAAATAATGTTATGTCACTAACTGCCTGTTTCTGGAGAGGTCTATGACTTTAGGGGGATGCTGAAAAGGAGCAGCTCTGAATTTAGAATGAGGGCTAAGTTCTTGCTTCTTCTCAACAGCAGACAAGGCAGTGTGTGTTTAATTGGAGTCCTTTTAGGGACATCCAAATAAATGTCTGAGATGACCTTTCCCCTTTTCAATATTCACTCCAGATCAGACACTATTTTTAACTTTCCAGGATTCCCACAGCCATGTCATAATTCTTTCTTTTTGTTCATCTATAGCTACTTTCAAATCCCAAGGGACAACTCTCCTGATACAAAATGATAAGAGCTAGAGCTAGGGATAGAGAAGAAAGTGTGAAGACCAGGCCTTCAGAGGAAATGAGAGAAGGTAAGATTCACAGTTAACTCTTTTTGCAAATGATAAAAGGTCTCAGAGTAAAGGACCCTAAGTCCCTTCTGCATCTCTGTTGTACAATAAGACATTTTGCATCCCAGAGCTCAAACTCCCTTGCTCTGAACTCTTTCCATGTAAGAACATCATTTTGAACTATATATTGTAGGCATTTTTTGAATGACATTATTCACCACTGGATAGGACATTATTAATAACTTGATATGGTTTGGGGCTTTTATTTATGACCCTCTTTCTTTTAACTGTGAGCTAGATTGAAGGCAGCATTGCATTTCAGGAACTGATTTGGAATCTGCAAACTCGATTTATGGTCTTCATTGGAATTTGGAGTATTTAGAAAATGCTTTTCCTCTGTGGTATGTGGCCCCATGGCTGTTTTCTGGTATCTCTCCTCTTTCCTTTCTCTTCTCCCAGTGTTTAACAGCTCCCTCTGGGCATTGCCAATTATTTATGACATACTTCTCCTTGTAAGACCTAGTTGGATAACCGGTTCCTATGGAAACTGCATTTTTTCAAACAGGAAGGCTCTAACTTAAAAACAATATCATCAAATATGCAGTAGCACATGTATCTTGTAAGGAAAAGCATATCCTAATGATCGTATAGCCAAACCTGAGAACCTGAACATCAAGAATGAAAGAAGACAAAACATGTAGGAAGCCACCTGATGACTAAGAGATGAGATCATAGAGCCACTTCTGGGAATTACTCTGGCTTGCTCTATCAGAGAAAGTATGGTAAGACAGTAGCATTGCTTTTGACGGGAGCCTAAGCCGAGACTCACGACTGGTGTGGACTAGCCTTAAAACAGGTTGTTGGAGCCCAGGTATTACCAGTTCTGTTTTTTAAGTACTTTCCAATATTAAACTCCTGAGAAGGATTCATTTTCAACACAGTCACTGACAATACGTCACCAAACACTGCATGTTACAAACATGGAATTTGTTAACTTGCCTCTGTGTCATAGTTTTTCTTTGTTCTACTGCTGACTCATCGCAAAGCCAAGGAAATGGAGGAAAATGTTGCCGTTGAATGATGCTCTTCATTAAAAGCTTTGTGAAACAGGCTCCCGACACAAAATCACTCTGTACCCTTGACTGATGTATTTTTCTTTTGTTTGCTGAGAGACGGTCATTTTCCACCGTTGTATTCAAAACTAAATTTTGCTGGTTACCATGGTGATATTTTTGAAGTCATTACTACTCTGATGTTCCATCATGACCTAATATGCTATAGTTTGGATATGTTTTAGGATTCATTTGTCCATCAATCAATCATACCAGAAATTTTTGAGAAAGAGAAATGGACAGAGTATTATAGAATTCTGAGTGATGGAGGGAGATAGAGAGGAAGTGGCCCAGGGTAGAAAATAGAGTAATAACTGAGCCTTCTATTCCTGCATGAAATAGAAGAAGGAGTCTGGACAATTTCAGAAGAAGACAAATCATTTTTTAACCCTTACTGAATTGTAAATTCAGGCACACATTGATTAAATCCGCTGTCTAAGATATGCTTATCCCTTGATTTTTGACAGGAGGAAGTCAGAGAGGAGTATAAGGAACAAGAGGAAGACATCAGAGTGTTCATATAAAAGTTCTGTTGGTAGAGTTTGTGTGGAGTTCACCCTCTGGTGCACCCATTCCAGGATTTGATTCCTCACTGGCAGCTTCTCTCCCTAGAGGTTTAGAAGCATGGGGATCTTAGGGGGGGGCGGAGGAGGGGAGCACAGAAAAATAAAGAGTAATGCCAGAGGAGTTAACTCACTGTACTCCTACCCTTGGGCAATAGACAGTGTCCTGAGTAATGGAAGGGGCTGAATTATATGTAACAAGAAGTTACAGCTTTACTCTGATTCTAGAATTTCACTGTCAGCATTTCTATATGTCACACATCCTCAACCCTCTTGAAGACTAAAACATCATTTATTTTAATTTATAAAATGCTGGAAATAAATCGTATATTCTGTATCTGGGATAATAAATATCAGCCACATCATCCATGCATTTCCAATGAGAGTGATATGGTTCTTGGGGGGTACAAATCTTATTCATGGGCTGGCAAGATGGCTAAATGGGTAAAGGTGTTTGATACCAAGCCTGACAACCCAAGTCAGTCCCTGGGTCCCACAAGTTGTCCACTGACCTTCACATACATGCTACGGCATGCACAAGTCTACACACATACACAAAATATAAATGAATAAATGCTATAACAAAAATTTTAAAAGCCTTAATCTTGTGTCACAACACAAATCTAGTTATCTATCATATATCCATCTAGATATATGCACACTAAGAGAGATTTTTCTGAAACATCCAAACCATATGTATGGTAGAATTTCATGGAGGGGTGACTCTGAGATAGAAGTATCCAAACATTACTTAAGAGAAGTATCAGGAGCACTGACTTAAGGCAAATCTCTCCTATGTTTACTAAAAAAATTTCTAAGGCCTATTAGTGCATATTCAACTGCCTACCTCAGATCTCTTAATTTCCGTGAAAAATTTCCTCATTCATTCAGCAAACCTTTATTGTGTTTGATATTCTGTAAAGTATATTAAGATGTAGGATACAGGAATAATAATGTAAAGTTCCTTAACCTCTAGACAACACTGATGGCACCTGATAATTATGGAAAAGTATGCATAATTAGGGCCAGGATGGCACTAAAACATCATGCAGACACTTGCTACGTCAGGTTCTCTGGAAGAGCTCATTAAATCTATAAATTGATTAAATTTAATGAGCCTTACATTTCCATGAGCTTGACATTGTTTTTTTTCATATGGTCTTCTGCTTTGAGAAAACCATATACTTTGTTAAGGGCTAACAGAATGAGACGATCTGTGCTTGTGCCTAGTAACCATGTAATTTTCAGTGAGTACTGGGCATGCTCATGCTTAGAAGACATAAAGTCTATTCATTGAGTCAATCACTGGTTTCTTAGCTTCCTACTTTTGTTCTTCTGTCTGAGGTCTACCGCTTGGAGATAATGTTTTAAATTTATGCATTGGTATCTATGCATCTTTGATATAAGCCTTGTTTGTTTGGGTGATGAATAAAGGTTGGCATGTTAATGCCTTGCTTTTGGAGAGGCAGTGTCAGGGGATGGTAACTTGGTCCTATGAACTATAGTTCATTCAAGGAGACCTGGAAGATGAAGACGAAGCCAAATATACTTGAGTGATTGGTTCACTAAGTGGACTTCTAGTTTCAAATAAAGACCATTTGAAGGAGAACATGTGGAGACTCTTTTTCTATTCAGACCTTGCCATAGCCAAGGGAAGAGAAACCATCAAGGTGAAAAAAAGGAGGGAAAAAAAATCTATAGTTATACTTTGATTGGAAATTGTTGGTGGAAGAAAGCTTTCAGTTGGAGTAAATAGAATTGTGCCCTGTTAGACAATTGGTTTAGGAGACGTCTTTGACTTTTTGTGAATATTTATTCATGTTGAGGATGAGGCAACAGTTATGGAAGCTATTGGTCACTGACAAAATTTTCATCACTTTGGGCCACATAATTACTTGTGATTGGCTTCCTTGGATAGTTACAGCATGGTTTGTGTGACAGAGTTCTATTGTCATAAATGATCCAGCCATTGCCAATTCATCTAGCCTTACAGAAGCTATGTATACCACCCCTCCCCCGCCGCTACAGGTGAGATGTTCAGCTGTTATCAATATCTTTAAAAAGTATATCTAAACCCCTTGGTTTAGACTCAAGAATGAGTTGGCCAGGCTACACAATAGATGAGGCATTCCCAGAGTGTTTCAATACATTAGGGAATAACCATGACACAGATTTCCTGAGCTGTCTGGCACTTGTGCAACTTCTTCATGTGTATTTCTTCCAAGGTGATGAAAGCTGAAAGTGACAATGAAAACTCCCATGTACCATTTCCCACATCATCCAGCAATAGAACAGTTGGAATTATTGCATCATTATTTGCATACATTTATGTACAGCAACCCTGCGAGGCAGGAAACACACTAGATATGAAAGCTGCCTGAATACTTGGAGTCAGAACACAGAAAGTAGAAAAAAGGGAATGACAACTATTATTTGCTGGAGATCTGTTCTATGTTGAGTACTATGCCTGAAATATAGTAATTACCCCATCTAATCTCCACAAACTGGCTGCAAGGGAAGTAGTGTTCCCATTTTATAGATGGAGAAAAGGAGACATAAAGAGAGCAATTACTTTGCCAGTTTGTAGAGATAGATAGTAAATCTGGCAATCTGCTATAGCCCATTGTCCACAAAATAAAAGCTATGAGGAATCAAAGAAACATGAACTCTGAAGTAGAACATACCTTCATGCTATTGACTGTCTAACTCTATTTGAGATTCTCTTTCAAACTTGTCACCTTTGCTGTTTCTATTAATCTTAAGCTATCATGCCAATATGTCACTCAACTTCCTTCTTATAGTCACATTAAAATACCTGCCTTCAATTAGACTTCAAAACCCCAATAAGTCAGAGCTGGCTCACACCTCTTAAGACATTAATTATTACTAACAGTGTTATCAGCAAATTCAATTTTTATCTGGTAGATAAATTCACTCAATCCTGGTGTAACATCTGTATAGATAAATTTCACATGCTCCTGTGTGTACTTTATCAATATACACTTTATTGGCATGTTTCCTTTTTTTAAGCCTTTTTTGGTCATATTAAAGCATCTAGATGTCCACATTCTGATGTATAGGCTGGTGAAAATATATACACAGAGAACATATACACAACTTCTCACCTATAACTCAGTAGAGAAAGTTTTCATTCCACTGTTCTGTCCTCTTCTTGGTTGATGTAGTAAGCTATTAAATAGCAATGGAACATAGCATTTGCTAGCATAACCAACCTGAGCAGGTTATCCAGGTTTGCATATAATATATCATGTCCTGACTATGAGAGAACAGACCATTACATATTACCACAACAAGTAGGATTCACATATATCTATGACGATTATTTATTTCGATGATAAACCGAATGTAAAAACCTAGAAAGTAGAGGGGTGGAATTAATGGAGTAGCAAAATTAAATATGTAAAACTTAGTTGGACGTGAAAGAACCTTATGAAATAACTTATGCACGACTGTTTGGAGACCACTGTCGGGTAGGAGAGAACAGAACGCAAAGGGGGAAAGTGAGTGATTTTCCACCCTCACTATTAGTCTTTTATAAAGATCCCTGGTTCTCCCTTCTAGAACCCCTTACTCTCAGTGAGAAAGGGTGGGGAGGAAAACAGTAACTAAGTGGAAAAAATATGACAAATGAAATGGTAACCATGACACTTTCTGGATAATGAATAGGTCTGAAAGGCTTTGGGGGGGGGGCAAATGTGTAAACTAAAGCAGACATTTCTATACTTTAAAACAGCCTATAATACCGCAGGCCATGTAGCTTTCTCCTATCAGACAACTGAGACAGCCCTTAGGCAACAAGGGCTACTGTTTGTGGGGAGAATGAGAAAGTCTGTCTCTCTGGAGGCTTTCCTAAAGAGCCACGCTGAATCAGAGCAACTACATCTGAGTTATAAACCAGCTCCACAGTGAGAGAGGAGACAAGGCAGGGATACTGAAATTTCTTTGTTTCTGTTGAGAAATTAAAGGCATTAAAATTATATTTTTGATGAAAGAAAATCTGCAGAAAATATCAGGTAATGAGATTCTAATATCACAATGTTTCAGGGTTGTTTTGAAATCCATTGTGGGCGATAACTAATGCAAATGAAAGGACAAGAAGTTAGGTGTTCTGAGGCAGGACATTTCTCTTGATGATATACAGTTGAGATGGTGAGGGCAGTCTGTAGCACGCATCTTAAAAGGTCTTATTAATAAAAACAAAACTGGAGCCAGGTATTGGGGTGAATGCTGAAAGATCAGAAAAACAGAAGCAGCCACAACTAATCTCACCTTGCCAATTCCTCAGCTGATCTCATTTCCTCAAACTGAAAACCTCTGTGTCCTCATCCAAATGGATCTCAGCTGAACTGTTGCTCAAAAGCGTAAAAGCTTAACAGACTCTAGTTCCTGGTTTTCATGCCATGTATACCTTTCTGCTTCCTGCTATCACTTCCTGGGATTAAAGGCATGTGTCACCAATGCCTGGCTGTTTCCAGTGTGGCTTTGAACTCACAGAGATCCATAAGGATCTCTGCCTTTGGAATACTAGGATTAAAGGCGTGTGTGCCACCATTTTCTGGCCTCTGTATCTAGTGGCTGTTCTGTTCTTTGACCCCAGATAAGTTTATTAGGGTACACAACATATTGGAGGAACACCTTCTTCTCCAGTGTGTGGTGGGCAAATACTTGTTTTCTCAGAATGATAAAGCAGGGGCTGAGTGGTAAACAACAATCCAGATGTCAAACAGAATTGCACAGCTTTGGAGCTCTTAGAATTTGAATCCTTAGAGACTGTAGGACTCTGAACTTGGAATAAGTTATGGCATCAAATTTTCATTTTCTAGTCAGTCTCTACTTTCAGTGTGAAATTATACAATTTGTGTTGAAAATTGCTTTGCTTTTTTTCCTCTTTTTTTAGCATGGCAGAACATTAGCTGTTATGGGATGGAGGCTAGCACAAGTATTTTTTATACTGCTATGATTTTGTGGCAATTAATATACGATTTTTGTTATTCTGCTTCTTATCACATATACCTTGTCTTCAAGCTCAGCATTATAGGAAAAGGATAATTCAGTGGGCTAAAATATATTCAATATATAGTATATTCAATGAATAGTAGCCAGAAATGAAAGACATTTGAAAAACTGACATCATGAAACAATTGACATTTTCATAAGAAAAATAATTTAGGAATGTGTGCCTCATTTATATTCCAAATATTCTGCTCAGATGAATGATTCTTTTCCATGGAGGAACTATGAATATTAAATCATTGCGTGTACTTTCCGTTTTATTCTCATTTTAAATTGCGATAATTATATCATTCAGCAAATCATTAAATCTTCTAAAATAAAATTTGCAGGCCTAACTTGCTTATTTCATGAAAATGAGATTTACTATGAGTTCATGAAAAGGGAAGAGTTTACTTCTAAACTTGACCTGTATTGAATAGTTTCTGAGAACAAAATGAATAAATTTTGCACAACGTGATTATAGCCATATTAATCTTATTTTTTCTTGAAACACATTCTTCTCCCTTCTGAGAATTTCTACAGCATTTTGAGGGGTTTGTAGTTTAGTGTTGTACATAAATACATAGGTGATGATTATACGTCTAATGTCACATTTCATAATTTCCTTCAGCAAATAGTAGAAAAATCCAGCTGGAGGAATGTTGCTTTGTGTCCATTTTTCCCCCCTAGAATATTCTTTATGTGCCTTCCCAAAGGAATGGGGGAAAAGATTGGAAAATAATGCAATGGATCAATTCAACTATGCAATTGAATGTAATATTATTTAATTGAATTGAATTCAAAGCATTTGAAAAGCATGGAAATACATACAATTTGTTCAGATCCCTAAGAGACCCTCTCCATTGTTTCTTTTCCTAGTAGAACACCACTTTTCTTTTCTGGATACACGAATTCCCCATTATGTAGCAGCTAAATGCCTTGAGACTGACTTAGGCCCAATTTTAAGGAAAAACTGAAACTGGCCTAAACTAGGGATAGGAAAACACTCTCTGCAAAGGGCCAGAGTGAAAGTGTTCTAGGCTTTGTAGAACCATATAATATCTGCCACAACTAATTGTGTCTAACCTTGTAGCAGCTGGGTAGAAAGCATCAGCAGATGGAGATAGTTACGTTCTTATAAAAGGTCACAAAACGGAGCTGTGGGCATGATTTGCCCCGTGACCTCTGCTTTAAACTCAACTCAAGTGTTACAGTTAATGGTTCAGATGTTTAGTGAAAGGATTCTTGGGTGGTACTCTCAGTGAACAGGAAAACAAAACAACCCAAGACATTGTTTTTTCAATCATTGTGGGGTATGGTATCCTGTATCTATCTACCACACACAAAAGGCAAAACAGCAGCAGTACCCATCAGCAGGCAAGCAGGGGAGAGACCTGCCTGTCAGCTGTACCGCCACCACAGCCACCACTGAATTCTGTTACCCTGGAGACCCATTCCACGGCCCCAAACCACCTACCTCACAGATCTTCCCTGTGGCCGCCCTTCCCTGCAACTCCAGAACAGTCCATAGGCACAGGTACAGCCCATACTAGTCTGAAGAATAGGTGAAAGACTGGCCTCCCTGACCCTAAGCCCTAGGGTACAGCCCATGCCCGTCCCTCTCCCATCTCTGCATCAGCAAGGCAGCTGGGCCCTGCCCCTAATTCTGGAGGAATCCCACTGCTCTGGTACAGTCCCCATCAGCCTTGGAGCAGTTAAGAGACCAGCCAGCCAGCTACACTGCCACCACCCATTGGATTCCGTTCCCCCCAAGACCCAGTCTGCCGCCAACCCCACCCATCTCATCACCCTCCCTGTGGCCAGATCTTCCCTACTGAGAGGACTGGGGAGCCAGACCAGAGCCATGACAGGTTTCTAATAGCCCTGCCAGAGACCAGGCCTTAGTTTCGGTTTACTGGAACTGGCTGGAGCTCAGTAAGGAGTCCTCAGGAAGACCACAACTCAGGGGCAACCCATCAGCAGGCGCCCTACAGTGTTCTGCTGGCTCAGTAGATGTCCTCACCCCTGCCCTCCGCTGCTCCCCACCCCCACCCCCCAGCCTTCTGCTAGCTAAAGATAGCTTTTCCTACCCACTGGTCAACAACTCCCTAACTACTACAGCCTCCAACCAATCAGCTCCTAGACTAATCTTTCCTCCACCAATCAGCACCAGATTAATCCCTCCTCCCTGGAATCCCCCTAACTCAGCTTAAGAGGAGTTTACGAACCTCCCTTTGGGGTCCACTATTTGCCACTCCAACATGCTGGAAATAAAGTCTCTTGCTAAATTGCATAGGTGACTGTTGGTCTTTTTGGGGAGCTTCTCTCGGACCCTAACCTACAACTCCTGCAGATTCCCTGGGTCCATGAGTTCAGGCTGGATCTGGGCACCCCAATCCCCACAAAACTCAACTGAGATAAGCTCTTGGACCTGAAGACCTGCCAGGCACCGGAATCCTTGGCCATTTAGGCCAGAAGACAATAAAAAGAAAGGAGATGGCACCCAGCAGTTGCTCGAAGGGGAGGGAGGAAGCAGCGCAGAGCCTGCGCCAAGCCTTGGTGAGGCTGGGCACCCTCCGTGAGTGTGTGCACAAACCTGGGGGCCTGACCCAGGCCAGCCATTTCTGCTTGCCTCAACCCAGGCCGTTGGCAGCGCCCCCAGCTCCACACTTCCCCGTTGCCACTTTGCCAGTCACTGATGAGATGAGCCACAGACTGGAAGCCTCCTTCCAGGACCACTTCAGAGCCCCACAGCCTGGCTGGTCCTGGCAGGCTAGAACTGGCCAATCAGAAAAGGGCAGATCCTGCAAGCCACCTCCTTTTTTTTTTTTTTTTTTTTTTTTTTTTTTTTTTATACACATCTGCTTGCCCTGATGTGTCCAAAGGAGCCACAGCCAATCAAATTTAAACAATGTAACCCTTGCTTGCTTAACCAATCATGTTTGCTGGAGATGACCTAACTGTCCCTGGAATTCCCCTAGTGGTGTGTAAAAGGAGTCTGTGAGCTTCTCTTGGAGTCTTTGCCATTTTTGTTGTGTGGCTGACCCCTGCATGCAGGAATTTTCTCTGGAGAAATAAATGCTCTTGCTTTTGCATATGTGAGTGGTGGTCTTTTGTACAGTGATTTGCAGACCCCAACAGAAACAAAGGAAGAAAACACTCATTTAACAAAGACAAACACAAGAATCAACATCCAGACCTATAATCATCCCAAATCCAGATGCTTAAACACCAGTATAAGAACACATTCAATAACAGAAAGGCCAATATGGCACTACTCGAACTGAGAGATCCTACCATAGCAAGATATGAACATTCCAATATAGATGAAGTGCAAGAAAACTATTTTAAAAATAACTTTATGAAGATGATAGAGGCCCTTAAAGAGAAGATAAAAATTCTGTTAAAGAAATAGAGAAAAAGACAAACAAAAAATTAGGAAAAATATCAATACATCTTTTAAAGAATTCCAAGAAAGCAAAACAAACAAACAATCAAATAAATAAATAAAACAAAGCCACAAGACAAACAAACAGACAAAAACTATTAAACATGTGAAGGAAGTGGTTCAAGACCTGAAAATTGAAATAGACACAATAAAGAAAACATAAACTGAGGGAATACTGGAAATGGAAAATCCAGGTAAGTAAGTGAACAGCAACTACAGATCATCAGCAAAATCCAAGAGAAAGAAGAAAGAATCTCAGGTGTTGAAGATACAATAAAGGAAAAGATTCAATAGTCAAATAAAATGTTAAATCAAAGAGATTCCTAATACAAAATATCCAAGAAATCTGGGATATCATGAAAAGACCAAACCTAAAAATAATAGGGATAGAAGAAGGAGAAGAATCTGAGCTCAAAGGCTCAGAAAACATATTCAACAAAATCATAGCAGAAAACTTTCCCAACCTAAAGAAAGACATGCCTATAAAGGTACAAGAAGCTTACAGAACACAAAATACACTAGATAAACAAATAAACAAAAACATCATAGTAATCAAAACACTAAACATACAGAATAAAGAAATAATATTAAAGACAGCAAAGGAAAAAAAATGGCCAAGTAAGCATATAAAGGCAGACCTATCAGAATTATACACAATTTCTCAATGGAGACTCTAAAAGCCAGAAGAGCCTGGACTGATGTCTTGTAGACTCTAAAAGACCACAGATGCCAGCCCAGGCTACTATATCCAGCAAAACTTTCAATCACCATAGATAGAGAAAAAAAAATATTTCAAGACAAAACCAAATTTAAATAATACCTATCCACAAATCCAGTCCTACAGAAGGTACTAGAAGGAAAACTCCAACCCAAGAAGATTAGCTGTTGTTGCTAGAGTTTTCCGCCTTGCCCACAGTCAGGACAAATCTTTGTCACCCGCCAGTCCCACAGCCGCTCAGACCCAACCAAGTAAACACAGAGACTTATATTGCTTACAAACTGTATGGCCGTGGCAGGCTTCTTGCTAACTGTGCTTATAGCTTAAATTAGTCCATTTCCATAAATCTATACCTTGCCACATGGCTGGTGGCTTACCGGCATCTTCACATGCTGCTGGTCATGGCGGCGGCTGCAGCGTCTCTTGCCTTCCTGTTCTTTTATATCTCCTCTCTGTTAGTCCCGCCTATACATCCTGCCTAGCCACGACCGATCAGGTTTTATTTATTGATCAATCAGAACAACTTGACATACAGACCATCCCCCAGCACAGCCAAGTGCAGACCATCTCAAACACCTGCACTCAGGCCCATGGTCCTAATCATCCTCTATACGGACCTGCTGGGTAACGCCACAAAGAACCCAAGAAGGGCTCCCACAGGACATACAGAACATCCCACAGCAAGCTGTACCTGCAAAATTACAGGCAATAGATAATCTCACACCAGCAAAACCCAAAGAAGGAAATAATACACACACACACACACACACACACACACACACACACTACAACAACCACCAAAAACTAACAAGAATTAGCAATCACTGGTCATTAATATCTCTTAATATCAATGGACTCAATTGGCCAATAAAAAGTCAAGACTAACAGAATTGTTATAAAAACAGGATACACCCTTTTGTTGCATACAATTGAAGTTGAGCACACCTCAACTTCAAAGACAAACATTACTTCAAAGTAAAGGGTTGGTAAAAGATTTTCCATCAGATGGACCTAAGAAGCAAGCTGGTGTAGCTATCCTAATACCTAACAAAATTTACTTCAAAATAAAATTAATCAAAAGAAGATGGAGAAGCATATTTCATATTCATCAAAGGAAAAATCGATCAACATGAAGTCTCAATTCTGAACATCTATGCCACAAATACAAGGGCACCTACATTTGTAAAAGAAACATTACTAAAGCTTAAATTACACATCAAACTCCACGGGGTAAAGTTGGAGTTCAACAACACAAATTACAGAAAGTTTACAAACTCAATGGAAACTGAACAACTCTCAACTGAATCACCAGTGGGTCAAAGAAGAAATAAGAAAGAAATTAAAGACTTCCTAGAATTCAGTGAAACTGAAAGCACAACCTACCCAAACTTATGGGACACAATGAAAGTAGTGCTAAGAGGAAAGTTCACAACACTAAGTGCCTGCCTAAGGAACTTGGAGAAATCTCACACTAGTGACCTAACAGCTCACCTGAAAGCTCTGGAACAAAAAGAAGCAAACATCTAAGAGGAACAGATGACAGGAAATAATCCAACTGAGGACTGAAATCAATAAAATAGAAACAAAGAGAACAATACAAAGAATCAATAAATCAAGGAGTTGGTTCTTGGAGAAAAATCAACAAACCCTTATTCAAACTAACTAAAAGATAGAGAGACAATATATACATTAACAAAATCAGAAATGAAAAGATGAATATAACTATAAACAATGAGGAAATCCAGGCAACCATTAAGTCATGCCTCAAAAACCTGTACTTCACAAAATTGGAAACTCTAAAAGAAATGGACAATTTTCTTGATATCAAAGTTAAATCAATACCAGATAAACAATTTAAATAGACATATAACCCCTAAAGAAATAGAAGCAGTCATTAAAAGTCCTCCCTCCCCAAAAGCCCAGAGATAGATGGTTTAAGTGCAGCATTCTATCAGGCTTTCAAAGAAGAGCTAATAGCAACACTCTTTAAGTTGTTCTATACAATAGAAATAGAAGGAACATTGCTAAATTCTTTTTATGAGGCTACAGTCACCCTGATTTCCAAACCACACAAAAATGCAACAAAGAAAGAGAATTACAGACCAATCTACCTCTTGAACATTGATGCTAAAATATTGGCAAACTGAATTCAAGAACACACAAAATAATGATCCACTATGATCAAGTAGACTTCATCCCAGAGATGTAGGGATGGTTCTACATATGAAAATTGTCAATGTAATGCACCATGTAAACAAACTGAAAGAAAAAAGAAATGTATGATCATCTCATTAGATGATGAAAAATACTTTGACAAAATCCAACACTCCTTCATGACAAAGTTCTTGGAGAGATCAGGGAAACAAATAACATATCTAAACATAATACAATCAATATACAGCAAGCTGACAGTCAACATCAAATTAAATGGAGAGAAAATCAAAGCAATTTCACTAAAATCAGGAACAAGACAGGGCTGTCCATTCTACCCATATCTGTTCAATATAGTACTTGAAGTTCCAGCTAGAACGATAAGACAACAAGAGGAGATCAAGGGGATACAAATTACAAGAGAAATCAAACTTTTACTATTTGCAGGTGATATGATACTATACATAAGCAACTAAAAAAATTTCACCATCGAACTCCTACAGCTGAGAAACACCTCCAGTGATGTGGCTGGATACAAGATTAACTTAAAAAAAATCAGTAGCCCTCTTATATACAAATGAAATATGGGCTGAGAAAGAAATCAAGGAAAGAATACCCTTCCCAATACCCACACATATTATAAAATATCTTGGGGTAACTCTAACAAAACAAGTGAAAGACCTGTATGACAAGAACTTTAAGTCTTTGAAGAAAGAAATTATAAAAGATATCCGAAGGTGGGAAAGATCTCCCATGTTCATGGATCAGTAGAATTAACATTGTAAAAATGGCCGTCTTTCCAAAAGCAATGTACAGATTCAGTGTAATCTCTATCAAAACTCCAACACATTCTTTACAGTCCTTGAAAGAACAATATTCAACTTCACATGAAAAAACAAGCAAACAAATCCCAAAAACAGAGTACCGGGCTTTCCTTTGAGCCACCCACCAGTTCACAAGTCATGACAAGGAGACTTAATATTAGTTATGAATGCTCAGCTTTATCTTATACTTGTTTCTTGCTAACTCTTACAAAAACCTGTTTCTCTTGGTATATGTTTTGCCTCAGGGCTTTTTACCTTTTTTTCCTTCTGTATGTCCTAGTTTTACTACTTCTCATGTCTGTCTGCCTGGCTTCTGACCCTAGGTCTCTCTGTCTCTGTCTCTCTCTATTTCTCTATCTCTTTCCCTTGTTCTCTCTGCCTGCCAGCCACACCTATTCCTCTTCTGCCTGGCTATTGGCTGCTCAGCTTTTTATTAGATCAATCTGATGCCTTGTGTATATGCAAGGTGAAACAAATGCAACACATCTTTACATAATTAAAGAAATGCAGCACAAACAAATGTAACACACCTTCACATAGTTAAAGTAATAGTCTGCACGACAAACAACTGTAACACATCTTTACATAGTTAAAATAATATTTTATAACAGGATAGCTAAAACAATCCTGCACAATGAAGGAATTTCTAGAGATACGACCACCTTTGATTTCAAGCACTACTACAGAGCTTTAGTAGTAAAAACAACATGGTATTGGCATTAAAACAGACAGGTGAATCAATAAAGTTGAATTGAAACCCTTATATAAATCCATACAGCTATGAACACTTAATTTTTAACAAAGAAGTCAAAATTATACAATGGAAAAAAGAGAGCATCTTTAACAAATGGTGCTGGCATAACTGGATGTTGACATGCAGAAGAATGCAAATAGATCCATATCTATTGCCAGGCACAAAACTCAAGTTCAAGTGGATCAAAGACCTCAACATAAATCCAGTTACATTGAACCTGATAGAAGAGAAATTGGGAAGTAGCCTTGAACACATTGGCACAGAAGAAAACTTCCTGAATAGAACATCAGTAACACAGACACTGAGATTGACAATTTATAAATGGGACTTCCTAAAACTGAAAAGCTTCTGTAAGGCAAAGGACATGGTCAATAGGACAAAACAGGAACCTACAGAATGGCAAAAGATATTCAACAACTCCGCATCTGACAGAGGGATGATCTCCAAAATATATAAAGAACTTAAAAGAACTAGACATTTAAAAACCAAATATTACAATTAAAATGGGGTACATATCCAAACAGAGACTTCTACAGAAGAATCTCAAATGACTGAAAGACACTTAAAGAATTGTTTAACACTGTTAGCCATCAGGGAAATGCAAATTAAAATGACTCTGAGATGTGGTGATATTTTATTTGTGCTGAAATGTGATGTTTTATTTATACGTTAATAAATAAAGGCTTTGCCCTGGAGGAGGTGGGAATGGAGGGTGGGCTGGGGGGAAGGGAAGGGGGGCAGGAAGGGGGAGAACAAGGGAATCTGTGGCTGTTACGTAGAACTGAATGGTATTGTAAAATAAAATAAAATTAAATTAAAAATAAATAAATAAAGAAAGAAAGTTTGCCTGGAGATCAGAGGTCACAGCCATAAACAGAAGTCTGGCAGTGGTGGTGCATGCTCTTAATCTGATCACATGGCAAGCAGAGTCTCTGTGTGTTCAAGGACACAGCCAAGTGTGATGACACACGCCTTTAGTCCCAGTACCAACCATAGAGACCTGGAGGTCTGTACAGACAGGCAGTGACAAGGAAGTGAGGTGCCTGGGTTAAGAGCCAATGAGAAGGCAGAATAGCAAGGCAATAAAGGCACAGGTTAGACAGGAAGAGACTCTCTTGAGAAGCTACAGTGCTGTGGTGAGCTAAGGTTAGTTGGTGGCTATCACTCTGATTTCTATGGCTTTCACCCCTGTATTTGGTTCTGTGTTTCTTATTTAATAAGACTGTTTAGAAATTTGTCTGCACTGAGATGACATCTTACACCTGTTGGAATGTCTAAGATCAAAAATACTAATGACAACTTATGCTGGAGAAGATGTGGACCAACACTCCTCCAGTGCTGGTGGGAGTACAAACTTGTACAGATATTTTGGAAATCAATATGGTGGTTTCAGACAATAGGAAATCAATCTACCTTAAGACCCAACTGCCATGCTCCCACCAAAGCCCGGGTTCAGATCCTGAGATGGGCATGGGATGTTGGTGAAAACAAATACATTATCTGACCACCAGATGACTTTCACACAAGTGGCTGGCCCTGAATAACTGAAGTGTCTTTATTTATACTTTAAAAACAAGAATGTTTTCCCATACTAATTAACATGTTTTTTCAAACCTCGGTCATTAACTTCCATCAAAAACAAATATGTCAAATAGTTTTTTTCCAGCTTCTACATGAAAGCATCGTTTAAACCAAAAGAAACACTTACCATTTTTCTAGTTTGGCCAAACATTGAGCCAGGTACATCCTGTCTTTACAAAACTGAAAGGTGATTGACATAGGCACACATTTTCAAAAACAACAATATCTCTCCCAATTTAACAAAGCATATTTACAGAAATAGGGGTGACCTGCCTCTGTTCCTGTTAGCATTGAATCAGGACAGCTCCCAGGATCTGGAGTGACAGCTGGCATCCCCAGATGAGAAACCTAGAAGCATCAGTTCCCAAAGAATTTTAGGAGAAAACATTTGAGAAAAAATGGAGTTTCCAAGAATGATCATATCTCTTCCATGAATAACTGACAAAGTGAAAACTGTGATTTCCCCAAAGTCCACTGGTCCTTGATGAGTGAGTCTTTCCCTGTGGGCTTTGCCTCATCTAGAGACCTATGGGACAAGCACTCATATACTAATCCAAAACCAGTCCACAAGGCTCCTAACACCCAGCTATAACAATCTTGGTCATATACCCATAGGATGCTCATTCATACCACAAGGACACTTGTTCAACTATATTCATAGCAGTGTTATTCATAATAACCATATTCTGGAAACAACCCAACTGAAAAATAGATTAAGAATATGTGGCACGCTGGGTGTTGGTGGTGCATGCCTTTAATCCCAGCAGAGCCAGGCAGATCTCTGTGAGTTCAAGGCCAGCCTGGTCTACAGAGCTAGCTTCAGGACAGGCACCAAAACTACATGGAGAAACCCTGTCTCCAAAAAGAAAACAAAAACAAAAACAATACAAAAAAAGAAGGAAAAAAATCTATGGTATATTTACAAAATGTATTACTCAGCTGTTAAAAAACAATGACATGAGGAAATTTGAAGGCAAATGGATGGAACTAGAAAAAAATCATACTGAGTGAGGTAATCCAGATCCAGAAAAGCAAACATGGTATATACTCATTCATAAGAGGATATTAGCTGTGAAGTTAAGGATTGCTATGCTAAAATCCATAGCCATAGAGAGGCTAGAGCGCAAAGAGGGCCCCAAAGGTAACAGGGATGCAAGGATTTCCTTGTGAAGGTGAAATAGAGGGGATCTCCTGAGTAAACTGGGGGTAGGTTAGGAGTGGGATAAGGGGGAGAGTAATGTATGAGATGAATTGATGGCAGGGCATCTTTGGGTCACATAGAAACCTGGTACCAGGGAAAGTCACAAATTTACAAGAATGACCCCAGCTAAGACTCCTAGCAATAGTGGATAGATAGCATGAAGTGGCAATGTCCTGTAATCAGATCTTATTACTGTCTTATTTTCTAATGTTCTCAGTTAAATATCTCATTGATTTTTGTGCCCTAATTGTCATCAGAGAGCCTTCATCCAGTAACTCATGGAAGCAGATGCAGAGATCCACAGCCAAGCACTGGGCCAAGCTCCAGGAATCCTGTTGAAGAGAGGGAGGACAAAGCCAGCGGGTCAAGGTCATTACAAGGGAACCCACAGCTACAACTAACCTGGGTTCATAGGAGCTCAGAGACACTGGACTGACAACGCAGGAGCCTACGTGGGACTTCCCTAGGTCCTCTACATACATGGGACAGTTATATAGTTTGGTTTACTTGTAGAACTCCTAGCAGTGGGAGTGGGGTCTGTCCCTGATGCTTTGGCAGGCTTCCTCATACTGGGTTGCCTTGCCCAGCCTTAGTTCAAGGGAAGGAGCTTAGTCCTACCTCAACTTGATATGCCATGCTTTGTTAATACCCATTGGAAGCCTGCTCCTTTCTGAACAGAAACAGAGGAGGAGTGGGTTGGAGTAGAGAAGAAGGAGGTAGGAAAAGGAATGGGAGGAGAGGAAGGAGGAAAAATTGCAGTCAGGATGTAAAATAAATGAATAAATTTAATTAATAAAAAAGAGAAAAAAGACAAAACAGTTGCTGTTGGCAGCTAACTTATGCTATTTTTTGCTGTTTTACTTATTAATCTATATTATAAATTCCTGTCTTTTCTAAATGACTTATGGAGATTCTCCATTTTTCTAGTAGTCTGATTCTGAGATCTAAAAGTTAAAATCTTATGATAAAGTCATGCAGACATTGATTTTATATCAGGTCCTTTTTGTATAGATCATTTAGCCATGTTTTTTATTTGTGCTTCTTTCAACCTTTTCTTCTCATTTTAAGAGGAGTATTGTTGGCCTTCAAACCCATGATTGACATTTCTCTCTAGACTGGAGGTGAGAAAAATACTCATATGTTTGAGGCAACAGAATATTCCTTTTCTGTACACTTTGGAAATTTACTTACCCAATTTTATATTAGATTATTTCTCAGTGATGTTTTGATTTTTAAAAGACCTTTGCATACTAGAAAAACTATTTTCTCCAGTTTATTATTTCATTTTTGAAATAGTTAAAATATTTTCTCCAGTTTATTATTTGATTCTTGATTTTGCTTTTGTGACTTTTACTTCACAAAACTTTAGCATGCTCCTTATCAATCTTTTCTAAAGATTATGAATTTTGAATGCTAACCTAATATGATGAAGCCCTGGTATGCAAGGAGCTGAGGGGAAGAGTTGAAGAATAAAACATCAGGAGCTAAAATTTTGTTCTATCCATGCCTGAAAGTTTGTCTTATTTTCTAATGTTCTCAGTTAAGTATATCATTGTTTTTTCCAATGAATGAGTTGTAGTAAGCATGCAACTGAAAGATGATAACCATGACATAGCAACATGTACACGTATATGGAGTGAAATAGCAGGAATGCTACCAACGAATTGCAAATACCACAGAGTCCCAGAAATGAATGAATCATAATTGGAAAAGTTTTATTACTTCATGGCATTGAAGTAAATCTTTTAGGTTAGATTTTTTTTTTGTATCAGAGATGTGAGATAAGAAACAGTATGACATGATGTTCACAGGTAGAAGATTCTGGGTTCAGTTTGTGGATCGTGAAATACTGCAGTATGAAAGAGCCACAGGGTTTCCAAGGAAGAACAGTGGGGAATTTTATGGAGTCAGTGTAAAGAATTTTAGTATTGCCTTACCGTAGAAAACTGGAAGACATAGAAGAGGTCCTGACAATGCAGCTGGCATTTCCAACATCCTCAGAAATGTCATAGTGTCTGCCCTTCAGTGAAGTGATGGTAAATGTTAGTAAGGTGAATAAGTTGGGATCAGAGAACGTGCTAGCCATGTGATAAAAGCTGCTTACCACCCAGGCACATCCCTGGGAAAGCCAGGAAATAGAAACAGGTATCAAATATTAGCTGTGGTCCTTTGAGGGGATGTATTGATATAGTTATGAGGAATATTGATAAACTACTGGGGGTGGTGGGCATAACACATCTACCAAGTCTGAATAATAATAGTAACAACAGAACATTACTAAAATTACTTTCATCACGGTAGTTCAGTTAATTGTGCTTCTCTTGTTTGGCAAGGTTTTGTATTCAAATTTGGGAGTAAAACTCATCTAGTTATACTCTGAATAAAGTCCCTATTATTATCACCACCTCATCTCTGTTCCTCTGAGTCCTTGGCCTTTCTTTTAGATGGGATCAATCAAACATGTAAAGCAAATAATAATTTTAAGGGACAAGAGATTATTAGTCTGTCTCATGTACCCCAAGGCCTTTATTTGACGTCATGTGGCAGTACCTATCCACGGGACAGTGGTTTTCAACAGGGTCCTTTAAGTCGTTGGACAAATCCAGACAAGAACAAATGCATTACGATGATTCAGTGCTGCACACCTGCTGTGTGAAGGCAGTGCCATCATATTAAGTGTGGCTGACTCAAAGAAGGACAAAATTGAGTCTAGGAGCTGGGAATGTTCCCGTTTTCTGCCTGCCTTCTACCAGGATACCTTATTCTATTCCACTTTTTTCAATCTTCCACAGTTTGTCACTTTGCAAATTACTAGCACCTGGCTGTGATCTCAAAAATTGCAACGACATAAAATTCTGGGGTTAATTCTCTATTTCACTTGTCTTGATTAGCTAATAATTAAATGTTTTGTTAGAAAACTACCCCTAATAAGCAACTAGATTAGATTAATTATCTGTTCCTTGAATTTTGTAGAACAATAGTATTCACCCTTATGTGCTTCATACAATTACTGAAGGAGTTTAAAGTAGTACTCAAGCCAACCTCCATTCTTAGAGATTCTGATTTAATTAGTTGTGATTGAACCTGAACTTGGGTTTGGTTTTAAAGTTCCCCTTAGGTGGTTCACACCCTAGTCATGGTGCAGAGACTATGCTGTACTCTTAGGAGGGCTCAATGAGCTACTCTGAGAATATTGTATGTCCAAGAGAAGATTTTACCCAATCCTACATCTCACAATGCTATTTGCTATTCCCTGGTTTCTGTAATAGCTTCTCGTATGGGGAAATGCTGGATGAACTTTGATAATATATTAGTTACATTATTGTAATAAAGTACATAATATGAAGCAACATAAAGGATGGATAGTTTATTTTGTTTTTTCAGTTTGAGGGAATACATTATGGTTAGGAAGGAAGCTACAGAGTCATGAATCAGCTTGGCCATGTTGAATCTACTGTGGGTGATCAGCTCCCACATTTTTATGACAGGGAACTCTTGAGGAGAAAGGGATAAGAGATTGAGGTAGAAATATAGAGGTAGAAGGATAGAAGGGAGAGAGACAGAATCACAGGATAGCCTCAGGAGGGCCTGGATCATTATCCACTGGTCCCTTCTGTCTCTTCTAAAGGGTTATTTATAGGAATCCAAGGGGTGGAACAAAGACTTTCCCCTAGCTCAGCCAAGTGTAGACCCTTCCAATCACCTATTAACCATGCACATGATCAAGCAATCCTCTAATGTAGCCCTGCAGGGAAAAGCAAGCTCAGATCTCACTAGGAAACCTTTGTTGGCCTCCACAGTTCCCCCTTCTTGATATAATAAAGGGCCCCAGAGGCCCCTCAGATAGACTGTGCCTGTCTTAGGTCATCCTTCTTGTTTATCTTCCTTCCCCATCATGTAGATACACTTTTCATCAAGCCTAATGGCTTAGGTTGGAAGCTACCAAGAACAAAGTTGCCCATCTTTGACTACAGCCTCTGACAAGAGAGGGTACAGAGCCTAACTCAGCTACTGAGCTTGCAAATAATTCACAGTGATCTCCATAGCTGCCACACCTCCTGGTAAAGGAGCAGAGGATAATAAAGGTGTAATATCCTTTTTGGAATGCTCTAAGGTGACTACAGCAGTCTCACCTGCACCAAGCCCTTTTCCTGGGTCAAAACTCTCTTCTAACAGATAGTCAATAAAATTCTCAAGAGACTATTTTGATTCCCAGAAAAAAGAATCATTTCAAAATACTTCCCTGTATCCACTCAAGTAAATAGAAACCCATTATAATTATAAAAACACTTTTATAAACTAACTTGCTTGTGGGAGGCTTACCCCTTTGTTGGAGCCTTATCCCTTTCTAACAGAAATAGAAGAGTGGAAACCTTTAGGAAGAAGACAAAAAAAAACTTCCCTAATTATGACACCTTCGCTTAAGTTTTCCAGAGGCCACTGAGGTCATAAAGTTATATTTTAGGTGATCATAAAAAGTATTCAAATATATTTGAAGGTAAAAGAGTAATGAAAACCTTAAGATACTTCTAATTTAATTTGGTTTATTTTTAAAAGTTAATATTACCTAACTTGTCCAGACTACACAGATAATGAATTTACACTTTTTACAAACTTATATTCAAAAGGAAACTCTATAGAACTATTTTACAAGCTTATCTAGAATAGAATTTACACTTTTTACAAACTTACATTCAAAAGCAAACTCTATTAGCAAACATCAAGAAAGGATTTCTTAACAGAACTAATAACAAGACAGGAGGTATGCAAATTATTTCTAAAGTTCAGAGTTTATTGTCAGCTTTGAAAGTTTTCTTGAGAGTTTGAAGTCAGAGCCTAATTTATCAGTGGCTTTAAACTTGACTGAGGGTAAAATTCCCTCTTCTTAATTTTTTAAAGCTGCATTTTTTAAGATTACCATGAGCTTTTTTAATAATGCCAATATTTCCCTCTTGTATTTTTAGCACAACTCAATCCCTTATGTTTTTTATTTCACATCCAAAGCAATTTCCCAGTGTAATGACCACTTTCCCTGGTTTTCTAAACAATTTCAAAGTTGTTTATTGACAAACAGTATTAGTATTTTAATTATCTCCTGAGAGGCAAGCTGTTCACCTGTTCCTAGTTCTTAGGAGGTAAGGCTAAGCTTTCTCACATTGCTTGGAAAAGAAACAGCATTTTGAGCAGAGCTTTAGGGCAGTGCGGTATTGGCATTTCTGTTACAGACATTTCCCAAACTGCCTTTCTCTATATTGTCATGCTATTACAAGCTATGTTATGGACTACATTTCCCAAGCTGCCTATCTCTATATCATCACGCTGTTACAAATGAACTACATTTCCCATGCTGCTTTTCAGATCCAGGAGAAAACTTCCTATTCACATGGTCTGCATTCATGCCCAAATCAAACTTCTGCTTTTACCATGGGAGATTTTTTTTTTTTGCCTTTCCTAAGCTTGCATTAGGATGCCTGCATTACCATTTGCCAGGTGTACTTCTCTAATCAGACTTTTTTTTTTCATCTGCCACTGTTGACAGAGCAGGTCACACCTGTCTGCATGAACTCATACAGGCATTTGTTGCCAGAAGTGAAAATCATAAGGTGTGCTTGCTCTCCTGCCTCATTAGGTCAGTGAAAAGAAATGATAATACTCGAAAAAAAGAGCTTTTTTCAGAAATATCTTTTCCCCAATGGAAAAAGAAAAGAAAGAGCTTTTACAGAGAGATTTTTTTCATAGCTGTTGGCACTGCATAGCCCCACGTACTGACTCCAGGCTTGCAGCCGGGTGAGGGACTGTTGCTGTTCCTGCCAGCCTTGTTTGTTGGCCCCTTTTTTTTTTTTTTTTTAATACTAGCAGCTTTCCCCAGGTCCTGCACTGTCTCTGCCTCGGCTCCATTCTTGAGAAAGCTTCCTGACAACTGTAAGGATCTTAGTATCCCCAGAACACACTCAAACTCAGAGGTACTTGCTCCATGGCCCTTTGCTAATTGCTTCCCGATTGCTGGTTGGAAGTGGAGACACAACACTAACAGTAAGGATTAGCAATGCTTCAGGGGATTCTTTCTATGCTGGGCAGTTACAAGTGATTCTCACATTCTGTTAGATGTTTCTTCCATCAGTGAATTTAATTTTTGCCCTTATGGAAAGAGAAAAAAAAAATCTGAGAAGAAAAGGTCTGAAAAGCTTCTAGTTTTTTAGAGAGAGAGATTGCTAAGTTTTTCCTAAGACTTCTGTTCTCTAAACTGGCTTCGTGGTCACATGGAAACTAACTTTGATTGTACAGTGTTGTAATGGCATCTGCCAGTGGAACAGAGAGTTTTGTTTTGTCTTCCTCTTCCTCAGGGAAAATTCTTTCCTCTGCCACTCAGGACTTATAATTAAGCTGTCTAGAGGCCAAAAACTTCCACTGAAATCTTTTTCTACCTGTTTTCTCATCTTCGATATCTTTTTCTCTGATTCTTCTCCAGGAGTTTGTGTTCATAGCCCCATAGTTGGAAAATCAAGGACATAGTTTCTCTGTCTTGTTGCTTATCCTAAGTTTTTTTTTGTACTATATTCCTACATTCTACCTTATATTTTTTTCCTTCTTACCTTAAATTTTTTCTAATGTTTATAGATAGAAATTAAGAGAGAGAGAGAGAGAGAGAGAAACCTAGATAGTAAGAAATATATGCTGCAGCCTTACTTTTCAACTTTGGCATTCTGCCACCTAACTTTCACTCCTGAGAATAAAATAGCATCACCTTTGTAATTCATTATCAAGCATGTCCCCTTACACCAATGACATCCCCTAACACTTACTTCACCAAGACCCTGTCCTTGTTGCTGGCACCATTTGTAGGAGATAAGCTCCCACTTTTTTTTTTTTTTAATGACAGAACTCTTGAGGAGAAAGGGATAAGAGACTGAGGTAGAAAAACATAGGTAGAAGGATAGAGGTGAGAGAGACAGAAACACAGGATATCCTTGGGAGGGCCTGAATCATTATCCACTGGCCCCTCTGTCTCTTCTAAAGGGCTATTTATAGGAATGCCAAGGGGTGGAGCAAAGACCTCTCCCTAGCTCAGCCAAGTGCAAACCCTTCCAAGCACCTAGTAACAATGCACATGGTCAAGCAATCCTCTAAGTCAGGCCTTCAGGGTAAAGTAAGCTCAGATCTCACTAGGAAATCTTTGTGGTTCTCCAAAGTCTACTGTTAAGGGCAGATAGGAAGGAGGCTGGGCTAAAAACTCTCAAGGTCTACATCTAGTGATATACAACCTTCTAGGCCAATTGAGGTCAATGCATTCAAATACATGAGACTATGGGAGATGATTTACTTTCAAATCACAACTCATGGCATATTGGGAGAAGTGAAAACATTGGCCAGTTTCTTTGTATTTCTCTTGTTACTACATGGAACACTTTGAGTCTTCCTCATGACCTACACGCAAAAGGGATAATACTCTATGAACTTAAAGCAAAGTGTTGAGGATAGTGTGTTTATGGAGCATGTGCATGGATGGTGCAATGTAAAGTAACTTTTGTGGAAATTATATGAAGCTTTGGATTTGATAGTAACAGCCTCCTTTAGATTCTAAAGACTATGTATTTTAAGAATGTAGCTATTTCCCACGTTTCATCTTAAAAAAAAAAAACTAGCCACATGAAAATGAAAACAGCCGATGAAAACCATGTAGAGGACAACATCTCTTTTTGGCATACAGTCTCCTCTTTCATGTTGTGCAGTTTCTTGCTTCCTCCCGTCTCTCATCATTTTCTTTTAATTCTGTGTCCAGGAATTAACCCTAGTTTGATTGTAGGCTTTCTCTCATTTGCCTAGAGTATCTTCCTTCTCTTCTTGTTCCATAAATACAAATCGTCACCCTGCTAGCATCCTCAATGCTGATTATAAAAAGAAAATCAAGGTGCTAATTTTATAATCTCCTGTGATGTCTTTTATGATTGACAAAACCCACTAGCCCAACATGCTAGTTATCTATCCTTCATCTGCCATTGATTCCAATCTCTCTCTTGCTTGAGGACAGTTCTTATCAACAAACACTTTAAAATCCTTCTAGAACCCTCTTGTAAACATCACAGAAGGCAAGATTTATTGTTTTGAGGATCTAAAACCATTCACACCATCATTCCTTAGGTAAACAAGTACAGTGCAGAAGTGTGTAATGAAGCAGTGCATATTGTAACAAAACAGAACACCTATCATTGTTACTACCTATCCAAACAAATGCTTTGAATTAAAACATTTTTTCTATTTGTTTCCCTTATTATAAATCTCAACTCTTTTTCCAAATCACACAAACATATTTTAGTGCATTTAGTATATTTTTGTTTGTACGTATTTTAGTAAAATCTATCTTTTTGTTTGAACATATATGCTTTAGATTTCATTTGTAATTTTTATTATACATTTTTATGTTTTCTCTTCTGGCATTTTACCCTGTATAAAGCGACCCTTAGTTATCTCACTTAAGACAGAAAGACTCAGTTCTCACTGGCCTTTCCTAGAGGTTCGATAAGTATAGGAATTCTCAGGAACAACAGTGTTTGCTGAGAAAGTCCCCATCAAGGGACCACTTTAGTCTGAGCCTGATGTAGTCAGGGTTTGATCAGTGTGTGACCATTGGCTAGTCCCACAAACACAGTAGGTTATATGTGGGGAGTAGACATGGTCTGAGGCTGGTAATTTGGGTGTCAATATTCAGCCCTCTCCATTAGGTATTTTAATGGAAGTGCCTAGAAAGGATTTCTTTCAACATTAGGAACTCCAGCTGGATTGTAGAACTCAGTATAAGCTTTAGAGAGATGGAGTTCAAGGCTGTGAAGTCTAAGGGATGCTCACACTCCTATTTCATGTTCTTATTGGTCCTTTCCACTGCTCCCCATATCCAACCTGGTTCATGTTGTTTATTGCCTGCATTGTTTGCTCCACTAGCAGATAACCAGTACACACTTCTAGTGCTTCCTGAAAAGTTCATGGGGGATGAATGTACTAAGGAAGAATCTAAGGTCTGAAAACTCTTAGACCAGTTTATTTTCTGGCTGATTCTTATAGCCAGTATGGGTGAACAGTTTGCTACCAAGTCCCCATTTAATTCATGTACCTATCTCTATCTATGTATCTATGCATCTATCTATGTATCTCTCTATCTATCATCTATGTATCTATATATGTATGTATGTATGTATGTATGTATGTATGTATGTATGTATCTGTCTGTCTATCTATCTATCTATCTATCTATCTATCTATCTATCTATCTATCTATCTATCTATCTATTGTTTTTGCTCTTTTGGGGGGCCCACCACCCAGCTCTCAAATAAATCACACACAGAAACTTATTATTAATTATAGTTATCTGTTTTTAGCTTGGTTTGTTTCTAGCCAACTTTTCTTAACTTTAAATTATCCCATATCTTTAGCCTCTGGACTTTTTCCATTCTCTTACTTCTATAAATCTTACTCTTACTGCATTGTTTGCTGTGTAACTGGGTGGCTGGCCCCCTGAAGTCCTTCTTCTTCTCTAGCTGCATCTTCCTCTCTCCTCCCAGATTTCTGCCTCTACATATTCTCTCTGCCTGCCAGCTCCACCTATCCTTTCTCCTGCCTTGCTATTAACTGTTCAGGTCTTTATTAGACCATCGAGTGTTTTAGACAGGCAAAGCATCACAGCTTCACAGAGTTAAACAAGTACAACATAAACAAAAGTCACACACCTTAAAATAATATTCTACAACCATCTATTATCTGCCCATCTGCACATCCACACATAAATGTACACACACACACACACACACACACACACACACACACACACACTTTTCATAGTGCTGGGAATGCAATTCAGGCCTTGAGTATTAAGTGGGAAGTATTCTAGAACTGAGCTACATTCATAGTCCTCCATTTTGTTCCATTTTGTTTTGTTGATTAAGCTCCTTTTGGTTCTAGATTTCTTCTAATTCAGTGATTCTAGCTTTTAAGAATATCAGTTCTTCATGAGCTAGTCTTTCATAGTAAATGTGTGTGTGTGTGTATCGATAATATTACCAGCGGCTGAGAAAACACAGAGGACTTCACCTTGATAGTTGTCCAGACCAGTGTGGTAAAGACTGTAGTCTAGGTTAGGTATTCTGTCATCACCATTTCACGTAGTTTTACATTATAATAACCTACACTTTCTCAAACTCTAAGGAAAATGAGAACAAACTTCATTTTAAGCAGATCATTTTTTCCAAGTATAAACAATAGTTCCGATTATAACAAGCTTCTTTGTTAGAAATAATCACTTATTAATCTTATTAATAAGCTGTCTTAGGATTTGCACTATGATTAAATGATTTTTGAGAATATCCAGCCATGTTGTCATTCACAGGGTGTAATAATCATGATGGAGAATGTAGTCTGCTGAACTGGAGTAAGGGTTAGCCATAAAAAGGAAAACCTTTTACTTCAAATCTGTCAGAGCCAAGCTATCCTGAAAGCTTATCCATTTCCTATTAAGCCCATACTTACTAACTTTAGAAATATAAAGTTTGAACATTCTAAGTACATTAGGGCATACTCAACAGGTATTTTTAAACATTTGTTTATTTGTTAATTTACATAACTTATGTGTTTATTTCTCCCCCACCATGTGTCTGTGTGTGTAAGCATGTATATGTGTATATCCGTATAGGTGTGTGTAGAGTTCAGAAGCCAGCTTCTGGGAATTTTTGCCTTCTACTGTGTAAATGTGTAACTTCTAAGGATCAAACTCAGATCACCAAGCTTGGTGGCAAGTACCTTTACCTTCGGAGCCTTCTCTCCAGCCCACAATACTAAAGAATATTTTAAAGTAAGTGCTAAAGAGTATAAACATCTTAGGTGAAGTAGAAACAAACTAAGAAATTTTGTTGAGTATTTTTAAAGACAAAACATCAAATCAATAAAGCATAGCAGTAACACCAGCTGTGTGTGTCAGACTCATCAGTAGTTGGTACATTTACACGTGGGCTGATACATGTCATTATATTTGCTCCTTATCTACCTCAGAGCATAGATAGGGAAAACTTTATTTTGCTTATTTAGTCATGGAGGCCAAGAGGACAAATGACTTGTACATTACTGCATAGTTTAAAAGAGAGGGATTTGAGCTAAATTGCTATCTGTTGTACTGCAAATCTTGTTCACATTCTGTGATGCAATTCACGGAAGTTTTGAGGATTGAACACCGAAGACTCTCCACTTAAAATAAGTGGTCTTCACACTTCCACATATACACAATATGCTCACAAACACAAAACCATCACAGGAACAGAAAAGGGCATCATTGGAAGTTAACTCTGAGACAATCTCAAATGGCTATCTCTGTGACTCTTTGATAATCCATGATATAGAAAAGTAAGAGATGCCATCTTGTTTGGCATAAGGCCAGAAGGAAGAAACCATTCCTGATGACCAGGCTTTAAGCACACACTATTAGTGAGGAAACCCTCCTGATTTTTTCTTTCTTTCTTCTTTTTTTTCTGTGTTTTTTTTTTTTTTGGCTGTGATAGAGATCAGACTCAGTGTTTTGTACATGCCAGACAAGAGCACTGATGACGAGTTGAACCCCTGTGAAATCTTATCATTAACAAATATAGACACTAATCTTCCAGGGGAAGAATCCTCAAATGGCTACATATAACTGAGATATCATAATGATGTCTTACTTCCCAAAAGAACAATTCAATCCCCTGGGGAATATTTAGTTAAAGCTTTAGCAAGAACTGTGGGAGAGTGACTGAGGGAAGAGTGGTCAGAGACTCTTGACCTTTAGAAGCTGCTTTTCTTTAGGTTTTAGCAGCAGTAGGTGGCGGTCTGAGGGACAAGCCTGGCTTGATGCCAGCCTGTTTAAGAATATAATCTAAAATTGTTTTATTTTTAAAAAACATTTTTAACAGAAAAAAATCAAAAGTACAATAACATTTTGTGACACGGGAATATTCCATGCACCTCCAATCTCAGCCTCTGAAGCATTTTGGACCATTGGCATGCCCATTTGTTTATGTATTTTTTTCCCTGAGGCCATTTCCAGACTGTGAAGGCAAAGATGAATAGTTATAAGCCTAAACTACCTACTGTCTAGACTTTTACAAAAATGTTTGCTGGCCTCTAATAGCTGAATATCTGGACTCTTTGTTTTCCATTGTAGGTCTACATCACTAAGTATTGTTCCAAAGAATAGAGTCTTCTAAGGTTTGTACCGTCACTATCTGTTTCCAGTCTTCTACATATTTCCAATCTTATAGAGAGGGAAAAGGGATATGGTTCTAGATGCAAGGTTGGAGCAATGAAGTGAAAAAAAGATGGGGTTTAAAAGACAATAAGGCTATCCTGATACTGAAAATGCACGTATAAAATGGTTGTCCAAGCTCAGAACCAAATTCATGAGATCAACCATCTATCAGTCTTAAATGGGCAATTTTCTGCAGTATTATTTCATCTTCCTAGGGTTGGGGAAACCCTGTTATCAACTAAAGTGTATCCACTGGTCAAATTGCTATATTGAAATCCTACCCCCACTGTGATCATATTTGAAATGGGGTTTGGAGATGTAATTAATCTTTTCATAAGGACGCAATTCTCAACATAAGGCTCCCATGTGATTTATGTCTTTATAAAATGAGGTAGCTGGGGGCTTGTTTCTCTTCTCCACCATTTGAGGACACAGCAAGAAGGCAGCCCTCCAAATGAGGCTGACCCCCTGACACTCCCATCCTGGACTTCTAGATAGTAAATCTCCATTGTTTAAGTCATTCAATCTCTGGTATTTTGTTCCGGCAGCTTGAGCTAAATAATTTGGACTCCAGGCCAAGACATGAAAGGAGGGGGGTTTGTATTTCCTATCTGTTTGACATGTTTGTTGGGAAGCCAGGAGAGAGAGCTCAGCAGAGGACAGTCTTGCTTTGAATGGTGGTATCAGAAGAGTAACAGTATTTATGGCAGGGGCAATAAGTGGTAACAAAGGTGGATCCCAGCAGTAGCAGCCAGGTGCTGGAGCACAAAATACTACACCAAAGAGAAAGTCATTGCAGGGCCACTCCCAGGAAAGCAGAGTACTTACTGAGGACCCAGAAGGCAGTCTGAGCAGTTTCTAAGAACTCAGAAAATAGGGCTCAAGTGGCATCTATTGGAACAGCATGAGTTAGCAAGTTGGAACAGCCTAAGCTAGCCAGTTGTATACCACAACTTTTGAATGTGAAGGCATGATTATGGGCTTCCCAAGGCTAGGGAGAGAGGGACTCA